>NC_083684.1:52075000-53275000 GCF_033118175.1 Dama dama
ACTGCCTGAGAGTGTTCAGGAGCATCGTGCAGCCTTAGACAAAACCACTGCTCACTTTCTTTTTTTTTTCTTAATATATATATATTTTCTTTGTTACCTGTTTATTGGCTGTGTGGGATCTTTGTTGCTATACACGGGCTTTCTTTAGTTGTGGCAGGTGAGGGCTACTCTCTAGTTGTGGTGTACAAGCTTCTCACTGCAATTGCTTCTCTTGTTGCAGAGCCTAGGCTCTAGCCGTGCAGGCCAGTAGTTGCAGCTTGCCAGCTCTAGAGTATGGGCTCAGTAGTTGTGGTGCAAGGGATTCGTTGTTCTGCGGCATGTGGGATCTTCCCAGACCAGGAATCAAACCCATGTTCCCTACACTGCAGGGTGAATTCCTAACCACTGGACCACCAGGGAAGCACCCCCCTGCTCACTTTCATCATCTAATTTCCTTTGTCCCAGGAGTCAGGGATGAGAATGATGGGATCCTGTCTTGGCCAGTATCTCCAGGAGAAAAACTCTATAACTGTCCCCAGCATGGCCAAGACTTCAGCCAGCTCAGAAACCTTCTAATTCACCAGCGAACCCATATTGGAGAGAAGCCTTCTCCATATGCCGGGTGTGGAAAAGCCTTCAGTGAAAGGACAGCGCACCTTAACCTTCCTGTGCTGCTCCCAGAAGACGAGCCATACCGATGCATGGAGTATTCCGGAGTTTTCCACTCAGGATCTGCTCTGAGAAGGCACAAGAAGGAGCACATGGGGAAGAAACCTCACACCTGTGAGGAATGTGGGAAGGACTTCAGCCGGAGCTCCAACTTGTCCATCCATCGGCGAGTGCACACAGGCGAGAAGCCCTATAGATGCAGTGTGTGCGGGAAGGACTTCAGCCGCAGCTCCAACCTCTCCATCCACCAGCGCATCCACACAGGTGAGAAACCCTTCAGCTGCCATCAATGTGGCAAGGACTTCAGCCGCAGGGCAGCCCTGCAGATCCACCAGAGTGTCCACACAGGAAGGAAGCCCCATGCCTGTGAGGTATGTGACAGGCGCTTCACCTCCCGCTCTGCGCTGGCTCGACACCAGCAGGGCCATGCAGGAGACAAGGCCTATCTGTGCGACACATGTGGCCGGGGCTTCAGCCAGAGAGCCAACCTCTACCTGCACCAGCGTGTTCACACGGGAGAGAGGCCGTTCCGGTGCGAGGCCTGTGGGAAGTGCTTCAGCTGGAGCAAGGACCTGGGTATCCACCGGAGGGTCCACACGGGTGAGCGGCCCTACAGATGTGCGGCTTGTGGCAGGGACTTTAGGCATCACTCAGCCCTCAAGAGGCACCAGAGGGTGCACACAGGGGAGAAGCCCTACCCCTGTGCCATATGTGGGAAGGGCTTCAGTCAGAGAGTCCACCTGCAGATGCACCAGAAGGTGCACTGACGGGAGAGGCTTCCAGGATTGGGCTCTGCACATGCAGGTGTCTTCCATGGGCAGGGCCAGAGCCAGGGCATAGGTGCCGAGGTGCACAACGTGGATCAGGCTTAATGATGTATGGCATTTGTTAGTATTTATACTGAAAAGAAGGGGCTTCCCAGGTGGCTCAGTGGTAAAGAATCTGCTTGCCGGTGCAGGAGATACAGAAGACTCAGGTTCGTTCCCTGGGTTGGGAAGATCCCCTGGAGTAGGCAATGGCAACCCTCTCCAGTATTCTTGCCTGGACAATCCCATGGACAGAGGAGCCTGGCAGGCTATGACTCACTAGAGTCGGACATGACTGAGTGACTGAGCATATATAAAAGAGGACACATCAGCAGCACTTAGATAGATGGAGAAATATTGAAAGAACACTTCCAGCCCTCCCAGAAGATCTCTGTGCTCCTTTCCACTCACTGGTCCATAAAGGGAATCACTATCCTGACTTCTAAAACTATAGATTGATTTTGCAAGTTCTAGAATGTCATATAATTGAAAGTACACAATATGTAATCTTTCATTTAGGACTTGATTCACTCAGTGTTTGCATCCATGTTGTTGCATGTATTTAGAAGTTCATTTATATTATTACTGAGTAGTATTCCATTATATGAATGAACCAGAGTTTGTCTATTCACCTGTTGATGGACATTTACATTTGGACTATTTCTAGGTTTTCCAGGTTTTGATTGTTATGAATAAAGCTGCTGTGAGCATTTGGGTACATATCATTGTGTGGACATAAACTTTAATTCCTCCGTATATACTTAAGAATAGAATTGACGGGTATTTTAAAACTTTTAAAAGACTGGGCTTAGAAAATTTCAAACAAATACAGAAATAGAACAGTAACAAATACTCATGTCCCCATCATCTAGCTTCAGTAATCAAGTCATGATGAATTTTGTTTCCTCTCTTCCATCCTGAAGTAGTTTAAAAGCAAGCCCTACACCAGGATATTTTGTCATCTTTATATCTTCAAAAAATAAAGACTTATTTAAATTTCTTTTCCAAAGACTCACTCTATGTAAAACTTTTTTTTTTTAATTAAGGTAAAATTCAAATAAGAAAAAGTTCACCATTTTAACCATTTCAAAGTATATTATTCAATAATTTTTAATACATTCACAGGGTTGTATAACCATCACCACTATCTGATTCCAAAATATTTTCATCAGGCCAAAAAGAAACCTGGTTACAATTAAGTAGTCATTCTTCATTCATCCCTTCCCCCAGCATCTGGCAACCACTAATCTACTTTCTGTTTCTATAGATTTGCCTCTTCTGGACATTTCCTATAAAAGGAATCGGACAATATGTGCCCTTTTATGTCTTGGTTTCTTTCACTTAGAATAATGTTTTCAAGGTTCATTTATGTTGCAACATATATTACTACTTCATTCCTTTTTATGGCAAAACAATATTTCATTGTATGAATATACGATATTTTAAGATCTGTTCTTTTTTTTTGTTTTACTTGACTGCACTGGGTCTTAGTTGTGGCACTCAGGATCTTCAGTCTTCCTTGTCGCATGTGGGATCTTTAGCTGTGGCATGCAATATCTTTAGGAGAAAACCACTTCATGTTGTATAATGTTCAGTTTTTGTTTTTGATAATCATACTATGGTTATTTCTGATGCTAACATTTAGGGAAAGATGCCAACACACAGAAACTCTCTGTACTATTTTTGCAACATCCAGGGAACCTTGTAGTAAAAACTTGAATAATGGACTTCCCTGATGGACCAGTGGTTAAGAATCCACCTGCCAATGCAGGGGACATGGGTTCACTTCCTGGTCTGGGAGGATTCCACAGGCTGTGGGACAACTAAGACTGTGTGCCACAGCTATAGAGCCCTCATGCTAGAGCCCGTGCTCCACAACAAGAGAAGCTACCACAATGAGAAGCCTGCATACCACAACCAGAGAGTAGCTCCTGCTCGCCACAACTAGAGAAAGCCTGCATGCAGCAACAAAGACCCAACACAGCCAAAAAATGAATAGAGTTTCTATAAAAAAATTTTTTTAATTGGTTACTTATAGAACCAAGGGGTAGAGGTAATAAAGCAAATAGGGCAGACTGTTAGAATGAGCCTAATTACACAGAGATGTGAGAGGTTATTACTTCTTTAAAAATGGTCAACAAAATAACTTGGAAATAAAAAATGATATCACTGAGATAAAAACAGTATAGTAAGTGGGCTGGATGAAACAGTAAACAGTTTAAGTTGAACTTGTTGAACAAGAAGGTAGATCTGAGGAATCTTCCAGATACAGTAGAAATGGCAAGTATGAAACAACAGCTGAAGGTCATGGAGGAATCTGAAGATCTACTGTATTCTCATCTCACAGAAGTTCTAGAAGAAAAGAACAGCCAACAAGAAGGGGAGGAAAACATAGTCTGTTCTTCACATTGCAGACAAATGGTCCAAGGGGCCACAAACAGTCCTGAGTGTCATGTGTTGGCAGTTGTGGTAGAAATGGACACCCTCATGGGTGGCTTCTGGAATAGGATGTTTACAGTCTCAGTGCCCATTAAAAGTTGAAACTCACAGGCTCTTTGGTGAGTATTTCCAACCTAGAACTATAGTCACACATCACATAAATGAACAAAGGTAAACATTTTTAAAATGCTCAGTACAGCATTGCAATGAAAACAAAGCATTGAAATTAAATACCCACCAGTACAAGAATGTATAGATAATGGCTTTGTTTTTACTATGAAACTGTGAGGTTTAAAACAAAACCAGAAATATTTGTAATATTTTTGTGTATCAAGATGGGAAAATTCCAAGAGATAATGTTAGCTAATCAAACCAGGTATAAAACTGTATGTATAATTTATGTACACAAAATAAAACTACCTAGTCTATAAATGAAAGATCATTAACAGTTCAGTTGAGTTGCTCATTAAGTAAGATCATTAACAGTTCAGTTGAGTTGTTCCGTCATGTCCAACTCTTTGTGACCCCATGTACTTCAGCATGCCAGGCTTCCCTGTCTATCACCGACTCCCAGAGAGAGCCTACTCAAACTCATGTTCATTGCGTCAGTAACGCCATCCAAACATCTCATTCTCTGTCGTCCCATTCTCCTGCCTTCAATCTTGCCCAGCATCAGGGTCTTTCCCAATGAGTCAGTTCTTTGCATCAGGTGGCCAAAGTATTGGAGTATCAGCTTCAGCATCTGTCCTTCCAATGAATATTCAGGACTGATTTCCTTTAGGATGGGGTGGTTGGATCTCCTTGCAGTCCAAGGGACTCTCAAGAGTCTTCTCCAACACCACAGTTCAAAAGCATCAATTCTTCAGGGCTCATCTTTCTTTATAGTCCAACTCTCATGTCCATACATGACTACTGGAAAAACCATAGCTTTGACTAGATGGACCTTTGTTGGCAAAGTAATGTCTCTGCTTTTTAATATGCCGTCTAGGTTGGTTATAGCTTTTCTTCCAAGGAGAAAGCATCTTTTAATTTCATGGCTGCAGTCACCATTTGCAGTGATTTTGGAGCCCCCCAAAATAAAGCCTGTCACTGTTTCCATTGTTTCCCCATCTATTTGCCATGAAGTGATGGGACCAGATGCCATGATCTTAGTTTTCTGAATGTTGAGTTTTTTGGGTTTTTTTTTTAATGTTGAGTTTTAAGCCTACTTTTTCACTCTCCTCTTTCACTTTCATCAAGGGGCTGTTTAGTTCTTTGCTTTCTGCTGTAAGTGTCATGTCATCTGCATATCTGAAGTTATTGATATTTCTTCCAGCAATCTTGATTCCAGCTTGTGCTTCATCCTGCCCGACATTTCACATGATGTACTCTGCATATAAGTTAAATAAGCGGGGTGACAATATACAGCCTTGATGTACTCCTTTCCTGATTTGGAACCAGTCTGTTGTATTAACATGTACACACTATTATATATAAAATAGATAGCCAAGAAGGACCTACTGTATAGCACGGGGAATATACTCTTTTGTAATGACCTATAAGGGAAAAGAATCTGAGAAAGAATACATATAATAAAAATATATATTTATAAATGAGTCACTGTGCTGTACACTTGAAACATGACTCTGTAAATCAGCTATGTATGTATGCTCAGTTGCTCAGTCTTGTCCAAGTCTTTTTGCGACCCCATGGACTGTAGCCCATCAGGCTTCTTTGTCCATGGGAAAATCAAATATGCTTCATTAAAAAAACAAAAACAAATAAGACCAACACTAAAAAATGTACACACAAGTAACAATTACTTAGAAAATGTAATAAATAATCACAATGTAAATCATTATAAAGCTAAGTAAAAACTTAGAATAGATCTGAGATTAAGTCTTAGCATACAGCCTCAGAATGGTCTTAAAAAAAAAATTATGGAAGATCTATTTGAATAAAAGTTTAAGATTTTACTGAATGACATAAAAGTTCTGAATGAAAGGAAACAGATACCATAGTTCCTGATGGGTGGATTTAATGTTAAAAGTGTCTGTTCTTTCTAAAATAATCTGTAAATTCTAGGCCATTTCAATCAGAATCCCAGCATCACTTCTTGAATGGAATTTGACTAGCTCATTCTGATACTCATTTGGAAGCCAAAATGGGCCTGCAGAGCCATAAAAATTTTGGAAGATAATTATATAATGGAAGGACTTGCCCTACCAGAAGTCAGATTGTCTGCAGAACTTCACAGTGGTATTGGAACATTAACAAACATGGAAGAGAGAGGGAAAAGGTGACTCTAGTAAATGGTGTTTGGACAATTGTTTATCCATCTGAGAAAAAAATAGTCACACCTCTGCCTCGTGCTCAGTCACTTCAGTCATATCTGATTCTTTGCGATGCTATGGACCAGGCTCCACTGACCATGGGATTCTCCACGCAAGAATACTGGAGTAGGTCGCCATTTCCTTCTCCAGGGGAATCTTCCCGACTCGAGGATCAAACCCTCAAGAATCAAACCCTCCTCTCCTGCATTGGCAGGTGGATTCTTTACCACTAGCACAGGTCACTCACAACAGAGGCCTAGCCTCCAGGCCTCCAATTGGCTCATTTGTTGTTGAGAGGCCCTGCCCTACCCAGTCATTTACTGTCCGTTGGTACCTCCCACCAGGCCTCCCCTTGGCCCCTGCTGCAGACCAGACAAAACACATGTCCACAAAATCTTGCACATGAATTGTGGATATGTTTTCATTTCTCTTGAGTATATACCTAAAAGAGGAATTGCTGTTACTTCTTGAGGCATCTGTTTTCTAGGGGTGAGCAGTTTGGTTTTAGCACCTTGGAAGGCACTGAGGTGGATAAACTGGGATGTGGGTCTCGCAGTCCTTGTCACCAGAAAGGATGTGGCCTGCATTTCATCTTACATATGTGGAAGGGGCACTGTGAAGTGAAAGTGAAAGTGTTAGTCACTCGGTGGTGTCTTGACTCTTTTCAACCCTGTGGACTATAGCCTGCCAGGCTCCTCTGTCCATGGGCTTCTCTAGGCAAGAGTACTAGAGCGGGTTGCCATTTCCTTTTCCAGGGTATCTTCCTGACCCAGGGATCGAACCAGGGTCTTCTGCATTGTAGAAGGATTCTTTACTATCTGAGCGACCAGGGAAGATGTACATAAGGATAAACCTAAGGAAGTTATTGATTGATTTTGAAACTCTACCCAACAATTATAAAGGATAAAAATGTATGGATTAAAATAGAACAAAAACATATTCTAGTTAAAATCCTGTTTTCCTCAGCCTCTGGTGTGGGGCTCTGTACTGAAGAATTGCAAGGTTTTTATGCCTATTTTCTGCATAATACTATACTATAATATCATTTGGCGAACAGTCTCCTAGTGGAAGAATGGTGTTCTAGACTCAGTGGGTAGGGGTTAAATCAAGGGGCCTGATGGATCTTTGGGGAGGCCAAAAAAAAAAAAAAAAAATTCAGGAAGGCCAACATCCACTTTGAAATGAAAAATTTTAAATACCCACAAAAAGAGGAGTTTACTGAAATGAAACCAGTCGGTTGTTGTTGCCTATAAATGCAGCGTTGTGCTCAGACCTAGGTGAATTGTGGAACACTGAAATGGCTGTCACTTGAATTAAATGCAGTGTCTGCTGCCAGCCCACTCTGTAGTAATTGCTGGTTAAAAATATGCAACCTTCCCCTGGGTTCAGTTTTGCAAAAGGGCCCTTCACTGAAAGCATCTGTTTGATCTCTTGCATTAATATCTCCACTGTCCTTTCCTTCATTTTATTACTTCTGATTTATTAGCCCATTGATGAGACTGGCTGTATGCAAAATCGAGTCTCAGTGTTAACAGGGTCTTAGTACTTGGAAAATGCTGGAGGATCTCCAGTGTCAAAGAGAAGGAGCAGCCAACAGCATGAAGGGTTGGCTGTCAAGTCAGACTTGGGTGCCCAGCACAAGAATCCTGGTGCTGAGATCCACAGAACACCTTTTGTTAATGTTTATAGGCACATACCTTCCCAAAGAAAAAAGAGACGCAAGAAGGCAGAGTGGCTGTCTAAGGAGGCCTTTCAAATAGCTGAAAAAAGAAGAGAAGTGAAAGGCCACTGAATGTAGAGTTCCAGAGAATAGTGAGGAGAGATAAGAAAGCCTTCTTATATGAACAACACAAAGAAATAGAGGGAAACAATAGAATGAGAAAGACTAGAGGTCCGTTTAAGAAAATTGGAGATACCAAGGGAACATTTCAGGCAAGGATGGGCACAATAAAGGACAGAAATGGTATGGACCTAACAGAAGCAGAAAACATTAAGAAGAGGTGTCAAGGATACACAGAATAACTATACAAAAATGGTCTTAATGACTCAGGTCACCATGATTGTGTGGTCACTCACCTGGAGCCAGACATCCTGGAGTGTGAAGTATGCCTTAGGAAGCATTACTATGAACAAAGCTTGATGGAATTCCAGCTGAACTATTTAAAATCCTAAAAGCTGTTGCCATTGAAGTTCTGTACTCAACACGTCAGCAATTTTGGAAAACTTAGCAGTGGCCACAGGACTGGAAAAGGTCAGTTTTCATTTCACTCCCAAAGTAGGGCAATGCCAAAGATTGTTCAAACTACGGTAGAATTGCGCTCATTTCACATGCTAGCAAGGTAATGCTCAACATCCTCCAAGCTAGGCCTCAGCAGTACATGAACTGAGAACTTCCAGATGTACAAGCTGGGTTTAAAAAATGATTCATGTCAATGTATGGCAAAAACCACTACAATATTGTAAAGTAATCAGCCTCCAACTAATAAAAATAAATAGAAAATAAATAAATAAAAGCACAATATACAATTTAAACTAATAATAATAATAAAAAAATAAAAAAGGCAGAGGACCCAGAGACCAAATTGCCAACATTCATTGGATCATAGAGAAAGCAAGGGAATTCCAGAAAACATCTACTTCTGCTTCATTGACTATGCTTAAGCTTTTGACTGTGTGGATTACAAGAAGCTGGAAAATTCTTAAAGAGATGGGTATATCAGACCACCTTATCTGTCTCCTGAGAAACCTGTAAGCGGGTCAAGAAGCAACCATTAGAACTGGGCATGGAACAACAGACTGATTCACAGTTGGGAAAGGAGTACTGCAAGGCTGCCTGCCGTCCACGTAGTGGCAAGGAGTCCAACAGTGTCAGCGAAACCTCCCCTCCCTTGCACTTCCGTTGACTAAGAGCGCTGTCTATACTTGAAGGTACCTGCTTTCTTGCAGCCTTTGTGTTGCCTGGAAACCGTCTCCAAGCAATAATAGTTGATCGTGTTTCCCATTGGCTACCGTTCCCTGAAGCCCTCCCTCACAAGATGCCCAGAGAGCAGGGCCAATCCTGGCTGACTGCGCTAAACCTGAGTTGGAAGCTGTGGGTTATCCCGGCAAGAGGCTACTGAACGTGGGAGGAAGGAGGCTGGCGGGCAGGGGGAACCTCCTCCGGGTCCTTCTGGGAAGTCGGCTCTCACGGGGGATCTGGGGATTCTGGCTCGGAATACTATTTACCACGTAGTGGTAAATTTCGAGCTATGTCCAAGCCCTTCCCGTTTCAAACTGTACTTGGTGGGCGCCCGAGCCCTTTGGACAGATCCACGTGGTTTCCTAGCTTCCAACTCTCAGGGACTCGGGATTAAAATCATAATCGGGAGGCTTTCAGCTCACTTGAGTAAAACACGCTTTTGTTTTTCCGCAGGTGTCTTCTTTTGCCGAACGCCCTGGGAGGGGGGCGGGGGGCGGGTGGTGGCAGGGGGTTTGGGGGTGGGGTGGGGGAGTGGGAGGGTTAGCCGACGGGTTCAGGTTTTATTAAATAAAATAAATTCCTAATTAAGAGTGTGTTAATACTCTGTGTATGCAGCGCCTCAACCTTTAAACAATCCTATTCTTGCTAGTTGTATTATTTAGTGGGATATCTTCTAATAAGTGGTTTTGGGATGTTGTTAAGACAAATTTTTAGTTTTGGTTGTCCTAACAAGTTCTTAGGTTTCATAAAACCTTGCTTAATTTGAGAAGTTGCTGTGAAAGTCACAGCAAGTTACTTTGGACCTTTTTTTCTTTTAAAGGAAAATACATTTCTGATTTTGGTATCATTATTAGTAACGATTCCCAGCTTCTTTAAAATTTTATTTTTTTGGCAGATATATAGAGAATGGCTTTTGTGAAAGGTACAGTCAGATAAGGAGGTTTGAGGATTTTTGTTGTTAAAAAATGTAATCCTGTATGACAAAAACCACTACAATATTGTAAAGTAATTAGCCTCCAACTAATAAAAATAAATGAAAAAATAAGGAGAAAAAAGAAAAAATGTAATCCTGTATAAAACAAGGTCCTACTGTATAGCACAGGGAACTATATTCAATATCCTGAGATAAACCATAGTCGAAAAGAATATAAAGAATTTATATATATATATGTTGTTTTAAAAAATGTAATCCTGTAAAAAACAAGGTCCTACTGTATAGCACAGGGAGCTGTATTCAATGTCCTGAGATAAACCATAGTAGAAAAGAATATAAAGAATATATATATACATATATGTTTAGGTCCCTCCTGTTTCAAATTGAACTTACTTGGCAGGCACCCAAACCCTTTGTTTGGACAGATCCACGTGGTTTCTTAGCTTCCAACTTGCAGCGACTCAGTATTAAAAGTAAAAACAGGAGGTTTGCAGCCCACTTGTGTAAAGCACCCTTTTGTTTTTCTGCAGTGTTAGTTGTTCAGTCGCTTCTGACTCTTTGCGACCCCGTGCACTGTAGCCTGCCAGGCTCCTCTGTCCATGGTATTCTTTAGGCAAGAATACTGGAGTGGGTAGCCATTTCCTTCTCCGGGGGATCTTCCTAACCCAGGGATCGAACTCCGGTCTCCTGAATTGCAGGCAGGATTCTTTTACTGTCAGAGCCACCAGAGAAGCCTCTGTGTGTGTGTGTGTGTGTGTGTGTGTGTACAACATAATCACTTTGCTGTAGAACAGAAATCAACACAACATTGTAAATCAACTATACTGCAGTAAAAAATGCATCCCTGGTTTTGATTCTTTTAATAATGGTAATAAAGCTGTTTTAAGACATCACTTGACAGATCCCTTATTTTCATGGGATTTGGATGAGAGACCCCGTTTGAGTTTTAAGTCCCTATCTTCATAAAGTGTAAAGATTTGGGGGCTTTATAAAGTAGCCCTTATACTCTTTTTTTTTTTTTTGTTTTTTTTAGCCCTTATACTCTTCACAGGCCTTGTCCTTAATTCTCAGCATCCCTCAGTTCCTGACATTGTACCTAAAATTAAATGGAGTTTTTGTTAGTTATGTGAGAGTTGTAGAAATATCTAGCACTAAACCACTGTCTCTCCCTGGTATTTCTCTGCATACTGAATCCATTACTCAAATGGGTGTCCCTTTTCCTGGATCTCTGGAAACCGTAATTGGACAGGCTTCTGACCTCCCTGCTGAGTTATCATTCTTTTTCTCTCTTCTCTCTTTTCTTGTCCAAACTTGAGTTAGTGACCTCAGCTCCTTTATGACCAACCTTTTGATGTCTTTGGCTCTCTCTAACTCAGGAGTCCTTATTCCCAGTTCCATGAGCCAACTCTGGATTTCTACTTATCCCTAGTTCCATGAACCAAGTTTTAGAGGATCATGAGAAAACCCCATCTTAATGTTCATCTATGACAAACCTAGACAGCGTATTAAGAAACAGAGACTTTACTTAGCCAACAAAGGTCCATCTGGTCAAAGCTATGGTTTTTCCAGTAGCCATGTATGGACATGAGAGTTGGACCATAAAGAAGGCTGAGTGCAGAAGAATTGATGCTTTTGAACTGTGGTGTTGGAGAAGACTCTTGAGAGTCCCTTGGACTGTAAGGAGATCAAACCAGTTAGGAAATCAATCTTGAGTATTCATTGGAAGGACTGATGCTGAAGCTGAAGCTTGAATACTTTGGCCACCTGATGTGAAGAGCTAACTCATTTGAAAAGACCCTGATGCTGGGAAAGATTGAAGTCAGGTAGAGAAGGGGATGACAGAGGACAAAATGGTTGGATGGCATCATCGAGAAAATGGACATGAGTTTGAACAAACTCCAGGAGATGGTGATGGACAGGGAAGCCTGGCATGCTGCAGTCCATGGGGTTGCAAAGAGTCAGACACAACTGAGCGACTGAACAAAAATAACTGAAATGGAGTGTCCCTTCCATCCTGAATGTAGGCCACCTGGGTATGGGGCTTTGTTAGCAGTGGAGCCCATAGCAGTTTTCATGTCATGACACAACATCTGCACATAGGCTTGATGGTTGTCCCTGCATCCCAATGATGGTTCCCTATGACAGCCTGCCGCTCAGTGTTGTTGTTCAGTTGCTAAGTTGTGTCCAACTCTTTGTGACCCCATGGACTGCAAAATGTCAGTCTTTCCTGTCCTCCACTATCTCCCTGAGTTTGCTCAAATTCATGTCCACTGAGTTGGTGATGCCATCCAACCATCACCCTCTATCACTCCCTTCTCCTTTTTCTTTTTTTGGCTGGTCAGAACACGCCAGATATTTTCACATTTTATTAACTACGGTATAGACCCTAGAGCTGCCTCATTCCTTCCCCTCCCCCACCCCCCAGGACAGGGTCAGGCCTTCCCAGGAGCCCCTGCCTTTGCTGCCTGCGCCCACTGAAACTCCTGCTGCAGCTGAGCAAGGGTCTCCCTCTGTTGTTCTGACTGCCGCTCTAGGTCCCGGAGCTGGGATTCATATCGCTTAATCTCAGCTGTGATGTAGTCCAGCCTTTTCCCCACTGTGGCCCGAGCTTCCCCCAGCTCCTGTTTGACCAGCACCGGCCCCAGAAGTTTAAACACCACGTTGGACCCATCCAGCAGGGCCAGTTCCTCCTTCACGATATTATTCTCTGTTAGTTGTGCCTCTAGTTTCTGCCTCCCTGACATGGATTTACTCAAGTCCTTCTGCAGCTGTTGATATTTCTCCACTTCTCCCTGCAGCTTCTTCTGGATTAGCTCAGCCATGGCGGGGACGAAAGCGCTCTCTTCAGTATTGGTGAACCCGGAAGTCTCCTTTTTCTTTCAATCTTTCCCAGCAGCAGGGTCTTTTCCAATGAGTTGGCTCTTCACATCAGGTGGCCAGAGCATTGAAACTTTGGCTTCAGCATCAGTTCAGTTTAGTTGCTCAGTCACTCAGCTTCAGCATCAGTCCTTCCAGTGAATATTCAGGACTGATTTTCTTTAGGATGGACTGGCTGGATCTCCTTGCAGTCCAAGGGACTCTCAAGAGTCTTCTCCAACACCACAGTTCAAAAGCATCAATTCTTTGGTGTTCAGCCTTCTTTATGGTCTAATTCTCACATCTATACATGACTACTAGAAAAACCATAGCTTTGACTATATGGATGTTGGCAAAGTTATGTCCCTGCTTTTTAATACATTGTCTAGGTTTGTCATAGCTTTCCTTTCAAGGAACAAGCATCTCTTAATTTCATGCTGCAGTTACCATCTGCAGTGATTTTGGAGCCCAAGAAAATCTATCACTGTTTCTACTTTTCCCCCTTCTATTTGCTGTGAAGTGATGGGACCAGATGCCATGATCTTAGCTTTTTGGATGTTGAATTTTAAGTCAGCTTTTTCACTCAGTGTTGTTGCTCATGTGTTAAAGTGTTAAAGTGGCTGGTCCAGGGACTATGTTGCATAAGAAATTTCACCCAAATTTGTGCCACAAGCAAAATATTATGCTCATGGGTTTTGTAGGGTTAAAGAATTAAGACAAGACACAAGCGTGGCCAGCTTTTCTCAGTTCCACAATGTCTGTGGCCCGCTCAGCAAGGAAAATTCAACAGCTAGGGGCTGGAACATCTGGATATTCATTCCTTCATATATGGTGCCTGGGCTGGGGTATTTGGAAGCCTGGGCTCAGCTGGGACTGTCCTACTGGAGTACCTATGTGTGACTTTTCCATATGGCCTTGGCATCCCCAGAGCTTGGCAGTCTCAGGGTAGTCAGACTTATTACATGGCACAGGGCTCCAAAGGTGAGTGTTGCAGTGATTGATCAAGGTGGAAGCTGCATGGTCTTTTATGAAAGCCTTGTAAGTTACATAGAATCACTGCTGTTCTCTGTTAGTTTCAAACAACAAATCCTCCCAGGATCAAGGAGACAGGTTGTGGACCCTACCTCTTAATGGAAAAAGTGTCAAGAAATGTGCAGCCATTAAATAGAAACATTGCTAAAGTGATAAGTCTTTTAATATATCCCCCCCCAAAATTATGATAGATGCATTTCTATGTAGTTGCTTGAAATCCTATGAATTTCATGTCATGCATTTTATAGCATTATTCTGAGAAGGATTCAAGGACTTTCTCAGATGTCAAAAGGAGTGCTCAGACATAGAAGGGGCTCAGGCTTCTTCCCTGGGGTGCACAGTTTCTTCCCTGATTTGTTGGTCAGGGCAGGACTTTTTTTTTTTTTTAATATTTATTTGACTACGCTGGGTCTTAGTTGTGGCATGTGGGATCTATAACCAGGGATGGAACCCTGGTCCCCTCCATTGGGAGTGCAGAGTTTTAGCTGGTGGACCCCCAGGGAAGTCCCCAGGACTTTCTCATTCATCTTGGACTCAGCAGTGGTTTAGAAATTGGTCTGTGATTGTTTTCTTTTTTTTGGTCTGATTTCCTTCTTCTGTCTTGGATACATTTGAAGGCAAGCTTCCTTCTAAGCTAGTCTTTGGACTCATTTTTCTTGTTTTGTCAAATGGCATTTTCATCCTCATATTGTGTTATGTGTTTTCTTCTTCGACCATTCATCACTTTAAAAGTATGTTTACTTTCCTGAGTTTTCATTTTCTTATTTTTCTTCTGTCATGTCTAGCTCACAGAGCAACCATCAACCAAAAAGAACAACTTGAGAGATGTGGAGAGATACTTTCTTTGCACTTATCACCAAATGATGTTGGCTTTCACTTATTGAGCATTAGGCACAGGCTTGGGAGGTCAATGGCCTCATTTAAATCCCCAATCCAGTCTTTATTACCTGTCTGACCTTGAGCCTACCAGTGAACCTCATCGTAGGGAGAATGGCAGCATCCAGAGAGGCTGACTGCCAGATTCACAGTATTGACCCAGGAGAAGTTCCTGGCCTTCATCTGTTCCTTTGCTGCTCCAACCTTTGCCCTGTTAATTGAAGAAATGCTGTTATGAACACTTCCTGGAGGTGTGGCTGGTATTTTATTCTCCATACAGTTTACAGAAAAGCTCCTTCACATTTTTAGCTTCTTCCCCTGCTTTCTGTCATTCCTAAACCACCCCACTCAACCTGGTATAATCTTTTTTTTTTTTTTTCACTCTTTATTTATTTGACTGTTGGATCCTAGTTGTGGCATGCAAGATCTTCATTGCGTCATGAGGGATCTTTCGTTGCGGTGCACAGACTCTCCAGTAGTGGCACACAGCCTCCAGAGTGTGTGGGCTCAGTAGTTGTCACATGTGGGCCTAGCTGCTCCATGGCCTGTGGGATCTTAGTTCCCTGACCAGAGATCGAACCCATGTCCCCTGCATTGCAAAGCTGATTCTTAACCACTGGACCACCAGGAAAGTCCCTGGTGTGATCTTAATTGTGTGTATTTGCACAGATTCCATTTTGGCTTATGTGTCTCCTCCAAACCTGATGCCCACCCCTGACTTCTACCAGTGGAGTTTCTCAAGACCTACTCCACAGCCGATCCTTAGAGTCTCCTACCCACCTCCGCCCACCAACTGTAACTTTATTGCTTAAACATTTCATGGTGGGCATCTCTTCCTGACTTTGTATTAACTTATATTGGGTCATTGTTCTCTGTGTATCTGTTCTGTGCTATACTTCATGGAGGCAGGTGTCCTGGTAAGAATTTGCCTTCTGCTCCTGAAGGAGGCTCATGAGTCGCTGTTGAACAGAGGGCAGAGACTGGATGGTTGTTACTTAAAGTTTCCCCTCAGAAAGTCAAGGCTGAACCTTTTCAGGCAAGTCTTGGTTTTTTGTTCTTTCAGGTCGGAATTTTGGATACATCTTTCTAGAGGTTGAAGAGGTAAGTCTAAGCTTTCAACATTCACACTGAGAAAGCCCCAGGGAATGACTTGAGTGTGGCAAGTTTGGAGTGGCATAACTGGATAGTAGGAAAGTAAATATAAAAGAGAGGGAAAAGAGAAAAGACCCTCCAAAATCAAGGCAAAAGAGACTTCCCTGGTGGTCCAGTAGTTAAGAATCCGCCTGCCAATGCAGGGGACACTGGTTCTATTCCCCCATCTGGGAAGATTCCACATGCCCTGGAGCAGCAAAGCTCATGAGCCACAACTCCTGAGCCCTCTTGCCTAGAGCTCATACTGCATAACAAGAGAAGCCACCACAAGGAGAAGCCGGGCACCATAAGGAAGACACAGCGCAGCCAAAAATAAGTAAATGAATAAAAGAAATCAAAGCAAAAATTCCAAAGTGTCTCTTTTTCCATGTAATTGCTGGAATGTGGATTCCCTTCCCTCTTCCCCCTCCTCTCTCCCCAAAAGACAAGAGGCCACAGATTGCAATACCAGTGAGGGATAGAGGAGCTCTGGGCATGAGAATTTGATCCCTCATTCAAATGCACACCCAGATACATGTGTGTCAACTCCTGATGTTACCTCACTGGATAAGTGCTTCTCCAGACCTAGCATATTTTGGTTGAGACATCCAGTCTGTGTGGTACCTGATGGAACGGAAGGTGTTGCCTGCCACCCCTGTGGCTGCAGGTGATACAACAGAGATGTGGGTGGCTGGCTGATTGATTCCTAGTCTTGCCTCTGAACTTGAGTTCCCACATCTGTGGATTTAAGCACTGTTTTTCTGAGGAGAGGATGGTGCTCATTTTCCTCATCTCCTCTTGTGGGGCTGTTTCCTGTGTTTATTGACTCTTCATATGTGCCCTCACTTGCTAAAGTTATCCATGCTGCCCTCTGTCTATGCATAGGATGGGAAAGGCTCCACACTTGACTCCGGTTTTTCATCCAATGTTAACTCCTGAATATACCCTCCAGGGGTATATGTCGTCTTCCTTCCACAACTAGCATGATCTTCATGTATCCACCTCTCCAAGGATTGTTTCCTTAAAGTGATTTTATGCACATACTCCACATGTCCTTCCTGTCTTCTGCATCCCCATAAGCACCTCCCCCTGCCCTCATCTAGTTTCTTCCCTCTTTCATATCCTATTGTTTTGTTGATTTTCTGATCTGAAAGTTGACTGCTAGCGTCTTGGTTTTCTGCCTTAATTTCTAAGTCATAGATTACTTTCAGGCTAAAAAGTTTGCCTCTAACCACTGTTTTGGTCATCATCATTCATTGGAAATTAAATTTGTAATAATTTGACTCATCAGTGATTTATTTTTTTAAATATTTATTTGCCTGCATCAGATCTTAGTTGTGGCATGAGGGATCTTTCATTGCAGGGCAAGGACTCTAGTTGTGGCACTTGGGCTTAGTTGCTTGGGCTTAGTTGCTCCATGCCATGTGCAATCTTAGTTCCTTGACCTGGCATTACAAGGTGGATTCTTAACCAGAGGACCACCAGGGAAGTCCCTCATCTGTGATTTAGACTAGCCCTTCCTCCCCAGTTCTGGAGTTTTGTTCTTCTCTTTCGTGATCATTTTTATTCAAACTTTTGAGCTTACTGAAAGTGGAACTTAAGTTTTTGCCTTTTGTATTTGGCACTGAGGTAACCTCAGTGTTTGAAACCTCCACAGGTTTCAATCTGAAGTATTTCATTATTGTTTCTTCCAATGATTTTGTAAATTGCAGGTCAGTTTCTCATTTGACTCATCAGTAACACAGTAGTTTGTATGGCTTTTCATTTCAAAGAATATTTTTTCACTTTTTTTTCTTTTTAACTGATTTTTATCTGATGTTAATTTTAACCAGTTATGTTCCCTAAATAGGCATGACTAGATTTTTTTCCTATTGTGTTTATAATTTAAAGGAATTTTCACATCTCTGAGCCTCAGAATCCAGAGAGGAGTGTGGGAAATAGGACTCCTCAAAGCACAGAGATTAAATCTCAAAGCTCTGAGATTTATTAAGTAAACTCAGGTCCAGGGCTAAAGGGTTTTGTACCCCCAATTTCAATGTGTGGGGATTTTTTTCCCTCCACATATCTAAGCCATTCTGAGACACCAGCTAAGTGTCCTACAATTCAACTCAGTTCTGACACTGTCTACCCAGAGATAGCATCAGATTCCACAGGTTATGGGTTCAGTCCTACAAGACTGTTCCCCACTCCCCCCACCCAAGATACCAGTCATAAGTCCAGGTTTTCACCTGGGCTTCTAACCAACGGGCTATAGATTGGAGGCCCCAAAGGCCCCCTCCTTGTTTAATTTGTTGGAGTGGCTCAGAGAATATCATTTTACTTACTAGAGAACCAGTTTATCATAAAAGATTACAACTCAGTAACAGCCAGATGGAAGAGATGCATAGGCCAAAGTATGGGGAAGGGGTGCAGAGCTTTCATGTTCTCAGAACACGTGCTTCTCCTGGATCTCTACTGACTTGGAAGCTCTCGAAACCCCATCCTTTGGGGATTTTGTTGTTATTGTTTAGTCACTAAGTCGTGTCTGATTCTCTTGAAACTCATGGGCTGTAGCCCACCTGGCCCCTCTGTCCATGGGATTTCCTAGGCAAGAATACTGAAGTGGGTTGTCATTTCCTTCTCCAGGGGATCTTCCCAACCCAGGGACTGAACTGGTATCTCCTTTATTGGCAGGCGGGTTCTTTACCGCTGAGCCACTGGGGAAGAGGCTTTATTATACAGGTGTGATTGATTAAATCATTGGTCTTTGAAGATTGATTCAACCTCTAGTCCCTCTCCCCTCCCTGGAAAAAAAAAAGTTCCCAGAGCCCCATCATCACCCAACCTGCTGTTATGCTTGATTTATTATAGATAACCCATCAGCCTGGATCTCTCTTCTCTGTGTACACATCTACACATATCTTGAATCTTGAAGTTGCTCAGTCGTGTCCAACTCTTTGCAATCCCATGTAGCCTACGAGGCTCCTCCGTCCATGGAATTTTCCAGGCAAGAGTACTGGAGTGGGTTGCCATTTTCTTCTCCAGGGGATATTCCCAACCCAGGGATCGAACCCAGGTTTCCCGCATTGCAGGCAGATGCTTTACCATTTGAACCACCAGGGAAGCCCTTATAAGGATCTGGATTATCTCAGGATCCCACCTCCATGGCTCCCCTTCCCCTTCTAGCCCTTCTCCGACACTTTTCAGTCCCTCCATCTCCTTTGTGCTCCTCTCTGTGCCACGCATAACTTTGGGGTCCACTGAGTTCTTTTACAAGCATTCCACATTTATCGACATGAAATCCTTGGGGAGGGCTGTCAAGAACTGGAATAGGGTGCTGGGCTGATCCTCCATTCTGAATTCCTATGCACTGGGGGAGGCTGATATTAACATGCAAGCCTTGTTTTTTACTTCTTCAGACAAAGGGATACTGGAGAAGATTCTGGAGTGTTAAGATTTAGGAGTCATCTTTGAATATTTGCACCATGATGGTCTAGGAAGTCCCTTTAGGGTGGTACTTTGAGTGGAATGGTTATTAGGGAATTGTGGATGTTAAGGAAGTCAGGAAAGAAAAGGTCACTCACAATTCAACAATTTAGGGTAAGAAAGGCTAGAGCAGAGTGACCCTAAATTCCTAAGACTCACTGTTCTGGAGTGTGTCCTAAAGGACTGGCTACTTAATGCCCAGAAGCCAAGCCCTCACCTCTGCTCAAAACTACAGGCCAGTAGGTGCCAATGAACTTCACTGAGCGTCAGATCTATTTATGCCTTACCTTAATGTGGGAATTTTGAGTACAGAATTTAAGGAAGCACCAAAACCAGTCAGTAAACAAGACAAATATTTTACTGTTATCTTTAAAATGATGATGAGCAAAATCCACCCCCCTCACAACTATGATGAACAAAACTGTCAAACTATGCCTCCTCTTCACCCCTCTCCCCCTCACCATCACTACCACCACTACCACACCCCCCACCCCCCAACAGCTCGGGAAGTTTCCTCCGACTGGTATCTGTTCCAGGGATTTCTGGATCGAGCTCTTTGCCCAAATCCAGAGTCTCCACTTCTCAAAATCTCGGGCACACTAGACCAGAGCCACTCCCACTGCCATTCTGTGAGTTGGCCCAAACCAATCGTGCTCTCTCCAAAAACAGCCCTGTCTATAGCGGCGCACCCTCCCACCGTCTGGGCCGCAAAGCCGGTGTTGCTCCTATCTGGGAATCCCAATAGAGTATCACCCCGCAGCCCTATCCCCCAAGTACTTTACTCCGACCCGCTCCCACACCCACTCGGCTCAGGCCCAGCCCGTGACGACCCTGATTTCAGCTCCGGGAAGCGGACAGCGGCAGAGCCTTAAGTGGGGGAACTTAGATCCCCCGCACCGCTGAAGGTCAGCGCGTAGTCTGGCCACCCGGCTGCAGGACCTCCTTTGCTAGAATCCTCGGGCGTGTCCAAGCTGGTCTGTAGATCTCATTGACCCTCAGCGGTGGAACTTGTGAACCCCGCAGTCGGGCACCTTAACAATGGGCTCCTAAAGTTGGCTGTCTAAGAAGAGGTGCAAACGGTCGTGGCACCTTGCCTGGGAGAAACCTACACCTTCCTCTTCTCTATACCAAGACTACACTCCCGAGAGCCCTCCGCGGCCACTTCCGCCGTCCCTTCCGCTCGCCCCTTAGCGTGTGGCGTTGACGTAGCAGGAACAGTTCCGGTTGGTGGATTCCGCCCGTTAGGTTTGTTGGTGGCGACTGCACCTTGCCATTCGGTTATTTCCCACACCTCTGCTCTTGGTTCCCGAGCTTCATCCTGAGGATTGGCAACGTGCACCCCGAGTTCCGTGAGTGCCCTACAGTCACGGCCTGGTCCATTCAGGACGTTCCTCTGCTTGTCACTGTTTTACTCACGAGGGCACAGGCTGCGTCTGTACTTGGGAGCTCTCATGTAGGCACCTTCAGACCATCCATTTTCCTTTCATTCCAACCCACAGGGATAGAGACAAACCCTTACTCCGCTGCTGGGGGACATGGGTTTCACTCTCTGGCCAGAGCTTGGGGCTGAACTTGAGGGGTTCGGTCACCCTCGGCCCTTTCTCCAGGGCGCTGGATGGGAATGGGTTTGTGCTGGTGATTTCTGTGACACTCCCAACCCCCAGTAGTGAGCCTCTGGAGCAGACCCAGCCTGCACGTGGGAAGGGTTTTCCAACTAGACATGCTCTCATTTCTCTTTACATCCTCAGATTTGTCTTCTGAGTTTGCCCTTCTTTAGGGAGAGCACTCAGGACATCAGGAAAATGACCACGGAGCTCCTGGAAGCCAAAAAAAAAAAAAAGGTGAGAATATGTGTAAAATTCCATCTTGGCTGTCGAGAGAATGAATACATTCCCTTTTCTTGCTTTGGAGGCTGCTTTATTGGTTGTTGGGCGAAGCTCACTTTCCTGGTCCTGGAGGAGTGGCTTATTAATACATGGAGTCCCTCGACATTTCTTTCTGCCCCATCCATGCTTCAGTCGTCTTCTAATTAAGTTAATTGTGAACAGCTCACATGGGGCATAAATAAAAATACAGGGACTTCCAGGCTTAATTGTGCAGTGATAAGGATGAAAGGCAGGGACAACATAGTAGCCTGTGGCCTGAAGTGGCTAAGGAGAATTTCTAGGAGTAGGGCTGTCTGAACAACCCCTGAGAATCTGTTAAATTGAAGAGTTGGTGAAGACATACCAGTGGGAAGGGCAGGCATCGTGGTTAGTCTAACGCTGGGCCTCTAAGCACATTGCCCTTAACACAGTGTGGGAAGATTGTATTTTAGGTTGATTTTAAAATATGTACTGATGAAAATATAGACTAGCCACCTGTACTTGGAACAGAGAGGAGTTTGCTATGGTCTAACCTGAATTTAACATTTGCGAGCATTTTCAGCATCTGGCAGTAGGGAGATTTCACCAAAAGTTCTGGATTGCTTGCCTCTCTGAAAATAAACTACATTGTATTCTGGTGTCAGGGAATTTGAGCTGAATGGTGTCTGCATCATTTGGACAGGTCCTGCAGAGTCTGTTTGTACTTTCCCTAGTATCTTCCATACTGAGGTTGAAACGATTGATAGCTAACATTTTGCGTCTCTCATATTCATTATCTGCTTGGCCCCTGAAGGATTTTCATTTTCCACCTTTGAGTCTGGGTGGCCAGGTTGAGTGCCAGGCTGAGGAGTGTAGACTTTGAGTAGATGGGTTTTGAAGGATGTTGAGAAGGAATTTGATGTAGGAAATCAGAGATATAGGCATATAGCAACTTAAGGGGAAACTGTCTAACCCCAGAGAATGGTGACTGTGATGACTTAGACTTAACTGAATGTGACTAACATTGACTGTGATGACTTAGACTTAACTGAATGTGACTAACATTTATTGAGCACCAACACAGTTGCCAGACTGGTTTACTATCATTGTTGATATGCATTTACTGGGTTTTTTCAGATCTGCCTTCACTGTCTTGATTTATTCTTAACCTTGGTCTCTGTAGTAAAGATATAGTAAAGATATACAATTTCCTGGGCATTGTCAGAACAACTGTGAGAGTTCTGTGTTTCTCATTTGTTAAATAGTTTATTCATTTGAAAAGTGTCAGTACCAAGAATGCATAAAAAATCTGGGGGCATTTCCAAAGGTAACATTGAATCTTTTATGTGTACTTTCTTCACCACTCATAATGTTAATAGGGAAGCATTCTGATTTTCTGGGAAAAGCCAGAAATTTGTATGAGCTGACTTTTTCCTTTTCCTGCCCTTAAGATTAAAAAAAAAAAAAAAGCATTATGAAAACTTGATCAAAGTGCACAAGCATTTGAATGGATAAGTGGTTTAGGATGAAACCTCTGTGCCTAAAGGAGTACCTGGCACACATGATATATTTGCTGCATGACCTTAAATAAATTAACTTGAAGGAACTAAGTCACAAGGGAGTTTCTGTTGTTTGTTTTGATATGTTATTTGGGGCATATAATTAGCCACATTTCAGGGGGGTTTGGATGAATTCCAGATATTCTAACATGCATGACGTCTGAATTCCAGAAAACAACTTAAGAAAATCCACAATAGGATGTTAATTATCACCACCTGAGAGGATAAATTAGAATTTGTAACAAATGAGTTGGATTGGTAGGCAGATGATGTTACTAATTCTTAGCATTTTCTCAGTTGATTCTGTTGAACAAATTTGCTGAATGTATACTGTTTACAGAAACTAGATAGACTACATTCAGTGATGGATAAAATACAGCCTGCACTCCTATGAGTCTTCCATTTTATTTTTAGATTTTTTTATTGGTGGGATTTGGTTTAATTTTATATATACACACCCATGGGACTTCCCAGGTGGCACAGTGATAAAAGAATTCACCTACCAATGCAGAAGACTCAGGAGACATGGGTTCATTTCCTGGGTTGGGAAGATCCCCTGGAGGAGGAAATGGCAACTCACTCCAGTATTCTTGCCTGGAAAATTCCATGGACAGAAGAGCCTGGCAGGATATAGTCCATGGAGTCGCCAGGAGTTGGACGGGACTGAGTGACCGAGCATACATGCACACGTATATCCCTACAGATATACATTTTGACAAATCTTAATGACGAGATTCTATTGTTTTAAAGCTACTGGCAGTGTATCTACTCAGACCCATTTTCTTTCTTTCTTTTTTTAAGGTTTATTTATTTATTTTTGGCTGCACTGGTTCTTCGTTCCTGCGAGAACTTTTCTCTGCTTGCAGTGAGCAGAGCTGCTCTTTTTTGCGATACATGGGCTTCTCATTACAGTGGCTTCTCTTGTTGTGGAGCACAGCTTCTAGGGTGCATAGGCTTTAAGTTGTGGTGCATGGGCTTAGTTGCCACTCTGCGTGTGGGATCTTCCCGGAGCAGGAATTGAACCTGTGTCCCTTGGATTGGCAGGTGGCTCCTTAACCACTGGACCACCAGGGAAACCTGCAGACCCATTTTCTAATAGGTGAAGGAACAGCCAGAATTTATCCCACTGAAAGTGATTTCTGTAATAGTGCTTTGAATGAATGATCCTATTGACTGTTTCCCAATTGAGGGGAACATTTAACTTGTTTGCAGTGTTTAACTGTTGCAGATAATGCTTCTGTGATCAACTTTATGCATGAAATTCTTTTATAGATTGGTATTTATCCTCAAAACAAAAATATGACAAGGTGAAGAGAAATAAATGTTTTAAAGCAGTGACCACTCATGGCAGTTGGAGCTTTGGAACCCCGCCTATTCTAAAACATTTGATCTTGTCAGTTATCTCTTCTTTGTTTGAGATTTCCTTTTCCCATCATGTTTGCTTTACATGTTGCACTTTTTTTTTTTGTTACACTGTGCAGTGTTACATTCCCAGGATAGACCTGCTAGTATAGATCTTTTTCTTCTCTCATGTGAGTGTTCACAATAATGTCCTGATTTGTTTCCCCATGTTGATGTGTCCCTTTGTTACTCCTTGCATCTGTAATCCTCATTCCCCTTAAACATTAAAGTTATATCACTTTTCTGTTCAGGAGACTTTCTTTGGTGTGTCACAACAGTGTCTTAGATATTCAGTGCAGTCGTCACTTCAAATGTATTCTGTTTCTGGCATCATGTTCTAATTATTCATTCTGAAATCATGTTTATTGACACCAAAGTGGAATAATCTCATATACCTCTTTAATTTAGATAAATTCACTTTTTAGGCACTTGGCTGAAAAAAGAGAGAAAAATAACTTTCAGGTCATTCAGATGAATCTACCCTTTATCACCTATTGACTTTATGCCTGAAAGTGAGGGAGAAATGGGAAGACTGAATCTGTTGCTCTCTAAATCTGTCTCCTTGATTCAGGAAATCCTGCCTCTCTTTTAAGATCTTACTGCCCTCTCATGAAACTGTCTCTGATCTCTCTATCCTACAGTGACCTCTCTCTCTTGAGATTCTTCTGACATGGTGATTCACAACCACGACTATTCTTAGGAGCTCTTCAAAGTATAAAAGTCGCATCCCTAAAGAGTCTGATTTTATTGATTTGCAGTGGGACCATGCTTGGGGCACTGGATATTATAGTCAGTTTCAGTCACTCAGTTGTGTCTGACTCTTTACAACCCCGTGGACTGCATGCAGCGTACCAGGCTTCTCTGTCCTTCACTGCCGAGGTCCAGGCCCGGCAGGACCAGGAATACCCAAGGGATGAGTGGCGTTGGCGAGGAAGAAGACAGACACACACAGAAGGTTGCGTAGAAGAGGTAGCTTTTTTTTTTTTTTATTTTTAGGATAGCTCAGTTTTTATAGAATGAACGTTACCTCCCCCTTAAGTCACCACATATTACATCAGATAGGGGTTTGTGCTTCCGTCAATATTTTTTTCCCCATGTTTTTCCCCTATGCATTCATCTAGAATGTTTCTGATTACAGGGTTTATACTTAAAAGTCCCGTACATAGTCTTCTTGCCTCAATGGCCTAACATTCTCACTCTAACAAAAACAGTGTTCCACAAATCTCAGGTATAGTGTAAATTCTTTGGACAATAAAACAATACATGGGAAGGGTCACTGTAACATGTTTGACATTTCTGAGAATAGTACCATGAGAAAAACCTGATATTTTTCTTTACCTGAAACCACAAAATCTCAATTTACAACAATTAACTATTAAACAGCAAAAACACCTCTAAAGCAGCAAAACACCTCTTTTAATAGTAAGATAATGGCAGTGAAGCTGGTTAATATAAATCTTCTATTAAAATCCTATATACCCCATTTTCTAATTTTACAAAAATACCCATAATATCCTGTGTTCTTTAAAGAAAGGGAAACAGTGAACAAATAGCAGCAAGGAAATAGCAATGATGAAAACCCTTTCAACCAAGGAGCAAGAAAACTAAAGTAGTATATCTACTTCTAAATCTAAATACCTCTACTCTTTTCTATTCTAGAACATTATAATCTTTTAAGCAAGCAGCAAAACTATACCTGTGGCCTTTCCTTTTATGACTTGATGTTTATGGTCATGTCCTGAGCCAGAGCAATCTTGAGCATTTCCAAAAAGGCTTGGACTTTTCCAGTGAGGCCTTATTACTATATATTATCATTTCCAAAAATTAACAGAAAGCCCAACAACAGTAAGACAGAAGGAAGAAAGGGACATACCGGGCCCCCAGGACAACCTCGAGGGGAAGAGCTGCCTTGCAGGTTCCTTTCTTGTCCCGGCGGCTCTGGAGGGGACATATTGGGCCCCCAGGGCAGCCCTGTGTGAGGAAGAGCTGCCTTGCAGGTTCCTCTCTCGTCCCATGACCTTGTCACAGACTGGGTGCATCCCGGCAGCTCCTGACACTTCACTATCTCCCAGAGTTTGCTCAAACTCATGTCCATTGTGTTGATGATGCCATCCAGCCATCTCATCCTCTGTCGTCTCTTTCTCCTCCTGCCCTCAGTCTTTCCCAGCCTCAGGGTTTTTTCCAGTGAGTCAGCTCTTTGGATCAGAGGGCAAAGTATTGGTGCTTCAGCTTCAGCATCAGTCCTTCCAATGAATATTCAGGGTAGATTTCCTTTAGAATTGACTGGTTTGATATGATTGCTGCCCAAGGGACTCTCAAGAATCTTTTCTAGGACTTCCCTGGTGGTCCAGTGGCTTAAGAACCTGCCCTCCAATGCAGGGGACACAGGTTTGATCCCTAGTCTGGGAAGATTCCACATGCCCGAGCACACAGCTACAGAAGCCTGAGTGTCTAGAGCCCATGCTCTGCAGCAAGAGAAGCCACCTTAGTGAGAAACCCGTGTACTGCAAAGAATAGCCCCCACTCGCCTCAAGTAGAGAAACCCAGTGCAGCTATAAATAGATAAATAAAAATTTAACAAGAACAAAAAGTCTTCTCCAGCACCACAATTCAAAAGCATCAATTCTTTGGCGCTCAGCCTTCTTTATGGTTCATCTCTCACATCTGTACATGACTATTGGAAAAACCATAACTTCCCATAAGATGTTATAAAAAAAACTTCAACAAACTTTTTGGCCAACCCAGTACTTATTCCTCAGGCTTGGGGAGAGCAAGTGGCAGAGTGAGGGAGGGGAAGGACTGAGCCCTGCTGTGAAGTATACATAGCACTGGGTCATTCACCCTTGCCCTAGAGGCTGAGCTGCTTCAAGTAGAACATTAATGCATAGACCAAATAGTCTTTCAAATTCTTCAAAGTCAGCAAGAAGATTCTATTTTTAGTTTAATTCTTTGTGTGTGATGTCGTCCTCCTCTTCCTGCCTAGATTCAAAACTCCCAATGTGAAAGAACTTTTGTTTTGCTTTTATCCCCTGTAGCAGCAAGCCTAGCATCCTGACAGTGATAGGTGCACAACGATGCTGGCTGGATAGAGATGGGAGAATAATGGTCTCTGAATTCTTGGCACCAAGGACATGTAGGGGAGGAGAAAAATTCTTTTTTTATTGGGTATAAGTTAGACAAAAGACATTTTTATGAGAAAAACAATCAGGAGTTTATTAACATGTGCATCATGCATAGACATGGGAGTACTCAGTGATGGGTAACTCAGAAGGGGTGGTTAGGACTTGAGCTTATATAGCATCTTAACAAAATAACGATAACTTTAGAGATGTGACAAGACAAAGGAAAAGGACTTTGAATTTCCAGAGCAGCAATTGTGGGAAGGTATAATAAATATATGGGGGAACTAATGGAAGACAAGGGCCAGTTAGTAAGTGTTTGCTATGTAGATTCCTCTGGTGGGGTCTGTGGGCCGATAAGGGTCTAGAGTTGTCTCTGATGATTAATTTCTGTCCTTCGTAAAATGGGGAAAAGGGACACCTTTACAGATTAATGTTGTGCTTTTAGGCAAATGGCAAAGGGCAGAGAGCTTTTCTTGTGTCTGCTTACTAATTGCCTTCAGCTCAAAATAATTGTTTTATGCCAAAGTGGCATATTTGGGACTGGTGTATTCTGCTCATCATCCATAGTAAAATCCCATGGACAGAGGGGCCTGATGGGCTACTGTCCATAGGGTCACAAAGAGTTGGACACGACTTAAGCGACTTAGCGCAGCACATAGTAAAGTCTAGAAATCTCCTCCACCTCCTCAGAGATGCCTTTTGATCCCTCATCCTGCAGTGTGGACTGGGTGGACTCCTGGATGGACAGGGGTGTGTTTTGTATTAAAAGGCATTCATGGCATTCCGAGATGTGGCTGTTGGCTTCACCCAGGAGGAGTGGAAATTGTTGAGCCCTGCTCAGAGGACCCTGCACAAGGAGGTGATGCTGGAGATTTATAACCACTTGCTCTCACTAGGTAAGAGTGGCTTTCCCTTAGCACTTAAAATCCACCCTCAGAATATTTTCTATACATCATGAAGAAAGGCTACTCACAATGCAGCTTTGTCTTAGGGTTGAGCTTAAAGACTATTGTTTTTATTTTTTTTTTACTTTATTTTATTTTATTGTTTTTATTTACCTTTGTCCTCACAGTACATCTGGATTCAGTAGAGTTGAAAGCAGATAGATTTATTCATATTGTGTATGCCACTCTGCATTTCCAGGTCTCTTTCCCAAGTCAGGCTTTTTTTCTTTTTTTTTATTTTATCTTGCCCCAAACCTAGCAGATTTTTCATTTAGTAAGTTTTGATAGGCTCTTTCTCTGATTGGAGTCTCCTTTTAGTACTCAACCCTTTGACTGCAGAGAGTTCACTATTCATGGGCCCTTTGTCCCACCCTCTTGGTTTCCCCCCACCCATTTTGGCTAGGTTCTAGAATGGCCCCCTTAAATGCATAATCAGAAGTCTCCTTGTTTTCTTTCCTTATGAGCAGACATTCTGTTTTCCAAACCGGAACTCATTTGTAAGCTGGAACAAGGGGAAGAGCCCTGGATAGAGGAGAGGCAACGTTCACTGGGTCTGTGTCCAGGTGAGTGAGACAGGGTAGTTGGGACCGTCCGCAGCATGGCAGGTAGGGAAGAAGGAGGTACTTTCAGGTACTGGGAGGTAGAGCTTTTCTAGGCCTCTTGGCCCTGGTAAGGCTGCCTGGCATGACCTCCCTTCCAGAATATCATCTTCAGGTAAGGGAGGGGGACTTCTCTGGCTTCTTTGTCTCTTTCCTCCACCAGAAGGCCTGCCTTCCTCTCACTTAGCTTGCTTTCTGCAGGGGACACTTGGGACCAATTCAGTCTGCTGCCATTTTCAGAAGAGGGCTTCATCCTATTTCTTTTTTTCATCTTCTCTATTTGTTTTGTAGTTTAAATATTCACCTGTAGTTTATTTTGTTTTTTCTAAATAGACACCCGTCCCATCTAGGCTGCCACATAACATTGAGTAGAGTTCCATGTGCTGTCCTTGTTGGTTATCCATTTTGAAAATAGCAGTGTGTACATGACCATCCCATACTCACTAACTGTCCCTTCCCACCAGCAACCATAAGTTCATTTTCTAAGTTTGTGAGTCTCTTTCTGTTTTGTAAGTTCATTTGTATCAGGAAATTACAAAAATTCTGCAAAAATAGTACAAAAAACACCATTATATCCTCCACACACACACATATTACATATTCTCCACACAAACACATAAATATATATCGCATATATATTACTACAAAATGGCATCATAAAATCACTTACTATTTTACCCAGTTTGCTTTATCATTGGCGTATGTGTCTCTTGTGAGCGTGCTCGCCCTTCTCCCCCCACCATATGTATGTGTATATATTTATATATATCTTTATGTATATATATTTGAGTATGGAGGTTCACATGTGGGATGTGTGTTAAAAGATTTTCTAAGAATGGTGATTTTTCATATAACCATGGTATAGTTACCAATTTAAGTCTGTGGCTTGTCTTTTCATTGTTAATGGTGTGCTTTCAAGCATAACTTGATGCTTCATGATGATGATGTTCAGTTTTACATTTTGATGATGTTCAGTTTAACTATTTTTTAAATTAATTGTTCTTTTGGTGGTATAACTAAGAAGTTTGCTTAACGCAGGGCCACATACATTTTTTTCCCTTTGGTTTCTTCTAGAAGTTTTATGCTTTCAGCTTTTACATTTAAGCCTGTGATCCATCTTTAGTTTTTTTTTTTGGTCATACTGCATGGCTTGTGATATTTTAGTTAGCACTGAGAGTTCAGAGTCTACCCACTGGACCACCAGGGAATTCCCTGTCTAGTTGTTCCTGTTATTGAGAATAGAATACTGAAATTTCCAATATTATTGTTGAGTTATCTAATTCTTTTTTTTCAGTTCTGTAAGTTTTTTTTTTCATGTATTTTGGGGCTCTTTTTAATTGTGTATACCTTTATAATTGTTAAATCGTTCTGATTTATTGCCCTTTTGTCTTTATGAAGTGTCCATCTTTTTCTCTAGCAATAATCCTTGTCTTGAAACCTACTTTGTCTACTATTAATACAGTAGCCATTCCAGTTCTCTGGTGACTATTGTTTGCATGGTATATCTTTTTTCATCCTTTACTTTTAACCTACTTGTGGTTTTTGGATCCAAAATGTGTCCCATGTTAATAACATTAATGTTAATGTTATTGTAATGTTAATGTAATGTTAACAATAACGTTAATGTTAATAACACGTTGTTTGATGTTGCTTTTTTAATTTAGCGGGATAACCTCTGCCTTTTGTTTGGAGTGTTCAGTTTGCTCATATTTAATATAATGATTAATATGATTAAATCTGCCATTTTGCTATTTTTAAAAATATGTCTCATGTCTATTTTTATATCCCCTTTAATGGCATATTATTATTTTTTAAAAATTTAAGTGTACTATTTTAATTCCACTTGATTTTAAATTTGTTTTGGAGTTATTTTCCTAATGCTCTAGGAAATAAAACATACACTTTAGTTTATCCCAATCTACTTATAATTAATACTAACTTAGTTCCAATAAAATATTTATATATATATTATAAAGCCCACAATATAGTATTATATTTATTGCTTTTATAATAGTTTTATGTGTCTTAGAGAAATTAAGAGAATAATATACATGCATTGTCTTTTATATTTACCCAGAGATATTTAATAGTTTCAGTGGTCCTCATTTCTTCTTGTGGATTTGACTTAGTATTGGTGTATCTGGTGTCAATTTCTTTTCAGCTTGAAGGACTTATTAAGTATTTCTTATAAGGCATGTCTGCTTGCACCAGCTATTCTGAGTACTTGTTAATCTGAGAATATCTTTATATCAGTTTCATTTTCAAAGATAGGTTTGTGAGAGTTCTTCATTGATAGAAGTCTTTCCTTTTTTATTTCAGAACCTTAAATATGTTATTCCACTGCTGTCTGGTCCCCATTGTCTCTGATGAGTTATTGTTCACACTCTAAATCATGTCTGACTCATAGCAACCCTGTGGGCTGTAGTATGCCAGGCTTCTCTGTCCTTCACTGTCTCCCTGAGTTTGCTCAAACTCATGTCCTTTGTGTCAGTGATGCCATCCAACCATCTCATCTTCTGTTGCCCTCTTCTCCTCTTGCCCTCAATCTTTCCCAACATCAGGGTCTTTTCCAGTGAATTAGCTCTTCACATCAGGTGACCAAAGATGAGAAGTTAACACTAGTCATATTGTTTTTCCTCTTGTACATGTTGAGTCATTTTTCTTTTGCTGCTTTCAAGATTTTCCTTTTGTCTTTTTTTCCCTGATGGCCAACATTTTGGCTATGATGTATCTAGCTAGGGCTGTCTTTATGTTTATTTTGGGGTTTGTTGAGCTTCTTAGATATGTAGACTAATGTTTCTCGTTAAATTTGGAACTTTTTAAGCCATAAATTCTTCAGATATTTTTTTCTGCTCTTTTCTCTCTGTCTTCACTGTCTTGAGTTACCATTACACATAGGTTTGGTTTGCTTGATGGTGTCTTACAGGTTTCTGGGACTCTGTTTTTCTTCAGTCTTTCTTTAATTCTTCTCTTCAGTTTTTAGGTGATTTCTGTTAATTTATCTTCAGGTTCACTGGTTCTGTTTCAAAGCCAAATATGCTGTTGTATCTCTCTAGTAACTTTGTAATTTTAGTTATTTTACTTTTTTATTTCAGAATTTCCTTTTGTCTCTTGTTAATAGTTTCTATTCTTGGAACTTCCCTGGTGGTCCAGTGGTTAAGACTGAATGCTTTCAGTGTAAGGGGCATTGGGTTTGATCTCTGATCTGGGAACTAAGATCTCACCTGCTGCATGGTGCAGCCAAAAAAAAAAAAGTTCTTATTTTTTATTGAGATTCTCCATTTTAAGTTATAATACTTACCTTTAATTTTTCACATATTGTTTTCTTTAGTTCTTTGAATATATTCATAATATCAGCTTTGAAGTCTTTTTTTCTCCCTAAATCAGTTTTCTATTGGCTGTAATTTTTTTCCTTAACTATGTCACTCTTCCCTGTTTCTTTGAAAACTGGATATAATAGATATTATATGTAGCCATACAAAAAACAGATTGCAGGCTGGATTTGGTCCACTGATCAAGTTTACTGTTTCTTACAATAAAAATGTGATGCATAAAGTGAAATGCAAAGTAGATCTTGGGAAGGATGGCTGAGTGGGAGACAGCTTGTGATGTAAATATATTATAAATGACCAGTGGGCAAAGCAGAATGGCCAAGGCAGCCCTACCTATGACTGAAAACATTCTTTGTTTAGCAGGATCAAAGCTAGAAATTCAACCTTGTCTCACCTGTCCTTTGGCATTCTCTTTCCAGCAAGCCCTCGTCCAGCCTGTGTGGTTCAGCCATCTCCCTCAGTTATTCTCAAGCTTTTGTGCAGGAAATCATCTCCATTCAGGGAAACACTGTTCAGAAGATCACAGACTTCTGAACTTTCAGAAGGAACACTTCCATTTTCACTGCACAGAAGATCAAGTGCAGGAGCAACTCTCTGATCAAACCTGCTCAAGCCACCAAGCAGAAATTCAAGAGAAAGAAGATTCCAAGCTTTTGTTCAGGAGAATAAGCAGAAGCAGTGCTTCAAAGGCAATCTCCAGCCCCCTGGAAGAACAGCCAGTATCATCCAAGGAAGACAATACAGTGGTGGATATAGGGCCCAGCCTGGCCCAGAGGACAGACCTTGAGGAAACAGACAAAATATTATGTGGTTTAGAAATCTCAAGATTTGGAGCAATCAAATACGGAGAGTTTGGGCTAGGCTTTATCAAGGAGTCAAACCAGCTCAGCCTCCAGAAGACACACACAAGAGAGACCGCTTACATGTACACTGAGTGGGGACAAAACTTCAGCAGTACGTCAGTCCTCATCAAAAACCAAAGGACACATTCTGGGCAAAAGCCTTATGTGTGCACGGAATGTGGACGAGACTTTACCTGGAAGTCAGACCTCATCACACAGCAGAGGATACACTCTGGGGAGAAACCATATATGTGCAAGGAGTGTGGACGAGGCTTTACTTGGAAATCAAACCTCTTCATGTATCAGAGGACACACTCAGGGCTCAAGCCTTATGTGTGCAAGGAGTGTGGCCAGAGCTTTAGCCTGAAGTCAAATCTTGTCACACACCAGAGGGCACACTCTGGGGAGAAGCCTTACATTTGCAAGGAGTGTGGGCATGGCTTTCGCCAGCATTCACACCTCATCAGACATGAGAACATACTCAGGAGAGAAGCCTTATGTTTGCAGGGAGTGTGAGCAAGGCTTTAGCCAGAAGTCACACCTTATTAGACACTTAAGGACACACACAGGAGAGAAACCTTATGTGTGCACAGAATGTGGGCGTCATTTTAGCTGGAAATCAAAGCTCAAGACATACCAGAGGACACACTCAGGGGTTAAACTTTACATGTGCCTGGAGTGTGGGCAGCACTTTAGCCAGAAGTCAAACGTCAACAAACACCAGAGGTCACACATGGGAGAAGCCATTCTTATGCAGGGAATGTGGGAGAGCCTTTACCTGGAAGTCAACCCTCAATACACACCAGAGGACACACTCAGGGGAGAAGCCGTTTGTATGCAGGGAGTGCAGATGAGTCCTTAATAAGTCCACTCTTGTCTCACACCAGAGAACACATTCAGGGGAAAAGCCTTTCATATACAAGGAGTGTGGTAGAAGGTTTAGCCAGAAGCCAAACCTGTTTAGGCACAAGAGGGCATACTCAGGGGATAGCCCCTTTGTGTGCAGGGAGTGTGGACAGGGGTTTTATGATAAGCTAACTTTCATTACACACCAGAGGGCACACACAGGGGGGAAACCTCATGTGTGCAAGGAGTGTGGGCAAGGCTTTAGCCGGCAGTCACACCTCATTAGACATCAGAGGATACATTCAGGAGAGAAGCCTTACATTTGTAGAAAGTGTGGGTGAGGCTTTAGTTGGAAATCAAACCTCATCAGACATCAGAGGACACATTCAGGAGAGAAACCTTGTGTGTACAAGCAGTGAAACCTTTAGCCAGTAGTCACACTGCACGAGACAACAGAAATCCCATCCAGGGCTGTAGCTTCAGTAATAAGTCAGCCATTGGCTGACTCTAAAACAGAGACATCTGTGTGTGATGGGAGTGTTCACGAGACTAATGGTAAGGGTCAGAATCTCCATTCCACCTGAAGGAGAATTGTTGCTGGCCTGTTTCAGGGGCTCTGATTTTCCCTACTGGGGATGGTAGATTTTGGAAGGTCTCTCAGGTAACTTGATGGAGAGAGTACTTAAGTAGGTTGAAATTAGAGAATTGATAGAATTCCAATATCCAATATACTTCCCAAGTATACTTGAACACTACTTCCACAGTAACCTGGATGTTGTAACAGCAGTTTTAGAGCCCATCTCTTGATGTCTGTTTGACCTGAGAACAAGAGACAGAAACCATGGCTGATTTAATGCTGGTTCCACAGAGCATGACCCAGCTGAGTCCACTTCAGTGAAAGTTTGGAACATGGTCAGCTCATGGGGATAAGAGATAATGCATGGGTAGAAGGTTTTATTATACAAAGGGCTGACAGGTAAGAAAGATTGTAAGTATCCTAGCTCTAAGTTTGGGAAGAATTATCCATTTTTGAAATATCATATCCTTGCTTGCTTCCTGGGACTCTCTGGTTTCCAGGCTGAATCCATACTGTAGATACTTTTGTTGACTGAGTGTATTTAGACTAGAAATGTATTATGTTGTATTATAAAGAAAATATGCACACATATACAGAAATGTAAAATGAAATTATTTTCTATTCTTTTTTGAGTTACAACATCCCATTAGTAATTACTAGGTTTAAATTTTTCCAACTGTTGTAAAATATACTACATTTTTGGTTGAGAATAGTCTCTTTTTGGAAATGGCTTTGGAAATGGTGTCCCACAAATTTACTTAGAATCTTGTCCCAAGGCCCAGTTTTTTTTCATGAAACTTGACTAAATGTGAATTATATTTGGAAAATAAGTTTTCTAAGGATAGGCAGGAAAATACAGGAATTGTATTATAACTTATTTTTTTTAATTTGTGTACAGGTATTTAGAATAGATCTGAAAGCCATAGAAAAACAAAGTATATGGGTACTTAGAAAGTGGTGAAGCAGGATTTCAAGTGCAATACTCAGTGCTTGGCTTTCAGCTTTGTTGTTCAGTCATTCAGTTGTGTCCAACTCTTTGTGACCCCATGGACTGCAGCACGCCAAGCTTCTCTGTCCTTCATTACCTCCCAGAGTTTGTTCAGACTTATGTCCATTGAGTTGATGATGCCATCCAACCATCTCGTCCTCTGCTGTCCCCTTCTCCTCATGCCCTCAATCTTTCCCAGCATCAGAGTCTTTTCCATTGAGTCGGCTCTTCTCATCAGGTGACCAAAGTATTGGATCTTCAGCATCAGTCCTTCCAGTGAACATTCAGGGTTGATTTCCTTTAGGATTGACTAGTTTGTTCTCCTTGCTGTCCAAGGGACTCTCAAGAGACTTTCAGTTTATGGAAAAAACAAACAGTGGTCCCAAAGCTTTGATATCCAAAGGAGTTAGAGTTAGGGAATCACTGTCTCAAATAATATGAGGTGTAAAAGTCTTAATTTTTGTTCAAAATCTTAAGTTTGAGTGGAGTGAGCAGAACCTGGTGAAAAATTATGAAATACTATCTTTGATGGAGCAGTTGACCTGGCCTCCACCTCTTAGCCCTCCTCATGGTAAATCCTGACCTCATACTCTTACATTTCCTCAACAGAAAAATATCTTTTGAGTTTTAATCTCTTTAGGTCTTAGAACCTAATTACTCTTTTCCATAAAATCATGTCATGTCACAAACATAAGGACTCCAAAATTAAATATACCTTTTTGCCGGGACCAGCCGGCAAAGAGAACAAGTCCCGATCGCAACGGCACGGAAGCCTGAGAAAAGAACTGATGGTAAAGAATGGGGTCGAGAGGACTGAATGCTCTTAAGGCAAGTCAGTGATTTTATTGAGTAAAACAGCTACCTTTATACTAGTACAAGCAGAAAAACATAGTTCATAAAAATGCCGTCTGGTTTTTGTCACATCAATACAATTCTTTGTCTTAAGTGATTGCAGAAGCTTACATTCCTTTTTTAACATTCCAAGATAAACTACTAAGTGAAGGTCACTACTATGTTTTTCTCAAGGAAGAACAAAGGAGACCCGGCAAATGTTTTACTACTTTATCATGGGGTGGCGGGACAGGGAATGGCCTCTTTCAAGGCTTTCCCAGGGCCTTTTTGGGCCTTGAGCAGGCTGGCTCCCCGCACCTTGTACTAGTTTTTAACTTTCAGAAGGAACACTTCCATTTGCAGTGTAATTGATTCATAAAAATAAAAGATTTTGCCACAAACTGTTTAAAACTCTCAACAGGAAAAAACAGAGCACTGCTGGTGTATGAAGACTTAAATAAATTCAAAATAGATACAAACCTTGGGAAACATTTTTATGGAGCAGCAACCAAACAGAAAGACCTGGAAATGTTCTGAGAAAGGGGTAGAAAGAAGCCCTATACTTTGGTGCTCCCCACGCCCACCACTGATTCTTAAACCTCCATCAGGCCTTCTGCTTAGAACCTCTCATAAGAGACAAGAGAAGACAGGTAACCTGAGGTGTCTGTCTGGGCCTAGCATTAAAATCTGTGCAAATATGGAAACTGATTAGGAGATAAAACACCACATGGTATTCAGATACGGGAATCCTCAGTCTTGTTTTTGCATGTGTGTTTTTTTCTTCAGTCCGTGTCTGGACTAGCTATCCACTACTGCCTCATATTTCATAACCTGAGGTGATAGCTCTAGGTGTTTAAAACAGAAAAATTGCCCCAGAGAAACCACTACCCATCCTGCTAACCTTCTGGTAAGTAGTAGACTACATTGCAGAAAATGTTGAAGGAAAGATGATAAAGAGTATGAAACAATGAATATTGCTTCAAATCTGTAAGTCTGTTATAGTCATCATGGAAATGTTCCATTTTAAAAGGAGTAGCAGTAAATGTTAATGGAACTGTTTAATTCAATTTTGACTTATTATTATGGGTCATTGGTTCCCTAAGTGTGATCAGAGGATTTTTGGGGGGGGGAGGCTTTCAAGTGATCTGCATGGTCAAAACAAATTTCATTATAACACTAAAACATTACTTGCTTTTTTCTGTTTTGTTGAAATTTGCACTGATGGTGCAAAATCAGTCAGCAATCGTGGGTAAAACTGCTGGGCTCTTAGCATGAATCATAGCAGTGACACCAAACTGTTGTTCAGTCGCTCAGTTGTGTCAAACTGTTTGTGACCCCATGGACTGCAGCAAACTGTACTACTAGCATCATTGTATTTTTTAACCACCTCCTATTTGTGGTCAACAATGCAAGTTTCACTTAAGAATATTCTTCATAAAATAGTAGAATTTTGTTGAATCTTGACCTTTGAGTATAGCATTTTAAAAGTATAATTTAAATTCTGAGATAACTAATGCACAGTTGCAAGAAATTATATAGGGAAACCTCATGTATTCTTTACTCAGTTTACTCAAATGGTAATGTCTTACAAAATTATACTATAATATCACAGCCATGATGTTAAAATTTGTATGTATACATCTTTTAAACATTTTGTGTGATGAAAAGAGAAATACATGTGAAGTCCTTCATGCGGAAGTATGAAGCTGTTTCAAGGAGATGCACTTGTTTGATTGTTTAATTTGTGAGCTGTACCAGCTACCTTTTTATGGACACCAGTTTTATTTGAAAGCTCAGCTGACAAGTTTTGGATAAGGTGACTCAGACTTGGATGTTTGGTAGACATTTTGTCAAAAATGAAGTGATTTTTTAAAAAAATTACCAGTGAAGAAAACTGACGGCAATTTCTGTTAATTTGACTTTCAAACAGAGGATTAGAATATTGAAGAACAAGTTACCTGTCGCCATGAACTTGACAGTTTCCCAGTACTTAGCCCTTTGTGATAAGATTGGTGATGATATTAATGAGCATGATTTTATAATACCATATAATGAAATATGATGATGGAAGAGCTGCCTAACTCATTGAACCAGTATTTTGCAAACAGTACATAATGCTGCAAAATCATCTGTGGGTATATTAAAGTATAAGATTGACAAATGGATTTTAACAAGATAAAAGCTGGATTCCATGATTTTTGATGAAGTATCTAAGGATAATGTTGACAGTTACCTGAAGAGTATTAAAACACTCCATTTTCTTACTATATCTACATGAGGCCAGATTTTATTTATGTCAACACATTAAATGCAGGAGCACATATAAAATACTGACTATATTTTATTAAATTGAATATTAAAGATTTGCAAACACATAAAACAATGTTAGCCTTTTTTTTTATGATGGAAAATGTTCAAACCCAAGTGAAAGTCAAACACTTTATTTTTCACCTTCAAGTGTGTTGTTTCTAGATATTTGTGGTCTATAACCCATACTGAAAATACTGTACACACACACACCAGAAAAAAGCTATGTGTTATAGTACCAAACATTTTATTAACATCTGTGCTTTATATAATTTAAAATAGGCATAGAAGAAACAAATGCAAAAAAATGCTTAACACCCACTGACAGATGTAAACCTACAATCTGAGGTATGCTGCTCTATCTAGACAGAACACTGAAATGTGGGGCATATTCATTTCTAAAACTAAATGATATAATTACTTAATGGCTAGGCTTGTGGCTATGTCTCTAACTATTCTTGGCAACCGTTTTTTTCTGTTTTTTTTTTAGTCAAAGAAGCAGCTTTATGCTCTTAATCATTTCTTCAGTGTGTCTTTTATATTTGTTAATATTTACTAATCTCAAGCTTTCTTTTTTGTTGTATTGCTTTTTCAAGCTTGTTTAATTTGGTTTATTTATTGCCTTTTTACTGTCCTGAAAGTTCATTTCTTTTTTTTTTAAATTTTTTAATTTTATTTTATTATTTTTTTTCCATTTATTTTTACTAGTTGGAGGCTAATTACTTTACAATATTGTAGTGATTTTTGTCATACATTGACATGGATCAGCCATGGATTTACATGTATTCCCCATCCCGATCCCCCCTCCCACCTCCCTCTCTACCCAATCCCTCTGGGTCTTCCCAGTGTACCGGGCCCAAGCACTTGTCTCATGCATCCAACCTAGGCTGGTGATCTGTTTCACCCTAGATAATATACATGTTTCGAGGCTGTTCTCTCGAAACATCCCACCCTCGCCTTCTCCCACAGAGTCCAAAAGTCTGTTCTGTACATCTGTGTCTTTTTCTGTTTTGCATATAGGATCAGCAGACGAATGGATAAGGAAGCTGTGGTACATATACACCATGGAATATTTCTCAGCCATTAAAAAGAATTCATTTGAATCAGTTCTAATGAGATGGATGAAACTGGAGCCCATTATACAGAGTGAAGTAAGCCAGAAAGATAAAGACCATTACAGTATACTAACACATATATATGGAATTTAGAAAGATGGTAATGATAACCCTATATGCAAAACTGAAAGTTCATTTCTAAGTGGCATATGGTTTTCACTTTTTATTTTCTTTTATATAAGAATTACTATTTCAGAGTGCTTACAAGTAGCTAGATGGACTATTCAGTTTTACAATATCCTAGTATTCAGCTTTTTATCTTACAGCATTGTAATCAATGTATTTTGTGATTTCTTCCATTTTAGTTCATAAGGTATAGTTTTGAATGTGATTAAGCTTGTATCTTAAAGTATTTAATGTGTGAGTGTGTATATATCTATTTTAATAATATGCCATGGTTAACACAAACTGTTGTAAAATTTTATATTTTCTATATATTTTATTCTCCTTTTGTATTAATGATCTGTCTTTATTTTTATTTATTAATTCATATTATGTTTGAGGGACTTCCCAGGTGGTGCTAGTGGTAAAGAACCTGCCTGCCAGTGTAGGAGATGTAAGAGACGCGGGTTTGATCCCTGGGTTAGGAAAATCCTCTGGAGAACGGCATGGCAACCCACTCCAGTACTCAACCAGTATTCTTGCCTGGAGAATCCCATGGACAGAGGAGCCTGATGGGCTACAGTCCATGGGATCACAAAGAGTTGAACACAACTGAGTGACTAACACTTTGAACTCTTTCACTGGGGCTTCAGCTATTAAAGGACTCTTTTCTGGGGAGGGGATTGGAGAGGATCTCCAGAGATGTGTTTTTATTTCAAGAACTTCTCTTTACTTCCACATACACCGAGATCTTGACTTGGGTGCACCCTCCAGATTTTTTTTTTTTTTTAAACTTTCACTGACAAAGACTCTCCTTGACCTAATTTTAGTCAGACTCCTCAGAACCCTCTTCTCAACTAGGCTTCAACCTTTGGGCTTCAGTGTTTGTCTTCGCATCACCCAGTTTTAGCAAGAATTCCGTCAAGTCAGTTTAGCTCACATTCTTGATATCTGATCACTCTCAGTATTTAATTAAATTCTTCATCCACCCCAATGGTATGTGATCACTCTGACCTTCCCTCAGCAAGAATTCTATTAGTCAGCCTCGCAAGAATTCCCCCACCCCTTTATGTCTCCTCTTTTTAATTTTCCATAAACTGACCACCCCGCAACCCTAACTTGCTCCTTGTCTATAAATCCTCTCTTGCTATATTTGGAATTGAGCCGGTTCTATACTGAAGTCTTTCTCCTATGGCAATAGTTCCTGAATTAAAAACAAAAAAACAAGGCCCTTCAACTAGCACTCAGTTCTTGTTTTCTTTAACATCACTCACAGGTTCACATTCTTGGCCTCTTGACTGGATAGTTTTCTTAAAGCTGGGGCCTAAATAAAGTTGTTGAGATTTGTCATAGCCTTCCTTCCAAAGAGCAAAAGTCTTTTAATTTCATGGCTTCAGTTACTGTCCGCGGTGATACTGGAGCTTTGACAAACCTAGAGAGCATATTAAAAAGCAGATACATCACTTTGCCAACAAAGGTCTGTATAATCAAAGCTGTGGTTTCTCCAGTAGTCATGTTTGGATGTGAGTTGGACCATAAAGAAGGCTGAGTGCCGAAGAATTGATGCTTTCAAATTGTTGTGCTGAGGAAGGCTCTTGAGAATCTCTTGGACTGCAAGGAGATCAAACCAGTCAGTCCTAAAGGAAATCAACCCTGAATATTCATGGGACGGACTGATGCTGAAGCTGAAGCTCCAATACTTTAGCCATGTCATGCGAAGAGACAACTCATTAGAAAAGACCCTGATGCTGGGAAAGACTGAAGGCAAAAGGAGAAAAGGGCAGCAGAGGATGAGATGGTTAGATAGCGTCACCGACTTAATGTACATGAATTTGAACAAATTCTGGGAGATAGTGAAGGACAGGGAAGGCCGGCATGCTGCAGTCCATGGGGTCACAGAGAGTCGGACACGACTGAGTGACTGAACGGGTGCAGACACACAGACACACACACACAAACACACGATATAGAAATAAGGATAACACCAACCATGCCCTGGCCGGGGTGAGAGGTTGGGCAGGCATGAGAGAACAATTGGACCTGGAGACAGACAGACAGACACACACAGGACACACAAAGACTCCTCTCCCACGGACTCAACTCTAAAGACAAGCCCAGAAACAAAGTTCCACCGCCAATTATGGGAAAACCTCTGCGGATCTCTGGACTAAGAACACAGTTACAGAAACGTCATGCCCAAAGTCAGCCACAGTCACATCCACATCCCATTCCCACATCCACAATCACTCTCCCATTCTTGGCGTGACAGATCCACAATCTGTCACACAATGACCCACAATCACGGGGCATGATTTAGAATACACAGGCTCACTACACTGACAGAACACGTCCCCCCGTGGTGCGCAAGCACCAAAGTGTGCAGCGACAGCCACACACAAATCGCCACACCTGAGCACTCAGTAAGTCACGGACGCGCGCAGCTTCAGCATTCCCTCACACACAGTCGCCCAGGGTCACTTAAATGCCCATTCACGGTATCCCAGGTTATTACACAGTTCTGTGGGTACTCGGTCCTGTGGCCGTGGCCTCTTGTAGTGCAGCCATGATGTCGGGGCGTGCCTCGGGGCCCTCTGGGAAATGTAGTTCATTCAGCAAAGAGGCCAAGGCGCAAAGCGTCTGGGACTTGTGGTCCTCAGGGTCGAAATGACAAGCTGAGTCGCTAGTCTAGTTCCTTGCAGCTAGATGTTTCCCCAGCCGATCCCGGGGTCCCGTGAGCGTCAGTCCGCGTCCCGCTCCGCCCCGCGGGGGATTCTGGGAGGCGACGTCGCGGGTCTCGGGTCTCTGGGCGGGTTTCCAGAGCCAGGGACGCCGGGAGGTGAGTTGGGCCTGCCTGGCGCGAGAGCCAGAGATCAGGGCCGGGCTTGGGGTGGACCGGCAGGGATCGGGATGGGGACCAGGCAGGCGCCTCTGGGGAGACTGTGTGTCACCGTGTATGGCTGTGTGACAGTGTGTGTGTGTGTGTGTGTGTGTGTGACAGTGTGAACTTCTGTGTCACACTGTATGGTTGAACGCGGCTGTGACCATCTGTCTCTGGCATAAAACTGAGTCTGTGTTTCTGTGTGACTGTCTCTGCAGGTGTAACTGTGTTATTTGTGTATGGGTTTGTGAGAGACTGAAGGTGTGACATTGTGTGTGTGTGTGTGTCGCTGTGTGGATGTGTGTGTGACTGTTTGACCACTTGTCCCTGTGGATGTAACTGCGTTTGAAGGTGTGGTTATGTACCCATGATCCTCAGTCTGTGCAGGCATAATTTTGTATGAGTAATTGTGGTAGGATGTGTGACCTTGTGTGGTATGTCACTGTGTATGAGATTGTGTGTGACTGTCTCGCTGTTGGAGTAATTGTGTATCGTCTCTCTTTGTGTTAATGCCACTGTGTGTGTATGTGACATTATGTTTGCGATTGTGTGGCCATGTTTGTATGAGTATGATTGGGAGAGAATTTGTATGTGTAGGTCAGACCTAGTATGTGATTGTGAGACACAGAAAGATTAAAATTGCTCACCCACCTTCACACAGTTACTAAGTGACAGAACTGGGACTTTAGCCCAAGCTATTTAGCTCCAGAGTCTTTGCTTTTAATTTTTCAACTCTGTTGATCTTTTCCACATTGTGAGAGTGAAAAATGGGGGCCCTGGGTTCTGAGGGTGTTGGAAAGGATTGTCTGTGGTCTTGGCCCAGGACCTTCTGGACATGGAACTTAATTTGGATCTCTTCCTTCTGTATCCTTGTGAGTCACAGAACCTGGTCTAAAGACATTGTAGTGAGACCATCCTCACATTGGCTGCCTTTGGGGGAGGAAAGCCCAACCTTCCTGTCCTTAGGCCATCAATTTTGAGATTTTAGGTTTGTCTATGTCAAAACTCTTCCATGTTTAGTGCTGAGAGAGGCTAATCCATGGCTTTTTTTCTCACATACTAAGTGAACTCTAAGTTTGGTTCTGACTTTTTAATAAAGATGTTCTCATTTCCTTTTCAAATGTGTGTGTAAAATCTAAATGGCAACAAGGGTGGCACTTCTCTGTGCCAGGAGTTGGCTCAGGCATTTTAACAATGAGGAAAGGTTCTGGCAGTTGGATTGATTTGCCCAAGGTCACCTAGCCAGGGAGGAAAGGACCAGAGAGTCATTGTGTGCCTGGGGACTATATAAAGCCCAAATCTTTTCCATCACCTTCTTTCAGAGACTGATGGTTCTTTCAAACCTGAAAAATATTCGTGATGCACAGCTATTTGAAACAGAAATTTAAAAGATGTTTCTTTTATGCAGATGCTACTTGGAGCTCCCCGATTCTGAAAAGACTTTGTTGATTTTCTTCTCAGGTTGCAAAGGCTTTTGTGGACAATTTCAGGCTGCATTGCACTAAGGAAATAAATAATTTTCTTGGAGATTGAGTTGACTAGTGCAGAGTAGCCCAGAATTAGGGGGTTGTATATCTTAAATTCTAAGCCAAACACAACTGTCTTTGTTTTCAGAGTGAAGAAATGTTGGCTCTGAGAAGACAAGGAACTTGTTTCAGGGTGTGCAGTTTCTTATTGGTTTGGTGTTGAAATTTGGCATGTTTACCTCAGGCTGAATTTCTGTGGAGAAATTAAGGTAACATCTTCCACCTCCAAATATGCTTCTCTAAAAAACACATAGCACTGATTTCTCAGGTTATGTTGATTATTTCCCATGCAAACACTCTGGTCTCTTGAAAGAGAATCAGTTTTTTTTGTTTGTTTGTTTTTGTTTTAAATATTTATTGTTGCTGTTGTACAGTCACTAAGTAGTGTCTGATTACTTGCGACCCCATGAGCTGCAGCACACCAGGCTTCCCTGTGTCCTTGACTAACTCCTGAAGTTTGCTCAAACTCATGTCTATTGATTCAGTGATGCCATCCCACCACCTCATCCTCTGTCGCCTGTTTCTCCTGCTGCTCTCAATCTTTCCTAGCATCAGTGTCTTTTCCAGTGAGTCGGCTGTTCACATCAGGTGGCCAAAGTCTTGGAGCGTCAGCTTCGGCATCAGTCCTTTCAATGAGTATTCAGGGTTGATTTTCTTGCAATCCATTGGACTCTCAGAGTCTTAATATTTATTTTGTTTATTTATTTGGCTGGGCCAAGTTGTAGTTGTGGCATGTGGGATCTAGTTCCCTGACAGAGATCGAACCCAGGCCCCCTACATTGGAAGTCAGAGTCTTAGCCACTTGACCATCAGGGAAGTCTGGAGGACAAGTTTTTGAGTCACACTGCAGTTTGACTCTTATGAATTTGAGTAAGCTGTCTAAGTTTTTTGAACCTCAGATTCACTTGATGGTAAAATGGGGATAATAATACCTACCTTTGCAGTTTTGTGAAGATTAAATAAGATAATGACATATACAATATGTGTAACATTGCTATTTATATTACGGGAGCCACACTGAGGTTTATTTATTTGTTTATCAAATCTGTTTTGAGCACTTGCAGTGGTTCTGGCATTATTCTAGCCCTGGAGATACACAGGGACTTCCCTGGTGGCTCAGACAGTAAAGAATCTGCCTGCAATGTGGGAGACCTGGGTTCGATCTCTGGGTTGGGAAGATCTCCTGGAGGAGGGCATGGCAACCCACTCCAGCATTCTTGCCTGGAGAATCCCCATGGACAGAGGTGCCTGGCAGGCTACAGTCCATGGGGTCACAAAGAACTGAGCAACTAAGCAACTGAGCAATTAAGCACAGCACAGATATACACAGTGAACCCAATAAATCCTGGCTGTCTTAAATCTTGTACTATTATTTGGGAAGACAACAGAAGAAAAAGAAAGAAACGTGTCCAGTAATGTTAAATGCTAAGAAGAAAAAGAAATCAAGATAAGGAAAAATAGTAACTGGGAAGGAGATTCTTTTTAGTTAAAATAGGGAGTTCCCTCCAATGTGATGCACGGACTGGTTCATATAAGGAAACTAGGGACCATAAAGGGCAGAAAACCTCTCTGTGAGTCTCAGATCAGCAGCATAGGGCTGCTGTTCCATTTTTGTTGTTGTTGTTGTTCTTATAACTCCCCCTTTTCAGGACTTTTTTCTCCAGAAGAGAAAATTGAAGAAGGAAGGAAGAATGGCTGTTGGACTGTGTAAAGCCATGTCCCAGGCAAGTTGATGTTTTCACTTTGTTTTCAGAAATTCCATGTCATTTTTTAGGACTTTGGAGAGTCCCAGGTGGTCCGGTGAGCACTCTCTTCACTTCTCCCTGTCCACTGTTTGTTCAGATAATCCTTCTACAAAACATTTAGTATCTTTTTTTTTAAACTCAATGTTGTGCTGAAATGTATAGTGGAACAGAACGTTTCATCTTTAGATGGATTGTGATTTGTTGTGTTGGAATGAAAGGATGGAGTGTGATTATCAAGTGCCCTTTTAACTAGGGAGGTCAAGGATTTTTTTGTTGTGTTTTTGTTTTTGTTTTTGGAAGTGACATTTAAGCAAAGAGAAACCTCAGTGAACATAGGGAGGAAGTTTTGTTGAGATCTGGGAAAGAGCTTTAAAAGTAGAAGGTGTGATGGGGTAGGGCAGGAGGGAAGTCCCAAGAGGGAGGAGATATATGTATACAAATAGCTGATTCACTTCATTGTACAGCAGAAACTAAAAAAGTATTGTAAAGCAGTTAAATTCCAATTAAAAAAAGACAAAAAATGGTAGAAGAATTAGCAAGTACAAAGTTACTGTGGTGGGAGCATGTTTGATGTATTTCAGGGATAGCAACAAGCCAGTATCATCAGAGGAGAATATGCACTGTGAGATTAGGGAAATAGCTGGGGACCAAATTAAGCAGGCTCCTGAAAGTCATGACCAGAGCTTTGATTTTTGTTCTAAGGGTGAAGGACAACCACTAGAGTGTTGGTGATATGATCTGATTTATATTTTAAAAGGAAGGAAAATCAAAAGCAAGGAAGTAAGAGTGGAAGCCTGGATCACGGTGGTGGCATTGGAGCTTGTGAGATTCTGGGTATCTATTGGAGATAGGAAATATGGCATTTGATCAGGGTTTGGTTGTGGAGTGTGAGAGAAATAAAGAAATCATGAATGACTACAAAGATTCTTGACCTGGGCAATTGTGTATATGGTCATGCTATTTACTGAGATGTTGTACAGTCACTAAGTTGTACAGTCACTAAGATCATGGGCTGGGATGAGATAAGAATCAAGATTTGAGTTCCAGATAAATTAGAGAGACTTGTTGGATATCCAAGTGGAGTATTGGTTATATATCTAGAGTTTAGGACTGGAGATGTGAATTTGAGAGTCATTAATGTATTTAATGTATTTAAGGGCTTTCCCAGTGGCTCAGTGGTATAAAAATCCACCTGCAATGCAGAGAGACACAGGAGAAGATCCCTTGGAGGAGGGCGTGGCAACCGATTCCAGTATTCTTGCTGGGAAAATCCCATGGACAGAGGAGCCTAGCAGGCTACAGTCCATGAGGTCACGGAGTTGGACATGACTGAACTGACTGAACACAGTGTAGTTAAAGCTATGGGACAGGTTGAGATTATCTTGAGGGTAGGTTGTCGTGAATATAGGTAGGAAAGAGGTCTAGGGAGTGAGCTTAGGGCATTCAAAGACTGACAAAAGGCTGAGAAGAAGAGGAGGAACCAGCAAAAGAGACTGAGAAGGACTCATGTAGAAGGAAACCCAAAAGAGTATGTGGGTCCTGGGAGTCAAGAGGAGAAAGCATTTCAAAGAGGAGATGATCAACTGAGTTAAATTCTTCCGATAGAGATGGAGGAAGATGCTTGGACCGTTTGGAAGTACTTGGTAAACAAAAAATTTTTCCTTTTCTCTTTTTTTGTCCATAACATATAGTATGTGGGATCTTAGTTCTTTGACTAGGGATTAAGCTCACACCCCCTGCACTGGAAACATGGAGTCTTAACCACTGCACTGTTCGGAAAGTTTAAAGAATTCTTTTTTTTTTTATTTTAATTTCAGGGTTTGGTGACCTTCAGGGATGTAGCTCTGAATTTTTCCCAAGAGGAATGGGAATGGTTGGACTCATCTCAGAAGGATTTGTACAGAGATGTCATGTTGGAGAACTACAGGAACTTGGTATGGCTTGGTAAGGATGTATACCCCCATAATTCAAATCTTTCCTATGAGGTGTATTAGTTTCCTCCATTGGGAATATCTAGGGCATCTGAAATGCTTAGCTGGATTTCTACTTCTTGTTCCCAGGAAATTATTCGAAGTATTTTCAGAGTTATAAATGTAGTTCCTTTTGCTACTGAATGATGGTTTAGGATAGCAACATGAGTATGTCATGGGAATTTTTAAAATTGCAAATCATGGTGTCCTATTATAGACCTACAGTATCTGGGAATAGCCCCAATAGTCTGGTTTTAATGAGCCCTCCAAATGGTTCTGATGCTCATTAATATTTGAGAACCATTGTGATTTCTGATTCGGTAGGGTCTGGGTTGGGGCAGCCTAAGAATTTGCATTTGTTTGGTTTCAAGACAATGGTTCTTTTCTGCTCTAATACTTTGAGAATTGCTGCTATGACAGAAGCTTTGTCTTTCTCATCCTCCTTACAAGCTTCTTTTTATTCTCTGGCCCTTTCTCTAATATCCTTTCTTGCCTAGTGACCAAGGGATTGAGTCACTGGAACAGCAATAGCAAATGGATTTGTTTATCTGTCATTCTCTTGCTTGTTCTCATTTTTCTTCCCCTGTAAATAGGACTCTCCATTTCTAAGCCCAACATGATCTCCTTATTGGAACAAGGGAAGGAACCTTGGATGGTGGAGAGAGAGATGTCGGATGGTCAACATGCAGGTGAGTGACAGGGGACTGGGCAGGGAGGGCTGTTGTAAGGTGGCAGCCAGTGTGGTCATGAAAAGACTGCCCTGCTCTTGAGGAGGCTGCCCTGGGCATCAGCGGGTTGTTCCTGCTCTGTTTCTGTCAAGTTATACTCTCAAGGATGTGTGCATGTGTGGTAAGTCACTTCAGTCATGTATGATTCTTTGTGATCCTGTGGACTGTAGCCTGCCAGGCTCCTCTGTCCATGGGATTCTCCAAGCAAGAATTCTGGAGTGGGTTGACATGCTCTCCTCCAGGGGATCTTCCCCACCCAGGAATCAAACCCAGGTCTCTTGCATTTCAGGTGGATTCTTTACCACTGAGCCACTGGCAACCCCCTACCTCTACCTAAACCCTGAATCTTCTTCCTTTACACTTCTTTCCCCTTTATGGACAGAATTATATTCATTTTTAGATTTCTTTTTTTTTTCACTTCTAGATTTCTTTATAGAGTTTTTATCAAAGTTACACATGCACATTAGTTGAAGAGACAAGGATTCGCATCTAAGTATCCACTTACATGCAGATTTTTTTCAATAAATACTACACAATTTGAGATTGGTTGAATCCATGGATGCTGAACTGAAGATTTGGAGGGCTGACTGTAAAGTTATGCCCCAGCCCCTGCATTGTTCATGGGTCGGCTGTATAGGAAATCACTCCATATTAGCTCTTGGAGAGCTTCTTCATTTTTCTAATGGCTGCAGAATACCCCATTATGTGGATATTATGGTAATTTATTCAATACTATCTAGTATGTGGACATTTAGGATGTTTGCAGTAGTTTACAATTACAAACAATGCTGCAATAACTAACCTTGTACATATGTATTTTCCTGTTGTTGAAGTGTTATTTTCAGTGTTGTTTCTTAGATGTAAGATTGCTAAGTAAGTGGATATGTAGTATTAGGAATTGCCAAATTCCTCCCCAAAAAAGTTGTACCAGCTTGCTTTCTGTATTAGTTTCTTATGGCTTCTGTAACAAATTACCATAAATTTGGTGGCTGAATACAACACAGATTTATTATCTTTTAGCTCTGGAGGTCAGAAGTTGAAAATGGATCTTGCAGGGCTAAAATCAAAACATTAGCAGCCTGCTTTCCTTCTGAAGGCCCTTGGGCAGAATCTATTTCTTGCCTTTTTTATGCTTTCTTTAGGGCCTTTACCCATCTTTTTATTTTCAACTGTGTAAAATCACTTTGATTTAAACGTGGGGTTTACAGGCAGTATAGAATTGAGTTTTACTTTGGGAACCAGTCTGGATATCATTTCAATTTAATAAGTGAAAGTCCAGCTACATTTTTGATATGTTTAGGCTTAATTCTGTGTATTATTTTATATTTTCTGATTTTTACAGTTTTTAAAGTCTTTTAAAACAGTCTTTTAAAAAAGACTTTCACTTGTCTGTTTTCCTAGCCTTTTTTTGGTCATGTAATACTGTAGTTTTTATAATAATTAGATTTTTCTTTTGATCTGGTGTTTACCTTCATGTTTCTTTAAACAGTGTTTAAAGAAAAACATAAAGAGACCTTCATGTTTCTTTAAACAGTGTTTATTCCTTCTATTACTTGATTGGTCAGCTTTAAAAATTAGCCTTTGATTTTTTTTTACATTTTACAGATGAAAAAGGTAAGCTATCCTTCCTTCCTAAAAGGCTTCTTTGATAGCTCAATTGGTAAAGAAGCTGCCTGCAATGCAGGAGACCCTGGTTTGATTCCTAGGTCGGGAAGATCCACTGGAGAAGGGATGGGCTACCCGTTCTAGTATTCTTGGGCTTCCATTGTGGCTCAGCTGGTAAAGAATCTGCCTGCAATGCGGGAGACCCTGGCTTGATCCCTGGGTTGGGAAGATACCCTGGAGAAGGGAAAGGGTACTCACTCCAGTATTCTGGCCTGGAGAATTCCATGGACTATAGTCCATGGGGTCGCAAAGAGTTGGACATGACTGAGCAACTTTCACTTTACAGATGAGTCAAAAAGTAGCCTTATTATATTCCTCACCTTCTCTTCCCAAATTTTGTTAGTTGTATGCTTTTTACATTGTCCAGGCATATTATATTTACATGTTCTGGTGGCTCAGATGGTAAAGAATCTGCTGGCAGTGCAGAAGATCCAGGTTCAATCCCTGGGTCAGGAAGATTCCCCTGAAGAAGGAAATGGCAACCCACTCTAGGATTCTTGCCTGGAGAATTCCATGGGCAGAGGAGCCTGGCAATTTGCAGTCCATTGGGTCTCAAAGGGTCAAAGATGACTGAGCAACTAACACTTTCACTTTCTTTCACTTATTTTTCTGTCAGACTTATCCTAACTTTTCCTTTTGCTTTATTTCTGTAGCTGAATATATTTAGTGTTTTCCACTAGGTTCTTCTGTTGAAGTTTCTCTGGACATCTCTTGATTGACTGAAATCTGTTCTTTAGCAATTTCCTCAAAAAGAGTTCATGCAAATGATGTCCCCTGAGCTCTACCTTGTTCATAGTTGACCATTCTTTTCTTAAGTTTCTTTTAGTGTATTGGTATTGAATGTTGTTACAAAGAATCCTGATGTCAGCTTGATATTTCCCCTTTTGTATAAGTACCTTTATATTTTGTTCTGATCTATTAGAAGTTTCTTTCATTTTAAAGTCATTTTAGTGGGGCATGTTTCAGTCTTGACAATTTTGGGTCACTTTTTCCTAGTAGGATATTCTCTTTCAGGATGGAGATTTGAGTTTTTATTTCAGGAAATATTTTTTTATTTTTTATTGATGAATTAAAAAACATGAAAGTATAGAGAATAATATAATAATATAGTAAAGGGTTTCCTACTGATGAGCAATTTTTGTATTTCTCAATTGCTTACTTGGTTATGTGTATTATTCATTTAATATACTACCTGATTCAATTTTTGGTATTTAAGAATCTTGCCTTTTATCTATGAGACTGGTCTGATATAAGAACAGTGAAATAGGTCAGTGCAACAATAAAGAAATTTAAAAAATACACCCATGTATATATGAGAATTTGGTATTTGATAAAAATAGCTTTTCAAATTAGTGGTACAAGAAGATTTTTGTAAAAGTTATGGATAATATTTGCATAATATTGGATTTTGGAAAAATCTTTCTTAAAATGACTGCAAAGCCAGACTATAATGAAAAGACTGAGAGATTTGAGTTCAAACTTTATCAGAAGCATGACATGTGACATGTGACATGACATGTGACAATAAAAAGTGATGATTTGAGGGAGAAAAATACTTATAAAGCCTTACCACCTTATTTATAATGACTTATATAAACCACTTAAAAGAAGATGCCAGTATAATTATTTTTTTTATATTAAACTTTTTATTTTATTTTATTTTTCATTTATTTTTATTAGTTGGAGGCTAATTACTTTACAATATTGTAGTGGTTTTTGCCATGCATTGACATGAATCAGCCATGGATTTACATGTGTTCCCCATCCCGATCCCCCCTTCCCACCTCCCTCCCCATCCAATCCCTCTGGGTCTTCCCAGTGCACCAGCCCCGAGCACTTGTCTCATGCATCCAGTCTGGGCTGGTGATCTGTTTCACCCTTGATAGTATACTTGTTCCAATGCTATTCTCCAGTATAATTAAAATATATGCAAAAATATATAAAAGGTGCAAAAATGTATATGAAAACGCTCAATTTTCAGAGACTTGCAAATTAACACAATAATGAGGTACTCTTTACTTGTAGGGGCAAAGATTTTTAGAATGATGTTAACCAGTGTGAATCAGTTTGAAGACATGTATTTCATGTTGCTGACAGGAATGTAAATTGATTAAAAAAAAAGAACCACTACTTTCTCCCCTCTTTCCCTCAAGTAAATTCTTTAATTCCTTCTATAATGATTTTCTTTCTCCTTGCAAAGGTGAAAAGGAGACATTTGCTTTCTTGATATTTTTCAGACTGGGAGTCTTGGTATGAGATCAAGGCATTGTCTCCAAAGTGGTACACTGATGAAGAGGAAACATCACAGGGGGTGATAACAAAAAGACTTACAAGTTATAGCCTTGAATGCTCCGGTTTCAGAGAAGCCTGGAAATATGAGGCTGAATTGGAGCAGCATCAAGAAAGTCAGGAGAGGCATTTCAGGCAAGTGGCAACTCTTAAGGAAATCTCTGCTGTGAAAAGAGACAATGAATATAATCATTCTGAGAGAAACATTCTCTTGAAGTCAGTACTTTTAACACAACAGAGAGTTCCCCCAGTAGAGCAAGTACATAAATTTGGTATTTTTAACAAAATGTTTCCCCCAAATTCAGTTCTAATTGAACATAAAAGACTGCGTGCCGAGAAGGAATCTTTGATAGGCAATGAATGTGAAGAATTCAACCAGAGCACATACCTTAGTAAAGATGTAGAAATTTCTCCTGGGGAGAAATCTTATGAAAGTAATGATTTTTCAAACCTCTTAAGTTTCCACTCATTACTTAGTCAACATCAAGCAACTCATTTTGGAAAATCACCCCATGGATATGATGAGTATGGCGATGCCTTTAACTGTTACTCGTATTTTGCTCAACCTCAGAGAATTCACAGTAGAGAGAAACCATATGCATGCAATGACTATGGCAAGGGCTTCAGCCATGACTTTTTTCTCAGTGAGCATCAGAGAACTCATATTGGGGAGAAACCATATGAATGTAAGGAATGTAACAAAGCTTTCCGACAGAGTGCACACCTTGCTCAACATCAGAGAATCCACACTGGAGAGAAGCCCTTTGCGTGCAATGAATGTGGGAAGGCCTTTAGCCGTTATGCCTTCCTTGTTGAACATCAGAGAATTCACACAGGAGAGAAACCATATGAATGTAAGGAATGTAACAAAGCCTTCAGACAGAGCGCACACCTTAATCAACATCAGAGAATTCACACTGGAGAGAAACCCTATGAATGTAATCAATGTGGAAAAGCCTTCAGCAGACGCATAGCCCTTACTCTGCATCAGAGAATTCATACAGGAGAGAAACCCTTTAAATGTAACGAATGTGGGAAGACCTTTGGCTATCGCTCACACCTTAATCAACATCAGAGAATTCACACTGGTGAAAAGCCCTATGAGTGCATCAAATGTGGGAAGTTTTTTAGGACTGACTCACAGCTTAATCGACATCATAGAATTCATACTGGAGAGAGGCCTTTTGAATGCAGTAAATGTGGGAAAGCCTTCAGTGATGCTTTAGTTCTAATTCATCATAAAAGAAGTCATGCAGGAGAGAAACCCTATGAATGTAACAAATGTGGGAAGGCCTTCAGTTGTGGCTCATACCTTAATCAACATCAGAGGATTCATACTGGAGAGAAACCCTACGAATGCAATGAGTGTGGGAAGGCTTTCCATCAGGTCTTGTCCCTTAGGCTACACCAGAGAATTCATGCCGGAGAAAAACCCTATAACTGTAATGAATGTGGGAACAATTTTAGCCGTGCTTCAACCCTTAGACGACATCAGAAAATTCATAATAGAAAAACTCTCTGATTATGTGTAATAAGAAAACATGTGTCACCACTTGGTCCTTATTAAATAAATATCAATGAATTCTTCAGTTAGTAATTCTACTAATATGAATGTAGTAAATATGGAAAAGTCTCCAGTTCACAAGCATCCCTTATCTGAAATAACCTGAGTAGTAGCCATCGATTACTTTTGGATCTGTTGTATGCCGCATTTGAGACTTAACTCATCCTCAGTGCATATCATTCTGATGAAATTATTTAATCAGGGAGAGCAGTGATCTATTATTTTCCTCAACCTAACTAGAAATGAGGGGTTTTCAGATGCCCTATCTAGACCAGTAGAGCCCTAGGAAGATACTGTTATGGGTAATGAGAAAAGATCTTTTCTTTCCGTGCACCTCTCCCCCACTGGAATTGCAAATGTCAAGGATTTGATAAAAACTCACCAGTAGCCTTTCTGTTACCACAACAACATCCTCATATTTCTGTCTATTATCTTCAATCCCAAGATAAATCCAATTCAAAGGAATTGGAGATAATAGAAATATGAGGATGTTGTTTGATCTGGATCCAGTCATGTCTGAAACCTATACCATCTTTAACATTTTCATTTTTGTAATCCAATAAATTTTCTCTTTTTTTGCTTCAGTTAATTTGAGTTTTTGCCTCTTGGAATTAGAGTCCTAACGTGTATATCCCATGTTTGCTACACATGTGAAAAGGCCTTAAATCTTTTATATGGCATAATTATTTATCCTGAGGAGAAGCCTCATAACAAGTATATGAAAGTTAAATACACACCCTTTTTAAAGCTGAAAGAATTGTTATGTTTTATTTGTTGATAAAAAAACTAATCTAGTATTTGTTTGTTTCACACTAAGAATTTTTAAAAATTCACATAATAAAACTTATTACCAGGCTTTCTCCTAGGTAATTAAAATCATTTGTGGCAGGGACTTGCTATAGACCTTTAAAGGAGTATTGGGGGACTTCCCTGGTGGTCCAGTGGTTGAGAGTCCACTTTCTAATACAGAGAACGTGTGTTTGATCCCTAGTTGAGGAACTAAGATCCCACATGCCATGAGATAACTAAGTCAGCATACCTCAACTGGAGAGCCTGTATGCTGCAACTATGAAACCCATGCCTCTGGAGCCTGTGCACCACAACGAAAGATCCTGCATGTCACAATAAAAATTAAAAAAAATTTTTTTTATTTTTGGCTATATTGGGTCTTCATTGCTGTGTGAGGGCTTTCTCTAGTGAGTGGGGGCTACACTTTGTTGAGGTGCTCGGGCTTATTGTGATGGCCTCTCTTATTGCTGAGCACAGGCTCTAGTTGTGTGGGCTTCAGTAGTTGTGGCTCACAAGCTCAGTAGTTGTGGCACAGGGGCTTAGTCACTCTGAGGTGTGTAGAATCTTCTTGGAGCAGGGACGGAACTCATGTCCCCTGCGTTGGCAGGTGGATTCATTGTTGTTGTTGTTTTTGGGCAGGAGAATTTTTATCCATTGCACCAGCAAGGAACTCCAATGAAATATTTTTAAAAAATAAAGATTAGCCAGCTAAGAGAACAGTGGATCTTTCATTTTAATGAATGTCTCTTCCATCTTACAGGGATTATTTGATTTTCTACTTTCAGCCTGGATTTAAACATTATATGATAGAATATAATAAGATAGAATTGTAAATGAAGTCTTCTTTTGTAGGTGGGTTGTAAACTTGGTTTAAGAAGCTTATGGGTAACTTGTTTGAAACTGGAGATATTAGGTAAGACATTGCTGGCAGAAAGAATGAGGCATTTTCAACTAATGGTTAAAGTAAAGCAGTTGGAGCCTAAAATTTTTAGAGTGTGAATCATTTCTATTTAGAGTAACGAGGAACAGAAAGGTGTGGGGAATATATTCCTGTTTTATCTGAGTGGATATATGAAGGTAAACTTTGATATGGAGACCTTCCCACTTTGAACAGTTAGAACCAGGTAGATTCTTGGGCATTGTCTGGAGAGATCTATAAAAATAGATCAGGAAAATGAATTATGAAGAAGTGAGAGATTCACATGTGTATGTATATGCATGGAGTGAAACAACTATTAATGCAATAATTTAATAGTCAAATTATAATCAGTTCGGTTCAGTTTAGTCTCTCAGTCGTGTGAGACTCTTTGCAACCCCATGAACCACAGCACACCAGGCCTCCCTGCCATCACCAACTCCCGGAGTCCACCCAAACCCATGTCCATTGTGTCAATAATACCATCTAACCATCTCATCCTCTGTTGTCCCCTTCTCCTCCTGCCCTCAATCTTTCCCAGCATCAGGGTCTTTTCAAATGTCAACTCTCTGCATCAGGTGGCCAAAGTATTGGAGTTTCAGCTTCAACATCAGTCCCTTCAATGAACACCCAGGACTGATCTCCTTTAGGATGGACTGGTTGGATCTCCTTGCAGTCCAGGGGACTCTCAAGAGTCTTCTCCACCACCACAGTTGAAAAGCATCAATTCTTCAGCGCTCAGCTTTCTTTATGGCCCAACTCTCACATCCATACATGACTACTAGAAAAACCATAGCCTTAACTAGACAGACCTTTGCTGGCAAAGTAATGTCTCTTCTTTTTAATATGCTGTCTAGGTTGGTCATAACTTTCCTTCCAAGGAGCAAGCGTCTTTTAATTTCATGGCTGCAATCACCATCCACAGTGATTTTGGAGCCCAGAAAAATAGTCTGTCACTGTTTCCACTGTTTCCCCATCTAATTGCCATGAAGTGATGGGACTGGATGCCATGATCTTAGTTTTCTGAATGTTGAGCTTTAAGCCAACTTTTTCACTCTCCTCTTTCACTTTCATCAAGAGGCTCTTTAGTTCCTCTTCACTTTCTGCCATAGGGGTGGTGTCATCTGCATATCTGAGGTTATTGATATTTCTCCTGACAATCTTGATTCCAGCTTGTGCTTCCTCCAGCCCATCGTTTCTCATGATGTACTCTGCATGTAAGTTAAATAAGCAGGGTGACAATACACAGCCTTGACGTGTACTCCTTTTCCTATTTGGAACCAGTCTGTTGTTCCATGTCCAGTTCTAACTGTTGCTTCCTGACCTGCATACAGGTTTCTCAAGAGACAGGCGAGATGGTCTGGTATTCCCATCTCTTTCAGAATTTTCCACAGTTTATTGTGATCCACACAGTCAAAGGCTTTGGCATAGTCTATAAAGCAGAAATAGATTATAATTATATATATATTATAATCTATTTCTGCTTTATATTATATATTATAATATATATATAATTATATATGATAATACTTATATATAATAAAAATTTGAAAATTATTTTTCTTAAAGTGAAAGTGAAGTCGCTCAGTCATGTCCGACTCTTTGCGACCCTATGGACTGTAGCCCACCAGGCTCCTCCGTCCATAGGATTTTCCAGGCAAGGATACTGGAGTGGGTTGCCATTTTCTTTTCCAGGGGATCTTCCTGACCCAGGAATCGAACTCAGGTCTCCCACATTGCAGGCAGACTCTTTACCGTCTGAGCAAGACAAATTCCCTCTGAACAACTTAAGAGATTTAGTATAATTGAATACTTCAAACCTTGAACACAAACAAATGTAATGGTTTTAAAGCACTCAAACTTGCATTATATCTAATCTAAAATATAATATTGTAAGCCAAATTCACATCATCATTCCTTTATTCTCATTTTCTGGAGATATAGGAATACTTATTTTAATACTTTTTAAGGATTAAGTTATAACTTATTCCAGAAAAGCTCCCCAGGGTTACTCTACACTTACTTAGGCCTAAAGAAAAAAAAAATTACTCAGACCAGTGATGAATTCACTGATTTTTTATCTAAGTATGGTACCTGATTTCTTCCTCCAAGCTGATATCAATCCAAGCCAGTGATTCTGTTTTTACAGTTAATCTTCACTTATTGTTGTTTATAATATTTCTTTGGCTGAGCTGGGTCTTAGTTGCAGCATGCGGGATCTTCAGTCTTCATTGTGGCATAGAAATCCTTAGTTGCAGCTTGTGGGATCTAGTTCCCTGACCAGGGATTGAACCTGGTGCCCTGCATTGAGAGTGTGTCATCTTAGCCACTGGACCACCAGGGAAGTCCAGTTTAAACTTCACTTGCAATGTTGATAAAATCTTTTACACCCATGCCTGTAGCACAGGTGTTTTTACTTTACACTCTGATGTTGTTCCTCATAATGAGGTACTAAATTTTGTTTATCTGCAACTATACAACCCATTGTCTTATTGTGATATATTGGCTTGATCTTTATTAAAAACTCATGCCTTACTAGTAGTTTGTAGATGTTAGGACCATCTAGAGATTTCCTATCCTAAGAAGATGAGAGTTTGAGTCTGGCTGTTAATTCTCTTTAGGACATGAACTAATTCATTTATGGCACACTGATTAAACCTTTTCCACTTGGTTGAGTGTGATCAGTGGCAATGAACTTTTGGATTTCCTTTTTAATCTGGTTTTTGTGCTGGAAATCTCTTTGCTCTGTTATAGTTTATGCAAATTTTGTGTATCGTGTATAAGATTTTCTTTATTTGCTCTTGCAGAAGATTTGTATTTGTGTTTATGTGTGTGGGTGTGATTTAAAATTTTTGTATCAACTGCCTACTGTGTGCCAGACTTTGTTCTAATCCAGGCTTTAGAGATAACAGTTTTGTGTGTTTAACAGAATTAAACAGACAGAAATCCTTGCCTTCATAGAGCTAATTTCTAGTGAAGAAGATAGACATTTAAAAAAAAATAAGGAAGTCTTATACTATGTAAGAGAGTAAATTCTAAGGAGAAAAAGATGAAGAGCTGGGTGACCAGGTTGACATTTTATATTGTGCAACTGAAGAAGGCCTTTTTTAAAAAAAAAAAAATTGGTTGAGTTGAGTCTTAGCTGAGACATTCAGTATCGTCATTGTTTCATGCGGATCACCTGGGCTCTAGTTGAGGCATGCAGGCTTAATTGCCCCACATTATGTGGGATCTTAGTTCCCCCAGCAAGGATGGAACCCGCACCCCCAGCATTGGAAGATGTATTCTTAACCACTGGACCACCAGTGAAGCCCCTCACTTTCTTGATAATGGCTTTTGATACACAAAGTGTTTTTCAAAAGTTTTTATTTTTATGAAGTCCATTTTACCCAACCAGTGAGATGTGAGCAAAAGGGATGAGTAGTATTTCTGTGCCTGCTTTCTCTGCCCTTCCTCTACCCTATTACATGGGAGATACTGAGAATTTTAATGTTCACCTTTGCCCCAAAGACAGAAACTGCTTGTTCAGGAAGACAGAGCTATCCCACCAGTCCTGGACTGCTCACCCCTAGACTCTTATATGAGGGAGAAATAAATATATGATATTCAGATCATAGTATCTTGGGGTCTTTATCAGCTTAATCTACACCCTAACTTATACAAGTCCAGTGTACCATACATATGTTACCATTTTCTGTTCTTGCCCTGATAAAGGTTGGGAAGCACCATGATCTGCACCACTTCTTCTTTGTCCCTTTTGGTAGCCCCTTCTCCTCTGTGTTATCAAGGGGAAGAAAATCCTTTCCTTCCCATCCATCCAATTATTTAGCTTATTCTGGTCCCAAGATATACACTGAATACCCCTAATTCTAGAAAAGTTGAGCATATAATGGGTGTTGGCCAGAGGAAGCCATTGCCTTGCCTCGGGTGGCCTCTGGGGTAAAGACTGGTGAGACCTGGTGCTGAAAGTCCCCCTCCACCACCACCCCCAGGCGTCCAACACCCATGAACGACTGTAACTGTGTCATGGGTTGCCTTGGCATAGTGTTTCCTCAAGGGTTTCCTTCCTATTTGGGATGTAAACTCTGCCTCATCCAAGAAGACATTCTCATTGGTTCTGCAGCCCTGACAAGTTTTTTTCTCCTGCTCTGCTTGGCCTGAGACAAACAGTGATAACAGGGAATATGAGCCTGTCAAAGTTGATCATTCAACTCTGAGCCTCCTTATACTGCAATGCATTACCAAAATTAACATGAACCAATAGCTCCTCGGCTTGTTGGTTCCCCTTGGACGAGCATCACCTGAGCCCTCCTCTCGTAGGAAGATCCTCCCACCTCTGGAGCCTGACCCTTTTCTCCCCGTCTCACCCCCATCCTCCTCTCCCCCTCACCTTCCTCACTTCTCCAAACAGAGCTCATTCCTTTCCACTTTTTTTTCTAATTTTAATTTTTATGTATGTATTTGGCTGCACCTGGTCTTAGCTGCTGATGTGCAAACTCTTAGTTGTGGCACTCGGGATCTAGTTCCCTGACCAGGGACCGAAGGGATGTGGTGGGGGTGGGTGGGGGGGTGCTGTTCTGGAAGTGCAGAGTCTTAGGCAGTGGACCACCAGGGAAGTCCCCATATCTAATTTAGTAGTTAGCAAAGTATACATAAATCAAATATGGCACTCTGTAAACAATCATTAAACATAGGTGATGAGTATGTGCTTGTTTGTTGCTCTCCTTTGTATATTTGAAAATTTTCATAATAAAAACATTTTTTAAAGGCATAGGTAGATAATTTTCTTTTTAAAAGACTTTTAGAGAAGGTTTAGGTTTACAGGAAAATTAAGAGGAAGGTACAGAGGTTTGTCATATACCCCTTACCTCCGACACATGCATAGCCTTCCCCACTGCCAACATTACCCACCAGAGTGGTACATTTGTCACCATTGATAAACTTACATTGACACATTATAATCACCCAAAGTCAGTCGTTTACATTAGGGTTCACTCTTTGTATTGTATAATATATTTATCCATTGTTGTATAATCATACAGAATATTTTCACTACCCTAAAAATTCTCTGTGATCCATCTACTCATTCTGTCCCCATCCCTCATCCCTGGAAACCGCTGATCTTTTTAGTGTCTTCAGAGTTTTGCCTTTTCCAGAATGGCATATGATTGGAGTCATACAGATTATGGCTTTTCTTCTTTAGATTGGCTTCTTTCACTTCCCTTCATTTAAATTTTCCTCCTTGTCTTTTCATGGCACGATAGCACATTTGTTCTTAGCACTGAATAGTATTCCATTGTCTGAATATACCGCAGTTTTGTTTATCTATTCCCTTATGAAGGTCATCTTGGTTGCTTCCAAATTTTGGCAATTGTGAATAAAGCTGCTATTAACATCCATGTGTGGACATAAGTTTTCAGCTCATTTGGGTAAATACCAAGGAGTGATTGCTGAATCAATGATAAGAGCATATTTAGTTTTGTAAGAAACTGTTGAACTAGCTTCCGAAGAGGCTGTTTCATTTTGCATTTCCATCAGCAATGAATGGTGTTGCTTATCCTTGTCAGTGTTCTAGATTTTTAGCTATCCTAATAGGTGTGTAGCAGTATCTTGTTTTAATTTGCACTTCCCTGATGACATACGATATGGAGCAACTTTTCATGTGCTTATTTACCATCTGTTGTCTTTTTTGGTGAGGTGTCTATTCAGGTCTTTTTGTCTTTTTAAAAAGAGGTGGTTTTCTTATTTTGATTTTTAAGAGTTGTTTGTATATTTTGGATAACTCCCTTACCAGATATATTTTTTGCAAATATTTCTGATGTGCAGCTTGCCTTCTTATTCTCTTGATATAATTTTCCTGTTTTTGAAATAAATCACTTAAAATAAGTAGTATCACTAGGGAAATTATTAGATGATATACACAGCAATAAATCAGACTACCCCAGAAACTGTTTTTAAGTAGTATTTATGGAGAAATGTGTGTTGTTGTTGTTCAGTTGCTAAGTTGTGTCCAACTCTTTGCAACCCCATGGACTGCAGCACACCGAGCTTCCCTGTCCTTCACTCTGTCCCAGAGTTTGCTCAAACTCATGTCCATCGAGTTGGTGATGGCATCCAACCATCTTGTCCTCTGTTGCCCCCCTTCTCCTCCTGCTCTCAATCTTTCCCAGCATCAGGAGAAAAGTATAAACATTTTTAAGGATCTTATAAAGACATGTACTGTGAAACATTGTTGCCCACCTTCCGGTTCTACGAGGATTAAGTTACTGGCAATTGACTGGAAGAAATTCAGGACAAAAAACAGGGGATAAGATACACCAGCCCTGTAGTCTTTGTGGGGGGGTCTTCTCTAGTCCCCACACAGGCCACCAAAATGTTGACCTAAAACAGACTGCCAGATGTTTCCCCAGATGGCTGTATTCAGGATCATTTTCACTTCTTAGATTAAATTTATTCTTTGACTAAGCTTGTTCTACAGACAGAAGGAAGGCAGAGGACATAGGTGGAGGTCTATCCTGGGAAGGCTTTATAGGGTCTTGCTTGGTTACTTTTCTCTGTTTCTTATAGTCCAGTGGGATCAGCAAACATAAACCCTGCTGGCCACAAGAGCCAGGTGATCAGGGGGTGTACCCTGTAGCCATCAAGAATCAGGGCACCGAATGTGTGCACAAGTTCCATTCTGGGAGATTTGGGCTACCTGAAGGGAGACTAAGGGAGAGCATAAAGTTAGTGCCTGCCTCTCAGGTCTCTGGAGAGGATTACAGTCAGCCCTAAACATATATTATATGTGTTTAATTAGAAGCTGGGGTAATTCCCTGGGGGTCCAGTGGTTAGGACTTGGTGCTTTCATTGTGGTGGGACTGGGTTTGGATTTGATCCCTGGCCAGGGAGTTGGGGCTTCCCTGGTGGCTCAACGGTAAAGAATCTGCCTGTGATGCAGGAGCTACAGGAGACACAGGCTCAATCCCTGGGTCAGGAAGATCCCCTGGAGAAGGGCATGGCAACCCACTCTGGTATTCTTGCCTAGAGAATCTCATGGACAGAAGAGCCTTGTGGGCTATAGTCCATGGGTTTACAAAGAGTCAGACATGACTGAAGCGACTTAGCATGCACGCAAGGAGCTAAGATCCCACAGGGTGTGTGGTTCAGCAAAACAAAAAACAACTGGGCCCTCAGGCTGCAGCTGTGAAGATAAGCTAACAGGCCTCTTTCACAGAAAGACTGGGCATCTCAGTCTGCTACCTCTCCACTGTGCCCTGGGGTGGGTGTGTGTGTGTGTTAGTCGCTCAGTCGTGCCCGACTCTTTGCGACCCCATGGACTGTAGCCCACCAGGCTCCTCTGTCCATGAGATTTTCCAGGCAAGGATACTGGAGTGGGTTGCCATTTCCTTCTCCAGGGGATCTTCCAAACCCAGGGATCAAACTCTGGTCTCCTCCACTGCAGGCAGATTCTTTACCGATTGAGCTACAAGGGTCGGGGGGCGGGCAGCTGGTTACAAAATAAACCTCTCTGTTTATTACAGCCCTCTGGGACCTAGGAACATAAGCCCTGCTGGTCATTTGGAGAGTATTTCGGTAAGCACTGGGGACGTGTTAAATTAGGTACCTGCTCCTCAGGCTTAAGCTTTGCAGATTGGCTCCTTTCATAGAAAGTTGGATACTCATTATGTTGTAGGAGGGAAATACCACCATCTTGGGACCTGCAGGAGTCCAAGACTGCCAAGTGAGGGTCCTTGGCTTCATGCAGGAGGCTTCAAGAGTGAGCCCAGAGTAAAGGGAAAACCAGTTAATTTAGAGAGATGCACCTCCCATAGACAGAATGCAGACCATCTTAAGTGATAGTGGCCCTGGGGCATGGGGTAGTAGGTTTCCCATCCAAGTACTAACCAGGTCTGACCGTGCTTAGCTTCCAAGATCAGACAAGATTGGGTGTGTTCAGGGTGATATGGCTGTTGACAGGCTGTAGGTTTTTATAGGTTTAGGAATTTCATAGGCTAATGAGTGAGAGGAACATTGTTATTTTGATGTAAGGTGAGGATTTCCCAGGAATTGGACCACTTTCCACTTTTTTGGTCTTCTAGTTTGCGCAAGAGGGAGTAATTTTTAGTATTGTAGTGAAGGTATAATGAGGGAAAGGTCAATGACCAGACTGTTCTCAAAGTCACCTTGATTTCAGTCACTTCCAGCGAGTCTTTATTGCATCCAAACAGCTGTGCCCCTTCCTCATTATCTGGAATTTGTGTCCTGCCCTTTCACTGCTGTCTCAATTAGGCTCCCTCTGTGCTGGGCCCTGGGAGGTAGCGAGGTGGGTCTGCTGGAGCCCTTTAAGAATTGTTTCTCAGTTTAGGTCTCATGAATGCAAATCCCATTCATTGACTTTCAAAGCTGAGGGTTTGAGGGCCTCATCTTAGATGCAGGTCTTAAAAGTTTAAGATGCCGGATGTGAAGTTCAAATCCTTTGCTCCTCAGGGAGAAGCTCGGAGTTGTGAAGTTTCCTACCAGTTGTAGGTCTTTGTGCCAAGGGTGGGGTTTATGGTGAAATTGTCTCTCAGCCTCTCCTACCTGTTTTGATGTGGGTTTTTTCCTTGTTTGCCAAAAATATAGGAGTTCCTCCCTTGGTTTGGGGTTTCTTTTAGAGGAAATTGTTCTGTGTTAGCTGTAGATGCATTGTGTCTGCAGGAGGAAGTGATGAGTTCAGGATTCCTCTATGTTGCCATCTTAAACTAGATCCTCAGCCCGTCCTTTTTCTTGAGGGATTGCGCATGTCCAACTTCAGATAGGTTGATTGACCTGTCTGTCCTGTGAAATCTTAGAAGTAAAACAGACTTTATTCATTCTTCCCCATTTTCTCTGTTCCCTTTAGTTCCCAGCTGGCAGTTTTTCTGTTGTTATAATCCCATTCCTGGCCCCAACTGAGATGGCTGATTAAATCCACTGGTAAACTCTTAATAAAGTGTCCAGCTATACTCCTGGTGTTGCCTCCAGAACTCATTTTCTCTTTTTTTGCAATGTTGATAGACTGAGAATTTTTTAAATGTTCAGGATCTGGTTCTTTTCTGCTCAACAATTCCTTTATCTCCATGCCCTCTTACATTTTATAATAAACCTTAAGAAGAAACTAGGCTACACCTTCAACACTTTGTTTAAAAATCTCCTTACCTAATACAAGGTTGTCACTGATTTCCACAAAGCATGAGAGTAGTCCTGCCAAGTTCTTTGTCACTTTCTGTTAATTTCCTTTGTTTCAGTTTCCAACAACATGTTCATAGAACTCACCAGAATCACCTTTAATGATTGTATTTCTACCACATATGCACGCACCCATTTCTACCAACGGTCCCATCAATGCAAACTAGGCTTTTTCATACATGAACCTCATAACTCTTCCAGCCTTTACCTATCACCCAGTTCCAAAGCTACTTACACCATTTTTTTTCTTAATGGCATTTTACAGCAGCACTTCTACTTTATGGTGCCAGAATCTGTCCACATCAGTCACTTTCCAGCTTACATCTATTATTATTTCCCTTTATCCACTGAATAAAACCTAACCTTTTCTGTACAAAATGCTTCATCATCTGGCCTCTGATTACATAAAGTTATCTTTGGACTCCATATAATTTTCTTGCAGTCTGCATAAACTCCACTCATTCTGCCACTTCTATGCCACTTCCCTTTACCTCAAATTAAAATATCTGTTACTGTATTCCCAGTTAAAATGGGGTTTATTTAATCTATCTATTCAGAGAAGGCTTCATGCCCTCCTCAGAGCTAGGTCAGGTACTTTTGTTTGCTCTCCCAAAGCCTTCTATTGTCTTAAAAACATATATCTAACTTTTTCTATTTAAAATAATTTTTTGAAATGACATATGCTGTTTGTAGTATTAAAAATACACAAATGTAATTTTTATTATTATTTAATGTAACTTTTACATAACTTCCTTTTATCCTTATCTTGAATCCCTTCAAACTCACCATGTCTTTAAGTGTCTCCTTCTAACAAAATAAAACACAAATGTTACTGTTTTTTGTTTCTTTTAATTTACATAAGCAGTATGGCACAACAGACTTATTAAAACTTTTTTCACTCAGCAAAAACCATATCTAGTTCTTTTGTTTGTACTGCTCCATAATATTCAACTGATTTTATTTGGCCATTCCCTGAGTGAAGGATACTAGATTGCCTCTAATCCCACCAACAAACTTCACTCCTCCAACACCATAACAAACAAGACTATGATTAAAATTCTTATACATATCTCCTATGGAAATGTGAAATTTTCTCTGGGATGTATACCCCAGAGAATGAGATTACTGTATCATAGGGTTCACTTGTACTTAATTTGACCAAAAACTCTCCACTATGTATATTCCTATTAGTAGTGTATAAGAGTTCCTCTTTCTCCACACTACTACCAACACTTGGCATTATCTAGCTTTCTAATTTTCACAATCAGCTATGTATAAATTTGTATCTTATTTAAATTTGATTTATCTGACTATTGAAGTTTGAATATCATTGACTTTCACATAAAATATTTGATTTTTCCTTTCTGCAAAATGACTTCATATCTTTTTCTTGGGTATCTACTTTTTTCCTTTTGATTTGTATAGTTTAGTAGCATATTCTAGTTGATAGTGTAGATCAGCAGTCCCCAACCTTTCTGGCACCAGGGACCTGTTTCATGGAAGATAATTTTTCCATGGAGTTGGGTGGGGAGGGATGGTTTTGGGATGATTCAAGAGCATTAGATTTATTGTGCACCTTATTACTGTTATTATTACATTGTGATATATAATGAAATAGTTAAACATCTCAGCATAATGTAGAATTCGTGGGAGCCCTGAGCTTGTTTTCCTGCAACTAGGCAGTCCCATCTGGGGGTGTTCAGAGTCATTGACACCTGAAGTGTGATGCTTATGTCCAGTCTACTCTGTAATCTTGTTTTGGTTGCTGTCACTACAGAAAACTTGCTTCACAAAGAGGATGTTGGAAATGGAAGCAGGCTTTTCTTTGCTTTTGTGGCAATCTCAGAATATTTTCCCTTGACTTTAATCCAGAACATAAGGAGATTTGAAGTTGTCAGAAACATACTTTTAAGGCCACCATCATTTGCGATTGCAGGCAGTTGATCCTCTTCTAGCATGGACAGTGTTGATTGACCTGGCTTACTTGTAAGTGGGTCATGGATCCATCCCTTCACAGTTCGGGAATCTTTTTTTGGCTGGGAAGTAATGCTCAAACTCTTTCAAAAGCTGAGATAGGTGATCATGCACTGACTGGGAGAAGGAAGACGCTCTTCTCAGTCTCTCTAAATCTCTGCTAATGTTTGAAATGTCAAAAATTCCACTATTCACTAGTTGCCTCCATCATTCCAGTTTTTTTTTTTTTTTTTTTGGTTTGTTTTTTTAAAAGGATTTTTATACTATATTAAAAAAACCACAAAATAAAAAAGGGATCAGTCAACATATCTTAGAAGTCCTCACAGAGTCTCTGCACCCACAGCCAGGAAAGGCCCCCCTGATGCCTTGTTCTCCTCTGCTCACTCTGCAGCTTGCCAAAGGATCGCTGGAGATGACTCAGGCTCTAGTTTTTAAAATCAAACTTGTTCTGCCAAATCCAGGACCCTGAATTTATCCAAATTGTAGAAACATGCTTTGACCACCCGTCCACCAAAATACCTCCCGTTCAGATCAACAACAGCTTTAATTGCTGACTCAACCCTCTCGAATTCTAAAAATATTCGTACTGCTTCATCATCAGGGGCACCAGGAATTTCAAATATCACACATTTTCCAACTTTGCCATATTTTTCACACTCTTCCTTGGTTTCTACTTCCAAGTCTTCATCCACCTCTCCTGCACCAACCATGTTCCTGAGTAGGACCACTTTGGTAGGACACTTAAGTATTTCAGTTAATGGATTCGAATCCGACTTCTTGGCTGCGTCTTTCTCGGTGGCGTCGCCCATGATGATCTTGCCGCCCCGCTTGCTGGTCTTCTCCACCGACAGCGCTGTGCTCAGGCCCCGCTCATGCTTCCCGAGACCCTGGCCTTCCCGGAAGCCGTACTTCTGCATGATTTTATGTGCTACCGTGCCCCCCATGTTGGCGAGGAAGGAGTTGCCAGGGCCGGTCGGGGATCGGGGTCTGTCTTGTTCCTCGTACACTGGGGGAGGGATAGCAGCTTTGGAAGACTGTGAGCGAGGTCGTGAATCCTCTTCATAAGGGAAGTCTCGGGGTAACTCTTTGTCCTTCTCCACAAGAGACGTGGGAGGTGCAATGGCAGCTCCGCCCATACTTCTTTTCCTCCTCTCTCGCTCATAATCTTCATCTTCATCAGAATCTGGATCGGGTCGCCTGGAAAACCCACTAGCTTCATGTCTGTCTTTACGCCTCTTTTCTCTCTCTTCTATTTCCTTCTGTCTTTCCAGCTCCCGCTGCCTCTGTCGCTCCTCTCTTTGGCGCTTCACTACTTTCTCATAATCGTTAGGAAACATGGGATCATATTCATCAGCTAAGGGGATCAAAACTTCTCCTGCAGAAAACCCGCTGGGAACAGGGTCCTTGAGGCCTGCGGCCACGTGCGGCAGAGTGTCCACGATCTGCCGCTCATCTGAAGAGCCGCCTCGCTTTAGGTTGATTACTGGAGCAAGGACTGTACTTTGTTTTGTCCTCTGGCTCTTGGCCTGATTGAGAGCTGCCTTCTTCACCTGGAGCTGAGACTGCAGGAGTTTGAAGTTTTTGGACCAGCCTTCTGTTTTTGAGTCGCTGGTCTCCACTCCCAGGTCATCGTACAGGGACATCTCAGTTCAGTGCCAGCGCGCCCGGCCGACGCTCCCGGGCCGCGGCGGCGCACCGACGCCAAGGCGCCGCCGACACCGCGGGCTGGGCACTCGGCGTCAGCCCCCGACGGCAACACCGCTCCGGCGCCAACCCCTCCCTTCCAGTTTTTTAATGCAACCACTTTATCTGCCAACTTGAATGCAGTTGTCATTCTCCTCTGAAGTGACAGATTGAGTTTGTTGAATATGTTACACAAGTTTTGCCACCTATTCTGTGTCAATGAAATGTGCTGCCAGTGATGACTGTTTTTCTAAAAGAAATCTCTGGAGCAGCTCCTGTAACTCAAGAACTCTGGTCAGTGATCCATCTTTAGAAAGTCATCTCACTTCTGTGTATAAAACATATGTGTTTTGCATCCATCTCCTCAGAGAGCTGTGAGAACAGATGTGAGTTAAGGGCATGTGCTTTAATGTGGTTAATTTTGATCACATCCTGTAAAATGTTTTTAGGTTCAGGTGACATTTTTTGGCTATCCAGCATTTCTTTATGGATGACACAGTGTGTAGATTAACTTTCAGAAGTGACCTTTTTGGCCTAACTAGTGAAACCAGAAAGTTGTTCAGTCACGGCAGCAGTTCTGTCCATATGTATACCAACACAAAATAGCCAGTTCAGTTTTCCTGATATGTAATCATTCAAAGACTTGAATAGTTCTGTGGCTGGGTGTTGATTGGCAACAAAAGTGCACATAACATATCCTCATGCACTTCCTGGAACCTGGAATGTTAGGTCCATGAATCAAGGTAAATTGGAAGTGGTCAAACAGGAGATGGCAAGAGTCAACATTGACATTTTAGAAGAATCAGTGAACTAAAATGGACCAGAATAGGTGAATTTAATTCAGATAACCATTGCATCTGCTACTGTGGGCAAGACTCTCTTAGAAGAAATGGAGTAGCCCTCATAGTCAACAGAGGAGTCCTAAATGCAGTACTTGGGTGCAGTCTCAAAAACGACAGAATGATCTCTGTTCATTTCCAAGACAAAGCATTCAGTATCACAGTAATCCAAGTCTGCGCCCCAACCACTAATGCCGAGGAAGCTGAAGTTGAATGGTTCTATGAAGACCTACAAAAGACTTTCTAGAACTAATACCAAAAAAATGATGTCCTTTTCATCACAGGGGACTGGAATGCAGAAGTAGGAAGTCAAGAGATGCCTGGAGTAACAGGAAAGTTTGGCCTTGGAGTACAAAATGAAGCAGGGCAAAGGCTAACAAAGAATTTTGTCAAGAGAATGCACTGGTTATAGCAAACATCCTTTTCCAAAAACACAAGAGACAACTATATGCAGGGATATCACCAGATGGTTAATACCGAAATCAGATTGATTATATTCATGTGAAATAGTGGGCTGGATGAAGCACAAGCTGGAATCAAGATCGCCAGGAGAAATATCAATAACCTCAGATATGCAGATATGCTATCCTTATGGCAGAAAGCGAAGAGGAACTAAAGAGCTTCTTGATGAAGGTGAAAGAGGAGAGTGAAAAAGCTGGCTTAAAACTCAACATTCAAAAAATGAAAATCATGGCATCTGGTCCCATCACTTCATGGCAAATAGATGGGGAAACAGTGAGACTTTATTTTCTTGGGCTCCAAAATCACTGCAGATGGTGACCGCAGCATGAAATTAAAAGACACTTGCTCCTTGGAAGAAAAGCTATGACCAACCTAGACAGCGTATTAAAAGGCAGAGACATTACTTTGCCAACAAAGGTCCATATAGTCAAAGCTATGGTTTTTCTGGTAGTCATGTATGGATGTGAGAGTTGGACCATATAGAAGGCTGAGGGCCGAAGAATTGATGCTTTGAACTGTTGTGTTGGAGAAGACTCTTGAGAGTCCCTTGGACTGCAAGGAAATCAAACTAGTCAATCCGGAATATTCATTGGAAGGACTGATGCTGAAGCTCCAATACTTTGGCCACCTGATGCAAAGAGCCAACTCTTTAGAAAAAAACCCTGATGCTGGTAAAGACTGAAGGCAGGAGGAGAAGGGGACAACGGACGAGATGGTTGAATGGCATCACGGACTCAGTGGACATGAATTTGAGCAAGCTCTAGGAGATCGTGAAGTACAGGAAGCGTGGCATGCTGCAGTCCATGCGGTCACAAAGAGTCAGACACGACTGAGCAACTGAATAACATGACACTTCCTCCTGACAAATATATCTCACAAAGGCAAGTATTTTTGCCTGTTGTCAACATTGGTAGACTAGTCAACCTGAATTGTGTACCACAGTGACTAAGTGCATCCTAAGAGCTGCACCTCAGTATCCTCTGCTATTTCATCAATCTGTCTAGTTATGGTGTTAGCTGAAAGAAGAACATGTGCCACCTTTTGAACTGCAGTATTTAAGTTACCTGACAAATTTAAAACAGCAATCATAGAAATGCTTCAGTGAACAAATTGTGAACGCACTTGAAAGAGATGGGAAAAAAGTAGGAAATCTTAGCAAAGAAAGGGAGAGTATAAAGAACAAAATGAAATATTTTAACTGAAAAATACAGTAGCAGAAATAAAGGACTTGGTGGATATGCTCAAGAACACAGGGGAGAGGACAGAGGAAACCATCAGTGAACTTAAAGATGGAACAAGAGAAATTACCCAATATGAGCAAAAGAGAGGGAAAATATGCTGAGTCCTAGAAGGAAAGGAGAGAGTGTGAGTCTGAAGAGGAATGCAAAGAAATAATGGCAGAAAACTCCTCAAATTTGGCAATAAATGTAAGCCTCCATATTCAAAAAACTGAGCAAATCCCAAACAGGATAAACCCAAAGAAATCTATAAGACACATGATAATCCAACTTCAGAAAACTAAAAACAAAACAAAACAAAAATTGAAAGCAGTGTGAGAAATGATCTATACCTACAGAGAAACAGAGACTTAAATATTTTTTTTTTTTATCAGAACACAGGACGTTCAGAAGGAAGTAGCATATTTTTCAAGTGCTGAAGAAACTGCCAGCCCAGAACTCTGTACTGGCAAAAAATATTCATGAATGAAATGAAGGAAGACATGCTCAGATGACAGAAAACTGAGAATTTGTCAGGAGGTCTAAGAAGTTCTTCAATATCAGGAGTGAGGAAAGGACAGAAAGTATACATATGCATACATTTAATGTTGAGTTCCCAATTATGTTAGATGGTTCAATAAAAAATGGCTACACTATTTTATGTAGTTCTTAAGGCATATAGAGTTATGATAACACACAATGAAAGGGGGGAAATAAGGTTTTGAACTGGTTCAGTGTTAATGAAACTAGACTGTGATAAGTCATGTATGTATAAATTAATACCTAGAAATTCTAAACTACTAAAAAGTTAACAAAAAGAAATGTACTTAAGAACTCTGTAGACCAAAGTAGAGCGAATTATTGTACCTGCAACAAGTGGAATTGATCTAAAAAGAATTATGTTGAGTGAAAAAAGCCAACCTTAAAAGGTTTCATAGTAATTAGGTAGGTAAATATAATTATTAAAGGTAATACAGTGATTTCACTTATAGAACACTCCTGGTATAGTGAAATTATGGAGAATAGTGTTTGGCAGGGATTAGGAGTGGGGTGCAAGGGGAGGAAAGAAGGTATGACTACAAAGGGATAGAATAAGTGATATTTGTGGTGTTTCAAGTTCTATATTTTCATTGTAGTGGTCATTACAAAAATTTACACTAGATAAAATTGTATGTAACAAGAGACACACAAATGCACACAAAATCAGTGAAATCTGATAAGGTCTATGAATCAAATTAGTGTCAAATTTGATATATAACCATATATATATATATATATATATATATGGCTATAGGTCATGTAAAATGTTAACATTAGGGGAATGCAGATATAGGGTACACACTAAAAGTCCTCTAGGGCAGTGGTCCCCAACCTTTTTGATACCAGAGACTAGTTTCACAGAAGACGATTTTTCCATGGGCCAGAGGGTGGGTGGTGGGGAAAGAAGATGGTTTGGGGATGATTCAAACACATTACATTTATCATGCACTTTGTATCCTCTCCACCTTAGATCATCAGGTATTAGATCCCAAAGGTTGGGGACCCCTGCTTTAGGGTATCATTTCTTCAACTTATATAAATCTGTAATAATTTCTAAATAAAAGTATTTTTGGAAGTTCCAGGAGAAAAACACAAAATATATGAACTATTCAGAGACATTATTTTGGGCTCCAAAGTCACTGCAGATGGTGACTGGAGTCATGAAATTAAAAGCCATGAAATTTCTTCTTCTTGGGAAAAAGCTATGACCAACCTAGATGGCATATTAAAAAGCAAAGACATTACTCTGCCAACAAAGGCCCGTCTAGCCAAAGCTGTGGTTTTTCCAGTAGTCATGTATGGATGCGAGTTGGACTATAAAGAAAGCTGCGTACTGAAGAATTGATGCTTTTGAATTGTGGTGTTGGAGAAGAATCTTGAGAGTCCCTTGGACTGCAAGATCAAACCAGTCAATCCTAAAGGAAATCAGTCCTAAATATTCATTTGAAGGACTGATGCTAAAGCTACCAATACTTTGTCCACCCAATGTGAAGAACTGACTCACTGGAAAAGACCCTGACACTGGGAAAGATTGAAGGCAGGAGAAGGGGATGACAGAGGATGAGATGGTTGGATGGCATCACCAACTTGATGGACATGAGTTTGAGCAAGGTCCGGGAGTTGGTGATGGACAGGGAAGCCTGGTGTGCTGCAGTCCATGGGGTCGTAGAGTCGGACATAACTGAGTGAACTGAACTGATTCAGAGGAAAGAAGTTTCAGTACTATAAATATTTGAGTTCATTTGTGGCAGAAGCCAGCACAATATTGTAAAGCAATTATCCTCCAATAAAAAATTAGAAAAAAATTGAAAGGTATTAATATAAAACAGGTGTGGTATAGAAGAAGTGAACTTTCACATTCACTGAGCTCTTACCTGACACATAACCACCATCTGAATTCCCATTTAAAAATTCAGAAGCCAAAGAAAGATTTGTTGAAATACTTTGAAACTTCTTCTGTCCCAATATGAGTTAACTATCCTTATCTTGATATGTTATGACATTAACATTTTACATTATGCATGAGTGGTCTTTCCCCCTTAGTTTGAAACCAACCCAAATGCAGGTGATCTTTTTTCCCCAAATGTATCCCAACTACTGAATATTTGTTTCTTCACTGGTTTCAAATAGGAACTCATGTTTAAGATAAAAAATGAAAAATTTTAAAGCTCTCTTCAAACAGATGCTATATACTTCTGATTTGTATATGCTAATTAACAGGTGGTAAGCAAAATATCTTAATTCAGGTTTGGCTTATGTATTATTATTAAAGATAACTTTCTATAAATGTTATATCTGATAAAAAATAAGAATCCATATAGGTCCAGGTTTTCTCTAGCCACTTGATTCTTGTTTTAGAGAAACAGGAAAATACAGACAAGAAATAATTATTTAAAAAAACAACATAATTTTGACAACCGGATTCATTATTACTGTCATATTTGCTTTGTCTTTTATTAAAGAAATATTGCAGATAAATATAAGAACTGCCTTCACTTCCTAAAAGGCAGTCAATGTCATATATGTATCCATGATCAACACACAGTACTGTTCTTTGCATTGTTTTATTATAGAAATGTTCACGGTACATTTTGCTTTTTCTGTCAATATTATGTAGTCTATCCATGTAATTATATGTCAAATTTGTATTTTTAAATATTATGTTCTATCATAGAAAACCATATTGTATCACTCTATCCCTCTCTTAATGGAAATGTATGTATTCTATTTAGAGGAATACAAACCATGACCATTTAACATAAAGATATATGTATCTCTGTGACATATGTGGGTGCCTCTGAAGCCAATGCACCAAAAGAGAACTGAATGTTCCATATTTATGTATATTTAAAGAAATCCTGTTACTCTAAAGTAGTAAATATAGTCTATTTTATTTTCATCATATAGAATTTTGCTTTTTATGTTCTAGTCTTCAGTTTGTTTGGATTTTATTTTTGTATATGATAAAAAGTAGAGAGCTAACATTTTTTGTTAATATGAATCTTCCATTTATTGAATAGGTCATTTTCTCTCCAGTGATTTGAATAGCACTATAATACACAAAATTTCCATATCTCCTTCCTCCAATCTTCAACTTGTTTCACTGATATACTCATTAAGAACATCGTTTAAAAACAATGATACCAGCTTTAAATAAATGTGATATCTAATGGTGTATCTTCTCTCTCGTTTTTTGTTTTTTGTTTTTTACATATTTCACCTATTTGTGGCCCTTTACATTCCTATATAAAATTTAAATCAGTTTGTGAAATTCTTAAAAACGTAACTGGTAAAAAAAAAATTTTTTTGAGTGGAAGTACTTTAGAGATTTGTGAGAAATTATATATATATAACTATGTCTTTTTAGACAATGTTATTTTTCTCAAAATTTCAGGTGTTCTTTTGTAACCTTCAAAATGTTTAACTACATATATATGTGTTGTAATTCACTATTATGTTTATTCATAAATATTTTATATCAACCTATCTTCTAATTAACTATTCTAGTATAAAAAGGTTATTTTAAAAGTATTTCTTTTTTCTGCAATGGCTAGGAGCTCAACTATCATGTTGATAAGCTGATAGCAAATATCTTGTTTCAGATTTTAGTTAGAATGCTGAATAAATATCATTAGGTAAGATGTCTGCTGAAGGTTTTTGATGATCAGCTTTCTCATACATTTTGTCCCCTTGGTAAGAATTCTGTATCACAAATGTGTGGCTTCTTAAAAAGGCTTTCCCACATTCACAGTTTTCTGCTCTAGATCCCATTATATAATGTGCAAGGAAATGTGAATTCCTTCTGAAGTCTTTTTCCATATTCACAAGATTTATAAAGTTTCTATTTCTAATAAGTATGAATTCTCTGGTGTCTAACAAGGTGTGACTTTTGGCTGAAGGCCTTACCACACTCATTACAATGATAAGGCTTCTCACCTGTATGTTTTCTCATGTGAAGTGTAAGAGATGAGATTTGGGAAAAGGCTTTTCCACATTTACTACAGTCAAAGGGTTTCTCACCTGTATGACCTCGTATATGTATTGTAAGGGAGGAACTTTGGGAGAAGGCTTTTCCACATTTGTTACATTCATAAGGTTTCTCACCTGTATGACCTCTCATGTGTACAATAAGGGAAGTTCTTTGAGAGAAAGCTTTTCCACATTCATTACATACATAGGGTTTCTCACCTGTATGACTTCTCATATGTAAATTAAGTAGTGAGCACTGAGAGAAGGCTTTCCCACATTTATCACATTCATAAGGCTTTTCCCCTGTGTGACTTCTCAGATGAAGAGTAAGGGAAGCAATTTGAGAGAAGGCTTTACCACATTCATTACAGTCATAAGGTTTCTCTCCAGTGTGAACTTTTTGATGTGTAATAAAGTTTTGCTTTTGGCTGAAGGCTTTCCCACATTCATTACATTCATAGGGTTTCTCTCCAGAATGAATTTTTTCATGAGCAATGAGATTTGATTTCTGGCTAAAGGCTTTGCCACATTCCTTACATATATAGGGTTTTTCTCCAGTGTGAATTCTCTGGTGTCTAACAAGATTTGACATCTGAATGAAAGCTTTCCCACATTCATTACATTCATAAGGTTTCTCTCTAGTATGAATCTTTTGGTGTGTAATGAAGTTCTTCTTGTGGCTGAAGGCTTTTCTACATTCCTTACATTCGTAAGGTTTCTCACCAGTATGACTTCTCATATGTACAGTAAGGGCTGAGCTTTGAGAGAAAGATTTTCCACATTCATTACATTCATAGGGTTTCTCACCTGTATGAATTCTCACATGTATAATAAGCATGGAAAACTGAGAGAAGGCTTTTCCACATTTATCACATTTATAAGGTTTCTCTCCTGTATGACTTCTCATATGAAGAGCAAGAGATGCTATTCGTGGGAAGGCTTTACCACATTCATTACATGCATAAGGTTTCTCCCCAGTATGAACTTTCTGATGTGCAATGAGGCTTTGCTTCTGGCTGAATGCTTTTCCACACTCATGACATTCATAAGGCTTCTCTCCAGTATGAATTTTTTCATGATCAATTAGATTTGATTTCTGGCTGAAGGATTTCCCACACTCCTTACATGCATAGGGTTTCTCTCCAGTATGGATTCGTTGATGTCTAATGAGATTTGACATTTTAATGAAAGCTTTCCCACATTCATTACATTCATAAGACTGCTCCCTACTGTGAAGTTTATGATGTTTAATCAGTTTTTCCTTGTGACTGAAGGCTTTTCTGCATTTTTTACATTCATAGGGCTTCTCTCCGGTATGAATTCTCAAGTGTCTGATGAGGTCCAAAGTTTGATCAAAACCTTTTCCACAATGATTACACTTAAAGGGGGTTACTACAAGATGGGATAAGCTATTGCCAAATGATTTCATAGGCTCCTTATATTCACAGTCTTCTCTTCCTATAAAGATTCTCTCATAATAGTTGAAATTATTATGTTCTAAACACTTTCCAAATAAGTCATATTCATAGACACTTTGACTGGAAGGAAAAAAGTCTGAGTTCAGAGGCAATGCATTTGCAAATTTCTTATGACATTCACTGACTTTTTCTTCAGTCAGTGTTTTTGTGAATTTATCTTCAAGTTGTGTCAAAAGCCTGTCCTGAATTTTCAGCTGCTCATCCATCCCCCATATTTCTCCTAAAAGAAATTGCAAATAAATGTCACTTGTAAAATTTCCCAAAATTATACCTAATTAAAAACAAAAAAATACATGTATGGGATTCTTAGCTTATAGCCTCATTTCCTATTAAGCAAATTCTAGGTTTATATATAGCTCCTATTTCCTAAGTTTCAGTAAATCCCAAGAAAGGAAATATGAGTAGAGGCAGGTATTTATGAAATAGAAATAGCTTTGATTGCTTAAAGGGATCTGAAATAAAAAATATAAAACTGTTGGATAAATTAAGAGGGGGAATTCAGAATATACAAATGAAGAAACATCAATAGAGAAAAAGGTAAAACAGGAAGCTAAAAAACCATAAAAGTATTTTACAAGATTCTATGGAAATAAGCTTTCATAAATGGCTTGACAGAAATAATTTCTGGAAAATATAAATTACCTAAACTCACTCTATAAGATGTAGAAAAAAAAAAAGACCAATTTCCACAAATAAGGAAGAAATCCCCCCAAACAAAACAAATAGACAAGGCCCATAGATGTTTACATGGGAATTTAAACAACTATCTAAAGGACAGCTGTTAAGCATGTGCTATACAAAATATTATGAAAGAAAAATATTTCATAATGTTTGTGTATGAGACAAACATAATAGCAATACCAGATAAAGGTAACAACCCAAAAAGCAAACTATACATCAATTTCATTTTTGAATATCAGTGTGAAACTCTGTATTCAAAATGACCTAGAAGGAAAAGAAAGTGACTCAGAAGCATATTAAATATAAGACATACATATGTTGCTGTTTTCCATGAATAGAAGTATGTTTCAATATTAGAGAAATCTATAAATAAATAATAGTAATAGTAAATAGGTCAAAAGTGAAAAGTCAAGTAATCATTTCCAAAGATATTAAAAACATGTTAAAAATTCAACACCCATTTTTCCATAAAAATAACTTTATAAAATGGAAACATATTTAACTAGAGAAAAATCACAATACAACTTAAACCTTGGTACCATTCCTAATGGGAAAAAATCCCAAAGCAGTCACATTAAAGTCAGGAAAAAGAAAAAGATGAGTACTATCACAAATATTATTATAGTTCAGGGTAGAGCATTAAATAAGAGAAAGAAATGAGGTATAAAAAACTTGGAAAGGGTGACTTTCCTAGCAGTTCAGTGGTTGAGACTGCTCTCCCAGTGAAGGGGGCATGGGTTTGATCCCTGGTTGGGGAACTAGGGACCCATGTGCTGCACAGCATGGATCACCCTCCCGCACACACACAAACAACTTAGGAAAAATTCACATTATTTGTCAATATTAAAACTCTTTCTTTGCAAAATCAAGAGTTACCTGAAAAATTATAGAAAGTTCACTAAATTCACTATAGCAAATTAATACTCAGTTTTAGTAACTTTCCTATATACAAAAAGCTATTTAGAAAAGATAACAAAGGACTACATTTATAATAAAAATACAAAAAATTTGGGAATATATTTAATTAGAAAGTTCAAAAAATTGTAAAACTTTAAATGCACACACATGAACACATGAAACAGTGTTATGGATTGAATTGTGTGTCCCACCTTTAAAATATGTTTAAGTCCGGGGGAAGGGGCACCAGGCACCATGTTGGGCCGTGAAGGTGGCAAGAAGAAGCCCCTGAAGCAGCCCAAGAAGCAAGCCAGGGAGATGGACGAGGAAGATAAGGCATTCAAGCAGAAGCAGAAGGAAGAGCAGAAGAAACTTGAGGTGCTAAAAGCAAAGGCCTAGGGGAAAGGCCCCCTGGCCACTGGTGGAATTAAAAAATCTGGCAAAAAAGTAAGCTGTTCTTTGTGCCTGAGGCAATGATGACCCCTAGGTTCCATTCCTGTTTAAACAACTGGATTCCCTGCCATGATATCTGTTGCCGCCTATAGCTAGAATGAAGTGTTATCTTGGAACCTATTGTACATTTAAGAATAAACTTTTGTAAAATAAAATAAAATATGTTTAAGTCCTAATGCCCACTACCTCAGAACATGAAATTATTTGAAAATAAGGTCACTGCAGATGTAATTAGTTAAGGTGAGGTCACACTGGAGTAGGGTAAGCCCCTAATCTGATTGGTTTTCTTAAAAAAAGATTGCCACATGAAGAGACAGAAACACAGGGAAACACTATGTGACGTTAAAGACAAAGATTGGAGTTATGCTGTCACAAGCCAAGGAACATCTGGGGATAAAAGAAGCTGAAAGATGCAAGGAATCTTCTGTAGGTTTCAGTAGGAACATGAGCCCTACTTACACCCTGATTTTGTATTTCTAGCCTCTACTTTGTTACAGCAGCCCTAGGAAACTAAGACAAAAGGCATATCACATTCTTGGAAAAGAACATTCAACAGCAGAGATGATAGTTATTCACAAGTTAACCTATCAACTTAAAGTGGTTTCAATAAAAATGCTTGAAAATACAAATAAGTAATAGCTCAAAGGAAAATGATACTACAGGTTGCCAGCATAGAGGAAGACATGGGTAAGAGAAGAAAAATTTTTTTTTCAATATGTATCCTTTTGTATTTTAAAAAATCTGTATTGTAAGCATGTACTACATATTTTTAAAAAATTCACCTGAACACTACAGTAATTAATAAAATGAGAGCAAACAACAGGAAGGTTAAAATAGGATGAAAGAATCAGAATATAAAAGCAGAAAAGCCTACCTAGCATGACTGAAAAGGGAGTAAGTACTGGGCAAAAGGGGGCTTTCCCAGGTGGCTGAGTGGTAAAGAATCTGCCTGCCAGTGCAAGAGACACAGATTAGATCCCTGGGTCATGAAGATCCCCTGGAGAAGGAAATGGCAACCCACTCCAGCATTCTTGCCTGGGAAATCCTATGGACAGAGGAGCCTAGCAGGCTATAGTACATGGGGTTGCAACAGAGTCAGACATGACTTAGCAATTAAACAACTGAACAAAAGGGAAAACAAATAATGAGAAATTAAATATGGCCTAATTGATACATGAATTTGTCTCTGATCCTACCCAAAACCACATGAAAATGAGGCAAAGAATAAAAAAGGTATAAACTAACAAAGACAAAGACTACTCTTCCATCCTAGAGAATATGTGAGGTTACTCTCATGAGAAAGATAAGCAGAAGAGCTCTACATCAAAGATGTTAGGGGATGTTTAACTTTAAGGAATCCAATATGTTGCATTTTTCTTCCTTTGTGTGCCATTTCTCAAGGATTCTCTGTTCCTTATCAGTTCCTATTCCCGGAACGAGTAGAGCTGCACGCAGCTCTCAGGACTGAGATCATGAGAAACAGCATCTGCTTGGATTCCTTTCAGTAACTCCCTTCAGTGACTCTTTTCACACAGGTCCCTGTGTCTTTCTTTTTCTTTCTTTCTCTCTCTCCCCCTCCCTCTGGCTCTCTCTTTCACTTTCTTATCGACTCTGGACTAGTAGGTTCCGGTCCATTAAAGGACCCCAACACACCAGGCAGAGGAATTCAGAGATAAGGAACTGGCTCAAACAGAATAAATGAAAATCTACATACCAAAGGGTAAGATTTACAGTCCTCAGTGGCTGCTTAGCTCAAAAATAGGGAGGAAAAAATAATCTCCATTTTCCTCTCTGCCAGACTGAGAATAAAGGAAATGAAAGATTCATGTGAAAGCAGGTAGTTAAGAGACTTGGTAGAAAACAGTATACTGAGCTCAAGCTTTTGAGTCACCTCAGTTTAGGGAAACAGAAAAGCTCAATTAAACAAAAGGGGTTGAGGGAGAAGGCAAGATCAGGTCTTTAAGGTACTGTCCAAGTAGAAGTGACGAAGTCCAGGAGCAAGATCAAAATACCAAATGTGGAAAAAAAAAAAAAAACAAATGTGACAGAAAAGACTCCGTTTTAAGATGGCAGAATGAAAAACTATCTGATCATTTTTCCTGTACACAAACAAGAATTGAAACATCGATGCTTCAGTGATCCTAGGTGGTGGCTATAACCCTAATTATAATGAGTTAATGTTGACAAATACAGTGAAGGGTGGGACAGGGGAAAAAGGATTCTAAGAGAAGACAACTGTTCATGCCAATTGAGGGCAGCACAAACAGCTGACACTGTCAAAATGGACATCCCATCTTGAAGGGAAGAATTAATTAACCCATGTTTACAACATGAAAATTTGGGAGTGCAGACTGATTACAGGAGACTTGACATCCCTAACTATGTCAAGGAAGTCAGGACTGAGCAAGGAAACACTGTGAAATCCTATCTTTTTAGCAAGAAGTCTTGGAGTGAGAGTATAAGATTCAGAGTTATGAGACTTGTAGCCACAGTTCCTTTTTGGATGAGAAGAAATAAAGCCTAAACATACTTATATTCACACAACCATGCAGAATAAAAGGTTTTAGTATGAAGCACAGATATATTCCTATACATCAAGAGTTGGCAAACTTTTTCTTTTTTTTTTTTATCTTTAACCTGTGTTTTAAGAGATCATCTTGATTTTCTTATGTAATAAACTTTTACAGTCTTAACTCTCAATCCTTAATAGTATTATTCATTATATTCGAGTTTAGCTTTCTCATAGAGAAAAAAACCCAAACATAAACCTTTATACTATCCACCTCCTAGTCTAACAGCACAATTTCAATAAGAAAGTTTTATTGATAACTGAATAATTTGTGACATCAGCAGAGAGATATCAAGAGTGATTGTGCAGTGGCCATTCTTGTTAAGAACTGTGATCTTTGACCCACTGCTCAATCCATTTCAGTATCTGATTGATATTATCCTCTAGATCTTCTGGTTTATTGCTCGGCAGTTGATGCACTATTTCTTCCTCGTAGGATGCTAAGGCTTCTTCATGAAGAACTTGAAAAATTTCACACTGAACATTATCTTTTAGTTTCTTCTCATTATAACCCCTATTTTCAAGTCTTTTGTACAAAATACTGTTATCTGTTTTCAGCACAAATACTATATGAAACCAGCGTTCAGGGAAGAAATCATAGCCATGGTAATCAACAATAACTCCACCTTCACTCATCTGGTTTTCTAACTCATCAACTACTCTATCTTCATCTAAAATGGGACAGTCATACTCTTCATCATAGCCATCATATAACTGCCCTTCTCGAGCTAAATCACCCACATTAATGTATTTCAGTCCTGATCTTGATGCAAGTTCTTTGCCTAATGTAGTTTTTCCAACCCCTGGTGTACCAGTGAGCAGGATGTTTGGAAGCAACATGGTCCTCGCTGCGCTCCAAACTTTTTCTTAAATAAGGTTAGATTGCAAATATTTTAGGCTTCATGGGTCATATGGGCTTCCCTGGTAGCTCAGATGGTAGAGTCTGCCTTCAGTGTGGGAGACTGGGGTTTGATCCCTGGGTCAGGGATCAGGAAGATCCCCTAGAGAAGGAAATGGCAACCCACTTCAGTATTCTTGCCTGCAAAATCCCACAGATGTAGGAGGAGCCTGGCAGGCTACAGTCCATGGGGTTGCAAAGAGTCAGACATGACTAAGTGACTTCACTTTCTTTCTTTCTTTCACTTTCATGGGTCATATAGTCTTTGACATGACTATTCAACCTTGCTTCTGTAATAGGAAAGTATTAACAGTCAAGATATAAATGACTTGGTATGAATTTATTCCAATAAAACTTTATTTACAAAAACAAGTGGCTGGTCAACAGGTTTGTGCTCTAAATCTGAGAACTTTCTACCTCAGAAAAGAAAGTTTGCAGTTTTGTTTGCAGTTTAGTTTGCAGATTTGTGCTCTAGATCTGAGAACTGTCTTTCCTTCCCTAACATTATACTTCTTTAAAAATCAGGTCAAGAAAGAACTATTCTCACTCAAAAATAAGAAGATATTGAAATCAGATCTCTTAAAAAATGTAAGAGGAAAGAAAAAAAAGAAACATGCTATAAAGAAAGCAGACAAAAATTCAAGCTAAAGCAATTATGACATATAGAATGAAAATCTTGACTGAGTATTGCCATCAATGAAAAAACTTAGTGAAAATACCAGGTATAAATCAAGAGCTAGAAATATAGAAAGATATTTATAGAAATATAAATGCATGAGGAAGAAACAATGAGAAAACAAAAAGGGCTAAAAAAAGATTAACCAGCAGAACCAAGAAAGAAATAGAGAGAAAAATAAAACCACCCAAAACAAAAAACACCATGCAAGTCAGGGGAATAAAAGAGACAGACTACATAAGGATTTTTAACATTGAAATTACAATAAGGTAACCTCATTTGCAAAACTAGACAGTGGATAAAACTGAAATTTTGAAGCATTACTGGGCTTACAGGAAGTAGCCTAAATCTCCAAGAACACTGCAGTATTCTCCAACAACCTGAGCACTATACACACACACAAAATGAACAAAACAAAACCAAGTATTAGCCAAAACCACGATTGAGAGATAGCAGAACTGAAAGCAGCCTGAAGATGGATCTGACTTGAGTACCTATGCAAAGCCTTATTATGTAAAGTATAAGGCTCTTGGGCTATCAGTAAAGAAGAAAAGTTCAACTGAGGTTCCTACCAAAAGCCAGGACCTTCAAAGAACTGATCCTCACTTGGAGACGCCTCTTGGTGCCCACCAGAAGCACATGTAAATCATGTTCAGAAGAAAGCAACCCAATTTAGGACAAGAAGACTATCATAAATTAAGATTTTAAAAAACTCAAATTGGAATCAGCTACCATCAAGCACATGAAGAATCAAAACACACTGAGTCCTCAAAACAGGACATTTAAACCTGAGGACTTAAAATACTGGAACTGTAAGGGACAGAATACAAAAGAGCTATGTACAGTATTTTTAAAGAAGCAAAAATTAAAACACAAATCTGAAGAAGCCACAGAAATTATTAGGAAGAATCAGAAAGATGTGAGAAATTTTTGCAAAAACAAAAGAAATTTCTAAAAATACAAAATACTTATACTAAACATTTTTTTCAAAGGTGGATAAGTTAAGCTTCTCTGGTGGCTCAGTGATAAAGAATCCACCCGCCAGTGTAGGAGACATGGATTCAATCCCTGGTCCAGGAAGATCCCACATGCTGCAGAGCAAATAAAGCTGTGTGGCACAATACTAATAAGCCCAAGCTCTAGAGCACCAGAGCCACAACTACTGAGCCCGCGTGCCTCAACTACTTAAGCCTGTGCACTTAGAACCTGTGCTCTGCAACAAGAGAAGCCACTGCAATAAGAAACCTGTGCGCCACAACTAGAAAGTAGCCCCTGCTCGCTGCAAATAGAGAAAGCCCATGCATAGCAACAAAGAACCAGCAAAGCCAAAAATAAATAATTTTTTTAAAAAGGTGGATGAGTTAAAAATAAACACAATTGAAGAGAGAATTAGTAAACTGGAAGATATATTTAAAGTAATTACTGAGAAGGCAACAGAGAGCTACAAAGGAAGAAAATAGGAGATTTAAAAATATGGAGGAAAAAATAAAAAGGTCTAGGATCTATCTGAGTTTCAGTAGTAGAGTGTTAAGACAATGAATGACAGCTAATATTTGATGATGCTGAGAATGCTGCAGAATTAATGGAAGACATAAATAAGAAGATAACACAATGAGTAATTTTATACAGATTGTGAAGAATGTGAAGGAAAGCTTCTAAATCTTATGAAACCAGTGTACCACTGAACTTCAAAGCTTGACAGAGTTAGGATATTTAAGTTCAAAGCAAAAATGTGAATTTAAAAAAAAAAGTTTCAAAAATGACATCTTACATATATAAAAAATTCACACCAATCGTCAGTACGGAATTCTATGGCCTTAAAAAAAAATACCTTTGTGGAATATTTCAGAGGGATCAAGAACTTACATATTAGCTATTAAGGGGCCTTGGCCCTTCCTCACCTGTATGGTTCCCTCTCACTAACCTGGACAGTGTTTCTTTAACACTTCTTCCTCCATGACCCATGGTTCTTCTTCTTGCTCCAACTTGAAAATCACATCAGGTTTGGTGAATGGACATCCTGTCAAAGGGAAGGGATGTAAGATTTGGGCATAAATAGTAGGAAAAAAGAATCATTCAAGAAGTGAGGCTAGCTGAAGGTTTTCTGAAGGATAAGAAAAGCACTGTTTCTAGGGATGCTGCCCCCTGAAACATAATCATAGATGACATGACATTTTGCTTTGAAAGCTGCAGCATGCATGTGCATGTGAGCAAAGGCATCTAAAGACCAAACTCAGTCTAACATTTGAAGATTCCACACATTTCAGAAACACTGTGGCAGGGAAAAAAGGAACTTTACTCCCAGAATTTGAGTTTTATAGGAAAATACCCTTACCCACTGTGATTAAGTTGTTATAGTTTTCTAGCATCACATTCCGGTACAGGTTCCTTTGAGCTGGATCCAATTGCTGCCACTCTTCCTGAGTGAAATCAATAGCCACATCTTTGAATGTCACCGTGTCCTGTAACAACATACTCCCACTCAATCTGAAGTCATCCACCTTATATGTTGTGGACAAAATATATTGAAACTTGTTCAGGTAATACACAAAGGTAAGAGATTATAAAATAAATTTTATCTGTTTTTGTTACTGTCTGAAAGAAAAAAATCATTTTAGCAATATCCTGTCAGTTTATGTTCATTCATTGATTCAGCAAGCACATATCTTTAATAACTACTTTGAGTTAAAGAGATCTTGGGTACTGATTTATAGTAACTGTAAAAACTGGGGGAATATAAAACTTCACTCAAAGTTAACTGGTTTGGGAACTCACTAGATCCCTGTGATTCACTAACACATGAAAATAGGTTTTGGATAGAAGCAGAAGAGGGGAGAGAATGGTATACAAACTTTGAAGCACAGTAAGACATCCAACTGGAGATATTCATTGATTTAGCAGTTGCACATATTGTTCATTAGGTCAGAAGAAATCTAAATTGAAAACCCATATTTATTGTTCACAAGCCTACGTGTCTGCAGCCATGAAAATTGCAGAGTTCACATATACTGAAAAAAGAGTGCCACAAACAGAATCCTACAAATACCAAAAGATATAGAAAAAAAGATTTGTTAATGAAGTTTTTTAAAATGGATTTAAATTTTAGAATTTAAAAATTCTAAATCTGAATTACAACCAGAACTATGAGAAAATAGTACCAAGAAAGATTTAAAGTGTCAGAAATGAGGAATGGTGACAAATTTCTTCAAAGCAGTGTGATTTAGACATAGAAATCAAATGCACTTTTCCTAGTTAAAAACCAAAATACCCCAAAAATATAAACATAAGAAAAACAGCACTGGAACAAAGGGAGCTGTCCATATTTCCTACACTTTCAGGAATTTCTGTGGCAGAGGGGGTAAGATAAAAGGAAATCACCAGGAGCAAACTCACAAAAATGTTTCTGATTATTAATTTCTAGGTCCTAAACGGACTCTATGAACATGAACATTCACTAAGCTTTAGAGTATGCTGTGAGAATAATGGAAACTCCTGTTTTGGAGCTCTTCCTACTGAAGAGCAAGGACTTGTAAATAATCAGGCTTAAGAAACCAAAGGCAATCATGGCTAAATAAGACATCCCTCATTCAGTCCCTGCTGCAAAAACAATACTTTGGCATCCATCCATGGATGAAAGTGCCCTTGTGGGAACGGTGGGATCCAGCACCATATGCAAGGGACACAGAAGGAGTCTTGCCTACCCAAATGTTGAAAAATAAGCACAAAGACCTCAGTTCTTGCTGTAGATCCCTGAGAGGCATGTGAACTGACTCTAGCCTCTTTTGGCCTGTTCAGGAGCCCCCAGAAAATGACTGTCTGAGACAAGCACTCAACAAAAGACAGACTTTATGAAAGTGCAAGTCTCCAGCAAAGAATTTCGAGTGCACCAATGAAGCAAAAAATACAAGTCTGGACTCATCAGAAAGGGTAAGAGGAACAGTTTGACTTTTATCTACATCACTCCTCCATTAAGGCAACATAGCTTAGGGCCAAGAGAAATCCTGGCCCATGATTTCATTCACGAAGGAAAGTAAAAATGTGTGAGTACCCTGCTTTCTCAGCTATATGGGATGGTGCCAAAGAGGGTCATTTTTCTCTCATCATATCCAGCATACTGAATTTTGAGCTTTTGAAAAGTCTGAGAGAGCAGCAGATAACATTCTCAGAGGACATTACAGAGAAGCAGATAGTACTAACTGTGTTAAGGACACCATCAAGAAGAAAAAGAGGAGTCTAATAAATAAAATGAAAGAGGGGGCATGTGATATCTGAAAGATACCACAGATACAATGACCATGAGAGACTATTATGAACAGTTATATGGTAACAAAGTGGATAACCTAAAACAAATGGATAAATTCCTAGAAACATACAACCTACCAAGATTGAACCATGAAATAGATCAGAACAGATATGAGTAAGGAGCTGAATTAGTAATTAAAATCTTTCAATAAAGAAAATCCTCCTCTCCCTCCAAAAAAGAAAAGCCAAAAACTAGATGGCTTCCCTGATGAGTTTTACCAATCATTTATAGATGAATAGATGCCAATCTTTCTCAATCTTTCACACAAAAAAATAAGTTGCACTGAAGGGAACACACTCAAGCTCATTTTACAAGACCAACATTACCCTGATACCAAAGGGAGATAGGACACTGCAAAGAAAAGAAAACTATAGGCCAGTGTCTCTAATGAATGTAGATGCAGAAATTTTCAACAAAATATAGGCAAAGTAAATTCAACAGCACGTTAAAACACCATGATCAAGAAGGATTTAATCCTGGGATGCAAGGATAGTTCAACACATGCAAATCTATACATGTGATACATTAATAGAAAGACAGAAATTATGTGATCATTTCAACAGAGGCAGAAAAAGCATTTGACAAAATACAATATCCATTTGTGATACAAACTCTCAACAAATTGAGTATAGAAGGAATGTAGCTCAACATAAATCAGGCAATATATGATAAGCCAATAACTAACATCATACCCAATGGTAAAAGGTTGAAAACTTTTCCTTTAAGACCAGAACAAGACCAAGGTACTCTCATCAATCCTATTCAATGTAGTATGAGTAATCCTAACCAGAGCACTCAGGACAAGGAAAAAAAAATACATCCAAATAGGAAAGAAAGAAGAAAAGTCTTTTTAAGATGATATGATCTTATATACAGAAAATCCTAAAATCACCAACAAAAAACTGTTAGAACAACCAAAAAATTCAGTAAAGTTACAGGATACAAAATCAATAGACAGAAATCAGCTCTGTTTGTATACGCTAACAAGAAAATATCTGAATAAGAAATAAAACCATCCCATTCACAATAGTGAGCAGGAGACATAAGAGATGCGAGTTCAACCCCTGGGTCAGGAAGATCCCCTGGAGGAGGAAATGCCAACCCAGTCCAGTATTCTTGCCTGGAGAATGCCATGGACAGAGGAGCCTGATAGGCTACAGTCCATGGGGTCAGAAAGAGTCAAACATGATGCATGCATTCACAAAAGTACCAGAAACAGCAAAAATACTTAGCAATAAATTTAACCAAGGAGATGAAGGAAACTGAAGAGAATACAAATAAGTGAGATGATATTCCACGTTCGTGGATCAAAAGAATTAATATTGTTGGAGCTCCCCTGGTGGCTCCGTCGTAAAGAATCCGCCTGCCAATACAGGAGACATGGGTTCCGTCCCTGATCCAGGAAGACCCCACAGGCCATGCCTCACAGTAACTAAACCCATGTGCCACAACTATTAAGCCTGTGCTCTAGAGCCCAGGAGCTGCAACTATTGAGCCCATGTGCCACAACTAATGAAGCCTGCACACTCTAGAGCCTGTGCTCTGCAACAAGAGAAACCACTGCAATGAGAAGCCCACACACTGCAGCTAGACAGTAGCCCCCACTTGCCATAACTAGAGAAAAGTCCATGCAGCAATGAAGACCCAGCACAGCCAAAAATTAGTTTCAGAAATTATTAAAAAAAAATAAACGAATAAATACTGACCACCTTACCTGCCTCCTGAGAAACCTGTATGCAGGTCAAAAAGCAATAGTTAGAATCAGACATGGAACAATGAACTGTTTCAAAATTGGGGAAGGAGTACATCAAGGCTGCATATTGTCACCCTGCTTATTTAACTTATATGAAGAGTACATCATGTGAAATGCTGGGGTGGATGAAGCTCAAGCTGGAATCGAGATTGCCGGGAGAAATATCAATAACCTCAGATATGCAAATAACACCACCTTTATGGTAGAAAGTAAACAGGCACTAAAGAGCCTCTTGATGAAAAGTGAAAGAGGAGAGTGAAAAAGCTGGCTTAAAACTCAACATTCAAAAAATGAAGCTCATGGCATCTGATCCCATCACTACATGCCAATAGATGGGAAAACAGTGGAAACAGTGAGACTTTATTTTCTTGGGCTCCAAAATCACTGCAGACAGTGATTGGCAGCTGTGAAATTAAAAGACGCTTGCTACTTGGAAGAAAAGCTATTGACCAACCTAGAGAGTGTATTAAAAAGCAGAGACCAAAAAGCAGATTAATGCATACAGAAGAGGTAATACATACATATACAATGGAATATTACTCTGCCATGAGAAAGATGGGATCCTGCAATTGGCAACCCCATGGATAGACATGTCAGGGCATGTCAGATGAAGAAAGAAAATACTATGATATCCCTTATATATAGAATCTTGAAAAGTCAAAATTATAGAAGTAGAGAATAGAATGGTGGTTGCCAGGGGCTGAGAAGTGGGGATAATGGGAAGATGCTGGTCAACACATAGAAAAATGAAATAGAGGAATCCTGGTTCCCTGTGCCTTAGAGATACAGGACAAGTGTTTTCGTTTTGTTTTGTTTTGTTTAAGGTACCTAATTCCTACAAAGACAAAGTTCTGTCCTGTTTAAGCAACTGTTATGTAAGATTTCTGTCAGACAGCCAATAACACTAGGTAAATCTATTAAGACAGATAAATGCTCATGCCAGAAAGAGAACTTTTCAAAGTGCTATTTTTGTGGCAGCCATGAAAATATGCTCCTAGATCCCCTTCAGGAGAACCAGCTATGAGAAGCGTCATTGATAAACAATCTCCAGCTGTTCTATCTTTAGTTCTACTACTGCATTCATGCTGAGACCATCCTATTCTCAAGCCACTACTGGCTATTTTTCCAGCTTAAGATTAAGTATGAAAAAAAAAAAAAGATTAAGTATGGTTAGGGTATTAGGGCCTGAACCATAATCTTAAATTCTGTTTTTCTTGATCTAAGTTCCTTATGCTAATTTTAAAATTTCCATGTGGAAATGTTTTCTTTCTGAAGTTTTATTATTAACTTCCTATGTAATTGCATTGTGGAACATATACAGTTTGTACTTTGAAATTTATTGAATTTTATTTGGGCCTAATATATGGTCAGTCTTTTATTTTTTCCATATCTAAAAAGGGGATATTAATTGTTTCCAGGCTATAAGCTATGACAATCAATTAGCTCTATCAAATTATTATTGGAAGTTATGTTCATTTTGTTGTCTATGTGTCTATCATGAGCTAAGACAGATCAATAAAAGTTTCCTACTAATATATTTCTTATTTTTCACAGTATTCCTTATAAAAAATTTTCTGCAGTTTGATGCAAGAGTAGTCCTAACCATTTATCTTTATTATCTAATGCACTAACTGGCATTTTATTTTTTTCTAACTGGCATTTTAAAGTAACATTCTTTTTGTTTGTTTAAAGCTTACTGTCTTGGATGAATGGATAGAAGATATGGTACATAGTCAATGGAATACTACTCATCCATAAAAAATAATAAAATAATGCCACTTGCACCACCATGGATGCAACTAGAGATTATCATACTAAGGCAGAAAGAGAAAGACAAATACCATATGATTCATTTATACATGGAATCTAAAATATGGCATAAATGAACTTATCTACAAAACAGAAACAGACACACAGATAGAGAGCAGACCAGTGGTTGTCAAAGGGTAGCAGGGGAGGAAGAGGGATGGACAAAAAGTTTGGGGATAGCAGATGTAAACTATTACACTTAGAATGGATAAACAACAAGGTCCTACTATACACAGCACAGGAAACTATATCCAATCTCCTGTAATAAACCATAATGGAAAAGAATATTTAAAAAATAATGTGTATGAAGAAGGAAATGGCAACCCAATCCAGTATTCTTGCCTGGAAAATTCTGTGGACAGAGGAGTCTGGAGGGCTATAATGTCCATGGGGTCGCAGAGTCAAACACGACTGAGCATGCACACACAGTGTCTCACATATGGAGTTTTCATCCAAAGAGAACCTAGGACTTGGAGTTCCAAAAACTCATTAAGAAAATAAGAACATTTAAAAAAAGGATGTATATATATGTATAACTGAGTCTACAGCATAAATAAGCACACTAAATCAACTATACTTCAATTAAAAAAATAAACCTTATATCTTGAATGTTGTATTACCTGACATTAAAAAATAGCCTTTATCTTAAAAAAAAAAAACTGCATGATATGACTTTCCTTAAACAATATTTAAAATTTCTCTGGATCAAAAGCCTCCCATCTATAAAATGAAAATGTTGGAATAGATATTTTTTCTCTTTTAAGAGTTAATCATTCTCAACAGAAAAAGGAACAGTTAGGAAAATGATGAGATTCTTTCATGTACCCTGGATTTTATGACAGACTGTAAAAATAATCTTTTTTAACAGAAAATTTTGCTTTTCTCATTATCATGTTTATTTACTACTTAGAGTCCAGTTAGTAGTGAAATAGTTCACTATTTTAGGTAACATATACATTATTTCAGGTAACATATACCTATTCCGTATTAGGTTTGTGAGAAGTAACATAATACTCATCAGTTTTTGCCACTAACTTTCTTACCTTTCTTAATAACAACACTAACCATCTTTTTCCAAAAATGGAACTGTAGCATATGTTTTGATTCATAACTCTTCTACAACACCTAGGTACAATGTATCAACAAGTTCATTTGATTCAGTCTCTGCAATACCACTGAAATCTCAGCTCTTCTATTTCTTCTATATGTTAAAGTAGTAGAACCAGAGAATTAAATAACTGAACCTTTTTTTTTGTTTGTTTTTTGATAGCTCAGAGATGATTTGAGGGCTTCATAGTAGTTGAGGTTTTCGTTATGAATATTAACTGCCACTAAAGAGAATGAGAAAATAATTCACATTTGAGCCCTAGAGTTATAGGTTTTTATTCAGTAAGTTACTGAGTTACTAGATATGCCCAGCACTGGTTTAGAGTCCAAGGATATAGCTGGAAGATAGACATAAGTTCTCGTCCTCCTGGAACTTACATACTAGTTGAGGGAAATAAATGAAAACATAAACAAATAGGAAAGCGAGACTTTTTTTTTTTTTGGAAAGAGAGACTCTTTATGAAGACCATATAAGGTAATCCATGTAAAACTTTGATTAACAATAGATATTATTATTTACAGTTTATATTGGGCATTTGTTCTTTTCAACTGTGGATTTTTTTTCATGTCTTATATGCAATTTTCTATTGGATTTTAATTTAGTTTGTAAATATTTAAATACCAGATTTGGTCTGCCATATATATTACTAAAATTGTTGTTAGGTTTTGCACATTTACTTTATTTATGGTGATTGTATCAACAGAAGAATATAATTTTTATGTACTCAAATTTAGTTGAGCTTCTGTTTTATTACCTATGAGTTTGATATTATATCAAAAAACAAGCTAGTGACCGCAGAAAATACACTCAAGATGTTGTTGTCTTGGAGTAACTGAGAACTCTCATACACTGTTAAGAGTATAATTTTGGACAACCACTTTGGAAAACTGTTTGGCAGTATCATTAAAAGGTAATCTTACACATAACTTATGACTCAGCAATTCTACTTTGGTCGAAAGAGATATGTACATATGTGCAAAAAAATCTAATAGAAAGTTTACAGGAAGAATATTTTAATTGTTCCCAAATAAAAATTACCTAAAGCCAATCAATAATAGAATGGATATATAAAATTATGGTTTATTCATATAATTGAATAATATACAGTAATAAAGTTTAGTTAACTACAGCTTACATGCAGCAATTCAACATAAATCTGACAAAATATTAAACAAAAGAAGTCAGACACCAAGTACACAGGTTATATACAGTTTAAAAATATGCAGAAATAATCTATAGTGATATAAGCTAAACAGTAGTTACCCCTGGAGTAGGGGTAATAACTTTGAAAGATGCAGGAGTTCAATGGGTGTTAGGGTAATATTATATTTCTTGATCCAGTGCTTATGCTGGCTACACATGTGTGCTCACTTTGAAAATTAACTGAGGGAAAAACTAGACATACAGAGAAGCTGTGAGATAGGGGCACCTAGTCAAAGAAAGGTATGTTGCAGTAAAGCAAAGCTTTGAGCTGAGAGTGAAAAGGCAGTAAATTGAAATATGTTCAGTAGCTAAGAGTACAGGAAAATCTGAAAGAGAAAGATTCCAAAGGAAGTTTGAAGAAAAAGGATGAAGTTCTGAGGAAATGTCCTTGAAGAGGAAACAGACACTACTTTAAGAGTAAAATGAAGAAATAAGGAACCATGGATTCATTACAACCACATTCACAAAAACCAGGTATACCAGGCATTGTTCTAGGGACTGTAGATACAGCAGTAAACCAAGTAAAATTTATACTCTGTTCACATTCTAGTGGATTGAAAGTATAAGAATTTACCATAAATGACTACTTTAGATTGTGGCCAAATCACAGCAAACATACATGGAAAAAGATAATTATATAGGGTCATTTGAAAGGCACATCCCATCTATTTTTTCAGATAGTCTGTTTTTTATTTTTAAATGAGGTATGACATACACAGAATAATGTGGTAAAATGCACTAATCTTAAATGTACAAACTGAGACATTTTTATACATTTACATATTTGTGTACCCATCACTCAGGTCAAAATATAGAACATTTTCAGCATACTAGAAGATTCCCTCATATCCTGTCCCAGTAAATACCTGCTCAGTAACCACTATTCCCTAACACTGAGACTAGTTTTCTCAGTTTTCAAACTTCATATAAATGGTATCACACAGAATGTACTCTCATCTGGCTTCTTTCATGTCACATGTTTGTGAGATTATCCATATTGTTGTAAATTGCAGTAATCTGTTTTGGTGTGTGTGTGTGTGTACACTATCCCACTGCATGAAGAGAGAGAGAGAATGTGTGTGTGTGTGTACTATCCCACTGCATGAAATACTATCTCTTTTTCTGTTGATGTTGATTTGTGTTATTTCCAATGCTGGGATATTTTAACATATATTCTTTGCTTTATCCTTGATCAAAACAGACCACCTCCCGGGTGGTCTAGTGGTTAGGATTCAGCACTTTTACTGCTGTGGCCTGGGTTCAATCCCTGGTCAGGGAACTGAGATCCTGCAAGCCATGCAGCACAGCCAAGATTTTTTTTTCAATTATAAAGAAAACCCCGGACTATCAGAAAAGCTGTTTCACCAACTACAGAAAGTCTCCCTACATATATTATAATATATTGATTGACCTAGGTGCCAATGAAAAACTTACTTAAATATATAATGAATTTCTGCTATTTACCTATAGTAATGAAATTCAAAACTGAAGCCCAACTTTAATCTCTCTAAATGAATACAATTCTGCATAATCATATTTTAACTTTCCTGGTCTTAATCTTCCAACTCTTGTTTCTTCTGAAAATATGTTTTATCTGTATAGGATTTTCCAGTTTAGTGTATGGATTACTACAATTCCCGTAAACTGCTCTGTAAAATAAGGCAGGGAACAAATATGCTATTTAAAATTTACCTGGAATTCATTCATTTCCTCTTCTTTCTGGGAATGGACTGGGCCTGAGAAGGCAGAGCTGAAAAAGAGAATAAAAGCCATGAGACAAGGTTTGCTTTGTGGTTTGAGAAACCTGTACCCACAAGGTAGATTAAAGGTCACTCTACAGCAAAAATGATACTTGGAGCCATCAGAAAGGCCAAGAATATACATTCCCCAAAGATGCTGATAGGTATAAAGATGACTACTATATCATGGAGAGCTTAAGCATATTCGGTGAACAAAAATAGAGGGGGGTATGTAGGAGATGCCCCATGAACTTATCAATAGTGCTGTATCAGAGAAGGGGTTCCCAGGCGGCACTAGTGGTAAAGAACCTGCCTGCCAATCCAAGAGATGTAAGAGACTCAGGTTTGATCCCTGGATCAGGACAGTCCCCTGGAGGAGGGCATGGCAATGTACTCCAACGTTCTCGCCTGGAGAATCTCATGGACAGAGGAGGCTGGCGGCCTATGGTCCACAGGGTCGCAAAGAGTTGGACATGACTGAAGCAATTTAGCAGACATGCATGCATACATACACAAGCATACTTTATATCAGCTACTACAATTATTGACTTTAATATTTACACAGAAAACAACAAATTCTTATAAATGCAAACTGTATCTTAATCAGAATTGATGACAGATATTTTTCCTTAGGAAAATATTTCAGCTAGTAAATGAAGAAAGAATGATAGGATTTGAATATCAGCATTTTGTAATCCCTACTGAAATATAGCTAACAATATTCCACATTTTCTAAAACAAGTATGGTGATAAAAAGAGGGATTGTCCTATTTTGAACATTTGGCAACTAAAGGGAAAAATATCCTTGTCTTTCCACCTTACTTCCTCTCGCATTTCAACTCAACCACTTTCCACCACCATCAGGAACTTCCATTCCTTCATTACACAATTTTTCATTTTCCCTCACCTTCTTCCCACCACTTTTCTACTTACCTGGCCTTGAACCCACGGTCAATTAGTATAATTAATTCTTGCTAACTTAGACTCCCTTGCCCCTTTCTCACACATCATTCTTTCTTACTTCATGAAACCAACAACTCTGGTTAAATTTTACTCTCCCCTCCCCTATCTGTGGTGACAACCATGCATATGAACAGTGCAGGAGGAAAAAATCAACCACGTGGAATAGGCTCAATTTAAATTCATGAAAACTAACAGCAAGTGGGTCTTCAATGCTGTCTGGAAATCATATTTCTCTACTCTATTCTCTGTCCCACTCTCCTAAGTGATTATTTTATTCTTTTCCTTTATCCTCAAACCCTAACATTTGTTCTTCCATTTAAGGACATGTCTATAGCATTTCTCCCCTTTTCTCCTTTATCAAATTTCTCTCTCTGTTGAATCATTTCACTCAGTATATGAACAGGGTTATTATTTACCTCTTAACTCCACCTACCACTCCATTTCACTCCTTCCATTAAGGGAAAAAACTTAAAGTGTTGTTTACACTTGTTATCACCAATTTTTCTTGTCCAGTTTTCTCTATAGGTCCTTACTTCACTGAAACTGCTTTGCAGGGTGACCAACAGTTTTCATGTAGATAAATTCAATGTTACTTCCTCAGTCCTCTTTTGCTTGGGCTATCAGCTGCATCTGACACAATTTTTATTAAAACACATTCTTCCCTCGGTTTCCAGGATATCACCGAGATCTCTCTCAATCATTCTAGCTGGTCCCTTTCAGTCTCTTTTGCTGATTCCTCCTCATTTCCCAGACTTTGTCATGTTGAAGTGACCCAAAGATTAGTCCTTTACCTCTATCATTTTCCATCTACTCTACCAAGTGATCTCATCCAGTCTGGTTGTAAATGTCACCTAAAAGGGGCTTCCCAGGTGGTATCGTGCCTGGGAATCTGCCTGCCAATGCAGGAGCAGCAGGAGTTCTATCCCTGGGTCAGGAATAGCCCCTGAAGTAGGAAATGGCAACCCACTTCAGTATTCTTGCCTGGAAAATTCCATGAACAAAGGAGCCTGACGGGTTACAGTCCACGGGGTCACAAAGAATTGGAGATGACTGAGCACACATGCATGCACGTGTGTATCACCTACATGCTAATAACTGCCAAGTGTATGTCTCCAATTTGAGACCTTTCTTTAGAACTGTAGACTTGTATATCCCACTGCCAACTTAATATTTCCACCTAAATACCCAATGGGCACCTCATACTTCACATATAATATTCCAAACTGAAATCTCATTATTTCCCTATGCCCAGGTTTTTCCTACCCTCTTTCCTTTCTCAGGTAATAACTCCAATCTTCAAATTGCTCAAATTAAAAAATACTGTGTCATCCTGTCACACTTATACACCACATCAGTTCTATCAGCAAATTGCCATACATGACTACTTCTCACCATTTTTACTACTCTTGTCCAGGTCACCAACATCTCTTCCCTAGATTAATGCCATAGTTTCCTAATTGGTCTTTCTACTTCTTCCCTTGTCCTTGCCCTCTTCCCCTAATCCTCTCCTCAGACCAACCAAAGCAATCTTCTTAAATCATAAGCAGATAATATCACACACATGTTCAAAACTCTCCCACAGCTTCCCACCTCATTCTGAGTAAAAGTCAAGATCATTAACATGGCCCACAAGGACCAACCTGATCTGGCCTCCGGCCCTTCAATTACCTTTCTTCTCTAATCTCTCACTACTCTCCCTCTTATCTGCTCTATTTCAGCCACCCTAGCCTCTTGGTAATAGGCATATTTCCACCTGGGCTTTTCTAACTGGTGGTCCCTCTTCCCTTAATTATATGCATGTGCTGTGCATAATTAGCTCCTAATTTCCTTCATATCTTTATTATTACATTTTCAGGATGCATTTCTAGCTACCCCACCTAAAACTCCAAGTCCTATCCCTGATTCTATATATTCTCCTTCTTTACTTCTTAGAATTTTTCACTATGTAATGTATGTTATATTAAATTTACTTACCTCACTTATTATCTGACCCACAACAATTTAAGTACCATGATAGCAGAGTCTGTCTACTTTGTTCAATGCTATATCTGAAGCATCTTTTAACTCCTGTCACATGCAGCATTCAATAAATGGTGAGTAGATGAATGAATAAATCCATAATACCTGAAGAACCTGGAAAAGAAATTTGAAAATAGAACACTGCTTTAGGAAAATAACTTAGAAAACACATAATTCACACAAAAAATTATTTTTAAAATGTTTGACTTCAATAGTAGTCAAATAACTGCAAATTAAAGGAATTATTTCACATCTATGAGGTTAACAAAGATTACTAATATTAATGATAAACACTGTTATCAAGGGTGTATAAATACAGGCAATCTAATACTATGCCAATAATACTGTAGGTTAGATGGAACCTTCAGTTCAGTTCAGTTGCTCAGTCGTGTCTGACTCTTTGTGACCCCATGAATCGCAGCACGCCAGGCCTCCCTGTCCATCACAAACTCCTGGAGTCCACTCAAACTCATGCCCATCAAGTCGGTGATGCCATCCAGCCATCTCATCCTCTGTCGTCCCCTTCTCCTCCTGCCCCCAATCCCTCCCAGCATCAGGGTCTTTTCCAATGAGTCAACTCTTCGCATGAGGTGGCCAAAGTACTGGAGTTTCAGCTTCAGCATCAGTCCTTCCAATGAACACCCAGGACTGATCTCCTTTAGGATGGACTGGTTGGATCTCCTTGTAGTCCAAGGGACTCTCAAGAGTCTTCTCCAACACCACAGTTCAAAAGCATCAATTTTTCGGCGCTCAGCTTTCTTCACAGTCCAACTCTCACATCCATACATGACCATTGGAAAAACCATAGCCTTGACCAGATGGAACCTTACCAGAGAATAATTGGATAGAATTAGGGAGTCTTTGGACTTCCCAGGTGGCGCTAGTGGTAAAGAATCCACCAGCCAATGCAGGTAGAACTAAGAGACACAGGTTCGATCCCTAGGTTGGGAAGACCCACCGGAGGAGGAGGGCATGGTAACCCACTCCAGTAATTCTTGCCTGGAGAATCCATGGGCAGAGGAGCCTGGCAGGCTGCAGTCCAAAGGATTGCACAGAGTCATGAAATGACTGAAGCGACTTAGCACAAACACAGGTAGTTTTTAATAAGCACATACACTTCAACTGATCAGTTCCACTTCTAAGAGCCTGCCCCCTGCCCCCTGAAAATTAATAAAGTGCATCATAACATGTGCCAAACAGTTGCTAATAAACACATTCTTTACAATGGCAAGAAGTTGAAAAGAACCAAAGTACCCATCAACAAGAGTAAATGCATTAATATGTATACCATAAAAAACCTGTTAAATGATGACATAGATGTGTAATTGTTTAAATGTAAAAGTATTAATTGCACATTGTTAAACGCCATAGGTAGACTACACAATCGTATGTACAGTGTGATTCCAACTTTCAAGCTACTGTGCATATATATGATATATTCACGGGGAATGAAAAGATGGGAAATAAATTTTGATAGTGGCTGGCAGAAGTATGAATGATTCTTGTTTTCTTGGAGCTTTTCTTTATTTTGTGAATTGGGGCTGGGAGTGGGGGGCAAGGAGCATGAAGTTATTACTAAGCACACAAAATGTGGCGAATACACGAAAATAAAATTTGAAACAAATACTAAAACAACGTGTTGGGGCTACTGATGTCTAAGAGAAAAACATATTTACAATGACCATAACCAAAGAAACGAAGCACTGGTACAGTCTCACAAATCACAAACAGGCTTCGTAGTTCGAAGCCACATTCATATGGAAATAGAAAAGGAAAAAACACATCCACAAAATCCGCCTACACACTCGACTCCACGGCCACATGAGTCACGGACAAATGTCTGGAAAATAAAGTGCTATCGAGTCACACGCTCAGTTTTTCACCCTCCACTCCCACGGCCTCAGGGAACCCGCCGCCCCTGCCCGGCGTCCTCTTCCAACAACACAGGCACCCGGCGGGCCGCAGGCCCCTGCTCCACCCAGCACAAAGAGTCCCGGACTCTGAGCTCGTGGCTTCCCGAAGACTCACCAACGAGCCCGCAGACACAGGCCCCAGTTCCACACCTCAACACCGCCCGAAAGGCACAGCCGGTGCGGCCCGAGTGAGGGGTGCCGCTCAGGTCAGCGCCGACTGTGGCGGTGGGCAGCACCAGCCCAGGTCCGTTAGACGCAGCTAACTCTTCCCAGAGGCCCCCGCGGCTCGCCGAGGAGGGACTGGCCCTCCCGTTGTCGGGGTAACCGGAATGCCCCACCGCACCGTGGAGGGGCTCTCAGATCTGCCGAGGGACCTCAGCTGAGAGTTTTGCAGCAGCTGCCTCCCATGAGTCTGACACTCGGAGCCTGGGAGTGCTTACTTGGTGCTGAGGAGAATCTGAAAAGGTCCGCGGTTTTGCTGCCCAGAACTACATTTCCCAGAGGCCTCCTCGGTCCAAATCTATTTTCTGCAAAAATTCGCTTGCTGCGTGCAGTTGGCTGTATATTCGGGTTCTCGGCGTTATGGTGTATGGTCCGTGAAGGAAGCACCGCTGAGTCCGTTTAGTTCCGTCTGATCCCGGCCCCACCTGGGACTGGACTTCAGTGGGATGAAGGTGGGAAAAGATCTGGGCACCGTGACGAGAAGAGATGGGCCAGCCTGAGCCTGAAGCTCCTGGCGGCAGTCAGAGAAGGAAGAAGTGCCCTTGGGTGATCGACTGTGGAAGATTTCTGCGGTGGAATTTGGGGTAGGGAGTCTAGCGGGTCGAGAGACTCTGAGGTCTAGTGATTTTGGAGTAGTACCAATTTGAAAACATTCGTGTGACCATGGTCGTGTCGTCTGTTCTAGGGACCTCTTGATTCTGACCCTGCAGTTTTTGAGAGACAGTGTGCTTGTGTTCATTGTGTTTCTGTTTTTCTGACGGGCACCTGGTAAAATATTTAAACTTACGTGATTAAGTCAACACCCCACAGTCACCAAAATATTAAATGGAAAAAAATCATAGTTTTGTGAATGTGTATTGCTGGAAACTCACTTTTTTTACACCGTGTTATTCCACATCCATATGTGTTTTATGGACAAAGGTGATACAGGTAATTTAGAAAGATGCTGTTGAAGAAGGCAAAGACATTGAGACATCAAATGAAAGAGCATGTGAACAATTCAAAGTAGCCTCGACATGAGGAGTGAAAAGGGTAGGTGGAAAAGCAGAGAAGTAACCAGGTGCAAAAACCTAAGAATCTAGCAAACCAGACTTTAATGTCACTCCTGCCATAAAGAACTGATTTTTTTTTCTTCAACATTTCATTTGAGTTCCACTCTGATTTAAGAATTAAAAAACAGTTTTCAATGAAAGTTGAAGACTCACTACAATAATCTTACCATAGAGACTAAAATGGAGAAAATCTCTATGAAAACACTATGCTTTTGTGCAATAGTATGTTGGCAAAGAGAACAGAATACTGAGGACGACAGCATGCTAAATATCAGGAACTTGAAGTTGTTGAAGGTATCAGAGAGGCTTCCAGCTCATAAGCTTACGTAACGCTATACAAAGCCACAAAACTAAAGAACTATGTTAGCTCTAGGAAGCAGAAAAAAATAGTTTCCTTTCACAGCCTTCCTTTCACTAGATGATAACCGGCACTGTTTCAGAATAGTGTGAATCTCTTTCTGGAAAGGGTAAAGAGACTCCCAAACACTGCATAGAGAGAACATGTCCTCTAAATAAGTGTTACTTATTTGTCTCATGTGTGTTTACCAGCAGTACATTTCTTCTGTCACCTGTTAAGAGTTATTTTTTGCTAATTATTTTGTTAAAAGATGAGAAGAGAACAGAGTTGGTTCTATGTCCATTTAGCTTCCTGATTTCATTTTTCTTTCTGATTTCATTTTTTATACTTGTAGATTTGTCTATTTCTCCTTTTATTTCTGTAAAGCTTTGCTTTATATATTTTAAAGGTCTCTTGTTGATGATACATATTTAGAGTTGTACTAGCTTCCTGTTAAATTGACCCAATAAGAAATTATGTAATTTGTGACTTCCCTGATGGTCCTGTGGGTAGGACACTGTGCTCCCAATGCAGGGCACCTGGGTTCGATCCCTGGTCAGGGAACTAGATCCTACATGCCGCAACAAAGATTGGGCATAGCCAAATAAATATAAATACTTTTTAAAAAGAAATTATGCAGTTTACCCTTTATTTATAATATTGGTTTTTGTCTTAGTCTGTTTTGATATTACTATAGCTTCACCATGCTTCTTTTGGCTAGTGCATTATCTTTTTCTATGCTTTTACTTTTAACTGTTTTATTTTTAAAGTATGTCTCATTAAATAATATTTATTTTTAAAATAAATGATAGTCTTACTCTTTGACATATTTAGTAAATTTACATTTATAAAGCAGTTGGGTTTTGTTATATCACCTTAGAATTTGTTTTCTTTTGGCCTAACTTTCTTAAATTTTAACTTTTTGTTTGGAAGTAATTCTGGATTCTCGTGTGTGTGTGTGTGTGTGTGTTTGTGTGTGCGTGCTTGGAAGTAATTCTGGATTCTCGTGTGTGTGTGTGTGTGTGTGTGTGTGTGTGCGCACATGCGCGGCGCGCTCAGTTGTGTCCAACTCTTTTGTGACCCCATGGAGTATAGCCCGCCGGGCTCCTCTCTCCACGGGATTCTTCAGGCAAGAATATTTCCCAGGTGGCACAGTGGTAAAGAATCCACCTGCCAATGCAAGAGTTTGTTAAGAGTTAAATCCCTGGGTCAGGAAGATCCCCTGGAGGAGGATATAGCAACCCACTCCAGTATTCTGGATTCTCATGTAGTTTTAAAAAATAATTCAGGGAGATCCCATATACCTTTTATCCAATTTCCCCCAGTGGTAACATCTTGCAATACTATACACAGAATCAGAACACTGACATTGATACTCTCAACATACTTCCATCATCATAAGAATCTTTCATGTTGTCCTTCTATAGCCACACCCACTTCTCTCTTTCCCGAAACCCTCTCCTTAAGACCTGGCAACCTTAATCTGTTCTCCATTTCTGTAATTTTACCTTTCAAGAATGTTACATAAATGAAATTATAAAGTATGTATTGGAGTACTGACTTTTTCACTCAGCATGATTCCCTGGAGATTCATACATGTTGTTACATGTGTAATTCATTCCTTTTTATTGCTGAGTAGAATTCCATGTAAACATACTATAGTTTGTTTAGCCATTCACTCATGGCAGGACATATGGCTTTTTCCAACTTTTGTCTGTTACAACTAAAGCTGCTATATACATTCATATACAATTTTTTTTCATTTCAAACACCAAGAAGAGTTTTAGAAGGAATTTGTTCATTCGCTAAAAAATCTATCTGGCATTTTCACTGAGATTATATTCAATATATAGATAAATTGGGGAGAATTGACATCTTTATAGTGGTGAATCTCATAACTATGCAACACAATGTGAACATAATATATCTCTTCTTAAATTCCTGTCAGTAATGTTTTGTATTTTTAAGGTATAGGTAACAAAATCTTTTGTCAGGTCTACCCCTAAGTATTTCAGAGTTTTTGATGCATTTTAATTGGTATTTTTTAAGATTTCAATTTCCAACTGTATGTAAGAAATACAATTGATTTTTGTATCTTGTAGCTTGATACCTTGCTAAACTCACTTAGTATTTCTACTAGAGTACTTAGAGGTTCCATTGAATTTTCTACAGAGATGATTATGTCACCTGTGAAAAAAGACATTGGTGTCTATTCCTATTAAAATCGGCAAATACAGAATGGACCCCAACCCCAAATTTGGTTAGGATGTTGAGACGGATGAGGCCGCAGGCACACACCAAGAAGATATGAACATTTTCTCACTCACACAATGAAGCTTTCTAGGAAATGCAAAGCAGGCATCCCAAGAAAGTCTGCAAATGGCTTGTGAACGCAAGGAAAGGAAACTGGCGTGGAGTGTTTATGGCAGAGGCTTGTGTGGTTTAAATCTCCTGCTAGTGTCAAAGGAGAGAGCACCTGAGTTTGCCCAGCTTGGGGATGTAAGAAAAAGAAGGAGTGAAGCTCAAAGCTACGAGCAGCTTCTGCTGCTGCTCCTGTTGCCGCCTGTGTGTGTGTTTGGTGTGGATCCAGTGAAGCAGCAGCTGAGGAGACTCTCATTCTCGCCATGGCTGACAAAAAGGCCGAGTGGGGAGCCAAGGCTGAGAACAATGATCATGTTAATTTGAAGGTGGCAGGTGGTGCCCTTTAAGAAGCATAGGGACTTCCTCGGTGGTCCAGTGATTAAGAATCCACCTTGCAATGGGAAGGATGAAGGTTTGATCCCTGGTTAGGGAACTAAGATCCCACATGCTGTGGAGCAACTAAGCCCGCCAGCCACAACTAAAAAGTTCATTTGCCCACAACTAAATCTTGATGCAGCCAGATAAACAGAGAAGTATTTTTTTAAAAGGACTAAAAGGCATACAACCATTTAGTAAACTAATGAAAGTCTATAGTGAATGACTGAGTTTATCAATAAGGCAGATCAGAATATGATTTGATGGGCAGCCAATCAATGAATCACACTCACCTACACAGTTGGAAATGAAGGATGAAGATACAATTGGTATGTTCCAGCAACAGAGAGGTGTCTACTAAAACAGAATCCTGCTACTTTACTCCAAAATTCTGTTCCTACCTACCAAGAGGACATTCTCAATTAGAAAAATGCAATTTGGCTCTACTATATCCTGACTACTGCAGTACAGTTTTCTCTAGTCTTTCATTTTCCTCTTCCCCATTTCTTTATTGTATATACAGTAACTTGTATATGCATAAATATATCACTTTTAAAAAAACTAAATCATGGCCAATGGTATGTTTTGATTGACACCAAATGGAAATTGGATGGGGGATATTACATTACTTCCCATAGAATACTGTAACCTTTACAATAGTTTATTTCTATTTACTTCTCTTCTCCTGGCCTTTGTGCTATTGTTGTCATACAATTCGCTTCTATATCTGTTAATTTATGTATTAAGAATATATAAAACCGTGACTACATTGTTTTTATTTTTGCTTAAATAGTACTTTGTATTTTTGCAAGAATTAAATAATAAAATACTGGGACTTCTCTGGTAGTCCAGTGGCTAAGGCTCTGAACTCCCAATGCAGAGGCAAGGATTCAATTCCTGGTCAGGGAACTAGATCCCACATGCCACAACAAAAACATGGGGCAGCCTAAATAAATAAATAAACATTAAAAAAGAAAATAGTATTATGTGTTAACCCTGTAGTTTCCATCTTTGGTACTCTTCACTGCTTTGTGTTGATCCAGATATCTCTTTGTTATCCAAATACACATGTAATAGGTCTCTTGAATTTGCCCTTCTACTCTGATTTTTGATTTTCCATTTTTAAAGCTAATTTTTTCTTCTGGGTCTATCCCAGTACAACAAACAGCAACAGCATCTGGCACACAGTAGGTGCTTTCTAATCACATACCACCAAGCAGAATTCCTTGCACAAACCCACATCCATTAGCCTAGTCCTCACCATTTCTCTTGTACTATCATACCACACTCTTCCTCCACTCTCTACCAGTCACTTTCTATTATAGCACATTCTCACAGCATCACAAATGTCACACACAATAACACAATCACACACATGGTCACAGAAATGCACCATGTTCACCCCCCCAAAACACAGAGTTTTGCATTTTTTGTCAACAAAGATCTGTCTAGTCAAGGCTATGGTTTTTCCAGTATGTAAGGATGTGAGAGTTGGACTATAAAGAAAGATGAGCCCTGAAGAACTGATGCTTTTGAACTGTGGTGTTGGAAAAGGCTCTTGAGAGTCCCTTTGACTGCAAGGAGATCCAACCAGTCCATCCTAAAGGAGATCGGTCCTCAGTGTTCACTGGAAGGACTGATGTTGAAGCTGAAACTCCAATACTCTGGCCATCTGATGGGAAGAGCTGACTCATTTGAAAATACCCTGATGCTGGGAAAGACTGAGGGCAGGAAGAGAAGGGGACGACAGAGGATGGCATCACCGACTCAATGGACATGGGTTTGGGTAGACTCCAGCAGTTGGTGATGGACAGGGAGGCCTGGAGTGCTGTGGTTCATGGGGTCGCAAAGAGTCAGACACAACTGAGCGACTGAACTGACTGACTCTTACTATGAAACACACAGACACACACAATGACAGAAAGAAGGGTAGTGCACCCACAAAGTCACAGTCAGTTGACAGAAACTTAAAACAAAAACTTAAAATATAGGGACTTCCCTGGTGGGCCAGTGGTTAAGAATCTGCCTTCCAGTGAAGGGGCCACAGGTTGGATCATTGAAAAAGCAAGAGAGTTACAGAAAAACATCTACTTTTGCTTTGTTGACTATGCCAAAGCCTTTGACTGTGTGGATCACAACAAAATGTGGAAAATTCTTAAAGAGATGGGAATACCAGACCACCTGACCTGCCTCCTAAGAAATCTGTATGAAGGTCAAGAAGCAACAGTTAGAACTGGACACGGAACGACAGACTGGTTCCAAATCAGGAAGGGAGTATGTCAAGGCTGTATATTGTATCCTGCTTATTTAATTTATATGCAGAGTACATCATGTGAAATGCTGGGCTGGATGAAGCACAAGCTGGAATCAAGATTGTCAGGAGAAATATCAATAACCTCAGTTACACAGTTGACACCACCCTTATGGCAGAAAGGGAAGAACTAAAGAGCCTCTTGATGAAAGTGAAAGAGGAGAGTGAAAAAGTTGGCTTAAAACTCAACATTCAGAAAAACTAAGGTCATGGCATCCGGTCCCATTGCTTCATGGCAAATAGATGGGGAAACAATGGAAACAATGAGAGATTTTATTTTGGGGGGCTCCAAAATCACTGCAAATGGTGACTGCAGCCATGAAATTAAAAAACGCTTGCTCCTTGGAAGAAACGTTTTGACCAACCTAGACAGCATATTAAAAAGTAGAGACATTACTTTACCAACAAAGGTCCGTCTACTCAAAGCTATGGTTTTTCCAGTAGTCATGTATGGACGTGAGAGTTGGACTATAAAGAAAGATTAGTGCCAAAGAATTGATGCTTTTGAACTGTGGTGTTGGAGAAGACTCTTGAGAGTCCCTTGGACTTCAAGGAGATCCAGCCAGTCTATCCTAAAGGAAATCAGTCCTGAATATTCATTAGAAGGACTGATGCTGAAGCTGAAACTCCAATACTCTGGCCACCTGATGGGGAGAACCAACCCATTGGAAAAGACCCTGATGCTGGTATAGATTGAAGGCAGGAGGAGAAGGGGACGACAGAGGATGAGATAGTTGGATGGCATCACCAACGCAATAGACATGAGTTTGAGTTTGAGCTGGTGATGGACAGGGAGGCCTGGCTTGCTGCAGTCCATGGGGTCGCAAAGAGTAGGACACAACTGAACTGAACTGAACTGAACTGAAGGGAACTGGGATCCCACATCCGCAGGGCAATGGGGCCCCTGAACTGCAGCTGCTGAGCCCTTGCTGCAGCAAAGACCTAGAAGGACCAAAAAAAGTAAAAACCTTAAAATACAAATACTGTTGTTCTAAGCAGGTATAGAGTCAGTTTAAGGAGCCCTGGTGGCTCTGACTGCAATTCTGTAAGAATCTGCCTGAAATGCAGGAGACCCAGGTTCAACCCCTGGGTTGGGAAGATCCCCTGGAGAAGGGAATGGCAACCCACTCCAGTATTCTTGCCTCCAGAATTCCATGGACAGAGGAACTTGGCAGGCTACAGTCCATTGGGTCTCAAAGAGTGGGACACGGCTGAGCGACTAACACAACAACAACAACAACAACAACAAAGGAGCCATGAAGTGTCGGGGGGGGGGGGCGGTGGGTAGCGGGGGGGCAGGTATGGGGTGGGAAGAAGTGTAATCAGGTAAGTCCTCTTGAGATAACATTTGTATCTGAATGTAGGGAGTAGGGAGTAAAGAAACTTTGAAGATACCCGACAGAGGAGGCGTTTTAGGAAGAGGGGACACATTCACATCCACCATCACTAAATCACAAATTCAGGAATCATATACAAAAGATGACACTCTACCCTGACGTCTCCCCTCCTGTCTTCAAGGTAAACCATTCCCTGAGAAAGAACGCCCTGGGGAAGGAGGGACTGGGTGAAGCACAACGTACCTGCGCATTCCATTCCCAACTGCCCCATACACACTTTCTTCAGGTCCCCCAGCTCAAATAGAGGAACTCACTCCTCACGCACTTTGTGTAGGCGCGCGTGCACTAGAGCGCGCCCACTTCGCTCCCCGCGCCCCGCCCCGGCCCCTGAGGCTAACAAGCGGTTTGTAATTCTCTGACGCGTTGCTAAGGAAGGTGGACCGATTCCTTATGCCTGCGCCCTTCAATCACGACCGTTTAGGGTGACGCTCGACGCAGTCTCTGTGGAGGACCCAGCCTCAGAGCTGAGAGGAATCGATAGAGACGTCCAGGCTCCTCCTTCAAGTCCAGGGAGAGGTCCGCTTGGCAAAAGCTGGGACAGAGGAGGTGGTGGTACAAACTCCCAGGGCAGTTGAACTCCAGGGCGCCGAGGCTTCTTCTGGTCAGGACTACATTTCCCAGTGGCCCCCGCGAGCACTGGGCCCGTTGCCCCTTTGTGTCCTCCGGAGGCCGAGTCGCCTCTTTCCGGGCCCGCGGAGGCTGGGTTCCATCGATTCAGGCCGGGAGGTGGGCCCGAGGAGAGGTTACGCGAGCCTTCCGGGCTGGGACCTGGTCTTCCGGCAGTTCGGTTCTGCAGGTAGGAAGGAAGCGGGTCACCCGGACGTTGGCCCCCGGCTTTCTGTGTGACTCTTCGTGTGAGACGGTGGTTGTTACCTTACGGTGTGTGAGCCTGTCACTCGCGGTGCCTGTACACATCATATCTATGTGACTATGTGTGTGCGAGTGAGCGATGGTTGGTGCCACAGAGAGTGAGACTGAGTTGAGGAAGAAGGATAGTTTCTGCCTCTCTTTTTACTCTGCCCTCGGCTTCTTTGTGACTGGAGTGTGTGAGTGAGACCATCATAGTATTTGCGACTAGGGGCTATGGGTGAGGGTGACGGTGAAACTGCCGGTACCCATGGCTGCTGTGATCTGTGCAAGATGGTGGTTGGCGCTGTAGTTTTTAAGAATCTGTGAGTGTGTGTGTGTGTGTGTGTTTAGGAACAGGGGGACCGAATGAGACTCTTCTGCCACCAATATCTATTAAAGCTGGCCAGGTGATGCCAGTGTGCCACCAGGTTTCAGAACCCGCTGACCTAGGAATTCCCTGTCGGTCTTGTGGTTAGGACTACATGCTTTCACTGCCTTGGCCAGGGTTCAGTCCCTGGTCAGGGAACTAAGATCTCCCAAACCGCGCAGTGGTGGGGAGACAGAATCACTTACCTACTGGAGAGGAGAAGGAAAGTGGAGTTAGAAAGACCTTTATTTGATCTTGATACTGTTATTTATTAGCTGTGTCTTTATGCAAATGGTTGCATCACTTGGAGTTTTTAATTGTAAAATCTGGAACATTTCTTGTTAAAATAATGAATTAGGAAGTGATTTGGGCACAGGTTAAATTCTTTGCAAGCAGATTCCTAGGTCTCCATTATGCTTTCTAGTGGAGGGAAGGGTACAACAGAGGAATGAAAAGCAGAAAAATGCTCAGCTGCTGATTGTGGATGCTGCAAGGAAAGCCTAGTTTCTCATGTTCTCTTCCCCATCTCACTCATCTAAGGACACTGCCATTCCCCAGGAGAAGAGTCAAGGGGACTAAAGAATGGCTGTTGGACTTCTTAAAGCCATGTACCAGGTGAGTTGGTGTTTTCTCTTTCCTGAAGTATTTTCCTCCTTTTTCAAAACAGGCAGACATTAATTTTCCTTCTGCTGAAACTTCTGGGTGACCAATCATGTCACTTCTTAAAACTTTCCAGTGGATTCCCACCTCATTCTGGACAAAGGCTGAAGTCTTTGCCTTGACCTACAAGGCCCTACATAATCTGGTCCCTGGCTATCCCTGTGACCTCATATAATTTTTCTGACTCTGTCTGTATTTCACTCAGTTGCAGCCACGCTAACTTCTTTGCAGTGAACTGAGTACATTCTGAACTCATGGCCTTGCACTTACTGTTCCCTCTGCCTAAAATGCTGTTCCCCTAAAAACAGAATAATTTCTTCATTCTAGTCTCCATCCAGATGTTCATTCATTCAACAAACTTTTTACTAAGTACCTGTTAACTAAGAGGGCTTCTTTGCTGCTCTGTCTGCACTCATTCCTTTGTTGATTGCACCCTGTCTTATGGCTTTACATACCACTTTTTTGCCAACAACTACCAAACTGTATACAGCCCAGAACTCTCTCCAGAAATCCAGACTCATGTATCCAGCTCTCCACTCAGCATCTTCATCTGATTGTGGAATGGATACCTCAAATTCAGATTTCTCAAACTGAGTGAAATGAGCCATTGGAAGTTTTGGAGCATAGGAATGGCATGATCTGATTCCCATTTAATAGGATCACTCTGGCTGCTATTGAAAAAAAACTGAATGGGACAAGGATAGAAACAGGAAAACCAATTAGAAATTTCTTACACACTTCCCATCTAAGATGTTCAACCTAAAAGTCTTCCATCAGGAAATTGTTTGTCCTACCTTCAAAATATATCCAGAACCTGACCTCTTTTTACTACCACCAGTTTCCATTCTGATGTAAACTATGATTCCTCACCTGGATTATTGCTATGCTCTCTTAACTTGTCGCTCTACTTCTGCCCATACTGTCTTTAGTCTGTTCTCAACAGAGCAGCCACAGTGTTCCTGTTACACATCACATTATGTCATTCCTCTTCAGGACAGGGAGAGAAGTAATGAAAAGTATAGACAACTCTTTCACATAGTTTAGCTGTAAGGAAAGAAGAGAAATAGGTGGTAACTTGAGGAAAAACTATAGTCAAAAAGGTTTTTTAAGGACAGGTATGTGTCCGGGCTGATTTAAAGATGCAGCAGAAAGGGAAATTGAAGATGAAGAGGAAAGAGGAAGGAATTTCTGGAAGACTGCTTGAGGGGCTGAGAGGATTTGAGGTCTAGGATACAAATGGAAGGTTGACCTTTGCTAGGTAAGAGGGCTGTTCATTTACAGTAATAGGATCAAGTTAGAGTATATGGGCCAGGAACTTCCCTGGCAGTCCAGTGGTTAAGATTTTGCCTTCCAATGCCGGGGGTATGGATTGCATCCCTGATTGGGGAGCTAAGATCCCACATGCCTTGTGGCCAAAAAACCAACACATAAAACAGAAGTAGTATTGTAACAAATGCAATAAAGATTAAAAAGAGAGATTTAAAAAAGAGAGAGTATATGGCCCCCATGCAAGTAAATGTGTAGATGTTGTGGGAATTTGTGGAAATCCTCTTAAAATGGCTTTTGTTTTTTTTCCAGTGAAACAAAGCAAGATTTTTAGCTGAGAGTAAGGATGGAGGGATTGACGATGTGGAGAGGAAAGAAAGTATTAAATGGTCATTTGGGAGGGTGGGGGAAATGAATGGACTAGGGAATTGTATCATGTAGGTAGATAGAAATGTATTATTGTGGTTCACTTGAAGTTAGTGATCATGAATTTAAAATGAGACCAATTAGAATGATTTCTCTAAAAAAATTAAGGTGTGCAGGGTACAGAAACCAAGTATGCTCAGTGATGGCTGTGGCCCAGATGAGTATAGTTAAGTGAAAAGGGGGCAGAGAAGTTGAAGGTATATGCCTGAGTATGATTATAACAAATGGTTGTTCTAGGATGTGAGGGTATGTGGGAATGAAGAGCAGTGAAAATGTTAAGATTAATGATTTGTAGGTTCTAGTGGGGTCAAAGAATGATCCTAATTAGGGTATGCATGCTAAGTCACTTCAGTCCTGTCCTACTCTTTGCGACCCCATAGACTATAGCCCACCAGGCTCCTCTTGAAAGGTTGTTGCTGAACAATAAGACGCCGGGATTCTTGGCCTCCGGAGGAGACGAATTCAGTCCGGGGCCAGAGACGAGGCTGGATCACTTAGACCTTTTGTGTAATAAAGTTTTATTAAAGTATAAAGGAGATAGAGAAAGCTTCTGACATAGGCATCAGAAGGGGGCAGAAAGAATACCCCCCTGCTAGTCTTCAGCTGGATGTTATATAGTCACTACTGCTACTGCTAAGTCACTTTAGTCACGTCCGACTCTGTGTGACCCCATCCCTGTATAGTCACTAGCAGTCTGTTAATGAAAAGAAAGGAATGTCTTAAAACTCAGAATGGCACCAGATAATTCATCCCAGGCCATAAAACGATTGACTTGAATCTTGTAGAAGGGCAGATTACCACACAAATAGTTTCGTTTACATAGATTAGGGGAACAATATCTGAGTATAACATACAGGTTTGTCATGTAGGTTATGAGCCATTTGAACTTGAAGACAGAGTCTGGGGTATATTAACATAGCTTAAGACAAACATTTCCATAAGAAAAAATGTGTTGGTTAACTCAAGGTTTGAGAATAGTTAGCTTCAGGTGAAACCAGGTGTCATGGCAACACAGCATTTTAAGGGAAACCTCATTTTAAATTTGTATAGCGAAGGAAAAAAAATATCGCCAGTTTGCTTCCTCCTGCCTCTTAAGAGAGATAAAAATGGCTGGCACTTGCAGCCTATTTTCTCCATTTGGAGACCCCTGGCCTTCCTGCCTGTTACCCTCTCACTCTGTCCATGGGATTCTCCTGGCAAGAATACTGGAATGGATTACCATGCCTTCCTCCAAGGGATCTTCCCAACCCAGGGCTTGAACCTATGTCTCTTATGTCTCCTGCATTGGCAGGTGGGTTCTTTACCACTAGCGCCACTGGGAAGCCCAGTACCGGGGGGAAAAAATTGCAATATAGGAGGTAAAAGTGAGAGTAGGAGAATTGAGATTATGGGGGGTTTGGTACTAACTGATAATGACAAGGTCTAGGGCATGATCATGAAAGTGACTGTAGAAGTGTGGAAGACAAGCTTATTGGAGAAGGTGGGGTCAGAGAACTGAGAGGCCAGGTTGTTGGAAGGGTTATTTATATGAATATTGAAGTGACCAAAGATTATGTGTAATGGGAGTAGCATTGGAGAAAGTGACAATGAGATAGGATACTAAAGTGTTCAAGGAATGACAGAGAATTGGTATCTACCAGAAACTGGTAGATAATTAAAAGAAGAAGGGATCATACACAGCTACAGCCTGATTTCATGAGATGGAAAACTAGGTATATTTTAGGGAAGAGGGTGGACAGTGGTCTGAAAGCAGGTATAAGGAGCTAAGGGGTCACTTAACTCAGCTCCACGTGCTATAGTACAAGGGATGTGAGAAATAAATCAGTCAGTACATGACAAGGCCTCAGGGGAAGTGGTCTTCTCTGCTGAGAATGATGTGTCTGTAAGGCAAAAAGGTCAAGGGAACTGTTTCTTTAGACGGGTTTGATTATAATTATGAATAGATTTTGAAACCAAGTATTTGGTTAGAGGTCAAATATTTTCAGAGGTTCTTTGTTAGTGGTCAGATATTTGAAGGTTAGAATTTAAGCTCGTTGTATTGACACTAATTATTTTCATTGACTGTATAAATGAAGGACTCAGTGAAGAATATGTATATCATATATAAAAAATTTATGTGCTTATTATACATATCTATGTAAGCTAAGGAAAACATTTTTGGAAGCATGTTATATGACCAAACCAAACAGGAACATTTCTGCAATATATTAAGGATATTATTGCTAGGTCAAAGAGGGAGAAATTCACAAACTACTTCATTAAAAAAAAGTTACTGAGTGTTGAAAAACACTTTAAGAATACTTAATTTTCTTGCTCAGTCGCTAAGTTGTGTCCAACTTTTTGTGAACCCACGGGCTGCAGCACACCAAGCTTCTCTGTTCTTCACTATCTCCCAGCGTTTGTTCAAACTTTATTTTGTAGATAGTTTTTTTAACTATGACAAAATTGAATAAAATGCCCAATAAAATAATCTTCTTGGTTTGACAGATTCACCTCTTTTAATTTTGTAAAAAAAAACCCAGAAAATAATTTACATGTGTGTATGTATCCCCACACACAAACACAGTATGTATATTAGTTTTCATTAGATGGTCATATTATGGAAACCTGGAATCCAGCTGAATCATAGCATAACTCCAAGTTTTTAAGAACTTTGCTTAGCCCATGTAGGCCAAAATAGTATTATAAATGAAAGACTCATTTCTCTTCTTTTTTTTTTTTTTAAATAAAAAGTTTTATTGGAGAAAAATAGAACCACATGTCCACAGGGAAAAGAGCACAAAAATTCAACTGATACAGAACTGAAAGTCACAACTACCCAATGTTGTTTTGTGATTACTTTTCAATTTCTTAAATGGCTTCCCTCAATTTTTTAAATAGTCTTGCCAATTTTTTTCAGCTGAAATAGCATCAAGTTTTCAAAAAATTAAGAGTCTCAGCGAAGGGACCAGCTTTTAAGATAACAAAGGTGACACCAAGAGTCTCCTAATAGGACCAATTCTACCGAAAAATTCCTGAAGCACATAACTACTGAGTCTGGTAGAACAGTAGCTCAGAGACCATCAGAGATTAGTTAGAACACTGACTCAGATGGTCCAGTATGCAGAGAGGGCAAACAAAAAAACTGCATTTCCCTGTCAGATGAGTTCATGTAAGAAAACCAAGGAGATGCTAAGAAAATGCAGGCAATGGCTGCTCAAAATAATTAAGAAGGCATTCTAAATACCACATATTATTAGACAACAGTGTGTAAAGTGATGCAATTAGAAAACAGGCAACTTAAAATTTTAAGTATTCTGGATTAAAGTATTTGCATTTTAATGGAATTGATGATTTGTTTTGCTTGGTATAATACAATTTTGGGAGATACAGTAAGCACTTTATGGTCTCATTTTAAATCCTCTTATAGCTTCTTGACTTTTGCAAAACATTCATTCATATTTGAATAAGCCTCATGTGTGCCAGATACTGTTCTGTAACTGGGATATAGCAGTGACCAAAATAAAAACATACTCTGCCCTCATGGACTTTATATTTTAGTGGAGGTGGGGAGCAGACAATAAATAACAGAATAATTAAGTACCATGGTTAAAAATAAGCAGGATTAGGGGAATAGGGAACTGGGATAAGAACATTGATGTTTTTATACAGAATGATCTGAGAAATACAAAAGCCCTGGGGGGAACATTCTGCACATCTGAAGGTGTATCTGCGGGCCCCGTGTGCCTGGGACAGAATGAATGAGGTGAGTATGGGAAGAGATAAGGTTATTTCATTTCATTTCAGGAGTTGGTGACCTTCAGAGATGTGGCTGTAGACTTCTCCCAAGAGGAGTGGGATTGCCTAAATCCTTCTCAAAGGCATCTGTACAGTAATGTGATGTTGGAGAACTACAGGATCTTGGTATCACTGGGTAAGAATGTCTTTTGTAAAACTGAGCTTCTACTCATAAGGGTATCATTGTGATTTTGAGGGTTAGCATCTGTAGTGCTTGGTTGAATGTCTGCTGCCTGTGCCAAAGTAACAGGTTAATATTTGTGAGTTGGCAGTGAATGGGTCTGTTATTAATCTGTGTTGGAAGTTTCAGCTTCCCTGTCCATTGTATGCATGTCCTCATCACATTTTTCTCTGGCTTACTTTAAGCTCCCTCTTCCCCAGTGATCAAATAATTGGATGTGAGTTCTCAGTTATCTACAGCATGACCAAATTTGGTTTCTTTTCATATACACAGGACTTTGCTTTTCTAAACCAAGTGTGATATTATTGTTGGAACAAGGGAAGGAGCCCTGGATGGCAAAGAGAGAGATGACAAAAGACTTGTACTCAGGTGAGTAAAGAGGAAATAGGCAGGCAAAAACCTTTGCAGGGTACAGCGCAGCTTGACTCAAAGGTAGCACCTCTTCACTCTGTTGTTGGCATGTTCCTCTCAAATGTTCTAGGTCTTAGTAGAAACTTGAGTCCTTTGAGGTGGTTCTCCGAAAGCTGATATTCTGAACTGTCTCTCCTTGCCCACTTTACCCCCTCTTCTCTGAGTCCCATTACTTTTCTAGTTTCATAAGCATCTTCCAGCCTTTTTGTTCTGTTTTGTTTTAATTTTGGCTGAACTGGGTCCTTTTGCAGCACACATGCTTTCTCTAGTTTCGGCTCAAGAGCTTCTCTTGTTGCAGTGCACAGGCCTCTCCTTGTGGTATGTGGGTTTCTCTTGTTTCAGAGCTTGGGCCCGAGAGCTTGGGGGCCCAGTAGTGGTGGCGCATGGGCTTAGCTGCTTCGCAGCCTATGGAATCTTTGCATCCATTGAATTGGAATGCGTATTCTTAACCACTGGACCAGAAGGGAAGTCCCCTCTTCCAGTCTTTACCAAGCTCAGGTGCACAAGCCTCCCTCAGCCCTGTGTCTGGCCCTCCATCTTCTGTCTGCGTGAAATTTCAAAATAAAGCTTTCAACATCCAAAGGAAAAAAAAAAAGAATCTTTTCCTAATCTGATGACCTTTTGAGCTCTATGCACAGCTGTAACTAAAGTAACAAGTTCAAACCCTGACACCTACATAAAGTGAAAAGTTGAGCAACTGACTTAATCTCTCTGTGCTTTTGTTTTCTCATCTGTAAACTAGGATAATATTTTTAAAGTGCTTTCAGCAGTTCCTGTCTCATATTATAAGCTCAAAAGCTGTTAGCTACTAGTATTATAATAGTCATAATTTATCTCTGAATGCCTCATTTTTCTCTTAATGGTCAGTTCATTCATTCTTTTAATCAAGATCATTGAATTTGTACTTTAAACAGGGTACTTGCAAGATGCTAAGGTGTTATACAAAAATGTAAAAAATCAAATAATTGATAGGCTTGTAGAAGAAATACAATATAGCTGTAAACAGCATATATAAAAAGAAAGCTGATATAAAGGAAACTCAGAGAGAGGTGAGAGAGGAATCTGGTTAATTGAGAAGATAGTCTTTAACAAAAATAGGTTAGAAGCTAGAAAACATTTAAGAGAGAAGAGGTTAAGAGTTTAGCTTTGTGGTATAGGAAGGATTTTCATACAGACATAGAATGCATTCAGGTAAAATGGAAGACTAAAGTTCAGAAGAAAATTAGGGTCGCTGTAAACATCTCTGTCAATATTACTCCCCATCTCATTCCACACCCATCTCAACTACCTCTCCCCAAACTTTTATGTTCTTGTTCAGATTTCTAAGAAAAAATTTTGATGTGGAACTGTAGTGTCAAAGAAGACATGGGTAAATTTTATTAATTATTATTATTAAATATAAATTACACACACATAAATATATATTAGCCTAAATATGTAGTTTAAGTAATAATATAACAAAAAATGAACCTATTTCTTAACTTAAGAAATAGAAGATTATCAGTGCCATTTTAGGCCTTTGAGGGTCCCTTCTTAGTGATGTATCGCTCCCTACCTTTGGCCCATCCCCACCCCTCACTAGGGTAACCATTATCCTACAAATTTGCTTATCATTTCTTAACTTTTCTTTGTAGTTTTGCCATATATATCCCTAAGCAAAATATTTATATTTGCATATTTTCAACTTCATATGAAAATGGAAATACATTGTGCTGGTAATTCTGACTTTTTCAACTCAAAATTATTTTTCTCCGATTCATCTATATTGATTTTAGTCACTGTTTTTCATTGAGTTTTTATATTTATAAATGGCTATTTTGATTCCTCTTCTGTTAGGTGCCTGCTCAGTCCTTTGTTCAGTTTTAGAGATACATATTTTTTTATGAGGTATTGTTGATGTACATATATTTCAGGTATACGACATAGTGATTCAGTATTGTGCTGTACAATATATCCTTGTTGCTTTTATTTATTTATTTGGCCACACTGTGCAACTGGTGGGATCTTAGTTCCCCAATCAGGGTTCAAACCTGGGCCTATAGTAGTGAAAGCACAAGTCTTACACTCCCAGTATGTCATATCTTTATCCATTCATCTGTTAATGAACAGTTAGGCTGTTGTAAACAATGCTGCTATGAACACTGAGGTGCTTGTATCTTTTCGAATTAATGTTTTCATTTTCTTTGGATATATACCCAGGAATGGAATTACTAGATCATATGGTAGTTTTCTGATCACATTTAGTTTTCTGAGGAACCTCTGTACTGTTTTCCATAGCGGCTGTACCAATTTACATCCCTACCAACAGTGTAGGAGGGTTCCATTTTCTTCACATTCTTACCATCATTTGTTATTTCTGGTCTTTTTAATGATGACCATTCTGACAGGTATGAGATGATATCTCATTGTAGTTTTGATTTGTGTAGCCTATGATTTTTGATATTTTAAGAAACCTTTTGTATTCTGAAGTCATATGGGTATTCTCAAACTGTCCTCTAAAGGATCTTCTTTACATTTAGTGCCACAGTCCAAAAATTGATGTTTGAGATTGAAGTATTTAATTTCTGCTCCTTATGGAAAATCAAGTGTCCTAGACATTTACTGAAGAAGTGAGCTTTCTTTGCTTATTGTCCTGAATGTTACCTCTTAATATATCAGGTTATATTGGGTTGGCCAAAATCTTTGTTTGGATTTTTAGTAAGATGCTACAGAAAACCCAAATGAACTTTTTGGCCAACCTAATAGTATATTTATGAATCTGATTTTGACCTCTGTTGCATTCCATTGATTCTGTTTCCTTTCGCCAATAACACACTATTTTTTTTTAATTTATTTATTTTTAATTGGAGGATAATTGCTTTATAGTATTGTGTTGGTTTCTGCCATATATCAGTGTGAATCAGCCACAGGTATACGTATGTCCCCTCTCTCTTGAAAGTACCACACTATCTTAAAAAAATATTTTAATGTAAAAACTGAATATTTGTTAGAGTAAGTCCCTATACCTTCTTTATTGTTCTTCAGAATTTGCCCTTTGGACATCTAACTGAAGTTTAGGTCAGCTTGTCAGTTTCCACCAGAAAACAACAAAAAGCTATTGGCTTTTGGTTTAAATTTTATTTATTCTACATACTGCTTTTGGATTTTTTTTTCTATTTGTAAACATAGTTTATTTTTCCATTTACTTGGATTTTTAAATTCTTTCAATGTGTTTTATAATTTTCTCTATAAAGGCTACACACATCTTCTATTAGATTAATTTCTAGACATTTAAATTTTGTTTCTGTGTTAAACGTTCTCTGTGTTTTCAGTTTGTTGCTCACACACAGAAATAAAGTTAACTTTTATATTTTGACCTTATATCTAGCAACATTGGAAAACTCGCATTACTATTAGTAATTTTTAGATTTCCTTTTCTTTTTCTGTGGGTGGGTATGTCTGTGAATAATGGCAGTTTCTTCACTTTAAATTCTTAATCCTTAATTTCTTTTTTCTATTATCCTTAGATCGCCAATGCAGTATGAATCAAAGTAGTGATGGCAGGTATTTTAATCAATTTCTGGTCTCAACTGAAGTGCTTTGTATATGCTAAGTCACTTCAGTCATGTCCGACTCTTTGCGACCTTATGAATTGTAAGCCCAAGAGGCTCCTCTGTCCATGGGGATTCTCCAGGCAAGAATACTGGAGTAGGTTGCCATGCTGTCCTCCAGGGGATCTTCCCGACCCAGGGATTGAACCCACATCTCCTGCATTGGCAGGCAGGTTCTTTACCACTGCGCCACATAGGAAGTGCTGTAATATTTTGTTATTAATAATTCTGATGTTTAAAGATTTCTGGTAGATACCCTTTCATTACCATTTGTTAAGAGTTTTGATTATAGAAAGCTTTTGAATTTCAATAAATGTTTTTCTATATCTGTAGGTGATTAGATGATGTTTTCTTTTTTATGTAGTGAATTATATTTTTAATGTTGAACCCATCTTGTATTCCTGAGACAGACCTATCTTTATCTTTTCCATTCATAGCTAGTTGCTATCCGCCAATATTTTCTTTAGGTTTTTTGCATCTGTGTTTGTCAGTGAGGTTGGCCTTCAATTTTCCTTTTGTGTACTCCTTGTCAGATCTTAGAATCAAAGTTGTCCTAATATCATAAAATCTTTTTCTTCCTTAGAAGATTTTGGGTAAAATAAATGTTTGTGTTTGGATGTCTGGTAGAACTTTGTTCATGTTGGCCTGGTATTTTTAATGTATGAAAAGAATTTAATAATTCAATTTCTGTTATAAGAATCTATTTTTTATTTCTCTTATAGTTGTGGAGTTATGGTATTTTTCTAGAGATTTATACTTCTCATGTAAGTTTTCAAATTTATTAAAGTTATTATTTTCTCTTATCTAAAGTTGGTAGTATATGTAATCATCAGAGAAGGCAATGGCACCCTGCTCCAGTACTCTTGCCTGGAAAATGCCATGGATGGAGGAGCCTGGTAGGCTGCAGTCCATGGGGTCGTGGGGTCGCTGAGCTGGACACGACTGATCGACTCACTTTCACTTTCCGCTTTCATGCCTTGGAGAAGGAAATGGCAACCCATTCCAGTGCCGTCTATGGGGTTGCACAAGTCAGACAGGACTGAAGCTACTTAGCAGCAGGAGCAGCAGCGGTATATGTAATCATGACATATTTTTCCTTCTAAAAAGAGAGAAACAAATCTTTCAACTTATTAATGTTTTCAGACATTTGTGTGTGTGTGTGTGTTTTCTATGTACAGTAGATAAAAGTTTTATTAGACTGCAGAATGTTGTTTCATGGAAATTAAGAAAAACATGTTTCACACAAGACATTTTGCCATGAAGTGAAGTGAAGTTGCTCAGTCGTGTCCGACTCTTTGCGATCCCATGGACTGTAGCCTACTAGGCTCCTTGGTCCATGGGATTTTCCAGGCAAGAGTACTGGAGTGGGTTGCCATTTCCTTTTCCATGTTTTCAGACATTTTTTACCTCATTGATTATCTCTAATTTATCTTTAGATTTTTGTCAGGTAGTTCTCTGTTTTATTCCTCCTACATTTTTATGCTATTTTCTTTCTTTTAAAATATTTATAGAAACTTTGTTTATTTTATTTTTGGTTGTGCTCGGCCTTTGTTGCTGCGTGCAGCCTTTTTCTGATTGGGGTGAGTGGGGGCTTCTCTTCATTTTTGTGTATAGGCTCCTTGTTGTGGTGGCTTCTCTTGTTGCGGAGCACAGGCTCTAGGCACACAGGCTCAGTAGTCGGACTATGTGGGCTCAGTGCTGGGGCTTGTGGGCCTTAGAACGCACTGGCTTCAGTAGTTGTGGTTTGTGGGCTCGGTAGTTGCAGCTCACAGGCTCTAGAGCACTGGCTTAGTAGTTGTGGCACACAGGCTTAATTGCTCCAAGGTATGTGGAATCTTTCTGGACCAGGGATCAAACCCATGTCCTCTGTATTGGCAGGGAGATTCAAATCCACTATACTACCAGGGAAGTCTTTTTTTTTTTTTTTTTAGCTTTTAAACTTAGATAATTCAGTGTTTTTGAGGCTTTCTCTTTTCTAAGCATTTAAGACTATGTTAGGAATATAGTCCATATGTTTTGATATGTAGTATTTTTGTTTTCAGGTATATCTTAGCATTTTCTAATTTCCACTGATTTTTTTTTTCTTGACCATGAATTATTTAGAAGCTTTAAGTTCCAAATTTAAGTTTTTGTTTTAACTACATTGCAGGTGGAGGATACGGTCTGTTTAATATGCATGCTTTGAAATACTTTGAAGCCTATTTTATGTCTAGGGAGTAAATTTTGATAAACTATGTGTTCTGGAAAATGTCTGCTGCTTGTGTAGTACAGCATTTGATATATGTTCATTGGATTAAGCTTATTTAATTGTGCTGGTCAATTCTGAGTCTACTGATTTTTTTAAAGAGTCTCCTTGAGCAGTATTATGAAAGTGTTTTATAATATGTTTTGGGGATTATCTTTCTGGTAATCCCAGAAAGATTATCTTTTGGTGAATTCTTCTGTTATTACTACTCTTTAGTGATGATTCTTCCCTTAACTATTTAGCTTGATAGAACTTTATAAAAGCCTGCTTTTGTTACTATTTCTTTAGTGTAGTTTTCTTCACTCCTTTACTCTCTTACTTTCTATGTGTTTCTTTTGTGAACAGTTTATAGCTAAATATTTTGTCCAGTCTCATAATCTAATTGTGTTATTGTTGAGTTTAGCAGTTCTTTATGTATTCTGAATATTAACCTCTTTTCAGATACATAATTGGCAAATATTTTCTCCCATAATCTCTGTGGGTTTCCTTTCACACGGTTGATTGTGTCCTTTATGCACAGTAAGTCTTTAATTTTCATGAAGTTCAGTTTGTCTACTTTTTTCTTTTATTACCTATGCTTCTGGTATCATAACCAATAAATCATTGCTAAATATAATGTCATGGAGATTTTTCCCTATGTTTGCTTCTAAGAGTATTTTAGTTTTAAGTTCTAGGTTAAGTCTTTTATCCATTTTGAGTTAATTTTTATGTGTGGTGTAACAACTTCTTTGTTTTGCATGTGGATATTTAATTTTTCTAGCATCATTTATTGAAAAGCCTGTCCTTTTCCCCATGGAAAGGTCTTGGCACACTCATCAAAAATCATTTGACACTATATATAAGGATTTATTTCTGAGCTATTTGCTATGCCATTGGGGTGTGTATATATATGTACATATTATATATCTTTATGTCATATCACAGTGCTTTGTGTACTGTAGCTTTGTGATATGTTTTGAAATCAGTGTGACACCTCCAACTACCTTTTTCTTTTTCAAGATTCTTTTGACTATTCAGAGTCCATTAAGATTACATATGAATTTTAGGATTGAATTTTCTATTTCTGGAGAAATCACTGGGATTTTGATAGGTATTGCATTGAATCTGTAGATAGCTTTGGGTAGTGTGGACATCTTAACAGTGTTAACTTCTAATCCGTGAACACAGGATGTCTCCATTTATTTACAGTTATCTTTTAATTTCTTTCACCAGTGTTTTATAGTTTTCATTGTATAAGTCTTTCACCTTGATTAATTCCTCAAGTATTTTATTCTTTTTGTTGCTGTGGTAAATGGAGTTGTTTTCTTAATTTTCTTTTCAGATTGTTCATTGTTAATGTATAGAAATGCAACTGACTGGTGTGTGTTGACTTTGTATTCTGATTCTGTGCTGGGTTTGTTATAAAAAGTGTTTGTTTTTCTTTTGTGGAGTCTTAAGAATGTCTATGTGTAAGATCATGTTGACTACAAACGGAAATAATTTTATTTCCTCTTTTCTAATTTCGGTGCTTTTTATTTGCTTTTCTTGCCTAATTGCTCTGACTGGAGTAATTTCTGACTTCAGTTGAATTGCTCTTTTTAGTTAGTCAGTCTAAAGGTTCATCAGTTTTGTTGATCTTACTGAAAAACAAACTCTTGGTTTAATTGATTCTTTCTATTGGTTTTTAAATTTTCTGTTTGGTTTATCTCTGCTTGAATCTTTGTTATTTTTTCTTCTTCTACATTTGGTTTAGTTTGCTCTTTTTCTAGTTTGTTAATATTTATTTGATATTTTTCTTCTTTTGTGATGTAAAACTTCACAGCTATAACTATTTCTGATGCATCCCATAAATTTTGGTATGTTGCATTTTTATTTTCATTTGTTGTAAGATATTTTAAAATTCCTCTGTGATTTCTTCTTTGACCCACTGGTTGTATAAATGTCTGCTGTTTAATTTCCATGTATTTGTGGATTTTCCAGTTTTTATGTTGCTACTGATTTATAGTTTCAGTCCATTATGATTAAAAAAGATACTTAGTATTATTTAAATCTTTGAAAATGTATTAAGATTGTTTTATGGGCTAACATATAGTCTATCCTAGATTCATGTATATTTTTTGGTGTACTTTAGAATTAAAAAGATTTTTTTTTTTTAAGTCACAATATTTTTGTTTTGGCCATACTGTTTGGCTCACAGCATCTTAGTTCCCCGACCAGGGATTGAACCTAGGCCCATGTTAGTGAAAGTGTTAAGTGCTAACCTCTGGACCACCAGGGAATTTCCTCAAAAAAAGAAAAAAATTCTTGCAATGAGTTTGCCAAACTGTAAAATCTGAAAGAACAGCATTCCATAAGATTGTGCTTATTTCAGACACCAGCTGCAAGTTGGGGCATCCTTGGGGCCACCCTCATTTCTGACCAGCTGGCTGCACATTTGAGAATGCCTACAGTCACCCTCAGGTTTGATAATTCACTAGAATGACTCACAGAACTCAAGCATATTATGATGATTACACTTTTACTGTAACAAAGACTGCAGATTAGAATTAGCCAAAAGGAGAGGCACCAAAGGTGGAAGGCTGGGAGAGTTGCAAATGTAAGGTTTCAGTTGTCATAAGGGCCCATCAGGCATCTCAGTATTCAAAAGAATATTACCAGCCAGGGAAGCTCTCTTGAGCTTCAGTATCCAGAGTTTTTTGTGTTTTTGGGGGGGTGGGGTGGCAGGGGGAGGTTGGTTTTCTTTTGTTTCAGTATGTAGGCATGACTGAGTGAATCATTACCCAAGGTGATTCAATCTCCAAGCCTTTCTTCCTTTCCCAAAAGTCAGACTGATATGGTGGCTCAAAGCTCCAACCCTCTGATCATATGGTTGGTCTTTCCAACATGGTTTGCCTCCAGCCTGAGTTATCTCCTTAGCAAGAACTACCTAAGGAGTCATCATGAGTCACCTTATTAGTGTTAACTATCAGGTGTGGTCCAAGAGGCTCACCATGAATAACAAAGACCTTCTTCCAGGAGTTCAGATGACTTAAAGGTTACCTCTTGGGAAACAGGGACAAAGGCCTGCCACATTTTTTATTGCACAGTTCTTTTAAGAAATTACAGTAGGCTCTGACTGTAATTGAATGAACATAATAAGTAAATTTAATGAGACTTTGTAGCTTTACCATATTGGTTTCTCATATATAAAAAGCAAGGTGTGCATCTTCTCCATTTATTCAGTTTTTAGGGGGTGGTCCCTTATTAGAATTGTAAATTTTTTTCCTTATGCTTTCTTCTTTTTAAAATTGATTCTAAAATTGCAAGATAATATTCTTATTTGAAAAAAAAGTATAAATAGTATAATACTTTCCCATATAGCTTCTATATTCTATTATGTGCCTTTTATTTATCTATGTGGTGTTTTGCTTGTCCCAATGTATACTTTATATATAAAGAAAGATAATTCTTATTAATGGTTACTGTTACTAGCCATTGTTTTATTAATTATTTTCATGACATTTCTTTCTTCTTTTTATCTGCTGTGTGTGGTTTCCAAGATTGTAGTTCCCTGACCAGGGATTGAACCTGACCCTCCACAGTGAAAGCATGGAATCCTAACCCCTAGACAGCCAGAGTATTCCCTTTGTGTCATTTCTTAATAATATATTCCAAACTGTGTATGTTATTGTGAAAGTATATTTTATTCTTTTTCAGTATAAATCATTGAACAAGTTGATTTTTATTATAACCTTTAATATCATGTGGTATTAATGTTATCACCTCTGATTTTTTTCTTGCTTACATTTGCCCTTCTTAATATCTTTTGGTTTCTCCTCTTTTCCTGAATATCTTTATGTTGGAGTGCTCTGGGGTTTATTCCTTTGCTCCTTTTTCTTCTATATATGCTCATTCTCTTGATAATATAGTCTTGTTAAATACCATCTATATGCTGGCAACTCCCAATTTAAAAATCTCGAGTCGACTTCTTTTTTCTTTTTTTGAGGTATAGTTGATTTAGTGTGGGCTTCCCTGGTGGTTCCAGGATAAAGAACCTGCCTGCCAATGCAAGAGACACGGTTTTGATCCCTGGGTTGGGAAGATCCCCTGGAAAAGGAAATGGCAACCCACTCCAGTATTCTTGCCTGGGAAATCCCTTGGACACAGGAGCCTAGCAGGCTACAGTTCATGGAGCTGCAAAAAGTTGGACACAACTTTGCAACTGAGCATGCACTCATAGTTGATGATTTAGTGTATTATATTAGTTTAAGGTATACAACATAGTGGTTCAAAAGTTTTATAAGTTATACTCCATTTATAGTAATTATAAAATACTGTCTATATTCTCTGCTTTGTACAATATATCCTTGTAGCTTGTTCTATGCATAGCAGTTCGTACCTCTAAATCCTCTGCCCCTATCTTGCCTCCCGCTGTGTCCCTCTCCTTACTAGTTTGTTCTCTGTCAACAGTGTGGGAGGGTTCACTGGCCAATGTTGATGGCGGTTCCATCCTTCCACTGTTCAAAGCATAAACTTGGAAGGCATGTTTGTCTTATCTCTTTCTGTTACATTCTATATCCAATCTGTCAGGATATCTTCTTGGCCTTTCCAAGAGGAAAAATTAAATAGAATCTGACCACCTCTTTATATCTTCATTGATACCTCTCTGGTCTAAATAATTATTATTTCTCACATTGGTTGCTACAATAGTAGGTCCCTTTTCTTCTCCTCTTGCTCTCCACCTTCCAGTAATTTCATTAAACTGTAACTAGATGTCACTTCTGTACTCATACCACTTCAGTGGCTCTCCATCTCACTCAGAGTAAAAGCCAAGTTCCTTAGGAAGCCTATAAAGCTTAAATAATCTAATTATCCTTTACCTCTGACTTCATCTCAGCCCTCTCTAGCCACATTGACCTTCTTGTTATTCCTCAGAAAAACCAAACATGCCTTTGCTTTTAGGCTGTTACTTCTGTCCAGAATGTTCTTTCTCTGAATATCTAAGTGACTAACACTTTCATTTCCTTCAATTCTTTGCTTCAGTGTTAACTTATTAATGATTCCCTCCTTTGACTTCACCATCACTCCTGATCTCTCTTATCGTGCTTTTCTTTGTCCATAGCACTTAGTACCTTCTAACATACAATAAAATTTACTTATTTAGCATTTATTTCTGGTCTCCCCAAGAATGTAAGAATGTAAGATCCATGAAGGTAAGGATCTTCATTTCTTTCAAAACTTGTACCTGGCACAAGGATCAATGAATGTTCTTGAAAGAAGTAACTGTAAGAGTAGAGATTATTTCAGTTCCTGTATTATTCATACATGCATAAAATTATAACCAGCTCCAACCACCTACACAAATCCTTCTTGACCTATGATTTACTGTATTGATTTCCTTATAATTCTAATCATTCCTCCTCGAGTTTGTTGTTGTGGTTCAGCCACCCAGTCATGTCCAACTCTTTGTGACACCATGGACAACAGCACATCAGACTTCCCTGTCCTTCATCGTCTCCTGGAGTTTGCTCAAACTCATGTCCATTGAGTCAGTGATGCCATCCAACCATCTCATCCTCTGTTGCCCCCTTCTCATGCCCTCAATCTTTCCCAGTATCAGGGTCTTTTCCAGTGAGTCGGCTCTCACATCAGATGGCCAACGTATTGGAGCTTCAGTATCAGTCTTTCCAATGAATATTCAGGGTTGATTTCCTTTAGGACTGACTGGTTTGACCTCTTTGCAGTCCAAGGGACTCTCAAGAGTCTTCTCCACTCTCCTCCTCCAGTTACTCCATGACTTATTTTCAGTTATTGTTTTTGCACTCTTCAGAACTACAAAAACCAGTGTCCTTGTGGGTCTTATTTGCTGTTAAATTCACATACCTTAGGATGCACTTTTATAAATGTACTTTCTTGTACTTAACAGAGGAGAATTTTTTATTATTATTATTTTTCAGATTGGGAATCTATGTGTGAGACTGAAGAATTAACCCCAAAGCAGGACATTTATGAACCACAATCATCTCAGAAGGTAATAGAAAAACTTACAAGCTATGGCCTTGAGTACTCCAGTTTGAAAGAAGAATGGAAATGTGAGGGCCATCTTGAAGGGCAACCAATGAATCAGAAAGCATGTTTCAAGGAAGAGACGATCACTCATGAAGAAGTCCCTGTTGATGAAAGAGTACAAGAATATAACAAAACTTGGAGAAGTTTCCATTCCAACACACTACTTCATACACATCAGATAATCCCCAAAGAGGAGAAAATACATAAACATAACACACATAAAAGCTTTAAAAAAAAATTAGTTGCCATTAAGCCCAAGAGTATCTACACAGAGAAGAAACTTTTGAAATGTAATGACTGTGAAAAAGTTTTCAGCCAGAGCTCATCCCTTACTCTTCATCAAAGAATTCATACTGGAGAGAAACCCTATAAATGTGTAGAATGTGGGAAAGCATTCAGCCAGAGATCAAATCTTGTTCAACATCAGAGGATTCATACTGGAGAAAAACCGTATGAGTGTAAGGAATGTAGGAAAGCCTTCAGTCAGAATGCACACCTCGTTCAACACCTGAGAGTTCATACTGGAGAAAAACCTTATGAATGCAAAGTGTGTAGGAAAGCCTTCAGCCAGTTTGCTTACCTTGCTCAACATCAGAGAGTCCATACTGGAGAGAAACCCTATGAATGTATTGAATGTGGGAAAGCATTTAGCAATAGATCATCTATTGCTCAACACCAGAGAGTTCATACTGGTGAGAAACCTTATGAATGTAATGTCTGCGGGAAAGCATTTAGCCTTCGTGCATACCTTACTGTACATCAGAGAATACATACTGGAGAGAGACCCTATGAATGTAAGGAATGTGGGAAGGCTTTCAGCCAGAATTCACACCTTGCTCAACATCAGAGAATTCATACTGGAGAAAAACCTTATAAATGTCAGCAATGTAGGAAAGCATTCAGCCAGATTGCCTACCTTGCTCAACATCAGAGAGTTCATACTGGAGAGAAACCCTACGAATGTATTAAATGTGGAAAGGCTTTTAGCAATGATTCATCCCTTACTCAACATCAGAGAGTTCATACTGGAGAGAAGCCTTATGAATGTAATGTTTGTGGAAAGGCTTTTAGTTACTGTGGATCCCTTGCCCAACACCAGAGAATTCATACTGGAGAGAGACCCTATGAATGTAAGGAGTGCAAGAAAACTTTCAGGCAGCATGCACACCTTGCTCATCATCAGAGAATCCATCTTGGGGAGTCACTCTCACCACCCAATCCAGTCAATCACCAAGTCCTGTAGACTATTTCATAAATACTTTTGGAATTTATACTCTCTCCATCTCTAATATTGCCATCCTAGTTTAAGACTCGTCTCATATGGATCACTCTATAGCTCTCTCTTTTTTTTTTAATTTTTTAAATTATGAAAGTATGATAACACATTTACAGGAGACTTGGAAAATACAAAACAAAGTTATATTGTTCCACTATATATTACAATTATTTTTTTAAGTAGATAAATTAAGATTTTTAGTTGGAGTTTCAATATCAAACTCTCAAAAATTAATAGAGTGAATAGGCAGAAAAGTAGAAGGATATAGTAGAATAGAAAAGCACTATGAACCAATTCAACATAATTAAGATTCATATAATTTTCACACAACAGTAGGATACAAGTTCTATTGAAGTTCCCATAGACTATAAACCAAGAGACTCTGTAACATATCCAGGGATGTAAAATGAGGTGCAAAAGTTTCATGGTCTAAAAGTTTTGAAGTCATACAGAGTCTGTTCTCTTATCACTGTGGAATTATGTTAGGAATCAATATCAAAAGATATTTGAAAATAACCTACACAAAAAAGAAAAAATAACCTATACATTTTCAAGTGTAATGTGACATTTACAAAGAGAGATCTTTGACTTAGCCATCAAAAGCCTCAATGAAGTTAAAAGATTAGAAAAGCACAGAGGGTGATTGCAGAGAAGAAAGCATGTAAATGAGAAATTAATATCAAAATTAGAAATTAATATGAAGGATACTTTAAAAAACCCATGTATTTGGAAATTAAATGGTGACTTTTAAATGATGGGTGTATCTAAGAAACCATAATAAGGAATATTAGAAAATATTTGTAACAATAAAAATGAAAAGAGAATTTATCAGAATTTGTTTCATGCTCAATGCAACTAAATACAATGTGGAATCATGAGTAAGATATGAAGACTAATAATGGACTCTAGCATAAAATTTTGTGAAATTTGAACCAAATCTATAGTTACTGTATCACATGTTAATTTCTTTTTGGTTGTTTGTTTTTTTTTTAACAACATAGTATTTCTTTATATTCTTGGAGTTTCAAGCATTCAAAAAACTTTTTTAAAAATCACTAAAATAATAAGCTTTCTAGACTTTTAGCAGTAATACTAGATGCCAGAATAAATGGGACTATATCAAAATTTTGAGTGAATATAAATTAGAAATCTAGCATTCTGTTCATACTTAGTCAAACAAGTGGAGCCAAAATGTCATAAATTTTTTAGCTAAGCAAAAATTCATATTTTCTAAAATATATATTATACATATTATATATATATGTATGTATGTTTACAAAAGCTTTTCTACTACACTTGATAAAGGCTTGAGAAAGAACAACAAAAAATGAGACAAGATTGGAAAACCAAGTAAATGAAATGGGAGAACTGAATATGAAATAGAAACAGTGAAACTAGATATAAAAGATCATCATATAGTCCAGTTGTTCTTAAACATGGCTGCTCATTAGAATCACATCTGGAGTTTTGGGGAAAAAAGTAATACCTGGGCATTTGTGTTTTTTAAAAATTTCCAAGATATTTCTAATGTGCATCTGGATTTTCAAAAGTGATTACTAAATGATAGTTCAGCTATAGAATTCTATTAGTTTCTGTTGACCAATCATGAGGACCACTCTATAGCTTTCTAACAGATCTTCCTGTATTAACTTTTGGTCCCCTTAAATTCATTTCCCAACATGCACGCAAAATGATCATTTTCAAGTTTAATAATACATCACTGCCTTGCTGTTGTTCTTTAACATCTACAGTCTTTAAAACTGTCTATGAGGAGCTTCATTACCTAGTTCCTATATACCTTTCAGCCTTATTTTATTTGTTTCTCTCTCAGATCTAGGCACTTACCAGGACTAAGAGCTTAGATTCTGGAAAATCATAGCTCTCCTACTATTCTGGCTTTGTGTGAATTTGAGTAATTTGCTTGACTTATCTGCAACTCAGGGTTTTCTTTAATTCTTAAAATACGGATAATAAAGGATACTGTAGTGTAGAAATGTGAGTATTAAATGAAATTGTTGTAGATTGATGCATATTAAGTAAGAAATTTGCATGCAAAGTACTTCACCTAGTGTATCAAATATAGCAGATCTTCAATTAAATAATAATAGCTAACATTATCGAGTGCCTACTATGCACCAGGCACTATTTTACATACTGAACATATATTAACTCATTTAATCCTTACAACTAAAACAAGATTCCTTAGTAGACAAAGAAGAACATCCATGAAAAGCAGCAGGTCACAACTGGGACAACCTAAAAACTTTAGAATATATGTAGGAGTGTTTTTACTATAGGCAAGTAATAGAAGTAGAACTATATAACACAGCTGGTTTTAGGAGGTTTCTAAAGAGAAAGAATTAGATAAACTAATTAAAGAAAATGAAGGTTCACTGAGAAAAATACAGAACTTCTATTTAGATCAAGCACAGAGAGTATTGCAGTTAACTCCAAAACCTTAAGAAATTCATACTACAGCATAAAAAGATCAGTCCCAAGTAATAGTATGGGTTAATCTAGGTGATTTTATCTTAATTGTTTCATACGACAGAAAAAAATACAAAGTTTATAAATTTTCATCAGGTGATTATAAAACTGAAATCAAAAGGGGATTGAGAGAAGAAAATTACAAACTACACACACACGCACACACACACACACACACACACACACACACACATATATATATATATACACAGTTTCATTCATTCAGTGAATATTGAGTAGCTGCTGTTTGCCACACACTGATTTAGACATGAGGAGACAACATGATCGATACAAAGACCAGATCCTCAAGGAGTTAAAACAATAGATTTTCTAGGTCCAGAAAACTGAAGAAAAATAAATCAAAGGGTATTATGTAACCTAGGCTGGAGAGACTCAAGATAATAAAGATCCATTATTTCTGACTAACAAATTCACTGCAATTCCAACAAAATTCCTCAATAGGCCTTTTTGCCCTTTAATTTCACACCAAATCTCAAAGCTTTTAAACTTAATCTATGAAGTGTGAATTCTAAAGAACACCAATAAAATTATTGAATCTAATCTATTTGTGGAAAATTTGCATATGATAAAGATGATTTAAATACCAGTAGAGAAAGAATGGATTTGGGAGTAGTAAAAGAATTGACAGTATACATCACGGCAGTGAGGGAAACAAAATCACAATGAATTATTTCAAAAGCATCACAGTACTAATTACTGGAAAGATGTGGAGCAATAGAAATAATGATACAATGCAGTTGAAAATACAGTAAGTCCACTACATACAAACCAAATTGCAAGCTTTCAAAGATGTGTATGTGCATTCACATGTCTAGCCATGTAAGTTAGTTTACATGTCTGGCGTACCTTGTGACATGCGTCCACCCTCTATAAGTAGCTGTGCTTTTGTGTACTTCACAGTATAGAGCACAGTAGTACAGTATCTTTATTTCAAGTCCAGGATGTCCAGAAGCAAGCATAAAAGCAGGCAGTGATGTAGCTGATATCTTCTATTGCTGACAATCCTTCAGCTCTACCATATCCTATTTCCCTCCTCCAGTCAGTAATTCTTGCCTGTTCCCTTGATGCCAGCCCCTGTATGCCCGCTGTTTTACTGTACTACTGTACTTTTCAAGGTACTGCACTATAAGATTAAAAATGTGCTTATTTTTTGCTTTTTATGTATTATTTCTGTGAAAAGTCCACAGAATTCTTGAGGCAGGAATACTGGAGTGGGTTGCCATTCATTCCCTTCTCCAGGGAAAGCTATTACAGTAGAGTTCTATATAGCCAATTGTGTCAGTTGGGTACCCAGGCTAACTTAGTCGGACTTGGAAAAATTGGACTTACAAACATTCTCTTGGAACAGAACTCATTCCTGTGTAGGGGACTTATTGTAGTTTTTTAAAAAAAGAATTTGTCAGTATCTAGTAAAGTTGAAGATATGGATACTCTTTAACCAAGAAATTCAACTTAAACCTCTACAGAGCCTCTCGTGTTCAGGGAGATGTACATGAAGACCCATTTCAGTGTTTGTAGAAATGAAAAGTTTTAGGCAATCAAAAAAATCACTGGGGTTTAAATGTTAGACTTGAAGTTGAAATGAAGGAACTAGAGATATTTCTATCAACATGGATACATCTGAGAAACAGTACTGAAACTGAACTAGGGGGTATTTTGTAGGATATGGTTCCACTTATTTATATAAAGTTTGAAAACATGCAAATCAAAATTATGTATTTTTTCATGGCTGAATACCATATGAAAATAGTGTAATAACATTCATGGAAATAGTCATCAAGTTGTGATGACCTCTGGAGAGGGAGAAAAATGAGAAATCATTTGTTGAAAAAATAAGCAATCATGGCCAATTCTTCTAAAATAATAAAGCTGGTTGTGGGGTTTTATTCTCTGTATCTTTCTGTATATTTAAACTATTTCATAATTAAAAAAACATTTAATTTTGCTTTTGTCAGTTATTTCTTCACTGTACCTCAGACATGCCATATTCACCATTTTTTCAACTCATAGTCACCATTTTCTTCAGAAAGAAGTTTGTATACAATCGAGTTCCAAATGCAATCACTGTTAATCTGGTGACTTTTCCTCTAGGGATCGGTGTTTTGAGCATGACTGTATTTTTATGCTGAGAGTTTTATAGTCTACTTACTACACATTTTCCCCCCAGCTTTACTGAGGTATGATTGACAAATTAAAATTATATATACTTAAAATGTACAATGTAATGTTTTGCTATATTTAGAAAGAAAAAGAAGAGAAACTGAAGTCGCTCAGTTGTGTCTGACTCTTTGCGACCCCATGGACTGTAGCCTACCAGGCTTCTCTGTCCATGGGATTTTCCAGGCAAGGGTACTGGAGTGGGTTGCTATTTCCTTCTCCAGGGGATCTTTCCGACCCAGGACTCAAACCCAGGTCTCCCGCATTGCAGGCAGACGCTTTACCCTCTGAACCACCAGAGAAGCCCACTTGGTATATTTAAACACTATGAAATGATTACCTCCCAAAGGCTGCACCTTCCAGTTGTGGGTTAGGATTTCAACATATGGATACTTGGTCCCTAACAATGTGGTTCTTTTTATTGCTGAACTATCAGAGTGCTTCATGTACTCTACATACAAGTTCTGCTATGGTCTGAATGTTTGTGTCCCCCCCACCCCCACCCCCACAAATAAAAATCCACGTGTCAAAGCCTAATAACAAATGTAAAGGTATTTGGAGGCAGGGTATTCAGAGGACAATTATGTCATAAGAGCAGAGCCCTCACAAATGGGAGCAGTGCCCTTGTAAAAGAGCCCCAAGAGCTCACTTGCTCTTTCTGCCATGTTAGCACACAGTGAAAAGCTAGCCACCTATGAAACAGAAAGTAGACCCTCACCAGACATGGAATCTGCCAGCACCTTCATCTTGAACTTTCCAGCCTCAAGAACTGTGACACATTTCTGTTGTGGATAAGCCACTTAGCTATGGTATTCCTTATAGCAAAAGGACTCAAGACAAGTCACTTATCAGATATGTTATTTGTAAACATATTACTCCATTTTTGTAGGTTCTGTCTTTACTTTCTTGGCAGTGCCCTTTGAAGCAAAACAGTTTTTAATTTTGATGAATTCCAAATTGTCTATTTCTTTCCTTTGGAATAGTATCTAAAAAACCATTAATCCAAGGTCACAAATATTTACACCTATATTTTGTCCTAAGAGTTTTATAGTTCTAATTCAGACATATTTCTGCATCAGTTGATATGATTATTTAGATTTTTCTTCTTTATTTTATAAATGTATTACATTACATTGGTTTCCTATGTTGAAACACCCTCACAGGACCTGGATAAATGCCACTTGGCCACAATGTTAATCCTTTCAGTAGCTTGATGAATTCATTAGCATATTACTATTGCCAGTACTGTTTTGAGGATATTTGCATCCTATTCATTAGGGTTACTGGCTTTCAGGGTTTTTGTTTTTGTTTTTTCTAGTAGATTTTTTGGTTTTGTTTTTTTGTTGTTTTGTTTTTGGCTTTGAAATCAAGGTAATGTTGACCTCTTAGGATGAGTTTGTTAGTTTTCTATTTAATTCAATTTGTGGGAAGAGTTTAAGAAGTATTGGTGTTATTCTAAAATTCACCAGTTAAGCCATCTTGTCCTGAGCTTTTCTTTGTGATTACTGATTTAATTGCCTTTTTTGTTGTTGTTGTTACAGGCCTATTTATTGTTCTTGTTCAGTTGCTCAGTCATGTCTGACTTTTTGTGACCCTATGGATTGCAGCACACCGGTTTCTCTGTTCTTCACTATCTCCTGGAGTGCACTCAAACTCATGTCCATTGAGTCAACGATGCCATCTAACCATCTTATCCTTTGAAGGGAGCCCTCAGGAGAAGGGCTCCTTCTCCTGCCTTCAATCTTTCCCAGCATCAAGATCTATTTCTTCTTGAACTGTTTTTTTGTAGTTCATGTGTTTCTAGGAGATTGCCTATTTCATCAAGGTTATCAGTATGTTGGTCTACAACTGTTTATAGTATTCCTTTCACTTCTGATTTTAGCGATTTTTTTAGTTTTTAAATTTTTTTTTATTTTAACGATTTAAGTCTTCTTTTGTTGTTTTTCTATTTAAGTCTTCTATCTCTGTCTATATATATAGTCATAGAGAAAGATTTGCTGATTTTGCTGTTAGTTTCAAAAAACCAGCTTTTGGGTTTATTGATTATTTTTATATAGAATTCTCAGTTTCAGTTCAGTCACTCAGTCATGTCCAACTCTTTGAGACCCCATGGACTGCAGCACACCAGGCTTCCCTGTCCATTACCAACTCCTGGAGCTTGCTCAAACTCATGTCCATCAAGTCGGTGATGCCATCCAACCATCTTATCCTCTGTCGTCCCCTTCTCCTCCTGCCTTCAATCTTCCCCAGCATCAGGATCTTTTCCAATGAGTCAGTTCTTTGCATCAGGTAGCCAGAATATTGAAGCTACAGCTTCAGCATCAGTTCTTCCAATGAATATTCAAAACTGATTTCCTTTAGGATGGACTGGTTGGATCTCCTTGCAGTCCAACGGACTCTCAAGAGTCTTTTCCAACACCACAGTTCAAAAGCATCCATTCTTCGGTCCTCAGCTTTCTTTATGGTCCAACTCTCACATCCATACATGACTACTGGAAAAACCATAGCTTTGACTAGACGGACCTTTGTCGGCAAAGTACTGTCTCTGCTTTTTAATATGCTACCTAGGTTGGTCATAACTTTTCTTCCAAGGACCATGCATCTTTTAATTTCATGGCTGCAGTCACCATCTGCAGTGATTTTGGAGCCCCCAAAAATGAAGTCTGCCGCTGTTTCCACTGTTTCCCTGTCTATTTGCCATGAAGTGATGGGACTGGATGCCATGATCTTAGTTTTCTGAATGTTGAACTTTAAGCCAACTTTTTCACTCTCCTCTTTCACTTTCATCAAGAGGCTCTTTCATTCCTCTTCACTTTCTACCATAAGGGTGGTGTCATCTGCATGTCTGAGGTTATGAATATTTCTCCCAGCAATCTTGATTCTAACTTGTGCTTCATTCAGCCTGGCATTTTGCACGATGTACTCTGCATATAAGTTAAACGAGCTGGGTGACAATATACAGCCTTGACGTACTCTTTTCCCAATTTAGAACCAGTCCGTTGTTCCATGTCCAGTTCTACCTGTGGCTTCTTGACCTGCATACAGATTTCTCAGGAAGCAGGTCAGGTGGTCTGGTATTTCTATCGTTGGAAGAATTTTCCAGTTTGTTGTGATCCACACAGTCAAAGGCTTTGGCATAGTCAATAAAGCAGATATTTTTCTGGAACTCTCTTGCTTTTTCTATGATCCAACAGATGTTAGCAATTTGATCGCTGGTTCCTCTGCCTTTTCTAAATCCAGCTTGAACATCTGGAATTTCTCAGTTCACATATTGTTGAAGTCTTGCTTGAGAATTTTGAGCATTACTTTGCTAGCATGTGAAATGAATGCAATTGTGCAGTAGTTTGAACCTTCTTTGGCATTGCCTTTCTTTGGGAATGGAATGAAAACTGACCTTTTCTTTTTTTTTCCATTTATTTTTATTAGTTGGAGGCTAATTACTTTACAATATTGTAGTGGTTTTTGCCATACATTGACATGAATCAGCCATGGATATACATGTATTCTCCATTCCAATCCCCCCTCCCGCCTCCCTCTCCACCCCATCCCTCTGGGTCTTCCCAGTGCACCAGCCCTGAGCACTTGTCTCATGCATCCAACCTGGGCTGGTGATCTGTTTCACCCTTGATAATATACAGGTTTTGATGCTGTTCTCTCAAAACATCCCACCCTTGCCTTCTCCCACAGAGTCCAAAAGTCTGTTCTGTACATCTGTGTCCCTTTTTCTGTTTTGCATATAGGGTTATCGTTACCATCTTTCTAAATTCCATATATATGCATTAGTATACTGTATTGGTCTTTATCTTTCTGGCTTACTTCACTCTGTATAATGGGCTCCAGTTTCATCCATCTTATTAGAACTGATTCAAATGAACTCTTTTTAATGGCTGAGTAATATTCCATGGTGTATATGTACCACAGCTTCCTTATCCATTCGTCTGCTGATGGGCATCTAGGTTGCTTCCATGTCCTGGCTATTATAAACAGTGCTGCGATGAACACTGGGGTGCACGTGTCTCTTTCAGTTCTGGCTTCCTTGGTGTGTATGACCAGGAGTGGGATTGCTGGGTCATATGGCAGTTCTATTTCCAGTTTTTAAAGAAATCTCCACACTGTTCTCCATAGTGGCTGTACTAGTTTGCATTCCCACCAACAGTGTAATAGGGTTCCCTTTTCTCCACACCCTCTCCAGCATTTATTGCTTGTAGACTTTTGGATAGCAGCCATCCTGACTGGCAGGTAATGGTACCTCATTGTGGTTTTGATTTGCACTTCTCTGATAATGAGTGATGTTGAGAATCTTTTCATGTGTTTGTTAGCCATCTGTATGTCTTCTTTGGAGAAATGTCTGTTTAGTTCTTTGACCTATTTTTTGATTGGGTCATTTATTTTTCTGGAATTGAGCTGCAGGAGTTGCTTGTATATTTTTTAGATTAATCCCTTGTCTGTTGCTTCATTTGCTATTATTTTCTGAAAACTGACCTTTTCTAGTCCTGTGGCCACTGCTGAGTTTTCCAAATTTGCTAGCATATTGAGTGCAGCACTTTAAAAGCATCATCTTCTAGGATTTTAAATAGCTCAGCTGGAATTCCATCACCTCCACCAGCTTTGTTCATAGTAATGCTTCCTAAGGCCCACTTGACTTCACATTCCAGGATGTCTAGCTTTAGGTGAGTCACCACACCATAGTGGTTATCTGGGTCATTAAGACCTTTTTAGTACAGATCTTCTATGAATTCTTCCCACCTCTTCTTCTTATCTTCTGCTTCTGTTAGGTCCATACCATTTCTGTCCTTTATTGTGCTCATCTTTGCATGAAATGTTCCCTTGGTGTCTCTAATTTTCTTGAAGAGATTTCTAGCCTTTCCCATTCTATTATTTTCCTCTACTTCTCTGCATTGATCACTTAGGAAGGCTATCTTATCTCTCCTTGCTAGTCTTTGGAACTCTGCATTCAGATAGGTATCTTTCCTTTTCTCCTTTGCCTTTAGCTTCTTTTCTTTTCTCAGCTATTTGTAAGGCCTTGTCAGACAACCATTTTGCCTTTTTGCATTTCTTTTTCTTGGGACTGGTCTTGATCACCACCTCCAGTACAATGTCATGAACCCCTGTCCATAGTTCTTCAGGCAACTGTCTTATCAAATCTAATCCCATAAATCTATTTGTCAGTTTATATCTGCTCTAATCTTTAGTATTTCTGTTCTTCTGATAGCTTTGGGTTTAGCTTGTTCTTTTTGTTGTAAAAAGCTTGTTCCACATGTTGTAAAGTTAGGTTATTGGTTTGAGCTCTTTCTTAATATAAATGTTATAGCTATAAATTCCCCTCTGATTTGGATGCATCCCATAAGTCTTTGTGTCTTGTGTTTTTATTTCAATTTGTCTCAAGATATTTTCTAATTTCCCTTGTGACTTCTTCTCTGATATATTGGTTAAGAGTACATTCAATTTCCACATTTTTTGTGGATTTCCCTCTTTCCTACTGCTACTGTTACTTCTAAGTTTCATTCCATTTTGATTGGCAATTCTACAGCCCAACCAAAGCCAACAAACTTCCTTCCTGATGTACATAATTTGAACTGTAGTCCTTGGGCTACAGCAGCTTTAGGTGCCCACACATGAGATGTCAGTCACTTATGCCCTGGCAATTTCCCATGTCCCTTTCAATGCAGACACTGTTTTCTAAACCTTGTACTTGCACCTCAACTCGACCAGCTGCAATTCAGTTGTGTCCTAAAGGTTTGTCTCCTGCTTGCTCAATGACTATAGATCAGCTCTGGCCCTGGAAACCCACCAAAATTTTCCACCATCTAGTGGGGCTGAAACCACACCTTTTGTGAAATTTGAACTGAACCCCAGAGTTAAAAGATGGGACTCACCTTCAAATTTATCTTTCCTTTGATATTCTCCCTCGGCCTCTAGGTATTCTTCAGAGTTCTTTTGGGCTTCCCTTGCCTCAGTGGTAAAGAATCTGCCTGGTAATACAAGAGATGCTAGAGACGTGGGTTCAATTCCTGGGTTGGGAAGATACCCTGGGGAAGGAAATGGCAACCAACTCTAGTATTCTTGCCTGGGAAATCTCATGGACAGAGAAGCCTGGTGGGCTACAGTCCATGGGGTTGCAAAAGAGCTGGACACGACTTAGCAACTAAAACAACAGAGTGTTTTTATATCTTATAGTTACTTTTCTACCATAGTTTAACAATTCTTTATATTCCATCTTGGTCCAGAACCAGAAGTAAACTGTATCCACATTAAATATTTATTTTAACTGGAATTAATGATGCATTCAGATTTATTTCTATACTCATGGAAATTACTCTTTGAGCAAATGAGAGGAAAACTGTGTATCACTTCTGATGACATTTCACTTAGTCACAGGACCATAACTGGTAGGGGAGAATGGGAAAATTTGGGATAGGGCTTGGTAGCCAGGTTCCCAGGAAGAAAATGAGAATTTTGGAATTCTGCCAAAGTGCATCAACAAAATAATAATATACAGCTATAAGAATAATATACCACCATAAAAACAAACTCTTCATATCTGAGAGAATCTTCTGGACAAAATATATTTTCCAAGAATGCTACTAAAATATATCCCATCTTATATGCTTTCTTAAAACATGACACTCTCCCATTAAGATGTATCTGCCTGGTACAATCTCTGACATTGGTCTTAGCAATACTTTTTCTGATCTGTCTCCTCATGCAGGGGAAACAAAGGGCAAAATAAAACAAATGCTACTAGATTCAATTTAAAAGCTTTTGCACAGTGAAAGTAAAAACTATCAACAAAACAAAAAGGCAGACTACTGATAGAAGAAAATATTTGCAAATGATATCTCCAATAAGGGGTAAAAATCCAAAATATACAGGGAACCCATACAACATTAAAAAAAAAAAAATCAACCTAATTAAAAAATGGACAGAGGACCCAAAGAGACATGTTTCCAAAGAAGACATACAGATGGCCAACAGACACATGAAAAGATGCTCAACATCACTAAGGGAAATGCAAATCAATACTGCAATGAGATACCACCTCACACCTGTCAGAGTAGCTGTCATAAAAAAGATAACAAATGGCCAAGTTTTAGCAAAAATGTGGAGAAAAGGGGACACTTGCACATTGTTGACTCGATTGTAAATTGATGCAGCTACTATGGAAAATATTATGGAAGCTCCTCCAAAAATTAAAAATAGAACTGCCATATGACCCAGCAATTTCACTTCTGAGTATTTACCCAAAGAAAAAACCACTAATTCAAAAAGATATATGCTCCCCAATGTTCACGGCAGCATTATTTACAAGCCAAGATGTGGAAGCAACCTAAGTGTCTAGTAATAGATGAGTGGATAAAGAATATGTGGTATATATCTATATATATTTATTCAACTCAGTATATATACTCAACGGAATTACTCATTTCATAAAAATGAAATCTTGCCATTTTAATAATGTATGCATCTAGAGGGTATTGCGCTAAGTAAAATAAACACAAATACCATATGATTTCACTTATATGTAGAGTCTAAAAAACAAACAAAATGAAAACACTCATACAGAACAAATGGGTGGTTGCCAAAGGGAAGAATGGGTATTTGGGGTAGGGGATAGGTGAAGGGGATAAAGAGATACAAATCTCCAGTTATAAAATAAATAAACCATGGGAATACAATATACATAAGGAATACTGTCAATAACACTGTAATAACATTGTATGGGGACAGATGTTACTACATTTATCATGGCAATTATTTCATAATGTATGATAATACCAAATCATTATGTAATATACCTGAAACTTAACATATCAATTATATTTCAATAATAAAAAATGAGTGCTTCAGAAATTTTTTTGAGGGACTTCCCTTGGTGGTTCCGTGGGTAGGACTCCAAGCTCCCAATGCAGGGGGCCTGGGTTTGACTCCTGGTCAGGGAACGAGATCCCACATACTGCAACTAAAGATCTCATGTGCCACAACTAAGACCTGGTGCAGCCAATTTTTTTTTTAAGAAATTAAAAAAAAAAAAAAGATGTAACTGCTTAAAGCAATGGAGAATGGCAGAAGTGAGATTATGTGACTTCCAAAGTTTCGTATGGAAGCATCTTTGTGGCATATTGTATTTTCCAAATATAGCACAATATATCTTATCCTACAAGCTCTTTTTACTTTCTGATACTTGAGTTAAAACTGCCTCAACCAAAGGAGTATGATACAATGATGTTATGTGATTTCCAAGGTTAGATAATAATAATTGTTTGCACTTCCACCTTCTTTGGGATACACTCTTGGAACTCAAGTCACAGGTTAGGCAGCCACATAGAGACATCACATGTAGGTACTGTGGCCAACTATCCTGCGGTCCAGCTGACAGCCAGAATCAAATGCCAGGCATGTGAGCGAGTGAGTCTTTTGGTGATTCTAGCCTTTAGCCATCAGATGACTCCTAGCTTTCAAGTCACTCCACTTGAGATGTCACTGCCAAGTCTTGTCCACAAATTTTTGTAGATGTGTGAGTTAAATGATTGTTGTTTTCTAAGTCAAGTTTGGGGCAGTTGTTAACGCAGCAACAGAAAATTTGAATGATTGCCAAAATAGGTGAAAAAGCAAAGCACATTTTTTAAAAAAGAATATATGTAATAGTTTATATATTTTAAAAACCAAATGAAGAAAGACCATACGAGGTATAGATGTATATATTGTTTTCTTACATAGTTTCCTATGGACAATTTACATAAATGAATAATTTTCTGATGGGTTTGTATCATAGTCTAAGGACTGTTTGGGGGGTTTGAGTCAGACTGTGGCAGGCTAGGACTGGGTTTCATTAGCATAACAATTTCCTCAAAAACAGTAAGCTTTCAAACTACTTGCTACTGTTTAATGGCAATTCCAAAGATCTTGTGTAAACATAGTTTTAAGCTTTATGATTCTTTTTACTAGCCCCTTTGCCTTTTAATGTTCCTAATTATACAGTACATTAAGGATCTCATTTTAGTGACTATTTCATATCTCTCTTCTTTTAAACCCCAAACTTATCTCTCATATTTCCAGCTAACCTTGCTCACCACTTCATGAATGCACTGAAAGGCGCAGAACAACACTTCTGAAGACTTCTACATCATTTACTCACTTCCCACCAACTGCACTCCATATTCTGCCATTTTATTGCCAGGAGTTTAAGTCTCCCATGGTATCACCTAAATTAATCCTTCCATCCCCTAATCTTATTCCCTCTCACCTACACAAGGTCTTTGCTCCAGTTAAGTCTTTCTTCTTTGTCTTAAATCATCCACCCTTGCCCCTTATTGGATTATTCCAATCAGCATACAGAATTGCTATTACTTCTCCCATCCTGAAAACAAAACACTCCCATTCCCACTGCTACACTAATTATTAACTAATTATTATTTGTTTTCTTTTGCAGCACAACACCTCCAGTTATCTCTATACTCACTGTCTCCAATTTCTATTCTCTTATCAGGCTTTCATTTCACCCCAAAACAGAGACGTCAGAAATAACCCTGCTCTTTTCAAGGTCAATAGTAAGTAACATCAATACTGCTAAATCCAACAGCCAATTCTCAAGCCTCACACAATTATGTAACTTGCCAAAGGTATCTGTATCTCTGACTATCCTTTCTTTGACTCAGTTTCATTTGGCTTCTGTAATGTCAGTCTCGGTTTTCCTTCCATCTCACTGGTCTTCCTTAGCATCTTTTATTGGTCTGTGCTTTTACCCATGAACTCTTTATGTTGGAACACACTGTGGATCAGTCTTTGCTATTCTTTCATTTACATGTAGTTCCTTAATAATCTTAACCTGCCTCCTTAATTTAAATAAACATAGGCAATGACTACTAAATTAATATAATCTCTAGACTAGTGCAAGCTAGAATATCCAATTGGTTACTCAACAAAACTGATGGAACTGTAGCTTTCCGCATCTCAGCAGATGGGAACATATATTGCCAGTTGCTTGGAACCAAAACCTTTGAGGTAATGTCACCTTGGGCTTTTCTCTTCCTCTCACAACTGACATCCTTTCCCTAAACAGATTTTGCCTGCTCCATCATATTTAACATGTATCTATAATCCAATCACTTCTCACCATTGTTATCACTCTGATCTGAGCCACCATCATTTATGTGAATTAATACCATAGCCTCGTACCCACTTTTTTTTAACACAAGAGCAGCATGTCAAATTATGTCCTCTATTCAAAACTCTCCAAGGGCTGCCCATTTCCCTCAGAATAAAATCCAAAATGCTTACAATGACTTACAAGATATGGCCCTGTTATCTGACCTCCTCTATCAATCATCCCTTTACACAGACCTTTACTATAGCTTCCCCCATATTCCTCAAATATACCAGCAGAGTTCCACTGTGAGGCCTTTCCTCTAGCTTTTTCTGTCTAGTATGCTCTTCCCTTAGATAACCACAGACTTACTCCCTCACACCTTCAAACTTGACTCAGATCTTTCCTTCTCCATGGTCTACTCTGGTCATTCTGATTCATACAGCAACAAATATTATCATATTCCTCCCAACTCCTTTTGAAAGACCCCCCCAATACCATTTATGTTCTAACATACTCTACAATTTATTATTCCATCTCCTTCTGCTAGAATTCTCATTAATATATCCTAAACACCTATGATAGTAGCTGGAATGTAGTAAATATGACTAATTTTAAAATGACTGGCTTGGGTGGGGAAAACATTTTAAAGTCTTTGCAAGGAGACTCAGTGTCCTTACATGGATGGGGCAATGGTCTCATTTTTTTGTTCAGACGCTACTGAAGACCACTCTAAAGTGGCTTCAGTTAGGAGTAGAGAATCAATTTTGTTATTTTGAATCCCACAAGTTACAAAATTAAGAAGTTACCATTAACCTGGATTGAGCACCTGCAGGCCTGAGACAGCATCTCTTAATAAAGCAATATTGCTTTCAATCTCTGGTAGCAGGCTCTCTCTAGCTAATTCTACATAGGATCTCTTACACAGGATATTACTGAAAGAAAGCAGCAAGAAATACCCAACACACACACTCTGAGTCACTCCTACCATTTCCTCTAACATTAAAGCCTTAATTGGTACAAGACCTTTCTTGTAAGATTGTAAAGAGACTGCTCATTTCAGTTCTTTAGCCAGAACTGAGCATATATCCTCATTCCCCATCACCCTAAGTTAATGCCATACTTGAGATTTCTTTTACCCATAGCATTTCACTTTCAGGTAGAAACTTTTATATCCATTGTAATTTTTAGTGTCAATAACAAAATGACAACAGCATCAACAAACAAGTTTAATTTTATATAAAGAAATACAGAAGGCAGGCAGACCCAAAATGGTACGGCTGTTCCATAAAATCAACATAAGTGCAGACATGTTCTGTGTGTAATCCTGCTCCATCATCCTTAATACTCAGATACCATTCTCAAAGTTCCTACAGAATTGCCAGAGCTGCAGATTTAAATATCTACATTGTAGGCAGTGAAACAAAAAAGTGCAAAAGAGGAAATTATTTCTTAAATGTCCTATTCATACAAACACTTCTTCCAGCTTATAGATCTGCAAGGGAGGCTGAGAAAGTTTTTCAACCAAGAATTCTATTACTGAAGAAAAAAGAATGAATTTGGGTAGGGAAATAGTCTCTGATACAGACTCACATCATTTTTCATTGCAAAATAGCCTATCAGTTTTTTTAGTTTAACTCAAAAGCTGTGCATTCAAATTTTAAAAAATTTCTTAGTAGAAAGATTTACTTTGGCTATCCATTTTTTTTTTCCTTTCTAAGTAACACTCTTACTTAGTGGTCAGAGATCGCAGAAAATATGAGCTTTTGGACTTTGTTACAATTCAAATCTCTTCAACGATTTACTGATTAAATATACAGAGTTCTTTTTTACATTATGAATTTCCTCTTATAGCATATGGGACAAGATGTAAATGAAAGCATTCTTGTATTCATTACAGCATACAGTGCCCTCCTCTCAAATAATCAAGGTTCAGTGCTAATGAAAGATTTCTCAATATTCATTATACTAATAAATGTCTTCTCGTGCAAATTATCTAAAATAACACGAGTAATATAATGATAGCTAATATTTGTAAGATGCTATGTTGAAGGCACTGGTCTAAGAACCTTACATTTAATAACTTATATAATACTTCTGGGAATCTTATAAGGAAGGTATTCTTCTTAGGTCTATCTGATAACTGAGTAAACCAAAGCAGCAGTTAATTATCATGTTAAACATCACAAAGAAAAGCAACTGAAAGAGTCAAGATAATTTTGAAAAAGACATATGTCTATGGCTAAAAGTCTTCCTATATTTACATGAAGAGAATTATTGTCTATTATAATTTGTTAAAGTTGAATAGGTTTCCAGTCATGACAGGTTTTTCTACATGGATTACATTAGAATTATCTTTCCCCCATACAAATTCACTGATTCTGAATTTTATGAAGCAAATGTGTTTACATGTTCACATTTTAAGAATTCTTGATGATAATGAATTAATGACCAGAGAAGGCTCTCTATATTAATTACAAGCATCAGGTAATTCATATATAAACTTGTGAGCCATGACTGAAGTCTATCCCACATTCCTTATATTCAAAAGATTTCTCACTGATATGAATTCTTTGATGTTGAGTTAGTTGTGAACCACGAGTAAAGGCCTTCCCACATTCCCGACACTGATATGGTTTCTCACCAGTATGAACTCTCTGATGTCGAGAAAGATGTGAGCTCTGAGTAAAAGCTTTTCTACACTCTTTGCATTCATAGGGTTTCTCACCAGTATGGATTCTCTGATGTAAAGTAAGTTGAGAACCGTGACTAAAGGCCTTCCCACATTCCTTGCATCCATAGGGTTTTTCTCCAGTGTGAATTCGCTGATGTTGAGTAAGTTGTGAACCACGAATGAAGGCCTTCCCACATTCCTTGCACTGATATGGTTTCTCACCTGTATGAATTCTCTGGTGCTGTATAAGTAGTAAGCCACGAGCAAAGGCCTTCCCACATTCATTACATACATAGGGTTTCTCACCAGTATGAAGTCTCTGATGCTGGGAAAGATGTGAACTCTGTGTAAAGGCCATTCTACATTCTTTACATTCATAGGGCTTCTCGCCAGTATGAATTCTCTGATGTTGAGTAAGTTGTGAGCCACGAATAAAAGACTTCCCACATTCCTTACACTCATAGGGTTTCTCACCAGTGTGAATTCTCTCATGCTGAGTAAGTTCTGAGCCACGACTAAAGGTCTTTCCACATTCCTTACACTCATAGGGTTTTTCACCAGTGTGAATCCTTTGATGTCGGGTAAGGAGGGAGCCACGATTAAAGGCCTTTCCACATTCCTTACACTGATAGGGTTTCTCACCAGTATGAATTCTCTGATGTTGAGTAAGTTGTGAGCCATGACTAAAGGTCTTTCCACATTCCTTACATTCATATGGCTTCTCATTGGTATGAATTCTCTGGTGTTGAGTAAGTTGTGAGCCACGGATAAAGGCCTTCCCACATTCTTCACATTTATAGGGTTTTTCACCAGTATGAATCCTCTGATGTTGCATAAGCAATGAGCCACGAATAAAGGCCTTTCCACACTCCTGACATTCATATGGCTTTTCCCCATTATGTATTTTCTGATGTTGAGAAAGCTGTGAGCCACAAATAAAAGCTTTGCCACATTCCTTACATTCATAGGGTTTTTCACCAGTATGAATTCTCTTATGAAGAATAAGTTGTGAGAGTTGTGTAAAGACCTTCCTACATTCTTTACATTCATAGAGTTTCTCACCGGTATGAAGTCTCTGGTGCAGAGTAAGTTGTGAGTTCTGAGTAAAGGCCTTCCCACATTCTTTACATTCATAAGGTTTCTCCCCAGTATGGACTTTTTGATGTCGGGTGAGTTGCGAGCTTCGAATAAAGGCTTTCCCACATTCTTCACATTTATATGGTTTTTCACCAGTATGAATCCTATGATGTAAAATAAGTTGGGAGCTCTGAGTAAAGGCCTTCCCACATTCCTTGCATGCATAGGGTTTCTCACCAGTATGAAGTCTCTGATGAAGACTGAGCTGTGAATCACGACTAAAAGCCTTCCCACACTGCTTACATTCATAGGGTTTTTCACCAGTATGAATACTCTGATGTTGAGTTAGGTGTGAGGCTCGTCTAAAGGCCTTCCCACATTCCTTACATTTATAGGGTTTCTCAGTAGAATGACACCGGGAATGTTGAGATAAATAAGCATGATGGTTGAAAATAGACATTTTGTCATATATGATCATTCCTTGACTGAAATATTCTTCCTGATTTTCTTGTTGCTTTTCCAATGTGCCTTTGACTTCCAAATAATCTCTGGAACTGGAGTTCTCAAGATCACAGTTTTCAAGTCTGGCACTCATTTCCCATTGGGATAATTCTATTTCATAAATGTCTTCTTTTGGAGATAAGAGCTTGTTTGCCCCCCTTGAGGGCAAGTCTGAAAGTAAGAGAAAAATTTCTGTTGTCATTTCAAAAGAACTTCCATAGTAGCAAAGACTGTAAATGAAAATATATATATGGAAATAATATCCATAGGAAGTAACCTCAGTGTTTTTCAAATATGGTGTACTACTTACCTTTCACATCAGAACCTGATATATATTTAGTTTTATAAAACAATACCTATTCTGTTTTCTGTTCTATTCTACACTACACTATTTGTCATCTTTTTCCTCTCCACTCCACCTTCTCTCACACAGAATCAAAAACCACTAAACTGTTTTCATGCCACAGTAATGTGTTGCTGGGGCTTCCCTGCTGACTCAGTGGTAAAGAACCCACCTGCCAATGCAGGAGATGTGGGTCAGGAAGATCCCCTGGAAGTTCTATTAATTACAAATGGCCAATGAGTTCATCAATCATGCCTATTTAATGAAGCTTTCATGAAAAACCCTAACAGAAGGGATTCAGAGAGCTTCTGACTCAGTGAATACACTGAAGTGCTAAAAGAGTGGTATACCTGGAAAGGATATGGAAGCTCTGCAACTCTTCTCCATACCTTCCTAAGGTATAAGCCTTCCAGTTGGCGTTTTTTTTTTTTTTTTTTCCTGTAATGCAAGAGTATGAGTTAAACTTTGATTGTCAAGGCATTCATTTCAAGCATGTCTGGACCAATAAACATGCTGCCAGCCACACAACTAGGTAAAGAGGCAGGCTGAGTCAGGCTGCATCCCCACAGTAAGCTCCTTTGTTTTAGAGACCTTAGTTGATTTCAATAACTGACCATCTGGGCCACTTGTTTTTTATCTTCCCACGCTTTAGACTCCCAATTCCACCTTTTAAATTCACTAATGAATGGGCCTGTGAAATCCTCAACCCCAGTTAAAGCAGAACCCCAGGCTCACACGCATGCCTGTGTACTGGCTGGCTCTCTTTTTCTCTCCTGCATTCTCTCTTCCCTAACAACCTCGCTGTGTGGCCTCAGATGTGCTATGTAATTTCCAGGTCCTGTAAGTAAATAAACTTCTATTTTCTCAAAGTTTTCCTGATACATACTGCTGATACATACTTACTTGCAATCATTGTTAAGAACTACAAGGGCTGGTCTGGCCACAGTATTGATTATTGATAGGCTGATTACAACATAAACAGTAAAAACTAAGCATTTCTTTCATTTAGCTGCTCCTGAGTTGTATCCTTTATAATAAACTGCTAAGTGTCAATGTTTCTCTAAGATCTGTGAACCATTCTAGCAAATTATTGAACCTGAGATTTATAGCCACTGAGAAACCCTGATTTATAGCCAGTCAGTCAGAAGTACCTGTGACAACTTGGAACTTGGAATTGTCATCTGAAGTGGTGGTCAATCTTATTGGACTGAACCCTTAACTTGTGGTGTCTGTACTACTCTGCAGAGTTAGTGTCAGAACTGAGTTAACTGTAGAATACCCAGTTGGTGTCCACCAAGAACTAGAGGATTGCTTGGTATGGGAAAATTCACACATCTAGGATCAAAAGTGTTGTGTAAGTAGAAGGAAACAGTATCTTTCCCCCTTTTAGGACCTAATATTAACAGACAAGAAATAAAGACAGAGTAGACTGGAACATAAGATGGGTAGATGGGTAAAACCGATGACATGTTAACACATTACAATAAAATTAGAAATTACAAAAGCATGCAAAAAATATATAATGTAACTAAGATACTTCCATATGATTATCATAAAAGGAAAATGAAAGAAAACTAAAACTCACAATTTAAAACTAAATACCAAGAGCAACCTTGTGTGAAATCCCATGAGATTCAGCTAATGTACCACAGAAAACTTACAGCCTTAAATCGATTTATTAGAAAACAAGAAATAATTAAAAACAAGAGAATTAAGGTTCAACTCAAGAAGGAGAGAGGGAAATAAAACAATTAGTTATCTAAAAATCAATAAACAAGTAAACTAGAATGCAGAAAGAATAGAAATGGCTAGCAAAACAACAAGTTAATTATTTGCAAACACCAATACATGATACAAAACTTTGACGTGTAGGAAAAAAATCAGATTGGGCACAAATCCAAAACACTGGAAAAGAAAAGACCTTAACTCCCCCAAGTCCAAAGTGCTTATGACAAAAAAACCATATATAACTCAATAGTAAATTATAAAAGTAATGAAATGGATGAAAATAATTTTTAAAATGACCCATGAAGATAGAAAATCTGAATATACATCAATAACCACATTAGAATTTAAAATTTGAGTTCAATGTCTATGCTCCTAAAAGGCAGTAGATACTGATGACTGACAGTATTACTGGCAAGATTACATATAACTGTTTTTGAACGTATAAAAATAGAGAAATCCACCCAAGTCATTTTACAAAATTAAATGAACTCAGGTAACAAAACTGGGCAAAGAAAGCTCAGGAAAACCAATCCAATATCACAAACAAACACAGGTAAATTTTCAAAAGTAAAATATTAGCAACAGAGAATCTAGCTGTGTATTTAAGGACTAATACATCATTACATCATTATCAAATAAGGTTTATCCTACAAATGCAGAAATAGTTCAACATCAGAAAATGTATTTTAAGACTGTATTAGAAACTCTAAGACCAAATGGCTTTTCCTCAACCTAATTAAGGGTATTTACCAGACACCTACATAAACATATTTAATAGAAAATTTTTAAATTAAACATTAGAAGCACCCCCAATTAGTTCAAAAAACAAAAATAACTGTTTTCAAAATGTGATATACTCAAATACTCAGCTCCTTCTACTGGTTAGTTTTCTTTTAATGGTACATATAGAAAAGGATCATACATTATATGTGGAGAGCAAATTATCAACCTAGAAATCCAAAATGATCCACTGAAAAACTATTAGATATTTTTGTAAGGCTATTATCCATTTATAGAGATGAATATTTCACTCTATGTATGTGTATTTATATCTATGAATTTTTTCACAGAACAAAATATTCCTATTTATAATATGAACAAAATTTATGAAGTACTAGGGAAATTACTTACCAAGAAATGTGCAAGATCTTTTAAAAAGGCAATGAAACTTTACAGAGGACATAAAAAGAAAAGTAGATATAGTATGTTCAAAGGTAGAAGGACACAATACTGCAAGTATATGAACAGTGGTCAGATTTCACCAAAACACCAAGAAATGCTAGGTAATATATGACAAACATCCTTTTACAAGTATGCCACAGTTAAAAAAAAGTAAAGGAGATCCAAAGGGGGCAAAATGAAGAGATCATCAGAAGCCAGAGGTTAGCATGCTTTGAAGTCACAGCTACCCTCGGGACATCTGCTGACTTCACTTGCCTGTCTCTTAACGGTATGGAAAAAACCCAAGAAACAAAAAGGTCAAGGATTGGCACTGATTCTCTTCACAAAATCAGAACTGTCCAAGGCCTACAGAGAAAGGAAAGGAAAAAGATCCATCTGACCTCAAAGGAAAATGCCAAGGAACATTTTTATCTTGCCTTAGACTCTCTATGAAATGAAAAAATGCTATGGATAATTCATCATTACACAAGAGCCCCCATGCTTGCAAGAAACTGAAGAATTAGACTGGTTTCACAGGAACTGTAATTATTAAATGATACATGTAATATAAATGCTTGAAATACATGGAAATATAAAATCAAAACGAGAGGAAGAGAATATATAGAAGAAATGACAAGTAAGATCTAAAGGAGAGGGAAAATAACAAAGTTCTAGAAATAAAGAAAGAAAACAATATAATCAATTATATTAAGATCTTAAGAAAATATCTTAGAGAGAAAATACAGATTACTTACAAAAGGAACAACAATGAGACAGATGGCAGACTTCTCAAGAGCAACAACAGAAGCCAGAAGACAGTGGAATAATATCTTCAGAGTGCTGAGAAAAAAATAATTGTCAGTATAGAATTCTATACCCACTTAAATCATCAGGTAAAAATAAAGGTGAAGCAAAACTATAAATGAAGAGTATTTACTAATAATTGGTCTTGCCTAATGTATTTCATAATAAAAAAAACATATCCCAGTAGGAAGGTATGATGGAAGTGGAACAATGTGCAAATAAAAGGATAATCATGTGAATAAATCTACAACCAAATACTACCACAATAAAACAAAATTAATGCCCACTGTGGGGGGTTAAAGGAAACAACTAAAATATTCGTCAACAATAACATATCAGATAGGAAAGATTAATCAAAATGAAAGTATTCTAACATTCTTTATATTGTCCTGGGAGAAGGGAGATATTGTCACCTTTCTTAAGTATGTAATTGTTAAGTGACACAAACAATAATGGTAATGATTCAATGACCAAAATAGAAATACTCCCAAAATATTTAAACTCATGTAATCATAAGTATATGTGATTCAATTTTTTATCTACAAATTGACACATATTTTTATGTCATGATTATCCAGTGTTCATCAAAGTGTAGAAAAAGAGTACAGTCACACACTGCTGGTACAATCCTGATAAGAATTTTGTGAAAATGAAATGTGTATTTGACATAGACATGTCAATTTCACATCTTTTTATAAATTTCTACTCATTGCCACAGCAGCCATCAATGCATTTCAAGGTAGATAGCAAACACCCTCTTCCAACAACACAAGAGAAGACTCTACACATGGACATCACCAGATCGTAAACACCGAAATCAGATTGATTAAATTCTTTGCAGCCAAAGATGGAGAAGCTCTATACAGTGAGCAGAAACAAGACTGGGAGCTGACTGTGGCTCAGATCATGAACTCCTTATTGCCAAATTCAGACTTAAAGTGAAGAAAGTGGGGAAAACCACTAGACCATTCAGGTATGACCTAAATCAAATCCCTTATGATTATACAGTGGAAGTGAGAAATAGATTTAAGGGACTAGATCTGATAGACAGACTGCCTGATGAACTATGGATGGAGGTTCATGACATTGTACGGGAGACAGGGATCAAGACCATCCCCAAGAGAAAGAAATGCAAAAAAGCAAAATGGCTGTCTGAGGAGGCCTTACAAATAGCTGTGAAAAGAAGGGAAGCGAAAAGCAAAGGAGAAAAGGAAAGATATACTCATTTGAATGCAGAGTTCCAAATAGAAAGGAGAGATAAGAAAGCCTTCCTCAGCAATCAATGCAAACAAATAGAGAAAAACAACAGATTAGGAAAGACTAGAGAACTCTTCAAGAAAATTAGAGATACCAAGGGAACATTTCATGCAAAGATGGGCTCAATAAAGGACAGAAATGGTATGGACCTAACAGAAGCAGAAGATATTAAGAAGAGGTGGCAAGAATACACAGAAGGACTGTACAAAATAGATCTTCATGACCCAGACAATCACAATGGTGTGATCACTCACCTACAGCCAGATATCCTGGAATGTGAAGTCAAGTGGGCCTTGGGAAGTATCACTATGAACAAAGCTAGTGGAGGTGATGGAATTCCAGTTGAGCTATTTCAAGTCTTAAAAGATGATGCTGTGAAAGCACTGCACTCAATATGTCAGCAAATTTGGAAAAATTAGCAGTGGCCACAGGACTGGAAAAGGTCAATTTTCACTCCAATCCCAAAGAAAGGTAATGCCAAAGAATGCTCAAACTACTGCACAATTGCACTAATCTCACATGCTAGTAAAATAATGCTTAAAATTCTCCAAGCAAGGCTTCAACAATACGTGAACCGTGAACTTCCAGATGTTGAAGCTGGTTTTAGAAAAGGCAGAGGAACCAGATATCAAATTGCCAACATTTGTTGGATCATCGAAAAAGCAAGAGTTCCAGAAAAACTTCTATTTCTGCGTTATTGACTACGCCAAAGTCTTTGACTGTGTGGATCACAATAAACTGTGGAAAATTCTGAGAGATGGGAATACCAGACCACCTGAACTGTCTCTTGAGAAACCTGTATGCAGGTCAGGAAGCAACAGTTAGAACTGGACATGGAAGAACAGACTGGTTCCAAATAGGAAAAGGAGTATGTCAAGGCTGTAAATGGTCACCCTGCTTATTTAACTTATATGCAGTGTATATCACAAGAAATCCCGGGCTGGATGAAACAAGCTGGAATCAAGATTGCTGGGAGAAATATCAATAACCTCAAATATGCAGATGACACCACCTTATGGCAGAAAGTGAAGAACTAAAGAGCCTCTTGATGAACGTGAAACAGGAGAGTGAAAAAGTTGGCTTAAAGCTCAACATTCAGAAAACTAAGATCATGGCATCTGGTCCCATCACTTCATGGCAAATAGATGGGGGAACAGTGGAAACAGTGGCTGACTTTATTTTTTGGGGCTCCAAAATCACTGCAGATGGTGATTGCAGCCATGAAATTAAAAGATGCATGGTCCTTGGCAAAAGTTATGACCAACCTAGACAGCATATTCAAAGAAGGCACTGGCAACCCACTCCAGTACTCTTGCCTGGAAAATCCCATGGATGGAGGAGTCTGGTAGGCTGCAGTCCATGGGGTTGCACAGAGTCGGACATGACTGAAGCAACGCAGCAGCAGCAGCAGCAGCAGACAGCATATGAAAAAGCAGAGACATTACTTTATCAACAAAGGTCCATCTAGTCAAGGCTATGGTTTTTCCAGTAGTCATGTATGGATGTGACAGTTGGACAAGAAAGAAAGCTGAGGGCCGAAGAATGGATGCTTTTGAACTGTGGTGGTGGAAAAGACTCTTGCGAGTCCTTGGACGGCAAGGAGATCCAACCAGTCCATCCTAAAGGAAATCAGTCCTGGGTGCTCATTGGAAGGACTGATGTTGAAGCTGAGACTCCAATATTTTGGCCACCTTATGCGAAGAGCTGACTCATTTGAAAAGACCCTGATGCTGGGAAAGATTGAGGGCAGAAGGAGAAGGGGACGACAGAGGATGAGATGGTTGGATGGCATCACTGACTTGATGGACATGAGTTTTGGTAAACTCCAGGAGTTGGTGATAGACAGGGAGGCCTGGTGTGCTGAGGTTCGTGGGATTGCAGAGTCAGACACAACTGAGCAACTGAACTGAACTGAACAATCCTTTATATGTGTGATTTTTAGCTTGTTGGCCCTGAAATCCTATGTATGAGAGTGAGGCATATAGTTTATTACAAGACCTCTGCAAAGCAGTATGCAAACCAAATATTATATGTGGAAAGAATAACTATGTTTTATTATTAATTAAAACAATTAATATCTAGTAAAATATTTAACCTTCCATTAAAATGTATAATTTTTCAAATATTACAATTACTGAAAACTACAAAACTGCATCTGCATTAAAATGAATAAAGTGCATGTGATAAAAAATTAAAGATAACCAGTAAGAGCATATAAATGGTATATGTCTTCCAAACTAAAGAAGGGAAGAAATGGACTTAAAAAAATAACTCTACCCATCCCAATTAAGGAAAGATTTTAAAAGGAATCAAAGAAGATCAAGAGAGTAAGCCAAGGGAATTCCCTGGTGGTCCAGTGGTTAAGACTCTGTGCTCTCACTGTAGAAGGCACAGGTTTAATCCCTGCTGGGAAACTAAGATCTTGCATGCCACACACTCAAAAAAAAAAAGAAAGAGTAAACCAAAACCATTAAAACAGGAGAGAAATAAATCCAAACATATTCATATTGACATTAACACTTAAATATAAAAAATAAATTCTCAGATAATATCATATTACAGTAGTTACCAAACATGTCAGAACATTTATTTGAACAACCTAAGGAACCTTCAAAAAATAATATCAGTGTCCTGTACTCATTGATTTAATTGGTCTGGGGTGTGGCTTGGGACCTGAAATTTTAAAAGGACCCCTGCTATTTCCAAAGTGTATATAAGTTTGGAAATAATTTCTATATATTTTTCCAAAGTGGTTATGCCAATTGATACCAACATCAGTAAGGTATAGAACTCTTAAAAGAAACAGATCTACTAATGTATAATTCATATACCTACAGTTCATTCATTTAGCATACATGCAACTCAACAGTTTTTACTATATTCACAGAGTTGTGTGTGCAACAATCATCACAATCAAATTTTATAACATTTTTGTCACTTCAACAAGAAACCCCATATTGATTAGCAGCCATTTTCAACTTCCCCATTTTCATTTTTCTATCCACCCTCACCTCCCAGCCCCCACCCCAGTGCTGGGCAACCACTAGTACACTTTCTTTCTCTATGGATTTGTCTACTGTGGATATTTCATGTAACTGGAATCATATAAATAGTCTTTGTGTCTGGCTTCTTACATTTAGCATGTTTTCAAGGTTCATCCATGTTGTATGTATCACAACTTCATTCTTTTTTAATTGCTGACTAATATTCCATTATAAGGGTATATCAGTTTTATTCATCCATTCAGCTGACAGACATTTGGGTCACTTCCATTTTTTTGCTATTGTGAATAATGAGGTATATAATACTTCTGCCTTAAATAGTTGTAAACACTTGACACTGTCATACTTCTTAATTTTTGCCAATCTAGTGTGTGTGAAACAATTATCTCACTGGTTTTAATTTGCATTTCCAGACTGCTAATGAGGTTAAAGTTTTTCATGATTATTGGCTATATGCATTCCCTTTTCCTTGAACTGTTTATAAATGTCTTTTACCTTTTTCTTAACCATCTATAGAAGATTTTTATATTCCACATACTAATTTAATTCTTCTGAATATGCATTGCAAGTATCTTCACCAAATTCAAGGCTTATCTTTTATGTCTTTTTATAAAGAGAATAATTTCCATGCAGTCAAATTATCAATCTTAGAATGATTATTAATATTTTTTAAAAGAACTAAACAGAACCTTTAGAGTTTTCCTCCAAATCTGTTCCTTTATAAAAACCTTTTATTGCTTGTCATTTTTGTGATTCAGTTTATTTCTTCAAATATTTCACCACTAGTTTGTACTTACATTTAAAAATTCCAATATGTGAAATCATTTGCCACAGAATCTGTTGTTTCCTTAGATTATCTATCACTCACCTGTGACCTGTTTCCTTGTGAGTTTGATGATATTTGTGAGCTCATCTTTTGTTGATCTTAATTTGTGAGAATTTTAAAGCCCTCTTACTTTGCTTCAGAGACAATATGCATTTGCTTCGGCCAGGATTCAGAGGGCATCACCTTAGAGAATAAAATGTCAACTCTTTTTTTTCTATTCTTTAACTATATTTCTTATTACTCTGTCATTCACTTTTCTTTAGATAAAATGTTTTCCTATTCTTCCTACAAAGTTAATGCCCACCCCAAGCCCTTTACAGTTACTATTAATACTCCGTCTACCTGGAATACTGTTCCCCCTGACTCATGCCCTTATTTAGGTAAAGTCTTTCTTCAAATACTACTTTCTTAGAGAGATTTTTCCAAAATCTACCTAAAATAATGCACCCCTCCATTTGCCATTTAGTTATTTGCCTATTCTACTTTACCATTATTCATACTCTTTATTGCTACCTGCAATTGCTATATTTATTAAATAAATATATGTACACATACATATACACACATACTTTTGTTTCCTTATTTTCTTGTATTTCTCCCACAAGAATGTAAGTTTCAGCAGAATAGGATCCTTGTTTAGATCATTATTTCTCCAGTGCCTACTACAGTCATTGGCAGAGAATAGTCTTCCCAATAAATAAATAAATTTTGAATAAACAAACATATTTTTTAAAATGGAGACAATAAATCTAAATACAAAAAAGTCTGGAAAGTAACTGACCCTCAAATTTATATAAAAGGGTTGTTATGGGGCGGGGAAAGGGGAGGGAAGAGGCAAGAGACAATTATATGCTAGTGACTTGAACAGTCCAAGGACCAAAGTCATTATTTAGGTAGGAAAATCACTTATTAAAGTTCTCATTGAAAATAAAATAAAATAAAGTTCTCATTGATATAGGCTCTGTTCCTTATTTTGTTATGGGAAAAAAATCAACTTTCTTTGACAATCACAGGTTCTTCCTGAGCTAATTTCCAATAAAAGGCAGTTCTAGCATATTCGTTCTTTGTAAAATACACAGTTCTTAAAATATGATATTCAACTACAGAACACAAATAAGAGAATTTTTTTGTAATGGACTGTGTTCACTTGAATAATTAGTAAAATGCATTGATCCTCTGTCTCACTATATTAATTATAAGCTCTTCTGTTGTCAGAAAAACCATACATTTCTGCACCTATTTAAAAAACAGTTATTAAAAAATAGTTGCTTTGAAAGATCTAAATTGTAACAATGAATCATAGCTTGCTTTTTTCTGGCAATACTGCAAGTGTCCCAGAATTCATTTTTCTCCCCTAATCATCAAGGAAGACAGAAGGAAGATAAGCAATTGTATTTAAAGGATAGAGGAGATAAATGTGCCCAATGAAACTATGGATGGAGGTTCACAACACCATACAGGAGACAGGGATCTAGAGCACCCCAAGAAAAAGAAATGCAAAAAGGCAAAATGGCTGTCTGAGGAGGCCTTACAGATAGCCGTGAAAAGAGAAGTGAAAAGCAAAGGAGAAAAGGAAACATATACTCATTTGAATGCAGAGTTCCAAAGAACAGAAGGGAGAGATAAGAAAGTCTTCCTCAGCGATCAATGCAAAGAAATAGAGGGAAACAACAGAATGGGAAAGGCTAGAGATCTCTTCAAGAAAATTAGAGATACCAAGGGAACATTTCATGCAAAGATGGGCTCAATAAAGGACAGAAATGGTATGGACCTAACAGAAGCAGAAGATATTAAGAAGAGGTGGCAAGAATACACAGGACTATACAAAAAAGATCTTCATGACCCAGATAATCATGATGGTGTGATCACCTAGAGCCAAACATCCTGGAATATGAAGTCAAGTGGGCCTTAGGAAGCATCACTACAAACAAAGCTAGTGGAGGTGATGGAATTCCAGTTGAGCTATTTCAAATCCTGAAAGATGATACTGTGAAAGTGCTGCACTCAATATGTCAGCAAATTTGGAAAACTCAGCAATGGCCACAGGACTGGAAAAGGTCAGTTTTCATTCCAGTCCCAAAGAAAGGCAATGCCAAAGAATGATCAAACTACCACACAATTACACTCATCTCACACGCTAGTAAAGTAATGCTCAAAATTCTCCAAGCCAGGCTTCAACAATATGTGAACCATGAACTTCCCGATGTTCAAGCTGGATTTAGAAAAGGCAGAGGAACCAGAGATCAAATCGCCAACATCCACTGGATCATCAAAAAAGCAACAGGGTTCCAGAAAAATATCTATTTCTGCATTATTGACTATGCCAAAGCCTTTGACTGTGTGGATTACCACAAACTGTGGAAAATTCTGAGAGATGGGAATCCCAGGCCACCTGACCTGCCTCTTGAGAAACCTGTATGCAGGTCAGGAAGCAACAGTTAGAACTGGACATGGAAGAACAGACTGGTTCCAAATCGGGAAAGGAGTACGTCAAAGCTGTATATCGTCATCCTGCTTATTTAACTTATATGCAGAGTACATCATGAGAAATGCTGGGCTAGTTGAAGCACAAGCTGGAATCAAGATTGCCGGGAGAAATATCAATAACCTCAGATATGCAGGTAACACCACCCTTATGGTAGAAAGCAAAGAAGAACTAAAGAGCCTCTTGATGAATGTGAAACAGGAGAGTGAAAAAGTTGGCTTAAAGCTCAACATTCAGAAAACTAAGATCATGGCATCCGGTCCCATCACTTCATGGCAAATAGATAGGGGAATAGTGGAAACAGTGGCTGACTTTATTTTTGGGGGCTCCAAAACCACTGCAGATGGTGACTGCAGCCATGAAATTAAAAGACGCATGCTCCTTGGAAGAAAAGTTATGACCAACCAAAACAGCATATTAAAAAGAAGAGACATTATTTTCCAACAAAGGTCCGTCTAGTCAAGGCTATGGTTTTTCCAGTAGTCATGTATGGATGTGAGAGTTGGACAAGAAAGAAAGCTGAGGGCCGAAGAATGGATGCTTTTGAACTGCGATGGTGGAGAAGACTCTTGAGAGTCCTTGGACTGCAAGGAGGTCCAACCAGTCCATCCTAAAGGAAATCAGTCCTGAATATTCATTGGAAAGACTGATGCTGAAGCTGAAATTCCAACACTTTGGCCATCTGATGCGAAGAGCTGACTCATTTGAAAAGACTCTGATGCTGGTAAAGATTGAAGGCGGGAGGAGAAGGGGATAACAGAGGATGAGATGGTTTGATGGCATCACCGATATGATGGACATGAGTTTGAGTAAACTCCAAGAGTTGGTGATGGACAGGGAGGCCTGATGTGCTACAGTCCATGGGGTCACAAAGTGTTGGACATGACTGAGTGACTAAACTGAACTGAATGAAACTATCCAATCTACTTCTAGCAATTTAAAACTATTCCTTTGAGAATAATACAAAATGCAGTTAATTACTTAAAAACAACCTTGAAATAATGGAAACGAAAGCAGCCATTCCAAAGATAGATCCTGAAATACTAGGGCAGATATTCTTACCTAGTGACACCAAGTTACTGTAGTTCTCCAACATCACATCTCTATACAAATCCCTTTGAGCTGAGTCCAGGCAATCCCACTCTTCCTGAGAGAAGTCAATGGCAACATCCCTGAACATCACTGATCTCTGAAACAGAAACATAATAGTAGTTGTGAAAAAAAAGAAAACACTTTTTTTAATGGAAGGGGAGATGACAGAGAGCTCTCTACAAAGAAGGGAACAGAGCAATTTGGCTGGGCAGTCTTTTACATGGATGAGACACTAAACAAATTGGTGCTTCTCAAGTTTCTTTTTATGCTTGTTGCTTTAGATAAGAGTATCTATCAAAAAAAAAAAAAAGAGTATCTATCTATGTTGCTGCATATAGAATATCTCATTATACACATAAATCTGGAAATTCAAAGAAATAACACACAAAGTACCCTGTTCAACATGTATCTTATATACCATACATGCTCAATAAATGCAAGTTTCTCTTTCTTCTCCACGTAAGAAGGAAAAACATTTGGTAAATTTTTCTATAAAATCTTATAAAATCTCCATAAGATTTGTAAAGAATGAGATAATTTACTAAAACCTCAGGTTCATTATATTAATATCAGAATATTACATCATAAGCATTTGCCTATTACCAACAATTTAATAAATACTTAAAATAGGCTGTACAATAGCTCCATATAAAGAATATATCTGACTTAGTAAGTGTGCATCATTAAACACTTTAGGTTATATAAAAACCTCGTAAGCATTTCTTACTTTTGGGAGTTTATAAGTCTCAACAGCATCATCATATGAATAATGATCTTTCTTGTTAGTATTCATCACTTAAAAAACACCTTTTTCCTTATTCTAAGCAACAGAAAGGTGGTGGTACAGATAATCTCAACTTACACATTCAAGATTAGCCCAACATGCTCAATCTCAAAATGATCCATGTTATTGGTACTGGTCAATCATGGATTCCCAGTAGATGCCTGATCCCTCTGTATTCAATCCCTAATCATGCTGTTAATCTTAAAAGCTCACAAAGCATGAGGTCTTGCTAAATACAGACACTAAGCCTAGTCAAGAGCAAATCCTACCTTTTCTAACCAGGAAACTTAGGTCTAAGAATTTCAAAGTTTTCTCCTGTGTGGTGTGTAAACATCTGTGTCTCTGCCTTTGTTATATCAGTGCTCCCAGGCAAAGATGCTCATTGGATTTTTGCTTAAGTATGTGAGTATAAAGTAGACTGGAAAGGCACACTTAGGGAAAATACTATCACTTATAACAATGGAACAAACAGGAAAGCACATTCCTGAGTGGGGTGAGTCAGGAAGGACCTTTTCAGAATAAGCAATGCAAACATGCACATACTCTGTAAAAAAGTGATTATTTAAAGAGGGTACTGGTTTACCTGAGCCATGGTTTTTACAGCTGCGAGACATGGTTGATCATCTTCTAGATTCCTATTTCAGAGAAGCACAGTCTGGAAAAGGTAGTGCTGGGGAGGAAAAAACAAAACCATGAGCCCATGCTTTGTACAAAGCTCCATATGGATAAGTCAGAGTTATCTTTGTTGTTTTCCTCTTCCTGTCTCTTTCTACTATCCACAAAATACACACTAAGCAGGGGAGATACAGGTAGGTGATGGCTCTTACCCTGGTCAAACTCAACACTCTCTCAATATACAAAAGAAAATATTTACAACTTCTCTGTTTCTAAAATGAAATTTGTAGGCAATAAGACGCATTTATATACAGTATAGGAAATGGCAACCCACTCTAGTACTCTTGCCTGGAAAATCCCATGGACAGAGAAGCCTGGTAGGTTACAGTCCATGGGGTCGCAAAGACTTGGACACAAGTGAGCGACTTCACTCACCCGTACCAAAAATAGAGATAATGCCCACCTGTTACATTTTAATATGTTAATGATCATACACAACAACACAGAAGGCACAAACAGTTAAATACTTATGCTTACAACCACAGAAAACATTTTGTTGACATCGTTTATTTATAGCTGACATTTTAAAATAAAGGCCATATGTGTGTGTGTGTGTCTGGGTCTGTAGAATCAAGGAAATACATTAACTACAAATAGAGACTTCTACAAGTATGTGATAATTGGCAAGTCAAACATCACAAGCAGTGTTGCCACCAGTGCTGTAACTTTTAAAAATGGTTTTTTAAAACTCAGTAAATTTCTGAATAAAACAAAGTACAATCTTTTATCAATCAAACTATGATAGCATTCCTGGAAGATTTAGCTAATAGTAAAACTATGCAATTAATAGTAAAAGAGAAATGTTGAACAATTTGAAAAGTATGTGAGAGGTTCTAGACCCAAATAATAATAAACACATTCCACCCCGCCCTCAGCTGTGGTCCTCATTTTGCAGGTCACTGAACAATTTTTTTTGTTGTGCACTGCAGGACATCTAGATCCGAAGTTGGGCAAACTAATGCCTGCCAACTATTTCTTAAAATAAAGCTTTACTGAAACACATCTATACTCTATACTCATTCATTTATATACTGTCTTTGGTGACTTCCACACTATAATGGCAGAGTTGAGAGCTGCAAGAAACCGTATGGCCCACAAAGCCTAAAATATGTACTGTCTAGCCCCATACAGAAAAGCTGTCAAACCTATGATGTAGATTCATGGTTTGCTCCAGTCTTTCAAAAGCCAGAAGCCTTCACCCTCAGTCCAGTTATCTTAACACTGACAAGCACCCAGTTATATTTCTAAAATATCCCTGCAGAAAAGTCACTGCCTCTATGGAGAATCACTGATACAGGTGCTCAACAAATAATTAGAAACTCCACTTCTTCCAGCTGCAATAGGTAACTGTGCCCATCATAACAATAAAAGAGAATTCTGGTGAAATGAAAATCACAATTAAAAATTCATCACAGAGCTAAAGACACAAATTTAAGTGAACTAATTAAACTCCAAAAAGTGCCAAGTTTTTCTTAAAAGACATATGTGGATGCTCCCATTCCTGGCAGGTTTAAACTAAATTTTGCTTAACTTAAAGGTAAATAATCCAATTATTTCAATAAAAGGACAATATCAAAACAAGACAAAAAGCAAATTCCAACTATATGCTATCTATAAGAAACACACTTTAAATACAAAGACACAGACAGGTTAAAAGTTAAATGGAGAAATATATATCATACAAATGCTAAGCATAAGAAAGCTTGTGTACTCATATTAATATAAGGCAAAATAGATTTCAAGACAAAGAGTAATACTAGAAATAAATTTATCAAGAAAACATAGCCATCCTAAATGTGTAGAGAGTTAACAAAAAAATATCAAATACTGAAAGCAAACTTGACAGAACTAAAAGAAGGAATAGACAAATCCACAATCAGATTTGGAAATTTTAACATCTCTCAGTAACTGATACAACAAAGATTTTTAAAAATTAGTAACAATATAGAAGATTTATTCAAAACTATCAGGCACTGTGATACAATTGCTATCATACCCAACTGTCAAGAACATCACACTCAACTGTCAAAAGCTGAGATGTACTAGAGCGAGCTGAGCTGCCAGTTGTTAGAAAAGCTGAGGAAGACAACAGCCAAAATAAAGTACCAGTCAAGCCTTTAATCTTTAATCACTTATTAATCAGCTAGTATAAGCAAGAGGCTAACCAAGAGAAAGTGCTGACTCCCCTACTGTTGTATTGAGTACCAAGTCACAGTGGAGAAAAAGTATCAAGGTTTGCCTCCATATCCATGATACGGAACTCTTGGCAGAGGTGCCTGATAAAGAGGTACTGAAGGACTTCCCTGGTGGTACAGTGGATAAAAATCTGCCTGCCCATGCACAGGACAAAGGTTCAATCCCTGGTCTGGGAAGGTTCCCACATGCCACAGAGCAACTAAGCACAGCGCCACAACTAAAGCTCTCTGCAAGTAGAGAAAACCTGTGCACAGCAACAATCAAATACATAATGTAAATGTATTCTTTAAAAAGAGAGAGAGATTATAATGGAGGCACTTGGGTTAGACAGGCAGGTGTGTTTAAGAGCATGACTGGCGAGGGGGCCTGAGTCCTGGACTGCAACTCCCTTAGGATAACCACAACCAAAGTACTAAAAATATTTTAAGTTTTGAGTCATTCAGAGTATATTTTCTGGTCTTGGTTCACACACAATTAAATCAGAAACAACAATAAGAGTTCTAGTAGAAACTCCAAATATTTGCAAACTAAACACACTTTTAAATAACCCATAGAAGAAATCACAGGAAATTAGAAAATAGACTGAACTGAATGACTATGAAAACACAACTTATTGGAACTTCCCTGGAAGGCCGGTGGTTAGGAGTCCATGGTTCTCTTGCAGGGGGCATGGGTTCAATCTCAGGTCAGGGAATTAAGATTCCATAAGCTGCAACTTACCAAATTTTGTGGGCTGTAGCAAAACCAGTATTTAAAGGAAAATTTATAGCTTTAAATGATAGGTAAAAAGGGAGGTATACCATCAGTGATTTAGGTTCCCATGTTCAGGAGCTGGCCAAAGAACAAATGAAGCTCAAAGTAAGAGGAAAAGAAATAAAGAAATAAACACAAAATCCACAATGGATTTAAAATGGATCCATTAAAATCCAAAATGGATTAATAGGGAATCAACAAAGTAAAAAATGTTTTCTTTCAAAAGATTAATACAATTGATAAGCTTCTAGCAAGTCTATGGAGAAAAAGAAATTACCAATATGGAGAATACACTACAGACTTCATAGGCATTAAAAGGATAATGTACCTCTATGCCAATAAACTTGACAATATGAATAATATGGACAAATACCTTAAAAGACAAATTATTAAAAGTCACACAAGAAGAAACAAAAAATAAACTGCCTCACATATATTACAGAAATTGAATTTTCAGTAAAACAAAACAAAACACCCTGTCTACAGAGAGGACCCAGATGGCCACCAGTAAATTTTACCAACATTTAAGGCTGATATAGTACTATTCTTTCATAAACTTTTTCAGAAAGTAGGAAAAAGAGTAAACATTCTTTTTTATATTTTTAGGCAAAAAACCCATAATACCAAACCTGACAAAAATATTACAAGAAAAAAAATTATAATTCAATATCTCTCATTAACACAGACACACGATAAATTGTAAGGTAATATCAAATAGACTTCATTTGACTTTGGAACTGTGTTTCATATAAGACAAAATTAAATCAAACTGGAAAAAAAAATCCCTAAGAACCAAAAGCTAATTGAAACAAACTTATCTGTTCATAATACTAGCATGCTAAACACAGAAAGGAAGTGTTTATTTCAAGGAACTTTAAAATGTATACATTTGACATTAGATTCCAAGTGCAATATAACCTACAGATGAAATAACTATAAACTGTTTTTCAGCAGCTATACTGTTATTAATGATATTGGCATTGTTATTACTAAAACATTCACATTCTGAAATAATTATATCAGGTACACATATATTAATGAGAATGAAGCAAATATGTGATTAGCTTAATGTTATTAAGAATAAAGATTTCTAGAGTACAAAAAGAGATACAAATGTAAAAATTAAGAAAAACTATAACCTTTAAATTCATTGGAAATATCAGTATAAACTCAGGATCTATTTTTCTCCTTTTAAAAAATACATATGTAACCAGCTCTATAAAAACCTACAAGCAATAACAACCAGAAGCAAGGAAAACTATTATCCTAACTGTGGCTTATTAAAAGTTTACCACTAAAAGGAACCACAGCTCCATACAGAAGTGGCTGATTTCATACTTAACACAGGAAAATGTATTAGATGGGCCGAGAACATCTTGTTACACCAGAAAGTTTGGCATCTACCAAAGACTCCAAAAGCCATCATAAGGAATTCAAAAGGAGCCAAATCAGAAGTAGTAAAGAGGATCCCACTAATAAAAGATAATTTAAGTTTTAATAAGAATAACTGCTATAGACTGAACATACCAAACATATTTGCATCGACAAGTTCTTAATGGTAATTTAAAGGAAAAATATAGGATAAATTTTGAAAGATACTGAAAAATAATGAGATGTAAAATCAAGCTTTCATCCTACTTTTTTTCTGCCGTATTTTAGTTCTTCCACCAGGGACTAACCCTGGGCTTGGGCAGTGAGATCACCAAGTGCTAACCACTGGACCACCAGGGAATTCCCTATTCTACTTTTTTTGCATAAGCTATACTTCAGAGTAACTAAGACACTGATGACAGGATGGTTCCCTTTGTAGAAGTATCCCAGCTAATAAATGCAGAAGAAATGATAGAATTAAATAATATTCTATGACTTCTGAAAACATAATGGATTCTAAAGGAAAGATTATCAGTGGCTGCTAACATCATATAAAGGAAAACAACCAAATGTTATTCACTACTTCAGATACATACAAACACATACACTTATATATATATATCACTTGAGAGAAAAGTAGAATAAAGGTAAGTCCAGGGAGTTATCTACAGAGGGAAGAAACAAGGTGAAAGGGACAGGAACGGATGCTAGACTTCTCTAAATTCACCTTGTTCTACAGTTTTGATTTTAGAAATATGTAAATATTTTATGTGATTTTAAAACAAAATTAAATCAAAGTGGTGGGAAGATAATCCCTAAAAGTAGAAAGCAAGGTGAAACAAAGGAGCCTGTGTCTCTCAAGTTGATGGTTTACCTATAAGAAAGGTGTTATTATAGGTGACTTTAAAAACACAGAATTTGATTATAGATCCTTTAGTGGGTTATGTCCTGTTGAACTACATGAAGTCTGGGCTGTTTTCTGTATTTATAAGATTAGTGAAAATGTTGACCTTGTTATTTTGAAACTCTTCCTCTCAATCCAAAAGGAAGCAGAAAAAAATGGAAAAAGAACGAACAGATGGAACAAATATAAATGGCAAGATGACAGAGTTGACCCAAACTACCAATAACCACACTAACTACAAATAGGAAAAACACTCCAATTAAAAGATGGCTATTGTTAAACTGGATAAAAACACAAGATCCGACTAACTGCTGCCTACAAGAAATGCACTTTATCAGAACACAAATAGGTTAAAAGTACAGAAAAAGACTGGACCTTAAATAAAGTTGAGGCCAAAGAATTGATGCCTTTGGGGAACTGTGCTGGAGAAGACTCTTGAGAGTCCCTTGGACTGCAAATAGATCAAACTAGTCTATCCTAAGGAAATCAATCATGAATATTCATTGGAAGGACTGACGCTGAAGTTCCGATACTTTGGCCACCTGATGTCAAGAGCCAACTCACTGGAAAAGATCCTAATGCTGGGACAGATCGAAGGCAAAAGGAGAAGCGGGCGGCAGAGGACGAGATGGCTAGATAGCATAACCAGTTCAATGGACATGAATCTGAGCAAACTCCAGGAGATAGCGAAGGACAGGGAGGCCTAGCATGCTACAGTCCATGGGGTCACAAAGACTCAGACACAACTTAGTACCTGAACAATAATAACATAGAAAAAGATATACCATGCTAACATTAATGAAAAAAAGCTGAAGTGGCTATATTAAATATCAGATAAATTAAATGTTCAGAGCAAAGAATATTACCAGAGGAAACCATTTCAGAATGATAAAGGGGTCAATTCAACATCTGGACATACAGTCTGAAATATTTATGTAACTAATAATAGAGCTTCCAAATATATGAAGCATAAACTGATAGAAATTACAGAGAAAGAGGTAAATCCAACTCACTCAATAAGAGTACAGAAGATTTAAGGGGGCTTCCCTGGTGGCTCAGGGGTAAAGAATCTACCTGCAATGCAGGAGATGTGGGTTTGATCCCTGGGTTGGGAAGATCCCCTGGAGGAGGACATGGCAACCCACTCCAGTATTCTTGCCTGGAGAATCCCATGGACAGAGGAGCCTGACAGGCTCTAGTCCACAGGGTTGCAAAGAGTTGGACACAACTGAAGCGACAGAGTATAGCACATAGAAGATTTAAACACTACCAATCCATCTGTCTCAGCAAGTATTAATAGAACATTACGCCCAACAGTGGCAGAATACAGTTTTTTCAGTGCACACCAAACATTTATAGGAGAGCCCACACGTTCTGGGTCATAAAATAAATTTTCATAAATTTAAAACGACTCAAGTCATATGAACTATATTCTCTGAACATAATGGAATGAAATTAGAAATCAGTAGCAGAAAAACATCTGGAAGATCCTTAAAATGTTTAAAAACTAAATAAAGTGTTGTTAAATAACCTATACGACAAAGAAGAAAAAAGGCAAATTAGGAGGGATTGTGAACTGAAGGCAGAATAACTGAAATAAGATTACCAAGTGATAACTTTTAAGGTGGGCATATGATAGTTCATTACACTTTTGTGTATCTCTGAAAAATAACAAAAAAAGTTAAAAAAGAATGCTGCTATGTCAGAAATAGCACAACAGAGCTCTTCCTTTTTAAATTTATGGATCTCAAGGCCCTTCTTCCTCAATTTAACCACTTTTGGAAAGCATCCACAGAGAAGGCAATGGCGCCCCACTCCAGTACTCTTGCCTGGAAAATCCCATGGACGGAGGAGCCTAGTAGGCTGCAGTCCATGGGGTCCCAAAGAGTTGGACACAACTGAGCGACTTCACTTTCACTTTTCACTTTAATGCTTTGGAGAAGGAAATGGCAACCCACTCCAATGTTCTTGCCTGGAGAATTCCAGGGACGGGGGAGCCTGGTGGGCTGCCGTCTATGGGGTCGCACAGAGTCAGACACGACTGAAGTGACTTAGCAGCAACAGGAAGCATCCATTATAATTAACTGCACATATATTCCTTGCTCCCAGTCTACAGAAAATTGCCTGGCCTCTCCATCATTTGAGAAGGCTTAGGTGGGACATTTCAAAAAGAAAAGATTCTTACGTCCTGGAAAAACAAAATCATTTCATGAAACAAAGAGGAAACATATACACACCTTGAAGCTTGCTTCTGACTGTACAACAGTCATTCTTCCTTCCTCTGGGTGCTACTCTCAGAGGGGAAAAAAAAAGAACCATGAGATACTGGGCCTTTCTGAGGGTATACTCTAAATTAGAACCCCCACCCCATTACTACCTCTCATTTAATATAGAGGACAATCTGAAGGAGACTAGAACAGTTCTGCACTTTATGGGCCAAGATCGCAGCCATCTTGGGCTAGAATCTGTTTCTGAATTCAAAGCTGTCTGTTGGAGACAAGAGTGCTGCAGTGGAGTGTACAGTTTCCCAAGTCTCTGACTGACTCTTCTAGCACACCCTCTGGAAGTATTCCCACTCCTGGAATTCCATTACATTTCCCAGTGACCTGTCTTGAAGGTGCCATCAGTTCTAAAATTCTCATCTCAAGGCCAGATCTGTGCTTTAGAAATAACTAATATTCTTAAATCAGGAGTTCAAATTTCTGACTTATTCCTTCCTGGCATTTTTCTGCATTCAAAACCCTGAAGGTTATCAGGTGAGAGGGCATCAGCAAGCAGTAGGGAAGTTACATCTTAAATCCCACAGCAAACTAAGGATAAATATGCAAAATGAAGCGCCACAGCCAATGTGTGAAAAAGAGGGGAAATGAATCACTGTGATCAAAAGAGAAAGAAGTCATCCTCAGAGGACCACATGGGATTTTTTTTTTTTAATATTTATTTATTTGGCTGTTCCAGGTCTTAGTTGCAGCATGAAGGATCTTTAGTTGCAGCATGTGGGATCTAATCCCCCAACCAGGGATGAAACCCAGGACCCCTGGATGGGAAGCAAGGAGTCTTAGTTATTGGATCACCAGGGAGGTACCCACATGGGATTCTTGATCCATAGGCAGACTCAGCCCCAGAATGAATCCAGAAATACCAAGAAGCAATTTTACCTCTGTACCCAGCTAAACTTCCATAAGGTCACAGGCTATGAAACATACAAATGACTTACAGAGTCACACACAATCATATTTCCACAGTCTCACAGCCAGTCACAATCACCAAGTTAACGCTACATTGTCTGACCATCTAGTCTGAAAATCCAATCCTACACCGAACATACACATCACTCAAGCACATACAAGCACCCTGCTGGGGACACACACAGCCCAAAACAACCTTTCACAACAGCACTTACTCTTTTCACTGTCATTCAATCAGATAGTCAAAAAACACAAGCAAGTACCAGTTCGAGGAAATAAGCAATCACAAACGTCGTGTTACAGAAACACTATCATAACACCTCAAAGTCACAGGCAAACCCCAGTAACACACACACAACCTCAAAGTAACACAAGCACTTCCAAACAGCCTGTCACAACAACACTGTCGCACACCGCAGTCTTGAACAAACGGTCCACACACAATTATACTGTCACATAAGCACATTTCCACTCAGGTAAGCACGCGGTCAGGAACACAGTCAAAGCAGAACTACCACATCCTCAGAGTCACAAACAGCTCACACTCACACAAACCCTTACACACAAAACCACAGTAGTACACGCCCATTCGCCGATACGGTAACCAATACCAGGTTGCCTGTCGCGGGTGCGCGCGCGCGCGTACACACACACACACACACACACACACACACACACACCAGCAGGAGACACGGCCACACACATTAATTCCAGTGACGCTTCCTCGGAGCGTTTCCGCCCTGGCGTTCCGGACATACCTCGACAGAGGGTGCAGTTCAGGGCCCAGGATCTGGTGCCCGGAATCCCTGCCCGGTTTCGGGTTCGCCCGCCCTGCGGGAGCCAGGCCAAACTCTTCCAGGGACGCAGCCCTCTCCCCATGCAACGTCCCCAAATCGCGCGAAAAAACGGAAATGAAGCCGCGTTCGGGACGCGGTGGCTCTGGGAAATGTAGTCCAACTCCGGGCAGGCTGTGGCTGGCCGGCCAGGACGCTAGGAGACCTAGTTCATTAACTCCCGGCGGGGTTCGTGGACCCCACTGCTGCTAGAACCAGTTCGCTCCAACTGCCGCGCCCCGGAGATTTCTGGGAGAGCCCGCCTGCGCTCATTGCGCAGGCGTGGAACGCGCTCGGCTCTAGCCTTCGGGGCAAAGACTGCGGCCGCTGTTGAGTGGTCTCGCGGGTCTTGGCCGGTCAGGAGAAAGTGGGACAGGCAGATAGGGGAGGTGCAGGGAATCAGCTTGAGCGTCAGATTGACACGAGACCCTGTGTGTCTGTCCTTTTGGTGGAGGTGAATATGTGTGAGACATTGAGAGATATTTTCGGGTGGACTAGGAGTCCCTCAGTGACCGGTGTAGGGTTGTGTTTCTGCCTGTGTGTGATTCTCTTTGCTGCTGGGTGTCAGGTGATTCGTACTAGAAGCTGCCTAGTAATAGCATTTTATAACTGTGTGGGATTGTCTGAGAGATTAAGGGGCCTCTTCCTTTGTAGTTTGTGTCCATAATTGAGAGTGGTTGTGTGACTGGTGATGATTTGTCTTATATAAATGTACTTTTATCATGCCTATAGCTGAACGTCTGTAGGAGTGTGATTAGCAAAAGAACGTATATGTGATTGTGAAAAAACGATGGATGGTCAAATTATTTCTTCCTTGAACACCAATTTGATAATCTGGAAAAGGTCATCAGTTCATTTAACAAATAATTTAGGCCTGATTTTTCAACTGGATCAAATACATGTAATTATGGGGAAGAATGCAAAATCAACTTAGTCGGCTGTGTTTTTTTTTTTTTTAAGAAGCATATTTTCAAAGGCAACCTTAGGGTAACTGCTTTTTCCTCCGCCACAGCCCTTCAAAGTAGGCATTCATTCTCTTCTACTATTAAGGGGACTTTGTTGGGTAAGGTTGAGAGGCCATCCAGTTAATAAAACAATAAAATAACTTTATATACAAGAAAAATAAATTTCAGTAGAGTCCAGCATTAGTCAGATTTCCTGAATTCTAGGTCAAACCCTGTTCCCCTTTTCTATGAACATGTGTGTGTTAGTTGCTTGGTCATGTCCAACTCTTTGCAACCCCATAGACCGCAGCCCACCAGGCCCCTCCGTCCATGGGATTCTCCAGGCAAAAACACTGGAGTGGGTCGCCATTTACCTCTCCAAAAGAAACTATAGAAAGAAAGAGAAGTCGCTCAGTCGTGTCTGACTCTTTGTGACCCCATGGACTGTTGCCTACCAGGCTCCTCCATGCATGGAATTTTTCAGGCAAGAGTACTGGAGTGGGCTGCCATCTCCTTCTCCATTCTATGAGCATACCTTGACTCAAAGAGAAAAAAAAACTGATATAGGTCTGTTGATAAGCCTGGGCTTGTTTTCACTTACTTCATGACCTCCTGTTCTTAAAAAAAAAAAAAAAATCATAAACTTGTGAACGTCCAGCCCAAAAGAGATGGAGCTGTCGTTTCATCACTCCTTGGTGAACAGAAGAGCAAGAACTAATAAAGCTTATCTGATTTTTAGGACCATTTACCAAATACTTTGATTTCTTCCCAATTTTGTGGAGTAGCAAGTTTGGTGACCAAGATTGTTGAGTGAATGAACCTGTGTGCTTGATCCAATATAGCTATGTGAAATAGAGATGGTCAAATTGCTCTGACTTAGAGTGGGTCAGAATGTCAGAGTGGACCAAAATTTTGTCAAGAGGATACATAGGAAACATGGTTTGTTTGTTTTTTTTAAAGAGGTGACACATTCTGGTTTCAAATTGGACAGACATGCATAGGTTTCAAGCCACATCTTGATTGTCTGTTGTCTCTTTTGGCTTTTGAGTAGTTGTGATGATTGCTTGTAAGAGAAAAGAGGTTATTGTTTAAAAAAATAGGAATTACTAACCTGAGATGAATAGATTCCATGTAGATGGATTTCTTATTGTATATTAAACTTAGGACATTTTGTATGTGTATAGATGTGATTTTTCTTTTCCAGAGAAAGTAGAGGCACCTTTATCAGATTCACAGAGGTACTTTGACGCCCCCAAAACTAAAGACCTTTAGAAATAAAGGTCACAGGAGCTGAGGAGGACCTTTTTTCAGCATACTATATGATATATTTAATATAAAAAATGTATATATTTTTGGAAGGATATGCCCCTCTGTCAATGGTAACCTTTGAGGCAAGAAGCGAGGACTTACAGTCAAGGGGGAGAGTGTCAGAGAGGACTTTAGGTATTACTGATAATCTCTCTTTTTTCCTTACAAGGAAAACATATTACTCATGTATGTAAATTTTAATCTTAAAATTCAAAAGAAAATGGAGATGAAGAATTTGGAGCAAGAAATGAGTCAAGGAACCTAAATTTGTGGAAGAAGATAAAATCCAGAAAAACCATGACGGAAACTGCAGAGGGGAAAGAACACACAGGCAATAATTTTTCATAAGCCCCAGGTGCCCTGTTTATTAGCTGACAGTTTCAGATTTACGTTATGGCCCAGACCCTCAAGGATTAGTTATCGCTTGAGCCCAGCAACTAAAGCCTGTGGTAGTGGTTGCCCATGAACATTACTGATAAGTATATTCTTTTTCCTGGCATTGGGTCATTTTCTTTAAGACTCTTTATCAATGCTGGCAATAGATTAGGTTTATACCAGTACATATGAGTCAGGCATTTATTCAGTGATCTCAGGTTCTCAAGTATTTTTATAATTATTTTTCACTGTTTTTATTTTTAAAAATTTAAGCTATAGGAAAAGCAAAAGAATATTATGATGTACACTCTATATCCTTTACATAGATTCACCAGTTTTTAACATTTTGCACCATTCTCTTAATCTGTCTGTGCTTATTTACATATTTTTGTTTGTTTTTTGCTCTATTTGTAAGTGCAATATTATGAGTATTCAACACCATGAATATACATAAGAAATTTAATATTGATTCATAATATCGTCTAATATATAATCTGCTTTTACATTGTCCCAGTTGTTCCCCGATACCCTATATGTGCATTTAAAAAACTGATACATACTCCAAATCAAAATCACACATTGCAGTGGACCAGCTTTTATGTCTCACACTTCTGGAGGCTGGGAAGTCCAAGACCACGATACAGGCAGATTTTGTTCCTTCTGAGAGCCCTTCCTGGTTTACAGATGGCCACCATCTTGCTGTTTTCTCACATGGTGAAAAAAGGGCCTATCTTTTTAACGTAGAGCAGTATTCCCTTCCAGAGAAGGCAATGGCAACCCACTCCAGTACTCTTGCCTGGAGAATATCAGCGACAGCGGAGCCTGGTGGGCTGCCGTCTATGGGGTCGCACAGAGTCGGACACGACTGAAGTGACTTAACAGCAGCAGCAGCAGCATTCCCTTCATTTGTTTTGTGTTTCACAATGACATTTTAAAGAACTTAAGAGGCTAGAACGTCGAGCCTAACATTCTGGATTTCCTTGTTTTGTCATGATTAGGTTACATTTAAATATATTTGACAAGAATACTAGAGGCAGTGCTGTATGCATCCTATTATATCACGTCAGTTCAGTTCAGTTGCTCAGTCATGTCCTGCTCTTTGTGACCCCATGGACTGCAGCACACCAGGCTTCCCTGTCCATCACCAACTCCAGGAGTTTACTCAAACTAATGTTCATTGAGTTGGGGATGCCATCCAACCATCTCATCCTTTGTCATCCCCTTCTTCTCCGGCCTTCAATCTTGCCCAGCATGAGGGTCTTTTCAAATGAGTCAGTTCTTCGCATCAGGTGGACAAAGTATTGGGAGTTTCAGCTTAAGCATCAGTCCTTCCAATGTATTCCTGAGTATTCTCAGGACTGATTTCCTTTAGGATTGACTGGTTTGATCTTGCAGTCCAAAGGTCTCTCAAGAGTCTTCTCCAACAGAACAGTTCAAATCATCACTTCTTTGGCGCTCAGCTTTCTTTATAGTCCAACTCTCACATCTATACATGACTACTGGAAAAACCGTAGCTTTGACTAAATGGACCTTTGTTGGCAAAGTAATGTCTCTGCTTTTCAATATGCTGTCTAGGTTGGTCATAGCTTTTCTTCCAAGAAACAAGCATCTTTTAATTTCATGGCTGCAGTCATCATATGCAGTGATTTTGGAGACCAAAACAATAAAGTCTGTCACAGTTTCCACTGTTTCCCCATCTGTTTGCCATGAAGTGATGGAACCAGATGCCATGATCTTAGTTTTCTGAATGTTGAGCTTTAAGCCAACTTTTTTACTCTCCTCTTTCACCTTCATCAAGAGGCTCTTTAGTTCTTCGCTTTCTGCCATAAGGGTCATCTGCATATCTGAGGTTGTTGATATTTCTCCCAGCAATCTCGATTCCAGCTTGTGCTTCATCCAGCCTGGCATTTTGCATGATGTACTCTGCATATAAGTTAAATAAGCAGGGTGACAATATACAGCCTTGACGTACTCCTTTCCTGATTTGGAACCAGTCTGTTGTTCCATGTCCAGTTCTAACTGTTGTTTCCTGACCTGCATACAGATTTCTCAGGAGGCAGGTCAGGTGGTCTGGTATTCCCATCGTTGGAAGAATTTTCCAGTTTGTTGTGATCCACACAGTCAAAGGCTTTGGCATAGTCAATAAAGCAGAAGTAGATGTTTTTCTGGAACTCTTGCTTTTTTGATGATCCAATGGATATTGACAATTTGATCTCTCTCTGGTTCCTCTGCTTTTTCTAAATCCAGATTGAACATCTGGAAGTTCTTGGTTCACGTGCTGTTGAAGCCTGGCTTGGAGAATTTTGAGCATTACTTTACTAGCATGTGAGATGAGTGCAGTTGTGTGGTAGACTCCAAGGCAAATTTGGCCTTGGAGTATGGAATGAAGCAGGGCAAAGGCTAATACAGTTTTGCCAAGAGAATACACTGGTCATACCAAACACCCTCTTCCAACAACACAAGAGAAGACTCTACACATGGACATCACCGGATGGTCAATACCAAAATCAGATTGATTATATTCTTTGCAGCCAAAAATGGAGAAGTTCTATATAGTCAGCAAAAACAAGACAAGGAGCTGACTGTGGCACAGACCATGAACTCCTTATTGCCAAATTCAGACTTAAATTGAAGAAAGTAGGGAAAACCACTAGACCATTCAGGTATGACCTAAATCAAATCCCTTACGATTATACAGTGGAAGTGACAAATAGATTCAAGGGATTAGATCTGATAGACAGAGTGCCTGAAGAACTAAGGACAGAGGTTCATGACATTGTACAGGAGGTAGTGATCGAGACCATCCCCAAGAAAAAGAAATGCAAAAAGGCAAAATGGTTGTCTGAGGAGAGCTTACAAATAGCTGAGAAAAGAAGAGAAGCTAAAGGCAAAGGAGAAAAGGAAAGATATACGCATTTGAATGCAGAGTTCCAAAGAATAGCAAGGAGAAATAAGTAAGCCTACCTCAGTGATCAATGAAAAGAAATACAGGAAAATGATAGAATGGGAAAGACTAGAGATCTCTTCAAGAAAATTAGAGATACCAAGGGAATATTTCATGCAAAGATGGGCACAATAAAGGACAACTACCGAGTCCATGTGCAGCAATGAAGACCGTGCACCCTAGAGTCTGTGCTCCACGAGAGAAGCCACTCCATGAGAAGCTTGTGCACCGCAGCTAGAGAGCAGCCCCTGCTCACCACAACTAGGGAAAAGCCTGCACAGCAATGAAGACCCAGCACATCCAAAAATAAATAAAAATTATATGTATAAAAATCAATGGGAGAAGGAAATGGCAACCCACTCCAGTATTCTTGCCTGGAAAAGTCCATGGACAGAAGAGTCTGGCGGGCTGAAGTCCATGGGATTACATGACTGAGCATGTGTGCACAAGGGTGGAGGGAGATGGATTGGTAGCAATAAAGTGGTAGAACTAAAAAAAAAAAAAAAAAAGAGTGTAACTGTGTTCCAGTAAAACTTTATTTACAGAAACAGGCAGTGGCAGGATTTAGCTGCGGGGGCATGGCTATAGTTTGCCAGCCTTTGTTCTAGGATGTATATTATGAATGTTGTATCACTGAACATAGGGTATTTGGAACATGCAAATGTTATCACCTTTACTAGACAGTGCAGTATTTTCCAAAGGAGATTTTTCAACTTTTATTCCTTACTAACATTTGAAATTGTCAGAATTTTAAATTTAGGTCAATCTGGTAGATGGATATGAGATGAAATTTCATTTTGGTTCTACTTTGCATTTCTCTAATTAAGGTTAAGGTTTTATCTGGAAATATTTAATGGCCATTTGTCTAATATGAAATGCATATTAAAGTTATGTGCTCTTTTTTTCCTTAAATTGTCTTATAGAATTTTATTAAAAATATTCTGGATGTTTATCTTGTGTTAGTCATATGTATTGAAAGCTTGTCTTTTCATTCTCTAGGGAATCTTTTAATAAGTGAAAGTTCTCTAATGTCAGACTTATTTAAAATTTTTTTAAGACTTGTTCTTTCTTGTGTGTTTTAAGAAATCAATATCTTACACCAAGGTCTTAAATTTAGTCTCCTACATTATCTTCTTAAAGGTTTATAGTTTTGCCTTCCACACTTTTGGTTGTTATAAAATCTTTTGGAATCAATCTGTTTCTGAAAGATAAAAGTATAATTTATGTGTGTGTGTGTGTACACCAATTGTTCCAGAACATGGAAAGGTCATCATTTCCCTTCTTATTGACAGTCATAAATTATATTAACATATATGTATGGAACTGATGGGGGACGGTCTTTATTCAATCTGTTGATTAATTTATTATTTCCTGTAATATGTGCATGATCTTGATTGTTGTTGTTCAGTCGCTCAGTCATGTCCAACTCTTTGTGACCCCATGGACTGCAGTCCTCCAGGCTTCCCTGTCCTTCAGCATCTCCTGGAGTTTGCTCAAACTCATGTCCATTGAGTCAGTGATGCCATCCAAACATCTCATCCTCTGTCGTCCCCTTCTCCTCCTGCCTTCAATCTTTCCCAGCATCAGGGTCTTTTCTAATGATTCAGCTCTTCACATCAGGTGGCCAAAGTATTGGAGCTTCAGCTTCAGCATCAGTCCTTCTAATGAATATTCAGGATTGATTTCTTGATTAACATAGTTTTTGGTATATGATAACACAAAGACCTATTTGGGACCTTGTTAATCTCCAGTATATAGGTTTACTTTTTATTCTTATCTTTATTAGTCCCTTGTTTGTACTTTCTTTTGGTTTATTGCCATTTCTTCCCCACATTTTAAGTTGGATAATTAGGCAATTAATTTTTATGATTTTTTATAAAAGTTTTAAGTATTTAAAATGTTTTAAGGATTTAAAATGTTGTGTTGATTTCTGCTGTACAATAGTGATTCAGTTATATGTATCTTCTTTCTCTCTTGTTAGTTGCTCAATCGTGCCCAACTCTGTGTGACCCCATGGACTATAGCCTGCTAGGTTCCTCTATCCATGGGATTTCCCAGACAAGAATACTGGAGTGGGTTGCCATTCCCTTCTCCAGGGAATACGCCTGACCCAGGGATCAAACCCAGGTCTCCTGCATCGCAGGCAGATTCTTTACCATCTGAACCACCAGGGAAGTCCTAATTATATGTCTACATATATTCTTTCTCATATTCTTTTCCATTATGGCTTATTACTGGATATTGTTATTTTTTGACTGCACCGTGCGGCTTTCCAGATCTTAGTTCCATGACCAGGACTCAAACCTGTGCCCCTGCAGCAGAAGCATGGAATCCTAACCACTGGAGTGCCGGATAATTCCCTATTACAGGATATTGAATATAGTTCCCTTTGCTATACAGAAGGACCATTTTGTTTATCCACTCTATATGTAATAGTTTGCATCTGCTAATCCCAAACTCCCACTCCATCCCTCCTCTATCCCCTTCCCCTTGGTAACCACAAATCTATTCTCTCTGAGTCTGTTTGGTTTGTATTATCATTTGTGTCATATTTTAGATTCCACGTATAAGAGATATCACATAGTATTTGTCTTTCTCTTTCTGACCTACTTATTATGATAATTTTTGGGTCCATCAGTGTTGCTGCAAATGGCATTGTCATCTCTTTTTATGACTGAGTTGTATTCCGTTGTATACATGTACCACATCTTCTTTATGTATTCATCTGTCAGTGAACATTTAGGTTGCTTCCATGTCTTGGTTATTGTAAACATTTCTGCTCTGAACATTGACGTGCATGTATCTTTTTGAATTAGAGCTTTCTTGGGATATATGCCCAGGAATGGGATTGCTGGATCATATGGTAGCTCTATTTTTAGTTCTTTTTAACAAACCACCATACTGCTCTCTCTAGTGGCTGCACCAATTTACATCCTACCAATAGTATAGGAGGGTTCCCTTTTCCCACAGTTTCTCCATCTAGTGACAGACGTTAACTAGACTTATTTTGGTGATCATTTTGAAATATATGCAAGTATTGAATAAACATGTTATATACCTGAAACTAAAATAGCACTTATGTCAATTATATCTAAAAAGAAAATAACGAGTTCCTACCTCAAGGTTTTTCCAGTGGTCATGTATGGATGTGAGAGTTGGACTATGAAGAAAGCTGAGTGCCAAAGAATTGATGCTTCTGAACTGTGGTGTTGGAGAAGACTCTTGAGAGTCCCTTGGACTGCAAGGAGATCCAACCAGTCCATCCTATAGGAGATCAGTCCTGGGTATACATTGGAAGGACTGATGCTGAAGCTGAAACTCCAATACTTTGGCCACCTCATGTGAAGAGTTGACTCATTGGAAAAGATCCTGACACTGGGAGGGATTGGGGGCAGGAGGAGAAGGGGACGACAGAGGATGAGATGACTGGATGGCATCACCGACTTGATGGACATGAGTTTGGGTAAACTCCGGGAGTTGGTGATGGACAGGGAGGCCTGGTGTGCTGCAATTCATGGGGCGACAAAGAGTCGGACACGACTGAGCAACTGAACTGAACTTCAAGGAAAAAAACCCCCAAATTTCATGACGAAAAAACCCTGAAATAATTTAACAAAATCTATCAAAAAAAAAAGAAAAAATTTCTCAGATTATTTTTTGTATACCAGAATTGTTTTTAATTGTGTGCATCTGTCTTAAGCCAAGTATTAAGCATTCAATCAAATGTGGTTTCAATGAACTTCTCCAAGAAACAGTATTATTTGAAATATTAATTTAAATTTTTTTTCAAACTGGAAATAACATGTAAAATGTATTTCTTTATTTGGGTCACCCTCAAAGAAGCTTGAAAAACATATCATATTCCAAAACCACACATTAAGATATTGAAAATGACTTGAGGCTGTGTCAAGTCATTTTTCCATCATAAACATTTCTTGGAAAGATAATTCCTAAACTCTGGAATTAATCTAGAAAAGATAAATCTTAGACATTCTGGCAAGTGGTATTCCTCTGTATTCTTTTAATTGTATGTTAGATGTTATTTATATTTTACCTAGAGTATTTATTATCATTTACAGCAAAAATCTATTATTATCTGCTCCTGTTTGACTTTGAAACTAGGGCTATGCTACCAGCCTCACAGAATGATCTTCAAAAATTTTATTAGGGGAGTGGTGTTGAAAAATTTCAAGTGTAGAACTAATTGTACTAAATTTCTCAAAACACACAAATAGGAAAAGGTCTACTGGCTAGGATTTGGTGCCTTCACTGCCATGGCCTAGATTCAATTGCTGGTTAGGAAACAGATCCTGCAAGCCACGTGGCAGGAAAAAACCAAAACACAAACAAAAACACCCCAAAACAAAGACAAAACCCCACAGACTACTAAATCTCAACTAAAATGAAAGCTATCCCAAATAACCATTAAAGAAATTGAATTTGTATCATAAAGCTCCCCCAAAAGAAATCCCTGGGCCCAGGTGCCTCCACTGAAATGTTTTTCAAAAACATTTGAAGAATGGACACAAATTGTACACAACTTCTTCCAGAAAATATAAGGAACACTTCCCAACTCATTTTATGAGGCCATTATTACACTGATTCCCAAATGAGACAAAGACCAGGGGGAAAAACTCATAATTTTTGACACAAAAATCATCAACAAAATGTTAGCAAATCAAATACAGCAAGGAAGTTATACAACATGACTGGGTGGGATTTATTACAGGTATACAAGACAGGTTTGGCATTTTAAAAAATCATATTAACAGGTTGAAGAGGAAAAATACTATGATTAACTGCCTCAGAAAAAGTTCAATGGCTGCAGAAAAAGCATTTGATAATATCCAACATCCATTCATGATTAAAAAAACATAGTACCTCAGGAAGTTAGGAACAGAGGGGAATTCCTTCTATTTAAAAAAGATCACTTACACAAAACCTATAGCTAACATAATACTTAATGGTGAAAGATTGAATGTTTCCTCCTATGCTTGCACCACTTTTTACTCAACACAGCACTGAACGTAACAGCCACCAAAATAAGGCAAGAAAAGAAAAAAGGCATATAGACTAAAAGAAAAAAAACTGTCCCCGCTTATAGCCAACATGATTTGTCTATGTAGAAATTTCCAAGGAATGTACTAAAAAAACAAGCTTTTAAGGATTAATTAATTAGTTCTGCAGCAAGATCATAGATTACAAGATCAATATACAAATTATTTGTAATCCATATACAAATTATATTGATATTATAATCTGTGACTTTGCTGTAGAACTAATCAATAATTTGCATATTGATTTGTATATACGTATATGTACACACACAATTTGTATGTACTAGTGATGAATAGGTAAAAACAAAAACACCGTTTATAACTTATCCAAAGAATATGAAACACTTATACACTTACATATATGAGATGTGTATGTCCAAACTTGCAAATCCTAATAAGAGAAATCAATGACTATGTTAGTTTTCTAGGGCTCCATAACAAACTACCACAAATTTAGTTTAAAACAACTAAACTTTATTTTCACACAGTCTAAAATCAAGGTATTAGCAGGGCCATGCTTTCTCTAAAGACCCTGGGAGATGATTCTTTTTTGCCCCTTCCAACTTCTGATAGGTATTAGTAATCCAAGGTGTTCCTTGGCTTATAGATGCATCATTCCAACCTTGCCTTTCATTCCACATGGCTTTCCCTATGTGTTTGTAGTCATACTTGCCTTTTATAAGGATACTGGTCATTAGAGTTGTGCCTACTCTAATCCAGTACAATCGCACCTTAATTTGATTGTATTTGCAAAGTCTCTATTTCCAAATAAGGTTGTGTTCACTGGTACTGAGAGTTAAGATTTGAATATTTTGGGGAACACAATTAAACCCACAATAAAGACCTAAAAATGGAGAGACATGTTCATGGATTGGAAGACTCAGATAGTAAAGACATCAATTATCCCCAAATTGAAATTCTATTAAAACTCAGCAAGCTTTTTTTTTTTGGTAGATATAGGTTAGTTTATTCTAGAATTTATATGAAAAGATCTAGAATAGTTAAGTCAATTTTAAAAAGGTAAAGTGGGATGAGGATGAGTCACTCTACCCAATATTGACATCCTATAGAATGACAATAAACAAGACAGGGTGGCATTGGCAGAGGGATGGGCACACAGATCAAGAGAAAGGAATAGACAATCCAGAAGTAGACATAAAACAAATATAAAGGCACAAAATCAATTCAATAAAGATAGCCTGTATATAACAAATAGTACTAGAACAACTGTGTAGTCCTAATGGTCCGGGAGCAAGCGATGAGAATGAAGACAGAACACGAAATCTGGTGCAATGGGTCAGGGAACCTGCAGCCTCTATTGGACTGAGGGGCAGAGTCCACTCTTGAGTCCAGCTTTTATTCCTAATTGCAGACTATAAGACTTTCTCAGATCTTATCTTTCTCAAGACACACACTGTCTTAATCACGTACTCCTAAATGTCATGGACTACACTGACATAGTCCAGATCTCCTTGTGTTTACCCCAGGCCGTTCCCTTCTGGGCTAGTCTTAGGAACAATTAGCAAGTGCATAGGCAGCGTTATGCCTGACGCCGAGCTGGTGTTCCAAGGTCCATGCTTTCATGAACCCAGTCATACTCCCATCTGGGTCTGGCCTTGGGGTTTATAACAAAGCAATTATTCTTAAAAATGAAAGATAATCATTAACACAGTTTCTAACATGCTGTGTTTCCAGGTGCTGTTTCTGTGAAATTTCTCAAGGCTGTGAAAGTACATTATTAGGAATTCCCACTACATCTCCCCCTTTTTGTTTTTGCAGGAGTAGATATGCCATCCAAGCAACTTCTTTCTTCATCAATTCTCAGATAGTTTCTCTCATGCATCTGAGGACTAGACACAAAACAGTTAAAAATATACATCCTGATATTATAGTACCAGCAATCTTCCTCCTAAAATTTTAATCCACATCATGGGGTTAAGTACATGTAAGCTTTCCTCAATTTCTTCAAATAAGTCAGTTTCTGGGAGCAATTATAAGTGAGCATTTTGCATATTAGAAATAGTAGCCTGTAATTGGGAAATATATAAGGATAGATTATTACGAATGGGTCCTCTCAAATGTTTAGATAATTGATACCAAGTATATGAACTTTGATTATATTTATGAGGTATGACACAAAACGAAGAGATATTCCTATCACACTTAGGATGAATTTGTAATTTTAAATTTTGTACTTCATCCCCTAGTAGGAGAACTGCATTTTCTAAATCAGTCAATCGTTCATTAATTTCTTGGTCTATGTGGGTTTGATTTCCCCAGGCAGAACTTGCATTTTGGCGCCCCTGCTGTACAAATGTAGTCGTTTGTATAGTTTCATGCAGTGCCATCCCAGCTACTGCTGTGGTCGTGGCTATAGCAATAATTCCCACAATAGCTGCTATAAAGAGTCCAATAAACCTTTTGGAACACTGTAGTACTTTCTTTATTACCTTTAAAAGAGCATGTGTTTCAGGGGAGTCTTCCCAAGGTCTGAATTGACTTACTGGAAGCCATATTCCCAAGCTCCTTCTTAATATAACAAATGAGTGATTAGAATTATAAAGTGAAGAACTTAAGCAAGTATATAATTTGCAATCCTGGCAAGAAAGTTCTTGTACACTTTCATTGATAGAAATTGTTCCTTTCAAGGGTACATAAGGATCTCTCATGCAAACCTGAATATAAAATGTCCAGTCTGTACTGGTATTAAATGTCAATGAATAGTTTTATTGGAATAATGTCCGTCCCAAATTTGGAATTTTTTAAGACTTAAAGCCAATTTCCAAATCTCTCCTTGCCCTCTTCCTTGATACAATTGTGGGAAGGGAGGTGATGTGCCATTACCATGTCATATAATTGGATGATCTGAATTAGTGGTAATATTAGTATGGTCAAAGACTCTATACACCTGCCAACGCAGCCTTTTGTGAGGATTGCAGAACTGATTTTGATGAGAGCAATTAGAGACTGCATACCCCTTAGGGGTATTAAAAAGCAGAGACATTAGTTTGCCAACAAAGGTCTGTCTAGTCAAGGCTATGGTTTTTCCAGTAGTTATGTACGGATGTGAGAGTTGGACTATAAAGAAAGTGGAGTGCAGAAGAATTGATGCTTTTGAACTGTGCTGTTGGAAAAGACTCTTGAGAGACCCTTGGACTGCAAGAAGATCCAACCAGTCCATCCTAAAGGAGATCGGTCCTGAGTGTTCATTGGAAGGACTGATGTTGAAGCTGAAACTCCAATACTTTGGCCACCTGATGCAAAGAACTGACTCGTTTGAAAAGACCCTGATGCTGGGAAAGACTGAAGGCAGGAGAAGGGGACGACAGAGGATGAGATGGTTGGATGGCATCACCGACTCAATGGACATGAGTTTGAGTAAACTCTGGGAGTTGGTGATGGACAGGGAGGCCTGGCGTGCTGCAGTCTATGGGATCGCAAAGAGTTGGACATGACTGAGTGACTGAACCAACTGACTCATTGATTCCTTAGAGGACCAGTCCCATACAATTTCATAGTAACCCTTAATCAAAATTACTCCCTCAGTCCTATGGCAATTATCCCACTTAATACAATCTTGTTTTTCAGTCCACAGCTTGTGATGCTTGCATAAAGGCCTGTCTGATTTGGGGTCATTATTGGGTTCTGAGTTGTTATGAGCAAAACTCAGACCAGAGAGAAGATGTAACTGAACCTTAGTATAGTTGCTATTTAAAGAATTAGTGGACAGCCAGGCATGCATAGATAATTTAAGACATCCTGTAGCTGGTCCTACACAAATTGGCCAAGATTCATACCTATAAGTAACACTGAAGGGAGTCCCTTCCTCTTGTTTAGAAAGAGGAAGGTGTGTATCTTCAGGTCCTGGTATCCAGGAAGAATCATTAATGTAAGTGGGGATCATAGAATTCCCCCAGTCAACGGGTTTTAGTAATGGAGGGTTAGGTATGTATGCCCAATAAGTATAATTTTTAGATTCAGCTGTTGCTAAGTGTATACTCACTGTGGTGGTAATAGGAGCAAACATGGCAACAGCCAGATTGTTAGGAGCGACAGCTTTCCCTTTGTTTTCTAAGATCTCTGATTTCTGTGTTAATCTTTTAGCTTGTCCCCAAGTGGGGATCTTGTTCCAATTTGTCGGCGGGAGGGGAATCGTTACGTTTGTTTCAGACTCAGACCCTTAAAACTCATTACCAGGGGACTCTACGTGCTATGCGAAGCATCTCTTCTATGGGAGTTCACTCATGATATGGTTTCAGATGACGCGAGGGAATCCAAACAGGTGTTTCTGAATCACCTGGCGAAACACAAGTGAAACCCCTTCCCCAGGTTATCAGATTCCCCTATGCCATGAGTGCATTACTGGATCATACCACCAAACAGCTAGTTTGGGGAAATTTTCTTTTTGTTCCTTTGTAAAATGTCATTCTGCTGCAGTGAAATCATTATCTTAAAGCAAAAAATTTAGAGTGAATAATGCTTTATATAACTTTTGCTGTGGGAGAAGTGACATTCCATCTCCCCCTTTTTGTTTTTGTAACACTTCTTTAAGAGATATTATAACTCATTCTACAATAGCTTGTCCTTGGGGATTATAGGGGATTCCTGTATGATATTTTATAGACCAAGCCTTTAAAAAATCCCTAAAAGCAGAACTAGTGTAAGCCAGGCCATTGTTTGTTTTTATATTTTGTGCAAGGCCCATAGTAGCAAAGTAGCTACGCAAATGTGAAATAACATGCCTTGTAGATTCTCCAGAGCAAGCAGTTGCCCAGATAAATTTTGAGTTAGTATCAACCATGACATGCACATAAGCAAGCTTTCCAGAGGATGGAATCTGAGTTATGTTCTTCTGCCAGATCTGATTTGGCTTCAGGCCACAGGGATTAACTCCCCCAGCTTCTGTTGGAGAGGTGGTTATCACAACCATCTGACATGTAGGACAAGTCTGCACAATGTTAAGCTTGAGCCAGAGTGACATGAAACTTGGTTTTTAAACATTTTGAATTACAATGTGTCAGGTCATAAAAGGCTGATGCCTCTGTAAAGACTGCACATAAAAGGGCATCGGCTTGAGCATTTTTTTCTGTTAAAGGCCCTGGTAAATTAGTACTAGCCCAAATATGAGAAATGTAGAATGGAAACTGTCAGTGTCTAACCACCTGTTGTAAATTTGTAAAAAGTGTATACAATGTGGATGGGATAGTATCCTTAATAGTTGCTGTTTCTATATGTTTAGTGACAAGTACAGAATATTGAGAATCAGATAAGATATTAACTGCTAGGGGAATATTTTGTAATGCATGCGTAACAGTCAGAATTTCTGCTTATTGTGCAGAATATTCAGGTGTTTCAATAACTAGCATAAATGCACCTGTATATCCTGCTTTTCCTTGGCTAGTGTGCCATCTGTAAAAATGAGAGGAGCATATGGAACAGGGTTGACACTAGTAATTCTAGGCAAAATCCATCTTGTTTGTTTTAAAAACTGCAAGATAGGCAAGTCAGGATAGTGGTTGTCAATTTGTCCAACATAGTCAGCTAAAGCTAGTTGCCAAGATAATGAATTTTGAAGAGAAATGTTTTAATTCTTTGGAGGTTAGTGTAGTGCAAATAAGGCAGGGATCATGTCCAGTAAGCTGCTGAGTACACTCTCTTCCTTTTAGAATTATATAATGGCTATCATATCTAAATAAGGGGTAACATTTTGTTTGTGAGTTAGCTAAGAATATCCATTCAAGTATTAAAGGAGTTTGCATAATCAACCCAGTAGGGGAATAAGGGGTAGGAAAGACAAACAACTGGAAGGCTCTAAAGGGTCTATTCTGTCTATTTGGCAGTTTTGTACAGCTTGTTCTATAATTGTTAGTTCTTTCTCAGCCTCAGGAGTTAGCTGTCAAGAGCTATTAAGCTCTGGATTTCCTCTTAATGGAGAGAATAAATGGGATAAAGAATAAGTTGGAATCCCTAAATTAGGTCGAATCCAGTTAATATCTCCTAGTAATTTTTGTAAGTCATTTAGAGTTTTAATTGAGTCTCTGCATACTTGTAGCTTTTGTGGTTTGATTGTAGTACAGGTGACTATATTTCCTAAGTACTAAAAAGGTTCAGTGTATTGTAATTTATCAGGAGCTATATACAAGCCAGCACATTTCATGCATTCCTTTAGCTTTAAAAACAATTCCTGCAGGTTACCAATTTAAGGTAAGGCACATAGTATATCATCCATATAATGAATGATATATACATGAGGGAATTGCTGTGGCACTGGGTGTAAAGCCTTGGCTACAAAATTTTGACAAATAGTGGGACTATTAAGCATACCTTGAGGTAATACAATCCATTGAAATCTTTTATGTGGCTCTTTTAAATTAATGGAAGGAATTGAAAAGGCAAATCTAGATTGATCATCAGGGTATAAAGGAATAGTGAAAAAACAATCTTTGGGGTCAATAACAAACAAACACCAATTTTTTGGAATCATACTAGGATTAGGTAGGCCAGGCTGTAAAGCACCCATTGGAATAATAACAGCATTAACAGTTCTCAGATCAGTCAGCATTCTCCATTTACCAGATTTCTTTTGTATAATGAACACTGGAGAATTCCAAAGGATAAAGGACTCAATAATATGTTCCTTGTTAAGTTGTTCATTAACTAATTCATGTAAAGCCTCCAATTTTTCTTGTTTTAGGGGCCACTGCTCTATCAGTTTTCCAATTAAGAGGTATGGGTGTAGGTGGAGAAAAATTAACATGAGCAGTGGCCACTACTGAAAAGGGGGCAGCTTAAAATCTTGAGCAGCCAAAGGATAAATTCTTCCTTGTTGATTTTTGCCCAGTCCCAATCCTGGTATATAACCTTGATTGAACGTAATTTGGCGACTGACCTCACTATATTGATTTGGAGCAATATGTATCTCAGCATGCCGCTGTTCCAAGAGATCATGACCCCATAGATTGATAGGTATATCAGCAATATAAGGTTAGATAGTAGCTGGTTGTTTATCAGGCCCTGAATAAGACAATATCATTGCACTTTTAGTCCTTGTGCCTGTCCCAGACCTACAATAGATACCGGAGCAGGCCTAGTTGGCCATGCTTTAGGCCAATGTTGAGAGCAGATGATAGAAACATTGGCTCCAGTATCTATTAAACCTTGAAAGTTTTTGTCACTTATATTGACTTAACAAGTGGGTCTGGATTCCAAAATCTTTTCAGTGAGAAAAATAACAGCTTGGCCTGTGCTTCCAAATCCCCTGGAGCCCCACTTTTTGTTTGAATGTCCTATACCCACATAAGGTAGAATTAAAAGCTGAGCAATTCTACTCCCTTTAGAAACCTTACAGGTAAGAGTGCTAGAGACCATAACCTTCAATTCTCCTTCATAATCATTGTCTATAACTCCGGTATGAATTTGAACTCCCTGGGAAATCAGTCTCCAATATTCCTAATAATAATCCAACTGTCCCCTGTGGAAGCGGTCCAAATATTCCTGTTGAAATAATAGCTGATGTCTCTCCAGGAGTAACAATAAAATCCTGACTACTACTTATATCAAGGGCTGTGTTTCCTTGGGTTGCTGGGGATAATTCCCTGACATGGCATGGTAATTCTGACTGTTGTTGCTGACGGGAGTAGTTGGGAGACATTTGTGGAGTCTGAACAGGATAGGCTCCCTTGTTTGTCAGGGTTGGGAGCTTGTCCTAGAGGCCATTTCCCGAAAGTGGGGAGCCATCCTTATGAAATTTAGAATGCCATTGATTTGCCCAATGATTTCCTTTTTTACATTCTGGGCAGAGGCCAGGGACATTCCCCTTTTGTGAATTACCTTTTTGAAAGTTCTTTTTGAACTTACTTTCAACTCTTGTATGTCTAGGTTTCCCACAATTAAAACAAGTGCTGGGGGAATTTAGAAACTCGTAATCCAGTCATAGCCTGAGCTAACAAATCAGCTTTAAAGGATTTGGTTCCCACTCCCTGGCATAGCTCAACATAATCATTCGAACTAGCATTTCCTTTAAAAGGGTTCATTACTTTCTTGTAATCAGTGTTAGCATTATCATAAGCCAACAATTGTAATATGACATCTGCCACCTCGGCATTTGTAACTTGCCCTTGGATTGCTTCTTGTAATGAGGCAATAAATTCAGTATTTATTGGAGAATTTTTTGAAAGGAAACAGAAGTCTGGCTTTTTGACTCTATTTTTTCCCAGGCCCTAAAGCAACACCTTCGCAATTGTTCTATAGCTTGATCATTCATACGTATTTGATCTTGCACTCTCCCCTGTGGACCTATTCCCATAAGTTATTCCAACAAAATAGGGATACTATGAGTCTGATTATGTGTAGCCAGAGTCTCAGCATGATCCTGCCACCAAGTACTAAATTGAAGAAATTCCCCTGGGTCTAACACTGTTTTGGCTAATATCGACCAATCTGCTGGAATGAGGCAATTGCCCTCTGCCACACCCTGAATTATTCCCACCTTGAATGGAGAATTTACACCATAATTTTGTACCGTTTCTTTTAATTCCTTTAGGATTTTAAAAGGAAAAGATTCATGAATAACCTTGTAGATTCCATTAGGGTTGTTAGGATTGACACCAGGAGCTCTCATGAATAGTCACGGGAAAGGCAGTATGAAAAGCCTTCAAATCTCCTTCCCGTTGTGCTGGGAAAATTCCTTTCTGTATGGATGAAAGATGAGGAGTGGGCATAGACTCTGGACTGAAGATGTTCCCTGCAAAGGCAGGTGGGTGGTGGAGGAAAGGGGAAGGAGGCGGAGGAAAAAAATCCCTCATCATCTTTTTCAAGAGTCATCATCACCTTCATCAAAAGAATCAGAAGTCTGCAAAGGTTCCAGTACTGACTTAATTAACAGCCACATACTCCAAATAGAAACAGGGAGCGGAGTTCCTTTTGCATGTTCTTTAACTCGGCTCCAACCTTTTCCCAGACTTCCAAATCTAAGGTCCCTATTGATGGGAACCAGCAGCAATATTTATCCACTACTTGCAACAATTCTAATAATCACCCTTCACTAACAGAAGCTCCTCCTGCTTTCAAGAGCTGTCTTAATAAACAAATATACGGGCGACAGTGTTCCACACTCTCAACATTTCCCATTTTAACCCCGATTAAATGCCTGAATGACTTACCAGCGGGTATTTTCAGAGGCCTCTCAACCGTCCCAGGTCCTGCATCACTGTAGTTTCTTTCTCTGGTAGCAGTCTTTCACTCTAGCCCCACGTTGGGTGCCAACTGTTGCCCTAATGGTCCGGGAGCAAGTGATGAGAATGAAGACAGAACACGAAATCTGGTGCAATGGGTCAGGGGACCTGCAGCCTCTATTGGACTGAGGTGCAGAGTCCACTCTGAGTCCAGCTTTTATTCCTAATTGCAGACTATAAGACTTTCTCAGATCTTATCTTTCTCAAGACACACACTGTCTTAATCAGGTACTCCTAAATGTCATGGACTACATTGACATAGTCCAGATCTCTTTGTTTTTACCCCAGGCCATTCCCCTCTGGGCTCCTCTTGGGAACAATTAGCAAGTAATTAGGCAGCAATCATGCCTGGTGCCAATCCAATGTTCCAAGGTTCATACTTTCATGATCCCAGTCTTACTCCCTTCTGGGTCTGACTTTGGGGTTTGTAACAAGGCGATTATTCTTAAGAAAAACACGAGAGATAATCATTAACACAGTTTCTTAATATATACTGTGTTTCCAGGTGGCTGTGATTTCTCAAGGCTGTGAAAGTACATTATTAGGAATTCCCACTACACAACTGGACACCCATAAGCCAAAACAAACAAGAACATGAAGCTAAAGCTTATAATATATGCAAATATTAACTTAAAATGGATCACTTAACTGCAAAACATAAAACCATGAAAACTTTAGGAAAACATAAAAGAAGATCTCTGAGATCTGGAGCTAGACAAGCAGTCCTTAGATTTGACACCAAAACCAAGATCCCTAAAAGTAAAAAGTAATAAGCCAGACCTTATCAAAAGGTCTGCTTATCAAAAGGTCTTTTGCTCATCAAAAGACCTTGCTAAAAGTATGAAAAGATAAGGTATGCACTGGGAAAATTTTTTGCAAACTACATAGCCAACAAATGACTAGTATCATCTAGAATAAAGAAAGCATGCTCATAATCCAAACAGTTTTTTAAAAAAATATACAACTAAAAAATGAAGGAGTATAAGACAAAGTCATATCACCACAATGGGTAGAGATGGCAAAAAAGCACATCATAATGAGCCACTAGGGAAATGGAAATTACAACCACAAAGGGATTATCACTACACACCTATCAGAATAACTAAGATAAAAAGTGGTGAAAAAGTCAAATGCTGGTAGAGCTACAGAGAAAACTGGGTCACTCATGTTCCTGGTGGAAATATAAAATGAAAAAGCCACTTTGGAAAATGATTTGTCCATTTCTTGTAAGAGAAGCATTCATTTAAAACAACTCTCTTAAATGTTTATACCAGAGAAATGGAAATTTATGTTCATGTAAAAACTTATACAAAAATGTTCGAAAGCAGCTTCATTTTTAAGAGCAAAAGACTTTTCTCCCCTTAGGGTTCCCTTTTAGTAAGAATTTTGATTCAGAACAAAGTATAATTGCACATTAATTATATTAGAATGTTTTGTTCCAAAATGATTTATCTGACACTTAGTAAAAGTGATGAAAGATTTACCTTGTGTACTGTATTTGTCTCTGGTGGCCCTGATGGTAAAGAATCTGCCTGCAATGTGGAAGATCTGGGTTTGATCCCTGGGTTGGGAAGATCCCCCAGAGAAGGGAATGGCAACCCAGTCCAGTATTCATGCCTGGAGAATTCCATGGACAGAGGAGCCTGGAAAGCTATCATCCATGGGGTTGCAAAGAGTCAGACACGACTGAATAACTAACACTTCACTCTCACTGTATTTGTAAAGTCTCCTTCTCTTTTGAATTCTGTAGTATGATTAAAACACAAACTAAAAGTAATCTTTACAATAAAAGGTAACATTTACTAAGCATTAACTATGTAGTACATATTTCTATAGGCTTTATATGTATTTACTCCTTTAAACTGCAGAAAACTATGATGACATATGTGATATCAATGTATTATTAAGGAGGAAACTAAAACAAACTGGGGTTAAGTAACTTTCCCAAAGAAACACCCAGACAGTAAATGGTGGAGCTCAAATGATACTGAACAAGATAATGATGCTGAACAAGAGAACCCTACCTTTTAGGGTTGAGCTTTCATATGAATCACTGTCTAGCAAAGATTGAAATATGATGGAAAGTAATTCTGCACTTATATTAATCTAGCCTTTTTAAACTATGAATTCTCTGAAGGTGAGTTACTCATGAGTTTAAATAAAAAAGGATACTCATATTCATAATTTGAATTTTCTGATATTCCAAAGTCGAATGTTATAGATAAACATGGAAAGGATTTACTAAATTAATTTTTCACACAGTCTTTTTCCATTATGAGGTTTCTGATGTTGAGTAAGGTGTGAATGACATCTAAAGTCCTTACCATATGCATTACATTTATAAGGCTTCCCACCAGAATTAATTCTCTGATGTTAAGTTGTGATCCACAATTAAAGGCCTTCCCATATTAGTTACATTTGTATGTTTCTCACCAGTATGAACTCTCTGATAGTAAGTTAGCTGTGAGCTACAAATAAAAGTCTTACCACATTCCTTACATTCATATGGTTCCCAGTATGAAAAATCTGATGTAGATTAAGTTGTGAGGCACAAAATAAAGATCTTCCCACATTGCTTACATTCCTAGAGATTCTCACCTGTATGAATCTTCTAATGTTGAGACAGTTGTGATCCATAAGCAAAGGCCTTTCCACATTCTTTACATTCAAAGGGTTTTTTTTTTTTTTTTATCAGTATGAATTCTCTGATGCTGAGTAAGATATGAGCCACGAATAAACGCTTTCCCACATTCCTTACATTCAAAGGGTTTTTCACCAGTATGAGTTCTTTGATGTTCAGCAAGGTGTGAACCACAAATAAATGATTTCTCACATTCTTCACATTCATACGGTTTCTCACCAGTATGAGTCCTCTGATGTGAACAAGCTGTGAGCCATAGTTAAAGAATTTTCCACACTGCTTACATTCATGTGGTTTCTTACCTGTATGGATCCTTTGATGTTCAGTAAGTTGTGAGCCAAGGATGAAGAAAATCTCACAATCTTTACATTTATAAGGCTTTTAACCAGTATGAAATCTATGATGTGGAGAAAGCTGTGAACCATAACAAAAGGCTTTCCCACAGTCATTACATACATAGGGTTTCTCACCGGTATGAATTCTCTGATGTCCCATAAGTTGAAAGCCACGAATAAAGGACTTTCCACATTCATTACATATGTAGGGTTTCTCACCAGTATGAAGTCTCTGATGTTGAGAAAGATGTGAACTCTGCATAAAGGCCATTCTAAATTCTTTACATACATACGGCTTTTTGCCAGTATGAATTCTCTGATGCTGAGTAAGATGTGAGCCACGAATAAAGGACTTCCCACATGCCTTATACTCATAGGGTTTCTTACCAGTGTGAATTCTCACATGCTGAGTAAGTTCTGAGTCACAAATAAAAGTCTTTCCACATTCTTTACATTCAAAGGGTTTTTCACCAATGTGAATCTTTTGATGTCAAGTAAGGAGAGAGCCACGATTAAAGGCTTTTCCACATTCCTTACACTGATAGGGTTTCTCACCAGTATGAACTCTTTGATGGTAAGTAAGGTGCAAGCCACAAAAGAAGGCCTTCCCACATTCATTACATTCATAGGGTCTTTCACCAGTGTGAATTCTTTGATGATAAATAAGTTGTGAGGCACGAATAAAGGCTTTTCCACACTCTTTACATTCATAAAGTTTCTCTCCAGTATGAATTCTTTGATGATAAATAAGTTGTGAAGCACAAATGAAGGCTTTTCCACATTCCTTACATTCATAGAGTTTCTTAGGAACATGAACTCTCTGATGGTGAGTAAGTTGTGAGTCCTTAATAAAGGCCATTTCACATTCTTTACATTCATAGAATTTTTCATCAGAATGATTTTTCTGATGTTCAGTCTGTTGAAAGCCAAGGATAAAATACTTTCTTCATGCTTTACATTCATAGAATTTTTTCAGATGAATGAATTTTCTGTTGTAATGTAAGGGATGTAGTCTGACGAAAATTAGGCATTTCTTCATAGATTACTAGTTGTCTAGAAACCTCTTTATTTCCTAGTTGGCTTTCAAACTTGTCTTTGCATTCCCTATCATTTTTAAAACTTTTGCAGTCACACTTTTGGCTTGTAAGTTGTTCTATTATTTCCAATTGAGATGCTTCTAGTTCATAAATTTCTCTTTTTGATGGTAGCTTCTTGGTTTTGTTCCAGGAAGGGGGACCCCTTCCAGGGCCCGAAACTGGGCTCTTGTCTAACACTCGGAAATGAATTGTCCGAGGAGACACATGCTGACAAAGCAAGAGATTTTATTGGGAAAGGGCACCCGGGTGGAGAGCAGTAGGTAAGGGAACCCAGGAGAACTGCTCTGCCGCGTGGCTCTCAGTCTTGGGTTTTATGGCGATAGGATTCGTTTCCGGGTAGTCTTTGGCCAATCATTCTAATTCAGAGTCTTTCCTGGTGGCGCACGCATCGCTCAGCCAAGATGGATGCTAGCAAGAGGGATTCTGGGAAGTGGATAGACACGCGGTGTTTCCTTTTGACCTTTCCCGAACTCTTCCGGTTGGTGGTGGCTTATTAGTTCCGTATTCCTTATCAGGATCTCCTGTCACAAAACAACTCACGCAAATGGTTACTATGGTGCCTGGCCAGGGTGGGTGGTTTCAATCAGTGTGCTTCCCCTAACAGTTTCACACCTGGACTCCCAGTCTATAAGATAACAAGTAAACAAATGTTATTTTCAGATTCCTGGAAAAATGAAATTTCTATGGTTATAAATAGCCGTCTCAAACTGACTATCATAAAATGTCAATGGAACCAATGGAACAGAAAAGAAAAATCCAGAAATAGACACAATTATAATTGTAAATTTAGCCTACAATAAAGGTAGCAGCTAAAATCAGTTGGGAAGAGATGGACTCTTTCTTAATAAATGAAAGCAATAAACATAAGGATAAACATAGGAGACACTGATCTGAGAAAGATCCCCAGGGTTCTCCTTGTGCATGCTCAATCATTTCTGACTCTTTACAGCCCCATAGACTGTAGGCCACCAAGCTCCTCTGTCCATGGAATTTTCCAGGCAAGAACACGGGAGTGGGCTGCCATTTCCTACTCCAAGGAATCTTCCCAATCCAGAGATTGAACCCTTTGTCTCTTGCATCTCCTGCACTGGCAGGCAGATTCCTGACCAATGTGCTACCTGGGAAGCCCAGGGTTCTTACTTGCTGCAAAGAATTAAACTTTCCTTCTCCCTTAAAACAAAAACAACAAAAAAGCCCACAACACAGTGTTAAGGATAAACATTAAAAAAAAAAAAAAGATGAAATTGCATCAGTACCTTAGACATTACATAGGATATATTCCAAATGGAACAGATGTCCTTACAAAAATGAAAACATACAAATAACTAGAATAAAATTTAGGAGACTTTGCTATAACTGAAGAATGGGGAAATTTTTCCAAACCATAACTTGATAAAAAAAAAAAAAAAAAAAGACCATATTAGAGTTAAAAAAAAAAAAAGCATGTCAAAAACACATTAAGGAAAGTAAAATGACAAGCTGGGAAAAAATAGATAAGTAAAGCTATTTATACTTATGCTAAATCTATCTCAAAATTGTACTAGCAGGACTTCCTTGGCAGTCCAGTAATTATGATTGCACTTTCGCTGCAGGGGGCACAGGTTCAAACCCTGGTCAGGGAAGCAAGATTTTGCATGCTGCATAGCATGGCCAAAAAAAACAAACAAAAAAATAATTTTAAAAAAATTTTAATTGCACTAACAAAAGAACTCTGATGCATAAAGTCTTTACTGAAGCATAATTTGTTACAGAAAAAGAGTAAAAATAGCCCAACTGTCCATCACTAGCACTAGGTGGTTGGTTGAAATTATTCATGGTTTAGCCACATCATGGAATACTATGAAGCAGTTAAAAAGGAATATCTCTTCATATTAATATGGAGTGCCGATTGAAATACACTATTAATTTTAAAAGAAATGTCAACAAAAGTATGTATAATTATGCTCTTTGTTTTTTTTTTTTAGGTATGGTCTTTTTATCTTTTTTTTTTTTTTTTAATATATTGTAGTGGTTTTTGCCATACATTGACATGAATCAGTCGTGGATTTACATGTGTTCCCCTTCCTGATCCCCCCTCCCACCTCCCTCTCCATCCCATCCCTCTGGGTCTTCCCAGTGCACCAGCCCTGAGCACTTGTCTCATGCATCCAACCTGGGCTGCTGATCTGTTTCACCCTTAATAGTACACTTGTTTCAATGCTATTCTCTCAGAACATCCCACCCTTGCCTTCTCCCACAGAGTCTAAAAGTCTGTTCTGTATATCTGTGTCTCTTTTTCTGTTTTGCATATAGGGTTGTCAAAAATATGGAACGCTTCACAAATTTGCATGTCATCCTTGCACAAGGGCCATGCTAATCTTCTCTGTATCGTTCCAATTTTAGTATACGTGCTGCCGAAGCGAGCACTCTTTTTATCTTAGGAAGGAGAGAAAGTGGAAGTATAAATGTAAAATACACATTTGCTTTTATTTTTAAAAGGGGGGAGGAGTAAACCCCATGGGAAATGTGAAGAAGCCAGGGATAGAAATCAGATTTCTTTGAATATAATCTGTTTTGGACATTTGACTTTGGTAGTACATAATTATATTGCATAATTATAAAAAAATTTAAATTACAAGAAGCATAGCTTAAAAATTGAAAACAGCAACAAAAAATAAACTCATATTTAAAATTGGTAGCATAACCATACAAGGAAACTACCTCAAACACAGCAATTTGACTGTGAGATATACCCTATGAAGGGAATAGAAAATGGGCAAAATAATTATCTCAAATTGTTTTGAGTAATCATATTATTACTGGTAGTGTAGATCTTATTTTAGAGGCTTCCTGTATAATGTGGGATAGAGTAGGTAATCATGTGATACTCTAATCCCACTATTCTTAGTGTCCATGATAACTGGGACTCTTGGCATGAAAGAAAACAGATGCAGCTATAAGATTTTTTAAAGGGTTAAATAAAAAGCCTATAATTTAGATTAGAATTGAATTGGTATGAACTCATGCTATAGTTTATCTTTAGGCTTTTTTTTTATCTTTAGTTTTTAAATTAAGACTCTATTTCTTAGAGTAGTTTTAGGCTTACAGAAAAGCTGAACAAAGCTCAGAGAGTTCCCACATACCCCCTTCTTTGCCCCTCCAGGTTTCCTTACTAGTAATAACTTAATATTTTGTGTTGGTGCAGTACATTAGTTAAAACTGATGAATCTACATTGATACATTACTTTATTTCTGTTCTCCCTAACTCACCTTAGCCACACTTGTTTATCTGTTGATCCTCAAAAGCATCAAACTCATTCCTACCTCTAACTTCCCCTACTATCTCTGCCTTAAACTAGTCTTCTTGGGAATTCCATGGCAGTCCAGGGGTTAGGACTCTTCGCTTTCACTGCCAAGGGCCTGTGTTCAGACTCTGGGGAACCAAGATCCCACAAGTCTCAAGGTATGGCCAGAAAACAAACAAAACCCAGAAAACTAAACAAAACAAAAAACTGTTGTTAACCTAGAATTTGGATGGCTTACTTTACTCATATCGCCCCTCAAACGTGAGCACCTCAGAGAGTCATCCTTAACCACTCTCTCTAAAAGAACACCCACGCTTTCTGTTTTTCTTCATAAAAATCATCATTCTTTGTATGTTTTTATTTGTTACTATTGTATTTCTTCTGCTATATCAATTGGGATAGAGAATTTTTATTGTTTACTGCTATATTCTCAATACTTAGAATACAGAGGGTATTTAAAAATATTTGTTGGATAGACTCTCATACAGGTATCACCAGATCAGAAATATAGAATAGTAAAATGATTACCATTGGAAAAGGAAGGCAATCCCCTGTTTGAAAATACAGGAGAAAATGAAAGAAAATCAGGAAAGTAGTAAATGGAGCAAAACTGGAAAGAGGGCATGTGGGAACTCTCTGTGCTTTGTTCAGTTTTTCTGTAAGCCTAAAATTACCTTAGGGTATTCCTTAGGTAAACAGTTTTGTCCTCCAGGGCTCAGGATTCTTACTCCACAGGTCTAGGAGAAAAAGGCATTGGTTGGGTCTTTGAGAACTTCCAAGCTAATAACTCAAAGATGTGGCCAATTAAGCAACTGACAAAAAAAAGTTAAAATTAAGCAATTTTAACAATGGCCTCCCTTTGCCTGATCATCAACTACTCACCTGGGCTCAGATCTCTTGTCACATCCTGTACAACCTTCCAAGGCTCTTTCCCTTGCTTCAATAAGGAGAGCATGTCTGGCTTAGAAATGGAAACTCCTGTTTATAAATGAAAATGGATATGGTTACACTCTGCTTAAAATGGAGCACATTGTTCAGAAAGTAACAAGGTCAGTTATAGAAAGAGTAAGACGAAGGATCTATGAAGAATACAGAAGATACAGGTGCCCAATGGAGCTGTCCATTTCTAAGTCTATAAAGCACAAAAAATTTATTTGGGACTAGAGGTTTGAAATTCAGCTAGGCACTTGGAAACTTTTCTAAATTTCACAAAGACAGGTTGAATTATTAGGAGCAGACAAGCTTACCCAGTGAGACCAGGTTCCTGTAGTTCTCCAGCATCCCATCTCTGTGTAGATCCTTCTGTTCCAAGTCCAGGTATCCCCATTCCTCCTGAGAGAAGTCTATGGCCACATCCTTGAACAACACTAACCTCTGAGATGACAAACCCAGTGTTAGTGGTAAAACAAAAAAATATTTTCTAGAAGTAATGAGAGAAGAAAAGTATCACATAAAGTGGCCAAAAGAGAAAAAAGTTTGCAATAAGGTTAAGTAATGGAAAGGAAATTATGTGATAAATGCAGAGCACCTACATAGCTTCTAAACATTCCTATTACTCTATTACAGCTTCTCATGAACAGTTATAGGAATGAACAAAAGCCAGGTGAGTAGAGTTTTCTGATTAAATGAAATACTGTGTGCAAGCCCATGCATGAGTGCTCAGTTGCTTCAGTCATATCCGACTCACTACAACCCTATGGACTGTAGCCCACTGGGCTCCTCTGTCCATGGGATTCTCCAGGCAAGAATACTGGAGTGGGTTGCCATGCTCTCCTCCAGGGGATCTTCCCAACCCAGGGCTCGAACCTGCATCTCTTACGTCTCCTGCATTTGTTAGGCAGGTTCTTTACCACAAGCGCTACCTAAAAAGTCTGTGCAAGCACATAACACATGCAAATTCCCAAATAAGTTGCAAGTTCCTTCCTACCCTCTTCCCTTTAAAGAACTGAAAATAAGTAAGAGAAAGGATGGAAGGGAGGGAAGAAGGAGAGAATAGAAAAAAGAAGGGAGAAAAAAGAAAAACAAACCTGATGGGCCCATTCTAAATATCCTTTTAAATATTTATCTTAGAAAATAATATTTCTATGTAATTTAAGGGTTTATTTCCAACTTAAGTCTCAGAATAACAGCAATAATTTTCTCCCTTGTCCTGGCAAATCCTTTCATAGACATAATTTTTACAAGGTGTATATATATATATTATATTATGATTGTAATCATTTTCTTTCCTTTTTAAAAAACATTTTATTTATTTTTGGCTACACTGGACTTTCATTGCTGCCCTCAGGCTTTCTCTAGTTGTGGAGAATGGGAGCTATTCTCCGTTGTGGTGTGTGGGCTTCTCATTGTGGTGGCTTCTCTTGTTACGGAGTACAGGCTCTAGTCAGATGGGCTTCAGTAGTTCCCAAACATGGGCTCAGTAGTTGTGGCTCACGGGTTCCAGAGCTCAGGCTCAGAAGTTGTGGTGCATGGGCTTAATTGCCCCGTGGTATATGGGATCTTCCCAGACCAGGGCTTGAACCAGTGTTCCCTGTATTGCAAGGTGGCTTCCAAACCACTGGACCACGATGGAAGCCCTGTAATCATTTTCTTTTCCTTCCTTTCCCTCCTCCCACCTCATGCAATGTACAGCTAATGGGATCTTAGTGCCCTACCAGAGACTGAACCCCAGCCCTCAGCTGTGAAAGTGCAGAGTTCTAACCACTGGACCACCAGGGAATTCCCTGCAATCATTTTCTTATTTTTTTGGTATTTAGTTTGTATTCCTTCTCTAATGTCAGCTCCGTTTCTAAAATTGTCAACTACCTAATTCTCTGGCTCTGTTACCACTCATCATTGCTCACTGTACACATCGCTTATTCTGAGCAACAGAAAGCCAATGAAAGATGACCTAAACTCACATAGACATGGCCCTTGACTTACACATGTTATTCAGATTCAAAATGGACCTTGTCACTGGTATTCACCTCTGAGATATTCACCGACATGATACTCTCTTTGTTCTCAGTCCTGCATTTGATCACATTTCAATCTTAAAGCCTCACAGACCAAAGATCTCACCACATTCTGAGATAAACAGCAATTTCTATCCTAATCATCTAGAAAATAGAGTCAATGACAAAGACTGAATTTTGCATATGTAGTCCCATCTCATCAAACCACACTGACAGGAGAGGTTCTACTCTTTCCTTAATACATTTCCTGATTTGCAGAATGGATCCCAAATATGGCTAGAGAAGAGAGGGCTGGGGCTTAGTAAGGCAGAAAATCTGGAGGTAATAATATTGAGCATTCATATCCTAGAAAACAAGACTATTTGATGAAGGGAAGGAAAAACATCAACTCACATGGGGCATGGCTTGGAATGGCAAATTATTAGTCCTCCTCTGGCTTCTTCTTGCAGAAAAGTGCAGAGTCCTGAGAAGAGAGTCAAGGAAGTAAAATGAACCATGAGAATATGCTTGGTTCTAAATAACTAAGTTAAAATAAATATTTCCTTCCCTTTTCATGGCACCTGGTCCCTTCCATGCCCCAATACACATACTGAGATTTGCAGAAATCTAAAAAATCAAATGTCTTCCTCAATACCAAAAAACACAGATATAGAATTAACTTATGCTAAAGCAGTACCCAATTCCTGTGATGTTCTTAGGGTTCTCTGACCTGTCCTGAGTAGTTCACCTTTTCAGACTAGGGGGCCCTGATCCAAAATGTACCCAAGTCATGCCTGCTTCAAGGATACTGATGGGGCCCCCAGGCCTAGAAGTGCACTATATCCATGTAGGCCAAATCCTGAAACAAACACTTCACATAACTAAGATCTGCGTTTTTTCCCCAGGTCCAACACACTACATACCACAGAGTGCTGCCCTGACTTATTCTCATGTTCCAGGGGCAAGAAATATTTTGAGTCCAAAGTTTCATCCAGGCCACATGAAGTCACACTAGACTCATCCAGTAACCAAGGAACAAATCCAAAGCAACCTTTTATTTTTTCTTTTTAAATTAATTTTTAATTGGAGAATAATTGCTTTACAATGTTGTGTTGGTTTCTCCCGTACAACAATGTAAGTCAACCATAAGTATACGTATATCCCCTCCATCTTGATCTTTATTTTTAATTGTATTTATTTATTTTGGTCATGCGGCTTGTAGGATCTTAGGTCCCCAACCAGGGACTGAAACCCGGGCCCTTGGGAGTAGAAGTGAGGAACATCCTTTAAGAGCAAACTGCCTGGGGACTTCCCTAGTGATGCAGTGGTTAAGACTTTGTGCTTCCACCATAGGAGGAACAGATTCAATATCTGGTGGGGGAGCCAAGAAAGGCATGCCACATGACACGGCCAAAGAAAAATAACAAACTGGATATTTGTCTTTTTATTGTTGAGTTGTAATAATTCCTCACACACTCTAAAAAATCCAATTCCTTCTTGAACATGTAATTTTCAAATTTTGGATCCTACTTTGTAGGCTATACACCTGGGGCTTCGCAGGTGGCACTACTGGTAAAGAACCTGCCTGCCAATAAGAGACGTGGGTTGGATCCCTGGGTCAGGAAGATCTCCTGGAGAAGGGAATAGCAACCCACTTTACTATTCTTGCCTGGAGAATCCCATGAACAGAGCAGCCTGACAGGGTTGCAAAGAGTCAGATACGACTGTAGTGACCTAGTGTACATGCATTGTGGGCTATATTTTCACTTTGTTTACTTTGAAGCTGGTAAGTTTTTAATTTTGAGGAAGTCCAATTTATGTATTTTTTTTTTCAATTTATGTATTTTTTTTCCCTTTGGCTGCCTATACTCTTACATTTAGGTTGATGGTACATTTTGAATAAATTTTTGTGTGTGGCATGAGGTACGATGAGCCTGTGATAAATATTTCACAAGTGCTATCTTGACTCAACACTGATGTTATGGCTAAAAACTCAATTCCTCTTCACAGGAAGTTGGCTAAACTCCCTCCTTATATTCTTCTCTTATCAAAGTCTAACACAATATAGCTTTGCTGGGCTACCCACGGATACCTCAGTAGCCTTGCCATTGTAATGTTAACTACATCCACCTTCTTCCACAAGCACAGGTATGACTTTATATGGATGACCTCCTCCTCCATAAATGGAGATTATTTAACATGCTCATTAAGGACATAAAAATACTCACAAAAGAGCTTACAAAAAAAGTCAAAAGCCATTGCCTCATGTGGAATTCCTGAAAAGTATTGGTAAATCTGGACAGCTCTATCCCAAACACTGTCCATAAACTGCTGTGATATCTCTCAGGACCCATAAAGTCTTTTAGTCTTATTTGGGTCTGGAAGCAACATATCTCCTTACTGACAAATTTTAGTTAATCTCATTGATGCTGTTACTTACAAACCATCCCACCGTGAAAAGGAACTCATCCAACAAAAGGCTCCACAATCTCTTCAAATTAAAATCAGCAGTCACTTCCTGTTAGTGGCCTCAGAGATTGCGTCTTTGTAGAGGCCACAGCAACCTCTCAAGCCTCTGGACCAACTATGATGTCCACCTACACGTTAATGATGCAATAAACTGCCCCCTTTGGCCCTATGCTGTACATCATTAGAGTGACAACTGCTGGCTAGATGCTAAGATCTCTTGGAAATAAACGCTTTCAAATACCCTAAGCCTGGGAATCTCTGAACCCATATGCCCATTATGCCTTGGATCATGGAAGCAGCACTCTCACAAGCTCAGCACAAGTACTGATGCCTCCCTGATACATCCTGTAGGTGTAGCCAAATTCTAGCCCTCTAGAATATTCCGTCTACAGGAGGGACTGGTCTTCCCTATCCTTAGTCCCTTGCTGGATGTGATGGTGCTAGAGGAAGTCACCACTCCCCCAGAGTCCTTGACTAGGAATCCACCTGGGATTAACTGAGTAGACAACAATGGGAGTTCACAGACTTTCGGGACAGCACCGCCACCATCACAAGTGATGGAGGTCAGTGGAATGCTGCTGCTTTCCATCCCTTAACTAGGATGTTCCCCATAAAGGACAGGACCCAAGGGGCAGAACAAGTGGTCAAACTTTAGGAAGTCATCTTTGCACAAATGTCCTGACCAACAAATGGTTCTATCTGCATATTTTTACAAACTCTTGGGGCACTGCTTAAGAGTTTCCCCCCTTTAAGTGTAAAGAAATCTGGGAATCTCTTGTCTTACAGATACTGAAACATAAATCAAAGTCACATATCTTTGCATATACAAGGTCCTTCCAGGACAATCCTGATTCCCTTCAGAGTTCCAGACATTACCGACAGTGACCAGTGCACACATTTCACTTCTCAAAATACACAGTGCTGGGCCGCTGGGAGAGGCATTCAATGGAACTTCCATTTCCCAATAGGTCCCAGGCAGCTGGTTTAATTAAGAGACATAAAGGTCTCTTTAAACAGCTCCCTTTTAAATAGCAGTGTGTAAAAGGACCCCCACATGTGTCTCTCACTTACCCCAAGCCTTAATCTCTCCTAATATAAGGCCCATTGGCTGACTCACATCTAAAAGAAACTTTAGGAAATTTCCTTCACTATTTTCTATATTTAGAGGGGAATATGTCTCATCCTCCACACACATGAAGACATCACATATGAGCTCTTTTAATAATAATGTCTCCCTCTATTTTTATGGATTTTTCAATACTGCTGTCATTTCATCAGGGCTGGAAGTCAGATAGAGGGCACATACTCTCTTCAGACTCGTTAACTGTCCCATGGGAGAAGCATCTGTCCACCTAGTATGTGATCCATTTGAGCCTAACTTTCCCTCCCCAGAAAACCTTCCCCACTATTTGGATTATAAAGGGTTGAAAATTAATCTGAGCTCGCTTTCTGATCCGTTCCAGGAAATTCAAATTAGTGCTCCTAGGTTAAGTCTCTTAATCTACAGGAAATATGGAAAAACATGTTAATGATACAGTGGGAAACCATATGGAACAAATTACCTAGTTTCTTCAACAAATACATTGCAAGTAGAGAGAGACAAAGAAGGAGAATAAGAAATCATGGTTTCTAAAAAAGACTTTATTAGGAGAGTTATAAATGAATCACAAAACATGGGTCTTATCTGAACCCAGATTCAAAGAAATCTCAAAATTTTAAAAAGTTATTTGCACTGTTCAGTTCAGTTCAGTTCAGTTGCTCAGTGTCCAACTCTTTGCAACCCCATGGACTGCAGCATGCCAGGCTTCCCTGTCCATCACCAACTCCTGGAGTCCTCCCAAACCCATGTCCATTGAGTCGGTGATGCCATCCAACCATCTCATCCTCTGTCGTCCCCTTCTCCTCCTGCCATCAGTCTTTCCCAGCATCAGGGTCTTTGCAAATGAGTTAACTCTTTGCATCAGGTGGCCAAAGTATTGGAGTTTCAGCTTCAACATCAGTCCTTCCAATAAATATTCAGGGCTGATTTCCTTTAGGATGGACTGGTTGGACATCCTTGCTGTCCAAGGGACTCTCAAAAGTCTTCTCCAACACCACAGTTCAAAAGCATCCATTCTTTGGCACTCAGCTGTCTTTATAGTCCAACTCTCACACCCATACACGACTACTGGAAAAACCACAGCCTAGACGGACCTCTGTTGGCAAAGTAATGTCTCTGCTTTTTTTATATGCTGACTAGGTTGGTCAAAACTTTCCTTCCAAGAAGTGAGTGTCTTTTAATTTCAAGGCTGCAGTCACCATCTGCAGTGATTTTGGAGCCCTCAAAAATTAAGTCTGCCACTGTTTCCTCATCTATTTGCCATGAAGTGATGGGACCGAATGCCATGATCTTAGTTTTCTGAATGTTGAGCTTTAAGCCAACTTTTTCACTCTCCTCTTTCACTTTCATCAAGAGGCTCTTTAGTTCTTGTTCGCTTTCTGCCAAAGGGTGGTGTCATCTGCATATCTGAGGTTGTTTATATTTCTCCCGGCAATCTTGATTCCAACTTGTGCTTCATCCAGCCTGGCATTTTGTATGATGTACTCTGCTGCTGCTGCTGCTAAGTCACTTCAGTCGTGTCCAACTCTGTGCGACCCCATAGACAGCAGCCCACCAGGCTCCCCTCTCCCTGGGATTCTCCAGGCAAGAACACTGGAGTGGGTTGTCATTTCCTTCTCCAATGCATGAAAGTGAAAAATGAAAGTGAGGTCGCTCAGTCGTGTCTGACTTGTAGTGACCCCATGGACTGCAGCCTACCAGGCTCCTCCTAACATGGGATTTTCCAGGCAAGAGTACTGGAGTGGGGTGCCATTGCCTTCTCCGGATGTACTCTGCATATAAGTTAAATAAGCAGGGTGACAACATACAGCCTTGACGTACTCCTTTTCCTATTTGGAACCAGTCCATTGTTCCATGTCCAGTTCTAACTGTTGCTTCCTGACCTGCATACGGATTTCTCACGGGACAGGTCAGGTGGCCTGGTATTCCTGCCTCTCTCAGAATTTTCCACAGTTTATTGTGATCCACACACTCAAAGGCTTTGGTGTAGTCAATAAAGCAGAGATAGATGTTTTTCTGGAACTCTCTTGCTTTTTTGATGATCCAATGGATGTTGGCAATTTGATCTCTGGTTCCTCTGCCTTTTCTAAAACCAGCTTGAGTATCTGGAAGATCATGGTTCATGTATTGTTGAAGCCTGGCTTGGAGAATTTTGAGCATTACTTTACTAGCGTGTGAGATGAGTGCAATACTGCGGTAGTTTGAGCATTCTTTGGCATTTCTTTTCTTTGGGACTGGAATGAAAACTGACCTTTTCCAGTCCTGTGGACACTGCTGAGTTTTCCAAATTCGCTGGCATATTGAGTGTAGCACTTTCATATTTGCCCTGAGAGGAAGTCTAAACATTAACTAGACATCTGATTATTAAAGTATTGTTTACTTTAAGGGAAAATAATGGTATTGCGATTAAGTTTTTTAAAAGACTCATCATTCACATACATACTGAAATATTTATGCCTGAAATCATACATATTTGAAAAATGAAGGCATTTGCTTCAAAATAACACTGGGGTGGACAGCCTGTGTGCATGCTAAGTTGCTTTAGTCGGGTCCGACTCTTTGTGACCCTATGGACTATAGCCCGGCAGGCTCCCCATCCAAGGGATTCTCCAGGCCAGAATACTGGAGTGGGTCCCTCCTCCAGGGATCTTCCCGACTCAGAGATTGAACCCTTGTCTCTGACATCTCCTGCACTGGCAGGCAGGTTGTTTACCATGAACACCACCTGGGAAGCCCCTGGGGTAGGCAGAGGTATAGATTAAACAAGAGTGGCTGTGAGTCAGTCATTACCGGAGATGAGCAAAGGATGGTACATAGAGGTTCACTAATATTTTGTCTATTTTTGTATAGTTTGAATTTTTCAAAATAAAAAGTTAAAGAAAATGCTGATCATGGATCAGTGAATTGATTTTACCACACACACACAAATACGGTAACAACCCCATGGTTTGAAAGGCTCTACAATAGCACATTAATAACTTTCTAAAGTTTTCTAACAACTAGCAAAGTACCTTGAATAAACATAAAATCAGAAAAAATTAATTAGTAAATTGATGACAGCCTCTCTGAGGGAAAATATAGCAAGAACTTTTATTTATTTTTTTCATTTATTTTTATTAGTTGGAGGCTAATTACTTTACAATATTGTAGTGGTTTTTGTCATACATTGACATGAATCAGCCATGGAAGCAAGAACTTTTAAATTTAAAGTTCACACATAAATAGGCCCAGAAAGTGGCGTTCATCCTACTAACAAACTTATCAAATGAGCATTTACACAAGGATATTTATCCTATCACTGTTTACAATAGCAAAAGACTGACAAACACTTGAAAGTTAATAAGGGTCAGTTTTTTTAAATTATAGAAGTATGAAATACAGTTCAGCTATAAAAAAAGAGTAACCCTTCATATAGTAATGTATGTAGAGGATCCCCCTAGAAGTACTCAAGAAACTGGTCACACTGTTTGCCTTTGAAGTGGGAAAACTACGCGACAAAGGGCAGAGCTGGGAGGGAGAATTCGCTGAACTCTCTTCTGAACGTTTTAAATACTTAAAGTATCATCTCTTAACAAATCTGAGAAGAAAATACTAAAAGAAAGGCTTCAAGTTTCACTCTGTGGGATTTATTGTATTTCTTCAGAATTCATAGAAGAGGACTAAGCATACAGACGGTATTAAAATATTTGGCACATGAATATGGTTACCTCAGGTTAAAAGGAGAGATGTGGAGTGGAACAGCTTCTCTGGGTCCATTCCTCTAGCCCTCCCCCAACCCTGATTACTCTTTGGAATAGCAAGGCCCAAGAACCAGATCACTGAAAGGATCCTTGCTGTGGATTTTCAAGACATTGAAAGATAAATCCTGAAAATCCAGAAAGCAATACAGAGACAAAAAAGACAAAAACAACTTACTTTGGATAAAATGCTTGATTGTCCAACAACTGCTCTTCCCTTTGTCTCTGGTCACCCGTGTAAGAGAAGTCGGTAAGAATTAAAGAATCTTCAGACACCAAGCCTTTCTTTCAGCCCAGACTGACTTATTAGAAACGACATCTTCTACTCCCCTTGCCACACCCCCATGCTCCTGTTTTGCTCAAAGTTTTAATTTCCATTTCAGGGTCAAAGGATTTGTTAACAAAAGAAACCACTCAAACAATTTCAATATTTAATAGAGAATTATCTAACTTACTTTCAATATACAATCCTTAAAAGAAAAAAAAAGAAACAGAAACAGTAAAACTGTAACAGCATATACATCATCTATGTGGAGTTCACTAGCATCCAGAACCAAACAGCACGGGGAAATCCCCTGTAACAGTTATCTGGAGTCGCAGTTTCGAAACAGTCCCCGGCGGTGCGTTCAACCCACGGGTGAGAATTCAAAATTGCAGTTCCTGCTTATAATTTCCGCGGAAAACTGATACATCATCAATTTGCTAGCAAGTTGCAGCTCTGAAACTCAATTAATCTTTTTTACAATGCTGTTTATCTATCTAGCAAGTCAAAGGATTTCGTTAACCCGGGGTGTGGTTGGTTAGATCCCCTCCAAGGGCTCAAAATTCCCAAGACCCGCTCCCTATCTTATTTATAGTGCCCCTCGGCTTCTTTGGAACAATCGGCGCACTGCGGAACAGGCACGTAGTAAGTGCAGTGTGCAGGCAGGTCCGAAGCAGGGTCAGAAACCCGCTGTGCTTTTTTGTCTCTTTAGTCTGAACAAGACTACTTCCATTTAATTTCCCTGACATCACCCCATTCCTGAGTTAAAATAGACACTCAGCAGAAAGTTGGTGAGTGACTTGAGCAATGACGCCCTCCCTTTCCGGGAACCAGAGTGGAAGTGGAGAATCCCTACAGTTTCACCCGGTGAATTACCGAGGGGCGAGACTTGAATCTCACTACCTCCGTTTCTGTTTCTGGCTCTAAAATTCTCATTCTGCGATCAGGTCTCTGACTTAAAGACAAGTTTCTTTACCTGGTCATTCGCTGAAGACACAATTACCACTCTCGCAAGTGTTCACACAGAAAATCATGCAGTCTCATAGGCACATCACGTTACACACACACAGGCGCACACAGGTCGCTGAAGACACAATTACCACTCCCGCAAGTGTTCACACAGAAAATCATGCAGTCTCATAGGCACATCACGTTACACACACACAGGCGCACACAGGTCGCTGAAGACACAATTACCACTCCCGCAAGTGTTCACACAGAAAATCATGCAGTCTCATAGGCACATCACGTTACACACACACAGGCGCACACAGGTCGCTGAAGACACAATTACCACTCTCGCAAGTGTTAACACACAAAATCATGCAGTCTCATAGGCACATCACGTTACACACACACACACACACACACACACACACACACACACACACACAGGCGCGCTAACGCCTGAGGCTCTAGGCACGGCCGGTCTCTGCACCGCGGCTCAGACAGCTCCTCATCTTCAGCTTCCCCTGCGTCCTGCAGGATCCCAGCGGACCAGGTAGTTTCACACTCTGCCCTCCCCACGCCGCGGACCGCTCAACTGGTTTAAATACAGCCCCGCTGAAACCTTGGTAGGAAGTGACGTAACACCCGCGGGTTTCTGGAAAATGTAGTCCAACACCGAAAGACCCGAGAGAGCCTGCGATCCAGAGCCCTCTTCGAGCCCTCCTCGGTACCGTAATCCTGCAAGGGTATCAGGCACGACCTGTGGGTCCTCCGCTGACTCCCGAGGGTGGAGGAGGGTGGGGGAGAATCACTCCGCTCGGCTGCAGTTCAGACTGTGAAGAGGACCCTCCATGGTCATTCTGGAGGGAAGCTTATTTCCGCCATGCGGACTTCTGGGACTTGTAGTGTGTTTAAGAGCCCCAGCTCCACGAGTTGGTGATGGACCGGGAAGCCTGGCGTGCCACAGTCCATGGGGTCGCAAAAAGTCGGACTCGACTGAGAGATTGAGCCCTAGAACTAAGAGCTCCAGAGGGCAGAGTGGCATCGTCCTGTTCTTACAGTCCCAGGTTGGGCGGGGCTGCGATGGGTGCCGCCAAAGAATACTAGAGTCTGAAGGTCCTGGCAGGTGGAGGGGAAGATAGGGCAGATTCTGAGGAAACTGCAGAGGGATCCCCAGGCACTAAGCGCAGCCTGGGCTGTTTTAGGAGGGCATGAGACGAGTGACCCTTCATTGCTGGTGTGAGCGCATTTGCTTCAGTTTGTGACCTTGTTGGGGGGAGGGGCGGTTGGTGGTTGTGTAGCTGTTCCTGAGTTGTTGTTTTTTTCCATTGGACGATAATTGCTTTATAATATGGTGTTGGTTTCTTCCATACATCAACACAAATCAGTCATAAGTATATATATGTCCCCTTCCTCTTAACTCTCTCTACCCAACCCCTTCCCCTTCCCACCTATTTGGGTTGTCACAGAGCACCAGGTTGAGGTCCCTGCCATCGTAAGCAAATTTTCACTGGTTATCTAATTTTACATATGGGTAATGTGTATGTTTCAATGCTACTCTCTCAATTCATCCCACCTTCTCCTTCCCCTGCCTGAGAAAGTTTTTTATGATTTAAAAAAAAAAAAAGTGTTTAAATACTCTTTGAACATAACATGAAAAAAAAGTGCCCAAATCGTTAGAGTAGAGCTGGGTGAATTTTCTTGCATTTCTTTTCGTTTTTGGATGGTTTTGTTCACTGCCTCCTGTAGAGTGTTACGAACCTCTGTCCATAGTTCTTCAGGCACTCTGACTACCAGATCTAATCGCTTGAATCTATTTGTCACCTCCACTGTATAATCATAAGGAATTTTATTTAGGTCATAGCTGAATGGCCTAGTGATTTTCCCCACTTACTTTAGTTTAAGACTGAATTTTGCTATAAGAAACTGATGATCTGAGCCACAGTCAGCTCCAGGTCTTGTTTTTGCTTAAATCAAATCCCTTACAATTATACAGTGGAAATGACAAATAGATTCAAGGGATTAGATCTGATAGACAGAGTGCCTGAGGAACTATGGATGGAGGTTCATGAGAGTGTACAGAAGACAGTGATCAAGACCATCCACAAGAAAAAGAAGTGCAAAAAGGCAAAATGGTTGTCTGATGAGGCCTTAAAAATAGTTGAGAAAAGAAGAGAAGCTAAAGGCAAAGGAGAAAAGGAAACATATACCCACTTGAATGCAGAGTTCCAAAGACTAGCAAGGAGAGCTAAGAAAGCCTTCCTCAGAGATCAATGCAAAGAAATAGAGAACGACAACAGAATGGGAAAGACTAGAGATCTCTTCAAGAAAATTAAAGATACCAAGGGAACATTTCACGCAAAGATGAGCACAAAAAAGGACAGAAATGCTATGGACCTAACAGAAGCAGATGATATTAAGAAGAGGTGGCAAGAATACGTGGAAGAACGATACAAAAAAGATCTTCTTGACCTAGATAACTGTGATGGTGTGATCACTCACCTAGAGCCAAACATCCTGGAATGCAAAGTCAAGTGGGCCTTAGGAAGCATCACTACAAACAAAGTTAATGGAGGTGATGGAATTCCAGTTGAGCTATTTCAAATCCTAAAAGATGATGCTGTGAAAGTGCTGCACTCAATATGCCAGCAAATCTGGAAAATTCAGCAGTGACCACAGGACTAGAAAAGGTCAGTTTTCATTTCAATTCTAAAGAAAGGCAGTGCCAAAGAACGTTCAAACTACTGCACAATTGCACTCATCTCACATGGTCGCAAAGTAATGCTCAAAATTCTCCAAGCCAGGCTTCAACAGTACATGAACCATGAACTTCCAGATGTTCAAGCTGGTTTTAGAAAGGGCAGAGGAACCAGAGATCAAATTGCCAACATCCACTGTACCATTGAAAAAGCAAGAGAGTTCCAGAAAAACATCTATTTCTTCTTTATTGACAATGCCAAAGCCTTTGACTGCGTGGATCACAACAAACTGGAAAATTCTGAAAGAGATGGGAATACCAGACCACCTGACTTGCCTCTTGAGAAATCTGTATGCAGGTCAAGAAGCCACAGGTAGAACTGGACATGGAACAACAGACTGGTTCCAAATCAGGAAAGGATTATGTCAAGGCTGTTTATTGTCACCCTGCTTATTTAACTTACATGCAGAGTACATGATGCAAAGTGCTGGGCTGGATGAAGCACAAGCTGGAATCAAGATTGCTGGGAGAAATATCAACAACCTCAGATATGCAGATGACCCTTATGGCAGAAAGTGAAGGAGAACTAAAGAGCCTCTTGATGAAAGTGAAAGAGGAGAGTTTAAAAGTTGGCTTAAAGCTCAACATTCAGAAAACTAAGATCATGACATTCGGTCCCATCACTTCATGGCAAATAGATGGGGAAACAGTGGCAGACTTAATTTTGGGGGCTCCAAAATCACTGCAGGTGGTGACTGCAGCCATGAAATTAAAAGACACTTACTTCTTGGAAGGAAAGTTATGACCAACCTAGACGGCATAGTAAAAAGCAGAGACATTACTTTGCCAACAAAAGTCCGTCTAGTCAAGGCTGTGGTTTTTCCAGTAGTCATGTATGGATGTGACAGTTGGACTATAAAGACAGCTGAGTGCCAAAGAATGGATGCTTTTGAACTGTGGTGTTGGAGAAGGCTCTTGACAGTCTCTTGGACAGCAAGGATGTCCAACCAGTCCATCCTAAAGGAAATCAGCCCTGAATATTTATTGGAAGGACTAATGTTGAAGCTGAAACTCCAATACTTTGGCCACCTGATGGGAAGAGCTAACTCATTTGTAAAGACCCTGATGCTGGGAAAGACTGATGGCAGGAAGAGAAGGGGACGACAGAGGATGAGATGGTTGGATGGCATCACTGACTCAATGGACATGAGTTTGAGTAAACTCTGGGAGTCGGTGATGGACAGGGAGGCCTGGCGTGCTGCAGTCCATGGGGTTGTAAAGAGTCGGACATGACTGAGCGACTGAACTGAACTGATATGATAGAGCCTCTCCATCTTCAGATGCAAAGAATGTAATCAATCTGATTTTGGTATTGACCATTTGGTGACATGAATGTGTAGGGTGTTCTCTTGTATTGTTGGAAAAGGGTGTTTGCACTGGTTTGTATGATTATTGCATTCTCTTGGCAAAACTCTGTTAGCCTTTGCCCTGCTTCGGTTTTTACTCCAAGGCCAAACTTGCCTGTTACTCCGGGTATCTTTGGACACCCTACTTGGACAAGCCCCCAAGATGAAAGGTTGTTGCTGAGCCATGAAAGACATCGAGATTCTTGGCCTCCAGAGGACAGGAATTTAATCTGGGGCCAGTCATGAGGCTTGATGGGTCAGAGTTTTTGAGTGACAAAGTTTTATTAAAGCATAAAAGAAATAGAGAAAGCTTCTGACATTGACATCAGAAGGGGACAGAAAGAGTGACCCCCTGGTAGAGTGCCCCCACTAACAGGCTGGTAATTAGAGAAAGGAAATGTCTCAAAACTCAGAGAGTGGCACCAGGTCCCTCACCCACAACATACATTTGAGATAACATTGGCACAAGATGAGTCATCCCAGGCCATAAAATGATTGACATGAATCTTGAAGAAAGGCAGGTTTCCAAGCAAAGATATAGTCTCATTAATATAGCTTAAGAGAACATTTCCTTGAGTAAAACATACTGGTTTGTCAAGTACGTTCTGAGACTTAGACGAACTGACTTGAAGAAAGACAGAGTCTAGGGTAAATACATAGTTCATTAACAAAGCTTAAGAAAAACATTTCCATAGAACTGCCATATGACCCAGCAATCCAACTTCTGGGCATACATACCGAGGAAACCAGATCTGAAAGAGACACGTGCACCCCAATGTTCATTGCAGCACTGTTTATAATAGCCAAGACATGGAAGCAACCTAGATGCCCATCAGCAGATGAATGGATAAGGAAGCTGTGGTACATATACACTATGGAATATTACTCAGCCATTAAAAAGAATTCATTTGAATCAGTTCTAATGAGATGGATGAAACTGGAGCCCATTATACAGAGTGAAGTAAGCCAGAAAGATAAAGACCAATACAGTATACTAACACATATATATGGAATTTAGAAAGATGGCAACGATAACCCTACATGCAAAACAGAAAAAGAGACACAGATGTACAGAACAGACTTTTGGACTCTGTGGCAGAAGGGGAGGGTGGGATGTTTCGAGAGAACAGCATCAAAACATGTATATTATCTAGGGTGAAACAGTTCACCAGCCCAGGCTGGATGCATGAGACAAGTGCTCGGGCCTGGTGCACTGGGAAGACCCAGAGGGATGGGGTGGAGAGGGAGGTGGGAGAGGGGATCGGGATGGGGAATACATGTAGATCCATGGCTGATTCATGTCAATGTATGACAGAAACCACTACAATATTGTAAAGTAATTAGCCTCCAACTAATAAAAATAAATGGAAAAAAACAAAAAACAAAAAAAAGAAGAAAAGAAAAACATTTCCATGAGAAAAACACATTGGTTAGGTCAAGGTTTGAGAAAAGTTAAGTTCAGGTGGAACCAGTTGTCATCATGGCAACAAAGAATTTTAAAAGAAACGTCCTTTTAAATTTGTATAGAGAAGGGGAAAAAATCTTACACTTGTAGTTTGTTTCCTCCTGCTGCTTAAGAGAGAGAGAAAAAATGTCTGACACTTGTAGCCTATTTCCTCCAGTTGGAGACCCCTACCCTTCCTGCCTGTAACTCTCTCATGGTGTTAGGGAGTGGTCTCATGTCATTCTTTTACATGTAGCTGTCCAGTTTTCCCAGCACAACTTATAGAAGAGACTGTCTGATGCTCAGAAGGATTGAAGGCAAAAGGAGAAGGGGGTGTCAGAAGATGAGATGGTTAGATAGCATCTCTGACTCAATGGACATGAATTTGAGCAAACTCTAGGAGATAGTGGAGAACAGAGGAGCCTGGAGTGCCACAGTCCATGGGGTCTCAAAGAGATGCACACAACTTAGTGACTGAACAACAACTTTCCTCCATTATATATTCTTGCCTTCATTGTCATAGAGTAGGTGGCCACAGATGTGTAGGTTTATCTCTGGGCTTGCTATCCAGTTCCATTGATCTATATTTCTGTTTTTGTGCCAGTACCATACTGTTTGATCACTGTAACTTTGTAGTATAGTCTGAAGCCAAGGAGCCTGATTCCTCCAGCTCTGTTACTCTTAAGACTGCTTTCACTATTTGGGGTCTTTTGTGTTTCCATGTAAAATGTTAAAATCTTTTTAATTCTGTGAAAAATGCCTTTGGTAATTTGTTGGGGACTGCATTGAATCTGTAGATTGCTTTGGATAGCAGAGTCATTTTCATAATAGTCATTCTTTCAATACAAGAACGTGGTATATCTCTCCATCTATTCTTGTCATCTTTGAGTTCTTTCGTCAATATCCTAGTTTTCTGAGTATAGGTCTTTTGCCTCCTTAGGTAGGTTTCCGCCTACATTATTTTATTCTTTTCAATGTGACGGTAAATGGGACTGTTCCCTTAATCTCTCTGATCTTTTGTTGTTAGTGTATAGGAATGCATCTCTTGCTTTTTCAATTGAAATCAGTCCCTCTGACTTTTCATTTTGCTTAACTTTCTCTGCCTCTATAAATTTAGATGAAAGTTACCTATTGCAGTCTTGAAGGGATGTTCTTATGTGAGAGTATCCCTAGAGACTCTGCAGGTTCCCAGTGCCTTTGTTTGGAGAGCTGGATTTGTCATGGACACAAGTAATATCTTTCTTTAGGGTGTGCTGACAGCTGTCACTTTGGTAGGAGGTGGGGTTGGAGATGGAGGGGCTAGAGCTGGGGCTGGGAGTGAGGTGTCCTCTGCTCAAGAGCTGTCACTGCCCTACTGGAGGCAATTTGATCCCAGGTTGTTGGGGCAGAAGTCCTGAGGGTCAGACCCAAGCTAGTTCTGTTTTAAGAACCACACCCCTTGCTTCAGGCTGGGGGCCCTGGAGCGAGGGGGCCCTGCACAGGTGCTCAGCCCATGTCAGCTACATAGGTCTGAGCTGTCTCCAATGTGCTGCCCATGTACACACCAGCAATTGCTTCCCTTGCTCTTATTTAGATAAAGCTCTGAGTGATGGCAAAGTTCATCTTAATCTTTGCAATGCAGTCAAAGGTATTTTTTTTTCCTTCCCTATTTCTTCAATAGAGTGCTGGAATCTCTCCTCAGGAAATCTGAACATCTACAAAGTGTCTCTCACCTGTGGGTGTCTGCTGAAGTCAGCACTCTCCAGGTTTACCTTAAGTGCAGCCAAGAAAGACTGGGGCCAGTTTATAGACTCCTGCTGGTTCAACAGCCCATATACCAAGAACTATCTGCCTATTACATGATATACACAGGTGGGTGAGACTCCTCTCAAGTCCACTGGGCTATAGTGCTGGATCCCACAACAACCTCAGAGGCAGTTAGTTTGTGGATATATGCCAAGTTTACTTGTGGGCATCTTATGCCACTATGAGGCTAATGTTATTTTTCAGTGTTCAGATTTTTATGAAAGAGCTATCCTATTTTTTAAAGTTTTATGATTTATTTTTTGCCTTCTTAAATTTACATTCTTTATTCTTAATTAAGATGAATTATTCTTGTTCAATAAGGGATACATGTTGATCAAACTTTTCCTATGTTCACTTACATAAATGTCTTTTCCTCATAATGTCTTTGATGTTGAGTAAGGTAGAGATCGCAGTTAAAACTTTTACCATAAATAACAAAGACTGAGAAGATAACAATGATGATGGCTAAATTAACCAAGTATTTATTATGTGATAGGCACAACTGTAGAATCCCCACAGTTTGCTTCAGAACCACACTAATTATGCTCACAGTACCATAAACACATCACATATGCACATAAAAGGATCTGGAAGAATAAGCAAGTTAGTTAATGCTGGGGAAGTAACTAAGTTCAGGGATGTTAGCCAAAGGGAAGTAAGATTTTACAGATGATGTATAAATAATGTAAAGCAGAAGAGATCCACACATTATCTTTAAAATGAACAACAAATAAAGTAGACACATTCAAAAGGAGCCAACAAAGTAACGCTTTATGATGAAAAATTTTTTCTGTATTTGACAAAAATAAGGATTTGATAAAAACAGGTAAGTACTTTAATGCCAGTGGAATTGTAACAATATATTTACAGAGAAAGAATATTAAAAGCTGGTTATAGCATGATCACACTTCTTTCAAAAGCAATGTCACATATAATCTTAAAGGATTTGCTTCAAAAATTTGACATTGATTATCTATGACTGGTAAGATTACAGATAACTATATCTATTTTTAACTCATATCTACATTTTTATGTAGGAAAATTGTTCTGCAAAAATAACAGTATAAAGTTTATAAAAGAAAAATAAAACAACCTTCTAAAACAAAAAGTACATATCCATAAGACATTAAAGGATATGTAAAAGTAACCATAACTTAACACAAACAGGGTGAAAAACAGATACAAACACAGATATGCAAATTTGAAAACAAATACTGAAGTGATATTTAAGCTTTATATGTATAAAAATATACTATCAAACAACAATAAAAATATAAAAATAGATATGGTTATTGAATAAATGATATTAGTATGAGAAATGGGGGAGAAAGAAAAAGGGTAAATTTAGACCCTCAATAATAATTTAAAATAATTTTGAAATGGATCAGTAATTCTGTATAATACACACAAAAATAAGAACATTAAAAAGAAAGTAGCAAAATTAGCCCCTGAATAAATTCTAATGTTTAAAATGAAGGCAATATACAATAAAAGATTTTTTAATTTTTAATATTCACAAGTGTGAATTTTCTAAAAATAGTGAAGGAATGAATTTAGATGAAAATCTTCAAATATTTTATTCAGATTGGTTAAAAAATTTTTTTTTCTGTATGAATTTTCTCAGACTGACTAACTGGTAAAGTATAAGTAAGATATATATACTTTAATTACATTTGTGGGGATTCTCACTAGTATGAATTTTCTTATTGTATGCTTCCTTAACTATATAATTCCAACTTTATGGAGTTTCCAAATCACAGAGCTTCTCACCAGCATGATTTTTCTTATGTTGTTGAATTTCTGAATCCCTCCCCAAAGCTTTCCCACATCCCTTACATTCATAAAGTTTCTCAGCAGTATGCATTCTCTGATGCTGAGTAAGGGTTGAGCCAGGACCAAAAGTCTTCCCACATTCCTTACATTCATAGGGTTTCTGACCAGTGTGTATTCTCTGGTGCCGATTAAGAGCTGAGCCACTACTAAAGGACTTTCTACATTCTCTGCATTCATAGGGTTTTTCACCAGTGTGAATTAACTGGTGTTGGATAAGTTTTGAGCCACTACTGAAAGCCTTCCCACATTCCTTACATTCATAAGGTTTCTCACCAGTATGAATTCTCTGATGTTGAGTGAGGTCTGAACCACTACTAAAGGCCTTCCCACATTCCTTACACTCATAGGGTTTCTCACCAGTGTGCATTCTTTGATGCTGAATAAGTTTTGAACCACTTCTAAAGGCTTTCTCACATTCCTTACACTCATAAGGTTTCTCACCAGTGTGAATTCTCTGATGTTGAGTGAGATCCGAGCCACTATTGAAAGCCTTCCCACATTCCTTACACACATAAGGTTTCTCACCAGTGTGAATTCTTTGATGTCGAGTAAGGGCTGATCCAAAACTAAATGCCTTCCCACATTCATTACATATATATGGTTTCTCACCGGTATGAATTCTCTGATGCCGAGTTAGGGCTGAACCACTACTAAAGGCCATTCCACATCCTTTACATTCATAAGGTTTCTCACCAGTGTGAACTCTTCGATGCTGAGTAAGGTTGGAACCACTGCCAAAGGCTTTTCCACAGTCCTTACATTCATAAGGTTTCTCGCCTGTGTGGATTCTGTGATGCCGAGTAAGGGCTGATTCAAAACTAAAGGACTTCCCACATACCTTACACTCATAAGGCTTTTCACCACTGTGAATTATCTGATGTCGAATAAGGCCTGATCCAAAACTAAAGGCTTTCCCACATTCCTTACATTCATATGGTTTCTCACCAGTGTGAATTCGCTGATGGTGAGTAAGGTTTGAGCCACTACCAAAGGCCTTCCCACATTCATTACATTCATAAGGTTTTTCACCAGTATGAATTCTTTGATGGTAAGCAAGATTTGCACCACTACCAAAGGCCTTGCCACATTCTTTACATTCATAAGGTTTCTCACCAGTATGAATTCGCTGATGTCGAATAAGGACTGATACAAAACTAAAATCCTTCCCACATTCCTTACATTCAAGGAGTTTCTCATCAGTATGAATTCTCTGATGCTGGGTATTGAAAGTGGGCATGTCTTCAGGAGTAAATATCATTTGACTGAAATGTCCTTCCTGAGATTCCTGTTTTCTCTCAAACTGGCTTTTACATTCCCAATCACCTCTGAAACGTGAGTACTCAATGCTGTTTTTTATAAGTCTTTCCATTATCTCCCACCAGGATGATTCTATTCCATAAATATCCTTTTTCAGAAATAATTCTTGGTCTCAACCTTGATTCACAGTCTGAAAGAAAATATAAAAACATTCACTTTTTGTGTGTGTGTTCTGGGAGAATTAAGCTTTTATAATAGATATGAAAAGACTTAAACTCATTTTCATAAAAAGTAAATGGCTTATATAGTTCTCATTTATGACTGGACACTTTGACAAACAGATAAGGAAACAGAATGAGAAGAAACACTAGAAGGTGAAAGACTTATTTAGGAAAACAGATTAAGTCAATCATTCCTAAATAGTGATGTAGATAAAAATACCCTAAAGAAGTAGGGAGCTCAATAATTATAAATATGTCCAGGCCCTATCCCAATTTTATTAGAGGATAAAACTAGTGTCATATACATTTTAAAATGAGCATAATTGTCATTTCACTCATTTCTGAGGGTTGTTGAGAGCTTTAAGTAACTATACTAGGAAGGAAAATTCTAAGATAGATGGTCATAAATTGCATCCCTCAAGGAGACAGAAGAGAAAGTTACTTAGATATAGCAGCATCTTGATGAAAGATTAATGAACTGAATAAGTCTGGAATTAGCAATAAAGAGGAAAGATTCTTTTGTGGTTAGAATATAGTTTGTTTATGCCATTTGATAAAATCCATGTTTACTTAGGAAGTCTATGAGGCTAATGTTGGGAGAACAATAAAGGGGATTTGCAAAGGCCACAGCCAAGTAATTGAGAGTGTAGTTCTAAAGTCCCAGAAAAGGAATAAGATAGGAGGTAATGGGATACTTTTGGAAAATTACAAGGATGAGTTCTCTGAACACCAATCATTATTGAAATGATTCTGAAATCACATATAAGGTATTTACACAGTTGTATAAAATAATGCCACCGTGTTTGGTAGCTATTATTTTGGAAGACCTAAAGGAGACCTGGAAAAGGATTCATACATCAATTAAGACCTTGAACAAATAAACAACTCAAGTCCCCAGAGGTAAAAATATTTCAGCTCCAGTCTTTTCCTGCATTACTCAAACAACAAGCTTGTTTAGATTAGGTCTAAATATGTCTTGGTGGTAAGCTGCTGCTGCTAAGTCACTTCAGTCGTGTCCAACTCTGTATGATGCCATAGACGGCAACCCACCAGGCTCCTCCATCCCCAGGATTCTCCAGGCAAGAGCACTGCAATGGGTTGCCATTTCCTTCTCCAACGCATGAAAGTGAAAAGTGAAATTGAAGTCGCTCAGTCGTGTCCGACTCTTCACGACCCCAGGGACTGTAGCCTACCAGGTTCCTCCATCCGTGGGATTTTCCAGGCAAGAGTACTGGAGTGCGTTGCCATTCCCTTCTCCACTTGGTGGCAGGACATATATATAAACATATCTCAGGTGGCACCAGTGGTAAAGAACCAGACTGCCAATGCAGGAGATGTAAGACATAGGTTTGATTCCTAGGTTGGGAAGATCCCCTGGAGGAGGGTATGGCAACCTACTCCAGTGTTCTTGCTTGGAAAATCCCATGTACAGAGGAGCCTGATGGGCTATAGTCCATAGGGTTGCAAAGGGTCAGACACGACTGAAGTGACTTAGCATACATGCATGCAGCCCTCACTGGGGAGTCAGAGCTTCAACATATGAATTAGGGAAGAGGGGACACAATCAAGCACATAATATTCACTAAATCAAGGGTCATAGGAGCAGAGTGATACTGCTCTAACTGGAACCATGTTCATATAATCAAATCAACAAGAATGTGTTAAAATTAATTAAAAAAATCAAACAGATTACAAACAGGAACAAATGAACCTAAAAGTATGTCGAATGAATAACACAGCCACACTGAAGGAGGGGATTAAAAAAATGAATTCAAATAAATTTTAACACAGAAGTATTTTAACTATGTACCCTTATTCTGAAGACAAAGAGAACTATAAACAGATACTGAGATCCACTTAGTAGGTTTGATAGTTACTATAGTATAGGTTAGGAAATCTAAAACTATTTTTGTTATATTATAGAATTGAACAAATTAGTAAATATAATGAGGACAGTGAGAGTTAGGTTTTTAACTACTGGAGAAGGGAGATACAAATCTGGGACAGGATTAAGACCAGACTTAATACTGTAGTCCTATCACCCAGATCTTGGTTTCTAAATATTCTTTACAGCAAGAAACCATTCTGTTTAGAGAAATTGTTTACTTCAAGCTGGAGCTAGGAGAGTAATTAGAAATAAGCCTGTAACATCCTGGGCCAGAAAGAGAGGAAATGCTCAAAGAATCATGGGGAAAGTCAAAAGTACACAGAAGCCAGCATGAATAGACCCCCACTGACCAAATCTGGGACAATTTGAGTATCAAAATAAATGGTAATGGATCACATAACACACTGAGTAAATGAAAATCTACAAGTACATACTGATGTAACAAATGAATAAATAAGTAAGGGATAAGGGAATGCTCTCCTTCACAGTCAAATACCAAATAATTAATACAGACAAAATCATGGAGATTTTAAAATTCTACCATCTTGAAAACATCATAGTAATAAAGGAGCCAGTCAATAATGGATAAAGGATCCCACACATCAATGGATGCTAAAAGTTGTGGGTAAAAGTTTGGTGATGAGGTATTTACATAGTTTCAATGTATCTCTCTGCTATTAATTATAAATTAATTAGCTGTTAATTACAAAGAGATAACTACTACCTTTACAGTGAAGACACATAGTAGATACCACCATAACCAGTCATCAAAGTTAACATGGGACAAGTCAATATCACATACTCCCTTCTATGATGTCCTGAGAAGGAAACAATCACTTTTGTGGTATTCCTGCCACAAAATTCATAACCTGAATGTACTTATGAGGAGCCATAAGACAAATCCTAATTAAGTGACATTTTACAAAATAAACTGCCTATCCTCTTCAAAAATGTCGACATCATGAAATGCCGACATCTTTAATCTTCCAGGTTAAAGACTAGAGAGAGACATGATAAGTAAATTCAATGTGTGATCCCGCACAGTGAATCAGGGAGAGAGGGTGAGGGATGAGGGTAGGATGAACTGCTACAAAGAATATTATTGGGACTAGAAAAAAATTTGTATATTGACAGTAATGCACTGTTGTTAAAATCTCTTATTTTAGTGACTATATTATGATTATGTAAGAGAATACTCTTGTCCCTAGGAAATAACACAGTGAAGTGTTTAAGGGTAAAGGGGCAAATTCTACAATTTATTCTTAAATAGTTCAGATAAAATGTGTGTATTGTATATTTGTGAGTGTGCGTGCATGCATATATAGAGACAGAGAACAACTGCAAATGCACACAGGAATGATAATACAAATGGAACAAAATGTAAACTACTGGTGATTCTGAGCAAAGAGTACCCAAGAATCCTTTGTATTATTCTTGTAACTTTTCTGCAAGTTGAATAAAGATTTAAATTAATCAAAATTTAAGTTATCCAAACAAAGTAAGACACAGTCCTAAGTAATTCTCATGTTAAATGTGAGCCTAAATAGAAATATAAAATACCTAGAAATAAAGTGAAAAGGAAAGTAATACATATAAAAAACCTGGACACAGGAAAACTACCCCCCTCAAAATAAGATTTAATAACATTAAACTCCTTTAAAAAGGAGTTTGATTTGAATTCAACACTGCAAGAAACTAAAAAAAAAAAAAAAAAACCAGGAAAAAATTAATGAAGATAAAAACAGAATATAAAAATGTTAAAATACGTAAGATTCAGAAAACCCAAACCTTGCTTTTGAAAAGAACATGGAGATTTAAACATATATGTATGCCATTTCCTTTAGGTATTGTCCCAGAACACCACTAAAATGACCAAACAATGATAGTTTCATAATGTTAACTCCTGGCAAGAGCACAGGTATGACAGATATTACTGATTGCCTCCTTCAACATCATCCCTCTCTTACTTTGCTACAAGAATTTTTTTCCATAAGCTCCAGAAAATGAGTCATCTTTTGTCTAAGCCAGTGGTTATGAATTCTGATTGCTATTAGAATCAACTGGATAGCTTTAAAAAAATATTCTAAAACTTGAACCCCACTCCAGACCAATCAAATCTTAACGTTTGTCTAGTCATCTTGTATGACCTTAAATCATTGTCAACTGTGGCAGCACACTAGAATTATCTGATGATCTTTTATTTAAATTTTTTTTAATTTATTTTTTGGCTGCACTGGGTCTTTGTTGCTGTATGCCAGCTTTCCCTAGTTGCGCTGAGCAAGGGCTACTCTCTAGTTGCAATGCATAGGCTTCTCATTGCAGTGACTTCCCTTGTTGTGCAGCAGAGGCTCTTGTCAAGTGGGCTTCAGTAGTTGCAGCACAACAGCTCAGTAGCTGCAGCTTGTGGGTCCTAGAGTGCAGGCTTGGTAGTTGTGGGCACAGGCTTAGTTGCTCCACAGCATACAGGATCTTCCCAGACCAGGGATCAAACCTGTCTCCTGCACTGGAAGGTGGATTCTTAACCACTGGACCACCATGGAAATCCCTGGTGATCTTAATTTTTTATTGGATAATTGGAGGATAATTGTTTACAGTGTGTGGGTTTGCTGGTTTCTGCTGTGGTGGTGGTTTAGTCTCTAAGTCGTGTCTGACTCTTGCAACTCCATGGACCATAGCCCGCCAGGCTCCTCTGTCCGTGGGAATTCCCAGGCAAGAATACTAGAGTGAGTTGCTATTTCCTTCTCCACCTGGTGATCTTTTAAAATTGATGATTTCCAAGCTCTATCCCAAACCAGTTAAATCAGAATTGCTAGAGGTGGGACCCAGACAGGAGTAACAAAAGTTAAGAATAACCAGCTTAAATTAAATGAAATAATTAACCCTCTATTCTATTTGTTGCAATTGTGTCTTTCTGCCTTATGGAGACAAAAGTAACCTAAATGGCAGTGGAAAAACAGGGCTGACAAAGGGTATACTGTGAAGTGAATAAGTCACTGTGAAGTTTAACTTGGAGATGTTTACTGAAGTCTAAAGTATGTGTTCCCTGGGCTAAAGTATGGGCTTCCCAGGTGGTTCAGTCTGTAAAGAATCTGCCTGCAATGTGGGAAACCTGGGTTCGATCCCTGGGTTGGGAAGATCCCCTGGAGGAGGGCATGGCAACCGACTCCAGTATTCTTGCCTGGAGAATCCCCATGGACAGAGGAACCTGGAGGGCTGCAGTCCATGGGGTCGCAGAGAGTCAGACACAACTGAGCACACAGATCACACAAAGTATGCATACTTTTTATCTCCATAATTTCACTATTAGTATATACCTTAGAGAAGACATGTACATAGATGTTCACTGGAGCAATGTTTGCCACAGTGATTTAGCTATATAAAATCTAAATCTCTAAAAACTATAAAATCATTAAACATACCACAGTATTATAAAATATGGCCTTACATGAAGTAATCAAAGTGAGCTCTATACTTAAATGAACAATTCTCCACAAAGAATAAAAAAGTAAGCATCATAACAGTACAATAACTGTTGTTGTTTAGTCACTAAGTTTTGTCTGACTCTTTGCGACCCCATGGACTGTAGCAATCCAGGCTCCTCTGTCCTCCACCATCTCCTGGAGTTTGCTCAGATTCATGTCCACTGAGTTGATGATGCTATCTAGCCATCTCATCCTCTGCTGCCCCCTTCTCCTGTTGCCTTCACTCTTTCCCAACATCAGGGTCTTTACCAATGAGTCAGCTCTTCACATCAGGTGGCCAGAGTATTGGAGTTTCAGCTTCAGCATCTGTCCTTTCAATGAATATTCAGGGTTGATGTCCTCAAGGATTGACTGGTTTGATCTACTTGCAGTCCAATCCAAGGAACTCTCATGAGTCTTCTTTAGCACCACAGTCCTAAAGCATCAGTTCTTTGGCACTTAGCCTACCTTATGGTCCAACTCTCATATCTGTACATGACTACTGGAAAAACCATAGCTTTGACTTTATGGACTTTTGTTGGCAAAGTGATGTATCTTTTTAATAAGCTGTCTAGGTTTGTCATAGGTTTCCTAACTACTAAATGACACAAAGTAAGTGATTAGGCCCTGTTTTAAGGGTTTTACATGAACCAACTCAATCCTTGGACCAATCTTATAGTGCAGTTACTTTCCACATTTTGCAGGATGTACTTATAATTCTTTTTATACAGACATATTTTTCAATGAAAAACAGTACCACATACACATTTACATGTGTATGCCTTTTGGGGGGGTACATGCCCTGAGGCATGTGGGATCTTAGTTCCTCAACCAGGGATCAACCTAGATGCCCTGCAGTGGTTAGGAACTTTAGAGTCCTAATGACTGGACCACAAAGGAATTACCCATGTATATGCATTTTTTAATAGGATAAATAATTAATTGATAACAGCAGCTACCTTTGGGTACTTTGGGTAGATACCTCAGTTAAGTCTCTCAGTCGTGTCTGACTCTTTGTGACCCCATGGACTGCAGCACACCAGGCTTCCCTGTCCATCACCAACTCAAGGAGTTTACTCAAACTCACATCCATCGAGTTGGTGATGCCATCCAACAATCTCATCCTCTGTCATCCCCTTCTCCTCCTGACTTCAATCTTTCCCAGCATCAGGGTCTTTTCCAATGGGTCAGTTCTTCACATCAGGTGGCCAAAGTATTGGAGTTTCAGCTTCAGCATCAGTCCTTCAAATGAATATTCAGGACTGATTTCCTTTAAGATTGACTGGTTGGATCTCCTTGCAGTCCAAGGGACTCTCAAGAGTCTTCTCCAACACCACAATTCAAAAGCATCAGTTCTTTGGCGCTCAGCTTTCTTTATAGTCCAACTCTCACATCCATACATGACTACTGGAAAAACCATAGCTTTGACTAGACGGACTTTTGTTGGCTAATGTCTCTGCTTTTTAATATGCTATATAGGTTGGTCATAGCTTTTCTTCCAAGGAGCAAGCGTCTTTTAATTTCTTGGCTGCAGTCACCATTTGTAGTGACGAACCTGGGTAGGTTCCTAGGATTGTGGATTGTAGTACATGGATATGAACCTCTTCATAACACAAAATTTTTTATAACAAAATTATTAGTTACATGTATAATAATAATTTAACTAAAAATAAAATTTAAAAAGGAAAACACTAGCATTCAGCCTAAGAGCTGCTCATTGTTTATAATGGCAATAATTTGTAAGTAAACCATGTTTAAAAAAGGGAGCTGGGTAAAATGGTAACATGATGAAGCCATTACAACTCATGGTAAAGATAAATGTATAACAACATGATCAGTTGTTCACATTGTATTTTGGCATGATAAAGATGGGTTACAAGTCAGTAGCCAGAATGTGATCACATTTAGAAAAGAATTCTAAGTATTGACAGCAGTTGTCTTTAATTGACAGGATTACAGATAACTTCTGTTACTTATTTGTGCTTCTCTGTAGTTTTCAAATTTGTTGTAATAAATATTCTTTTGTAATGAAAGCAATAGCAAATACAGCTATCTTCAGAATAGTGATATATTTGAGCAGGTATTCAAAGATTAAAAAAAAAAGAAATGATCAAAACATGGCACAAGTAAAGCACAGAGACATAAATTTTAAAAATTCAAATAGATAGGGACTTCCCTGGTGGTCCAGTGGTTAAGATTCCACCTTGTAGTGCAGGGGACTTGGATTCAATCCCTGGTCAGGGAACTAAGATCTCACATGCTGTGTAGCAATTAAGTCCACATGCCGCAACTACCAAGTGCTCTGGAGCCCATACACCACAACTAAAGAGCCCATATGCTGCAACTGCTGAACTACTGAGCCCACATACCACAACTGGACACCACAAGCTGCAACTGGAGAGTCTGTGTGCTGCAAGAAAAGATCCTGCATGATGCAATGAAGATCCTGCATGCTGCAAATGAGACCCAATGTAGCCAGATAAATACATTAAAAAAAAAATTCAAATTGATAATACAAACTATTTAAATAGTTTAATAACAAGTAAGCAATGCACAACGTAATGTACCACTATTATGCTAAGTGAAGTAAGGAGGACAGAGAAAGAAAAATACTGTATGAGCTCACTTATATGTAGAATTTAAACAAATAAACAAAAACCAAGTTCATAGATATAGAGAACACACTGTTGGTTACCAGAGATGGGGTCGGGGGTGAGTGGAATGGGTAAAGGAAGTCAAAAGATACAAACTTCCAGTTATGAAATAAGTCTTGGTGATACAATGTATAGCATGGCATATAGTTAATAATACTGTACTGCATATTTGAAAATTGCTAAGAGAATAAATCTTAAAAGTCATAAGAAAACACAATTTTTACACTATGTATACTGATGAATATTAGACTCACTGTGGTGATCACTTTATAATACAGTTGACCCTTGAATAGCATGGATCTGAACTGACTAGTTCCACTTATATGTGTTGTTTTTTTCAGTAGTAAATACTACAGTGCTACAGGATCAGAGTCCCTTGGACTGCAAGGAGAGCCAATCAGTCCATCCTAAAGGAAATCAGAATATTCATTGGGAGGACTGATGCTGAAGCTGAAACTCCAATACTTTGGCCACCTGATGCGAAGAACTGACTCATTGGAAAAGACCTTGATGACTGGAAAGATTGAAGGCGGTAGGAGAAGGAGATGACAGAGAATGAGATGGTTGGATGGCATCACCGATTCGATGGACATGAGTTTGAGTAAACTCCGGGAGTTGGTGATGGACAGGGAGGCCTGGCGTGCTGCAGTCCATGGGGTTGCAAAGAGTCAGACATGACTGAGCAACTGAACTGAACTGAATAGGATCTGTGGTGGATTAAATCTGAGAATGCAGATACAAAAGAACCATGGGTATGGAGGAACAACTATAAGTTATATGAAGATTTTTTAATGCAGAGTCAGCGCTCCTAACCTGAATCATTACGTTGTATACCTGAAACAAATATAATGTTATATGTTGATTAAACCTCAACAATAAAAAAAAAAGATCCTTCAAGACCTACCCAAAGACTTTTGGGCAACCACTTTATACCATAATTGATTTAGAGATCCCAAGAATAGGAAATAAAGGAAAGGGAAGCTAATATTTACTGAATTTCTGATGTGTACCATTGGCATCACTGACTCAATGGATATGAGTTTGAGCAAACTCTGGGAGATGGTGAAGACAGGGAAGCCTGGCATGGCGCAGTCCACGGGGTCGCAAAAAGTCAGATACGACTTAGCAACTGAATGACAACCAAGTGTTTTACACAACTTTCCTTCTCAACATTGAAAATGAGAACCTCTCAATCACAGGTTAAACAGCTCACAGGTGGTGTAGCTGAGATCAGAGACCACATTTGACACTAGAGCCCATAATTTTTACACCATGTTACAGAGACTAGTGTAAGTAAAAAAAAACCTTGAGGGATGGTTTGTTTCTTTTTTTCTGATGGAGTCTATATTTAAACTAAAGTGATATTGATAATAGACGGCAAAGAGGCAAAGACAGAAATTAACTGATAGAGGATAGTTGTGGAAGGGGGTTGGTTTTGAGGAGATTGGGAAAGAGAAGTGGGAAGGGTATTGAAAAAAGAAATATAATATAGGGAGAACAGTAAAAGGAACCATGCACAGCAGACTTGATTGGACCCGGATGTTATTAAAATAAAAATATTAAACAATACATATCTGATTCTAAGTCTATATCTCATTTTTATATCCCTCACTTCAAAAATGTATTTGAAGAGGCTAAGAATAAAAGAAAAAAAATAAATCATACACAAAGGTCATACATCATAGGTACTCAATATCAAAACTCTGGCTAAGATGTGCTATAATTGATCATGTGTGAAGTGCTCAAATTCCTGGCAGTCAAGGCATAAGGGAAATACTATATACAATGGATTAAATTCTTCCTATTTGAGAAGTACTATTTTAGGAGATAAGCAAGACATTGCTGAAAAACATGTAGAAGACGTAATATCATTTGAGAGGTTAATGTTATTATTAGAAGATTTCTCTAATTTATACTCACATGATTATAGATACAGTGCAATCCAATCAAATCCCAAAAGATGTTTGAGTGGAACCAGGCTATTTCAAAAATTTATATGGATAGGAAAAGAACACAAACAGCCAAGATATTCTTAAGGAACAAGAAAGTAAGAGGATTTGCTCCAAATATTATTCCAAAGTCACAGTGAATACTTAACAGCTATCTTAATAGCATAGTATTGTGAGGGGAGACAAACAGAGCAATAGAACAAAATATAAAGTCCAGAAACAAGACGTAGCCATAATGTATGCTAAGTTGCTTCAGTCATGTCCTACTCTTTGCGACCCTATGGACTGTAGCCCACCAGGCTCCTTTGTCCATGGACTTCTCCAGGGAAAGAGTACTGGAGTGAGTTCCCATGCCCTCTTCCAGAGGATCTTCCCAACCCAAGGATAGAACCCACATCTCTTATGTCTCCTGCACTGGCAGGCAGGTTCTTTACCACTAGCACCACCTCTGTAATTATAATGACACTGCAACTCAGTGTAAAAAAGATGAACTTTTCAATAAATGATACTGGAGCAACTGGATACCCATGTGGGGGATAAAATGAAATTGAATCCCTACCCTACACTAATCAATTCCAGGTAGTGTAAAGACAGAAATGTTAAGGCAAAAACCTAGGGAGCTTTTAGAAGCAAACACAAGAAAATCTTCATTACATCAAAGTAGCAGAAAATTTCTTTAAAAAGCACTAACTACTGAAAAAGATTTCATCACACTGAAATCCAAAACCTCTACTCACCAGAAGGCATCAGAGTGAAAAACCAAGCCAAAGCAAAAGATAATTTTTGTCACATATGCAACTGCCAGTAAATTAAAATATGCATGCACACATGTGCGCCCAGTGACTTCAGTCATGTCCAACTCTTTTGCATCCCCATGGACTGTAGCCTGTCAGGCTCCTCGGTCCATGGGATTATCCCGGAAAAAATACTGGAGTGGGTTGCCATTTCTTCCTTCAGGGAATCTTTCCGACTCAGAGATCAAACCCACATCTCCTGCATCTCCTGCATTGGAAGGTGAATTCTTTACCACTGAGCTACAAGGGAAGCCCAAACTAAAATAAATACAGATGATACATAATATATGTATTATGTATATAGATTACACAGACACACACACACACACACACACACACACACACACATATTCAATTGCTATAAATCAGTCAGAGAAAAACAACCCAATTAAAAATTGGCAAAATACCTGAACAAATATTTTGCAAAAGGGGATATCTCCTGTAGCTCATACAATAAAGAATCTGCCTGCAGTGCAGGAGACCTGGGTTAGATCCCTGGGTCAGGAAGATCCTTTAGAGAAGGGAAAGGCATCCCACTCCAGTATTCTTGCCTGGAGAATCCCATGGACAGAGGAGCCTGGTGGGCTACAGTTCATGGGCTTGCAAAGAGTTGGACATGACTGAGCGACTAAGTATACGGGTGGGCAAGAACTGGTGTTCAATTTCACTGATAATACAGGCATATCAATGAAATGTGATAATACTAGATATTTAATTGGCAAAAGTTTTAAAGTGTGACAATGCCAAGGGCTGACATGACTATAAACAAAAGGAACCTTTGTAACTGCTGATACAAGTAAAAAAACTTGCACAGTATCTTTAGAGACCAGTTTGGCATTGTCCAGTAAAACTGAAGCTGTACAAACCCTAGCCCTCAACAACTGAATTACAATTTTATTACATATTAAAGAAATAGAAGCACACATGTCCCAAAATATCTGCACGAAACATTCAGTCACATTGGTTATAACACTCAAAAACTGTAAGCAAGTCAATCATCCATGAAGAATAGAACAGATTATTAAATCAATACTATTATACAATGAGACAGTATGTATAGAGCAGTGGAAAAAATGAACTATAGTTATGGGAAATACAAATGAAGCTCACAAATATTTTTAATGAAAAAACATAAAAGGATGTCTCTTCATACAAAGATAGAAAATGGACAAAAACTAACTTATGTGATTTTGGAATTCATATCAAAGCTCTAAGTGAAAGACAAAGAAATGATCACAGTGGTTATCACCAGAAGGGCATAACTGTTTATGACTGTGGAGGGGTACATCAGAGGCTGCTTTACAGATGGCTGTATTCTTTTTCTTGATTCCTTACATGGGTCTCTATAATTATTTGCACAAATGGGTGTTAAATGCCATTTCTATATATAATTTGAAAGAATGAAGACATAGGCATTCAAATAAATATGCACCTCTAAAAATGTTTCAAATATTAAATTATGTGGGAAGATACTGAGAGGGTAACAGGCAGGAAGGCTAGGGGCCCCCAAGTGGAGGATATAGACTACACGTGTCAGATGTTTTTTTTCCTTCTTTATACAAAATTAAAAGGTTTCTTTTAAAATTCTGTGTTGCCATGATGACACCTGGTTCCACCTGAGCTTAACTTTTCTGAAACCTTGAGCTAACCAATGTGTTTTTATTATGGAAATGTTTTGCTTAAGCTATGTTTAATGAACTATGTATTTACATTAGACTCTGTCTTCCTTCAAGTTGGTTACACCTAAGACTCAGAACCTATAATGGCTCAACAAATCAGTATGTTTTACTCATGGAAATGTTCTCTTAAGCTGTGTTAATGAGACTATGTATTTGCTTGGAAACCTGCCTTTTTTCAAGATTCATGTCAAATGTTTGACATCTTGGGGGCTCGTCCGGGATTCTTCAGGACAAGATAAGGATGCTTGGAGCTCTAGTTCTTTGTTTTCCTAGCAAACACGTTTTCTGCTGTACTTTACTAACTCTATGGTGTGCTTGTGTGTGTGACTGATTGAAAGAGACACACATGTGCGAACCAAGAGCTGTGTCCTAATCTGAAGTTCCACAGTGACCTCACACAGCTTATGGCAGAAACCCTATTGGGGGATTATACCAACCTGCTAATGTCAAGAAGCACCCAACGTCTCCTCCAGGGGAGCAGCCAGGGATGGATGAAGTGTGTGAACCAAACTTTCCTTTCTCAGTCAAACTTTCCAGTCTCTTTGACCATTTCATAACTTCCTGAGAATTAGAACTATTAACCTAATCTGTTGGATCATAGACTTTCCAGAGATTTGTGATCTACGCTGTTACTGTGTACTGTTCCATAGGTCCCAAACTTGAAGAGCCCCGAAGATGAAAGGTTGTTGCTATGAGCCGTGAATGATGCTGGGATTCTTGGCCTCTGGAGGAGAGGAATTTGATCCAGGACCAGTGACAAGGCTTGATCGCTCAGAGCTTTTGTGTAATAAAGTTTTATTAAAGTATAAAACAGATAGAGAAAGCTTTTGACATAGACATCGGAAGGGGGCAGAGAGAGTGCCCCCTTATATACCTATTGAAAGTGAAAGAAGTCGCCCAGTCCGACTCTTTGGGACCCCATGAACTGTAGCCCACCAGGCTCCTCAGTCCATGGAATTCTCCAGGCAATACTGGAGTGGGTTGCCATTTCCTTCTCCATATTAGCAAGCTGCTAATTAGATAAAGAAAATGTCTCAAAACTCTGAGAGTGGCAGGCCATTCATCCACAACATGCATTTTTGAGATAGCATTGGCACAGGGTGAGTCATCCCAGGCCATAAAATGATTGACATGGATCTTGAAGAAAGGCAGGTTTCCAAGCAAATACATAGTCTCATTAACATAGCTTAAAAGAACATTTCCATGAGTAAAACATACTGGTTTGTTGAGCCACTATTAGTTTTGAGTCTTAGGTGGAACCAACTTGAAAAAAGACAATCTAAGGTAAATACATAGTTCATTAACATAGCTTAAGAAAAACATTTCCATAAGAAAAACACATTGGTTAGCTCAAGGTTTGAGAAAAGTTAAGTTCAGGTGGAAACAGGTGTCATGGAAACACAGAATTTTAAAAGAAACCTGCTTTTAATTTTATATAGAGAAGGAAAAAAAAGGTCTGACATTTGCAGTCTATTTCCTCTGCTTGGGGGACCCTAGCCTTCCTGCCTGTTACCCTCTCAATACTTAAATATAATTTTATGTTAAAATGTATGCTACAAATGATAAATACGGAATAAATTCAATTTTAAAAACCACATTTAAGAAAAATAAAATTAAAAAAAATAAATAGATAAAATAAAATAAAAACCATATTTTATATGTGTACATAAAACATACTGGGGAGAAACTGTCAAAAAGGTAGCATTGGTTTTAACTGGAAATTTAGTTTTCTTCATTGAGGATAGCTGTATGTTTGTAATTAAAGATAATTTCACTTTTATAATAAAAAGATTTTTTAAGACAGCTTAAAGAAAAATCATTTGACAAATTAGGAAAAGAATGTGTGTGGATTGGGGTTTACAGCAAATCACATTTCTCAAAGGAAAAAAAATTCCATGGATCAGGTCACCTGACAGGCAAGAAATTTTCAAGAGAAGGAAAGCAAGTCATATCTTGACAAAGAAAAGAGGATTTTGGGAAACAAGGGGAAATGATAAGCTACCTTGCAGGTGCCTTGTGGATGTTCAACAGGCATTCTTTACTCCACTCTGGAAGACTGTGCAAGTAGAGCAGAGCTGGGGAGGGAGAAAGGAGTCAGGAAAAATCAGGTTCTTCTGGGAGTCCAAGTCAATCTACCACCTACAGATATTAGCCCAGAAAAGGCTTGTGCGTCCTGCTCAATACCAGCAGAACAGAAGCGCAGGGTCATTTGCAGTTCTGGGCAGACTCTGCCCCTGGGCTCCAACTCCTGGGAACAGAGCGTTGGAGTCACAAAGACACAGACAAAGGTGTCTCACACCTACAGTGCTATATGGATATATAATCATACAAACTCACTCATACCACGGGGCACTCAGGCACCCCAGAGGGCCACTCAATCATATACACCCTGGAGGCAGTCAGTCACGATCGCAGTCAAAGGCACCCCCAGGTGACACCTATCATGGGGACACAATGACAACAAATTCAGACGCATCCTACCCACCAATAATATCACAAACACACCCCCAAGGGGAAATATTAGAAATCTCACAGTTAAGCCACCCCACGCCCACCACTCAGCAAATGTTCATAAACACACACACACACAAAGTGGATACACAGCTTTGCAACCGCAGTCAAAGAACTTCACACTCACAAACAGTGCCACACCCAGTCACAAAGTTAAACCCCATCACACATGCACCATTATAACTGCAAATCAAGCCCGCCTCCCCGCCTTTACAGTTTGGTACAGGGTCACACAGACACAGAGACACAATCACAATCAGACACACACTCCTCACAATCTCCCCTTCCAAGCTGGCTGGCTCCCGTTGAGACCGGTGGTTCCAGACACGCCCAGCTCCAATCCATCTCACCTACGATTCCTCAGGTCTGTCTGGTCAGCACCGCTCCACTGTACTTGAAACAAATAAGAGCCCAGCAGCTCCCACAGCACCCAGAGGCTGTTTGCCCCTACCCGCCAGAAAAACCCGCCCACTCCTCAGGAGAAGGTCTGCTTCTCGCGGGAGGGAGCACCAGGCCTAGAGGCCTCTGGGAGATGTAGTCCAGAGAGAGAGACGGGGGAGAGAGAGAGAGCGAGAGCGAGAGAGAAGCTGCTAAAAGCTATCTCCAATTCATCCTGAGTCCCCCGTGGCGAGGAACCTGGACCTGGCAGCGAACCTGAGGCTTCCGCGAGTCTCAGCTGACAAGGATTCCATGAGCAAACTTTAGTCAAGCTGACTCCACTGACTCCATCACCCTGCCCACTGGCTATAAACTCCCAGCGACTGTTATATACCAAGTTGAGGTAAATCACTCTTCCCTATTGCAATAGTCTTTAATAACGTTTTCCTTATGTGTTTAACTTGTTTGGTGCAACTTTTCTTTGACACAACCCAGCCTCAAGTTTCTGTTGCGGCTCTCGCAGGTTTTGGCGCTCACCTTGCAACATGGTGAGCCCCACGGCATCCCGGGAAATGTAGTCCAGGACTTCGCCAACTGCGGGAAGGACTCGGCCAAGGTAAACTGCGTTCCCTAGGCTCTGAGGCGGGGCCTGGCCTCAGCTAAATGCACGGGAGGCTGCTCAGGGTTACGCTTTGATCTGGGAGCGCTCAGATTCCCTTGAGGCAAGCTGCTGAGGAAAGTGTTGGGGAGCCAGAAGAGAGAACCCGAATGTGGAACATGAGTGTCTGGGACCAAAGCAGCCTCGGGAGTTTAAAGAGGAGAAATTCACAAGTCCAGTCACATGAGAGAGTGGGCAAAGGAGGGTCCCAGTGTGAGACCATGATGAGATTGCGAGTGTGACTACATTTAGGGGTTAGTTGAATGAAAGAGAGACTGCGTGCGGTGAGGGAGAGGTAGGATCAAGATTATGAGTGGTTTTGTGAGGATAGAGGGTCATATTGTGGGCTTGTGTGGTTGGGAGTGTGTGTGTGTGTGTGTGTGTTTGTGTGAGAGAGAGATCACATGATTGTGGGTCACTGTATGGGTGGCTGAGATAGTGGAAAAATCTGAATCCTCTCAGCCTCATTTCTTCTTCAAATGGAGATATTTGATCAAAAACAGAAGTAGTGACATTTGAAGATATTTGGATAAAGAGCACTGTATGCAGAGAACACAACTAAACAAAAATGCCGTGGGTTAGCCATAAGCCTCTCAATGGACACAAATTTGAGCAAACTTCGGGAGATAGTGAAGGACAGGGAAGGCTGACAGGCTGCTGTTCATGGGGTTGCAAAGAGTCGGACACGACTGAGTGATGAACAACAACAATAAGCCATAAGCCTGGTATATTCAGTGAGCAGCAACTAGGACAGTGTGACAAAGTGGAGAGTAGTAAATGAGGTGAACAGCTAATGAGAAGACTGATTATGGAGAATATTTTATGAAGTTTGGTTAGTCTTAGATGTAAAAGCAGTAGTGGGTTTTGAACAGAAGAGTGGCATGATCTTATATTTAAAAGAAATCATTTGGAGTGCTGAGTAGAGAGTAGGGTGTAGGGGGACAAAAAAAGAAGAAGGGAAACTAGTCAATGGGCTGGTGAAATAATCTCGGTAAGAGATAATGGTGAGTTGGTCTAGGGTGATAGCAGTGGTAGTTATGAGAACTAATTGGATTCTAGATACATTTTGAAGATAGAGCTAAATGGATTGGGTAATAGATTTGATGAGGGAAATGAGAGAAAAAGAGGGACCTAGGCCAATCCCCGTATTTTTAGATCAAGAAACCAGAATTGTCATTTATTGAGATAAAACTAGAATGAACAAGTTTTAGTGGGTAGGTCATTGGTCTTTGCTCTGCTAAACCTCTGAGATCACTAAGGCAAGATGAGAGTTCTATGGAAATCTATTAAGATAAAACTAATATAGTAACAGGTTGTTTGGGATTAAGTGGTGGCATCCTAGAGATATGTCCACATCCGAACTCCCAAGACCTGTGAATGTGACCTTATTTGGGGAAAAAAAGGGGTCTTTATAGATGTAATTAAGATAAGGATCTCTAGGTGAGATTATCCTGGATTATCTGGATGTGATTTAAATCCACTTACAATAAACAGAAGATGAGAAGACATAGAAGAAGGCCATACGAGGAAAGAGGCAGAGACTGAAGTTAAGCAGCAACAATCTAAGAACACCTGAAGTATTCCTGATTTTTGCCTTGTGTTTGGGAATGTCTTGATTTTTCTTGGCTTTTTACATACTTTGTAATTTTTTTGATGTTGTTGAAAGCCATTTGTTTAGGACAGTAGTATGCAGAAAAAGGGTAACATAGCAGAACTGAGACAACTTATCCTTTAAAGGCCTGGTTGAAGTTTGGCTCCTGATTTACAACTAGAACTTAAAATTTTGAGAAGATTCCCATTATCCTAATTGATAAGAATGGCTCACTAAGTCTACAGTGTTTGTTCAAACAATATAATTTATGCTAAATACTTGCTTTCCTTCTGAGAGTCTGAAATTCTGGTATGTGCCAGGCAGAGCCTGCCTATGCAGTCAGGCCCCAATGAAAATACTAGATACTGAGTTTCTAACGAGCTCCCCTGGTTGTTACCATTTCACATGTACTGTCACAGCTCGTTCCTGGGGAATTAATGGCTTTTATGACTCCACTGGGAAAAGGATCCTTGGAAACATGGGGCTGGTTTTTCCTGAAGTTTGCCCAGTGCACCTTTTCTTTTTGCTGATTTTGCTTTGTATTGTTTTGCTATGAGTTCTCCCAGTGAATCCTTGAACCTTGGAGGGAGGGTTGATTTTGGATTCTGGCAACACCATAGAAACGGAGGAAAATAATTTTTATACCTGAATTGGCATATATTTCCTTCTGCAAAGCCTTTAGTGTGGAGTTTTGAGTTAATCTAGTTAGGAGTTTTAACAACTAAGCAAATTCATACGGTTTGATTGTATTTATGTAAATTTCAAAGATAGATAAGTGAGAAATCAAGATGTTATTATATTAACAAGATAGTGGTCAGTTGGTGTCTTGGGGTCAGAAATGATCACAGGGGGTGGGCATTTCTTCTTGAGGTAACAACAAGGTACCAACATACCAAGATTCTCCTCTTGTATGGTGTTACCCTGAACTTACACATTCTATGTACTTTTCTTCAGGTATTTCCCATTTCACAATTAAAATATTTAAAGATTACCGATGATTTTGAAAATATGGAAAGAATTACTCCTCCATCAGAAAGTTTAGACATACATCTAAATCATAAGCACAGTTCAAGAGGGAGGGGACACATGCATACTTATGGCTGATTCATGTTGTACAGCACAAACCAACAACATTGTGAAGGAATTACCTTCCAATTAAAAATAAAAAAATAAATGATAATCACATAAGAAAGGAAGCAAGTGAAAAACAGCCGGCAAGTATTAACTTCAGCAAAAATAATAGCTCAGACATGAATAACATTTACGAAATACTAATGTAACCATGAAAATTAATTTAAGCCACTTTAAGGGTAATTGGAACAAGGTAAGTGTTTGCTATTGTGAAGGATACTGGAGGAGGTGCTCCCATGGCTTCTCAGACAGGGGACATTCCTCCCCCCTTGCCCCACTGGTGCCCAATAAATACTCCCCTTCATCCAACCCTCAAGCCAGGGCTTGTGGGATAAGTGTACACTCGTCCAGGCCGAGACTCAGGACATTTCTGCCAACCAATGTGTCAGATGCCCAGGAGGCGAGCTTGTGATGAGAATTACACCCTCCTTCCAGAAGTATTTACACAGCTCTGGACTACATTTCCCAGGGGGGCATCGCGTTCACGGCTACTTTCCATCGAAAGATCGCGTGGGCTTCTTGTCCTAGTTCCCACAGAGGGGCACCAGTTTGTGGAGGAAGAGAGGCGCGGAGTCCTCAGTTGAAACTTGCGTTCTAGACGCGGCCTGGAACTGGTTGACGCTTTGCCACAGATATGAGGCGATGTGAGGCCGATGGTCTCTGCTGAGCGAAGGCATAAGGTCCAAGGCCAAGGTCTGTAAATTGAGACCTCTGGGCTTTTAAAAGGTTGTCCAGGCTGCAGACCACATTTCCCAGTGGCCACCGTGCCCGAGGCAACATTCTGTCCGCATACTCGCGGGTTCAGGACCATAGAAGGGATCGCCCCCGAGTCCCTGAGGAACATCCACAGCTTGAGGGAATCTCAAAGTCGGGTGAGTCTAAGACCCGGGAGCGGAGTGAACCCTGAGAGGCCCAGGCCGCGGGGGAGGGCAGTGAGGGGCTAAAGTTTTCAGAGTTCGAGGCTTTATCAGCAATGGGATGTGGGAGGGACGATGGTGGGGGAGTTGCCTGTGTGTATCCGCGCGCGCGAGGGATCCTGGCCGCGAACCTTGAGTGCTTGTGTGAAATTGGTGCAGGAGCAAGGTGTGGGAACCGTGGAGGGATGTGTGTGTGTGTGTGTGTGTGTGTGTGTGTGTGTGTGTGTGTGTGTGTATAGTGCATTGGGGACGAGGGTTGTATGTGATTGTAATGGACCTTTTAGATGTGACTGTGCACGTGTATGATTGTGACTGTGTCACCAAGTCGTGAACGTGTGTGTAAAGGTGGTAAATGTGGCAGCAGTTGTGGGGCCAGAGACAAGGAATTCAACATTGCGTTTAGTAACCTTCACAGTCTTTCGTGAAGGTGTGGGGAGTAGTTTCTGTAGGGCTGCTTGGATTGGAGTAGGATAAGGTAAAATGAGGCGAGAAGAATGGGAAACTGTAGACCACATATTCGAAGAATTTTTCCGTAAATATGAGCAAAGAAATAAGCAGCAGCTGGGGAGGGAGAAATAACAATCTATCAATATGATAGCGGAAATTAGCCATGAGAGAAGGAAAAGTGGTTATACCGGTAAGGGGTAAGCCAGGCTCATCTGTAGGTGTCCTGAAATTGCAAGAATAAAAGAAGGGTAGTAGCCTATGGGCTCCCCTGGGTAGCTCAGTGGTAAACAATCCTCTTGCCAATGCAAGAGACATTGGGATCCCTGGGTTGGGAAGATCCCCTGGAGAAGAAAATGGTAACCCACTTCAGTATTCTAGGCTGAAAAATCCCGTGGACAGAAGAGCCTGGCGGGTTGCAGGCCCTGGGGTCCACTGAAACAACAAATCGCAACTTAGCAACTGAACAAAAAGCATTGCACAGAGTAAGCCATGAGCTCAAGTTTTGAAAAAACAAAGGGAAAGAAATACCCTGTACTTGGTAGATGTCAGCAACAGTATGGCTGTTATGGGAGTTATATATGGTCTCTTGGCATGAAATTCAAAGGTAGAGCTTTTTTGGAGGAGGAAGGGAGAAAGTCTGAAAGTAATAAGAGCAAGGAGGACACCTGCCCCACTTAAAGACCCAGTGGCCAGAGGCTGTTGCGGGGCGGGGAAAACTTTGAGAGGGCTACAGGAGTCCTCTGGAGAAAGCCAAGTTTCTGTTAGACCCAGAAATGTGAAAGGATTGTTCAGGGAAGTGGTTGAAGATAAAAGAGGGACTTGTTACTCTGAGTTCCAGAGGGCATACTAGAAAGTCTCAGGAATTGAGGGATGAGAAAATGGGATGTCCAACTGATGGGGAATACAATATCTGTAAAGAGAGATCACCAACGACCCTAGGGCTTATTACAATATGATGGGCATAAACATGGGTACAGGGGATACTGATGCTTATTCTGATTGGATTCACAGCTGTGTTGGAGAGGTAGTATTGTGGTAGAATGAGGTGGACTTTTGAGTATTCCCTTGAAAAGAGGGAAGTCAAGGATAGAACATTTAAGAATAGTTGGAGTAGGCAGAATAATGTCCCTGCAAAGACGTCCCTGTAATGTACCTGGCCAGAACCTGGGCACCTATGAATATGTTAATTACAAGGCAAAAGGAACTTTGCAAGTGGGATTAAATTAAGGATTTTGAAGTGGGGAGATTATCCTAGACTATCCCTTTGGGCCCAAACTAATCACTTGGATCCTTAAAGTCAGTGGACTTTTTCCAGCTGAGTTTAGAGTTTAGAGTTTAGAGTTGCAGGGAGATGTGATCACAGAAGAATGGTCAGAGAGATACAAAGTTGCTGGTTAGATCAAGGAAGTTAGCCTCAAACCCAGGAGTGTTGGTGGCCTCTCAGTTCAGTTCAGTTCAGCTCAGTTGATCAGTGGTGTCCGACTCTTTGTGACCCCATGAATCGCAGCACACCAGGCCTCCCTGTCCATCACCAACTCCCGGAGTTTACCCAAACTCATGTCCATTGAGTCGGTGATGCCATCCAGCCATCTCATCCTCTGTCGTCCCCTTCTCCTCCTGCCCCCAATCCCTCCCAGCATCAGGGTCTTTTCCAATGAGTCAACTGTTCACATGAGGTGGCCAAAGTACTGGAGTTTCAGCTTCAGCATCAGTCCTTCCAGTGATCTCCTTTAGGATGGACTGGTTGGATCTCCTTGCAGTCCAAGGGACTCTCAAGGGTCTTCTCCAACACCACAGTTCAAAAGCATCGATTTTTCGGTGCTCAGCTTTCTTCACAATCCAGTTCTCACATCCATACATGACCACTGGAAAAACCATAGCCTTGATCAGACGGACCTTTGTTGGCAAAGTAATGTCTTTGCTTTTTAATATGCTACCTAGGGTGGCCTTTAGGAACTGGAAAACCTAAGGAAATGAATTCTCACCTAAAGCGATTCATGGGGTCGCAAAGAGTCGGACATGACTGAGTGACTGAATTAAACTGAACTGAAAGCCTGCAGAGAGGAACACAGCCTTGCCAACACCTTGCTCTTACTTAGCCAAGTGAGAACCATGGCAGACTTCTATCTAACTGTAAGGTAATTAAGTTTTATTGTTTTAAGCCACTGCATTTATGATTGTTTGTTACTCAGTAGTAGAAAACTAATATTGTGTTATAGTTTCTTAGACTCAGCATCATGGAAGGGTTTGAGCCATGTGTCATGAGGGGAACTCAGCACTTATTGATAAAATTTAGGACTTTAGGTAAAGCACATAAGGCCCCCTCTTGTAATGTACTGTTTTGCTGCATTATGATATTGAAATTTAATGAATTTGTCTTTGTGATCTAATATATGGTCAGTCTATAGGTATTTGTTTTGCACTTGATTTATCTTTTTTTTTACTTATCTTAAATTGAGAAAAATATATTAAAATTCATTTTAACATGACTTATCAATGAAATTAATTATCAGTGAAATTTTATCTTGCATCAGCCTGTAACTTCTGCTTTATGAAAGTTCCACTGTTAGTTGATATATAGATATTCATAATTATTATATGTTTATTGAGAATTGTAAACTTTAGTATTTTAGCATTCTCAAGATCATAGCCCTTGGTTATTTTGTTTGTTTTCATTTGCCTTGTATATATTTCTTCATAATTTATAAAATAAATCTTTTATTGAAGTTTGTCATATATATAGGCACAATGATGCAAACAACCAATAAAACCAAAACGGTACACCTTGAATCACCACAAAGGGAACACCCATGTAATAAGCACCCAGATCAAGAAATAAACCATTGCCTGCATTCCAGAAGCCCCTGTTGTGCTCCTGTTCAGTGAGTAGATTCCCCAAAGTAACCACCATACATCAGTTTTGTCTGTTTTTGAACATATGTATATGTGGAGTCATACAGTATATAGCATTTTGTGTTGACTTCTTTGTTCAACATTATGTTTGTGAGATTCATCCATATTGTTATGTAAATTTAGCTTACTGTTTGCCTTGCTAAATGCACTGGTATTCCATCGCATGAATATACCAACTATATTTGTCCATTCAACAGTTGTTATACAGTTGGTTGACATTTGGCCTGTTTCCAGATTTGGACTTTCGTAAATAATGATGTTAGGAGTATTCTTCCACTTGTCATTTTATATTCATATGTATTTGTTTCTTCGGTCTATTTCTAGAGAAACTTGCTGGATCATAGGGTATGTGAATCTGCTTAAGCAGATACAATCCATTTTCCAAAATGCACAAAATCAGTACTCCAATCAACAGTTTATGCAAGTTTCAGTTGCTTCACTTTCTCATTAACATGTGGTATTGTCAGACTAAAATTTTTGCAAATATGGTGGATATATATGCAGTGGTATTGCGCTGTGGTTTTCTTAACTTATGACTAATGAAGTGGAGTGCTTTTGTTTTAATGCCTCTTGACCATATCCTTCCCAAAGGATATCTTCCTTTGGCAAATGCCTGTTTAAGTCCTTTGGCCTTCCTTTGCAGAGTGTCTGTTCACGTTTTGGGGAGCTTGTCTGCCTTTTTACTGTTGATTCTTAGGAGTTCTTTATTTGGAGTTCTGTAGTTTGGATATGAATCTTCATCAGCTGTGTGTATTGCAAATAATATCTCCCAGTCCATTTTCACTCCTTTTCTGAGAAATTACTTTTTAAAATGTAGTCTGAAAAATATATAATCTGAATTAATTTTTTCCCTTTGTGGTTTGTGCTCTCTGTACCCTGTTAGGAAATCTTAATTCTCTCTTTTGATTTGTATTCCATCTCTAGAGGCTCTGCTTAGTTGCAAGTTGGATCACTTCTTTTTTTTTAAATTAATTTGATTAAAGTGTAGTTGATTTCCAGTGTTGTGTTTATTTCTGCTGTACAGCAGAGTGACTCAGTTATACATATATTCTTTTTCACATTCTTTCTCATTATGGTTTATCATCGAATATTGAATATAGTTCCCTGTGCTATGCAGTAGGTCCTTGTTCATCCATCCTATATATATATAATAGTTTACATCTGCTAATCCCAAACTCCCAATTCTCTCCTACCCTCCCCCACACCCCCTTTGGCAACCACAAGTCTATTCTTTATGTCTGTGAGTCTGTTTCTGTTTTGTTAGATACATTCTTTTGTGTCATATTTTAGATTCCACATATAAGTGATACCATATAGTATTTGTCTTTCTATTTCTGACTTACTTCACTTAGTATGGTAATGTCTAGGTCCCTCCATGTCTTTGCAAATGGCATTTTTTCATCCTGGAAATGGCTGGGTAGTATTCCATTATATATATGTATGTACCACATCTTCTTTATCTATTCATCTGTTGATGGACACTTATTTTTTTTTCCATGTGTTGTGCTCTTTGTAGTTTATTCTTCATGTCTGAAGTGGTTTTGCCTATATTCTTTTTCATTCTTGAATTCTACTAGCTTTCATATGTGGTCTGCCTATCACTTCCTTCTCTTTCCTGAAATCATTGTACCATTTGTGCATGTAGTTTTGCTTCTGAGCTGTGATTGTACCATAAATTCTTAAAATTCATATTGAAATGTTGGGTAATAATTTTAATCTTCTCTGAAATTTTAAGTGAGTTTTCTTTATACATGGGGAATTGGGGCACTCTTCAAACTTTTATCTAACTATATCTTTGGACACGGTGTTTCTAATTTTGTTTTTGCAATGTAATTTTTTTTTTTTTTTTTTTTTTGGTATATGTGTCACTGGCACTTTCCTACAAAAAGGAAAATGGGGCAAAGGTTCTGCTCAAGAGTTCCTTCCTCTGTTTCTGCAGTAGGAGAGTTTCTTTAAAAGCTAGCGCCTCTGAAGAGTCAGGCCTTCTTTGTTGTTCATGACCTAACCTGGTTCAGGAAGATTCCTACTGTCAGCTCTGAGTTCCACAGTGTCTTCTTTGCTGAAATTAAAAAATATCGTCAAGCTCCCAATTCAATGAAGCTAGCATTACCCTGATTCCAAAGCCAAGCAAAGCCTATCTTGTATAAATATGATACAAAAATCCTCAACAAAATATTAATAAACCAAGTTCAGCAATGTATAAAATGAATTATACAACATGACTGAGTGGAATACATCCCACATATGCAAGGTTATCTGAACATCCAAAGATAAATTAATGTAACAGCTGAAGGATACAGGATTTCTTTTTGAGGTGATGAAAATATTCTGAAATTGACTTGCAGTGGTTACACATATGTTAATTTGCTAAAAAAAGAAAAAAAAAAACCACTGAACTGCTTACTTTAAATGCATTAATTGTAGGGTATATGGATTTTATATCAGTAAAGCTGATTAAAAAATAAAAGAATACAGCCTGTGTATTTTGAATTTTTCCACCTTGAATCCCTGTGTCATCTCCATGCCTCTTTTTACTGCCTCCACCATTAATCACCTCCTTTTCATAGCATTTCTGCTCACAGAAACTCTCCTTCAGCATGGTCTACTCCTCATAAGAATGAATATTTCTTATGTCTTCTTTGGGAAAACATCTGTTTAGATCCTCTACCCATTTTTTGACTGGGTTTTTGTTTTTTTGATATTGAGCTGTTTATATATTTTAGAGATCAATCCCATGTTGATTGCATTGTTTGCAGGTGTTTTTTTCCCATTCTGTAGGTTGTCTTTTCATTTTGTTTATCGTTGCCCTTAGTTTTGTCATGAGAGTGCCTTAGATGAAAATGAGTCAGTATGTTTTATATACTTTGGTTGGACATGGGGGAGATGAGAGGCCACTGTCAAACAGGAAGTACACAGGAAGGCCCTGGGCAGATGCTCGGGGCTCCCAGATGGGAGAATTCCCCCGGCGGATGTCTAACTTGGGGTCTTTTTTGTTAAAGGGGCTATTCAGAGCAAGTCAGAATGGCCTTATCTCATATTCTGAATATTCTGATCCATGTCATGATTTAGCATAACTGATTAGACTGAAACTTCATCCTGCTGTAGTTTAGTCTCTTGAGTTTTGGATAGGGCCAGAATTTCTGCAGATTCCCTCTGACCTTCCTTCAGGGAATAAAATGGTATTCTTAGTCCATTTGAAAGCTCCAAGGAAAGCCTGACCTCTTAGGATTCCTTCCCTCTAGCTCCACTTTCTCAAGACTGCTTCAACAACATGAGGAATCCAGAAGGCTGAGTGACTCTTGGAATTTTAAGTTATGGTCCATGTGAGTTGGAATTGCTTCTCTTCAAAAATTTGACTATTTTTAGTAATAATATAGGGCTTCCCTGCTGGCTCAGGTGGTAAAGAATCTGCCTGCAATGCAGGAGACCCAGGTTCGATCCCTGGGTCAGGAAGATCCCTGAAGATGGGAATGGCTACCCACTCCAGTATCCTTGCCTGGAGATTTCCATAGACAGAGGAGCCTGGCGAACTACAGTCCATGGGATCGGACACGACTGAAGTGACTTAGCATGCAAGCACAATTATAGTAAGATAACCATTTATATTACATCATGTAAATATTTTTGTTCCTTATCCTTAAACTGCTTACCTGACTCACTATTCAACATGGTAAGTGATATTTGTGAAACAGTTTAGTGCCTTCTCTGTATGTCCCTCTTCTCTCCAACATGGCATTCAATACCTCTTGTGACCACTTGTAAAAGAATGAAACTAGAACACTTTCTAACACCATATACAAAAATAAACTCAAAATGGATTAAAGATCTAAATGTAAGAACAGAAACTATAAAACTCCTAGAGGAGAACATAGGCAAAACACTCTCTGACATGAATCACATGCCAGTCAGGATGGCTGCTATCCAAAAGTCTACAAGCAATAAATGCTGGAGAGGGTGTGGAGAAAAGGGAACCCTCTTACACTGTTGGTGAGAATGCAAACTAGTACAGCCGCTATGGAGAACGGTGTGGAGATTTCTTAAAAAACTGGAAATAGAACTGCCATATGACCCAGCAATCCCACTTCTGGGCATACACACCGAGGAAACCAGATCTGAAAGAGACCCGTGCACCCCAGTGTTCATCGCAGCACTGTTTATAATAGCCAGGACATGGAAGCAACCTAGATGCCCATCAGCAGACGAATGGATAAGGAAGCTGTGGTACATATACATCATGGAATATTACTCAGCCATTAAAAAGAATTCATTTGAATCAGTTCTAATGAGATGGATGAAACTGGAGCCCATTATACAGAGTGAAGTAAGCCAGAAAGATAACATTACAGCATACTAACACATGGAATTTAGAAAGATGGTAATGATAACCCTACATGCAAAACAGAAAAAGAGACACAGATGTACAGAACAGACTTTTAGACTCTGTGGGAGAAGGTAAGGGTGGGATGTTTCAAAAGAACAGCATTGAAACATGTCTATTATCTATAGTGAAACAGATCACCAGCCCAGGTTGGATGCATGAGACAAGTGCTCAGGGCTGGTGCACTGGGAAGACCCAGAGAGATGGGATGGAGAGAGAGGCGGGAGAGGGGGATCGGGATGGGGAACACATGTAAATCCACGGCTGATTCATGTCAATGTATGACAAAACCCCCTACAATATTGTAAAGTAATTAGCCTCCAACTGATAAACCTCTTGTGTCCTAATATTTTGACAGAGCACTGAAGGAAGAGAAATATATTCCCTTAAAGGGAATAGTAGAGACTTTTAAAGATCAAACTGTGGCTCCTGAGTCATTCTGCTGTGTACCTGAAACTATCACAACATGGTTAATTGACTGTACTCCAATATAAAAGAAAATGTTAAAAGACAACAACTGTGGTTCATCGAAGTGGAATTGAGTGACTAAAAATGACACACTATATGAAAGCTTTTATTTACCCTGTATGATGGGGTGTTTCAATTTAGGAAAGATGAGCGTCAGTGTTAGTTGGTATTCATTTTAGTAGTGGCACTTTGTTATGCTTTTAGATAGAGGATATAAGAAGAGGTTGAGTTCAGAGAGATGTGGGATCTTGCCAAGAAACCAATGAGAGGTTAATATCATTAGGAAGAAGTGCAGATAGTCAGCTACTTAGCTGATAGCCTAGAGATTTTATACATTCGCCACAGAAGATGGAATTCAGTTAGGGAGTATATCTCTTAAGAATCCTTTCAAATTCAACTAATAGAAAATTCAAATAAAAGAAGGTGAAAGAAAAAGAAAAACAACACTTCTCTCATACAATAAATCTGGAGTTAAGTATTCCAGGCTGGTGTAGCCTCTTGGTGGTATCAACAAAGAACTCATATGATACTTGTTTTTCTGGGCTGCCATCCAGTTGTCTTGGTGTTTGTTACAGGAAGGTCTTAACATTGTTGTGACTAACAGCAGGAGATTTTAAGAGCATATAGGCACTTGGCTTCAGGGACACTTATTTCCCTGTTGTTTCCCCCCCTACCCTAGAGGCAGCCAACTCCAGTTTTTGCTGAATGTGTATCCCTCTTCCTACAGTGCCCTTTTCCATCTTTTCCCTGCCTATCTAAAAGATTTACTTCACCACTGATGTTTGGGTTTGTCATTTCAGCAGCTGATGTTCAGTGATGGAGCTGTAGATTTCTCTCACGAGGAATGGGAGTGCCTGGACTTAGAACAGAGGCATCTGTACAGAGATGTGATACTGGAGAACTACAGCAACCTGGTCTCACTGGGTAAGCTTCAGAATTTCACCCCAGAGATCCCTGATTTCTACATTGTGAATTTTTGGATTGTCTTTCAATTGTCTCAGGGGATTTCTGACCTATTTCTGGGGAAATGGTGTGTGCTTTGTACATTTGGCAATAAGTCATCATCTTTGGGAACCTCCATCTTCCCCATCCTTTATTCCTTTTTCTTGCCCTTCCTAGTAACTAAGGACTTAGAAAACCCTTACCAGGTGGTAATTTCCTATTTCTTATTTTTTGACCAGGACTTTGCTTTTATCAGCCAGAAGTATTCTCTTTATTGGAGAAGGGAAGAGAGCCCTGGATGGCTTTGAAGGATGAGACTTGCCCAGGTGAGTGAGGGCTGAACAAGGAGGCCATCACTGCAGATAACTGCCCAGAAGTTTAGTGAGGCAGCAGCATCTCTGTAATATTGGTCTAGAGTTTCCTCCTCAGAGGCCAAAAACCTGTGGATAAAGGCCTGAAACCTAGAAATAGAAGTAACCTTTTCCATGTGAAGTTCCAAATGAATCTTCTCTTCACCTCCAAATACTACTCCATTTCAGTGCTCTCATTTTTCCTTCATGTTACAGAAAGGTAGATGCCATTGTTTTTCTCCAGTGTCAATGGTTTAGGGTCAGTTTCTTCCCATTTCTCTTTTTTTCCCCCCTGTTTAGATATTTGTAAATTTCTTCATTCACTAAAAAAATACTTTCAACTCTATTTTTCATTTTACCTGTTACCTCTTGACTTTCTCTTATTTTGCATAGTTTTTGCTTGCTGCTGCATTTCCTTCATTAATTAATTCTTTCTTTTAAGTAACATTTATTAATTTTTCTAATTTCATTTTAGGTTAAGAAGGGTTAACAAAGAATCTATAATCAATTAAGAAATGTGGTATTCTTTTCTGCGACTGGAACAATTTCATTAAGTTCTGCAAAGCAGTCTCTCTATTAAGAGAGGGCCTCATAGGCTGCTTTGTTATGGTTTCTGGTTACAGTGAAGAGGAAATGGCAAGAGAGAGGTTAGGGCTAATGAAAGTCAGTAAGCAGAGAATACAGTGTCACAAAAAGCCAGTCGTGCCTGTCGAAAGGAAGTAAGGGGTATATTTGGTAGGAGGATGGTAATTGGTGAATTTTCTATTATGGGCAAGCATCAGATTGAAATAATTTTCTCTTGAAGCTTTCTTTTTATTTGAAATATCAAGGAAGGAAATTTAATTCCTTTTTGGAGTCATGTTGTGGCTCGGTTGGTAAAGAATCTGCCTGCAGTGCAGAAGACCCAGGTTCAATCTGTGGGTCGGGAAGGTTCCCCCGGAGAAGGGAATAGCAACCCACTCCAGTATTCTTGCCTGGAGAATTCCATGGACAGAGGAGCTGGTGGGCTGTAGTCCATGGAGTCACAAAGAGTCAGACATGCCTGAGTGTCTAACACTTCTAAATTTCTGAACCTATATTGATGTGTTTCTTTAAATTTAATTAATTAATTAATTTATTTCTGGCTGTGCTGAATCTTTGTTGCTGCATGGACTTTTTACTAGTTGCAGTGAGCAGGGTCTACTCTTCGTTGTGGTGCACAGGCTCCTCGTTGTTCTGGCTTCTCTTATTGTGGGTCACATGCTCTAGGGTGCAGGCTTCAGTAGTTGTGGCTTGTGGGCTAATCGTTGCAATTCCCGGGCTCTACAGCACAGGCTCAGTAGTTGAGGTGCGTGGACTTAGTTGTTCTGCGGCATGTGGGATCTTCCTGGATCAGGGATTGAACCTGTGTCTCTTGCATTGACAGGCGGTTTCTTAACTGCTGGATCACCAAGGAAGCTCGAACATAGTTATTTTTAAACTCTGTCTCATAACTCCAATATCTAGAATTCCTACAGATCTGTTTCTGCTCTCTGTTGTTTCTATAGTTTCTGCATTCATGTTGTATGGTTATTTTAATTTTGTGCTACACTTATCTGCAAAATGTGAAACTAATGAATAGGTTATCTTCCTTTATAGAGAACTCTGTATGCTACAAAGTTCTGAAACATTTTTGTTGTTATCTCAATCCATTGCCCTCCTTGGTCACTGGGATAATTTGAAACTGATCTGTAGTTCATGTGTAGGTCTGCCTCTCTTTTACCCACATACCTAGGTTATGGTCCTTGAGTTATAAGTCAGCATGAGAGATGTTTAGGACGCCCCCTGTAGACCAACCCTAGATACCAATCTCTATTACTTTAGTCTTGAAAGATGTTATATGTTCTATCAGTCTCTAAGTCAAATGACCCTGATGCTGGCAGAGATTGAAGGCAAAAGAAGAAGGGGGCAGCAGAGGATGAGATGGTTGGATAGCATCATCAACTTAATGGACATAAATTTGAGCAAACTCCAGGAGATAGTGGAGTACAGAGGAGCCTGGATTGCTACAGTCCATGGGGTCTCAGGGAATCAGACACGACTGAGCGACTAACACATGGAGTTGCAAAGAGTCCGATATGATTCTGATACTGAACAACAACAAAGCCAAATGCTAATACCAGTACAATTTCAATAATAGAAATTGGATAAGCCCTTCAGCATATTCACATAGTAGTAGTTGTAGTATTTTTTTGCTTTGTTCTTCTAAAATATTTTACCAGTAAGTTTGATATCCCATGGAGGTTTGGTAAAGGTCATCTGGGAAAGAGCTTGAAGCATAAAATCAAATGGAACAGCATTGCTATAAACTCAAGAAATAAACAAAAACACCTTGTTTGGGATCATCTGACAAATGACTTGGCTAAGCCCAGTGGAGAAAATGAGCACGGCAAAGTATTTAAATGTGCAAAGACAAATGAGTAAGTAGGTGTGATTTTCCATTTCTCTGAACTAGCATAGATATGCTTTTGTTTGCTTTTACCTGTACAGAAAGTGATATAGAATTATGTGCACTCATTTCAGTAGAGATGAAAGGGATTAGACAATGAGATGTATTATCAGTACTTTGTTATCACATCATCCCAGTTGTACTTCCTGGTTCCTGATTTTTTTGGTATTATCCTTTACTCCATCCTTTGGCTCCCTTTGCCCTTCTTTGACCTGTAGTATATATATTTTTTAACAGAATTATTTTTTTAATGCCTAATGTGCTAAATGTTGATTATACCATACTGGGTAAAATAAATAGTCTTAAATAGTCTTTAAATTAATATCTCATGATTGGTATAGTACCTGAACAATCTTTTTTTATTGTTGAACTCCTCAGATGAATTTGACCTGAATAAAACTGTATATCTAATCACCTGCCTTGGCTTTTTTAGTTCTTTTAAATTTCTATTTATTTATTTCCCTTTTTAAAAATTGTCCAAAATGTATGGATTTGTTAAGCTATTCACATTTCATATGCTCTGTTTATTTTAGGATTTATTCCTATATCTACATTGAAAACCTTAATTCTTTCTGAACAGAAAAACAGTATGAAGTTATCTTCTTATCTTTCAGACATACAATCCAGGTGTCAGACCAAGAAGTTATCACCAAAAAATGGCATTTTTGATAGAGAAGTATCTCAATGGGAAATAATGGAAATTTGTAAAAAACATACCCCTGAATGTTTATGTTTTAGAGGTGATTGGCAAAGCAAAGGTCAGTTTGAAAGACAACAGGAAAATCAGGAAGAATGTTTGAAGCAAGTTATACTCAATTGTAAAAAAAAGTCCCGCTTTTAACCAGCACACAGCTTTTAATCTTCATCAGAGATTTATTTATTTATTTATTTATTTATTTTTCATCAGAGATTTAATACAGGAAAGAAACTGAATGAATTTAAAGATTGTAGGAAAGCCTTTTGTTCTAACTCAGACTGTATTCAACATCAGTTAATTCACCCTGGTGAAAAATTTTGTGAAGATAAGAAATGTGAGAGGACCTTTTATATTGATTCAGAACTTACTCAATATCAGACAATTTATACTTCTAAGAAAACATATGACTGTAAAGAATGTGGGAAGACTTTCAGTTTGTGTTCAAGTCTTAACAGTCATAGAATTCATACTGGTGAAAAACCTTTTAAATATAAAGAATGTGGGAAGGCCTTTAAATTTCATTCACAGTTTAGTGTCCATAAGCATATTCATACTGGTGAGAAATATGAATGTAAGAAATGTGGAAAGGCCTTTAGTTGTGGCTCAGACCTTATTAAACATCAGAGAATTCATACTGGTGAAAAACAGTATGAATGTAATGAATGTGGAAAGGCCTTTAGTCAGCGATCACATCTTACTAAACATCAGAGAATTCACAAAGGTGAAAAACCTTATGAATGTGAGGAGTGTGGGAAAGCTTTTACTCGTGGCTTACACTTAATTAAACATCAGAGAATTCATACCGGTGAGAAATCTCGTGAATGTAAAGAATGTGGAAAGGCCTTTATTTGTGGTTCAAACCTTGCTCAACATCAGAACGTTCATGCTGGTAGGAAACTGTTTGAATGTGAGAAATGTGGGAAAGCCTATATCTGGAGTTCACACCTGACTCAACATCAGCGAATTCATACTGGTAGGAAGTCTCATGAATGTAAGCAATGTGGGAAGACTTTTGTATGGGCCTCATACCTTGCTCAACATGAGAAAATTCATAATGAAAGGAAACCCTATGAATATAAGGAATGTGGAAAGACCTTTCCTCATGGTTCAGAGTTTATGCAACATCAGAAAATTCATACCGGTGAGAGAAACTATGAATGTAAGGAATGTGGAAAGACTTTTTTTCGTGGTTCAGAACTTAATCGACATCAGAAAATCCATACTGGAAATAGATCATATGAATGTGAAGAGTGTGGAAAAGCCTTTCTCTGGAATTCAGAACTTACATGACATCAGAGAATACATACTGTGAGGAACCTTATGTATGTAAAGTCTGTGGGAAATCTTTTATCTGGGGTTCACAGCTAACACTGTGAACATAGCAAAATTCATAATGATGCAGAACCCTATAAATGTAAGGAAAGTGGCCAGATTTTTAGTCACCATTCATATTTTGCTGAACAGAAAATTCACAATGATGAGAATCTCTATCAATGGAAAGATTATGGGAACACCACTGGTCATGACTGTGACTTTGCTCAATACCAGAATATTTACACTTTTGAGAAATCCTGTGAGCATAAAGATTTTGAGATGGCATTTTCTCCAGGCTCTCACTTTATTTCACTCTTGTGAAATCTTGTGATATAAAAATGTAGGAAAAATCTTTATTCATGTTAATTGTTAATTGACTTCTGTTAATTCCTTTTTTTGAGAATGCCTGTAATGTAAAAAATATTGGAAGATCTTTTCAGAGCATACAACACACTCAGCAAAAGGAATTAGAAAAAATTCCTAATGCAATGTATATTAATAAAGGAAAACATTTATTGAGTAGTCATCAATTATAGGCTATCAGGGTAAAGCCATACAAATGAGATGATAGTGTGAATCCTTTTGAATGATTCTTAAAAGATTCTCCACATCATTTTATGCTGCATAGACTTAAAGCCCAAATCATGTAGGGAAACTTTGCATTACTACTTAAATCTTGTTGCACTTTCCCGAATCATACCAAAGGCAAATTTGTCTTGAAATTAATCTGGAAAAGCCTTGAGCTATGTCATACAACTTATTTGGCATGTCTTAGTTCTGGTGCCTTTTACCTCCTAATTTTTTGGGCAACAACTTATTTCTGTGTTTGCTTACTTATTAGATTGTAAGGGTTAAATGAGTTTGATGATTTAAATGACTTAATGACCATCTTTAAGACTAGTATTAGACTATTTCTATGAGAAGAAAACCTTAAGAGTATAATAATTACAGGCAAATGTGCCATTTGTATGTATGTCTTATTGAAGAGCAGAATTTTAATTCTGAAGATAAACCGGTAAAATCTAATGAAGCAAAACAAGCTTTGATTCAGTATTAATTTCATTTGCTGCATAAACTCATACTATAGAGAAAGCCTTATGGTTTAGTGAATGCGGTTGTTGACTGCTCAGTATTTTTTTAAGGCATTTGGAAATGATTTGTTTCTAACAAATTTCTAAAACCAAGTGTCATTATCCATTTTATCACCACAGTTAAATTTTGGAAATTAGAAAATAGTGGAATGAATTCTGACCTCTTAGAAGTTGAGTACTACATATATAAACAATTCTCAGATTAATAAGTAAATCAAAAGTGAAATTATGGCTATTTGGATGTGAATGATAATGAAACTCCTGTAAATAAAAATCTTAGGAATGTAACCATAGACTTCTCAATGGAAATTGCTTTATGTATAAAACCAAGAAGATTGAGGGCAGTTTATTTCTTGTCACCACTGTATCTCTAGCTCTTAGAACAGTTCCTGTCATATTGTTGGGTCCAAATATTTGTCAAGTTAAATGATGATTACTCAAGCTAGAATAAGAGCAAATGCCCCCGAGTAAACTGATGAAAATGTTTAATGAAAATAATGCCAAAATCATGGAATAAAGACCAAAGGTTTTTTATTTTAAAACTGAATGTTATGTATTTTATTTTAAAATATATATTTATTTAATTTTTTTATTTGGCTGCACTTGGTCTTTTCCTTTTTCCATTTATTTTTATTAGTTGGAGGCTAATTACTTTACAATATTGTAGTGGTTTTTGCCATACATTGACATGAATCAACCGTGGATTTACATGTGTTCCCCATCCCGATCCCCCCCTCCCGCCTCTCTCTCCATCCCATCTCTCTGGGTCTTCCCAGTGCACCAGCCCTGAGCACTTGTCTCATGCATCCAACCTGGGCTGGTGATCTGTTTCACCCTTGATAGTATACTTGTTTCAATGCTGTTCTCTCTGAACATCCCACCCTCGCCTTCTCCCACAGAGTCTAAAAGTCTGTTCTGTATATCTGTGTCTCTTTTTCTGTTTTGCATATAGGGTTATCGTTACCATCTTTTTAAATTCCATATATATGCATTAGTATACTGTATTGGTCTTTATCTTTCTGGCTTACTTCACTCTGTATAATGGGCTCCAGTTTCATCCATCTCATTAGAACTGATTCAAATGAATTCTTTTTAATGGCTGAGTAATATTCCATGGTGTATATGTACCACAGCTTCCTTATCCATCGCACTTGGTCTTGTTGTGGCATGTGGGATCCAGTTCCCTGACCAGGAATGGAACCCAGGGCCCCTGTATTGGGAACATGGAGTCTTAGACACTGGACCACCAGAGAAGTCCCTAAAACAAAAGGTTTTGTATTTTAAATCAAAATGTTTCTTTGAAGAAAACTTATTTACTAGACTTTTACAGTGCCTCCACATTATAGGAAAGGAGAAATGTGATATAACCATTATGTTTAGAGGAATTTTTAAAGGTAATGTAAATATGTGTAAACTACTAGACACAGTTTTTTAAAATAGAAAATTAAGTTTATTTTCTAGGAAAACATCTTAAATGATTAAAATTTGAGAGTAAATGAAAAGGGCTAATTGGAAAAAAATGTTTTTTAAAAAAGTCATGTAGGACCAGATAATTGTACAGGCTACCCTCTGAAGGAACAGAAAATCCTATGGAAAAGTTGTTCACTCATGCAAAAAGACTACCATAATTCTGATAATAAAATTAGATGTAAAGTAGCCCTTGAACAAGAAATTCCAGAATAATGCCACTTACACATGAAAAAAAAATATGATAGTCAAATGATATTTACTCAAAATGTTTAACTTCTGATCTGGATAGGTGGTAATTCTACAGTTTAAACAACAGCAAGATATTATGAAAATGTACCTTCACAGTTTAGTACTTGATTTATTCTATGTGCATTTTCTCGGTACCTTTTATTTTTTAAAATTTTATTTATTTATGATTTGGCTGCACTGGGTCTTAGTTGTGGCACATAGGATCTAGTTCCCTGACCAGGGACTGAACCCTGGCCCCCTTCATTGGGAGCTTGGAGTCTTAGCCACTGGACCACCAGGGAAGTGCCTCTCGGTACCTTTTAGTATTACATGAGTTAAGGAATGCTGAATATGTGTATTTATATTTAGTGCATTTATAATTCAGTTATTGAGCAGTAGTTAAACAATATTAGGGAAGAGTCATTCCCTCCTTAATTACTGTCTTTTATGGAATTTCACAACTCATGGAAAAAATGAAAATTTTTGTTACATGGCTTTATTATTAATAAACCATTCATAATGACTGAATTATTTTTAAGGTGACAAGTACACCAAGAAAAATAACATTTAGAGCTTTCTGGACATCCATATACATTTAAGTAGGACGCGTTCCTGTTTTCTTTGGCCCAGACTACCTTGTTTGAGTGTATTGTCTTGCTGCTATCTCCTTCATGGTGAATTTCTGGATCTCATTGAATTACTGATGCTTCTTGAACTTCACTCTATTTATATGTTTGCAGATATTGATAATGTCTTCTCTAGTCTGTCTTACAGGTAACAGAATGGCCCTTAGTTTTTTCCTAACCACCATTCTTTGCAGGAGCCATTATAGTAGGACCATTTTGGGAAAGAACTTAATAATTAGTCTTAATACAACTGGATAAAATGTAGGGGGGAAAATTAGGTTCATGCTAGGCAGTATAAAGTAGGGTAAATTCCCAACAAAAGGTCTAAATATTTTTAAAGGAGGGGGGAAAAAATGAAACTTTATTACAGGAAAACATGAGTGAATTCCTTTATAACTTTGGAACTGAGATATCAATAACTGTGATTCAAAAATCCAGGAAGAAGTGAGGAAGAAGTCAATTTTTTGTAGAACTAAAGCTGTATCAACAAAGGTAAAGGAAAATCGCAAATTAGAGATATTTGCAACTATATCACAAACTCATATTTTTAAAGAGCCTAAAAGTTGAGATGAGAATATAAGACCACTACACTGAAATACCACTTTATACCAATCAGATGGACAGGACTTCAACAAGGTATTAAAATATTCTATTGGCAAGACTGGAAAAACAAGGACTCTCACATTGATGAAAATGTAAAATAATATGACTAATATAGGAGAGAACTGAGCAATGTCCATGTGTAATATATATATATATATATATATATATACACACACACACATATATATACCTTAAGACCGAGACCCTTGCTTCTAAAGATACACTGGTGAAGTTACAAAATGTGGTATGCATAAATTTTTTAAAAATGATGTATGTGAGTGCATCAGGCTAGAAATAAGATGTCCAACATAAACTAGATGAATTAACTTCATATTTATCTAACAGTGGGATATCATGTAGCTGTATCATAATAGGGAATGATCTTCAGGATACATTAAAGAAGAACACAGGTAAGTGGAGAATAATATGTATATTCTAATATTTGTGAAAGGAAGAGAGGAATACTATATATGCCTATACTTTAAAAAAGAAATAATCAAAATGAAACAACAGTAGGGAGAGGACTCTGACTCTGCCTCACAGCGGGAGAATACACAGTCACTAAAGGTCTCAGCAGCCTAGGATGTTAGAAGGCGGCAGGTGCGCCTATCATACAGCCACAAAAGTGCGCGCGCACACACATCTGGCGCTGTGGAACATAAAGGGTATTGATAACTTATTTCACTTTACTCAAGTGACTCCTCAGAGGTTCTAGAAAACCTCAGAGGTTACCAGACCTTGAGTCTTGCAGTGATGCCTTCTGAGAAATAGTAGTCCAGGACTGAAAAAGCTGCAGAAGTCTAAGAAGTAGGGTCCAGATTTCTCAGACAGAGCTCTGGATTGGATGTGGTGACGGTGAGTACTGGGTTGCTGCTCAAAGGGGTTCAAGTGTGTGATGCTTGCTTCATGGTCGTGGTGGGTATGTGTGTCCTTGTGTGTGCGCGGGCGGACACACAAGTATCCTCTACTGGGGAAGGGAAGACTGTAGGGAGTGTGATGTGTGTCAGACTGTGCTTGAGTCTGAGAAATGTTAGTGGATAAGCATATAATCTATTTGGGATTGTTAAAGTGTCTAGGGATGGTGTGACTATAGCTTTAAGGGTGATGTCTGGGATTAATCAGTCTATGACTGAGATTTTATAACTTGTTAAGAAAATGATTTTATTTGCATGGTTGTGTACTTAGCTTCCTATGAAATTATAGAAGTGTTAAGTGAAAGATACATGGGGAGTTCATTTGTAGCAGTGAATGCATGCACAGTATTATAAGAATGGGTATGATTGTGTCATCATGCAGCTCTGTGTAATAGTGATAACTTTAAGCTTCAGTGTCCTCACCTGTAAAACAAAGCTAACCTTCATGCAGTGTTGTCCAATAGAAATTTCTGCAGAACTGGGTTACATGTTGAATGTCTGTGCTATCCAGTACTGTAGCCACTGGCCACATTTGTCTACTGAGCACCTGAAATGAGACTAATTTGACTGAGGGATGAAATTTTAAATTGTTTAATTTTAATATATTTAAATAGCTATTGTGTTGAAAACCGTGAAAGTGTTAGTCACTCAGTCGTGTCCACTTCTTTCAACCCCATAGACTAGATTGCCAGGCTCTTCTGTCCATGCAGTTCTCTAGGCAAGAATACTGGAGTGTAGCCATGCTCTTCTCCAGGGGATCTCCCCAACCCAGGGATTGAAAGTGAGTTTCCTGCATTGCAAGTAGACTCTTTACAGTCTGAGCCACCTATGGCAGCCTGAAGCATCAACTTACCTTCAAGAGTTGGAGGGGGAGAAACTTAAATAATTTCATCTAGTAAATAATTTGAAAAATGAGAAATGAAATGAAGAGAAATATATATTAAAATGAAGAGACATGAAAAATGGAAATTCAGCTTTAGTCTTTATTGGGGGGATAATTTGCATAAAGTCCACAAACAATTACTATATACCTTAGGGATTTTTTTTTTTTTTTTTAACTTACCACACACATCAAGATGAAGAGCAGGGATACCAGAATGTTCCCTTTTACCCCAGCCATTATTTGGACTTCTAGCACTATAGATTAGTTTTGTGTATTCTTGAACTTCATTTAAATGCAGTCAGTGTAATGATATGTGTCTGGCCTGTTTTTAATCAACATTATGGCTCTTGAGATGAGTCCTTTAACCAACTAGTAAATATTCTAGGTTTTGTGGGCCAAATGTTCTCTGTCACAACTGCTCAACTCTCTCAGTGTAGCATGAAAGCAACCATAGACAACAAGTAAACAAATGAATGTGGCTGTATTCCAGTAAAACTTTATAGACACTGAAATTTGAATTTCATTTAATTTTGACATGTTACAAAATATTTTTTTTTTTACATCCTTTAAAAGTACAAAACCTTTCTTAGGTCATTGACCATACAAAAATAGGCCACTTTTTGTCTACAGGCTACAGTTTTTCAGTTCTTGCTATAATTTATCCATTCTGTAGTGACAACAGACATTTGTGTGGTTTCCAGGTTTTTGGTTATAATGAATAAACCTGCCATGGTTGACCTTAAAATATCTTTTGGTAGACATAGCATTCATTTCTATTAGGAGTCCAAGAGTGAAATAGCTGGATCATAAAGTATTAATAGGTTTACATTTATCTGTAGAAGTACATTGTCAAACTATTTCCCAAAGTATTTGTGTCAGTTTACACATATATCAGCAACGTAAAGGATTTCAGTTGCTCCATATCTTCTTAAACACTTGGTATTATCAATCTTTTTAATTTTTATCATACCAGTAGGTGGATAGTAGTATCTCAGTGTGATTTTTATTTGCATTTCCCTGATACTCACGTTAGCATCGATTCATATGTTGGCCATTTGGATGATCATTATGCTGAACTGCTTTTTTCACTCTTGACCATTTCATTAAAATCAGTTTGTGTTTTTTGCTATTTGTTTATAGGTATTTTTATATGCTGGGATATGAGGACTTTGTAAGACATATTTATTGTGGATATCTTTCTGGGGGTATGGCTTGCCTTTTCACTGTGATAATGAAGTCTTCAAGAACAGATGCTCTTAATTTGAATGAAGTTCACTTTATTAATCTTTTGTTTATTATTGATGTCTTTGCCTACCATAAAGACATGAAGGTAGAATTCTGTTTTTCTTCTAGAGACATAATTATTTCACCTTTCTCATTTAGAGCTATAATCCATCTCAAATTAATTCTTCTGTTTATTTCTTTTGAGGTGAGGGTCCAAGTTTTTTTTTTTACCATATGCATAACAAGTTGTTCTAGAACTATTTATTGAATTGCAACAGTGCATTTGTAATAGGACTAGTGACCTTATATGTGTGCATGTTTTCTGTACTCTTATTTTGTCTCTTTGGCATATTTAGCTATTCTTGTACTTATACTGAACTGTTTTAGAATAAATATTGAAATACGGTATGCACTTTAAGCTTTATTCTTTTTCATTACATTGGGTATTCTAGGCCTTATGCAATTCCATATATATTTTGAGAACTGGTGGTTAATTTAAAACCTGGAGGAATTTTAACTGGCATTTCTTTGACTCTTAAAAAAAAAAAAGGTGAATTGTTTTAATACTGAATTTCCAAGTCACAAACATAGTATATCTGTCATTTTCTTTAGGTCTTCATTAATTTCTCTCAGCAATGTTTTATAATTTTCATTGGAGAAGTTTTATACCTTTTAAAAAGCTTTGTCGAGATATAATTAACATACCAAGAAGTTCTCACATTTAAAGTGTTTAGTTCAAGTGGTTTTTAGTATATTCACAGTCATACAACCATCCCCACATTTTCTGGTTTTAGAACATTGTCATCACCTGAGAAAGAAACCCTATATCCATTAACAATCATTACCACTTTCTGTCCCCCTACCCCCCAGTTCCAGGCACCCATTAATCTTCTATCTTTATCTGTATAATTGCTTATTCTAGACCTTTCATATGAATTGTTGTTGTTGTTCAGTTGCTAAGTCCTGTCCGACTCTTCATGACCCCATGGACTGCAGCATTCCAGGCTTTCATGTCCTTCACTATCTCCCAGAGTTTGCTCAAATTCTTGTCCATTGAGTCGGTGGATATGAGTAAAATCGTACAATATTTGTTTTCTTTTCTGATTGGATTCTTTCGCTTAACATATTTTTAAGGTTTATCCTTATTGCATGTATCAGTATTTTATTACTCTTTATTGCTGATACTATTCTATTGTGGGGCTTCCCAGGTGGCACTGGTGGTAAAGAACGCGCCTGCCAGTGCAGGCGATTCCGCGGCCGGGAAGGTCCTCTGGAGGAGGAAACGGTAACCTACTCCTGTATTCTTGGCTGGAGAACCCCATGGACGGAAAGCCTGTTAGGCTAGAGTCCATGGGATTGCAAAGAGTTGGACACAACTAAGGTGACTTAGCATGCGCATTCAATTGTACATATCTATGCCACATAACTTAGGAGAAAACATTCAGTCTTTCTCCATTTATTATGAAGTTAGCCGTGATTTTTCATAGATGCCCCTTATTTGAAGAAGTTTTTTTTCTATTCTGAGTTTGTTGAGTGTTTTTATCATGAAAAGATAAAGAATATTGTTAAATATTTGTCCTGTGGCATGTGTTTTCTGTCCTTCATTCTGTTAACATGATGTGTTATATTGATTGATTTTTGCATGTTAAACCAACCTTACATTCCTGGCATAAATCACATTTGGTCATGGTGTATAAAATTAAAAAGTTACTGGATTCAGTTTGTTAGTATTTTGTTGAGGACTTTTGTGTTGTTTGTTTGCTATGGTAGGTACTTTTGTGTTTTTTTAATGATTTATTTAGTTATTTTTGCCTGCACTGGGTCTTCCTTGCTACATGCAGGCTTTCTCTAGTTGCAGAGAACAGGAGCTACTCTTTAGTTGAGGTGCACAGGCTTCTCACTGTGGTGGCTTCTCACGTTGCAGAGAATGGTCTCTAGGGCAAGGGCTTAGCTGCTCCATGGCATGTGGGTCTTCCCAGACTATGGGAAGCGTAAGAACAACATATGTTGTTCCTAATGTAATGTCTATATATGTTAAGTTGGCTAATTATAGTAGTCTCACGCACAGACAACCCCATCCACATAACGTACTCATTCAGGCACAGTGACACCCAGCTCGCTCTGGGATCCTGCCCCTGGCAGTTTTACCACCCAGTTCCAAACCCAACTGCTTGCTCCTGAAGAATCCAGCGAGAACACACACTCCTCTATGCGCCTGCTGCACTAGTGACTATGTTTAGCATTCCCTGCGGTCTCCAGAAGGGGCGGGTCACAGAACTGATAACTAACTAAAGAAAAAAAACCAGAATCTCCAACACTTCTGGCAGAGTCCCAGGGAGGAATTAGACGCAACTTGTTACTCAAGGGTTCTTCTTCAGTGTTTTGAGATTTTCTTGGTTTGAGAACTATCAATAACCTCAGATGTGCAGATGACACCACCCTTATGGCAGAAAGTGAAGAGGAACTAAACAGCCTCTTGATGACAGTGAAAGAGGAGAGTGAAAAAGTTGGCTTAAAGCTCAACATTCAGAAAACCAAGATCATGGCATCTGGTCCCATCACTTCATGGGCAATAGATGGGGAAACAGTGGAAACAGTGTCAGACTTTATTTTTTGGGGCTCCAAAATCACTGAAGATGGTGATTGCGGCCATGAAATTAAAAGACGCTTACTCCTTGGAAGGAAAGTTATGACCAACCTAGATAGCATATTAAAAAGCAGAGACATTACTTTGCCAACAATGGTCCATTTAGTCAAGGCTATGGTTTTTCCAGTGGTCATGTATGGATGTGAGAGTTGGACTGTGAAGAAAGCTGAGCACCAAAGAATTGATGCTTTTCAACTGTGGTGGTGGAGAAGACTCTTGAGAGTCCCTTGGACTGCAAGGAGATCCAACCAGTCCATCCTAAAGGAGATCAGTCCTGGGTTTTCATTGGAAGGACTGATGCTGAAGCTGAAACTCCAATACTTTGGGCACCTGATGTGAAGAGTTGACTCATTGGAAAAGACCCTGATGCTGGGAGGGATTGGGGGCAGGAGGAGAAAGGGACGACAGAGGATGAGATGGTTGGATGGCATCACCAACTCAATGGACATGAGTTTGGGTAAACTCCGGGAATTTGTGATGGACAGGGAGGCCTGGCATGCTGCAGTCCATGGGGGCGCAAAGAGTCGGACATGACTGAGCAACTGAACTGAACTGAATAGTTCATTGTCTGGAGGTATCACACTTTATCCATTCACCTACTGAAAGTCATCTTGGTTGCTTCTAAGTTTTGACAGTTATGAATAAGCTGCTGTATCTGTGTACAGGTTTTTGTGTAAACATAAGTTTTCATCTACTTAATTATCTTAATTTCTGGGTTGTATGATAAGAAAGAGTATGTTGGACTTCCCTGGCCATCCAGTGGTTAAGACTCCATGCTTTCACTGCAGGGGCCTGGGTTTGATCCCTGATCAGGGAACTAAAATCCTGCATGCTGCACAGCGTAGTCAAAAAAAAACAGTCTGTTTACTTTTGTAAAACCACCACCAAACTGTCTTCCAAGGTGGCTGTGCCAGTATCTTAACTGGAAAATACTACTTTGTAGCATTGTTAGGAGGGTTAGATGAGTTAATAGTGCAAAATCCTTAGAATAGCCGCTGGCACATATTAAAAGCTCAGAAAACATTGCCTGTTATGTGTTTTTCTCTGCAGGCAGAATGAGCACCCAACAGTGGGCAGTCAGGTGACCCTGGTGAATGGAAGTCCATATCACTGAGCCCGTGCGTAATGTCCATCCCCTGCCACCACTATGTTCATAAGCCCATTGGATGATAATGGGGGGTGACTGGGAAAAGAAACTTATCCACAGAAGAGACCATCCTATCCACTTGATTATTAAATCCTCTGCTGAGGTCACCCTTTAGTGAGCAAATTACACAGGACACAAATAACTTCAAATGTTTTGCCCAGAGAAGCCTATCCACACTTCTCTTTCCCACATTTCACTGTCACCAGATTTCCAATCATCTTCCTTCCACCATTATTCTACGTCTTAATATCCATTCCCATACTTGTTCCCTGGATTTCTGTCTGTACAAATTAGAAAACTCAAGCAGTTCTTTTTGAGTGTAGCACACCTCCTCTCAGGTCACACTTTGAACTTCACCTTTAGGAGTCTGCTGGGACTTGAGTCTATTAGTGATGGGCCCAGAAATAAAAAGGGGTAGCAGGGACAGTTTCTGAAGAGTCACATGGCCTCTGCCTCAGGGGAGATCATTATGCTTTTCAGGCAATGCAGTGCCTATCCCATCAAATGGAGGTGGAAATGTTGCCTCTTGATGGGGATGCCACTTCCACTGGTAAAGCAGACTCTAAACTTAGGAGTTCAATGGCCCCGACAAGATGCTATTCTTTCCCAATCTATGCCCTCACTTTAACAGTATTTTAACACTATCTATTCAGCTGAGAATTTTCCAGATCTTTAGGTTCTGCTTCAGAAATTCCATCTCTTAAGTCATTTCTCTTTTCTTGCACTTCATTATCATCAGCCGGAAGGAGCAAAGCCACATCTTCAATTTCATTGCTTTAAAGTTCTACTTTCCACAAAACATTAGAACACAAACACAATTTAGCCAAGTTCTTTGCCACTTTATAAAAAGAATGACCCTTCCTCCCACTTCCAATAATACGTTCATTTCCAGCTCAGAATGAACCAGAATGGTCTTTACTATTCATATTTCTACCAACATTTTGTTCATAATTTATTTTCCAAGAAGACTGAGGTTTTCATTTCAGCTCTCCTCTTTTCTGAGGTTTCACCAGAATCACCCTTATCATTCATTATTCTTTGCATACATGTCAAAACTCTTCAGCTTTTATCCACTCACTATTCAGTTCCAAAGCAGCTTCCATGTTTTTAGATATTTGTTAGATTAGCATCCATTTCTGGTACAAATTTGTCCTATTTAGCTTGGGTTCCTATAACACAGAATCACAGACTGGGTAGCTTATAAACATATTTATTTCTCACAAGCTTGGAGGCCGAAGTCTGAGATTAGGGTGCTAGCATAGTTTTGGTGACTATCTTCTCGTGACTTTGTTTTAGTGAACATTTAGTTTTAGTGAACATTTCCAGATTGAAAACTGTCATCTTCTTGTCCTGTCATCCTCATATGACAGGACAGGGTGACAGAACTCACTGGAGCCCCTTTTTTAAAAGCACTAATCTCATTTAGGAGGGCTCTATCCTCATGACCTAATTATCCTGAGAGGCCCCATCTCAATACCATCACAGTGGGGCTTAGGATGTCAACACATTTTGAGGAGACACATTCAGTCCATTGCAAGGCCCAAATGGTTTCACTGGAAAATTATACCATTCAAAGATTAATTAACACCAATTCTATACTACCTCTTCAAGAAATTAAAAGGAGGCAATACTTCCAAACTCCTTATGTGAGGCCACCATCAACCTGATACCAAACGAGACAAAAAACAGAACAAAATTATAGACCAGTATCCTTCATGTAGACACAAAAATCCTCAAGAAAATATTAGTAAATCATAGCAATCATAGCAAATCCAGCTATATATATATATATATATATATGTTTGTGTGTATATATATATTTAAAGTATACACTACAGACAAATGAAGTTTACTACAGTGATATAAGATTTAATCAATATTTGAAAATCTATCATATTAACAGAGTAAAAAAAACCACATTATATTCATTGTATCAATTGGTGCATATTTCAAGTAGAATTTCAAGGAAGTATAGATTCATGACAGTGTTTACAGGTAGCAAAGGGTTCTCAAAATTACAATGGGCTTGAGAGTGGAGGAACAATCAAGTATTCGGGGTTGTCATAAAAATATGGCTCCAGGGTAAAGATAAAGCCAACTTTCATCCTTTCTGTGAAAGAGCAGGGCTTCTAAGAATTTTAAAGTCATTTTCCCACAGAAGCCTCACAGGAAACCCAATACAGAGAAGAACCTGTTGATCTTTTGTCTAACTGAATGAACCCTAATAAAAATCATAGAAAATACAATCTTAAAGAGAATTGTACTTGCACTGCAAGCTTGAGCTTAATGGGAAACAGTATAAAATTTTAAAAAGGCCTTTGGATGCCAAAACATCTACAGGCCAAAAGCAGTCTGAGAAAATGACTCAGCTGTAAACACAGGCTACATTTTATGAAGAGGGGGAAAAAAAAAAAGTCCAGCATGACTCAGGGTAGAACCAAGAAGGCCTCAGTAAACAAACATGCTACTCGACAGCAGAGACACACTTAAATCTGGGTTCTGTATTATGTAGTAACGCAAACCACTGAAGTTCACAGCTTCCCAACTACAGCAGAGAAACGCTGCGAGAAATTGAGATGTTAATTCTTTTTTTGAATGAAGTACTCAAAACCTCATGTGTATTTTACACTTAAGACCATTTTAATTTGTACTAACCACCATTCCAGTTTTCAGTAGCTCAGTTTTAAGTGCTCAACATGCGGCTAGCATCTACTTTATTAGATACTACAGTTCTATTCCATTGATTACACAAATAGCTGCAACTGCTCTTTTTAGTCACTCCTGAAATATATGAAGTACTATGGGAACAGGTACTACAAGAGATGTAGCATTAGTTGCACTAGAGAAAATCTGGATCCTCAATCTTAATTTCCCAAATACCTTATAGAACATTTACTATCCCTATGTGTAGAACTTTAGTTACATCCGTAAGTTCTGATAGGTAGCCATTTACAAACACTATTCACTTAAAGCTGGCTATAATTTCATAGATGCTTTATGACTTTAAAAGTGATGGAAAATTTCAAATACATGAAAATAGAGAAAATAGCAAAAACAAAATAAGCAAAAACCATGCAACTGATTTATCTTACCATGACTTAAACAAGTTATCTATCCTCACTTTTCTTTTGCATGAGCATTTTAACAGTAATTTTACACATACTGTTTATGTGTATAAACTTGCTAATTTATCTCCAAGACACTTTTACATAAACATAATGCTATTAGCACATCTAACAAGAACATAATTTCTTAATATTATCTAATACTGTCAACAGTCCCATTTCCCCAACTGTCATAAAAATGTCTTTTGTTTGTTCAACCTGTGATCTAAATGAAAAACACTCATTCATTGCATTTGATTGATACATCTCTTAAGACTTCGTTAACATCTGAGAGTTCCACCTCCCTTTTTTCAATCCATTTCATTGGGTGAGAAGCTTATAGTCATTACTCTTATAGAATTACCCACATTTTATTGGTCTGCTTCCTGTTATACCGTGTAATTTGTTCTTCTGTTTCCTGAATTTTCTTTAAAGTGGGAGTTAGATCTTGATGCTTAATTAGATTCAGGTTCAATATTTTTGGCAATGATATGTCTTATTGTATCATACAAGGAGGCATAAAATGTTTTGTCCTATTTTTGATGAGATTAAAGTTGATCAGTGGGTCAGATGTTGTCAACCTGATCTATTCACTGGGAAGTTCATATAGACCATTCACCTAAAGATCTTAACACTTCTACTGAGAACTGTGCTTAGATCCATTATTTCATTATGTCCTGCAAATTCTCTAATAAAGAACTTTACCTCATCAACATCTAGTTGCCTTAAGCTATAGTTTATACAGGAAATGCAGGCTAAATCACTCCTCCTTCCTTCTGTTTATCAATGTCCAGAATGAGTTGGTGCCCTGGCAACCTCCAAAGGTTGGTATGTACAGACGAAAGAACAGAGGTGGTAATAAGTAAGATCAAAAGCTTTTTCACATTCACTCTTTAAGAGTTTCTTTCTATGAATTTCTATCAATTTCCAAAAGTTTAACATGGTTTGAGTGGTGATAAAACACTGCTATGTATTCAATAAATTAGCCTACTCTTTTAAAACCTCTTGTTTTAACTTTGAGCATGAAGCAAAAGGGATTCCTATATTCAAACACTTCTCCTCCAGAATTTCTTTTCTAATGCTCCTTAACACAAAATTCACAATGGGTGGCTTTCTTATAACTATTTAGTGACATTATGAACTCGCTGATGGTAAGTAAGATGTGAATGCTGCCTAAATGCCTTCTTACATTCCTTACATTTGTATGGTTTCTCACCAGAATGAATTCTCTGATGTTGGATAAGAGAGGAATGAAGTCTAAAGGCCTTTCCACATTCCTTACAGTCATAGGGTTTCTCACCAGTATGAATACTCTGATGTTGAGTAAGTTGGGAGAGCAATCTAAAATTCTTCTCACATTCCTTACACTTATAAGGTTTCTCACCAAAATGAATACTCTGATGTTGAGTAAGTTGTGAGAACAGTCTAAAGGCCTTCCCACATTCCTTACAATCATAAGGTTTCTCTCCAATATGAATACCCTGATGTGAAATAAGTTCTGAGTAACGACGAAAGAACTTCTGACACTCCTTACATTCATAAGGTTTCTCACCAGTATGAATTCTCTGATGGAGAGTTAGATGATAGGCACGACTAAAGGTCTTCCCACATTCCTTACAATCATAGGGTTTCTCGCCAGTATGAATTCTCTGATGAAGAGTAAGTTGTTGCCGCACTCTAAAGGCCTTCCCACATTCCTTACAGTCATAGGGTTTCTCACCAGTATGAAGTTTGTGATGTACTCGAAGGCCTGTACTACACAGAAAAGCTTGCCCACATTCCTTGCATTCATAGCATTTCTCAGCAATATTAAGTCTTTGATGTCGAGTAAGGTGTGCATATTGTCTAAAGGTCTTCCCACATTCCTTACATTCATAGGGTTTCTCACCAGTATGAATCCTTTGATGGAGATTAAGTTGTCCTCGCACCCTAAAGGCCTTCCCACATTCCTTACAGTCATAGGGCTTCTCACCAACATGAATTCTCTGATGTACACGAAGATCTGCACCACATGTGAAGATATTTCCACATCTTTTACATTCAAGGAGTTTGTCAGAAGCATGAATTCTCTGATGTCGACTAAGGTGGGCACACTGTCTAAAAGCTTTTCCACATTCTTTACATTCATAGGGTTTCTCGCCCGTATGAATTCTCTGATGGAAAGTAAGTTGCTGGCGTACTCTAAAAGCCTTCCCACAGTCCCCACATTCATAGGGCTTCTCTCTACTGTGAATTCTTGGATACAGAGTAAGAGATGTGCGTTTTCTGTTCTTGGGCATTTTTTCAGAGGTGGTTTTTTTCACTTGCCTGAAACATGCCTCGTGAGGACCCTCTTGTCCCTCAAACTTTTTGTATTCCCAATCTTTCCTGAAAAAAGAGTCTTCAAGGCCACAACCTCTAATTCTTTCCATTATATCCCACTGAGAGAAACTCATTTCACAAATATCCTTTACTTGAAATAACTTTTTAGTGTCACATCTGGATTCCAAATCTGAAAGAAAAGAAGATAAAACACATGCTATTTTCTTCTAGAAAAAGTAAACAAAGAAGCAAATAAAAACTTTATAATAGGAAAAAAGAAAATAAAGTCCAGTTGAAATAAATGTGCTTAAAAGTACTTTAAAAACTAACATAGCTTGAGAAAAGCTAAGAATAAAGAAAATGATGAATTAAGACCAGATAATTCAGAAGAAAATTGAAGTCTGCGATCTCTACCTAAACCTTTTAATGATTTCCTTTTTAGTAAGAATAAAGTACAAACACTTTATTATGAATAACACAGCCTCTGTTTACCAAAAGATGTCATTTCAAGCTGTAGACCCCTTTACTCCCTATGTCTGTCACACTTGCCTCCTTTCAGCTACTAAAATATGTCACAATCTTTCCATTTTTTAGAGCTTTTTACAAGGCTATTAAATCTCCCAGGAATGCTGATGGGTTCTCCACATGGTTGGGTTCTTTTCATCCTTTAGCTATCATGATAAAAATCAGAAAAACTATCTGTGCTGACTTCATCTAAATTATATCCTTCATTTTCTATCCCAGTAATTTGTTCCCTGCTTCTTAGCACTTTTTTCAATTCTGTTGTCATATATTCATTAATTTTCCAAGTTTTTATTCTGTGTTCTTACCTTAACAATTTCCCAAGAGAAGAAAAAATCTTTCACTTATCACTGAATAACAAATACATAGCACAGAGAAACTATTATTAAGTTTTCATAATTAGTTTAATAGTAAAAATATATATGTTTCCTTGCCTCCAATCTTACACCTTTTTTTTTTTAGCACTTTCTATAGAGATGGGAGACAAAAGCACACCAATGCTATCTCAATCAAATACATAAATGGAAAAATTTCTTTACATCTGCTCATCCCTCCAATGGCCTCTTTACTTTCATGTGCAGCTATCTCCACTTCAGCTCACTGTCTACATAGCTGTAAGTGAACCTCGCTTTTGCAACCAAGGTAATGAAAGGTTCTATTTATTTATCTTCAAGTTTATTAACTATACACATGAATATTACAAACATGCAGCTCATTTTGTTTCTTCATACCCTTTCCTATATTCTCCCTAAAGTCATCTTGGCCAGTGCCATTTAGTTACTGTCTAGAAAGTATATTAGTGATTTTTTCAGTCAAAGCAACAGGTTTATAAAATAGTAACATGCTAGTAAAATTCTGAGCAAAAAATGTATTTTTTAAAAAAATCTACAACATTATTTTTAATATGCACAAACTAGAAAGAATCTAAGTATTCATTAACAGAAGAATGACTGAGAAAAGTTATATATATAGATATGGATACAACACAATAAGAACAAACTGTAACAGCAATAAGAATGAATAATCTACAAGTACACACAACAATATAGATCATCCTCACTTATGCCTGGCAAACAAAGCCAGGCATAAAATAATATATATTATTCCATTTTTATAAAGCTCATAAACACTAAAACTAATCTATGGAGTTATTAAAAGTCAGGCTATTAGTTAATTTTGATAGGGAGGAATGACTGGAGAAAACTAGAGAGGAGCTTCTGATATCCTACTAAAACTATTTCTGAATCAGTATACTGATTAGCTGGGCATAATTACTTTGTGAAAATTCAGTGAGCAGCATATTATGATTTCTGTTGTTTGGATCTATTTCAAAAAGTTTACTCTAAAAGGATATAATAAAAAGATGTTAAAAGGCAACAATGATTTAAATACTGTAGATAATTTGTGAGCAGAGACAAATAAGTGAATGTCACAGAAGACACTCTGATGAAATCTGAGTATCTTTCTGCCTCCTTCCATCTCCCATCCTTCTGTCCCTTCCTTCTTCCCTTACTCTTCCTCTTTCCTTTCTCTTTCTCTCTCCCCCTATCTTCCTTTCCTTCCCTTCCTCTTTCCTTTTCTCTCTCTCTCTCCCTATCTTCCCTATTCAAGAAAGCAATGTAAAACTAATGTAATTTTGTAAAAATTACTGGGAAAAAAAAATTTAACACCTCACTAAGGCAAATAAGTTATAAATGATATATAAAATGAACAGTAATTAGCTAGTCATAACAGTAGTAAATAACTAGGTAACTACAAAGGCGTGACAGCTGTTATTAAGATGGTGATTTCAAAGAATTTACTTGTAAATTAAAAATCAATGATTTAAAGGAAAATAGTAGTCAAAATAAACACTGAAGGCCCAAACATTGGGAAGAAAAATGAGAAAGTGTATACAAAACAAAAGCTCATACAAACTGGTATAAGAAAATCAAACAAAAAAAAAAGAAAAGAAAATTAAACAATGGAAAAAGTAAGAGAATAAAGGAAGTGAGCAGACAATGCACAAAATAAAAATATAAACACACTGAGGACAAAATATCCATATTCACTCATTTAAAAGAAAAAAAAGTAGAAGTTACAATACTTACCCTATAGAATTTGAAAGTTTTAAAGAACAAACAAAACATTCCCAGTGTGGATATAGTGAACCTGAGACCTTTTTTTAAATTAATTTATTTTTAAATTGAAGGATAATTGCTTTACAGAATTTTGTTGTTTTCTACCAAACCTCAACATGAATCAGCCATAGGTGTACATATTTCCCCTCCTTCTTGAACTTCCCTCCCACCTCCTTCCCCATCCCACCCCTCTAGGTTGATACAGAGCCCCTATTTGGGTTCCCTGAGACATACAGCAAATTCCCATTGGCTATCTATTTTACATATGGTAATATGTTTCCATGTTACTCTCTCCAAACATCTCACTCTCTCCTCCCTTCTCCCTGTGTCCATAAGTCTGTTCTCTATGTCTGTTTCTCTATTGTTGTCTTGCAAATAAATTCATCAGTATCATCTTTCTAGATTCTATATATATGCATTAGTATACGATATTTATCTCTCTCTCTCTGATTTACTTCACTCTGTATAATAGGCTCTAGGTTCATCCACCTCATTAGAACTGACTCAAATATGTTCCTTTTTATGGCTGAGTGTAATATTCCATTGTGTATATATACCACAACTTCTTTATCCAATCATCTGTCAATGGACATCTAGGTTGCTTCCATGTTCTAGCTATTGTAAACAGTGCTGCAATGAACATTGGAGTGCATGTATCTTTTTCAGTTTGGGTTTCCTCAGGGTATATGCCTAGGAGTGGGATTGCTGGGTCATAACCAAGACTTTCATATGGCTTCCCTATCTGACATGACACATTAAGACTTTGGCATGCTGAATATTCACATCTAGGAGACTATACTACAGTTGACCCTTGAACACTGGGGTAATAGGGGCCAATATCGCCCCTCCATTGAAAATCTGTGTATAACTTTACAGTTGGCCCTCCATTCCTGCAGTTCCACATAAACAGATTCAACCAACCTCAGATCATATAGTACTGTGCATGTGTGCTAAGTCACTTCAGTCATGTCCAACTCTTTGTGTCCCTATGGACTGTAGCCTGCCAGGCTTTTCTGTCTATTCTCCAGGCAAGAGTACTGGAGTAGTTTGCCATGCCCTCCTCCAGGGGATCTTTCTGACCCAGGGATCGAACCCACATCTCTTACACCTACACTGGCAGGTGGGTTCTTTACCATTAGCATCACCTGGGAAGCCCACAGTACTGTAGTACACATTTTTTTTTTAAACCCGTGTATAAATGGACCCATGCAGTTTAAACTCATGTTGTTCAAGGGTCAACTGTATAAACAACTGAACTGTAATCTTACGATTTCTATAAAAAGTCAGCCATGATTTTTCCCAAATTCGTTTATGCCAGTTCTTTCCCCTTCAAGAAACTAAAAGACAGCCATTTCAGCCAATCAAAACTAGGTTCAGTGCTTTGCTATTTCTGATTACAGATGCACACTGTATTGTTTCAGAGTAGACAGTGAGAAAATAGTAAAGATTGATGGGAAACATAAAAATTCATGAAGGACTCTGCACACAGATTGCTTTACAAGTATCTTTAGATTCTTGTTCTACTTTAAATAAATTGAAACTGGAAGTTATAGCCCATGCACTATACATGTGATTTAATCAAGAAAAAATTGGCTGGCCCAACACTGAAACAAAGGACAAACTAAACATCAAAAGACATATACAAAATATTTAACTACTCAAAATAAACCAAATACTAGTTTGTAGTTTATTGAATCAAAGGGCTTTATTCTAGTAAATGATACTAATGCAAAAGCAAAATATTAGCCCATCTTAGAGCAATGTAAAACGAGAAATGTTATCTCCATTGGCAGGATACCAACTTGAATTAAAAAGAAAATAAGGAGCAAATTACCTGGTCATAAAGTTAATTTGTTTCCTGAGATGATGTCTTCAATAACTTTGCTGATACAAGACGATATGAATGTAGAATATTTATGACAGAAGCAGTTTTAGTCACATTAACACCAGGGTTAATGTATCCAGAGATCTGTAAATGTTAAAACCTTATAACCACAGAATTGTACTTCTGAAAGTCAAAACTGATTACATACTAAATAATCCATACTGAATTCCAAATAATTTTCATATTCTGCTAATTTTATTGCTAATTTCATCAAAGAATCAGAAGCAATGGAAAGAAAAATGTTATTCTCCCCTTTACCACATTATCCAACCACTTAAGTTCATATTCTTATCATATGCATTGGTTTTCCTTCATAAATTGGCTCCTACTTCTACTCATTTACTGAAAGTCACTGCTTACAAAAATCACCCTCTCTCTTGATGCCATCAGTTTTCCTCTTTGAAATCATTCTCTTCAGCCTATATATAAGTCCTAATACCTCACATCATAAGATACTTTCCCTGTACCCCATGTGTCTACTTTTATGGCAAAATTCCTCTTAAGTGTTACATACATTTATTTTCACCACTGTCTCACTTTCTTTTCCTTTTATCTCCCATTAACTTTAAAAGAAACCAAAATTTTATTACAGAGTATTTCTAACATACACAAAAGTAGAAGAGTAATATTAAATGTACAAGTTATCTATGGACCACCCTCAACAATATCAACCAAGTCCAATACTAACCTATGCAGACCCTTATCCACTCTCCTCAGATTGTCTGAAGCAAGTCCCATAATATATTTTATAATCACTTCAGGATTTATCTCTAAAAGGATTTAAAAAATAATTGTAATCCCATTACCCAAACCTGAAAAAATGAACAGTAACTCTTTGTCGTTGTTGTTCAGTCGCTAAACTGTGTCCAACTCTTTGCGACCCCATGAACTACAGCACACGAGACTTCCCTGTCCTTCACCATCTCCCAGAGTTTGCTCAAACTCATGTCCATTGAGTCAGTGATGCCATCCAGCCATCTCATGCTCTTCTGCCTCCTTCTCCTCCTGCCTTCAGTCTTTCCCAGCATCAGGGTCTTTTCCAATGAGCTGGTTCTTCGCCTCAGGCGGTCAAAGTACTGGAGCTTCAGCTTCAGCATCAGCCCTTCTAATGAATATTCAGGGTTGGTTTCCTTTAGGACTGACTGGTTGGATCGCCCTGCTGTCCAAGGGACTCTGAAGAGTCTTCCCCAGCACCACAGTTCAAAAGCATCAATTCTTTGGCCCTCAGCTTTCTTTAAAGTCCAACTCTCACATCCATCCATGACTACTGGAAAAACCATAGCTTTGACTAGACAGACCTTTGTTGGCAAAGTAATGTCTCTGTTTTCTAATAGGCTGTCTAGGTTGGTCATAGCTTTCCTTCCAAGGAGCAAGTATCTTTTATTTATTTATTTTTTTTATTTTTTATTATTATTATTTTTTTTTCCAGTGGGTTTTGTCATACATTGATATGAATCAATTTCATGGCTGCAGTTACAATCAGCAGTGATTTTGGAGCTCAAGAAAATAAAGTCGTCACTGTTTCCCTTGTTTCCCCATCTATTTGTCATGACATGATGGGACTGGATCTTAGTTTTCCTGAATGTTGAGTTTTAAGCCAGTTTTTTCACTCTCCTCTTTTACCTTCATCAAGAGGCTCTTTAGTTCCTCTTCACTTTGACCCTATAGCATTTCTCATATTCTGACTGTATTCCCAAGATGTAGTAGAACATGTTTCTCTATCTTCCTCCAATAAATTAGTGGTTGGCTAATTTAGAAGCTCCATCAGACTTAGGCCCACTTCATAGGTGATACTGTATTCTTTCATTTGAAGAAATACCATCTGACTGTCTCTATTTCTGTGATGTTATCAGCAGTGATGTTCAGTGTCTAGGTCTAATAGCTCACTACAGGTTCTAAGCTGGTAATATTCTAAGTCTATAATCCTTCATTTATTCACTGAATACTTTAAGAAAAACATGGGCTTCCCCAGTGGCTCAGCTGGGTAAACAATCTGCCTGCCAATGCAGGAGACATGAGTTTGATCCCTGGTTTCAGAAGATCCCACAAGCCACGGAGCAACTAAGCCAGTGTGCCACAATCATTCAGCCTGTGCTCTAGAGCCCATAAGCCACAACTACTGAGCCCACACGCCACAACTACTAAAGCCCGCTTGCTCAGAGTCCGTGCTCTGCAACAAGAGAAGCCAGGTCAATGAGAAGCCCATGCACCACAATGAAGAGTAGTTCCCACTCACTGCAACTAAAGAAAACCTGCATGCAGCAATGAAGACCCAGCACAACCAATAAATAAATAAATAAATAAATCTTGGGGGAAAAAGAATTTACAGAATTAAGTATATTTTATGTGGTTGTAATACATTTCAGTTATGTATATAGATGCTTAAGTGATTCCATCTTTTACAGGTTGAAGAGCCTCTGCCAACTGGTTTCTCTTCCCTGACTGCCCTATCTAAATTACCCCATTAACCCATCATAATTCCCCATATTCTTACCTCCTCACTCTTCTTAACAATATTTAATCACTTCATGATACTAATCCATTTGTTTACTGTACAATTTCCCTACTACAATGTAAACACCATGAAAAGAAGGCAATGAAGAAATATATACCTAAGAGGCAAAATACAAAAGATGAGCTAAGTAGAAATTAGATGCAAAATACAAGTAAAATGGTGGTCACTGGGGAAGAAAGCTTTCCCCCATTGAAATGAGAAGGAAATAGGACAGTGGAGAAAGAAGAGATAAGTGGAAGTAGAGATGAAATTTCTTTGGCTGTCCATGCTGAAATCTAAGTTTTCTTCTCGGGTGTCACGTCTCTCCATAATCAACATCTAAGGAGTGTGTTTCTTCCCAACCTGGAGGGATATGCTGTGCCACAGTAGCTGACCCTCCCCGACAAGCACTTACTCACCTAGTCTCCATCTTCTTTTCTCATCCCTCACAACCATCCAGGGTTCCTTCCCTTGCTCTAACAGAGTAATTACATCTGGCTTAGAAATGGAACATCCTCCTTGGAAAAAAACCACAATAGGACATAATAAACAAAAGTATAAAATTGACCAAGGCTTCAGAACAAAGAAGAGTAATTGGACAGAAAAACATTCATATTAGAGTTACTTGAGGATCACAAGAACAGAGAGGTAGGAATACTGTCTTATTATAATTGCCAGTTCATACAGGCTTTGTCTCTAGAAGTGATCGTTGAGAGCACTGGCTTCAAATCCTGCCTCTGTCACCTGAGTCACTTACAGGCTGAGTTTTTTCAGTTGGAAAAATAATAATATATACTCATAAGTAAATAATAATATATTAAATAATATATTAAAATATATGAAATAATAATGTATACCCTGGAGAAGGAAATGGCAACCCACTCCAGTATTCTTGCCTAGAGAATCCTGTGGACAGAGGAGCCTGGTGGGCTGCTGTCCATAGGGTCGCACAGAGTCAGACACAACTGAAGTGACTTAGCAAGCATGCATGCATTGGAGAAGCAAATGGCAACCCACTCCAGTATTCTTGCCTAGAGAATCCCAGGGACAGAGGAGCCTGGTGGGCTGTCGTCTATGGGGTCACACAGAGTCGGACACGACTGAAGTGACTTAGCAGAGGCAGCAATGTATACCCATAAGATTTCTGTGAGGTGTCACTTAATAAACCAAGTGCCTGGATGAGTGCCTAGTACATAGTAAGCACTATACATGTTCATTAGGTGCTATTTTTGCTTTTATTTAAATATTTTGCTAGGAGGAAAATAATTTGTTTCTCGCCAATATATTCATCCAATGTCAAATGCAAAGTTCATGTATTTTAAACTTTTAATCATAAAAGTTAATGTTTAAATCAGTTAAAAAGATAATATGTTTGTTGTAGCAAACTGAATGTGTCCACTTGAATTTCAACAAACGATTGATTTAACCCAGTATCATACACTGTATCAATTTTTTCAATAGGTATATACAGCAGACACCTCTGTCTTCCTACTCACACTGCAGGTAAGTTAATAGATAATAGACCATCTACCACAATATGAAAACAGACTTCTTTGAAAATGGTTTTGCTCTGAGTGTCTAAGACTTTATATCCAACTGTCATTAAAGAGAAGCAATTATATAATAGAAAAGGCAAAGGAAAATGTAAAGGTCAGTGATTTATGGGGGAAGCTAACGGTGCTATTTAATAGTTTAACAGCTGAAGGCACCTATTCTCAAACTACAAAACAGACAGTCGACTAGTTTTTAGACAGTCAGCCCTGAAATTCAGTCATGTGAATTTCTACATTATTTGACACAGATAACTTACCCAGTGACACCAAGTTGCTATAATTCTCTAATATCACATCTCTGTATAAATTCCTCTGATTTGAGTTCAGGCATTCCCACTCTTCCTGAGAAAAGTCCACAGTCACATCTCTGAACATCACCAAATCCTGAAATGACAAACCCATGATTTGTAAAATTATTTACTTCTGTATAGGGCCATATGCCACATATTGTCTCTGTGTATCCTTCCCTTTCCCTTCTTTTTTAAAATAATTCTTTCAGAAAGTAATTAACTCATAGCTTGTGCAAAAACAGGACCTGGGTTGACTCTGGCTCACAAGCTGCAGTTTGCCTATTACTGCTATACACAAAGCTTCCTATATACTGTGGTATACCTAGTTTTACTTCCAGATATGCACAAGTAGTTAATCAGAGTTTCACTAAATTGTAGCAATATTTTCTTAGATCAGTCTCCCACAGCAAAAGAAATAAAAGCAAAAATAAACAAATGGGACCTAATCAAACTTGAAAGCTTTTGCACAGTAAAGGAAACCATCAATCTTCTATTGATTGGCACAAAAGAAAACAAAATGAAAAGACAGCCTACTGAAAGGGAGAAAATATTTGCAAATGATGTGACCAACAAGGGGTCAATATGCTAAAAATACCAAGAACTCATACAACTCAATACCAAAAAAAAAAAAAAATCAAAAAAATGGGAAGAAGACCTAAAAAGACATTTTTCCAAAGAAGACATTCACATGGCCAAGAGACACATGAAAAGATGCTCAACATCACTGATTATCAAGAGAAATGCAAATCAAAATCACATGGTATTGCTTCACACTAGTGACAATGGTTATCACCCAAAGTCTACAAGTAATAAATGTGGAGAGGGTGTGGAGAAAAGGGAATCTTCCTACACTGTTGGTGGAAATGTAAATTGGTGCAGCCACTATGGAGAACAGAAGTTCCTTAAAAAACTAAAAATAGAGCTACCATATGATCCAGTAATCCCACTTCTGGGTATATATCGAGAAAATAAAATCGGGTCTGGAAAAAATTCTTTAGTTTTATGCAAACTCTACTTTTTAAAACAGAGATCCAATTTCATCACTATATGTATCATTAGCATTTTCCCTTATTATAACAAACCCTTTATTGAATATTTTAAACTTACTACAAAATAGTCCATTTTATAGATATGTTGGCCTTAATGATTGTATTTAGATATTTCTTTTTCTTTTTTTTTTTAGTTCTACCACTTTATTGCTACCAACCCATCTCCCTCCACCCTCGTGCACACATGCTCAGTCATGTAACCCCATGGACTGCAGCCCGCCAGGCTCCTCTGTCCATGGACTTTTCCAGGCAAGAATACTGGAGTGGGTTGCCGTTTCCTTCTCCATAGATATTTCTTTTTTTTGTTTTGTTTTTTTTCTGTAACAGATGTTTATTTATTTATTTTTGTTTGTTTTTTTTCTTTTTTTTTCATTTATTTTTATTAGTTGGATGATAATTACTTTACAATATTGTAGTGGTTTTTGCCATACACTGACATGAATCAGCCATGGATTTACATGTGTTTCCCATCCTGTACCCCCCTCCCACATCCCTCCCCATCACTTTTAAATATGCTAAGTTATATTTACAATTTAGGTTATACAAAATTTCTAAAGCTGCAATGTCTAACTTGCTATCTTAGACACACGTGGTTACTGAGCATTTGAACTGTAGCTAGTAAAAATTTAGATGTGTTATAAAATACACACCAGATATTGAAGACTTTATGAAAAAAAAAGAATGCAATATATCTCAATAATTCTTATTTTGGTTATACTTTGAAATGATAATATTTTGCTATATTTGGTTAAATAAAACACTAAAATTACTTGTACATTTTGTTTTTACTTTTAAAAATGTGACACTAAAATGTTTAAGATTACATGCCTTGCATATTATTCTACACTTTTTATGAGACTGACATGAGGCCTACTGTGCTAAGAAGGCACTAATTTTATATTTTTAATATTGGACACTGCAGCTCTAAAGTGTTCTCCAATCCCGAGTTTCTCATATCAGTTGTCTCCCTCAAGGGACTTCATTTCTGCTTTATCACTGCTCTAGACAAAGACTGAACACACAGGAGACTGAATAATTTGGTCAATTCACACATGGACATGGATGGACAAGAGAGGGACACACAGGAAGGGCCAGGCTGTCTGGCTCCATCCTTCACTAGAATGGGAACATCTAGGAAGCTGTTTGGACGGGGATCTGTTTGGAAGTTTCAGGATAACTAATGAGAATGTTCACATAACCTGAAAAAAAATTACAGCATTCCAAATAGAGAAAAATACCAACTTACATGAGCCATGATTTCAGAGTTGCAAGAAAATGGTTAGTTTTTCTCAAGGGTCATTTACTGAAGAAGCAGAGTCCACAGACAGAAGCCAAAAACTGGAGGAAGAGTATGAAGCCATAAGAACAAAATCCCAGAGCCCCCAAATTTTAAAAACTCACATGACTTCTCCATTCCTACATGCAACACCCCTCCATCACAACTCCCAACACACAGACAAGTTATGAAAGGTAAGAGCTAATTTAGACAAATACATGCCCTCCCCAAAACAACAGGAAAATCACTGCACAAGGATAGACATGGAGAAGACTCTCCAGAAGAGAAGGTCATTTCCAGCTGTTTTGGCAGGAGAGATTCCGGGCAGTCCTCCACCTCAGTGAGGCTGATCTGGACTCAAGAGTAGGCTACCCAGACCTGTCCTGAGCAGAGATCCATCTTCCCTCATTCCCAGTTTTCCCAGCTAATAAGTGGCTACACCATCTAAACCAGAATATCCTTCTCAGACTCAGGAATCTGGCTTGCCTACCCAACCCTGAAGACAGAAAATATTATAGAGAAGAATTTTCTAAACTATGCCACACATTGGAATCACCAGCAAATCTTTTTTTTAAGAGAACTTAAGTGTATTTTTTTTTTTTTTAACATTTTGTTTATTTGACTGTACCAGGTCTTAGCTGTAGCACCTGGGATCTTTGATCTTCATTGCAAGCATACAGGATTCTTTAGTTATAGCATGCAAACTCTTAGTTGCGGCATGTGGAATCTTCTATTATAGTTCCCCGATCAGGGATTGAACTCGGGCCCCCTATATTGGGAACACAGTCTTAGCCACTGGACCACCATGGAAGTCCATTAGCAGACCTTTAAAATATACTGATGCCTGACTCCCATGCCCCAAACATTCTGATTCAATTAGCAGAGAGTTGTGACTCGGGAATCAAAATTTTTAAACCTTCCACAGGTGATCATAATGGGCAGGTTTAGTAATCAAACTTTGTATGCATCAGAATCACCTGAAAGGCTTATTAAAATACAGTTTGCAGGGCCCTGTTCCTCAAGTTTGGCATTTACTGGAGCCGGGGTTGGGCTTGAGAAATTGCATTTTGAAAACATTTCCATGTTGATACTGATGCTGCTGGTCCAAATGCCACAATTTGAGAACCACTTGCACAGACCATGCCTAGCAACCTTTATAATGGCAAAACTGTACTTGCCCACTGGGATCTCTTCCTCAAGGCTGAACTATCTTTCCCAAAATCCTCAGAGCTCACTGTTCACCACCTTCCTATTAGGAATCATCAATATTGTCTACATGATCTCATTTACTGATCCTATTCTCTTGGTACCCAGGCTGGGGAAAAGTGAATTTGTAAAACCTGAGTATGGATAATGAAATAACCCACTAGTTAAAACTCAACAGTAACTAAGGAGTTGCATTTAAAGGAACTGGATTAGCAGATTTTAAAAACTGACAATACTTATCACTAAGACTGGAGAAATGGACACTTGTGGTATGGTGTAAATAGAATGAAATGATACATGGAAAATGATTATAATGAGACCAAAAAAGTCAAAATGGACTTGGAATAAGATTTTATTGTGTTACCTCTGCTGGATGGTATCCCACGTGATCTTTATTTTGTTCTTCCCAGGAGTTCTCAATTTTTTAATCAAGAAATTTTTAATCTGTAAAAAAAAGAAAACTTTAATTTGTATCACTTGTACCTTGACATAAATTTAAAACAGCTCTACAAGAGATATCACCAAAAGCCCCAACAATTCCATCCCTGATACCCTTTCCCCTATCTTCCAAATCTAGAGGCAACAATTTTCACCTCTTTTAGCTATTTCTTTTGTTATATAAATACCATATATTCAAATCACATGCTAATATTACTACTTCCGCTATCTTTTATCCACCCATCTCCCACTTTATGTGTGCATAATTGCATCTCCCTATCCTTCCAATGTGTTTTTTTTTCCCAGTGTGGTTTTGTTCTATTAAAGGGTACACATATTCAGTTTCTATGACTATGACTATTTAAATGCCATTACCAACTGAACTATATAGTATAATCAGATTATTTTGCCTTTCTTCTCTGAGTTTAAAATGATTTTGTTTTTTGTAAGATTCATTTTCTAGGTAATTATCATTAATTTATTTCTCAAACTCTCATTCAAATGAAGGATCAGGAGGATGAAGCTTCTGGCATAAAATAACAGAACTGTCCATTTTATACTCTAAGAAATAAAGCCAAATACTTTGTTATCACTTGTATCCCGAGTTGGCAGAAGTCAATGCCATATTCCTCAATGTTCCTACCTCTGAAATCCCACATGACTTTGAAGTGAAAAGTTGGTTAAGTAATAGGACCTAGAAAGCCTGCTGAAGGAATTGTGTAGGCAGTTTTGAACATCACTCCCCAATAACTTATTTCTTAAATACCTGATAAAACATCCACAAACAGAATAATAAAGTAATCATTAAATGCTGAGTTTTAGAAAACTTAAGGAATGGAAAATATCCAAGACACATTGAAAGAAAAAAAAAAATCAGTTTAAAAAATATATAAAATCCATAAAAATGTTACAAAATCCATGAGAATACTGAATTCCTCTTTTTTATTAATTTTTTTCCTCTTTTTTAAAAAATAATGAATTTCTTTTTTTTATAATTTTATTTATTTATTTTTGGTTGTGCTGGGTCATCATTGCTACAAGCAGGGGCTATTCTCTTGTTGCAGAGCACAGGCTCTAGGGCACACAGGCTTCAGTAGTTGTGGCTCCCCAACTCTAGAGCACAGGCTTAACAGTTGTATATGGGGTAAGTTGCTCCACAGCATGTGAGATCTTCCTGGATCAGGGATTGAACCAATGTCTCCTGCATTGGCAGGCAGACTCCTTACCACTGAGCCCCCAGGGAAGACCCCTGAATTCCTATCTTAAATGAAGAACTAAAGGTCTTGCTTTTCTTTAAATTTTCAATTGATGTTATCCTATTCAGAAATAAAACTATATACAAAACCACAAATGCTTGTTATTTTTGGGAACATATGCTCTAAATATGAATAGTGATTATTTCTGGATGTTTGGAGTATGTGTGTGTATGCTTAGTCAAATCCAATTCTTTATGACCCTATTGACTATAGTGTACCAGGCTCTTCTGTCCATGGGATTTTTCCAGACAAAAATACAGGAGTGGGTTGCCATTTCCTCCTCCAGGGGATCTTCCCAACCCAGCGATGGAACCTGCGTCTTCTGCAAGTCTCCTGAATTGCAGATGGATTCTTTACCACTGGGAAGCCCTGTTGAGGACTATAATTTTTATTTTCTTCTTTAAGTTTCCTTAGTTACTAAATATTTCACAAGCTTGCATGAAATACATTATCTGAAATTTTTAAAAAGCTATTCCCATTAAAAATAATTTTTTAATGATTTGGGTAGATGGGTAGTCATTAAGAAAACTGTGATTACATAGGCCTGCATAAGTGGTAACAACAGGGAAATCAATGTCACTGAAAAAATAATTCTTACCAGTTCTTGAATACTGTATTTTATTAACACCCAGAAACCCTTCTGTGAAGGATCACAATGCTGATTCATGACATTTCCAAAAATCAAGAGATAGTATGCACAGCAGGCAGAAAAAAATGCTTATTTCATAGCAAATGCTAAATCATTTGAGTGACTCCTCTTGAATAACCAATTACTAAATCCTTGCAAAAGATCTTATTATTCCTTACCTTAGTGTTCAAGATACATAGGTAACAACAATTTCTTAAAAACTTTTATTCAGAACCCTATATGCAAAACAGAAAAAGAGACACAGAAATACAGAACAGACTTTTGAACTCTGTGGGAGAAGGTGAGGGTGGGATGTTTCAAAAGAACAGCATGTATATTATCTATGGTGAAACAGATCACCAGCCCAGGTGGGATGCATGAGACAAGTGCTCGGGCCTGGTGCACTGGGAAGACCCGGAGGGACCGGGTGGAGAGGGAGGTGGGAGGGGGGATCGGGATGGGGAATACGTGTAAATCTATGGCTGATTCATATCAATGTATGACAAAACCCACTGAAATATTGTGAAGTAATTAGCCTCCAACTAATAAAAAAAAAAAAAAAAAACAACAATAAATACTTCCCAATATTACATTTTATATGGTTTCTTCTTATGACTTTATAATCTTTATTACCCCGTAACATTCCATCATATGGATGGAGTGTGAATCACTTAACATTTCCATATTGTTAGATACTAGTTTTTTAAGATTATCCTCAAAATTATTCCTATTTATTCCAGACTTTGATGCTAGACCAGTGAAAATCAATTTTGTTGGGTCTTATACAATTCTGATATCATGAAATTACAAGTAAGCAGATTCCCCTCCCAAATTAACCACTGAAAAATATTTACGATATTTCTCTATATATATCTTTGATTTTTTTTCCTTGTCCTAAAAACCCATAAACAGAACCCAAAGACTTCATGTTAAGAATCCCTATTCTGGTCCATTTGCTGTTGATTTTTCTGCTTGCATTCATCATAAGTAACTTCACATTTTCATTATTCTTGGGAATAAAGAAAGTTGATAGGGAATGATTAAAAATCATCACTAACAGTAACCGCTAATATAATTAAGCAGTATTCTACTATGCTAGGTAATGTTTTAAGAGCTTCAATAGATATTAATTCAGGTAACCTTCAAAACAACCCTGTGAGGCATATAATAATTCCGATTTTACATATGAAGAAACTACAACACAGTTTTCCTTCGACTGCCCAAACTCACTTAGATTTAAGTGATGGTCAGGATTAAAATCCTCTTAATCTAGGTTCAAAATTCTTAACCACTGCATATATCTCTGTTCCTCTATTCCTAAAAAGTGAAAGTGTTAGTCGCTCAGTCCTGTCTGATTTTTTTCCACCCACGGACTGTATTCCACCAGGTTCCTCTGTCCATTCTCCAGGCAAGAATACTGGAGTGGGTAGCCATTCCCTTCCCCAGGGGATCGCCCCAAGACATACCCAAAACAAACTCATGCTACAAAACTTCATTTATAAGATAATAAGCTCTGAAGACCTCATGCACAACATGGTTACTATAGATAATAATAATGTATTACATACTGGAAGTTTGCCAAGAGTATATCTTAAGTACTCTTGTCACATACACAAAATTGTTAACCTTGAGAGGTAATAGTTAATTAGTTGGTGTGGTATTCTGTTCCACGATGTTTACATATATCAAAACATTATGCTGTACACATTAAACAATTTTTCATTTGTCCAAAATAAATAAAACTCATGCTACCAAACTCTAACCACATCAGGCTGGTACCAAAAAGTTCAACTCATGGATTCCCTTTGGGAAAAAGAATCCCCACTCCTACTGTGGAATAATTAGAGATGTCTAAACTCAACACAACCCAATAGCCATGAAATTAAAAAACACTTACTCCTTGGAAGAGAAGTTATGACCAACCTAGACAGCATATTAAAAAGCAGAGACATTACTTTGCCAACAAAGGTCCGTCTAGTCAAGGCTATGGTTTTTCCAGTGGTCATGTATGGATGTGAGAGTTGGACTATAAAGAAAGCTGAGTGCCGAAGAATTGATGATTCTGAACTGTAGTGCTGGAGAAGATTCTTGAGAGTCCCCTGCACTGCAAGGAGATCCAACCAGTCCATCCTAAAGGAGATCAGTCCTGGGTGTTCACTGGAAAGACTGAGATTGAAGCTGAAACTCCAATACTTTGGCCACCTGATTCGAAAAGCTGACTCATTTGAAAAGACCCTGATGCTGGGAAAGATTGAAGGCAGGAGAAGGGGACAACAGAGGATGAGATGGTTGGATGGCATCACTGATTCAATGCACATGAGTTTGAGTAAACTCTGGGAGTTGGTGATGGACAGGGAGGCCTGGCCTGCTGCAGTCCGTGGGGTCGCAAAGAGTCAGACAGGACTGAGTGACTGAACTGAACTGAAACCCAACACTACTTAACAAATCACAGTCGAAAAGAAAACATAAACGGTAACTTCCAAAGGACTACTTCCATCATTAGAAACTGGGCTCACAGAGCAACTGGATTTATAGCACATGGTTAACTAAGGTGGCTCAGTGGTGAAGAATCTGCCTGCTAAAGGCAAGAGACACAAGTTCGATCCCTGGGTCGGCAAGATCCCCTGGTGTAGGAAATGGCAACCCACTCCAGTATTCTTGCCTGGAAAATTCCAAGGACAGAGGAGCCTGGCAGGCTGCAGTCCATGAGGTCCTGAAGAGTCTGACTGAGCATAGCTAACTGAAGAATTGCACTAAGTGGGCAACAGAAAGGGGAATCTATAAACTGGGTCCCCTGCCAGGACATAGGTAAATCCTAAAGTCAAAATCAGTAAGTAGATTATTCTTATGCAGGACATTTCAAGAGAAGGAAATTTTAACAATCTCATGTCCCAAAAATCAAGTGCATTTCACGCAAACAAAGAAGCAGGAAAAACTCACAAAGAACGTGGCTTTTAGAGATGCAGCGGCGATTTGCTTCACTTCATAGGCCTCTGGAGACTGAAAGGGCTCGGGAAGCAAACCCGGTTGATTACATCGCAGGCGTTTCTGGACTCGGTCAACACCCACCGTCCACGCCCCCTCGACCGTCGCTACCCACCACCTGCAAACACAATGGGCAGATAAAGACCGGAGAAGGTCCGCCGCTCTAGGTCGGCTGTAATTCAGACACCGCAGCTACCCACGCTCGGGCGACCACCGCGCCTTGCAGGGGACTTTCATTCAGAGGTTCCACCTCCTGTTTCCCTCTCAGGCCTTTCCTCTACGGCCAGGCCTCGGTGGTCTGGGAGAGGAAGGCGACGGGCAGGACCGCCGCGAACAGGCCGGGGCGGCGCCCAATTATCGCCGCACGAGCTTAACCCCGCGCCGCCCAGTCTCAGAACTGCAAAGCCCTCACTCCGGCCTGAGGCCCCCAAATCCAACCTCGATCTGGTCCGCAGAACCTGCCCGGTCTCGCGCTTGTTTCCTTCAGAAGAGCAGCGACTACCACCGAGCCTGCCTAACCGCCCTAGGGCTGCGCCAGACTCCGGGGACCGCCCAGCGCTCAAGACCGCAGCGCCGGAATTCCGGAGAGTGCCTTCTCGGTCCCGAGTGCGCAGGCGCGAATGGGGTGGGTGGGTGTTGGGGGGCAGTCCCCCGGCTCCTCCTGAAGCGCTCGGGGAAGACTGCTGGGGCACGATGCCCGCGGTGTCTGGAAGAAGAGCAGGGTTCCCTCGTAGGCCAACTCCTCGCCTGTAAAGGTGATCTTGTGAGTGACTGGTGCCCTCGAGCAGAATCCACACCTGCTCCCCTGTTGGAACTGCAGTCCAAAAATCAGAGAAACTATATTCCAGCTTTTCTCATTCGGTTCTCGGTTCTCGGCTCCGCAAAGGGCTCAGACCCGGAGCTCCGCCCCTGGCGCGAGAGCCCAGCGCTCAAGCTCCTGGAAGGTTCTGTCTCTGTCCCTCGTGGAGGTGAAGGTGTTCCAACCGGGGATTCTTAATACAGCTGAGGAGGCTCTTGGGGCCACGCCCATTGAGGGCTGGGGGAGGAGGGGTACGAAGAGATTGGAGCCAGTATTCCCAGTTGGTCTAGGGTGTCCAGATCTTTAGATTTTTTAAGGTGACCCTGATTGCTATATCCAGTGCCCCAAGCGTGTCTCTGTGACATTTGCCGAAAGACTAACAGTGGCGTGGTGCCCTCTGTGCCTGCCTTGCGATCGTGGATGGAGTTGTGTTTTCATGCATTAAGTTTCATGGGATGTGTGCCGCTCCGTGGATGGTGGAGTGAAACGGACTCAGGGAGAAAGGAAACCAAGCAGGACCCCCTGCGGCCCTCCTTGATACAAAAGCTGTTTGGTTTTAGCCTCCTGCATCTTCCCAGAGTTCCAAAAGGCAGATTCAAACAGTTGCTAATCAAAAAAGTGGGGAAATGTAGAAACAGAAGAGAGGGGATCAAGCAACAGTGATCAGTACAAACAGTGCAGCAGTGGAAGTTCTAGTTTTTCCTCGAGGAATATACATAGCACTGTATCTGAGTTCTGCTGGAACTAAGGCCCACACCCCGGTGGAGGATGGCAACTTGAGGCTGAGTACAAAAGTCCAGGAGCCCTGCCCTGTAATCTCACCACTAACCAATCAGAAAAAGGTCACACACTCCACAGCCTTCACCCCAAATTTTGCCTTTGAAAACTCCTGGAAAACTATTAGGGAGTTTGGGGCTTTGGAGGACGAGCCACCTGTTCTACTTGCTTGAAAAGTGAAAGTCACTCAGTCATGTCCAACTCTGCAACCCCATGGAGACTATACAGTTCATGGAATTCTCTAGGCCAGAATACTGGAGTGGGTAGTCTTTCCCTTCTCCAGGTGATCTTCCTGACCCAGGGATCAAACCAGAGTCTCCTGCATTGCAGGCAGATTCTTTACCAGCTGAGCTGCCAGGGAAACTGCTACTTGCTTGACCCTGCAGTAAACCATTCTCTGTTCCAATCTCTTGATTTGTTTGGCTTCACTATGGGTTGGGCACAAACCTGCATTTGACAACAGGTCGCATGCTATTATGCTGCACTGTGAAACCAGGTTTAGGAGTGTCTGGTAGTGTTGAAGAGGAGGGAATTTTTCCTCTTAAGCTTCCAAGTTCTTCTGTCTCTTGTTACTTGAAAACTGGGTTTTCCTCTTTTGGTGTTGAGCCAAAAGACACAACTAGGCCAAAGACTGGGAGAAGGAGGAATTATTACCTGCAGCATTTAAGGAAAACACTGGGATTTTTCCCAAAGCAGTGTCTCCTCAAATAGAGAAATTGGGGAAGTTTTAAGTTAAGGGCACATGCATATTCATGAAGGGGCTTGAGCAGAGGAGAATTCAGCATTGAACTGGGATAATTCTAGAATCCTAGCTTTAGTTGACTTAAGTTTCTTTCTGTCCTCCTCCTTAGGTGGTGGGGCCTTAGTTTCTGTAGAACTCAGAGATATGTTACTCTGTATATCCCTTGAAGAGGAAATAGGGCTTTGTTTTATGACTGCACTATTGTTTGACTGCCTTTTCTCTGTTCCTACGTTCCTTTGTTACCTTAAGATCATTTATTACTGAGTCTGTTTAATGGCAAGGAGATCACAAAATGGCTTAGGCTGGGACTTCCCTGGTGGTCCAGTGGTTGAGAATCCACCTTCCAACACAGGGGACATAAGTTCCATCCCTGGTCAGGGAACTTATGTCCCATATGCCACAGAGCATCTAAACCCATGTGCTGCAACTACTGAGCCTGCACATTCTGGAGCCCCCATCCCACAACTAGAGAGAGGCATGCCCCAACAAAATCCCAGGTGTCACGACTAAGCCCCGACACAGTCAAAAAAAAGGCTAGACCAAAATGGCTTCTCTGAATTCTTTCCTGGAGAATCCCAAGGACAGAGGAGGCTGGTGGGCTACAGTCTATAGGGTCAAAAAGAGTTGGACACAACTGAAGCAATTTAGTACATACATGCATATATGTCAGGAAAAGCATTCCTGGTTCTCTTTCTCCAGTGACCCACTACCCTATCTGCTTACAATGTAAGAATTAAGTTGACATGAGACAGGTTAGCAGAATAAAATCAGACAAAACTTTAATAACATATATACCTGGGAGAGATCCAGGAAAAGTGAGTTACTTGCCAAAATAGCTAAAGACAAAAGAGGATGTTGGGAGTTGTGGTTTGGGAATTCAAAGAGGAGGAAGACAATTCAGCCAGAGATGGAAAAGCAAACGTTTGGTAAGCAAATGTTTGCTGAGCTACTCAGAGACAATGGAACAGGTAGTGGACCCATCTCCAGGCCCTGCCAAGAGTTTCCCCACCTCACTTAATTTGTGTTCTTTGCAGATCTCTAGATTGCTCTATTCTGAAAACAGCCCTTTATCTAAACTCGTGCGTGCATACTCAGTGGCATCCGACTCTTTGTGACTCCTGCCTGGCTCCTCTGTTCATGGAATTTTTCAGGCAAGAATACTGGAGTGGGTTGCCAATTCCTACTCCAGGGGATCTTCCTGACCCAGGGATCAAACCAACATCTTCTGCACCCCCTGCAGGGAGATGTAAAAAGAAAAACTTCCTGAGTCTTCTTTTTCTTAAATATAATCAACCTAAATTAACCCTCATGCCAAAGAGACATTTTTTTTTTAAATAAAAAGTTTTATTGGAGAAAAATAGAACCACCACGTACACAGGGAAAAGAGCACAAAAATTCAACTGATACATAACTGAAAGTCACAACTACCCAATGTTGTTTGCGATTACTTTTCAATTTCTTAAATGGCTTCCCTCAATTTTTTAAATAGCCTTGCCGATTTTCAGCTGAAATAGAATCAAGTTTTCAAAAAATTAAGAGCCTCAGTAAAGGGACCAGCTTTTAAAATAACAAAGGTGACACCAAGAGTCTCCTAATAGGACCAATTCTACCAAAAAATTCCTGAAGCACATAACTACTGAGTCTGGTAGAACAGTAGCTCAGAGACCATCAGGGATTAGTTAGAACACTGACTCAGAAGGTCCAGTATGCAGAGAGGGCAAACAAAAAAACTGCATTTCCCTGTCAGATGAGTTCATGTAAGAAAACCAAGGCTAAGAAAATACAGGCAATGGCTGCTCAAAATAATTAAGAAGGCATTCTAAATACCACATATTATTAGACAACAGTGTGTAAAGTGATGCAATTAGAAAACAGGCAACTTAAAAAAAAATATGGTCACAGGTCTTTGAGAACTCAAGAAAACAATCAATAGCAAACACAAGAGCTGAAAGTCTTCTCAGCTGAGGGTTGAAAGTGAAAGTGAAAGTGAAGTCATTCAGTCCTATCTGACTCTTTGGGACCCCATGGACTGTAGCCCACCAGGCTCCTCCATCCATGGGATTCTCCAGGCAAGAATACTGGAGTGGGTTGCCATTTCCTTCTCCATCAAAGAGACATATTTTGGGTGGCAAAATTTGCTCCCGTACACACTTCTTGTGAAGTGCCTGAGATTATGTGTATCTGTGAAGACTGTGCCTTGAAGGTAAACCATAGTATGTCACTCCAACGTGTGCCTTTTTGATATAAAAACAGTTTTGAGTTGAGGGCAATTTAGAACCATCAAATGCAGGAAAAACTCTCTCCACCCTCACCCATTTCTGCCTAAAGGCAGGATACAAATTCTCCTTTACAGGAGACAACTCTAGACTCTTAGCCCATAGACTGCACCAGAGGAAATGTGCAAATAAATTTTACTCCATTAGTTTCCTCCCAGTTTGCCACCCATGGAAGCTCAAGACTGCTCTTTTTAATCCTGTCATTTCTCAATAAATTTATGTTCTTTGCTGAAGATACCACATAATACGGAGTTCTAAGCCACACTTTGAATTGCTCTTGTTAAAGTTTTCCCATATGACAGGTACACACAAGTTAATAAATTGTTTTTGTCCTATTAATCTTTTTTTGTGAAAGAGACCTGTGTGCGAACCTAAGATGGCTAGAGGTAAGATTTTTCTTCTCTTGTAGCCCTATTATATTTTGGGGATGGTTTTGATAAGCCAACACTTCTGGCTCTTGCTTTCTATGAGAAGTGTGTTGTGGGTCTTTGTGTTACTAGATGTTAGGTTTTTGATGATCAGTGTCTAAAGTGTGTGCCCTCAGGAATGTGGAGCTGTACTTGTTGGATGAATAATTACAGGCACAAGCAACACTGGAAAGGGAGAGGCAAGGTTATCATTATTTCTGAGACAGAATTGTAGGAGTATATTGAAAGAGATTTTCACATATTGGGGTATGGGGAAGTCATTCTGGCTTATACATGATTTAACTCAAATTCTATGCTAACTAAAACAGGCTGTCTGTGACCTATCAAATGTACACTGCACATCTGCTTCAGTTATTAAGGGACAAGATTCAAAGACCAGAAGTAAAGAATGTCCATTTTAAAGATAAAGATTAAATGCTTCTCTTCCTGAGATGCCAGTGTACCAGCTCCTTCAATAAGACTCCCTTCCTTGGTGCCAAGGTCTTACTCACGCGCTGTGAACATGCTCATCTGTTTTGTTTTGTTGAACCTTGAAGGAGTGTATCCCTGACATGTTTGGTGTCCTTTGTGCTGACAAGATATAAGACTGTGCTGAAAACCACGCTTCTCTAGAGCAGTTTCTCCAAGTTATCTGTGAAGCTGTCTTCCAAGATATTGTTTTCAGTGTGGCTCAAACAAAATTCTTTTTGATTTCTATTATAGATTGTTTATTCATTATTTTTGTGGGCAGTGTAATCAGAAAGTTGAAATTAATAGGACTTTGTAAAACAAAAGAGAGAGGAACTTTATTTTCTCCCATAATTGCACTTGTAGTATTCCTCTGTGGATGAGGGTCTTTTCCCCTGCTCCTAGATGAAATCTTGGATAAACTCAGTGTCTTCATTGGATAATAAGTTTCTTTGAACATTTTTAAAAGATCAGTCTCATTTTAGTAGTTAAAAATATCTTTTAGTTTCAACTAAAAAAAATAAAGTGAAGTGAAGTGAAAGTTGCTCAGTTGTGTGTGCCTCTTTGTGACCCCATGGACGATACAGTCCATGGAATTCTTCAGGCCAGAATACTGGAGTGGGTAGCCTTTCCCTTCTCCTGGGGATCTTCCTAACCCAAGGATTGAACCCAGGTCTCCTGCATTGCAGGCAGATTCTTTACCAGCTGAGCCACAAGGGAAGCCCAAGGATACTGGAGTGAGTAGCCTATCCCTTCTCCAGTGGATCTTCCTGACCCAGGAATTGAACCAGGGTCTCCTGCATTGCAGGTGGATTCTTTACCAACAGAGCTATCAGGGAAGCCCCTCCCCACCAAAAAATGTATCAACAAAATGTTGAGAATTTTATTATTGAGGAATATAGCCTAGGATGGGGCTTCTCTGGTGGCTCAGTAGTAAAGAATCCACCTGTCAATACAGGAGATACTAGAGACTCGGGTTCAATCCCTGGGTCAGGAAGATCCCCTAGAGAAGGAAATGGCAACCCACTCCAGTATTCTTATCTAGGAAATCCCATGGAGAGAGGAGCCTAGTGGGCTGTAGTCTGTGGGGTCTCAAAGAGTCAGACATGACTGAGCGATTAAACAACAATGATAACCTGGGATACAGCCTCTCAGATAGCTCTGAGGAATTGTCCCAAAGAGGGAAGGGAGGAGCCAGGATGTATGAGTTTTTGCTGGGGGAAAAAAAAAACAAAACATATAGTCAAACATCAAAATATTTCTGCAAATCACAAAAACCAGACATCTCAAGTTAATGATTTTAGTGCTTTTCTATGTATAGAAAGATGCAAGAGTCTGGGTGCATTGAAATTATTCCTTTGATATGCATTTTAACTGCTAGGGCCAGTATTCTATTTTTCTCCATCCTGAATTCTCCTAAGGGCTCACTTTCAGGGGTGATTGCAATGGCAGATGGTTTGATGATGGGCAGTATTTGTTGTTTACTGAAATGGCAAGCAATATTTTTTGTCCACATTAGCAATAAAAATGTGCAGTGTAATAATGCTTCATTTAATGAAAAAAAATGTTTCCTTTTGATCATCTTCAAATATGGTTAAATCTCAGTTATTGGTTATGTCAATATAATTGTGTAAATTTTTTAAAATTCAAAACCAAGTGTAGTTTTAGATACATTTTTGTCTATTAAGGACTTAATTAGGGACTTCCCTGGTAGCCCAGTGGCTAAAGACTCCATGCTCCCAATGCAGGGGGCCTGGGTTTGATCCCTGCTCAAGGAACTACATCCCACATGTTGAAACTAAGGCCTGGTGTGGCCAAATAAATATTTTTTTTTTTAAGGACTTAATTAGCTTTCTATGTATCTGTTGCTAGTTTTAGAGATGTTCCAATGCATGTGTTAAGTGTCCATTGGTTTCTATTTTTAAGTTGTTCAAATATCCAGTTGGTATCTCTCAGGCTTTCATTCTGTGGCTCTAACTAGACTGTACACTTACTGTGAAATTTACTTTCATTGTCTTCCTGAACTGGATTTCTGTTTCCTAGAATTAAGTTAGTTTTTGCTAAAGTTTCATTTTTGCTCAAGTTCCTTTTCCAACAGCTTCCTTAAGACACATGTGTTAGAAGGAATCCCCTAATGCTGCAGTGGTTAAGACTGTGCTTCTGAGGGCTCAGGTTTCAATCCCTGTTGCCATGTGGCCAAAAGGAGAAAAAAGAAAAAAATATGCATGTTTTAGAGATGAATATTTAAGTCTTTCATGTTTGAAAATGGCTTTATTCTACACACTTTGCCAGTATTCAGAATTTGGAAACATCACCTCAAAGTTTCCTGGTCGTTCCTGTTGTCAAGTCTAATGCCAATTATTTTCTGTCTCTGTGTATATTATCTTATGCCTCCTTCCTGTTCATCTCCTAATACTTACTGCTTTTTATATTTCCAATGTATTAAATTTTCATGATTTATGCTGTGGATTTTTTTAACACTTTTATGCCAAGGAGAGGTGAGCACTTTCAGTTTGTAGGATCTAGTTCTGCAGATGTTTCTTATATGTTTGTTATTTATAGTATTCTCTAGGTTTTTTGGCTCTCTTCCTGGAATTTGTATTTGATAGAAATCTTTTTCATGAATTGTGTCTAACTTCTTCACTGCTTTCTATTCTTACTTATAGATGCAACATAATATCTGATCTCTCAGAGAGTAATTAGATTTGTTTAAAGTTTTCTTGTCTATGTCTTTTTTTGTCTTTTTTGTCTTTTTTTCTATGTCCAAACCAAACTTTAAAAAAATTTTTTTGAATTGTTCTCTCCCTTTTGCATTGAATACTTTCCTGAAATGTGTAGTGATTCTGTGAGGTAAAACTTCTCAACTGGTAGACTTTAGAGCCAACCTTTTTGCCAAGAGACTGCTGCCAGAGCTCTGTTCTCTGCTTTTTAGTTTAGAGCAGAGGACAGCTCCAGTCTCCTGAGTGCTGGTGTCTGGGGCCAGGATGGGGAAGATCCTTAGAGGCCCAAAGTCCTGGGTATGGTTTTTCACTCCATCTGTCTGTGCCTCAGTCTTTTTTTTTTTTTTTTCCATTTATTTTTATTAGTTGGAGGCTAATTACCTTACAATATTGTAGTGGTTTTTGCCATACATTGACATGAATCAGCCATGGATTTACATGTGTTCCCCATTCCAATCCCCCCCTCCCGCCTCCCTCCCCATCCCATCCCTCTGGGTCTTCCCAGTGCACCAGCCCTCAGCACTTGTCTCATGCATCCAGCCTGGGCTGGTGATCTGTTTCACCCTTGATAGTATACTTGTTTCAATGCTATTCTCTCAGAACATCCCACCCTCGCCTTCTCCCACAGAGTCCCAAAGTCTGTTCTGTACATCTGTGTCTCTTTTTCTGTTTTGCATATTGGGTTATCATTACCATCTTTTTAAATTCCATATATATGCATTAGTATACTGTATTGGTCTTTATCTTTCTGGCTTACTTCACTCTGTATAATGGGCTCCAGTTTCATCCATCTCATTAGAACTAATTCAAATGAATTCTTTTTAATGGCTGAGTAATATTCCATTGTGTATATGTACCACAGCTTCCTTATCCATTCATCTGCTGATGGGCATCTAGGTTGCTTCCATGTCCTGGCTATTATAAACAGTGCTGCGATGAACATTGGGGTCTGTGCCTCAGTCTTATCTTTCTTTGTGCAGGTATACATCCTCTCCAGGTCAATTTATGCAGAGATCAAACCTCCCATTAGTGTATTATATTTGGTTAGAGAAAAAAGTAAAGGGAGAGAGCAACTAATTGTGCACAAATTTTCAACCAGTCTCCTGTTTCCAGTTCTGTATCTCTCCAGGGTCATCAAATTTTATACCTGAGTGTTCAGAGGCCTTATACAGTTAATTGTCTCACAAATAGACGTCTCACTCTGTAGGCCCTTGGAAACCAGAGTTCTCCAACAGTTCTCACTTGTTATCATTTTCATTTTCTTTCGTTCTCACATGTTAATACTTTTTGTCTTTCTAAACTAAATATACTCACTTTAATCTCTCTTTTTGTAGAGGAAAAAATGGAAACTAAATTCATCCACTGGCTCTGTTTATGGAAAAGCCTCTCTTACTCTTTCTAAATCATAAGATTTTGCTTTCGCACTGGAAGTTTTTCTCATGTCAATTTTTTTTCTTTTCACTACTGATTTTCTTATTTCATCAATTTTCACTTTTTTCTCTATTGATTTCTTCTGATTGCTTTCAGTATATTTTGTCAATGAAAACTTAGTTAAAAGTCTAAGAAACAAATAGAGAATTGTACTTGAGCCAACCTGAGGATTATAACCCAAGAGACAATCTTTCAGAAAACTCTTGAGGACTATTTTCCTTGTTAGAGATTAAAGCGGATTTATATATGTTTTCAATGCAAAGGATTAACAGGACCATCGCATGGAGCTGGGACTCAGGGATCTTTCATCACGACCTGCCTTACCACCTTTCCACTCTGTCCCTCTCTCCCATTAGATGCAATTTCCACATAACCCAAACCAGGAACCAGGTTTGGTGGCACAGATACAGTATAACTGATGTAAAATGTTATACATTACAGGTGTACAATACACTGATTCATGAATTTTTAAGGTTATAATTCACTTATTGTAAAATATTGGCTATATTCCCTGTGCTGTATTAAAATACAATATAGCATTGTAGCTTTTTTTTTTTTTTAAGATTTTTTTTTAATGTGGACTTATTTTTTTTTTTAAGTTGACTGTGTTGGGTTTTGGTTTCCTTATGCAGGATCTCTAGTTGTGGAGTGCAGGCTCAATAGTTGCAGCATGCAGGCTTCTCCTCTAGGGGCTCACAAGGCAGGAACTTTAAAAATAGGAATCATGAGGGGAGGAAGAGTATCTATCTGCATCTTGCCACCTGGGCCCACCCCACTGCAAACAAGCAGCAGAGATCTAGAAATCTGGGCTGTCAGAAATCAAAGGAAAGAAAGGCTGGTTCACCCTCCCTGCTGTTCCCCAGGTGGTTGCCCCAGACCCATACCCCTGCCCTTCTCCAGTGGAAGCCAACTGTGCAGGCTTCAGTGGCAGAACCAAACCTCAAAAGGAGAGAACCAGACAAAAAAATGAATATCAGAGTGAAATGGTTTAAATCAGCCTCTTGGCCTCAAGTGAACCTGAGCCTCATTCTGTGCTCATTGGACTCCATTTGCCGAACAGGAAACACCTGACCATTTGGAAGGATTTTAAAAAAACAAACCAACAAGATGGGACCACGGATCCAGGAACAACCCCTGCTTTTTCCAAGAAAATCCAAACCTCTTTCTCCCCTCATGATCCCTACTTTTTAAAGTTCCTGCCTTGTGAGCCACTAGAGGAGAAGTCTGCGTGCTGCAACTACTGAGCCTGCAGGTGGAAACTAAGACCCAACACAGTCAACTTAAAAAAAAATCTTAAAAAAATAAAACAAGCTACAAGGATACATTGTATTAATACAACATAGGGAATATATCCAATATTTTATAATAAGTGGATTAAACCTTAAAAATTCATGAATCACTGTATTGTACACCTGTAACATATAATATTTTATATCAATTATACTGCAATAAATTTTTTAAAAACTGAACTTTATTCAGTGAATTACACAAATACAACTTAGAGTATCTACAAGTGTTTTCTTTCCCACTTCTGGCTCTGGGAGGAAAAAAATGGATACCTTTGGGGATCTGTCAGAGCCGTAAGTGCTATCAAGAGGTTGTTCAAAGGTATGAAGTAATAAAATCTCTCTTCTTTCTTCAATAACTTCAGTTTGTTTACCAGATGGATTTGTTCTTGTCTCAGTTCAGTTCAGTCGCTCATTCGTGTCCGACTCTTTGCGATCCCACGAACCGCAGCACTCCAGGTCTCCCTGTCCATCACCAACTCCCGGAGTCCACCCAAACCCATGTCCATTGAGTCGGTGATGCCATCCAACCATCTCATCCTCTGTCATCCCCTTCTCCTCCTGCCCTCAATCATTCCCAGCGTCAGGGTCTTTTCAAATGAGTCAGTTCTTCACATCAGGTGGCCAAAGTATTGGAGTTGCAGCTTTAAAATCAGTCCTACCAATGAACACCAAGGACTGATCTCCTTTAGGATGGACTGATTGGATCTCCTTGCAGTCCAAGGGACTCTCAAGAGTCTTCTCCAACACCACAGTTCAAAAGCATCAATTCTTTGGTGCTCAGCTTTCGTTACAGTCCAGTTCTCTTATCCATACATGACCACTGGAAAAACCATAGCCTTGACTAGACAGACCTTTGTTGACAAAGTAATGTCTCTGACTTTTAATGTGTTGTCTAGGTTGGTCAAAACTTTCCTTCCAAGGAGTAAGTGTCCTTTAATTTCATGGCTGCAATCACCATCTGCAGTGATTTTAGAGGCCAGAAAAATAAAGTCAGCCACTGTTTCCACTGTTTCCCCATCTATTTGCCATGAAGTGATGGGACCGGATGCCATGATCTTAGTTTTCTAAATGTTGAGCTTTAAGCCGGCTTTTTCACTCTCCTCTTTCACTTTCATCAAGAGGCTCTTTAGTTCTTCACTTTCTGCCATAAGGGTGGTGTCATCTGCATATCTGAGGTTATTGCTATTTCTCCCGGCAATCTCGATTGCAGCTTGTGGTTCTTCCAGCCCAGCATTTCTCATGATGTACTCTGTATATAAGTTAAATAAGCAGGGTGACATATACAGCCTTGACATACTCCTTTTCCTATTTGGAACCAGTCTGTTGTTCCATGTCCAGTTCTAACTCTTGATTCCTGACCTGAATACAGGTTTCTCAAGAGGCAGGTCAGGTGGTCTGGTATTCCCATCTCTTTCAGAATTTTCCACAGTTTATTGTGATCCACACAGTCAAAGGCTTTGGCATAGTCAGTAAAGCAGAAATAGAAGTTTTTCTGGAACTCTCTTGCTTTTTTGATGATCCAGCAGATGTTGGCAATTTGATCTCTGGTTCCTCTGCCTTTTCTAAAACCAGCTTCAACATCTGGAAGTTCACGGTTCACATATTGCTGAAGCCTGGCTTGGAGAATTTTGAGCATTACTTTACTAGCATGTGAGATGAGTGTAATTGTGCAGTAGTTTGAGAATTCCTTAGCATTTCCTGTCTTTGGGATTGGAATGAAAACTGACCTTTTCCAGTCCTGTGGCCACTGCTCAGTTTTCCAAATTTGCTGACATATTGAGTGCAGCACTTTCACAGCATCATCTTTCAGGATTTGAAATAGCTCCACTGGAATTCCATCACCTCCACTAGCTTTGTTTGTAGTAATGCTTCCTAAGCCCCACTTGACTTCACATTCCAGGATGTCTGGCTCTAGGTGAGTGTGAGTGATCACACCATTGTGATTATCTGGGTCATGAAGATCTTTTTTGTACAGTTCTTCTGTGTATTCTTGCCACCTCTTCTTAATATCTTCTGCTTCTGTTAGGTCCATACCGTTTCTGTCCATTACTGAGCCCATCTTTGCATGAAATGTTGCCTTGGAATCTCTAATTTTCTTGAAGACATCTCTAGTCTTTCCCATTCAATTGTTTTCCTCTATTGCTTTGTACTGATCACTGAGGAAGGCTTTCTTATCTCTCCTTGCTATTCTTTGGAACTCTGCATTCAAATGGGTATATCTTTCCTTTTCTCCTTTGCTTTTTGCTTCTCTTCTTTTCACAGCTATTTGTAAGGCCTCCTCAGACAGCCATCTTGGTCTTTTGCATTTCTTTTTCTTGAGGATGGTCTTGATCCCTGTCTCCTGTACAATGTCACGAACCTCCATCCATAGTTCATCAGGCACTCTGCCTATCAGATCTAGTCCCTTAAATCTATTTCTCACTTCCACTGTATAGTCATAAGGGATTTGATTACAGTCATACCTGAATGGTCTAGTGGTTTTCCCCACTTTCTTCAAGTTAAGTCTAAATTTGGCAATAAGGAATTCATGATCTGAACCACATGGCAAACCACTTCAGTATTCTTGCCTTGAAAACCCCAAGAACAATATGAAAAGGCAAAAAGATAGGACACTGAAAGATGAACTCCCCAGGTTGGTAGGTGCCCAATATGTTACTGGAGATCAGTGGAGAAATAACTCCACAAAGAATGAAGAGATGGAGCCAAAGCAAAAACAACACCCCATTGTGAATGTGACTGGTGATGGAAGCCAGGTCCGATGCTGTAAAGAGCAATATTGCATAAGAACCTGGAATATTAGGTCCATGAATCAAGGCAAATTGGAAGTGGTCAAATAGGAGATGGCAAGAGTGAATGTAGACATTTTAGAAATCAGCAAACTAAAATGGACTGGAATGGGTGAATTTAACTCAGATGACCATGATATCTACTACTGTGAGCAAGAATCCCTTAGAAGAAATGGAGTAACCATCATAGTCAAGAAAAGAGTCCAAAATGCAGTACTTGGGATGCAGTCTCAAAAACGACAGAATGATCTCTGTTCATTTCCAAGGCAAGCCATTCAATATCACTGTAATCCATGTCTATGCCCCAACCAGTAATGCTGAAGAAGCTGAATGGTTCTACGAAGACCTACAAGACCTTCTAGAACTAACACCCCCAAAAGATGTCCTTTTCATTATAGGGGACTGGAATGCAAAAGTAGGAAGTAAAGAAACACCTGGAGTAACAGGCAAATTTGGCCTTGGAGTACAGAATGAAGAAGGGCAAAGGCTAATACAGTTTTGCCAAGAGAACGCACTGGTCATAGCAAGCACCCTCTTCCAACAACACAAGAAAAGACTCTACACATGGACATCACCAGATGGTCAACACCAAAATCAAATTCATTATATTCTTTGCAGTCAAAAATGGAGAAGCTGTATACATTCAGCAAAAACAAGGTTGGGAGCTGACTGTGGCTCAGATCATGAACTTCTTATTGCCAAATTCAGACTTAAATTGAAGAAGGTAGGGAAAACCACTAGACCATTCAGGTGTGACTGAAATCAAATCCCTTACGATTATACAGTGGAAGTGAGAAATAGATTTAAGGGACTAGATCTGATAGGCAGAGTGCCTGATGAACTATGGATGGAGGTTCGTGACATTGTACAGGAGACAGGGATCAAAACCATCCTCAAGAAAAAGAAATGCAAAAGACCAAGATGGCTGTCTGAGGAGGCCTTACAAATAGCTATGAAAAGAAGAGAAGCGAAAAGCAAAGGAGAAAAGGAAAGATATACCCATTTGAATGCAGAGTTCCAAAGAATAGCAAGGAGAGATAAGAAAGCCTTCCTCAGTGATCAGTACAAAGCAATAGAGGAAAACAATTGAATGGGAAAGACTAGAGATGTCGTCAAGAAAATTAGGGATTCCAGGTGATGTTTCATGCAATGATGGGCTCAGTAATGGACAGAAATGGTATGGACCTAACAGAAGCAGAAGATATTAAGAAGAGGTGGCAAGAATACACAGAAGAATTACATTAAAAAGATCTTCATGACCCAGGTACTCACGATGGTGTGATCACTCACCTAGAGCCAGACATCCTGGAATGTGAAGTCAAGTGGGGCTTAGGAAGCATCACTACAAACAAAGCTAGTGGAGGTGATGGAATTCCAGTGGAGCTATTTCAAATCCTGAAAGATGATGCTGTGAAAGTGCTGCACTCAATATGTCAGCAAATTTGGAAAACTGAGCAGTGGCCACAGGACTGGAAAAGGTCAGTTTTCATTCCAATCCCAAAGACAGGAAATGCTAAGGAATTCTCAAACTACTGCACAATTACACTCATCTCACATGCTAGTAAAGTAATGCTCAAAATTCTCCAAGCCAGGCTTCAGCAATATGTGAACCGTGAACTTCCAGATTTTGAAGCTGGTTTTAGAAAAGGCAGAGGAACCAGAGATCAAATTGCCAACATCTGCTGGATCATCAAAAAAGCAAGAGAGTTCCAGAAAAACTTCTATTTCTGCTTTACTGACTATGCCAAAGCCTTTGACTGTGTGGATCACAATAAACTGTGGAAAATTCTGAAAGAGATGGGAATACCAGACCACCTGACCTGCCTCTTGAGAAACCTGTATTCAGGTCAGGAATCAAGAGTTAGAACTGGACATGGAACAACAGACTGGTTCCAAATAGGAAAAGGAGTATGTCAAGGCTGTATATGTCACCCTGCTTATTTAACTTATATGCAGATTACATCATGAGAAACACTGGGCTGGAGAAACCACAAGCTGCAATCGAGATTGCTGGAAGAAATATCAATAACTTCAAATATGCAGATGACACCACCCTTATGGCAGAAAGTGAAGAAAAACTAAAGAGCCTCTTGGTGAAAGTGAAAGAAGAGGGTGGAAAAGTTGGCTTAAAGCTCAACATTTAGAAAACTAAGATCATGCCATCCGGTCCTATCACTTCATGGCAAATAGACGGGGAAACAATGAAAACAGTGACAGATTTTATTTTGGGGGGGCTCCAAAATCACTGCAGATGGTGACTGCAATCATGAAATTAAAAGACGCTTACTCCTTGGAAGAAAAGTTATGACCAACCTAGACAGCATATTAAAAAGCAGAGACATCACTTTGCCAACAAAGGTCTGTCTAGTCAAGGCTATGGTTTTTCCAGTGGTCATGTATGGATAAGAGAACTGGACTATAAAGAAAGCTGAGCATAGAAGAACTGATGCTTTTGAACTGTGGTGTTGGAGAAGACTCTTGAGAGACCCCTGGACTGCAAGGAGATCCAACCAGTCCATCCGAAAGGAAATTAGTCCTGAATATTCATTGTAAAGACTGATGCTGAAGCTGAAACTCCAATACTTTGGCCACCTGATGCGAAGAACTGACCCTGGAAAAGACCCTGATCCTGGGAAAGATTGAAGGTGGGAGGAAAAGGGGATGACAGAGGATGAGATGGTTGGATGGCATCACCGACTCAATGGACATAGTTTGGGTAAACTCTGGGAGTTTACCAGGGAGGTAAAAAAAACAGGGAGGCCTGCTGTGCTACAGTCCATGGGGTTGCAAAGAGTTGGACATGACTGAGCAACTGAACTGAACTGAAACAAAAGCAAGAACATCACTACCTGGGAGATGAGAGGATCAGAATTCAGACTTGCTAAAACATATATAAAATGCCCAGGTATCAACAACAAAAAAATGAGAAATACAAAGAAATGGAAAATGTGACCCAGAAATAGGAAAAAAGTTAATAGAAACTGTCTCTGTGGGGGAAAAGATGTTGGACTTAGCTGAAAAAGTCTTAAAAGCAGCTATTATAAATATGTTCAATGATCTAAATGGAACCATAATTAAAGAGAGAAAAGAAATGACAGTCATCAAATAGAGAATGTCAATACAGAGATAAAAATTATTTTTAAAAAAGAACTTAATAGAATTTCTAGCTTGGAAGAGTTTAATATCTGAAATGAAAAGTTCCCAAGAGAAGCTCAAGAACAGATGGATCTGACAGAATGATGAATCTGTGAACCTGATGATAGATCACTGGAGATTATCTGAAAAACAGAAACATTAAAGAAAAAAGAAAAACAATGTCAGAAACTTGGACAATAATAAAGCATACCAAGAATACACAATACCCAAAGTCTAATAGCTACTTTGAAGGAAAGTGGAGAAAGGGGCAGAAAAGTTCTTTGAACAAATAATGGCCCAACATTTCCTGAATATGATGGGGAAAAAAAATCTACAAGTCAAAGGAGCTCAACAAACACCAAGCAAGATAAACAAAAAGAAATTAACATTTAAACTCACACAATCAAGCTACTGAAAGCCAAAGACAAGTAGGAAATCTTGAAAGAAGAACAGTTCATTATGTACAAGGGAACCACAATTGGATTAACAGCTGACTTCCCTTCAGAACAATGGAGGACAGTTTGCAGTTGGATGACTTTGAATATGTGTTGTTTTTTTCTCTTAACTGACTCAAAAAATAATTTCACAAGACAACTATAAAACTGTACTGTTGAACTTATAAAAAGATGTGATGTATATGATAACTGCACAACAGGAAGGGAAGGAATGGAGCTATATTGAAGCAGAGTTTCTATATTTTGGATGTAAATTGATATTAATCTGAATAATTCTACATTAAGATGAATACTGTCTTCTCTAGAGCAACCACTGAGAAAATAATTCAATATATTAAGAAATCTATAAAACTAAAATATTACACTAGAAAAAATATTAAAAAGCTGTAAAGAAGATACAAAAAGACACAAGAAACAAATGGGCAATGTAAATTTAACAATATAAAAATTTACATTAATTTGAAATGTATTAAAAACTCTGACCAAAAGCAGAGACTGTCATTTTCTAAATAAAACAATATTCAGCTGTATGCTATTTATGAGAGACACACTTTAGATTCAGGTACGTGGATAGTTTGAAGTAAAATAACAGGGAAGCATACCATGCAAATAATAGCACGATAGCTGGAGTTTCTAACCATGTCAGGCAGAATAGTCTGTGATACAAAAGAAAAAGAAGTCGCAAGAGACACAGGGGAACATTTTACAATGATGAAAGTATATAAATATTTAACAATTGTAAACATTGACAATGAGCAACAAAATAAATGAAGACTAGTAGAACTGAAAGAAGTAGAACGAAACACCTGGATTCTTCAATTTGCCATTATCAATTTGAGTCCAATCAGGAGGGAGACACCACACAACAATTTGATCAGGAAATGTTTAGTTTAAGTAAGTATTAACAATTACAGGGGATTATAGTAGTGAGCAAATAAGTAAAGCAAACTTTAGCAGATACAAGAGCATTAAATCTCACAAACCAAGAGTTGAGACTGAGAACCCAAGGAAGATCCACCTTCCACAACAGAGACCCAGATGTTGTTAGAGAGGACATGGCCATTAGCTCACTGAAAAGACATTGCCACTATGCCAGGCTGATGAAACTTACTGGAAATCTGCCCTCTGGGGTGCTTGGGAAAGCTATTGTCTCACCAGAGATATTAACTACAAAACTACTCAAGGAAGGCTACTAGGGCAATCGTCTGTTACTGGCTACTGCTAGAGCCAGGCACTGGAGAAGCTATGAATGATTCAGGAGCTGAGGTACTCTGCCACAAAAGTATGTGAGGATGGGCATAAGATTTAGAGAGCAAAGATGTATCTTCATAGAAAAGTCTGACTACAAATGAATTTATAGCTAAGAGCAATAAAATTTTAAGTGTCATACATCACTCTCAATATTGGAGCTAATAGGGACTTCCCTGGTGGTTCAGTAGTTAAGGCTCCACTTCCAACATGGGGGTGAGGGTTTGATCCCTGGTTAGGGAACTAAGATCCTACATGCTGATCTGAGCTAAGTGACATGCACAGACCATATACATAACTTTCACATCTGTTTCTTTCTCTGAGTCTCTTATGTGGACTATTTATTTTGGAACAATGCTAGCTGCAATATGAAGGATACACAAGCAGCAGAGAGGTTAATGGGGAGAAAATGAACATACCAGTATCATATAAAGAGGAACATGCAGCTCCAGTTGAGACTTAAGAAAACTGCAACCTCATGGGAATTGCCCAGAATCACCCAGCCATCTATTCCCAAGGGCTTCCCAGGTGGCGCAGTGGTGAAGAATCTGCCTGCCAATGCCAAAGATACAGGAGACGTGGGTTTGATCCCTGGGTTGGAAAGATGCCCTGGTGTAGGAAATGGCAGACTACACCAGTATTCTTGCCTGGAAAGTCCTATAGACAGAGGAGCCTGGTGGGATGTAGGCTGGCAGTCACAAAGAGTCGGACACTGCTGAGTGACTGAGCACATGCCCATGCACGCATACCTGTTTCCAAAATTCTGACCTTTAAAAATGACAAAAGATAATAAATGTTAGTGGTGTTGCTCAGGAGTAGATATTAAAGAAGGCTGTTTATTAAATTAAAATATCCAACAAGTCTCATGCTGTGAATGTTGCAGGCATAGACAAATAAGAATCCTCATCTTTTGTGAATTTGCCCATATATTTTTTTTTTGGCCCATATTTTAAATAGTCTGATTCTCGATTACAATACATGAGTTTATCTCCAATAGTGTCCAACAGTTTCAGGTTAAACTGTTGTTACTATGAGGGTGAGTGCCGGTTTCCCTGGTTTCAGGCACAGAATGAAAGGTTGTTGCTGAACGATAAGACACTGGGATTCTTGGCCTCCGGAGGAGACTAATTCAATCCGAGGTCAGAGACGAGGCTGGATCTCTCAGAGTTTTGTGTAATAGTTTTATTAAAGTATAAAGGCGATAGAGAAAGCTTCTGACATAGGCATTAGAAGGGGGCAGAAAGAGTACCCCCCTGCTAGTCTTCAGCTGGATGTTATATAGTCACTAGCAGTCTATTAATGAAAAGAAAGGAATGTCTTAAAACTCAAAATGGCACCAGGCCCCTCATCCATAAGATGCAGATAATCTTGGCACCAGATGATTCATCCCAGGCCATAAAATGATTGACTTGAATCTTGCAGAAGGGCAGACTACCATACAAATAGTTTCGTTTACATAGATTAGGGGAACAATATCTGAGTATAACATACTGGTTTGTCAAGTAGGTTCCGAGCCATTAGGCAGAACCGACTTGAAGACAGAGTCTGGGGTAAATGCATATAGTACATTAACATAGCTTAAGACAAAAATTTCCATAAGAAAAATGTATTGGTTAACTCAAGGTTTGAAAATAGTTAGCTTCAGGTGAAACCAGGTGTCATGGCAACACAGTATTTTAGAGAAATCTCCTTTGAAATTTGTATAGAGAAGGAAAAAAATATCGCTAGTTTGTTTCCTCTTGCTGCTTAAGAGAGATAAAAATGTCTGATACTTGCAGCCTATTTCCTCCATTTGGAGACCCCTGGCCTTCCTGCCTGTTACCCTCTCAAGAATACCTCGATTTAGATCAGGTAGAGAAAGGTTTCTACTCTACAGGCAGGATTATGCCCACTCTCAGCAGAAAGTAACAGAAATAACAAGCTACCACCAAGCAGAATTATTCAGGAAAGATCACAAGGACAGAGGAGCTGCCAGTCCATATGTCCTACCAACCTTCCAGAATCCTTCTGGCTGGAATCCATTTGACTGAGGAATGCCTATGCCATTAGGAAAGACCAAGTCAGAATGACTAGCCAGAGACAACCCGGAAACTAACCACATTACCATAAAACCCAAGACTGTGAGCTACAAGGCAGAGCAGTCCTCTTGGGTTCTCTTACTCTCCAGCTCATTGGAAGGACTGATGCTGAAGGTGAAGCACCGATACTTTGGCCATCTGATGCCAAGAGCTGACTCATTGGAAAAGACACTGATGCTCAGAAAGATTGACGGTAGGAGAAGGGGATGACAGAGGATGAGATGGTTGGATGGCATCACCGACTCAATGGACATGAGTTTGAGCAAACTCTGGCAGATGGTGAAGGACAGGGACACCTGGTGTGCTGCAGTCCACGGGGGTCTCAAAGCTCAGACAGAACTTAGCGACTGAACACCACCACCACTCCAGCTCTATGCCTGGGGCCCCTCTTCCCAATATAGTCTCTTGCTTTGCAGCACGTGTGTCACCTAGGACAGTTCATTTCCGAGTGTTACACAAGAGCCCACTCTTGGGCCCTGGAAGGGCTCTCCCTTCCAGCAACAATAATATATGTTCACCCGCACACCCATAACACACACACACACACACACACACACACACACACACAATTTGACTGGATCATGAACCCATCTTCAGGAGCTTGCACTCAATGACGCTTGGTGTCACATTACTGACTGAACAAGGCAGACCTCTCACATGAAGGCCTGAAAGTTAAAGTGAAAGTCACTCAGTCGTGTCCGACTCTTTGCCACCCAGTGGACTATACAGTCCATGGAAATCTCTAGGCCAGAATACTGGAGTGAGTGGCCTATCCCTTCTCCAGCGGATCTCCCCGACCCAGAATCCAACCCGGGTTTCCTGCACTGCAGGCAGATTCTTTACCAACTGAGCTATCAGGGAAGCCTGAGAACTCGGAAAACAACAGCCTCGCAGTCGCCTTATCGTAATTTACTACTGCAATCAGTGCGATCACAATCGCACTCACCCTCTCCTGGCAGACCTTGAGAGCACCGACCCCATCCCTTGCCTCAGGAGTGGCCTCCAGCCATTCCGGGACTTGGGCTGCGCAGGCGCAGTCCGGGCGTCACGCCCAGAAGTGTCTGGGTCTGGGTTGGGCGGCCGCTTTGAACTGGCACCTCCAGCGATGAAGCAGGTGACTTCCACCTCGGGTTCTTTCCTTGCTCCTCTAAGCCTTGTGAATGGCATCCATTCAAGCGAGAAACCAGTAGGTCGCCACGGAAACGACTGTGCAAAGGGAGCCCGAGCCGACGAGGGACAGTGAGTGGCCGTGAGGGTGGGGTCGGGGGAGGCGTTCAAAGTGTGGACGCCGAGCGCCGCTGCGCGAGTCCTCCCCTTCCCTCCGGGCTGTGGGCGCTTGAGCTGCGCGGAGGGTGGTTGCAGCCCTGAGATGAAGTCGGAAAGTGCGTCGTTGTGAGAGGCCATGCTTGGTGCAAAGGGCCGCGTTGGGGGACTGGGGGTTGTTGACGGCGGTAGACGATTTTTCGAGACCGGAAGAGGTGCGCGGATATCCTTGCGTGTTGGGGACATAAGGTGCACGTTTTTTACGTGAGCGTGGGTTGCTGTGTTTCTGTCTTGAGTGTGTGCGTGACCGGTGGCTCTAGGCTCACTGTTGGCTTCTTTTGCCCCCCTCGCAGCCACGTGCGGCTGCCACGAAGAAGTGGCTACAAGAGGGAGGTCAAATTCTGAGCCCTGGATGAAGGTTTCCAGGAAAAAAGAGAGTTGCTGTTAGGGTAGGAAGTTAGATCAGAACTTGCCCTTGGCGCGATAGACTCTAATAAGGGGATTCCTTCCTGAAAGAGTGCCCCTGGGAGTTCTCTAGGGGTTCGTGGAAGTGTTTAAGAAATTTAGCAGTCCTGAACTCTGACCTCTAGAACCTGCAGTGAGCAAACGTAAGAGATTCCAGCCACCGTAAATCATTCGGATTTTATATAAGAGATCACGGAGCGTGTAACCTTGGAGTGGGAAGTGTAAACTCTCCATATATGACAATTCACGGTCATTCCTCTTTAGGATTCTGCAGATCCAAAGGAACAGAAATATGAACTCAGTTGTGATGTGTGCTTGCAAATTAAGAAGGTGAGCCAGAATTCAAGTGTTCCGAGACAGGAGTTGTTAACTAGCAGCTTTTTTGGGTCTGTTTTTTTTATAGGATTAAGGTGCAACACAAACTTTTTGAAATTGTATAGAGCATGGCAGTATGTATTTGGTAAATTTGCCTTTCTCTTAGGTTCCTCCTGTGTGTGCTTAATGGCTCAGTCGTGTCCAACTCTTTGCGACCCTTTGAACTGTGGCCCACCAGGCTCCTCTGTCCTGGAGGAGATTTTTCAGGCAAGAATGCTGGAGTGGGTTGCCATTTCCTCCTCCAGGTGATCTTCCTGACCCAGGAATTGAATCTGCATATCTTGTGTCTCTTGCAGGTGGATCCTTTATCTGCAGAGCTAACAGGGAAGCCTCCATGGGTGTACATAACCCAAATTATTTAACATGGGCTTTGGATCTGAAATGAAAAATTGTCGTACCTCATAATGGTTTTGCAGAAAATTAGTGGCCAAGATTATGTGAATGGTTAAGGATATCATGAGACATCTAGGATTAAGTATTAGGCAGATAATAAAATTTACGTTTGTAAAGAATTAGTCAATACAAGGAAAAATGGTGTTATCTAATGTTAAACCGTGTGCCAATTATGGATAATAGTTCTCCAGAAATTTTTCAATTATATATCCATCCCATTTGAAAAGATAGAATTTTGTAGAACCTTTTGCAGAGATCATATCCCAAGAGATAATTTAATTGATTATTCATGGAAAGATCAAAGGCGTGTGTCCCCAGTTACTGAGTATCTTCTGAATATCTATTTTCATTAAATCTGCAAAGAAATTTCCCTTTCCATTAACAATTGCATAGTGAAATGTGTCTAATTATACAGATGCTGCACAGCTGAAAAATGTTCACAAACAGTAAATGCTTTAATCACACTGAGTTTTCATGCCATGGTTATATTTACAGAATTTTTTCTAATGAAGAAAATGCATCCTTTTCCAGTGATGACACTTTTGAATATTTTAATATTTTGAAATATTTTTATGTTCTTGTTATGATAATGGAATTAAGGCAGGATTGTTTCCAAAAATTTCATTATCTAAGGAACACATGGAGAACAGAGTTGGCATAATGCAGTACCCCACTGCCCAGAAATACAGACTTTCAAATTTTTGATATATGTTTGCTGTTTTCATCTATGTACATTTCCAAGTGGTTTTGTTGCTGTAGAACTGAATTAATCAAAGGACAGAGACTCCAACTCTAATTTTGAAGACATAATCTGACCCAATTATGGCCCAGTTTGGATTTCTTTATATCAGTGCTTGCAGGTAGTAAAGGGAAGGGCTTTCTTTTTTTTAAAAATTATTTATTTATTTATTTATTGGCTTGGCACAGTTGTGATGAGCAGGGGCTTCTCTTCATTGCATGGGCAGGTTTCACCTTGTGGTGGCTTCTCTTGTTGCCAGGGGTTCCCAGGTGATGCAGTGGTAAGGACCGCCTGCCAATGCAGGAGATTCAATCCCTGGGTTATGTTACCGTGTAGCCAGCCATAATGAAACTGAGAGTGTACCCTGTGGGGTATTCCAAGCAGTACCTGTGGGGTCCAAATTGTTTCTGTGTCCCATTTTCTTATTTGTAGGAAACAGGCTTCATTCAGGATCCTTGACCTTCCCAGAGTTCCAAAGGGCAGATTCAAACAGTGGGTAATCAGTGAAGGGAGAGAATGCATATACAAGGGAAAAGCAGTGAAGAAAAAAATAGTGCAGCCTTGGGGCAGCATGCCATTCCTCTAGGAGTATACAGAACAATACATCTGCAAAGAACGAAAGTGTGTGTTAGTTGGTTGATCATGGACTCTTTGCAACCCCATGGACTGTAGCCTGCCAGGCTCCTCTGTCTATGAAATTCTCCAGGCAAGAATACTGGAGTGGGTTGTCATTTCCTTTTCCAGGGGATCTTCTGGACCCAGGGAATGAGCCACCAGGGAAGCCTGAACTAGCAAAAAACTAAGGCCCCATCCAGCTGGAGGATGAGATGATGATGTTTACCCCTAGTGACTTCAACTAAAACTTGAACTCTGTAGACCTTTGTCTGAATCCTATGCTAAATTCTCTGCTCAAGCTTGCTCATGAATATGCATGTACCCTTAGCTTAAAACATCCCTACTTTTGCTGTTTGGGGTACCCTTTGGGAAAGATCCAATGGACTTCCCTGGTGCCTCAGATGGTAAAGTATTTGCCTTCAATGCGGGAGACCTGGGTTCAATCCCTGGGTCAGGAAGATCTCCTGGAGAAGGAAATGGCAACCCATTCCAGTATTCTTGCTTGGAAAATCCCATGGACGGAGGAGCCTGGTAGGCTACAGTCCATGGGGTCTCAAAGAGTCAGACATGACTGAGTGACTTCACTTCACTTGGGAAAGATCCTCAGTGTTCTCTTTACTTGCTGCAAGTAATAAATCCTTCTCCTGTGGTTTGGCTTAATTGTGTCTATTGGTTTGACATCTACCAAGAAGTGAACCCAGTTTTCGAGTAACAATAACACATTGAACCTTTTGCCTACTGTGAGATATTTTATATTTTTAGTTTAGGTTGTCTGGAAATCATTCTTTTGAGGGGGTTCCTAAAGTTTTTCTTAAAAACTTCCTTTTTTTTTGCCATGCCATGAGGTATGCAGTATCTTAGTTTTATGACTACCTCTCTGCTAGTCTTTCCATGTATTATTGATATATTCATGTGTTTTATAGAAAAGAAATATCGGCCAACCAGAGTTTTCTATTGACATTATATCTGGAATATTTTCCATGTCCTTCAATATTCTTCACAAGGTAGTATTAATGACTACTTTGTTTTCTAGTATAATAATGGTGTGTCATATATTTAGTGAGTGAGCTTTGCTACTTTCAAAATGTGGAACATTCTTGTCCATTTCCAATATCTTGACAAACTAACCAATTTCTAAGCCACTAAAGAGGTTCTGTTTGGGATGATATGACCTCTTTTTAGTCTTAAAGTTAAAATGTTAAAAATGGAAGAAGGAATATCTTCTCACAACAGATGAGTTGCTCAATCTTAGGTGCATATTCACCTGAATAAAATGATACGTTGGCCAGAAAACTTCATGCTGAAGTGTCTGGGTCTGGCTTCAGTACAGAAATGCCTCTGGTCTATGCCTTTGTGCAGCTGTGGACTCTGGGAATTGGGGGATGAAATGGATTTGTCCAGAATCCTAACTTCCCTAAATAACTATGATGGATAGCAGTTTGGAACTTGGAATGAAGGACATAATGATAATAATAACTTAAATCCAGTGGGGAAACACAGCACTAAAGCACAGCTGGTCTCAAGGTCTTTCTCTTTTCCCAGGTGTGGTTTTCTGGACTCTGTTTTTCTGATAAAGGAACCCTGAGGACCGATCAACTCTTGCAGGTCTAAAACCATGGCCCGGGTAAGTTGATGTTCTTTCACAGTTGAGATTTGTGTGTGTTTTTCACATCATGTAAGTACTGTCCTTAATTTTTGTGAAGTTTCCTACCCAAGGAGGAAACTTCATTAGCCTACATCTTAGATCTTTTCTTCCCATAAAGTGTGTGCCACATTACCCAGCTTCCTCCCTCCATGGCCCACTCTGAGCTAATTACTGTTCAGTGTCATTATTGGCCAGATTACTCAACATCTCCCATGTGCCTATTCTTTTATTAAAGACACCAAAGGATGGGAAAGCAGACAAGTTACTTGAAGTCAAGGATTATGCATTTCATGTCTGTTGTGTCCTCTGGTGAGACAAAGACAGTTGTTCTATTTGTCTATCCATGAGATGTGGTCACTGTAGGGCTTAAATGGAGTGGATCTGCTTCCAAGCTTACTTGGATGGTTGTTGATAGGATCTAATTCCCTTTAGGCTGTTGATCTGGGAGCCTTCCTTCCTCAATAGTCTTTGGCTGGAGACTGCTCTAGGTTTATTGTCATGTGGGCTTCTCCTTAGAGTACCTCACTACAGAGCAAGTGGGAAATCAAGAGAGGGAGAACAGTCTGGAAAGTACAGTCTTTTATATTCTGATATTGGAAGTGTCATTCGTTCACTTTTGCTAATTCTGTTTGTTAGAAATAAGTATGTCAGTAGGTTCATGCCATCCTCAAAGGTAGGGGATTATGCAGGGCATAAATGCCAGGATGTTGAAGTCACTGATTACCATCCTTGAGGTTATCTTCCACACTCAGAATATGAAAAATGTTCGATGAGACATGGTAGATGGCAGTGAAAAAGAATATTGTAAGGAGTAGGTAAACACAGAATCCTAGTATTGGGGGAATGTTACAAATATCATGTAAACTAACATATAAATGTTTATGCCTAATAGAATCTATAAGATCTATAATATAGATCCATAAAATGTGTCTTATGATAAAATCTATTTGCTTATTCGAAGCACACGATAATGTTTATGGTAAGATTTGATATCCACATTTCTCACCAAATTACTTTATTGTTGTAATGCATGGTTTCATTTTATCTACTTCTGTTTTCCATATAATTTTCTGGATTTTCCTGAGTAATCCATAGGTTTGCCATTCCAGGGACCAATAACATTCAGGGATGTGGTCATAGAGTTCTTTCCACATGAGTGGGAATTTCTCGACTCACTTCAGAAGAAATTGTATCGCAATGTGATGATGGAGAACTATAGTAACTTGGTCTCACTGGGTATGTTTATTAGCCTCAGTTAGAATCAACTCTGTAGGTTATATGTTTTTTCCACTGCCTTTTAAGAAACTGATTAAATTTGTTTTCCCTCTCCCCACCCCCCAAAAGTGGTTTGACCTTTATCACATTGGAAATGGCAACTCTGTTAACACACTTTCATCTTCTCTATCCATCAGTGACTTTCACAACTCCCTTTGGTTCTCCGTGTATTTTCCTCTCTTCCTTAAGGACCAAGGGGCTACCTTAGACATCTCTTCCTTTGATTATGTAACCATTGTGAAAGGATCCAGGTTTCTTATTCATTTCTGCTCAGAATTGCTGTGGTCCTCAGTTATGTTATATGATTCAGTTATTGGGACATTAGCTTGATAAAGTGGTCTGAACTGCTCTCATGTAAAGAGCTTCTGTAATGAGAAACACTCAGCTTCAATGACTTGCACAAGGTCGTATATGGTTGGGAAGTGTCATACACAGGAATTGATGCCAGGCTCTAGATTCTGTGTCTTCCACTATATTATGCTTACTCTCAAAAGTTAAGAAGACAAAGGAGTTTAAATTTTTAATAAACAACAAAACAAAAACTTTTGCCCTCCCTAACTGATCTCTTATTCTTTAATTCTCTGACTCTTCTCAAAAATCATATTCGGTATGATTTCTGCCTTTTGTTTATTACAATTTTAATTTTGACTTTTAAAGTTTGTGTCTATATTCTGTCACATTTCTTTTCTTTGTAAGCAGGCCATTCCATTTCTAAGCCAAACATAATTGTGTTATTGGAGGAAGGAAGAAACCCCTGGATGGTTGTGAGAAAAGAAGCAAGAAGCTGGAATACAGGTAAGTATGATGAGCAAGCCAGGTGGGGGAAACCACCCGTATAAGTGATTGCCCAGGTGATCAACACTCATTGAACACATCTCTGAAACATCATTTGGAAAAGCTAACTTCTTAGTGGAGAAAAAGCTTGTAATGTAGAGAGGATATCTTGCATGAAATATCTAGTGAGCTTTATGTTCACCTCATTAACCGCTTGCCATTTTATACTTCTATTTTTGCCCCCAATTTAGTGAGAGTTACCATCCTTCCACAGAGTCACCCTTTTACTTCTATGTTGGATTCAGTTATTTTGCAGATCCTCTTTCATATGCAGAGTTATATATGTGGCTCTGTTGCCTAAAAGTACATCATTCTATATCTAGCAGGTATTTGAGTACTCTGAGCCTGGCACTATGCTTAGCACAGTTAACTAAGTAATACTGAATCAACAGATAATGTTCCTCTAATCATGGACATTGTAATATAGAAAAGATGATGTAAAATACACGTGAAAACAAAGTAATAGAAGCTGGTAGAAATGTAGCTGAATTAGTGAGGTGTGACTAACAAGATACTACTAGGTCAGTGTGTTAAGAAGAATCAGGTCCTATGAGATTTTGAGTTTCATTATGAAGAAATTATGATTGTTTTCTAAAAGCGATTAGGGGTCATGTTCTCACATAAGTTTTTATATCATTACCTTTTAAAAAAGATTTCAACCTTTGTATTAATGTTAAGACTTATATAGAAATCCAGGTTAAATAAATAGAATGTGATGAGCTATTCACTTTCATCTCTTACTTTTATTTCCTTTTGTTTTAATGTTGTCTTAACAGGTTGAGTTTATCCTCTTTCTTTCTATTTTGGTATTCTAAAATCATTTTCTCTTTAATTTCTACTTCATTCTTGAGCTCTATTGTTTGTGAGCTTTGCTATTTCTCTTCATGTTGTTTTATATTTCTAGGTACTTCCTTTCTTGTACCTCATTATCAAATAGCATAGTGTTAGTCTGGTTTGATGGCACTTATTTGAGTTGTATTTCTGTTGTCTGTATGATGGTCATTTAGTCTGTTTTCTCTTCTGCATTCTTGTGTGGGATCTGACCTTAGGCCTTTTTGTCATTCATTTGTTTTTCTCAAGCATGAGCAAGGAGTCATGGTTTAGGACCATGACTTTCATTTTAGTTTCCAGATTTGTGGTTTTAAAGCTGTCTCTTTTATTTAAGTGTTTCAGTTATCTTGGCTCTGGAGAAGGAATGGAGCTATATGGGAGTGCAGCATTTGTAGACTATTGTAATTCAGTTGTAATAAATCTAATTTAAATTGTTAATAACTAATTATAATCACAAGGGGAAACATAAGAAAATAACTTAAATTTTAAAACTGGGGAAGGAAAAAGTGTGAGAATTTAACTGGTTTCTAGAAAATATCTATGAAAGAGAAAAGAAACCAATAATGGAGAAATAGAGAAATAAGAAGACATAAGATATGTAGAAAAGAATCAGGAGCAAATCAAATGTATATTCTATCAGTAATTTAATTAAATGAAAATGAAGTGAACACTCCAATTAAACACAAAACGTGGCAGAATGGATTTTAAAGAGAAAACTTCTTAGTATATGCTATTCACCACAAAAATATTTTATAGTCAAAGGCACAAATAAGTAAAACTAAATGATGCAAACAATCAGAATATTCAAATAGTACAAAGAATGCAGAAGTGGTTCTACTAATTTCAGACAAGATAAACTTTAAAATGAAAGAGTCGGATTATATATATTACACAAACACTAAAGAAAATAGAGTTTAAGGCAAAACTTGGTAATAGGGAGAAAGAAGAAGGACATTTTATCATAAAAGGGCCAACCCCCCCAAGAGAATATAACCATTATAAATGTATGTTACCTGAGAAACAAGTCCCAAAATGTATGAAGGAAAAAAAGTGATGGAATCAAAGAGTAAAAGTATAGAAAATTGAACTATAATTGATGGAGACAACAGTAAACTGGTTTTAATAAGGAATGAAGGAACTTCTGGTGGTCCATTGGTTACGAATCTGCCTGCCAATGCAGGGGATGCAGGTTTGATCCCTGGTTAGGGCAGTAAGAGTCCCACATGCTGAGGGGCAGCTAAGCCACCACTAGGGAGAAGCACAAATGCTGTAATGAAGTTTCTGTGTGCCGCAATTAATCCAACACAGCCAGAAATTCAGTAAATCAATAGTGTTAAAAAATAACCAATGGAACAACTGGATAGAAAATCACTATGGAGAAAGAATACTTGAACAGTATTATAAACCGAGTAGGCCTAACACAATTCTGTGGAATATTTCTCCCCAAAACATCAGAATGCACATTCTGTACACAGGGAACATTCTCTTCAATTGTAGAACATGTTTTTTGACCACAGTTGGGTCAAATGAAAAATGCATAACCTTTGGAAGGATTTTTGGGAGGTTTAACTGTATGTGGAAGTTAAACAACACAACCCTTAAAAAAGCAATGGGTCAGAGAAGAAATGAAAAGAAAATTAGTTCTTTGTGACAAGTGATAATGAACATGCAACATACCAAAATTTATGGGATGCACCAAACTGCAGTGATGTTAAGAGAGAATTTGAAGCTATAAATGCCTATATGAAAGAAGAAGGAGGGGCTTCCCTGGTGGTCCAGTGGTTGGAAGTTTGCCCTGCAATGCAGGGGTTGCCAGTTCAATCCCTGGTCTGGGAAAATCCCATATGCTGCGGGGCAACTAAGCCAGCACACAGTAGCTGGGGAGTATCTCCTGCTGCAACTAGAGAAAAGCCCACGCAGCGATGAAGACTCAGCACAGTGAAAAGCAAATTAATAAAAAAAAAAAAAAAGAAGGAAATCTCTAATATTTCTTAACCTACCTATAAACAAGGAAAAGAAGGGTAAAATAAACACAAAGTATGTTGGAGAACAGAAATAATGATAAGAAGGGAGATAAATGAAACACAGAATAAATACATTAAAAATACAGAAACTTAGCCTGAAAGTTTATTCTTTGAAAGATAAAAAAAAAATGACAAACTTTGGATTGAGTGACCAGTAAAAAGAAAAGATCCAAGTCACTAATATCTGGAATGAAAGGGTATAGTTCTTCCCACCTTAGGAAATAAAAAGGAATTATCAGGGAAAGTTATGAATAACTGCCAATGAATTAGACTGAAGGATATAAAGTTTTCATATTTCTTTATTTTCTTTTCAGTATCTTAAGTGATCATTTCCCATAATTTGATACTTGTCCAGCCATTCTATCTTCTACATCATGTTATTGTGTAGAGAAATATCTTTTACCACTTTTTAACTTTTATATGTTAACATCTTTATAATTAAAATAGCACTAACCCAGTCTTCGGTTTTTGTTTTGTTTTTTTGGTTGTTGGTTGGTTTTGTTGGTTTTAACAATCTGGATCTTTTTATTGGAGTATTTAGCACATTTATATCCAGTGATATAGATGTAGTTGAGTTGAAATTTACATCTTGCTATTGTTCTTTGTTTCCTTTACTTGTTTTGGCTCATTTTAATATTTTTTTATATTTAACATTTATTTTTTTAGTGTTTAAAAAAATTTTTAAATATTTTAATCTCATTAGAATATTAAAATATTCTAATATTTCTAAATATATTCTAATATATCTAATAAATATATTCTAATATTCTAAATATATTCTAATATTTCATTTTATCTCCACTATTTACTGAAAATGTGCCTTTGGGTAATGTTTGTTCTAGTCCTTACAACAGGCATCCTTAACCTATCACAGACTACCTTCAGACAGTATTACATAGTATATGTAAGGCCCTTATAATAGAAGCTTTCCTGGTGGCTCAGATGGTAAAGTGTCTGCCTGCAATGCGGGAGACCCAGGTTCAATACCTGGGTCGGGAAGATCCCCTGGAGAAGGAAATGGCAACCCACTCCAGTACTCTTGCCTGGAAAATCCCATGGATGGAGGAGCCTGGCAGGCTACAGTCCATGAGGTCACAAAGAGTCAGACATGACTGAGTGACTTCACTTTCACTTATAATAGTCCAGTTCCATTCTCTTACATAACTTTTATGCTATCGTTGTCATAGTTTTTCTTTAATTCCTGAACAGTGTTGCTTTTGCTCTTCCATCCTCTCTGTAAACCTTGGGGAGTTGCCTTTACATTGTAACAAGGTACTTCTGGCTGCTCTCTTGGTAGGGTTTTCTCATGTTAACATAACCAACATGAAATATTTCTCTGTTTTCCTTTTTCTGTAGAATTCTGAGTTAAGCCAGACCACTAAAGATTGGCAAGATAAAATGAAGCAGAAACCATATTATTATGTTTGAAATGAATGCAGGCCAGGACATTGTCTTACAGTCATACATTTTTTCACTCAACAACTGGCTAACTACGTTGGCTTGAGTCGAAAGCTGAACCTAGTTTCTCCTGTCTTTGCTAGACCTCCTCTTGCAGCTGCTATACATCTTGGGACATATCAAGTCTCTAGCTCCGTGAAGAAAGGTGCCAGCCTCTGCAGAATTCCCCCATTGTCAAAGCTGGAGTCTTGGAGAACATGAGATGTTAGTGCAAGTTCTAGTCTATCTTCATGGCTTCCAACTGATTTTCTAAAATCCTTGTTTAAAGGTCCTTGCTCCCCTCACTTCACATCCAAGCTTCTTGCCCAACTGTGCACCACCCTAAGTAGCAGTCTCACAGAGAGTGTTTAACCAGCTTCCACAATAATTTACTTAACTAGTGGCCTGAGTAAATCCCTTAGTATTTATCTTTAATTTGTGTTTCTATCTTCAAATCCTGTCTTCAAATCCTAAACATTTTAATGGTACTCTTTTCATTGTTTTGTCCAGTCACATTACTATAAACCTTTGAATGCTTCCCTCTTTTTTGGCTTAAGATTTCTAGGCTTGCTTTTCCAGTGCCCTTCTTGAATTGTGCCTTTGCCCAACTATCCTATATTCATCCTTTGGAACTGTATATTCAGTCATTACAATATAGGCAAGAAATCCATTTAGCTTTCTCTTCTGTGATCAATCGTGATAAATATGTCTATTCATTAGCATTCAGTTATACCATTATATAGTACTCTTGTAATTTATTTTATTTGTTTGCTCTCTTTGGGGCTTTTTTTGTTTGTTTTGTTTTTTGGCAGCACTGTGTGACTTGTGGGGAATCTTAGTTCCCTGATCAGGGATTGAACCCAGGCCCTCATCAGTGAAAGCATCAAGTCCTAGCCACTGAACTGCCAGGAAATTCCTCTTGAAATTTAAATAAATTCCTTTATATTTTTTATTTTCCTCTTTTAATTTTCATTATTTCTTTTTATAATTTTTGATTGGTTTGGGCTTCTGTGGTGGCTCAGACAGTAAAGAATCTGCCTGCAGTGCAGCAGACCCAAGTTCGATCCCTGGGTCAGGAAGATCTCCTGGAGAAGGGAATGGCTACCCACTCCAGTATTCTTGCCTAGAGCATGCCATGGACAGAGGAACCTGGTAGGCCACAGTCCAAGGGGTCACAAAGAGTTGGCCACAACTGAGTGACTAACACTTTCAGTATTTTACTTTATGATATTTCTAAGCACCAGCTCTTCAGTTTATTAGTTAATGCTGTTCTGTTTCCCAATTCATCACAATCTCTTTTTAAGTTTCCAATAGTTTACTATTTATTTCCTAAATATTGGATCCTACATTATTTGTTGATTCTAAAATATTTTTCTTCCTTCTTTCCTTCCTCCCTTCCTCTCTCCTTTTTCTTTTTTTCGCCACATTGCATGACTTACAGGATCCCAGTTCCCCAGCCAAGGATTGAAACCTAACCACTAAGTCACCAGGGAACTTTTCAAATTTTTCTTTCATTTTTATTGAAATAAATACTTAAGTCTCTGAATTCCCTCAGTGTTTGTAATGAATGTCCATGATTATGAAAAGCAGTTATTTTTTTCTATTGTGACTTGATAGGATTTTTTAAAAATTTTATTTATTTTTGGCTATGTTGTGTCTTCGTTGCTGCCCGTGGACTTTCTCTAGGTGCAGTGAGTGGGGGCTACTCTCTAGTTGCAGTGCCTTGGGCTTCTCATTGCAGGTTTCTCCTGTTGCAGAACATGGGCTCTAGAGCACAAGCTCAGCAGTTGTGGCGCGCGGGCTTGCTTGCCCTGAGGCATGTGGAATCTTACCAGATCAGGGATCAAACCCTGCAGTGGCAGGCAGATTCTTAACCTCTGGACCTCCAGGGAAGTCCTGGTAGAATTTTTCCATTTCAGTTTTTTAATTTCCTTATTGTCCTAGTATTTATTATGTAGAGGACATTTCCATTTCTACATGGAAGGGCTCATAGTTTTTTTTTATGTTATTAATATCTTTTGTTCCTGTATTCTGGAAGTGTTGTATAGATTATTTCAGTTTTGTACACAAAACAGACTGTAGTTACAAGATGATACTTTTTGCCTTGAGTCATGTAATTTGGCACTTGTGATTTTGTTCAAACTATCGCTTTGTATAAAATATAGACTATTATCCTGCAGTCCCCTTGTTCCAGTTCTTTTTCTTGTAGTTCTTGCTATTTTTGCTATTGACAACTTTATATAATTCAGGTCCACCTGTTTTGCTTCAAAGAGTCAGCATTCTATTAAAGTGGTGTTTATACCTGGTGCATGTCTGAAAACTCATTGACGTCTCTTCTGGGGATGAGAAGAATGGTAGGCCTGGGTTAAAAGGGAAAGCTGGACCAGACCTTTACAAAGATAGGAAGGAATAAAACGGATAAAATGGGTTGGTGATGTGAAATCTCAAGAGGAGTTAAGTAAATAACAGCTCAGTATCATCTGAAAAGAAGACATGGCTGTGCGTAAGAGGGAATGAACTACAGTGAGGGAGACATTTGTGACTTTTAGGGCATCATAACTGCAGAATATCAGATACAGAATGTTACCAGGCATAGATATTCATCTTTTCTTATTATACATTTGTATAAACCTACATTTAATGTGGGAGTGATGTGTTAGGGCTAAGCAGTAATGTCATGCCAGGGCCAGCTATACACATCTCTTCCTAACTCTGTGTTCACTGAATTATATTGGCCATGGTAGGAGTATTAACACTGTAAACACTACAAAATAGAGGTGTCTGTGTAGAGCTGGTTGTTTAACCAGCACTTCACTCCATAAAATCATTGTTTTTTGAGCTGTCCTTTCAGTACTTCAAATTTTACAACTGTTCTGTCACCCATCTTTACTGGGGCAGATTTTAAAATTTCTATTAATTATACTGTAGAACATTACATTTTTCTTACCATGGAATGATAATATTTTTGTTTTTTCATTTATTTTAGATTTGGATTCAAGTTATAAAATAATCAGTGATAGAAAAGTATTTGTATCTGGGAAACATTCATCTCTTTTTCTGCATCAGATCATTCATGGTGGTGAGAAACCCTATGAAGAATGTGGGAAGGCTTTTTGTTGTGCCTCAAACCTTGCTCAACATGGAAGAGTTCATACTGGTGAGAAATCCTGTATATGTAAGGAATGTGGTAAGGCTTTTATGATGCTTGAACTCAGATTGCATCATAGAATTCGCAATGGTGCAAAACCCTTTGAATGTGTCAAATGTGGGAACTCTTTTATGTACATTTCAAACTTTTTTTTTTCATTTATTTTTATTAGTTGGAGGCTAATTACTTCACAACATTTCAGTGGGTTTTGTCATACATTGACATGAATCAGCCATGGAGTTACATGTATTCCCCATCCCGATCCCCCCTCCCACCTCCCTTTCCACCCGATTCCTCTGGGTCTTCCCAGTGCACCAGGCCCGAGCACTTGTCTCACGCATCCCACCTGGGCTGGTGATCTGTTTCACTATAGATAATAGACATGCTGTTCTCTCGAAACATCCCACCCTCACCTTCTCCCACAGAGTCCAAAAGTCTGTTCTGTACATCTGTGTCTCTTTTTCTGTTTTGCATATAGGGTTATCATTACCATCTTTCTAAATTCCATATATATGTGTTAGTATGCTGTAATGTTCTTTATCTTTCTGGCTTACTTCACTCTGTATAATGGGCTCCAGTTTCATCCATCTCATTAGAACTGATTCAAATGAATTCTTTTTAATGGCTGTATATGTACCACAGCTTCCTTATCCATTCGTCTGCTGATGGGCATCTAGGTTGCTTCCATGTCCTAGCTATTATAAACAGTGCTGCGATGAACATTGGGGTGCACGTGTCTCTTTCAGATCTGGTTTCCTCAGTGTGTGTGCCCAGAAGTGGTATTGCTGGGTCATATGGCAGTTCTATTTCCAGTTTTTTAAGAAATCTCCACACTGTTCTTCATAGTGTCTGTACTAGTTTGCATTCCCACCAACAGTGCAAATCAAAACCACAATGAGGTACCATTACATTTCAAACTTTAAACCACACCTGAGAATTCATACTAGTAAGAAGGCTCTATGAATGGAAGAAATGTGGGAAGGTCTTTAGAAGGTGTGAGAGACTTAATCAACATCATAGTATTCATACTGGTGAGAAATCTATGTAACATGTATGGTAATTCCTTTAGTGTCAGTTCAACCCTTCAGAGAGGATTCATACTGGTGAGAAACCCTGCTAATGTAAGGAATATGGGAAGGCCTTTCACACTGCCTCATACCTTGTTATATGTGAGAGAATTCATACTGGTGAAAACACCTTTTGTGTGTCAAAAATGTTGCAGAGCTTTTAGTTACAGCTGTCAACTTACTGTACTTTATGGAGTTCACAGTGATGAGAGATCTTATGAATGTAAGGAATGTGGGAAGACCTTTGGTCTGCATGGAAGATTCATCAGGCATCAGACTACTCATAGTTGTAAGAAACCCTTTGAATATTACAAATGCTTTTTTTTTTTCATTTAAAAATATGGAACGCACAAATGCAAGAAGGCTTTTACATGCATTGCAAGCCTCAAAAACATCAGAATACTCATGTTGTGAGAAACCCAATGAATGCTGGAAGAAGCTTTCATAATTACCTTCTGTAGCTTCTTTCTTTTCAGTTGATACAGTGCCTACATTCTCTATACTTTTAATGTCACCCAGTCTCCTCATTAGCATCTTTAATGAACTCCATGTATGTGATGGTAATAAAAGGATGAATTATTGAAGTTGTCCTGCAGTTCGTCCCGTTAATGAAGAAACTCCTGGGCTTAGCAACAGACCAGGAAATATCCACTACACTTAGTCATGTTAAACAAAACAGAAAACAAAATCTGAACTCTCTGTTTCAGTTTTCTAATGTAATGAGGATGGAGTAGCAACCGTAAGTTGGAACTACCTGATTTCCATGATTAGGGAGACTGAGGACTTTGTGCTCCCTCACAATAAGTTGAGACTGTCCACTTAAAAATTGAGGAAGGAGCATATCTCAGATGGAAGCAAGATGGTTAGGTTGTGAGGTCTTGAGAAGTAGATCTGAGCCGTGACCATACTGGTGGCCTGTGTGCTTGAAATACTGACTAAGTTGTTGAATTTTGAGAGGCAGCCTCCTACCCTTGCTATAGTCACAAATCCTAACATGGGGCACAATTAGGGGGAAAAAAAAAGTAAAAGGAGAACCTGGGCAAATTAATACTCAGTCATCATCACACACACACCAGAAGGCTCATTTTAAAATTTGACAGTATTAACTTAAAATTAAGTGATATTTTTAAAATACTGGAGTGGATAGCCATTCCCTTCTCCAGGGAATCTTCCCAACCCAGAGATCAAAGCCAGTCTCCTGCATGGCAGGCAGATTCTTTACCATCTGAGCCACCAGGGATGTCCTTAACTGTTAAAAGAAAGTGATGTTTTTGAATTATGATACATTTGTGGACTGTGAATAGTTTATTTACGTTGGGGGAAATACAGCAACATCTAGTGAAGCTGAAGATAGTAACCAGGATACCTACACCATTCTTTTGGTAAGTTCCAAAAATGGAAACAAACCACATTGATTATTCTTTTTTATTTTGTATAACTTTATTTTTTAAAGCAGTTTAAGTTTTAGAACAAATTTGAGAGGGAGGTACAGAGATTTCCCATATACTCACTGCCCCACACATGCATAGCTTGCCCCATTACCAGCATCCTTCAATAGAATGGTACATATTTTACCAAGGATGAACCTAAACTGACACATCATAATCACCTTAAGTCCATAGCTTACCCTAGGGTTCACTGTTGGTATTGCACATTCTGTTGATCTGAATAAAGGTATACATATAATACCAAAGTTTAATGTGTGTGTGTGTGTGTGTATGTGTGTGTGTGTGTGTAGATACACGAATACAATATACAGAGGATATTCACTGCCTTCAAAATCCTTTGTGCTTCCCCTCCTTATCTGTCTCCTCCTTGGCAACCACTAATTTTTTTTATTGTGTCCATGGTTTTTCCTTTTCCAGAATGCCTCACAGTTGGAATCGTTACAGTACATGGCTTTTAAAACTTGGATTCTTTGATTTAGCAATATGCCTTTAAGGTTCCTACGTGTCTTTTTATGATGTGACAGATCATTTCTACTTGTCTTTGCTAAGTCGCTTTAGTTGTGTCCAAGTCTTTGCGAACCCATGGACTGTAGCCTGCCAGGCTCCCCTCTCCATGAGATTCTCCAGGCAAGAATACTGGAGTGGGTTGCCATGCCCTTCTCCGGGGATCTTTCCAACCCAGGGATCGGACCCACATCTTTTATGTCTCCTGCATTGGCAGGTGGGTTCTTTACCATCAGCACCACCTGCGAAGCCCCATTTCTACTTAGTGCTGTATAATATTGCATTATCTGGATGTTTTACAGTATATTTACTATTCACCTACTGAAGGACATCTTGGTTGCTTCCAAGTTCAGGCAGTTAGGATTAAAGCATGTATTCACGTGCACATTTTTGTGTGTTTTCAACTACTTTGAGTAAATACAAAGGAGTACAATTGCTGGACTGCATGTGAAGAATATGTTTAGTTTTGTAAGAAACCTCAAACTGTCTTCCAAAATAGTTGTAGCATTTTCTATTCCCATTAGCATTGAATGAGAGTTCCTGGTGCTCCACTTCCTCACCAGCTTTTGATGTTTTCAGTATTTTGGAATTTGACCGTTGTAGTAAGTGTGTAGTGGTATTTCCATATTTTAATTTGTAATTCCCTACCTGGTGGCTCAGAGGTTAAAGTGTCTGCCTGCAATGCGGGAGACCTGGGTTCGATTTCTGGGTCAGGAAGACCCCCTGGAGAAGGAAATGGCAACCCACTCCAGTATTCTTGCCTGGAGAATCCCATGGATGGAGGAGCCTAGTGGGCTACATTAGTCCATGGGGTTGCAAAGAGTCGGACACGACTGAGCAACTTCACTTTCTTTTTTCAATGATATATGATGGGTGTTCCTGGTGGCTCAGTGGTAAAGAATCCGCCTGCCAATGCAGGAGATGTGGGTTTGATCCCTGGGTCGGGAAGGTCCCCTGGAGGAGAAAATGGCAACCCACTCCAGTATTCTTGCCTGGAAAATCCTATGGACGGGGGAGCCTGGCAGGCTACATAGTCCATGAGGACACAAAAGAATTGGATATGACTTAACTACTAAACAACAACAAACGACATATTATGGTAAACATGCTTATTTGCCATCTGTATATCTTTGGCAAGGTTTCCAGGTGTTGTGCCCATTTTTAATCCATTTGTTTATTTTCTTTTTTTTTTATAATTGAGATAGAATTAACATATACCATTTTATCAGTTTCAAGTGTACAGCATAATGATTCATTTCTTTTATACAGTGTGAAACAATCAACACCATAAGTCTAGTTAACATGGATCATTGTTCATAATTAACAATTTTTTGTTTTCTTGTAATGAGAACTTTTAAGATCTCCCTCTTAGGAACAGACTGCCAGGACTCCAAGATGGCGTCAGTTTTACTCCTGAAGAAAAAGAAACTCCTGGATGTCAAATTAAGGGAGCTGCCAAATTGGATACTAATGCGAGATTTCATCCCTAAAGGCGTTGCTGGAGCATTTCAAAGAGGTCAGAACCTTATGTGTAAATAAAAGCAAGTCTCTGGGTCTTCAGGTCTCTTTTTGCCCTGAATGAGTTGGGCCAGTAAAAGCTTTCTTAGACCAGTAAGTTATGTGGAGACGGACAGGGCAAAATTGTTATCTCCTGAATTTCCATGTTTGATGGGTCCTATCCAAGGCGGGCTCTGGGGCATTTTGGACAAGGAAATGTTTTTGTATTGCTGGGAATCAGTACCACTGCCTCCATCATTAAAGAAATGTCTGAAGACTTGAGGAAAATGAGTTTGAAACATAGGGAACATCAATCTATGATGCTCCTCTCCCTGTCAGAGAAAACTTCTGAGATGGATATTTGATATGGGGTGTCCTTCAGACCTGTGCATTTTAAAGTGCATGACTAGTCAGATCAATCCCGTGGAACCCATGTCCTCATCCTTTGGGGGCCTGCATGGTCGCCAGCCTCCTCAGGGGCCCTCATCCTTCTGTGTTTTTTTAATAATTTTGGCCACTCTATGACTGTTTTTTGTGTCCTATTTCCTCCTGCCCTGAGGCCTTTCCTCAGCTTTGTCCTCTCATATTAGAATGCGTAGAATGTGCCCTCAGAGAAGTGACTTCCTCTCCTGTTTGCAGGTTATTGCCAGTATTACAACAAGTTAAACATGAAGAAAGGGAGTGTCGCTGGGCTTTCTGTGGTGCTGGCAGCTTACATCCTGATCAACTGTTGCTGTTCTTACAAGGAACTTACTGTCTCTTGCGTTGTTTTGCCTTTGGTGGGGTTTCCTGTAACAGGGTGGTATTGGTTCTCTGTCAAATTAAGAAGTCCATCATTCTACCGACAGCTGAAGAATTGAAAGGACTTATCAGAATATAGCCCATAAGTGAGAAAACTGTGGCAAAGACAGGAAAATGAGATGAGGCTGGGGTAAAGGTAATACTTAGGCAGCTTTCTCTAAGTTACCGCAGGCAAAGGCTGGTAGAAAACTTGGCTTTATCTTCCTAGCTGCTGCTGCTGCTAAGTCACTTCAGTCGTGTTCGACTCTGTGCGACCCCATAGACGGCAGCCCACCAGGCTCCCCCGTCCCTGGGATTCTCCAGGCAAGAACACTGGAGTGGGTTGCCATTTCCTTCTCCAACGCATGAAAGTGAAAAGTGAAAGTGAAGTCGCTCAGTCGTGTCTGACTCTTAGCGACCCCATGGGCTGCAGCCTACCAGGCTCCTCCATCCATGGGAGTTTCCAGGCAAGAGTACTGGAGCGGGATGCCATTGCCTTCTCCGTATCTTCCTAGCAGCCATTGTGAATAAGGAAATAGGTTGAGTGCTACAATCCAGTGTCTGTAGTCTCTGGAAAAGCATGGCTGTTTCTGAGACTTGAGGGGAGTGTGTCTGATAGGAGACACCTGGTCAGGACCTGTGTCAGTGGTGGTCACTGACTGGGTTTCATGGACCGTTCCTGACTGCATCCAGTCCTTGCCAGTCTGGCACCCAGAGAAATGAAGGATGGGCTCTTGGGTGCTGTTTTTCTGAGTGAGTGTTCCTTCAGGGAAGGAAGAGGCTCCCTAGGTGGCAGATTAGCTCCTAATTCCTCAAACAGGTTGTGGGTCATCTCCTGAAAGGAATTCTCAGGATGGTTTCACGTGATCTTAGCCTGCTGCCCTCCCTGTCATCCTTTGCTTTCACCATACTTTTGAAGAAATTGACCATTTTGCCTTTCTAACTTCAGAACAAGAGCAGCCAAGCGAGTACCACTGAAGGGGGCACATTCTTCATTCCTGACCATCACCTTTGCCAGGCACCCCTGAATCCTTTCATAGCCTAATGGAGAATTAACACCCAATTAAAGATGACTGGTTAAAAAAAAAAATCTCTCTTAGCAACTTTCAAATCAAGTAATATGAATTATAATCACCATTCTGTATATTACATCCCCATGAGTTATTTACTTTATAATTGGAAATTTGTGGCTTTTGGCCTTCTTCACACGTTTCAGCCACTGCCTCTGGCAGTCATTAGTTTCTTCTAATGTTTCTTCTGTATCTGTGACTTCCGTTCCATCTTTTTGTCTTTGATTTTTTTTTTCCCCAGAGTCCACATATAAATGAGGTCATACAGTATTGGTATATGTCTTTCTCTGTCTGACTTCACTTAGCACAATGCCCTCATCCATCCATGTTGTCACAAATGGCAGGATTTCCTTCTTTTTATTATTGGATAATATTCAATTGTATACATGCCACATTAAAAAAAAATCTCTTGATGATGTCTTGTTTCCATGTCTCTAAAAAATGCTGCATTGAACACTGGAGTGTAGATATATTTTCAAAATAGTGATTTTGGTTCCTTTGGGTAAATACCAAGAAGTGGAACTGTTGGGTTAGATGGTAGTTTCTAGTTTTAATTTTTTGAGAAATCTCCATACTGTTTTTCATAATATCGGAACTAGTTGACATTCTCTGCAGCAGTGTATTGCTTCCCTGGTGGCTCTCAGATGATAAAGAATCTGCCTGCAGTGCGGGAGACCCGGGTTCGATCCCTGGGTTGGCAAGATCCCCTGGAGAAGGGGATGGCTACCCAGTCCAGTGTTCTTACCTGGACAATCTCACGGACAAAGGAGCCTAGCGGGCTACAGTCCGTGGGGTTGCAAAGAGTCGGACACTACTGAGCAACTAACACACACATACACCAGCAGTACATAAGGGCTCCCTTTTCTCCACGTTCTTGCCAACATATGTTATTTCTTGTTTTTTTTTTGGTAATAACCATTCTTACAGGTATGAGGTGATATTTTATTGTAATTTTGATTTGTATCTCCCTGATGGTTAGCGATGTCGAGCATCTTTTCCTGTACTTGTTGGCCATTTGTTTGTCTGCTTTGGAAAAATGTCTATTCAGAGCCTCTCCTCATTTTTAAATTGGGTTGTTTGCTTTTCTGTTAAGTTGTATAAGGGTTTTTTAAAAAAATATATTGTAGATTATAAATAAACTACATTCTAATAGAAAATGAAAGTTTTTAAAATATACTGTGGAAATTGTTTTATTATGATACTTAGTGCCAAAGGCAGAAGATATTATATACTGGGTAGTAGGGCATTAAAATGTACATCAAAAAAAATAAAATAAAATGTACATCCAAGAATCCTTGTAACAAACATTTTGAAATGTTCATACTGGTTTTAATATAAGAACTGTATTATGCAGGATTTGATTCTCCTTTATGTTTTTTCCCCAAAATATCTTAGATAATTTTACTAAGATTTTTGTAATAAAATCACGAGAGCAAATATTTCACGTGCTTCCTCCCTTCTCTTGTAGTGTAAGGCCTAAAACGTGCATGTGCCGTCTTAACATCGTTGAACCTCACAGGGCTCAACAGTCTAACCATGAGTTCCCCTCTTCTCACCAGATATGCCTACCACCCAATGGGAAAGGCTTTCAGCTGGTTAGTTCCCATATCTGCCAAACCATCTGTACCCTTCCTGGCCTTCAGCCTGTTGGGGTGTATCTCCCTGTCAGTCACAAAGTTAATCAAAGAAGCCAATCACATCCTTCCACAGCAACCAGGGAGCAAGCACCTCATCTACTAACATCTTGTTAGCAGAACTCCTGTCTTCCACCACTCCTGTTGTTTCACTGTGCTCCTGAGTGACACCACCCTGTGACCTGTTGTGTCCATCTCCCCTAGGACTTGAGGATACTCGACTCATAGACTACCGTCAGTCTCACCTGTCTGGTACCTAGGTGTGTATTCAGATATCTCCAGAACTCTGAGGCAGGACTCCTCCATTGCTGCTAGCTGAGAAAAAAGCTGCCTACTCATTTTTACTGCTATTCCATGAGTTGTCAGCATCTACACTGAGAAAAAATTTTTTTTTTAAATTTGGCTGCCTTGGGCCTTAGTTGTGGCACATGGGATCTTCATTGCATCATGTGGGATCCTTCTTTGTAGTGTGGGCTCCCGAGTTGTGGCTCATGGGCCTTCAGGTTGTGGCACATGCAGGTTCAGTAGTTGAGGCTCTGCAGGCTTAGTTGCTCTGACACGTGGGATCCTAGTTCCCCGACCAGGGATTGAATCTATATCCCCTGCATTGCAAGGTACATTCTTAACCACTGGACCACCAGAAAAGTCTCAAAAGATTTTTCTGAAGCTCAATTAACCTTCAAATAGGAATGCTAGATCATGTTGTCAACTTACATGTCTGTGACTGAAATTTTATTTTGCTGAGTCTACAAACTAATATTATACTTTTGCCCTATTTGTAAGACAGATAAGGCTAAAATTAATGTAGGTATCATAGGTAAGGAGCCCTCATTAAGCTTGGAATCAAATAGAAAAGGATGTTTTTGGATTACTTCTTCAGGTTGGGTGCAAGTCAAGCATTAGAATAAAAGAACTGCAAGTTAAAGGGGGTGAGGCAAGAAAAAAAGAACAGAATTAAAATGGGAAAATGGTAGCAGAAACACATTCTCGTACTGCTGTGAGAATGTAAAATGGTATAATCACAATAAGAAGTTTGTCAGTAACACAAGTTAACCTGCAAAAAGCAAGTCTACTTTTGAAGTTAACTCACATATAAGCCTTATATATATGTACAAAACTGAAGTTTATGGAGGGATATTAATTGAGCATTATAAGAAAGCGTAGGAAAATTTATAATATTTATTTGTAGAGTTTCATTTCTTAGAAAAGGGTTCAGTTACACATACTGTGGCCTACTTTGCAGTTGTTGAAAATGAAAGCACTTCTTGTGTACTGCTATGGAAACACATTTGTGTGAAGAAAAATATATATTTTCATTTGCATATAGCACACATAGTATTTGAAATTACATATACATTTTATATTCATGTGTGTATGTGTAAATATCTGTATATTTTATTTTAAAATAACATCTGAAACAACAAGGTCCTACTGTATAGCACAGGGAACTACATTCAATATCCTGTTATAAACCATAATGGAAAAGAATATGAAAAATTATATCTATGTATAACTGAGTCACTTTGCCGTACAGCAGAAATTAATATTATAAATCAACTATATTTCAATAAAATTTTAAAAGATGTCAAGATAAATTATTTTTATGAGAAGAGGAAAAAATCTATAAGCTTAAACACTAAAACCAAAATGCTGTGCATGCTAATATTAGCCACTGTATGTCTGAAATATATTGCAAAATAGGTTGATCACATTTTAGTTAAACTTTATATCCTTTTAAATGTTAATCTATTCATGGTTTGCATATTTAAAATATGTTGTAATGATGATAACTGACATATAGGTATCCTTTGATGAAAACTTTACATTTCCCACTTGCCGGTCTTACTCATTTATCTAAATTTATATGAATGCAACTTTGATTCTTCTGATAGCCCAGAAGAATTTTCCTCTTAGATTCTGAGCCTGATTTATCTTCACTGTCCAAACAACAAAGAAGCAAAATATTTTTCAATGAGATGTCATGACCAGGCATTAGGAATTAAAAGATGTTTCTCAACTTGTGGGCTCTTAAAATGCAGTCAAACCCATCAGTTCATGATAGAGTAGAGAGGGATGAAAACAACCCCTTAATAACAATTTCAGGTGGACATAGTATTGTAAAATGTAAATAAGGTATTGCTTTTCTTTTTGTTCTAGTTTTCAGAGAACTCCTGCAATCAGTAGTCTAGAAAAAGGGACCAAAATTCATTCTGCCTTTTTCTACAGTGGGAAAATGTTATATATATTAATAGCAAAGTCTCACTTTATCTGGGCTTCCCAGGTGACTCAGTGGTAAAGAATCTGCCTGCCAATGCAGTCGATTCAAGAATTCTATCCCTGGGTCAGGAAGATTCCCTGGAGGAGGAAATGGCAACCCACTCCATTATTCTTTCCTGGAGAATTCCGCGGACAGAGGAGCCTGGCAGGCTACAAGTCCATGGAGTCGCAAAGAGTCAGTCGACTGAGCAAACACACACACACACACACACACACACACACACACACACACACACACACACACTTTATCCAGCTTTTCTCACCTGGAAACACGGCTTTGCTAATTACACTATATTACCCAATATAGTGTAATACACCCTTTGTAACCTCGGAGACTTCAGCTGTAAAAACGACAGGAATTACTATCTGTGGCATTTTGAGTGGAAAGAGCCTTGTAGGGAAGGGAGAGTTTGTTTGGATTATGACCCCACCTTCCAGATCTTCCACTCCTGGCCCTCAGGGTCATATTACTGACTTAATTGTGCAGAACTCTCATAAGCAGGCTTGAAACCTGGGAAAAGAAGAGCCCCTCAGTCCGCTGCTCCCAGTTCTCTGATCTGGTCCCATTCCGACACGCCTCCTCCCGGCCCCGAGACCCGCTGGACACGCCCCCTACCTCACGTCTCGCCTCCTGTCTTTGAGAAGTATGAGCTGCGCAGGCGCAGTCCGGCGGTCACGCCCAGAAGTCCCCCGGCCCCACCCGGCGGCTACTTCTAAGTTTTACGACGTGGAGCCTCACGTCGCACAGACGACCAGGTGACTTTGGCCCCTGGTTCTTTTCCCGTATCCCATGTTGCAAACTGCGCGTGAGTGGCACCGTCTGAGGAGGAAATCCAGCGTGGGTCGCCGCGGAGACGACTGTGCAGACTTAGCCAGAGCCCGCGAGGGATGGTGAGTGGCGGTGGGAGTGGGGTTGCGGGAGGCGCTCAAAGCGTGGACCGCCCGAGCGCCGCCGCGCAAGTCCGCCCGTCCCCTCGGGGCTGTGGGCGCTTGAGCAGCGGGGTTGAGGGGGCGCTGGGTTTTCTCTCTCTTTTAGGGTGAGTGCGATTGTGAGACTGAGAGGTGCGCGTTCGTTTTGTGTGACGGAGACACCGAGTGAGTGTTCTTTCTGTGAACGTGGATTACACAGAGCTCTTTGTCCCCGCCGCTGCTTCCGGGCTTCTCTCAAACATGTATGTCTCCCAAAGAATGTGGGCGCTGTTGGGAAATCTGTTTTTGAGTCCTGCAAGACACCTTCCAGCAAGAAAGTACATACCGGCTGCTGAGATCGGAATTTTAAAATCAAGAACTGTCCCTGAGGCCAGGGTTCTGAGAGAGGCCACTTTGTAGGAAGGGGCCTGAGAGTCTGTCCTGGTCGCTGCCCACCCTAAATGGTAAATTCCCCCATTTCTCCTGCCGTCCAGAACTTTAAATAGCCTCCAGCACACTGTGTGGCTGCCAAAAGTTGTATTAATAATTAAATAATGTCCAGCTGTCAAAAGGCTGTTATTAAAAAAAAGAACTGCCCCTGAGACAGGTTCCTACCCCGATCCTTCCTCGGATTACCCTTCCTGGAAGTTCTCTGGGGCTCATTTATACATTTGAGTATGAAAGCATTTCTTGAGCTCAGACGGCAGAGACCTGCTATGAGCCTTGATACAGATACCACAGTCCTACTTAATTCTGGTTTTATGTATGAGATCACGGCGGATTTAGTAGCTTGGAAGGATGGAACACAATAAATGCTTAGCATTGCCTTTATTGTGGTGTCATTCACCCTTCAGATTTCTATAAATCAATGACGAAAATATGAAGTTAATGTGATGAGTGCTTCTATATCAAAGGGCTGCTGCTGCTACTGCTGCTAAGTCACTTCAGTCGTGTCCGACTCTATGTGACCCCATAGACGGCGGCCCACCAGGCTCCCCGGTCCCTGGGATTCTCCAGGCAAGAACAATGGAGTGGGCAGCCATTTCCTTCTCCAGTGCATGAAAGTGAAAAGTGAAAGTGAAGTCGCTCAGTCGTGTCTGACTCTTAGCGACCCCATGGACTGCAGCCCACCAGGCTCCTCCGTCCATGGGATTTTCCAGGCAAGAGTACTGGAGTCGGGTGCCATTGCCTTCTCCTATATCAAAGGGCTAGGTGGAGCTAATTTTCCAGTGTTCTGACCCAGGGGTCCTTTGTGTTTGGGGGCTTACAAGGGACCACAAACTCTTTGTAACTGTCTAGAATTACCGCATATATTTGTAAAAATGAATTTTTCAAAGGTGTGCATAACCTTAACAGATTAGACCTGGGTAACTGATCTGCAATGAAAGATTTTTATACTTTTGGATGATTTTTCACAAAATTAATGATTATACAAATGGAATGGTTAAGAAAATCACAGGACATCCATGAGTTAAAATATTATATAGATAATAAAATTCCTGTTCATAAGAATTAGTCATTACAAGAAAAAAATGGCTATGATCTAATGTTGAGCAATGTTAATATACTGTAGTTATAAAACAGTAGTCAAGAAAATTTGAAAGCAGCAGCTCATTTTTTTTTTTAGCAGCTCATTTTAAAAAAAGAATTTTGTAAAAACTTTTGCAAGGATTGTAGACAAAATGATAATTGGTTTTTCAGAGAAGAATGAAAGTGTTCAGCTACATTTACTGAGCATTTTCTATGTACCCAGAACTTTTCTATCTACTTGGTATACATGTTCACATTAATTTGTGAAAGCAGTTTCCCTTTGCATTGATGTTAGAGTGTTTATGGTGAAATGTCTCTAATTATCATCAGTGCAATACAGCTAAAGGGTATTCAGGAAGTGAATATACTTAAGTGGTATTTTAATCATGTTGAGTTTTTCATCGTAGGTCTGATATTAACAAATCTTTTTAATGAGGAAAATATAGCCTCTTTCCAAAGTCATGTCTATAAATATTTTAATACTTTGAAATATCTTTATATTTTATTTATGATAATGGAATTAATACAGGTTTACTGCCAAAAAATAAGCCTGTGTTCACTTCCTTAAGGAATTTGTTGAGAAAAAAGCAAGGATAATCCATAATCTCCCTAGAGATAATCACTTTAACATTTTGGTGTGTGTGTATATATATATATATATATATATATATATATGTTTTTTTTTTTATTCTATAGTTGTGTGGCTTTGTTTTGGCAGAATAAAATTGATCAAGTAAAGGAGACAAAAGAGTCCAACTCATAGTTCAAAAAATCTAATCTAATCCAATAATAAATTTCTTTATACCCTGTATATGTAAGGAGAAGAGGGAAGGGCAGAGAATCTTGTGTGAAAAGCATTACAAACAGTTATGCCTTTTATTTATTGCAAATGTTATTTGAAACAATTACCAGGGCACCATATTACTAAGGGAGACATCTTTTCAGAGTTAATAACTTAGAAGTTTGACCTTACTTTCTGAAAAAATAACATTAATCTCTAATTTCCAGGTGTCTTGCAAGTACAAGCAATATTTACAAACATAGTTGTTATACTAGAAAATAAAGATAATATTTATAAATATTTATGTAAATATGTGAAGAATAAAATTGATTCTCCAGTTGTAGTCTCAGTTTTATCATACTATTCTTTGAACTGATTTATGATTCTGAAAAGTTTTTCTTGCTCTCTATGGCTGCTGCAGACTGAGGAAACGCATAGTTTCTCTTTTCTTGTCTAATAATCTCTCTTTTTTAAAATCATGATTTTATAAAGCAGAAATCTATTTTCTCAAATGTAGCTCCTAAAATTTTATTAAATATTAGAATTATAAGAGGAAGCTCAAGAAGCACAAGTTTTACTATAATAAAACCCGGAAGCATCAGAATTAACTTGTTTTTATAATGAAAGAAAGATTAAGGAATATGGAATGATTTTCTTCTTTAGTAATAATAGAAAATTTACATTAGTCATCATGATGTACAGTTTAGTATGTATATGGATTATTTTGCCTGTTTAGTATGTATATGGATTATTTTGCCTGGTCTTCAAAATAGTCATATATGATTTTTTTTATCCTTACTTTGCTGATGAGGAAATCAGCATTGAAATGTTTTTCTTAATTTCAGTGGGATGCCACCTCCTAAATTATGCATGCCTTCTTCACTGAGCAATTCTTTAAATATTGTTTTCCATTAGTTATATGGTTTAATATCATCCTTATTAAGAATTGCATGGCATATATGTCACAATATAGCAGACTATAATATATTTAACCTTTTTGCTTGCAGTGAGATTTTAATGTTTTTAATTGTGGACCATCAAAAATTATTCTCTGATGAACATCCTTGTGTATAAACTTTGTAAATTTATATAGTTATTTCCTTTAAAATTTTTTGAAAAGTGGTATTTTGTAGTAAAAAAAAATCATACTTCTTTTAATTGTTTAAAATATGCCAGACCTGGAAAGTATAATATTTGAGTTAGTGTAATTACTAAAGACATAATTGCTTCCTTCAGAGCACTTATAATCTGTGAAGGAATTTAAAACCTGAATAGGAATAGGGCTTTCCTGGTGATTCAGTGGTTAAGAATCCACCTGGCAATGCAGAAGACATAGGTTCAATCCCCGGTCCAGGAAGATTCCCACATGCCTTGGAGCAACTAAGCCGGTGTGCCACAACTACCGAGCCTGTGCTCTAGGGCCTCGCAAGCCACAGCTACTGAAGCCCATGCACCCTAAAGCCCATGCTCCACAAGAGAAGCCATAGCAATGAGAAGCCTGCACACCGCAACTAGAGAATAGCCTAAAACTAGAGAAAAGCCAGTGCCACAGCAAAGACAGCACAGCCAAAAACAAATAAATAAATAAATTTTTAAAAATTAAAAAACAATCTGAATAGGGATAATTATAAAGTAGTATGTGATAAAGGCCACTGGTGAGAGTTAAGTGACCTGCCTAAAGGAGACATCTGGGTGACTGTAGTGACAGTAAGAATATAAACAAGTAACACTGAGCACATGGGATCTGTATGGCAATATAAGTGGATATTTTTACTATAACCTTTATAGCTTGTAGACATCATTCTAGTATGAGATGTATAGCAAAATTATAGGTAAAGTAATTCAGTAGCTTTCTGGAGGGTATCATGACATAACTGACTGGTTCAGAAACAAAAATTCTTCTGTCAAAAAGATCTGAAATAAAGATGCATTGAGACTGTCATCACTTCACAAAAGAGATTACTCAGGGACTGTTCCCAAGTTTTTTGTAGCCAAAATTCCAACATAACTGAGAAAAAAGTATAAAATGAGATATTAGGATCCAAAGGAAACAAAAGCCATTTAGTAAAATAATGTGAATTTAAAGAAGAAAGAACTTTTGGGAAGTCTTCACCTTAAGTTAAAAAAATCTTTCAAATTCCTATGTAAATTGTTACAATGATTATGAGGTAACCTTTTAAAAGAAACAAGATCTAAGCAAAAAGATAGGGATTGCTTATGTCAAATTCTGATCATGGCAAAGGTGTATTTTATGTCTTCAGTAGTCTTATTTGATTGTTTCATGTATGGACTAAAAACAATTGAATGCACAGTGATTCATTTCTAAAGACATCCCCACAACAAAAAACAATGCAAAACATAACCAAAAATATAAGAGCTCTTAGCATGTAGACATACAAATTTCTAGACATTTCTATCTTCTGTTTTATTATTGTCATTCTTTTCTCTGTATTGATTAATATGCTGCTATATTTTATAAATAGAAATACATTAAACTTGACTTTTCTATGGATGTAAATGAAACATTTTCCACTTCGTTAAATATTCTTCCCAATTTAACATTTAATGACTACTTTGTATTCTAGTATATTGTTGGTCTGTCATATATTTAACTAATAAGCTTTGCTGGACTTAGAATGCTGAACATTTCTTGTCCATCTCTAATATTTTGATCAACTGCAACCACTTTCAAGGCCGCAAAGAGGTTTTAATTTGGATTACATAGCCTCTTTTCTGTCTTGAAGTTCGCAATGGAAAGAGGAAGATCTGCTCAGAGCAAGACACAGCTGCCCAATCTCAGATTCATGTCAATCTGATCACAATGGTACATTGGTCATAAAATTTTCTACTGAAGTATCTGGGTCTGGGTTTCAATGCAGAAGTGACTCTGCAGCTGAGGCCTCTGGGAAATGAGTGAGGAATGCATTTGTCCAGAATCCTAACTTATCCAAGTTGGGTGTGATGGGAAGTGATTAGGAATCTGGAATGGAAGAGCATAAATGGTGATATTAACTAAAGCCCAGTGTGGAAACCCTAAAGCACATCTGAAAGTCTTTCTCTTCTCCCAGGTCTGTGTTTTTTGGACTTGGCTTTTCTGATAGAGAAGCCCAGAGGACTGATCAGCTCTTACAGGTCTAAAACCATGGCCCATGTAAGTTAATGTTTCTCTTCTCATTGAAATATATGTGTGTTTTTTAGGTCATGTAAACATTTTCATTAATTTTCCTGAAGTTTCCTAAGAGAAAGTTTGTGCAAATAACCTGTTTCCTAAATAAATAAATAACCTGTTTCCTAACTATTGTTCCAGAGAAATATGAGGTCAGATTACCTAGCACTGTCTCTGTTTGGCCCATTCGAAACTATCATTCATATCATTATTTCCCAGATTATTTAGTATATTTTAAGTGCCCATTTTTCAATTAAGGGCAGTGATGGAATAATGGGGCTTAAAGTTCTTTGAAGTAAAGATTTATGCTGTGCAGGTCAGATTTCTAGCCTGAAGATAGAGACAGTTCAGTTTAGTCACTCACTTGAGTCCGACTCTTTGCGACCCCATGGACTGCAACACGCCAGGCCTCCCTGTCCATCACCAACTCCTGGAGTTTACTCAAACTCATGTCCATTGAGTCGGTGATGCCATCCAACCATCTCATCCTCTGTCGCCCCTTCTCCTCCTGCCCTCAATCTTTCCCAGCATGAGTCTTTTCCAATGAGTCAGTTCTTTGCATCAGGTGGCCAAAGTATTGGAGTTTCAGCTTCAGCATCACTCCTTCCAATGAATAGTCAGGACTGATTTCCTTTAGGAGATATAGTGGTTCTATTTAACTATCCATGGTAAGACTTTGATGTTTTCCACAGATGTGAGATTTCCAGGTAGATGAGGTGGAATTTTTCATTGAATGACCTGAATCTTAATGTGGTATGAAATTCTTGCTTTCTGTGGATTAGGTTATGATTGGGGCTTTTAACATGGCAGTCATGGATTTGCTAGGAAAGCCATGAGACATAAATACTAAGGCTATTTTGTTGTTGAATGAGACATGCTACATTTGTGTAACATCTGTATATTGACCAGCCTTCTTCAGTATCATTTACGTCAAATGAGTTATCTTTTACTGCATAATTAATTCCTCTGAAATTAATTAACTTAATTAATTACTCTGTATCTTAAAGCAGCAAACATTTATCTCACAGTTTCAGTCAGTCAGCTATTGAGATGTGGCTTAGCTTGACTCTTCTGCCCTGGGTCTCTTACAGGGTTATCAACGTGTTGGTCAGGTTTGCAGTCATTTTAAAGCCCAACTCTGAGTGGATCTGCATCCAAGCTCACTGAAGTGGTTGTTGACTTGATGCAACAAGATGGCTGTTGGATTGAGGGCCTCACTTCCTCAGTAGCTGTTGCCTGGCAGCTGTTCTTGGTTTATTGTTATGTGGGCCTCTCCTTAGAGCAGCTCACAACATGGTAGCTGGCTTCCACGGAGTGAGCAAGTGAGACTGCAAGAGAGAATAAGCAATGTGGAAATCATAGCTTTTTATAAGCTAACGTCAAACATGACATTCCATCACTTTTCTATATTCTATTCTATCAGAAATAATTCTCTCAGTTCAGCTCACATTCAAAGGGAGAGGATTACATGAGGACAAAAATTCCAGGAAATGGAGATTATTGGTAATCAATAAAGTTACCTGCCACACTCAGAATAAGGAACACGTTCAGTGAGAAATGGTAGATGACAACAACAATGCATATCAATATATGTAGTTGGTGAAAACAGGACCTTAGAATTGTGGGAAACTTTCCAAATGTTGTGTATCTAATTGTGTAAATGATTAAATCTGATTTACTTATAAAATACAATGTCATATACCAAAATAATACATGGATTTATTGAACAAAGCAAAAATGCTTATGGCAATATCTAACATAATGAAGTACTTATTGCTTATTTCAAATCCTGAAAGATGATGCTATTAAAGTGCTGCAGTCAATATGCCAGCAAATCTGGAAAACTCAGCAGTGGCCATAGGACTGGAAAAGGTCAATTTTCATTCCAATCCCAAAGAAGGGCAATTCCAAAGAATGTTCAAACTACCGCAAAATTGCACTCGTTTCACATGCTAGCAAAGTAATGCTCAAAATCCTCCAAGCTAGGCTTCAACGATATGTGAACCGAGAGCTTCCAGATATACAAGGTGGATTTAGAAAATGCAGAGGAACCAAAGATCAAATTGCCATCTGTTGGATCATAGAAAAAGCTAGAGAATCTAGAAAAACATCTACATCTTCTTCATTGACTACACTAAAGATTTTGTATAGATCACAATAAACTGTGCAAAATTCTTAAAGAGATGGAAATACCAGACCACCTTACCTGCCTCCTGCAAAACCTGTATGCAGGTCAAGAAGCAACAGTTAGAACCAGACATGGAACAATGGACTGGTTCAAAATTGGGAAAGGAGTATGACAAGACTGTATATTGTCACCCTGCTTACTTAACTTATATGCAGAGTACATCATGCAAAATGCCAGACTAGGTGAAGCACAAGATGGAATCAAGATTGCCAGGAGAAATACCAGTAACTTCAGATATGCAGATGACACCGCCCTTACGACAGAAAGTGAAGAAGAAATAAAGAGCCTCTTGATGAAGGGGAAAAGAGGAGAGTGAAAAAGCTGGCTTAAAATGCAACATTAAAAAAAAAAAAAGATTATGGCATATAATGCCATCACTTCATGGCAAATAGGTGGAGGACCAATGCAAGCAGTGACAGACTTTATTTTCGTGGGCTGCAAAATCACTGTAGACGGAGACAACAGTCATGAAATTAAAAGACATTTGCTCTTTGGAAGAAAAGCAATGACAATCCTACACAGCATATTAAAAAGCAGAGACATTACTTTGCTGACAAATGTCCATCTAATCAAAGCTATGATTTCCCCAGTAGTCATGTGTGGATGTGAGAGCTGGACAACAAAAAAGGCTGAGTGACAAAGAATTGATAACCTTCAAACTGTGGTGCTGGTGAAGATTCTTGAGAGTCCCTTGTACTGCAAGGAGATCCAACAAGTCCATCCTAAAGGAAATTAGTCCTGAATATTGATTGGAAGGACTGATGCTGAAGCTGAAGCTCCAATACTTTGGCTACCTGATGTGAAGAGCTGACTCTTTGGAAAAGACTCATGCTGGGAAAGATTGAAGGCAGAAGGAGAAGGGGGTGACAGAGGATGAGATGGTTGGATGGCATCACCGACTCGATGGACATGAGTTTGAGCAAACTCCGGGAGATGGTGAAGGACAGAGAAGCCTGGCATGCTGCAGTCCATGCAGTCACAAAGAGTCAGACATGACTGGGCGACTGAACAACAATGCTTGAAGGAAGTCTTAATTTTATGCAACCCAGTTTTCTAAAATTTGAAGAAATATTTATTGAGAATTTTTGAGGCAGATATATTTGAACATTATTCTTGTGTAGGCTTTTTAATTTAGGAGGGAAACATTATTATTTTGTCCATTTCCAAATGGTTCAGATATTTAGAAGTATCCAGAGTATGGAAGACATTCGCCCTGTGTCAGCAGGCTTCTTAAAAAATACATATACATTCTGCTTCGGTTTCCTTCCACATTCTAGATTGTCAAGACTGACAATCTAGTAATCATGCTTTCATTTTCTCTTTTCCTGCAGAAAAGTCCATCAATTCCTCTGCTTCTACAGTTTCTTCAGTGACACATGTATTTATGGTTTCAGGGATCATTGACATTCAGTGATGTGGCCATAGGATTCTCTCAGCAGGAGTGGGAATGCCTGGATCCTGTTCAGAAGACTTTGTACCGGGATGTGATGATGGAGAACTATGGTAACTTGGTCTCACTGGGTATGTTCATCAGCCTCAAATAATTTAGGTTAATTTAGAATCTGCTCTATAGGCTATGTATTTTTTCCACTGTGATTTACAGGGCTGCCTTTCAAGAAACTAACTAAATTTGTTTTCCCTCTTTCCCAAAAAGTTGCTAAGCTTTGTCAGGTTAGAAATGGCAGCACCATTAAATACCTTAATCTTCCCTATCCTTCAATCATACTTATATCTCCATGTGTTCTCTTTTTGTATTTGCATCTCTTCCATAATGGCCAAGCAGCTAAATTAGAAATTTGTGGCATATATTGTACAACATGGTCAAAGGATCCAAGTTTTTTGTTCATTTGCTCTAATACTTCATTTTATGATTTGAAACAGTTTTAGGGATATTAGCTTATCACAGGGCCCTGAATTGCTCTCAGAGCCTCCACAGTTTGTATGATAATGGGTTGGATAATTGGAATTTATTTAAAATTGTACCAAAAGCAGTTCATTTCCTAAAACAAAAGTCTTCATCTGATTTGTGGCTGAAAGTTGTGATTGGTGAAAATTACATTCAAAATGGAATGAGTATCTTATAGCTGTCTTTTCTTGTGTCCTCTAGTGATACTAGAGCATAAGAATAAAATTAATAGTTAACATTTTGATTACTGTGTAGTAATCGTTATTCTAGGTACATTATGTGGTTTAACTTATTAAAATAACTTGAGTATTAACTGATTTAATTCCCACAACAGTACTATTATCCCCATTTTATAAAGGAGAATACTGAAGTGCAGTGGGTTTAAATGAATTGTTCAAGGTTATGCCAAAGGCAGGAATTGATTCCAGGCTTCAGAGTATCTTTTTAACCACATTATGCTTGATCTCTAGAGTTAGAAGACATATGAGTTTGAATTTTAAACACAGCAAAACAAAAACTTTACCTTACCAACTGATCTCTGTTCTTTAATTCTCTCATTCTTCTCTAAAATAGTCAATATCATTATGAAATCTTTTATAATCATAATTATAATTTTAATCTTGGCTAGTTGCAATTTATTTCTCCATCCTGTGGCATTCTTTTTTCTTTAAAGCAGGCCATTCCATTTCTAAGCCAAATGTAATTACCTTACTGGAGCAAGGAAAAGAGCCCTGGCTAGTTGTGAGAGAAGAAACAAGAAGTTGGTATACAGGTAAGAGCCAGTCAGGCAGAAGACATCTGTGTAAGTGATAGCCCAGGTGGTATGCACTTGGTAAACATATCCTTGAAACATTAGTTGGAAAGTTTCCTTCTGGTGATGTGTGCTAAGTTGCTGCAGTCAAGTCCAACTCTTTGTGACCCCGTGAACTGTAGCTCACTAAGATCCTCTGTCCATGGCATTTCTGAGCCAAGATTACTGGAGTGGGTTACCATATCCTCCAGGGGATCTTCCTGACCCAGGGATCAAACCTGAGTCTCCTGCATTGCAGGTGGATTCTTTACCGACTGAGCCACCAGGGAAGCCCAGAAACTGCATGTTTAACAATCTTAGAAAGTTTACATTGCTCCATTCCACTTACTCCATATCCTTTTCTTTCTTTTTTTTTTCCATATCCTTTTCAACACTTGATCTTGTCAGTCACTTAAATTCTAGATACTACAGTTGGTATGTAGTAGTATCTTAGTGGTTTTAATTTGCATTTCCATGATGACTAATGATCTTGAGTTTCTTTCATTTACTGATCATTCATATTTTTAGGAGTATTTGTTCAAATCTTTACCCATTTGAAATGATTATTTTCTTACACTTGAGGGGTAACTGTTCTTTATTTTGCAACAGAAGGAAGTTGTTTTGGAACATTAAAAACATTTTCCCCACAATTTCTCTTACCTATTTTATTAATATCTTAGAAGGAGTTTTAAAATTTTTATATATTCCAATTTATCAAATTCCTCTTTTATGATTTTTTTTTGTATACTATAAAAGAAATCTTTGCCTACCCCAAGGTGGCAAAGTTTTTTCCCTACTTTTTCTTGACCTTTTTTAAGTTTTGCTTTTACATTTAGTTCTGTATTCATTTTGAGTTAATTTTTTATTACAGTGTGAGTAGGGTTCAGGACTAACGGTTTTCCTATGGATACAGTTATTCTAGCACCATTTTTTAAAAAAGGAATTTCCTTTCCCCTTTGGATTGCTTTGGCACCCCATTGGGTTATATGTGTGTGTGTCTGTTTCTGGCCTCTGTTGTGTTCTTCATGTTGGCATAGAAAGTGAGAATCTTGAGGTAGATTTTTTCATTTGTGACCTTTGTTGAATTGAGGTAGTTTTATTTTGTTCCTAGTTTGCTGCTTTCTTTTTTGTTGTTGTTTGTTTTTTCTATGAATGGGCATTCAGTTTTGTCAAATGCTTTATCTGAGTCTATTAAAAATTTTTTTCAAAACTTGACATTTCTTGTGTCTCCTCGTAATCCTTCCTCCTCTGTCTCCTTTCAACTTCCCTAGGTAAGCACTGATCTACTTTCTACTTTCTATCACAATTGAGTTGATTGCATTTTCTGTAGTTTTACATAAACATGATAATGTGAAGTTTTTCATCTTCCTTAGTCAGTGTAATTATGTTGAAGTTCATCATGTTGCTATTTGTATTTTACTGTTTATTGCTCAGTACTATACCAGTATTTGATTATACCATAGTTTGTTTCTTCATTATTTGTTGATGGACATTTTTGGTTTTTAGCAATAACAAGTTAAGATGCTGCAGACATTTGTTTACAAGTTTTTGAATGGACATATGCTTTCATTTCTTTAGGCTAAATACCGAGCAGTTGAATGCCTGGATTATATGGGATGTGTATGATTAAATGTGTAAGATTTAAAATTAAAATTTATTTATTTATTTTTGGCCATGCTGGGTCCTTGCTGAGGCTCAAGGGCTCTCTCTAGTTGCAGTGCGTGGCTTCTCACTGTGGTGGCTTCTCTTGTTGCAGAGCATGGGCTCTAGGGTGTGGGTTTCAGTAGTTGTGGCTCACAGGCTCAGCTGCCTGGTGGCATGTGGAATCTTCCTTGATCAGGGATTGTACCTGCGTGCCCTGCATTGGCAGGTGGATTCTTAACCACTGGACCACCAAGGAAGTCCAAGATTTTAAATTTAGATAAATAAGATTATATATTTAAATTTGTAAGAAACTTTTATAGAGTTTTTATACCATTTCACATCTCCACCAGCTCTAAGAGAAGGGTGGATCGTCCATATCTTATGAACAATTGGTATGATCAGTCTTTTTAATTTTGGCCTTTCAAATAAGTATATAGTGGCATTTTGTTGTGGCTTAAATCTGATTCTCTGTAATGGCTAATGATATTGAGTATCTTATTTACTGTTTCTTTGGTACAGTATCTTTTAAAATCTTTTCTCTGTTTTCTTATTGAACTTGTAAGTTACTTTTCATATTCTACATTAAAATATAATGTTTTTAATATTCTCTTTTTCATTGTGATTTTTCTTTTCATTCTTGTAGCAGTATGTTTTAGAGAACAGAAGTTTTTAACTTTCACAAAATTGAGTTTACCTATTTATTCTTTATGAATCATGACTTTCGGTGTATCTAAGAATTCTCCTTGCTGTCCAAGGGACTCTTAAGAGTCTTCGTCAACACCACAGTTCAAAAGCATCAATTCTTTGGCACTCAGACTTTCTTTATAGTCCAACTCTCACATCCATACATGACTACTGGAAAAACCACAGCTTTGACTAGACTGACCTTTGTTGGCAAAGTAATGTCTCTGCTTTTTAATATGCTGTCTAGGTTGACCATACCTTTTCTTCCAAGGAGCAAGCGTCTTTTAATTTCATGGATGCAGTCACTATCTGCAGTGATTTTGGAGCCCAAAAAAATAAAGTCTGTCACTGTTTCCACTGTTTCCGAATCTATTTGCCATGAAGTGATGATCTTAGTTTTCTGAATGTTGAGTTTTAGGCCAACTTTTCACTCTCCTCTTTCACTTTCATCAAGAGGCTCTTTAGTTCTTCTTTACTTTCTGCCATAAGTGTGGTGTCATCTGCATATCTGAGGTTATTGTTATTTCCCCCGGCAGTCTTGATTCCAGTTTGTGCTTCATCCAGTCCAGCATTTCTCATGATGTACTCTGCATATAAGTTAAGTAAGCAGGGAGACAATATACAGCCTTGACGTACTTCTTTCCCAATTTGGAACCAGTCTGTTGTTCCATGTTCAATTCTAACTGTTGCTTCTAGACCTGCATATAGATTTCTCAGGAGGCAGGTCAGGTGGTCTGGTATTCCAGCCAGTCCATCCTAAAGGAAATTGGTCCTGAATATTCATTGGAAGGACTGATACTGAAGCTGAAACTCTGATACACTGGCCACCTGATGTGAAGAACTGACTCATTTGAAAAGACCCTGAAGCTGGGAAAGATTGAAGGTGGGAGGAGAAGGGGACAACAGAGGATGAGATGGTTGGATGGCATCACCGACTCAATGGACATGAGTTTGAGTAAACTCCAGGAGTTGGTGATGGATGAGGAGGCCTGGCATGCTGCAGTCCATGGGATCACAGAGTCGGACACGACTGAGTGACTGAACTGAATTGAACTGAGCTGAAGAATTCTTTGCCTAGCCCAAGGTCACACATTTTTTTCCTGTTTTCTTCTAGAAGTTGCACATTTTTGTTTAATGTTCAGGTCTGTGATCCGTTTTTTATTTCATTTTTATTTATGAAAGTCTGCATTCTCTTTTTCTTTTTCCTTTTTGGCATATGGGTATCCCAGTTGTTCCTGCATCATTTCTTTATTCACTATTGCCTTTGAAATGATGAAAGTAAAATTTTCACATATGTATTGATCTATTTCTGATAATCTGTTCCATTGGTTATATGTCAATTTGATGTGTCTTGCTGATTACATATCTTCATAAGTCTTATAATTAAGTAGTGTTATTTAGTCCTTGTATTACAGTCTTTTCAAAGTTTATTCTACATCCTTTGCATTTCCTTATAAATTTTAGGATCAGCTTGTCAGTTTCATCATAGACAACAAAAATGTCTGCTAGGACTTTTTAATGAAATTACATTAAATCTATAAATCAATTCAGCAATAATTATTGACATCTTAATAATACCAAGTTTTACATCCCATGAACATGATATATCTCTCCATTTATTTATTTATTCATATTTCTCAGCAGTGTTTTGTAGTTTATAGTGTACAGGTCTTACACATATTTTTTGAGATATATCCCTCATGATATCCTGTTTTTGGTACTACTTTAAAGTTTTTAAAATTTGAATTCCTGAGTGTTCTCTCATATTTATTGTACATGTTGATTGTATATGCTTCAGCCTTGCTAAACTGAGTTATTATCTTCTAGTAGCTGTTTTGTAGATTACATTTGACTTTCTACATGTGTGATTAAGTAATCTTGATGAGTGACATTTTTGTTTCTTAGCTTTTTTCCTGCTTGCCTTTATTTATTTTCTTGACTTGCTGCACTGCCTGGAACTTCTAGTCCAATGTTGAATAGAAGTGCTGAGACCATAACTTTTTATTGTTCCTGATCATATGTGGTAGGCATAATTCTCTCACCATTGGATATGATGTTAGCTGTGGGTTTTTGGCAGATGATCTTTATTAGGATAAGTTCTTTTTTTCTCATTTGCTGTAATTTTATTTTTAGATTTTCTTTAATGTGAACTATTTTTTTGAAGTCTTTATTGAATTTGTTACAATATTGTTTCTGTTATTTATGTTATGGTTTTTTGCCTGCAAAACATGTGGGATCTTAGCTTCCCGACCAGGGGTTGAACCCACACCCCCTGCATTGGAAGTCGAATTCTTAACCATTGGATCACCAAGAAAGTCCCTGCTGTGAGTTTTTATGAGGGACAGATATGACTTTTATTAAATGCTTAAAAAAAAATTTTTTTAGACATGATCCATATGGGTTTTCTAGTTAATTATATTGATGGAATTTTCAAATATTAAACCAGTCTTGTATTCCTGAGATTGATCATTGATATGGTCTGAATGTTTCTATACCCCAGTGTGCACGTATTGAAATCCTAACCCCCAAAGATAATGGCATTTGGAGGAAAAGCCCTTGGAATTTGCTTAGGGCATGAAGGTAGAGCCCTCATGAGTAGAATTAGTGTTCTTATTTAGAATTTCCACACAGATTCCTAACCCCTTACACTGTATGAGAATGCATTGAGAGGGTACTGGCTATGAACTAGGAAGAAGGCCCTTCCCAGAATATGATCATACTGGTCCCTTGATCTTGGACTTCTCAGCCTTTGGAACTGTGAGAAATAAATTTCTGTGTTTATGAGCTACCCAGGGTATTTTTTGTTACAGTAGCCCAAATGGACTAAGACAGGCATAATGTATTATCTTTTTTATATGTTGATCAATTCTGTTAAGATAGTGTTTAGTATTTTGCATATATGTTTACAAAGACTTCCCAGATGGTTCAGTGATAATCCACCTGCCAAGCAGGACCTGCCAAGCAGGTTCAATCCCTGGGTCAGGAAGATTCCCTGGGGAAGGAAATGGCAACCCACTCCATTATTCTTGCTGGGTAATTCCATGGACAGAGGAGCCTGGCAGGCTACAGTCCATAGGGTCACAGAGTTGGACATGACTGATCAGCTAAGCATGCACACAAATATATTTACAAGATTTTATACTGTGTAATTTTCACTTCTTATGATGTTTTTCTCCTGTTTGGTATCAGAATAACCAGCTGCATAGAGTGATTCACTCCTCAATTTTCTGAAAGAGTTTGTTTAGAATTGGTAGTACTTCTTCACTAAGTATTTGAAACAATTCACCAGTGAAATCACTTGTGCTTGTAATTTTCTTTATGGGGAGGTTTTCAAATTGTTTTGTAGGTATAGTGTTGCCACACTGATTTATATACTCATGCACATGTCATTGTTGGTAAGGGTGAATGTTGTACTGATCCATACCCAAACAGGCTTCCCTGATAGCTCAGGTGGTAAAGAATCCGCCTGCAATGCAGGAGACCCGGGTTCGATCCCTGGGTTGGGAAGATCCCCTGGAGAAGGAAAAGGCTACCCACTCCAGTATTCTGGCCTGGAGAATTCCATGGACTGTAATAGTCCTTGGGGTCTCAATAAGTTGGACACGACTGAGCGCCTTTCACTTTCACATACCCAGATACCAAATTAAGAAATCTCCTTTTCTGGCTATTTTTGTCCCAGTGTTCCCCCCTTGCTTTCTAGTTTGTCAGTGCTCCCTTTCATTGTTCTTATAGCCAGAAATATTGTGGAGTTTCTGTTGGAATTTTTGTAGCCCATGCTTACCCCCACAATAACTGGGACCTGCCCTTGAAACACGGACATGAAAATGACTTAAGCAAGAAACTCAGCTCAGTCTCAGCTGCTTTGTAAAGTCTTAACTCCTTTCCAAAGCCCTCATGATTTATTTACAGCCTTAATGTAGTTAATTTTTATGTTTTGTCAAGTGTTAATTGTTGAAGTCAGTGAGAAAGGGGGTAGGCCATAGGAACTTCATGCTGCCATACTGGTACTAGAACTTCTTATTTAATGATGAGAAACAATTTTTATCTCTTGTATCACTGCTGATTCATTGCTTTTTATTGCATGGTTTTTACCTGTCACAATCATTTTTATGCCACTATTTTTTTTTATTTTTTGGCCAGGTTAAACTTTCTAAGCCTTTGAATTCTTCCTCTCTTTTTGGCATAAGAGTCTAAATTTTCCCTTTGTCCAGCTATGCTGTATCCATTTTTTTAGATCTAGATATTGAGAAATTACAGTACAGGTGTTAAAATATGTTTATTACTTCTTTTTTTCCTGGCAGCTTTTTTTCTATTTCTTCTGTAGCATCTGATTGGTTTAGGCTTTCTCTTCTGTGGTCAGTTTTGATAAATTTTCCTAGAAAGTAATCCATACTTTCAAAAGTAGTCATGTAGTATGATTCATACAAATTATACCTTACAGTTTAAATAAATTCCTATTTCTTTTAATTCCTCTGGTGGTTCTTGTTTTCCTCTTATTATTATTTGTTTTTAATTGTCTTTTTTAATTGATTTATGTAACACTTCTTATAATGATTTTTTAAAAACACCAGCTCTTTATTTGTTAATGCTACTGTTTTCTAACTCATTATGTTCTACTTTTATCTTTATTTTACTGCCCTCCTCTACTTTGTTGTTTGTTGTTTATTTTTTACATATTAGGCTTTGAGTCTCAAATCACTTTTTTGTAGAGATAATTATTTTAGGTTTTGAGTTCTCTGCCTGGTGATACAATGCCCAAGATTCAGATATGGGCTTGTTTTCTGTGTGGTCCACTTAATAGAATTCTTTTATTTTAGTTTTTCCTTCCTGTCGTGATCTAGCCTTTTTGGAGAAAGCATTTTCATTTCCACATGAAAGCTCTTTTGGTTTCTAGTATTTATTAATTTCCATTGTTATCAATTTTGAAGCATGTTGTTAATATTCTTTCAATTTTTTATACACATACCACACCATACACTAGTTACAAGAAGATATTTTTTGCCCTCAACTCATAGCCTCCTCATTAAACACTTTGTATTTTGATCAAGATACTTCACAGAGACTTTATCATTCAGCCCCCAACTGCTAATTGTTTTTCATATAATTATTGGTGCTCTTCTAGACTCTTTTGTATAATTCAAGTTCCCTCTTTTGCCCAAAGTCCCTAAATGTTCAAAATACTACATGACTTGTAGGTATACCTGGTATATATCAGAGAACTGATTGACAAACTTTTCTGGGGATGACCAGAATGGTTGATGATGATGATGTGATGTTTAGTCGCTAAGTTGTATCCAACTCTTATGACCCCATGGACAGTAGCCTGCCAGGCTCTTCTGTCCCTGGGATTTCCCAGGCAAGAATACTGGAATGGGTTGCTATTTCAGTTTCCAGAAGATCTTCCCAAACAAGGGATCGAATCCATGTCTCCTTCATTGGTAGGCAGATACTTTACCATCAGGGTAAAGCCTTGATCAGAATGGTTGGCCTTGGTTAGAAAGGAAAGCTAGAGAGGACCTGAGAAAAGCTATGAAGGAATGAATGAGATTGAACATCTATAAGGATGATAAATAATAAAGTGTCAGGGGAGGAGTAACTAAGACCCTCAGTATCTTAATTTATTATGAAGAATAAATAAAAGAACATGTGGCTATGCACAGAGGTAAAGAGGCACAGTGGTGGAAATGAATATTTTTAGAGGAATTGTAATTGAAGACTGATCAGGTATAAATAATTGCCTTTTGAAATTTTATATATGTACATATTTATATTTTAGATAGAAATGGTATTTAGAGATGGCTGATACTGGCTCTCTAGGGACAAGATTTTGCATATCATCCTAAGTCTAGTTTCAGTTACATTACACTGATAGCTTGAAATTGCCTGTGGTGGGACTGTTTACACCATAGACATTGGCAAACACTATAAATCAGGGCTGGATGTGTCTGTGTGTGTCTTTGTAGAGCTGGTTGTTAAACATTTACCAGCACTGTACTGCATAAACTTAATTTTTCTGAGCCCTCCTTTTAAATTTTCAAGTTTTATAACTATTTTAGAGTTCTTTAAACCATCTCTGGGTGAAATTTTCAGTTTTTCTCTTAATTCTATAAAATGTTTTGTGGTCAAAGGAACTTTTTTCTTATTTGTTTTAGATTTGGACTCAAGATAGGAAATAACCAGCAATGGAAAAGCATACATTTATAAAAAACGTTCATCTCTTACTCTACATCACAGAATTGGTAATGGAGAGAAACCATATGAATGTAAGGAATGTGGGAAGGCCTTTAGTCGTCTTACAGACCTAAAAGTACATCAAGTAATTCATACTGGTGAGAAACCGTATGAATGTAAGGAATGTGGGAAGGCCTTTAGTCGTTCTACAGATTTAAAAGTACATCAAGTAATTCACACTGGTGAGAAACCGTATGAATGTAAGGAATGTGGGAAGGCTTTTAGTCGTCTTACAGACTTTAAAGTACATAAGAGAATTCATACTGGTGAGAAACCCTATGAATGTGAACAGTGTGGGAAGGCTTTTAGTCGTGCTTCCAACCTTGCTCAACATGCCAGAGTTCATACTGGTGAGAAATGCTATGAATGTAAGGAATGTGGGAAGGCCTTCAGTGATGTTGGAACACTTAAAATACATCAGAGAATTCATACTGGTGAGAAACCGTATGAATGTAAGGAATGTGGGAAGGCCTTTAGTCAAGCCTCAAACCTCATACAGCATGACAGGATTCATACTGGTGAGAAACCCTATGAGTGTAAAGACTGTGGGAAGGCCTTTAGTCATGCTTCACATCTTGTTAGACATGAGAGAATTCATACTGGTAAGAAACCCTATGAATGTAAGGAGTGTGGGAAGGCTTTTAGGAGTAGCCATCAACTTACTATACACCATAGATTTCATACTGGTGAGAAACCGTATGAATGTGAGGCATGTGGGAAGGCCTTTAGTGTGTATGGACGACTTACTCGACATCAGAGTATTCACAGTGGTGAGAGACCTTTTGAATGTAACAAATGTGGGAAGTGCTTTAGGCTCAGTTCAAGCCTTAAAGTACACCAGAGTATTCATACTGGTGAAAAACCCTTTGAATGCCACAAATGTGGGAAGTCCTTTAGGCTTAGTTCAATGCTTAAGGTACATCACAGAATTCACACTGGAGAGAGACTTTGTGGGATATATGTATAGTAGACAGTGGAATTATACAACTTGTAATGAAGAGAATGTGAGAAGGATTTTATATGGTTCAGTTCTTATAAGGCATCAAATAATTTAGGAACTCCTTGGAATTCAAGCAACGTTTGAAGTTTTTCAGTTATGACCCAAATACTGTTCACCTCCAGAGAATTTTATATTGTACTTTATATTAACAAGTCTTTTATGGCATTCCCCTTTTGTTACTATTCACTGAGTGACCAAGCTCTTTGGCCAAGGTTGCAAAGCAGATAAGTGCCTCCAGTTCCCTGGTTGTAGAATTAAGATCCAGCAAGCCATGCAGCATGGCCAAAAAAGGAAAAAAGAAAAATAAAAACCTCCCAACAAAGAAAAGTCCTATGCCTGGTGGCTTCACTGGTGAATTTAAACAAGAACGAATACCAGTCTTTCTCAAATTTTTCAAAAAAATTGAAGAGGAGGGAATACTTCCTAACTGATACTGTGAGACCAGTGCAACCCTGTTAACAAAACTACTAAAAAACCACTACAGTAAAGAAAACTACAGAACAATGTCTCTTATGATCAAAGTACTGGCAAACAGAATTCTGCAGCATATTAAAAGGACTGTACACAATCACCAAATGGATTTATTCCTAGAATGCAAGCATGGTTCATCATTTGAAAGTTCACCAATGTAATATGGCACATCAGCAAAATGAAGGAAAAAACATGATCATGTCAACCGATACAGAAAAAGCATTTGACAAAATTCAACACCCCTTTATAATAAAAACACTCAACAAAATAGGAATAGAAGGAAAGCATCTCCATTGTAACAATAGGTATGTATGAAATTATCTCCACATAATAAAAGCTATATGGAGAGAACAGCATCGAAACATGTATATTATCTATGGTGAAACAGATCACCAGCCCAGGTTGGGTGCATGAGACAAGTGCTCGGGTCTGGTGCACTGGGAAGACCCAGAGGGATCGGGTAGAGAGGGAGGTGGGAGGGGGGATCGGGATGGGGAATACATGTAAATCCATGGCTGATTCATGTCAATGTATGACAAAAACCACTACAATATTGTAAAGTAATTAGCCTCCAACTAATAAAAATAAATGAAAATAAAATAAAAGCTATATGAAAGACCAATAGGAAGCATAATACTTGATAAAAGACAAGATTTTTATCTAACATCAAGAAACAAGATAAGCATGTCTGCTTGTACCACGTCTATTCAACACAGCACTGAAAAGTCTCTGCAGATCATTATGCAAGAAAAACAAAGGCATCCAAATTGGAGAGGAAAAAGTAAAATGATCTCTGTTATTAGGTGACATGATGTTATATGTAGAAAACCCTTAAAAGACTACAAAAGAAATCTGTTAGATTTGATAAATGAACTCAGCAAAGTTTCAGGATGCAAAGTCAACATGTAAAAATCAGTTGCATTTCTGTACATTAACAAAAAACAAAATTAAAAGGAAGTTTCAAAAACAAGTCCATTTATAATAGCATCAAAAAGGATGAAATAGTGAAATTAACCAAGGAAGTAAAAGTACTATGAAAGCTACAAAATAAGAAATTATAGAAGACATAAATAAATGGAGAAACATCCCATGTTCATAGATTAGAAGACACTGTTATTAAAATGCCAGTGCTACCCAAAGCAATCTACAGATTCAAAGCAATCCCAATCAAAACCCCAATGATGCTTTTTGCAGAAATACAAAACCCCACCCTGAAATTCAAATGGAATCTCAAAAGGATCTCTAGTCGCCAAAACAATCTTGAAAAGAGCAAATCTAGAGGACTCACATTTCCTGATTTCAAAACCTACTATGAAACTTTAGTAATCAAAACAGTGGTATCTGCATAAAGACAGACATATCCACAAGTGGAACAGAATAGAGAGCCCACAAGTAAACCCTTACATATATAGTCAAGTGATTTTGACAAGGCTACCAAGACCATTCAATGAGGAAAATACTTTTTTCAACAAATATAGCTGGGAAAACTGGACGTCTACACTGAAAAGAAAGAAGGTGGACCCTTACCTAATGTCTTGTACAACAACTATCTCAAAATAGACTGAGGACCTAAACACAAGACTTAAAACAGAACTTTTAGAATAAAACAGGACAAAACTTTCATGACATTGGATTTGGCAATGTTTTCTTGGATATGACATCAAAGACACAGCAAAAGAATTGGACTTGATGAAATTTTAAAAAATTGTATCAAAAGACAGTGTCCATTCAAACAATATCATTGAAACTAATGGAGTATCATTTTCAATAGGTTATTTTTGGAAATTACTTTTCTATAACTATGTATCTTCTTCATTAGATGAGAATGTGTAGATCATTGTCACCTGAAGGAAGAAAGAAAAAACAGGCACTATCCACAGAGTGAAAGGCAGTCCACTGAATGGGGGGAAATATTTGCAAATATGATAAGCAATTATATCCAGAATGTAGAGAAACTTCTAAAACTCAACAGCAATAAAAAAAAAAAAAATGGGTAAAAAACTTAAATAGACATTTCTCCAAATGGAGAATAAGCACATGGAAATACGCTTAACATCACTAATCATTAAGGAAATACAAATCAAAACTACCGTGAGGTGCCACCTGACATCTATTAAGATCACTACTATTGGGGAAAAAAAGAAAAACAGAAAAAGAACAGTGTTGGAAAGGATATAGAGAAATTGGAACCTATCTGCACTACTGGTGGGAATGTAAAATGGTACAACCATTGTAGGAAGTGTATGTAGTTTCCTCAAAAGGTTAAAAAGAGAAGTATGTATGATCCAGCTGTAGGTATAATTGAGGTCAGGGTCTTTAAGAGCTAGTTATACACTGTTCATAGCAGCATTGTTCACATTAGCTCTAACATGGAGGAAATCCAAGAGTCCATAAGCTAAATGTGGTATATATATATAATGGAATATTCCTCAGCCCTTTAAAAGAAGGAAATTTAGTAACATGCCAAACAAAGATGAACTGTGAGGATATTTTGGTGAATGAAGTAAATTGTCACAAGAGGCAAATATTGAATGATTCCACTTACGTGAAGTACTTGGTCAAAAATCATTGAACTTGTAATGGTGGTTGTCAGTGCCTGGGGAGAGTGGGGAATTATTGATTATGATTGATATGTATAAAGTTTTAGTGTTAAAAAATGAAGAGTTATAGGGTTCAGTGGTAGTTTTGACTATATACAATGTCACTGAAATGTATATTTAAAAATGGTTAAGATGGTAAATTTATGATATATGTATTTTTTAAAAATACAACAACAAAAATTCACAGACTGGATAGCTTTAATTTATCTTCTCATGGTTCTGGAGACAAGATGTCATCAAGTTTGGTTTCTTCTGAGGCCTCTCTCCTTCGCTTGCAGATGACTGCCTTCTCACTGTGACCTCATGTGACCTTTTGTCTGTGTGTGCGCATCTCTGTTGTCTCTCTGTATGTCCTAATCTTGTAGTAACATTAGTATTAATAAGAGTGGATTAGTGCCCACCCAAATAGCCGTATTTTAATTACTTCTTTTAAACCTTATCTCCATGGAGAAGGAAATGGCAACCCACTCCAGTATTCTTGCCTGGAAAAGTCCATGGACGGAGGAGTCTGGCGGACTGAAGTCCATGGGATTACATGACTGAGCATGTGTGCACGAGGGTGGAGGGAAATGGGTTGGTAGCAATAAAGTGGTAGAACTAAAAAAAAAAAACAAAAAAAAACAAAAAATAAAAAAAAAATAAACCTTATCTCCAAATACAGTCACATTTTAAGGTCCTGGAGGTTAGGGTTTCAATAGATCAATTTTGGGGAGGCACATAACACTGGTTCATAACACTGGTCAAACTGATAAGACGAAGTCTCAGGTATACAAAAAACTTTTTAGGCAAGATATTCCAAGGGATATTCCAGTTATTCCCAGAAACTGCTCAAAATCAATCCCTTCTTAGAATGTGCAGGATTTGGGCAAACCAAGGCTGAGGTATTAACCCTTTACTACAAGCTATGCAAGCACTAACTCAAAGCTAATTAAGAAAATAAAGATAACCAGAGATAAAGAGGAATAAAAAGGTATACCCATCAGAAACATGCAGCAATTTAAAATTTTGTGTAAACCTAATAACATAGCTTAAAATATATGAAGTAAAAAATGACAACAAAAAGAAGAAATAGAAAAATTGGCAATTATAGTGGAGGACTTTAATCCACCTCTCTTAATATACACATAGAGAATAAGTAGACAAAGAGTCAATGAATATCTGAGTAACATGATGAATGAATTTCACATATATAGAATACTATACCCAATAATGACTGAATACACACCTATTTTCCCATGCATATGGAACAATATATAAAAGTTGATCATAATTTTTGGTTGAGCCATAAGTTTCAATGCATTTTTAAAAATTAGGATTGTTCAGATAATGTCCTCAGAGTAGAAGGGATCTTATATATTAAAGAGTTTTATCCAGAAAATTTTTTTCTTAATGTTGAAATATTGAAAACTTTCCCCTGAGACTTAAAGCAAGACAAGATATCCATGGTCACCACCACTACTTAATATTGTATTGGAGAGCTTGGCCACTGCAAAAGGCAAGTAGAAAAGACTTAAAGGTTGGAAAGGAAAAACTAAAATTGTCATTATGTGTACATAGGGTATCTAAAAGGATTTCAGGTAGCTTAGAGGGAATGTATGAAATTAATAAGGTTACTGGCTGTAATGTCAATGTTTTTAACTTGTTTATATGTACCAACAACAAATACTTTAAAATGTTTTTAGTTACAGTTTACAAAGTATTAAAGTCAAATACCTAGTAATAAATTAACAAAAGACATGCAGAACTTCTACACAGAAAATTATGAACTATATTGAGATGAAGTAATACCTAAAGAAATTAAAGAACATATACTTTGTAGATTGGGAAATTGTTGAAATAATTTCAGTTCTCTACAATCTGAGTTGTATATTTATTGCATAGTACTCCCCCCAAAATACCATCAGGCTCTGTGTGTGTATAATGGACAAGCTGATTCTAAAATATATTTCGAGTTGCAAAGGAGGAAGAATAAGTAAGACAAATTTCAAGAACGGGGAGGAATAAGAGCAACAACAAAACTGGAGGACATGTACTAGCAGGCATCAACTCTCACTATCCATTGTGGCCTTGGAATTTCCCCTGAGGCTTTGGTCAAGGATAGACAGATAGACCAGTGGAACTGTAGAGTACAGAAACAGGTTCACACATGTAAGACAGAGTTAACACTTTGTTGTAAGTTGGGAAAAGAATCTTTCTTGTAAGTATTGCTGGGTGAATTGAATATATGTATGGAGAAAAATTTTGATGCCTACATTACACTTTTCTCACCCTCATAAACATACCCCCTCATTCATATGACTTGAAGGACTAAATCTGAGATAAACAATAAAGCTGTATGGGAAAAAATAGATTACGATACTGGGAGTAGGTAGTAAATTTTTTCTCAAGTAGTGATAAAGTTTTTTTATGTTGGTATATAGTTGATTTATTAATTTCTTAAATAGAATATAAAAAACAATGCCACTGAGGGAAAAATTGATAATTTGATCACATTGAACTTAAGAACTTGTATTTGTCAAAAGGCACTATAAATAATGTGCAAGAGGGTGGCACACCCACAGAATGGGGAAAGATATTTGCAGTGCATGTATCTGATGAAGCCTTCCTATCCAGAATAAAGAGTTCCAAATCAATACAAAAATGAGGAAAAGGTGTGAACTGCACTTGACAAAAGGTAGATCCAGGTGACCCCAAAACATGAAAAGGTGCTCACCCTCATGAGTTATTTTGCCTTATTTTAGTTTATCCAACTACTCATAGTTCCATAAATTTGAAGTTGCACCAAGATGTTTTACTGGGTTCTAATCATTTTTGGCAAGAATACTTCTTGCCAAAGTATTACTAGGTGACAGTGTATACATTAGAAAGCATACAATGTTGGATTTTTCCAGTGTTAACGAATGCTAAATGTTGTCACTTGGTTAATGTGCTGCACACTACATACCACCATTTTAGAGATCAATTTTACAGTTAATTTGTGTGATACTGTTTTATCACCTCCCCTTTGATGTTTATAAGCTCATTTATATGTCCTGATTAATAATCAAAATAGTATTCTTTCAAATATCCCCTCCCCCATGGAATACAAGCAATATATCTGGAAATACATTTTAGGTTTGGTTATGAACTGTAATCTTCAACCAAAGCTTCCATGGGGAAGCAGGGGTCGCTAAGACACTCAGGCTGCAAAATTCCCCACAAGGACTCGTGGGCATTCAAAAGATAGGACTAAGGTTTATTATAGTGACTGCTACAGATTAAATCAGCAAAGGGAACATTCATATGGGTAATGTTCAGGAGGTACTAGGCACAAGATTCCAGGCATCCTCTCTCATTAGAATTACAGGGGGACATGCTTAATCCTCATAGCAATGATACATGACAACATGTTCATGGTGCAAAATAGGGAAGCCCATCTGAACCTTGTGTTCACAGTTTTTACCGTGATGTGTGTGTGTGTGCATGCGCTCATGGTGGTCTTGTAGTGCCCACACAACTGAATGGAACTGTTCCAACTCCAGGCCCATAAAGGTCAAATGGTCAAATCTTGCTGAGGACTTTGGTCATACAAAAACAGTTTTCAGCATGATTTGCATTGTTAGCATTAACTATCAGGGCTTCTCCAATGGCTCAGATAGTAAAGAATCTGCCTGCAGTGCAGGAAACCCAGGTTCAATCCTTGGGAAAAGATCAGAAAGGTCGGAAAGATCTCTTGGAGAAGGGAATGGCAACCCACTCCAGTGTTCTTGCCTAGAGAATTGTATGGACAGAGGGCCTGGTGGACTACAGTCCATGGGGTCACAAAGAGTCAGACATGACTGAGTGACTAACACTTTCACTTTGAAACCAATATAGCTTATCAGGGCAGATACTCCAAGGACTCAGGTTCAGTCAGTTCAATCACTCAGTCGTGTCCGACTCTTTGCGCCTGCCTGGACTGCAGCACACCAGGCTTCCCTGTCCATCACCAACTCCCGGAGCTTGCTCAAACTGTTGTCCTTCGAGTCGGTGATGCCATCCAACCATCTCATCCTCTGTCGTCCCCTTCTCCTCCTGCCTGCAATCTTTCCCAGCATCAGGGTCTTTTCGAATGAGTCAGTTCTTCACATCAGGTGGGCAGAGTATTGGAGTTTCAGCTTCAGCATCAGTCCTTCCAATCAATATTCAGGACTAATTTCCTTTAGGATGGACTTGTTGGATCTCCCTGCGGTCCAAGGGACTCTCAAGAGTCTTCTCCAACACCACGGTTCAAAAGCAATAATTCTTTGGTGCTCAGTTTTCTTTATAGTCCAACTCTCACATCCATACATGACTACTGGAACAACCATAGCTTTGACTAAATGGACCTTTCTTGGCAAAGTAATGTCTCTGCTTTTTAATATGCTGTCTAGGTTGGTCATAGCTTTTCTTCCAGGGAGCAAGCATCTTTTAATTTCATGGCTGCAGTCACCATCTGCAGTGATTTTGGAGCCCCCAAAAATAAAGTCTCTGTTTCCACTGTTTCCCCATCTATTTGCCACAAAGTAATAGGACCAGATGCCTTGATCTTAGTTTTCTGAATGTTGAGTTTTAAGGACTCAGGTTATCTCCTCTTAACACAGGCCTTTCTTTGGAATGTAGTACTTGAGCACATGGGTCTTCTGAGTTAGCCCTCTATTGTATGCTCAGCTCATTTCCATCATTCTGATTTAGATAACCTGCTGCCTTTCATATACTGTAAAATATCCATGTAATAAATGATAAAGGAGAATACTGAGTACACAGAAAATGAGAAATACTGTCAGAAAAGTCAGGTTACAAAGCCATATGTAGGATATGATACTATCTGTAAAGTATCTGCATATTTCAATATATAATTACAGACCATTAGACTTAACAGAAAAATTCTAGAATGTTATACACCTGTATATTAACAATTCTTATCTTTTTGCTTTGATCTTGCTGGAGGTTCTTTTGTTTAAATATATCATAGTTTTTGGTTCAGTGGCCATGCCTTACTTGAAATATATAGGTATGTGAACAGTTTTTATGTTTTAAGAGAAAGCTATCCTCCAAAAAAAAAAAGTTCTTTTATTAAAACCATTATGTTCATGCATGTGGATTTCTGTCTATGAAATGGGGATATCCTTGAGTAGAGCCTAATAAATACTGATGCTGGACTCACTTCTACATCCTTTTACAGATCTTTACAGAAATATTTCTGTGTTAGTCATGATACACTCCAGATATCTGCTAAATTAGCCCGTTACTTTCACTTTGCATCCAACATCATTAGAATAAAAAATGTAAGGTATAACTTACAGCATAAATTCCTTCCCTTCACCCCAATCTTATCAGTTAGGCTTAATTTAATTATGATCTGATCATGGTAACTGTAATCAGAATTACATCACTACATCAAATTTCCAGGTCATGTCTTGTTAGCAGCCCCTAATCCTTAATACATTTATTCCTGTTGAGAGGTTATCTTACTACATAATAAGACACTTTAAAAACTATGTCATTTTAGTCTATCACCTCAAATACTTTGATTGCAGGATCTGGCATGCTGTAGGTAATTAGTAAAGGTCTGGTGGTTTTGTCCCAAATTCTACTTCTAGCAGTCAAGTTAAGGAAATATCTGTAGAAATTTATGACATGAAAGGACATTCAACATGTGTTTTGGATAACCAAACATTAAAAACAAAATTCTAACAATAGGCAACAGATTAATTAATTTGGTTCTGCTATATAAAGACAAATATACTATTGTTAGTCATAATGATTTTAGTCTGGATTAATTGCTGAAGAATTAGTGAGTAGGTTTAAAATAAACATACATAATTTGGAGATGGTATCTTGTTGAAATTTAGACCATAGGGTCTCTTGTCAGATTTTTAAAATATGAAACTGAGTTCATAGTGTTTATGACATCTTAATGCCTTGTTTTTTTCATTGATAAATGTAGAATATCACCTACTACATATGAGTATTGTGAAGAAAGATACTCTATAAAACACCTAGTAGTATTTTATCCCACCATATTAGTGTAAGTTAGCTGGTTTTACTGATGTGAAGATGTTACATGTCCTCAAATTAAATATAAAAGAATCTTAATACTAATATTATTATATTATACTATTAAGAAAATTTGTTTCTTATGCCTGCTATTTCTTATAGTGCTAATTACATCCACCCCAATTTGGTAGTTAAGTGTGAGACTGCATTTATTCTTATTAAAGGAATATTTTTTTAATCAGAAAAGAGTTTTGAAATACAAACCCAACCCACATTGCCTGAGACTGGCCTTGGCTCAATTAATAAAACCTGAAACTGTAAGAAAAAAAGGGAAAAGAGGTCTTTTTAAACTCATGTGAGTAAACTCAATTTATTCCAATTGTTATTTATAAGCTAATAAGTTTTATATTGAAATAATTGATTCATGCCTGGGTTTTAAAATGAAACTATGAGATATCTGATTCTATCTTTATGCAAAAATTAATTTGTAAATGAGCTCTATTTATTCATTGGAAAAGACCCTGATGCTGGAAAAGATTGAAGGCAGGAGGAGAAGGGGATGACAGAGGATGAGATGGTTGGATGGCATCACTGACTTGAAGGACGTGAATTTGATCAAGCTCCTGGAGTTGGTGATGGACAGGAGGAAAGCTTGGCATGTTGCAGTCCACAGGGTCGCAAAGAGTTGGACACAATAGAGTGACTGAACTGAACTGAAAGAAAAGTAATCACTTACAAATCAAACATTTCTAAATACAACAGAAGCTAACCTAAAGTTTGAAAGGATCACATGACCCAGGACTAATTTTTTTTTAATTTTATGAGTGAAAACATGTTTAAATTTGTTGGTTTAATTAATACAGACATGTCTTTAGAGTCATCAGTATGAAGTATAATACATTGAATGTACATTACTGAAAGTAAAGCCATAATATGTCTTAAAATTTATCAGCAAGAAATATTAACTTGGGATGATAATATTTTTGTAACTAATAATAGGGATAAATGCAATAGAAGATTTTAGGTGAACTCTTCAGAAATAATTATGTTTTAGTTTTTCCATATTTTTGATAATGTCGGGAAGATACCCTGGACAAGGAAATGGCAACCCACTCCAGTATTCTTGCCTGGAGAATCCCATGGACAGAGGAGCCTGGTGGGCTACTGTCCACAGGGTCACAAAGAGTCGGACACAACTGAGCAAATACACACACACAAAACTCTAGAAGATGTAATAGGCATACAGAAGGAGATAGTATGTGAGGTCTCAGCATGAGCTCTGCACTTCAGATTAGAGAACTCAGTACACCCAGGGAAATGACACTGGTGTAATTTAGTATATTTTTTGTTTCTTAGTTTTGCTTTGTTTTTTTCTGACATGAATCACTGTTTACCTTTCTTCTCATTTAAAATTTTCCAGAAGATCCAATCCAACTTTTTCCTGTTTTTTTTTTTTTTTTTTTTTTTTTTTTTTGTGGGGGTGAGGGCAGGGGGCACTGTGCTGGCATACAGAATCCTAGTTCCCCAGACCTGGGATCCAACCCGTGCATCCCACCCCCTCTCCCTCACCCCCACCCCCTACCCCACCACTGCTATAGGAGTGAGCAGTCTTAACCACTTGACCACCACCTGGGAAATCCCCAATCCAACTTTTTGATCAAAGAAAACTATATTTCTAATAGATGTGGACACATTCACAAGAAAATTGAGTTTCCTTGCAGCTTTGAACCTTACTGAACTCTTTTGGAGGTCTGGAGAAAGAGTTTTCCTCAGCAAACTGCCTAAAAATCTACAGTTCCACATTTCTGATTCTGGCTCCTCAAAAATAAGTAATAGGTTTTCAAAAATTATTTAGAAGTATCAGGAATTTCTATGCTTGAGACGTGGTAGAAGCTTGTGTTGGGAAAATAACTTCAAATCAACTTAATGCTTCTATATCTGTCCTCTTGTTTATTTTTCTGTACTTAAGATAGAAAATGTTATGAAACTTACCCAATATCCCCTTTTAGTCCTGGGTACTTTTTTCCAATTCCAGATATTACTGGGGCCCCTGAGTCTTAGATTATCTGGCTCTCAAGGAAGAAATACATAAATCAACTAACTGAATGTGATTTTGATGAGATCTAGTTCTGATGTTTAACATGACATGATGATGTGTGCCCCTTCCCGAAAAGAGAATTACTATAGACAGCAATTCCTGAAGTCAGTGATCTTAAAAAGGACCCAAAGTCACTCTCTCCTTGTCTACAATGAGAGTACACGAAAAGGTAGTCTCACTTTATCCAATAAGACCTGGAAACATGGCTTTGCCACTAAACAGTGTAATTTGTATCTGTTTTGATCTCAGAAGCTTCAGTTCTAAAATGGAAATACAGGGACTTCCCTGGTGGTTCAGTGGTTGAGAATCCACCTGCCACTGCAGAAACACGGGTTCGATCCCTGGTTGGGGAAGATACCACATGCCATAGGGAAACTAAGGCCCTGCACCACAACTGCTGAAGCCAGGGTGCCCTAGAACCCACCAGCGACAAGAGAAGCTACCACAATGAGAAGCAGAAGCACAGCAACTAGAGAAAGCCTCGTGGGCAACAATGAAGGTGCGAGGCAATGAAGACCTAAAGCAGCCAAAAATGAAATACATGATAAAAAACAAAATAAGATGGAAATATACTAAGCATCTGTAACATTTCAGGTGTAACTGGAATTTTAGGAAAGATATGTACACCCCGACATGCGTACACACGCAAATACATACACAAACGTACAGCATGGGTAGATTATGAACCCAAATTCGGGTGCTCACCTGTCAGGCGCTCCATGACCTTGGGCATCCCTTCACTGACTCAACAGGGTGGACCCTCACACATAGTCCTGAGCCCTCGTAAAATATGATCTCTGCAGTCGCCTCTTCAGAATTCTCCGGTGCGGTGCCACGCCACGCGGTCGCCTCCTCCTAACCCTGGGAACCACTCAGCTTAGCCTCGGCCTCAGGTCGGACCGAGATCTGCGGGCAGAGATAAGCGGTGCGCACGCGCAGTCCGGCGGTCTCAGAATTCTCCCGGCGGGCTGGGAGCGGCGGCTTAGCTTTGGGGCATCCTAGACCAGACCGTAGCTCCCACGGTCGACGAGGTGTCTTCAACCTCAGGTATTTTTTTCCGTGTCCCTTGTTGCGCGCTGCGCGCGAGTGGCACCCTTCCAAGGAAGAATCCGGCATGGGTCGCCGCAGAAATGACTGTGCACAGGTAGCCCGAGCCCGAGGAAGACGGTGAGTGAAGGTGAGAGTGGAATTTCGGGAGGCGCTTAAAGCGTGGGCGCCCTGAGCGCCGTCGTGGGAATCCCCCAGCCCCCTCGGTCCTGTGGGCGCTTGAGCAGCGGGGAGGGTGGTTGCAGTCCTGAGAGAAAGTCGGGACGGGTGCGTGGTTGTGAGAGGCCTTGCTCCGTGCGAAGGGCCGCGGGGGAGTTCCACGGCGGTGGGTGCCATTTCGAGACCGGACGAGGTGCTTTGGTTATCCTTGCCTGACGGGGATCAACGGTGCATGTCCTTTATGTGAGCGTGAATTGCGGTAGCCTAGTGGTGACTATCTCAGTGACCCATGGTTCTGAGCTCCCTGCTGCTTTCCTCTACGCTCCTGTCAGCACCGACAACTGCCGCAGAGAAATCACTCCCAAGTGGGAAACCAGATGCTAAGCCCTCGATGAAGGTTTTGGTAAGAAGGTACAGACTGGCTTTTAGGATGCGAATTTTAGATTAGGGATTGTCCCCGAGTCACGATTCTAGGAAAGAATGGATAGACTCTAAGAATGGGGTTCCTTCCTGTGACAGTTGTTTCTGGGTTCATTGGTACATTTGAGGATGACAACGTTTCTTGAGCTGTGAAGGCATGAACCTACTGTGAGCACCCTCTTCTTATTTAATTTTGGTTTTCTGTATGAGCTCACAACCGATGGAGCCACAGAGGGTGTATTGTAATAAATAATAAATACCTAACGTGTGGTGACTCTGATTATTTCCCTGCAGGTTTCTGTAGCTAAGAAACAAGAAAAATGTGAGGTTAATTATGACTTGTGTTTGAAAGTTAAGCGACTGAGCCAGAATTCAGTTGTCTAGTTCTTAACCAAAGTTCTTTTGATTGAATTTATGGGTGTAGAGGGAACCACAACCCCCCAAATTTTTTATAGATAATCGCTATATATATTTGTAATTTCTATTTTTCAAAGGTGTACACAATTCAAAAGATTTAGACTTGGGTTTTTATCTAGAATAAAAATTTATTATATCTTGGGACAGTTTTGTACAAAATTAGTGGTCAAGATAATGAGAATGATTAAGAAACTCCCATGACATCCGTGAGATGATATTATGTAGATAATAAAATTTGTTTGTAAAGTTAGTCATGATAAGGAAAAATGGCCATGATCTAATGTTAAATCATTTTCATATGGGACTTCTTTGATAGTTCAGTGGCTAAGACTCCTAGCTCCCAATGCAGGAGCCCCCCAACCCCCTTTACATCCCTGGTTGGGAAACTAGATCCCACATGCTGCAACTAAGACCTGCTGAATACAAATAAATATTTTAAAAAATCATCTTCTTCATAGTTGTAGATAATGATACCCAAGAAAATTTAAAATTACATGTGGCATTCATTTTTTAAAATAGAGGATAATCCTTGCAAAAGGATCCCCCTTCCTGCAACACTTAGTCTTCAAAACAGCCCTCTTTTGTAGGTGGTATTCTTATCCCTTTCTTTGCTGATGTTATAGTTAACAAAGGCACTGAGATATTTTTAACTCTCACAGCTTAAAGTTGGTTTTCAATTCCTGAAAGTCCAACAACATAGCTTGTGTCTTCATTTCAACAGTATATTTATTATCTTATATATTATGCATGCCTTTTTTTCTTTTTTTAATCCATTATGCCAGTCTCTTTTAAGTGAACAGTTTAACCCATTTAAATTTGAAGTACTTACTGATTAGGAGAAACTTATACCATTTTGCCATTTGTTTTCTGTGTGTCTTGCCTTTTTTGTTCCTTGATCCCTCCATTCCTGCCTTCTTTTTGTGTTTAATTGATTGTGGTGTCCTGTTTGATTCTTTTTCTCTATTTTTTAGTTGTTTTCTTAATGGTTATCTTGAGGATTATAATGAGCATCTTAAATTTACGACAGCCTAGTTTGAATTAATACCAGCCTAGCTTTAATAGTATACAACAAATCTACTTTTTGTTTGTTTGTGTTTTTTTGTGTGTTTTGTGTTTGTTTTTTTTTTTAGTACACTGTGGGTATAGCTCAGTGGTAGAACATTTGACTGCATACTTTTGAAACCTGCCTTGGTTTTCACTGAGTCAATATTGTTTCCCATCATTTCATATGGATTAATTATTAAGGAAACCTTAAGAAAGGCAATGCCAAAGAGTGCTCAAACTGCCGCTCAATTGCACTCATCTCACACTCTAGTAAAGTTATGCTTAAAATTCTCCAAGCCAGGCTTTAGCAATATGTGAACCGTGAACTTCCAGGTGTTCAAGCTGGATTTAGAAAAGGCGGAGGAACCAGAGATCAAATTGCCAACATCTGCTGGATCGTAAAAAAGCAGGAGAGTTCCAGAAAAACATCTATTTCTGCTTTATTGACTATGCCAAAGCCTTTGACTGTGTGGATCACAATAACCTGTGGAAAATTCTGAAAGAGATGGGAATGCCAGACCACCTGACCTGCCTCTTGAGAAACCTGTATGCAGGTCAGAACGCAACAGTTAGAACTGGACATGGAACAACAGACTAGTTCCAAATAGGAAAAGGAGTATGTCAAGGCTGTGTATTTAACTTACATGCAGAGTACATCATGAGAAACGCTGGGCTGGAGGAAGCACAAGCTGGAATCAAGATTTCTGGGAGAAATATCAATAACCTCAGATATGCAGATGAACTGTGGTGTTGGAGAAGACTCTTGAGAGTCCCTTGGACTGCAAGGGGATTGGACCAGTCCATACTAAAGGAGATCAGTCCTGGGTGTTCATTGAAAGGACTTATGTTGAAGCTGAAACTCCAATACTTTGGCCACCTGATGCAAAGAGCTGACTCATTTGAAAAGACCCTGGGAAAGATTGAGGGCGGGAGGAGAAGCGGACAACAGAGGATGAGATGGTTGGATGGCATCACCGATTCAATGGACATGGGTTTGGGTGGACTCCGGGAGTTGGTGATGGACAGGGAGGCCTGGCGTGCTATGGTTCATGGGGTCGCAAAGAGTCGGACACGACTGAGCGACTGAACTGAACTAAACTGAATGGGTCACCATATTGCAAGCTGTCATATTTTTAACCTGTTGCCTGAGAGATAGTTATTTTTAATTTTTTGCCTATCAAAAATTATTCTCTGATGAACATACTTGTACACATGCTATTAAGTGCCTACAATATTCTAGACCTAGAAGTTGTAAGACATGGGTAATACAATCACTAGAAAGGCATAGTTGCCTCTTTTAAAATGCTTATTATCTCAAATGAGGTCAAATCTGAACAGGAGTAAGGTGGTGTGAAATGAGAGATGAAGGTGACCTACCTTGTGAATTCACAGGAATGTCTGTCTGTAGCAATAGTTAGGACCTGAGCAAAACACACAGATTCTATGAAATATCAGTATAATAAACGGGTTTTTTTTGCTGTGACTTTTGTACTTTAGAGTTTCCTTCTAATTTTGTTGGGCACAAAGTGAACCTAGTAGGATATCATAATTCAGCAGCTGTCTGGGAGACATCTTGGCTTAGTTGACAAGTTCAGAAACCAGGTAAACCTTTCTGTCAAGAAAACCTGAAATAAAGCTATACTGAAATCATCATTTCATACAAGAGATTACACAAAGACTGCTCTCTATTTTGTCTAGACAGAACTCCATCATACCTGAGAAAAAATGGTAGAGTGAATGTAGATATTGGGATCCAAAGAAACAGACAAAAGATAAGCCGCTCAGTAAAACAATCTAAATTTAGATAACAAAGAATTTTCTTGAATTCTCCTTCTTTTTGGACAACATCTTCCTGTTAACAATTTTTTGAAAAATAATACACATTTATTTCAAGTTTCTTGTTGTTTAGTCACTAAGTCGTTTCTGACTCTTTGTGACCCCATGAACTGCAGCATGCCAGGCTTCCCTTTCCTTCACTATCTCCCGTAGTTTGCTCAGACTCGTGTCCATTGAGTCGATGATGCCATCCAACCCTCTCATCCTCTCTTGCCCCCTTCTCCTGCCCTCAATCTTTCCCAGCATCCAAGTCTTTTCCAGTGAGTAGGCTCTTCACATCACACGGCCAGAGTGGTAATTGTTAAAATAATTACTGAATAAACTTTAAAAAGAAAAATCAAGATCAGATTTAAAAAATAAGCACTGCTGTTAGATGGTCACATAACTAACCTTCCAGACTTTTATTATCTACTAATTTCAGTGGTCTGTTTCTCTGACTCTGCTTCTCTATGTTGCTTGATATATTTAGATATTGTTCAGAAATACATATGTTGGTCAATCTGATTGTTTTGTTGACAGTGTATCTGGAATATTTCCCATATCCTTAAATATTTTCCCAACTTCACATTTGGTATCTACTTTGATTTATAGTACAGTGATGGTTTGTCATATATTTAACTAGTAAGCTTTGCTAGACTCAAAGTCCTAAACACTGACTTTCTCTCTTCAATGTCTTAACCAACTTCATATAATTATAAAGCCACAAAAGAGGTCCTTATTAGGATGGTAGTCTTAGAAAGTGGGAATAGAAGGAAGAGGATCTGCTCTGAGCAAGACTGCATTGCCTACTCTTAGGTCTTCATCTCCCTTACCAAAATGATACAGTGCCAGAAAACTTCCTGCTGACATATCTGGGTCTGGCAGAAATGCCTCTGTTCTATGACTTTGTTCCTCCTAGACCCCTGGGATTTGGCAGAGGAAATAGGTTTATCTAGAATCCTAATCTACCCAAATCATGTGTGATGGTAAATAGTTTGGAACCTGGAGTGGAAGATTATAATGTTATTAACTTATGTTCTGTTGGGAACACCAAACTGCTCTCAAGGTCTTCTCTTCTTCCAGCTCTGGCTTTCTGGACATCTGCTTTTCTGTTAGAGGAACCTTGAGGACTGATCCAGTCTTGCAGGTCTAAAACCATGGCTCATGTAAGTTGATGTTTCTCTCATTCTTGGAATATGTGTATTTTTTTAGATCATTTGAGTATTTCCATTAATTTTTCTAAAGTTTACTACCCAAAGAGGTTCCTCAGATAACCTGCCTCCCAGCTTTTGTTCTAGTGAAATGTGATACATAATTACCCAGCATCTTCTCAATGTGCTTCAGTCTAAACTAGCTAGTGTTGGTGATGCTGTCCCGCAAAGCTGGTGTCAGACGAGCTGCAGGGCAGTGCAGCCGGGCAGTGAGGTAAGCTGTCTGGCCTTTAACCCTTCCTCCTTGGTTAAGGAAATGGCCAACCAGTACAGTGTTCTCTTCAGACAAGAGCACACCCATGATGATGCCATCTGGTCAGTTGCCTGAGGGTCAAACAAAGAAGACTCTGACACAGTGGTCATAGGATCCCTGGATGACCAAGTGAAGGTCTGGAAATGGTGTGATAAGAAGCTGGACCTACAGTGGAATCTGGAGAGCCATCAACCGAGTGTGTTGTCTGTGGACTTAAGCCACACCCTACCCATTGCTGCAACCCATTCTCTTGATGCTCATATTCTTTGGCAGTTGGAAAAGAGCAAACATAAAGTCTGTAGATGCAGGACCTGTGGATGCATGGACTTTGGCCTTTTCTCCTGATTCCCAGTATCTAGCCAAGGAATTCATGTGGGGAAAGTGAGCATTTTTGATGTGGAAAGTGGGAAAAAGGAGTATTCTTTGGACGCAAGAGGAAAATTCATTCTTAGTATTGCATATTGTCCTGATGGGAAGTTTCTGGCCGGTAGAGCCATAGGTGGAATCATCAGTATTTTTGATATCGCAACTGGGAGACTTCTGTATATGCCAGAAGGCCATGGTATGCCCATTCGCTCCTTGACTTTTTCCTGGATTCACAGATCCTTGTAACTGCTTTGCATGATGGCTCCGCCAAGATATGTGACGTACAACATGCCAACCTGGCTGGCACATTGCGTGTGCATCCTGGGTGCTGAATGTTGCATTTTGTCCTGGTGACACACACTAGGTTTCCAGTTGATCTGACAAAAGTGTAAAAGTTTGGGATGATGGAATGAGGACTTGTGTTCACACCTTCTTTGATCACCAGGATCAAGTCTGGGGAGTCAAATACAATGGAAATGGCTCAAAAATTGTGTCTGTTAGAGAAATGACCAGGAAATTCACATCTATGATTGTCTAATTTAAAGGTCAAAGTCTTCCAGACTAATGCTGCAAAGAGAATGTATAGATTGAGCATAACATCCCTTACCTTTCTGTCTTGTGTAAAAGAAATAGCATTTATTGTAGCAAAAACTTTTGTAGATACATATAAATTTTTCATGTTTTATTGTAAATGCCATTCATACTTTAACATGAAGTGTTCTTAATGCAAAAAAAAAAAAAAAACCACAAAAAACTAGTGTTCATGTTATTACTAAGAAATTATCCAACATGTCTTACATGCCCATTCTTCTATCAAGGGCAGTGTTGAAGGAGTGAAGGAGATAAGTCCATTAAAGATTTGTTATATGAGTCAGGTCTGGATTTTTGTTGACATGGAGACAGTGGTTGTATTTGACTGCCCAGGAGAAGACTTTGAAATTTTCCAGATGTAAGATTCCAGGTAGATAAGACAGAAATTTGGTATTGAATGACTTAAATCTCAGTGAATAGTAGTATCTCACAGTTTATGTGAATTAGTATATATACATGATTGAGATTTGCAAACTTGGAGGTCATGGATCTTGGCAGGAAATCCCTGAAAGGTAAATATCAAGACTCTTGTGTTGTTTAATGGAACATACTAAATTTGGGCGACATATTTCAACATCCTTCCTCAATATTTTTAACTCTACCTATTAGTTATCTACTGTTACATAACATATTACTCTGAAACTTAGTAGCTTAAAGCAGTAAACGTTTATCTCATGATTTCACTGGTTCAGAAATCTGGACATGGCTTGGCTTGGCTCTAGATCTCTTTACACTAGGTCTCTTGCAAGGCTATTAAGTTGTTGGGTAGAGTTACAGTCATCTTAAGGCCAATATTGGGTATATCCTCTTCTAAGCTCACTCAGATGGTTCCAAGATCCAGTTACTCATGGGAGGATTGGAGGCCACCCCTGGTTGAGCAAGTGAGACATCAAAAGAGGCAAACAGCATGACAGTCTTAGTCTGCAGTCTGCCATCACAAGTAACATTTCACCACTTTAATCATATTGCGTTTATTAAAAACAAGTCACTCAATTCAGCTCATACACATGTGAAGGAGAGTGCATAAGGGCATAAATACCAGAAGGTGATCATTGGTAACCTAAGTAATCACTCAACACAAGCCAAGTGTTCAGTGATAGACATTAGATGGCAGTAAAAAGAAAATGTATCATCGTAAGTAGTAAGTGAATACGGAATCATAGGATTGGAGAAGACCTTACAAACGCTGTGCCTCCTAAATGTTGTTCACTTAAATCTGATGTATACATAAAATATAATGTCATGTGCCAAAAATTAGGTGGATTTATTTTTTTAAAAACTGTAAGATCTGACATAGTGAAGCATTTAATAATTGAGGAAATTCTGTTTTATATAAACTGTATTTGCTAAAATTGGGACTTTATACTGCATTAAAAAATAACTGATTAAATTTTCACTTCTTTAAAAAGCAAAAATTTTCCTTGACATCTCATGTTTACTGAGAATTTATGTGACAGATACCAATCAGGCATTATCCTCATGTTCACTATTTAATAACCAAGTGTCACTATTTTATCTGTTGTCAAATGGTTCAGATACTTAAGAACAAGCCAGGAAATTTTGTCTGTTTCAGCAAGCTTCTTCAAAAATACCTATATATTCTGCTTCAGTCCCTTCATATATTATAGATTTTTAGCCCATGTACTTGCCATATTACTCTCTTCCTACAGTACAATCCTTATCTTCTCTCCTGTACTCAAAATATTCCTTTCATCTCCCCGGTAATACATAGGTTTGCTGTTTCAGACATCGACATTCAGGGATGTGGCCATACACTTCTCCCAGCAGGAGTGGGAATGTCTCAACCCTGTTCAGAAGAACTTGTACCGGGATGTGATGATGGAGAACTATGATAACTTGGTCTCACTGGGTATGTTTTTCAGCCTCAAGTGATTTAAAATAATTTAGAATCTGCTCTTTAAGATATGTATTTTTTCCCACTGTAATTTTCAGGGCTGCCTTTAGGAAACTAGTTAACACTTTCTTGTTCTTTTTTACCAAGGAAGTGGTTTTAGCTTCGTCAGGTTGGAAATCACATCTGCATTAAATATCCTTATCCTCCCTCTCCTTCAGTTACATTCATACCTCCTCTGTTCTTAATTACAGTTGCCTCTCTTCCTTTATGAATAGGGTGTAGTTTAGAAATCTCTGGGATCTGTTATATATCATTGTCAAAGAATCCAGATTTCCTATTTATTTGTGCTCAGAATTTCTATAGATATTCCATTTTATTATCTGATCCTCTTGCGGAGAGATCAGCTAGACACAGGGTGCTAAATTGCTCTACTTGCTCTAAAAGAGCCCCTACAATTTTTATAGCAGTGGGTTAAATAAATGGAATTCATTGAAAACTGAAGAACATGCATTATGTTTTGGAGAAATTTTTTCTATTTTGTGGTTGAAAGTTATAATCAATGAACATTGCATTTTAAATGTATTTAATATCCTGCAGATAGGTCTTCTTGTGTACTCTTTGTAAAACAACAATATCGATAATAGTGTTAATAGCTAACATTGTGCTTAGGATTTAATAGGTAAGGCTCTAAGCATTTTATATACATATATATATCAACTCATTTTTTCCTCCTTATCATTCCCATTTTATAAGTGAGTACTGAGGCACAACGGGTTTAAGTGACTTTGCCTAGGTCAGACACAGCTGGAAGGTGCAAAAGCAGGAAGTGAACTAAGGTTCCAGGATCTGTATTTTCAACTAAGGTATTAATACATGCATTCAATAAAAAGAGAATATATGAGTCTATATGTATGTATTCATATATATATATATATATATATCTTAAACTGACCCCTCCTGATTTCTTGTATTTCATTCCTTTACCTTCTCTTCTAGAAAATCTTATTCAATATTATTTTGACCTTTTAACTGAGCGATGTTTTCTTCTACATCGTGTGCCATTTTTTTCTTTGTAAGCAGGACATTCCATTTCTAAGCCAGATGTGATTTCATTCTTGGAGCAAGGAAAAGAGCCATGGATGGTTGTGGGAGAAGAAACAAGAAGATGGTGTACAGGTAAGTATGAGCAAGTCAAATTATGGGCCCACATCCATGTAAATAAAAGCCCAGTTGTCAAGGAGACACACACTTGAAATATTGGCTTGGACAGCTTCATTCACGTTGGAGAAAATACCTTTGCTCTAAAGTGGAAATAAATGCTCTGCATGAACTACCCAGTGAATTTTATCTTTACTTCATTAACCACTCCTTTTGTTATTCTTCTTACATTTTCCTCCCAGTTCAGTGATGGGCACTGTCCTTCTTCATGCACCTCTTATTTATTTATTTATTTGGCTGCACCAGGTCTTAGTTGTGGCATGTGGAATCTTTAGTTGAGGCATGTGAACTTTTAGTTATGGCATGTGGAGTCCAGACCAGGGATTGAACCTGGGTCCCTTGTGTTGGGAGCATGGAGTCTTAGCCACTGGACCAGCAGGGAAGTCCCCTTATGCATCTTTTAATATGTATTTTGGACTCAAATGTTTTCCAGAACCTCTGGGGCACTTAGATTTGTAATATGGCTTCATTAACTAAAAATGTATTTATTACTATATCTGGTTAGTAAATGGAGTTTGTATTATATTAGGGAAGACATAAAATAAATGTAAACAAATAAGTAGATAAATAGCATCACATAGTGAAGCATAGTTTGAAGGAGACTGCCAAGGATAAGGCAAATTTGGATAATGAGGTAAAATGGTCAGGAATCCTTTTCTGAGGAAGTGATATTTGAGCTGAGACATGGAGGGTAAGGGCCCAAAGTATTTGAATATATGAGGAAGTCCATTACAAGAAGAATAAATAATACATACAAAGGCCTGAGGGTGAACATGAATGTTGTGTGTTAAGGAGTATGTGGCGATTGGAATAAAGTTATTGAGGGTTAACTAACAAAACATGAAGTCAGTATATTATGGGAGTTCAGGTAATTTAAGGTGTTATTAAGAAGAATTAAAATTGTTTTATAAGATTATTTAAGAGCCATGGTCTGATTAAATTTTTAATATATTTATTTTTTAATACATTATTTAAAAAACCTTATTTATGAAACTTAGAAGTCTAGATAAAAATAAATTTGTTTATTTTCTCATATACTTTTTACATATTTGAAATTTTTTATTAAAAATTTTTGTCCTAATATTAATATATTGGAGTTTTTCTTATTTCTTTCTAGGTTAATATTCTGAAATTATTTTTTCTTTTATCTCTACTATGTTCCTGAGCTCTATCACTTCATTTCTGAGTTTTTCTAATTCTGATTTATGTTGTTCTTTCAGCTCTTATAGCATATCAGAAAATTCAGAACACTTAATACTGTTAAGATGGCAACACTATCCCAAATTCTGTTGCTCAGTTGCTTAGTTGTGTCTGACTCTTTGCGACCCTGTGGACTGTAGCCTGCCAGGCTTCTCTGTCCATGGGATTCTCCAGGCAAGAATACTGGAGTGGGTTGCCATTTCCTTCTCTAGGGGAACTTCCTGACCCAGGGATTGAACTGGCGTCTCTTGCATTGGCAGGCAGATTCTTTACCACTGAGGCACCAGGGAAGATTCTTTAAACCATAGTTTTAAAATTCTTTTTCAGGAACTTCATATATCTGCTTTTCTTTAGAGTTGGTTTCTGGCACTTTGTATTGGTCCTTTGATTTCCCTGTTTCTGTGTATCCCTTGTGATTTTTCACTGAGATTTTGGCTTTGTGGAAACAGCCACTTCTTGCAGTCTTTATAGACTGCCTTACTACCTTCACCAGTAAGCCCAACCAGGGGTCCTGGAACCTATCAACCACCTTTTCTTGGGATGTATCTTCTTTGGGGTTGTGTGTATGCTTTTATTTTAGTATAAATGGCTGCTTCTGACATGTTAATTTGCTGTTTCTTCTGAGGGTCTTTTAGTTTCTCTTGTATTCCTCTAACCCTTAATCTATTGCCTCTCCTGGTGCCTGCCTGTGGAAATGTATATTCTTTGCTACCCTAACATGCTGCAATACTCAGCTGTGTTTTCAGTGGCCTCCAATGTGATGTACAAACTATGCCACCATTCCCGTTGGCAAACCAAGCCAGATAAGACAAAAACCAGTCCCTTGGGTAGCCCCCAGAGAAGTCAGAATGTTGGACACAAGTTCCACTTTTTTCCTGTCCTGAGGAAGGAGCCAGAAATTAGGAGTAGGTGGGCTTCCCAGGTGGCTCAGTTGGTAAAGCATCCACCTGCTAATGCAGGAGATGCAACAGACTCAGGTTCAATTCCTGGATCGGGAAGATTCCTTGAAGGAGGAAATGGCAACCCACTCCAGTATTCTTGCCTGGAAAATCCCATGGACAGAGGAGCCTGGCGGAATGCCATCCATAGGGTCACAAAAAGTAGGACACAACTGAACGACTGAGCACCCCACATATTCTTCATCACACCTCATTATACTGGGTGGCAAGAGGGACTCGGGCAAGCAAACTCTAAACAAGCAAACTTCTTGGCTGTCTTTTCTTTTGTTTATGTATTTATCTGCATGCTAGAGCCCCTTAACTAGTTTTTAGAGTAAAGATATTTTGGTACATGTAATCCTGTTGATTCAGTATCTCTTGGGGAGAATGAGGGGCTGCATCTTTATAGTTCACTCTTCCTAATGTCCTATCTTCCTTTGTTTTAGGTCTTCTGTTTCCATTTCCTGCTTTGTACTGGAGTATTGAAATATTTCTTTAGTATTCATTTTTGTTTTTCTCTTGGCATTTTGACTATTTCTCTTTGAATATTTATGTTATAGGGGTTACAGTATAAAATATACCTAAGCTTTCACAGTCTATTTTTTCAAATATTGTAGCATTTCTTATAAAATGAAAAAACTTGTAGCTTCAATATGTTTATACTTACCTTTCCCTTTATGTTATAATTGTCATGTTTATAACATTTACATATATTGAAAACACCACCAGACTGTTAAAAGCTTTGCTTTCCAGTCAGATACATCTGAAATAACTTAATAGGGGAATAAATGATCTTAATATATTTACCTAGATATTTTGCTTTCATGTTGCCATCTTTCATTCCTAAAGATTCTATCAGTGTAAATAACTTCAATCAGTTTTTTGCCTCACTCTGTCTCCTTTCCTTTTCAGATTCTATTTGCATCTTTACATATATTACCACAATAACTTTTATATATCTGTCATGTTTACTTTTTCCTCTATCATTTCCATTCTGCTGTAAGCCCTCCCAGCATTTTTTTCCCCTCAGACTTTAAACTTTTCATTTGGTATTGAGGTATAGCCAATTAACAATGTTGTGGTAGTTTCAACAATGTTGTGGTAGTTTCAACAATGTTGTGGTAGTTTTGCCCAGGCTGAGCAAAGGGACTGAGCCATACATATACATGTATCCATTCTCCCCAGCATTTTAGAAGTTACTTATTTCAGTTCTATAGTTTTAGTGTTTTCCTTTATGTGGTTTCTTTTTCTCTGTGTTGTCTCAGCATCTGTGGTTTATCTTTTACCTTGAGAGGGGATCACATTTTTTTTTTGTTCTTTATACAATTAATAATTTTTAAGTTGTTTTTTGGACACTGTGAGTGCTGTGTTATGTTGAAATGTTTACATGTTGATATTTTTATTTTAGCAAGTAATTGAAGCAATAAAATTTAGGCTACATGTTATGTCTTGCTGTTTGGGGGCAGTAGTATAATTCTGTGGTTCTGGGCTTAGCTATACTGGTTTGTGTCCTTTTCATGCATACACGAGTCATGTTTAGGCTAAGATTTGTACGTGTTTCCTCCGCAAATTAGGGAACCTTCTCTCAGTGTTTCCTTTCTAGGATTCCTCCCTCACTTTCCTCTTTGGTAGTATTCCTTACTGTGATTCTTGTAGTAGCAAATATGTTGGGGGTTTTTTGTAACTCAGTTTTGCCCCAGTATACTTGAGGCCAACCTATATTGTAAAGCTATGAGTGATAGAGAAAGTGGCAAGAAACTCAGTCTAGTGTAGGTCATTTTTTAAGGTTTTTACTTCCCTCCACAACCCTTTTCTGTTTAATTTACAGACCTCAAGTGCTTGATTTTTTTATTCTGTCAAGCATTTTTAGTTGGTATCAGTCATAGAGGTTCAGAGAGGGAGATGATCTTGAAAGGGTTTTCATCACGATGGTGGTACTAGAACATATTCAGTTGAGGAGTTATTTAATGTGAAAAATTTTTTTTAATTTATTTTCTGTTGTATCATTGTGGACTCATTGCTTTTTTTTTTTATTTGCCTTTTTTTACTATGTATTTATTTATTTATTTGGATGCACTGGGTATGAGTTGTACCATGTGGGATCTAGTTCCCTGACCAATGATCAAACCCATGCCCCCTGTGTTAGGAGTCCAGAGTCTTAGCCACCAGAAAAATTTCTGATTGCCTTTTATCATATTGTTACATTCCATCACAATCATTTTTATGCTGCTGTTTTCACAGTTTTGGCCAGTAACACCTCTGTAAGTCTTTGATGGAAACTGATATAAGAAAGAGTATATTAAATCACTCTAGTAAAGTATGATAAATGAGTTATGGAAACTGTCGTTAATATTACACAATGTATAGCTGATTTTAGAGTTATCTAAAGTAATTCACTCTAATGAGTGATATTTTTAATTTAAAAGAATGTAGTGTAGAATATTCACTGTTCTTTGTCAAGGAAAATAAAATGTTTTTCTCTTTTAGATTTGAATTCAAGATATGAAATAATGAGCTATGAAAATGTACATATTTATTAAAAACCTTCATCTCTTACTGTGCATCAGAAAATTCATACTGGTGAGAAGCCCTATGAATGTGACAAATGTGGTAAGGCCTGTAGTTGACACACAGACCTTATAATACATCAGAGAATTCATACTGGTGAGAAACCCTATGAATGTAAGCAGTGTGGAAAGGCCTTTAGTCGTTCATCCAACTTTCTGCAACATCAGCTAATTCATAGTGGTGAAACGCCATGAATGTGGGATGACCTTTAGTCTTAGTATAGGTCTTAGGGAGCATCATAGAATTCATACTGGGGAGAAACCCGACAAATGTAAGGAATGTGGAAAGGCCTTTAGTCAGGCCTCACATCTTGTTCAACATGAGCGAATTCATTCTGGGGAGAAGCCCTATGAGTGTAAGGAATGTGGGATGACATTTAGTCATGGCTATCAACTCATTCCACATCAGCAAATGCATATCAGTATAAAACCCTATGAATGTCGTGAATGTGGGAAGGCCTTTAGTCATGCTTCAGCACTTATTCAGTGTGAGAGAATTCATACTGGTGAGAAACCCTGTAAATGTGAAGAATGTGGGAAGGCCTTTATTAATGGTGGAAGGCTAAGAATGCATCACATAATTCATACTGGTGAGAAACCCTATGAATGTAAAGAATGTGGAAAGGCCTTTAATCACCCCTCAAACCTTGTTAGGCATAAGAGAATTCATACTTTAGAGAAACCACATCAGTGTAAAAAATGTTGAAAGGCCTTTAGTCATGTTGAAAGCCTTAGAATGCATCACAGAATTCACACTGGTGGGAACCCAATCAATGTAAAGAGTGTGAGTAGTGGACATCAACTAATTATACAAAGTAGATTTCATACTGGAGAGAAACTCTATGAATGTAAAGCATGTGGGAAGCCTTTAGTGTGTATGAATGACTTACTCGACCTCAGTGAATACTTTCATAGTGGTGAGAGACCTTTAGAATGTAACAAATGTGGAAAATCCTTTAGGCTTAGTTCAGGCCTTAAAGTGTATCAAAAAATTCATACTGGAGAGAAACGTTAGGAATGTAAGGACTGTGGAAAAGCATACATATGCAGTAGAGGATGTATAGTAAGTCACTGTATTTATAACACTGAGAAAAATTTTGAATGAAAAGAACATTGGAAAGCTTTTAGATATGGTTCAATTCTTAAGGCATTAAATAATTTACACTGGTGAGAAGCCCTCAGAATGTAAATAATGTTTCAGATATTTTAGTTATGACCCAAATGTTCAAATTCAGAAATTTACAGTTTATGTTTTTGTAACTCAGAGGCCTTTACTAGCATTTCTCTGTTTATGGATTACCAGAATATTTATAATGGAGAAAAATTCAGAGAATGTAGAAATGCCCTTGTTTTGTATGCTCTGTTTATAAAAGTTCTATAGCCCTAGTCAATTCTTGTTACATTTGAAAAAAACTAATGCCAAAGAAAATCCTTGTTGACTTAACAAATCTGAAAAAAAACCATCCTGATTGCCATTTGATTTTTAGAGCCTGCGTGCAAGATATCTATCCCTGTGGGAGTCTTTTGTAAGTGATCATAATAGTACCTACATTATAGTGCTGTTATTGGAGTATAAGAAACATGGAAAGCTATCTCAAACATAGTATTTATTCAGTAAGGGTGTGGTGTGTGTGTGTGTGTGTTTAGTTGCTAAGTCGTGTCCGACTCTTGCGACCTCATGAACTATAGCCCACCAGGCTTCTCTGTCCATGGGATTTCCCAAGTAAGAATACTGGAGCAGGTTGCCTTTTCCTTCTCCAGGGGATCTTCTCTACCCAGGGATCAAGTATCTTGCATTGGCAGGCAGGTTGTTTACCCCTGAGCGGTCTGGAAACTTATAGAAAGCAGTCAATACAACTAAAATTATTACAAAATGATACTCAAAAGTTTGGATTTTTTCTGTGAAAAGTAATGAATACATCTAAAAATATAGTTTAATAATTTAGAAATGTAACAGTAATCTTGAAACGGTTTTTTAACTTAAAAATTTTTCTATTAAAAATGTTAACATCAAATAAACGTTGGTGAATCTGGTCAAGAAAAATTATAAATGTTACATTATAGCATTGTTAGTAAGAAAGGGGATTTAGCCATAAATATGGAAGAAGAAAAAATCAAAGGAAAACAACTCTTTTTTAAAAGGCAGCACTATGGCACATAGTCAGGTAAGACTTAAAGAAGGAAATGATTTCTAACAGTCTTTCTAGCTCATTACTGTATGGATTACATAATTATAACAAGTCTATTAGAATAATAGGCCCTAAAAGTCAAAAGCTAAATGAAGTTTCCTTATGAAATTGAGCATAGAAAATCCAAATATATTACCCGCCAACTAAAACAGAATCTACCAAAAGAATTATGTAATTAAAAATCATTTATCTAGAATATTCAAAACTTAACTATTCTTGTTTGACTTTAAATCTTGAATGATTTAATCCAATATGAAGCAATTGATCTAATACTTTCTATTTATTTATTTATAATTAGAGGATAATTCCTTTGCAGTGTTGTGGTTCTGCTATACAACAAAGTGAATCAGCTACGTGTATACATGTATCCCCTCCCTCTTGGACCTCTCTTTCACCCCCCACCGTCACACCTGTCTAGGTCATCACGGATTACTGAGCTGAGTTTCCCTGTGCTGTACTGCAGATTTCCCCTAAGCTATCTGTTTTACACATGTTAGGGTGTTTATGTCTCCAGTCTGGTACTTGCTAATGTTAGAGGTTAGCAAATGATTGCCTTGTGGGCCAGCCACCTGTTTTCTAAGGTTTTATTGGAACACAGCCATATTCATTCACTTACATATTATCTAAAGCTGTAACAGAAAATGTATGCCCCGTAAGCCTAAAATATTTACTCTTGACCTTTAAGAACAAGTTTCCTGATCTGTGATCTCGATTCATTTGTTTTTCTAATATTAATACTAAAAGGAACCTCTCTCCCACCCCCTCAACACACCTACCTGACTATTTTTAAAATCAGGATACCTACTTTCAAACATTTCCAACCAGATAAATGTCAGAAATTAGTCATTTGAAATACCTTCCACTTTTTTTTTCTGGCAGTGTCAAAGAAGTGCCAGCAGCAAATCATATTGGTTTTGATAAAATATTGTGTATTTTTGCATAGTTGGTATTCAGTCACATAGAAGAATTGTTATTTGTCAGATAAGAATGATTCATGGAAATTACAAGTTATGCATTGTCAGCCCACCATCTGTGATGTCAGTGTGATTGTCCCTTATAACCTGTACTTCTCTAACCACTTGTTGCAGTTGGGGAATCCACTATCCTATTCACCATCTGATGATTAACATCATTGTCGCATACATGCTTTGTTGTTGTTTAGTCACTCCATAGTTTGACTCTTTGCGACCTCATGGACTGCAGCACGCCAGACTTCCCTGTTCTTCACCATCTCCATGCTTAGGTTTTAGAATTAAATATAATACAGGACAGAATAATTTGAGTTCTGTAATAAAATAAGCCTGCAATAGGTCAGCATGGTACTTCTCCAAGTTACTATATACATAGTATATAATACATGTATTATTATATATTGTTGTTAAGTCATTCAGTCGAGTCCAACTCTGTGACCCCATGAACTGTAGCATGCCAGGCTTTCCTGTCTTGGATTTTGCTCAAACTCATGTTCATTGAGTCGATGATGCCATCCAACTGTCATCCTCTGTCGCCCCTTTCTCCTCCTGCCCTCAGTCTTTCCCAGCATCAGGGTCTTTTCCAGTGAATCAGCCCTTCGCATCAGGTGGCCAAACGATTGGAGCTTCAGCTTCAGCATCAGTCCTTCCAATGAATATTCAGGATTGATTTCCTTTAGGATTGACTGGTTTGATCCTGCAGTCCAAGGCACTCTCAAGGATCTTCTACAGTACCACAATTCGAAAGCATCAATTCTTCAGCACTCAGCCTTCTTTATGGTCCAGCTGTCACATATGTTGGAGAAGGAAATGGCAGCCCACTCCAGTATTCTTGCCTAGAGAATCCCATGGACAGAGGAGCCTGGTGGGCTGCTGTCCACAGGGTTGCACAGAGTCAGACACGACTGAAGAGATGTAGCATGCATGCATGCATTGGAGAAGGAAACGGCAACCCACTCGAGTATTCTTCCCTGGAGAATCCAGGGACAGAGGAGCCTGGTGGGCTGCCATCTATGAGGTCACACAGAGTCTGACACAACTGAAATGACTTAGCAGCAGCAGCAGCTCACATACGTACTTGACTACTAGAAAAACCATGTCTTTGGCTAGACAGACCTTTGTCAGCAAAATGATGTCTCTGCTTTGTAATATGCTGTCTAGGTTGGTTATAACTTTTCTTCCAAGAAGCAAGCGTCTTTTAATTCCATGGCTGCGGTCACTGTCTGCAGTGATTTTGGAGCCTGAGAAAATAAAGTCTGTCACTATTTTCATTGTTTTCCCATCTATTTGCCATGAAATGATGGAACCAGATGCCATAATCTTAGTTTTTTGAGTGCTGAGTTTAAACCAGCTTTTTCACTCTCCTCTTTTACCTTTATCAATAGGCTCTTTAGTTCCTCTACCAAACATTTAAAGAGGAAGTAACACCAATCTTTCCTAAATTCTTCAAAAATAGAAAAGGAGAGAACACTTCCACATTCATTTTATGAAGCCAATGTTGCCTTGATACCAAAACCAGACAAAGACACTACAAGAAAAGAAAATTACAGGTCAGTATCCTTGATGGTCATATATGTAAAAATCCTCAACACAGTGTTAGCAAACTTAATATAATATATTCAAAGTATACACCATGATCAAGTGAGATTTATTCCAGGAACAATAGGATGGTTCAACATCCACAAATCAATTGATGTTATACACCACATTAGCATCATGAAAAATAAAAATGTGATCATCTCAGTAGATGCAAAAGAAAAGCATTTGACAAATATCTATTTATGATAAAAACAATGTGGGTATAGATGAGGCATAGCTCAACATGATAAAGGATATATATGAGAAGCCTACAGCTAACATTGTACTCAGTGGTGAGAGACTGAAAGCTTTCCCTGTTAAGATCAAGAACAAGACAAGGATGCCTACTCCCACCACTTTGATTAAACAGAGTACTGGGAGTCTTAGCCAGAGCAATTAAGCAGGAAAAAGTAATAAAAATGTGAGAAGTTGGAAGAGAAGTTAAACAGTGCCTCTTTGTAGACGGTAAAGCATTATATAGGACACCACCCCCCAGAAAAACCTGTTAGAATTGATAAATGAATTCAGTAAAGTTAAAAGATGCAAAATTAATATCCAGAAATCTTGGACTCCCGGACCTCTCCCATGATATCTGACTTCTGCTGCAGGGTCTCTTCCCAAAGCTCCCAAGCTTCGGATCGCCTGGGCTTCCAAGCTTTTGCTTAGAATCTGTCATCTCCCAGAGGACTCTGATAATTCTTACACCCAAGAGCTTCTACTGAGCCTCTAAGCATCGTCATGCTCTGGCATCTCCTTTGCTCTTGCTCGCCCTCTCCTTGAGCTCTGTCCCTTTCCCCAAGGTACCTTCAATCTCTCTTGAGGTTCCAGACCGCTCGTCTAGCCTACAGTTCCTCTCCTGTGCTCCCAGTATGCTAAAATGGGCATAGGCAGGATCTCGTTCTAACCTCATAGTGAGCCCCATTTTTGCACATGATAAAACTGAGGATTAGAGAAGTGAAATCATTGGCTTGAGATTACCTGTTAAATTGAAAGGCAGGGATTCAAATCCTGATTTGAATCTAGAACCTACATTTTTATCCCCACACTATATCTCATTAAAAATAGCTATCCATTAGAGGAAAAGAACTGAATTCCAGGAACTGAATCAAGCATTTCACTTAGGTAGACATTATTGTCACCATTTTACTTTGAGAAAACCAAAAACTAAGATTAAAGAACTAATAAATGGCAAAGCAAGGGCTAGAATTCTTCTGAATTCAAATTGATAAACAGCCATTATTTCACTCTTTATCCCTGTGATGTACATGAGAACACTGAATCAGAAATGTTGAAGAACTTAAGTCAAAAACAAAGTTTAGGCTTCCTTGGTGGCTCAGTGGTAAAGAATCTGCCTGCCAATGCAGGAGACACAGGTTCCATCCCTGTTCTGGGAAGATCGCACATGCCGTGGAGCAACTAAGCCACAACTACTGAGTCCTCCTGCTGCAAATACTGAAACCAGCGTGCCTAAAACCTGTGCTCCACAGAAAGAGAAGCCCACATATCAAAACTAGAGAGTAGCCCCCACTTGCTGCAACTTGAGAAAACCCACATGCAGCAATGAAGACCCAGCACAACCATAAATAAATCTTTTAAAAACAACATTTATACAAAATTGTGGGTCTTCTTTCCTTCCTCTCATATTAACACTAAATAAACAAAAGTCCACCTGTACCAAACACTCCCTCCAAGATCTCTTGAGGAAAGGAAATTACAACCAAAGAATTTGAGTGAAGGACAGGCTTTCCTGTCGAAAAGTGATCAAACACTGGCCCCTGACCTCCAAGGGATGTAGCCCACTGAATGGAGAACTTGTGCCTCTTCAGTTCAGTTGCTCAGTTGTGTCCCGACTCTTTGCGACCCCATGGACTGCAGCACACCAGGCCTCCCTGTCCATCACCAACTCCTGGAGTTTATTCAAACTCATGTCCATTGAGTCAGTGATGCCATCCAATCATCTCATCCTCTGTTGTCCCCTTCTCCTGCCTTCAATCTTTCCTAGCATCAGGGTCTTTTCAAATGAGTTAGTTCTTCGCATCAGTTTGGAGTTCAAGTTTCAGCGTCAGTCCTTCCAATGAATATTCAGGACTAATTTCCTTTAGGATGGACTGGTTGGATCTTGCAGTCCAAGGGATTCTCAAGAGTCTTCTCCAACACCACAGTTCAAAAGCATCAATTCTTTGGTGCCCAGCTTTCTTTATAGTCCAATTCTCACATCTATACATGACTACTGGAAAAACTATAGCTTTGACTAGACAGACTTCTTGACAAAGTACTGTCTCTGCTTTTTAATATGCTGTCTAGGTTGGTCATAGCTTTTCTTTCAAAGAGCAAACATCTTTTAATTTCATGATTGCAGTCACCATCTGCGGTGATTTTGGAGCCCAAGAAAAGAAAGTCTCTCACTGTTCCCACTGTTTCCCCATCTGTTTGCCATGAAGTGATGGGACTAGATGCCATGATCTTGGTTTTCTGAATGTTGAGTTTTAAGCTGACTTTTCACTCTCCTCTTTCATTTTAATCAGGAGGCTCTTTAGTTCTTCACTTTCTGCCATAAGGGTGGTGTCATCTGCATATCTGAGGTTATTGATACTTCTCCCAGCAATCTTGATTCCAGCTTGTGCTTCATCCAGCCCAGCATTTCTCCTGATGTACTCTGCATATAAGTTAAATAAGCAGGGTGACAATATACAGCCTTGACATACTCCTTTCCTGATTTGCAACCAGTCTGTTGTTCCATGTCCAGTTCTAACTGTTGCTTCTTGACCTGAATACAGATTTCTCAGGAGGCAGGGAAGGTAGTCTGGTATTCCCATCTCTTGAAGAATTTTCCACAGTTTGTTGTGATCCACACGGTCAAAGGCTTTGGCATAGTCAATAAAGCAGAAGTAGATGTTTTTCTGGAACTTGCTTTTTCGATAATCCAGCGGATGTTGGCAACTTGACCTCTGGTTCTTCTGCCTTTTCTAAATCCAGCTTGAACATCTGGAAGTTCATGGTTCACATACTGTTGAAGCCTGGCTTGGAGAATTTTAAGCATTCCTTTGCTAGCATGTGAGATGAGTGCAATTGTGCGGTAGTTTGAGCGTTCTTTGGCATTGCCTTTCTTTGGGATTGGAATGAAAACTGACCTTTTACAGTCCTGTGGCCACTGCTGAGTTTTCCAAATTTGCTGGCATATTGAGTACAGCACTTTAACAGCATCATTGTTTAGGATTTGAAATAGCTCAGCTGAAATTTCATCACCTCCACTAGCTTTGTTCACAGTGATGCTTCCTAAGGCCCACTTGACTTCACATTCCAGGGTGTCTGGCTCTAGGTGAGTGATGACACCATCTTGATTGTGTCATGAAGATCTTTTTTGTATAGTTCTTCTGTGTATTCTTGCCACCTCTTCTTAATATCTCCTGCTTCTGTTAGGCCCATACCATTTCTGTCCTTTATTGTGCCCATCTTTACATGAAAAGTTCCCTTGGTATCGCTCATTTTCTTGAAGACATCTCTAGTCTTTCCCATTCAGTTGTTTTCCTCTATTTCTTTGCATTGATCACTGAGGAAGGCTTTCTTGTCTCTCCTTGCTGTTCTTTGGAACTCTGCATTCAAATGGGTATATCTCCTTTTCTCCTTTGCCTTTCACTTCTCTTAGGACAAAGGTTATTTTTTTAATTCCTGTCTACCTTTTAGGGGATTCTAGGTGTGGGGAGGAAGAGAAATAAGCCAAAGTATTTGTTAGATTTTATTTTCTTGGGCTTCAAAATCATTGTGGACAGTGACTGCAGCCATGAAATTAAAAGATGCTCCTTGGAAGGAAAGCTATGACAAACCTAGACACCATATTAAAAAGCAAAGACATAACTTTGCTGACAAAGTTCCATATGGTCAAAGCTATGGTTTTTCCAGTAGTCATGTATGGATATGAGAGTTGGACCATAAAGAAGGCTGAGTGCTGAAGAATTGATGCTTTCCAATTATGGTACTGGAAAAGACTCTTGAGAGTCCCTTGAACTGCAAGGACAATAAACCAGTCAATCCTGAAGGAAATGAACCCTGAATATTTATTGGAAGGTCTGATGCTGAAGCTGAAGCGCCAATCCTTTGGTCAGCTGATGCAAAGAGCCAACTCATTGGAAAAGACACTGATGCTGGGAAAGATTGAAGGCAAGAGAAGGAGAAGGCAGCAGAAGATGAGATGGGTAGATAGCATCATTGACCCAATGGACATGAGTTTAAGCAAATGCCAGGAGATAGTGATGGACAAGGAAGCCTGTAGTGCTGCAGTTCATGGGGTCTCAGAGTCGGACACAACTTAGCAACTGAGTAACAACAAATTTGTTACAAATGAGAAATGTCATTTTATTTAGTATGTATTAATAGGTTTCTGGAGCTGAATGAAAAGGAGTCCATGTCGAGCCTCACCTTACAGTGGGTACCAGGTAAGGAGGCTTAAAACCTGTGGCCGGGTCTTATTTTCCAGTAGGACCCCAGAGTCTTAATAGTCAACCAAATCAGAGAGTAGGGGTAGGGATGTTGGGCAGCTTCTCCCTACGGTAAGAATTGGCTTTTGGTAGCCTTTTCCAGGCAAGTTCTAAGAATCCATACTGGGCAATGCCCGTGGGTTGGATAGTATGCACTCTGTTCTGCCCAGGCAAGGGTACAACATTCTGGAATTCAAGGGGACCTGCAGGGGCATAAGAACTACCACACATCAGGTCACAGAGTAACCGTTCACCAGGCACCAACTCCTTGATCCTTGCAGCCTCTTCGTAGATGGTCTGTTGTGGTTGGAGTCTCTTTCTCTGCAGCAACTCCAGTAGCAGCCTCTGGATTCGGGGGGACTTGAGCTGGTACAAGTCCATGAGACGTTTGAACTGTTCCATCCACGCAGCACTGTCTCTTGCATATTGCTTCTGCAACATCCGCAGAACATGGTATAAGGCCACAAATGTCTCCCATTGGGGGAGCTCTTCCTTGTCTTTAGAGACAGGTTGTGCCTTCTTTTCCAGCTGGGGCAGCTTGAGGGCCCTGCCTTCACCCTTCAGAGCCCTGAGATCATTCTGAAACATCAGTGCCAGAGTTTGTTTTTCCACAGAAGCATGGGCACCTGTGAAAATGTCTCTTGTGGCAGGATGAAAGTGTTGCATTCCCATCTCTTGGAGAACATGGGATAATTGCTGTGCCCGTGCACTCCTGTAAGGCTTTCCTAAAAGAAGCCAAGTTAGAGCCTTTGGGTCTTGAACCCTGTAGGTCATTGATGGTAATGCTGATGTAGGGATGGGCTGAGCCTTTGCCTTGTGAAATGTGGGGAGCTCACTTCTCCCCAAGGCTCGGATGTCCAAGGACTCTTTATCCACAGAGGGATAGACGGCTGTAGGAACATCCTTTCTAGTTTGATAAAGGTGCTGTAACTTGTTGACAGCAGTGGATAACTGCTGTACCTGCTCCTTCCTGTAGGACTCAGCTAAGGGATACCAACTGAGATCCTGTGTGGTCTGAGTCCTGTTAGTAGCTGACAGTAACACTGGCTCATGGATAGGGAATGACTCTCCCCAGCTCTCCATTTCTTTCCTTCTGATTGGAGGGATCGCTTTTATGTATACTGGGCTCAAAGCATCTTTATAGCGTCGTGATATATCTCTGTGACCTACCTGTAGGTTCTGCTGGAGGCGTTTAGCCACAGCTTTAAGACTGTACAGATGGGTCTGTTTCAAATATCCCTTTGAAGTGAGGTGCTTGAGGAGTTGGCTCAGTCTATGGAAACTGTCCCTTGAAAGTTGTTCTCCTGCTTCCAGTCTTATTAAGGCATTACTAATCCAGTCCCCATCTGGGGAATCAAGCCTTTTAGCTGGCATAGAGGTAAGGGATGGGTACAGGGCTGGAGCTGGGGTTGGGGTTGGGGCAGGGGCCTGGCCCTCAGTCTTGCCCTTTTGAGAATCCTGAGACTTTAAGAACCACTTCCATGTGCCGTCTTTGGGCCTGTGTTTAGGTTTCTGTGATTCTCTGATAATTTCAGTTAAGCGGGACTTTGGCTTGTGGAGGCCTTTTGGGGTCTGGGTCTCCATTCCCATGACTTGTAAAAACATGCCCTTGCCTTTCTCCAAGAGCACATCCTCTCGTCTTCCCCATGACGTTGTCATGGGGTGTGCTTTAAGAAGTTGACTTTCCTGTCCTAAATCGAAATGATGCCCTAACACTTTCAGGAGCATTCCCTTTTCTTTTCCCAGGGCTATAGGAAATGGTGTTTTGAGAGGGCTCTTCATAATTGTTGGCCACATAGTCTTATCACTAACTGTGGGACTTACCTGTCCATAAAACAGTGTGTCTTTTTTAGGAGCCATTTCTTCTTCAGCTATGTCCTCCCTTTTTTCAGCAAGAACCTCACTTACTGTCTCTGGCTTCACAGGGAGCTCTGTTTTCCACACTCTCTGCTTTACTGGGAGCATTGCCTCTGTAAGTCTTCTTGGCTGTTCCTTCTCTTTACTCATACTCTTCTCATCCTTCTGTCTTGCCTTCTTTTCCTCCTCTTTTTTCTCTGTCTTCTCCATTTTTTCTTCTTCCTCCTCTTTCTCACTCAGACTCTTCTCCTTCTCACTCAGAGCCTTCTCTTTCTTACTCAGACTCTTCTCTTTTTCACTCAGACTCTTCTTCTCACTCAGATGCTTCTCCTCCTCGCTCAGCCTCTTCTCACTCAGGCCCTCTTCCTCCTCGCTCAGGCTCTCCTCCTCTTTCTCACTCAGCCTCTCCCCCTCCTCCTCACTCAGCTTCTTCTCCTGACTCAGACTCTTCTCTTTTTCATTCAGATGTTTCTCCTCACCTAGGCCGTCCTCTTCCTTCTCACTCGGACTCTTCTCCTCACTCAGGCCCTCTTCCTCCTCACTCAGGCTCTCCTCTTCTGCACTCAGACTCTCCTCCTCATGCAGGCTCTCTTCCTCTTCACTCAGACTCTCCTCCTCACTCAGGCTCTCTTCCTCTTCACTCAGACTCTCCTCCTCACTCAGGCTCTCTTCCTCTTCACTCAGACTCTCCTCCTCACTTTGGCTCTCCTCCTCCTCACTGAGGTCCTCCTCCTCCTCCTCCATGTGTGGCTCCCCACCTTCCTCCTTGCTGAGGGGCTCCATCTCTTCTTCATGTGGGCCCTCTTTTTCCTTCTCCTTCAGCTTCTCTTTCTCCTGAGTCAGTTTCTTTTCCTTTTTCCTTATTTGGATTGAACTCTTTTTCTTATGCTTCCCAGCCAAGCTCTCCTCCAATTTCTCTTTAGTCAGGCTTACTTTCTTTTCCTTCTTCTTCATCAGGTATTTCCGTTTCTCTTTCTTGGGCAGAATCTCCTCCTCCTCCTCCTCCTCCTCTCCTTCAATGAGCCTCTCCTTGTCTATCCTCTTCTTAGTTGGAGCTTCCACTTCCTTCTCAATCAAACTCTCTGATAAGCCTTCAAATAGTATGTCTCTGATATTCTCTAATAACCACTTTACCTGGGTCTTTTCTGGTTTCTTCTTGATTATCTTTAGAAGCTTCTTCAGCTGCTTTTTTCCTAACAGATTTTGCTGCTGGGCCTCTTTTAATATACTATCTACCTGGGTTTTATCTAATAGTATATTTTCCTGGACCTTCTCTAATAACCTTTGGTCTTCCTCCAAGCCCTCTTCATCGGTCAGTATTCTCTGTTCAGTAGCTAGTCTGTCGTCTTCTAGTTTTCTCTCTTTCTGAACCAGCTGCTTCTCTTCTTTGGTTATTTCCTCCAGTTCTTTAGAAAATTCCCACCTCTGGCCATCAGTTTCACTCATTTCCATAGAAAACAATTGATCTTCCTCAGATATTCCTGTTTCTTTCAATGGCACTCTACTCATTTCTCTAATTATTTTAGCCAGGATCTGCATCAGGTGACTCTCTTTCTTCCTTATATCTTTTTCTCTGGAACTAGTCTCTCTTCCTTCAGAACTAATCCCCACCCCCGTATCCAGTTTCCTCATTTCCTGTATACTCTCCTCTTGGATTCTTTTCTTTTCTTCCTTAGCAACACCCATCTCCTTGGCCCTGACGTCACAGGCCAGTTTCCCCTCTTCTTCAATAGTTTCTTTCTCTTCTTGAGTTGCTTTTTTCTTTCTCTTAGTTACACCAGTTCCTTCCCTGGCTATTGCCCTTTCTTTCTCGGCAATATGCCTCTCTTCCTTGCCCAGAATACTGTCTTTTTGAGTCAGTCTTTTCTCCAAAGCCCTTGCCTGTCTTTGCTGGGACTTTTTCTCCATTTCACCGGCTTGTTTCTTCTCTTCTCGGGACAATTTCTCTTTTCTCCAGGCCCATTGTTTTCTTTGCTCACTCTCTTTCTGACCCTGTAATCTGTCTTTCTGGGCCTGTTTCTCCTCTGGTAGGGCTAGTTTTTTTTTGTGGGCCCATTGTTTTTTTTCCTTGCTGATTTTCTTCTCTTTTTCCATGACCCATTTCTCTTCTTTTGGGGACACTTTCTCAATTTTCTGTCTACTTTTCTCTTTTGAGACCAGTTTCATTTTTTCTCTGACTAGTTGGGTTTTTTCCTCTGCTGCTTTCTCTACTTTTGGAGTCAATTTTTCCTTTTTCTGATCCCATCTCTTTCCTTCCTGGGCCTGTTTCTCTCCTTTCAGTGACAGTTTCTCCATTTCCCCAGCCTCTCCCTTCTCTCCTAGGTCCACTTTTCTCCCTGAGATCTGTCGTCTCTTTTTCTTGGTTATTTTCTCCACTTTCTGGGCCCCTCCCTCCTTCTCCCACGCTTCGCTTGCCCTTTTCTGGGTCTGTTTAACTTCTTCTTGTGACAGTTTCTCCTTTTCTCCAAACAGTTCCTCCTCTTTTTGGCTTAGTTTCTGTCTTTTCCTGGCTAATTGTTTGTCCTTGGCATCTTCCTCCTTTTCCTTAGCCTGCCTTTCCTTCTGGTCTACTTTCTCCGGTTTCTCAACTGGCTTTTCCTTTTTTTGGATTTGTTTCTTTTTATGGGCCTCTTTCTTCTCTATCATGAACGATTTCTTCTTTTCTCGGATCAATTTCATCTCTCGCTTTACCGAGCTGTGTCTTTTCAATGTCCGTTTTCCCTTTTTCCCAGACAGTCTTTCCTCTACTTTAGACAAATGTTCCTCTTCCTGGGCCAATTTTTCTCTTTCCCAGGCCTCTTCCTCATCATGTTTCTCCATTCCCCCCATGTGTTTCTTTATTTTGCGATAGTTTTTCATCATTTTTTCAATTTGTTTCTCTAGGTGCTGGATTATTTTCTCCTTCTCCTGGGCCAGCTCCTCCTCTTCCTCACCCAGCTCCCCCAGTTCCTCATTGAGCTCCTCCAGTGCCTCAATTAGCTTCTCCATTTCCTCACCCAGCACCTCCAATTCCTTTCTCAGCTCTTCATCTTCTTCACTCAGCTCCCCATCTTCCTCACTCAACTCCTCCTCTTCCTCCATCAGCTCCTCTTCTTCCTCCATCAGCTCCTCCTCTTCCTCCATCAGCTCCTCCTCTTCATGGAGCAACTTCCTCTCTTCCCAGATAGGCAACCCTTCTTCCTGGGCCTGCCTGCCTTCTTTGTACCATGTTCTTTGTCCGGGGGTGACCTTTCCCCCTTTCCAGTTCATCCTCTTTCCTTTACCTAGTAGTTCCTCTTCTTTCCCAGTTCCCTTCTTTTCTCTTTGGACTAACTTCTGCTCTGCCTTGGTTAACTTCTTTTGTGAGATGGGTGATATTTCTTCCTCCTCAGCTCTTTTTTCTTTTTGAAGGATTGATTTCTTGTCCTTGGTCAGTTTCTCTTTTCCTTGCATTAATTTCAAATCCTGCTTACTCAGTTTTCTTGCTTCCCCAGTTATTTTCCCTTTTTGCATAGCTAGTGTCTTTACTTTTTGGAATCTCATTTTGTCTGATACTTGGTCATCATCTAAGTAAACAAGTTTCTTTTTCTTGACTTTAGAAGACACCTTGCCTTTCTTTAACATTTTTTTAGCTCTTTGTTCTTCTCGTTCTCTGGGTTCTACTGTCTTTTCTTTCTTGACAACCTCTGTAACCACTTCTGTTACAACAGGTGTTTCTTCCATCTCCATGTCATCCAGTTCTGATGAGTCCTTTAAAAGAGGACAAATCTCCTGGAAGAGATCCCAGCTGGGCTCTTGGGGAGCAAGTATTGCCTGAGCCCAGTTCACCACCTCTTGACTCAGATCCCTTAACATTCGTGGATCAGAACTTGCTATCCTTGAGGTCACAAGATTGCAAATGTCATCCCGCCAAGATCTGGCTTCTGACTTGGTTGTACGGCCGGGCATCCCAGACAACCCACGACCACCCTTTCTAAATACTTTTGTTGCATCTTCTTCTTGCTCAGCAACCTGTGTAACCTCTTTCTTGGGCTCTTCTGCAGTTGTTTCTGGAATTACCTTCAATTTTCTCTTCTCTTTCAACTTCACACGTACTTTGTCATGGCTTTTTTTCATTGCTCTTTCCCAAAGCCTTTTCAGGTTTTCTTGTCTCTGCACCTTAGGGATCCCTTTTCCATAATCTCTCATGTCCTGTTGATCTATGGCCTTCATAACTCCCATGGCCTCCACTGCCTCTCTGGCCTTCACTGTTTTTTTGATCTTCAAGGCTTTTGTGGGTTCTGTGACTTCTGTGGCCTCCAACACAACCTCCTTTGATTCAGCATCCTCTTTGGATGTGACTGGGCTGAAAGTACTTAGTGACAAGTCTGGCTCTGAGGCAACATCCTGAATGTCGATTTGATCTGATTCCTTGGCTTCTCTCCGTTCATCTTCATGCTCTAAAGTCACCAACACAGGGCTCAATTCTGTCTCTCCCTGCTTCCTGGAAACTTTCATGTCCTTTTTAACTGCAGAGATATTGGGAGAAAAGTAATTGAGAAAAACACAGAGGTCCTGAGTGAGATCCTCTGACACATCTAGTTCAATGAACTGCTGTAAAGGGTAACAAAAAGTACAGGCAACAAAAGCTTTATGGCCCAGAAGTGCCTGCTGTTTTATCCCAGTTTCCATATCCCTAAAGAAATAAGACCTTGGTATTTGTTGTGGGAAGATCCCCCAGAGAAGGAAACGGCATCTCACTCCAGTATTCTTGCCTGGGAAATGCCATAGACAGAGGAGCCTGGCAAGCTACAGTCCATAGGGTCCCGAAGAGTTGGACAGGACTGAAGTGAGTTAGGACAGCACAGCACAAAGAAATGAGACCTTGATGTTTGTTGTGGGAAGATCTCCTGGAGAAGGAAATGGCAACCCACTCCAGTATTCTTGCCTGGGAAATCCCATGGACAGAAGAGCCCGGCAGGCTACAGTCCATGGGGTCACAAAAGAGTCACACACAACTTAGTGACTAAACAATAAAAACACATTTGTTATGGGGTAGATCTTTCCCGGAAAGGTTACTTTCTGTGAAAGAGTCTTACTTAAGTCTGTCACCACTGGTATCTTTTTATATAACTTGGGCTTATTGACCCTGCCTTTTGGTGCCCTAAAGTGGGCCCCAAATATACCCTATATGTCACCCCATACATACTGAGATTTTTGCTCTTTGCTGTAACAACATGTGTCATCCTTTGCTTTGGTTTGGCGATCTTTGCAGGTTCTGACCAAATTTTGAGTGTTTGTTCATCAGGAGCCTCAGGTTCATGATCCCTTGATATAACTAAAACCAAAGGAGGTTTCTCCTCTCTGTGTGACAGGGTCAGGTTCTCATTTAACCGCTGTTCCACCTGAGTAAGCAGGTACTGGATACCACTAGCTTGAATTCCCAGCAGCTGGTCCAGAGAGATTTCTCCAATAAAGTCTTGCCTACAAAAGTCAAGGTAAAACAAGGATTATACTGAGCCATCAATAAAACAAAATTAGAGGAAAAGGAGGAGGAGAAGGAAGAAGAGGAACAGGAGGTAGTGGCTTAAGTATAGTGGAAGAAGCAGGGCTAAAGTAACCATCTAGGACAGAGTAGTTCAAGGTAAAAGATGGATAAAGAGGTAAAAATCTACAACAGCAAGGAATGAGTAGTCAGAGTGACCCAAGATGCTTCTTTAGTTGGGAGATTTGGGGACTTGAGTCTTGAAGAATCTTAAGGAAGTGAGGAAATGATGGAAGAGCAGGCTACTCAATGGACAGAAAAAGAGGGTGTCAGCTACAAATTGCCACTTGCCAAGGACACTTGCCATCTGCCTCTACAAGGATTAAGTCATGTGCCACTGTGGCTTGTTGACCTTCAACACACCCTGAACTGTGTTCAGGAGGTGGAGATCAGGAACAAGGCAGTCTGCTCTGGAAAAGCTGGCAGAGCAGATCTTTAGATAGTTAGGTATTTTCAGGAACTGATTTTATGTGCCCAATTCCTTCTTTTTTCTTTTTTGAACTTTTAATTTTTTATTGGGATATAGCCAATTAACAATGTTGTGATAGTTTCAGGTGAGCAGCAAAGGGACTCAGCCATACATATACATGTATCCATTCTTCCCCAAACCCCCTCCCATTCAGGCTGCCACATAACACTGAGCAGAGTCCCATGTGTTAATACAGTAGGTCCTTGTTAGTTACCCATTTTAAATACAGCAGTGTGTACATGACCATCCCAAACTCCCTAACTGTCCTTTCCACCTGGCAACCATAAGTTCATTTTCTAAGTCTGTGAGTCTCTTTCTGTTTTGTAAGATCATTTGTATCATTTCTTTTTAGATTCCACATATAAGGGATGTCATATGATATTTCTCCTTCTCTGTCTGATTTACCTCACTCAGTATGACACTTGCTAGGTCCATCCATATTGCTGCAGATGGCATTATTTCATTCTTTTTAATGTATGAGCCCAATTCTTGCATCTCCTTATATCTAGAAAAGCACCAGATTCCTTCATGGTGATATCTGCTCCTTGTGACTAGCAGAAACCTGCAAAAATATGTGCTTGATTGTATGAACTCCCCCTTCACCAAAATCACATATATATTGACCTCCCCCTGCCCCCCAACCCATCTCTTTGGAGCATTTTCTCAGAAATATCTGAAATGCTGTCATAGCCTGAGCTATGATTCTTATTTTGCCCAAATAAAACTTAACTCATGACTCTCACATTGTGCTTTTTTTTTTAAAGTCAGTAAGGGATAGTGTGGTGTGTGGGGGGGGGGGGGGTAAGCAAATAGAAATAAAGAACACAGGCAGAGGAAAAGAACAGAAAAATCTGTGGGAAAAGGAAAAGAAGCAGTCAGATCAGGAGCCAGAAGGAACAGAAGGGAATAAGGTTACTGACTTACTGCATTTCCTTGAGAATGTCTCGTCTCTTCAGCAGAGCTATCAGCAGGCTCTTAGTTTGGATGCCCGTGACCCTTGCCATAAGGTATAAGGCCTTAGCCCGCACATTTTTATCGCTGTCCATCAATCCCACAGCCAGGGGAATCGCAAAGAGACGGCTCATGAAGCCTAGCTTCTCCAATCCCTCCCAGGCTGTCTCCCGGACCTCTGGATTGGAATGAGTTGTGTCTTCCATGAGGCAACAAGCAGTCTCAGAGTGCCACCTTGGAGATACTTGATGGGAGGCAAAAATCTGTGCCAGGATACTGATATATGTCTTGTATTGCTCTATAGAACAGTAAACTCTGAGGTTGAGGACGGTCTCAATTATAGTATTGATAAGTCCTTCATCCAGTTTTCTTCCCATCCAATTTTGACTGGCCAAGTTTACAAGAATATCAAAGAAAGTTTGTTTCCCCAGCATGGGTTTTTGGTCTGGTTTCCTCTTTGAGATTTTCTGTTTTATTGAAGTCACAGGTGACACTGCCTGACTTCTGCTGAGTCCAGTCATGTCCCAGTCCTTATCTTGGTAGGATAGGTGGAGATCACAGTGCAAGAAGACGGGTGTACCCTCAGGCCAAAGACGGGCACGGATCACTGAGTTGGGGATGTAGCCATCTGGAGGAAAGGGCCAAGGCCGCCCTTGACCAAAGAAATGACATAATATCTGGTAGGGTTTCAACCCATCCCAGCCGGCCAGTCGCAACTGAGAAGGAACCACGAATGGGGGACGATCACGCTTGGGAGTAAGAGTAGGAAAATCAGTATACTTATCTTCCAGAAAATGCAATGTGGGTTCCTCCTGTATCACAGAGGACTTAGGCCTCTCTTCCTCTACAACATGGGGCACAGTATGGTCAAAGGCAATCATCCGTTTGTTAACAAGGGCCTCTAGCCCCTGTAATTCCTGCGACCCTTGACCAAAGTAGACAAATTTGGGTACAAATACTTTTTCGAATGAAAAGAAGAAGCTAGGCAGGAAGGGTTTAGGGGCTTCTTGTATGTCATCTGCATTGTCCAGGAGAGTTAGGTGAATCAGCTGGGCTGGAGGGAGCAGTTTTAAGCAGGATACCAGGTAAAGACTCTGGTTAAAAGTCAAAAGCAGGTCACCCCGGTTATTGGCAAAGCACAGTGGGCCAAAATGTAGCGCAGAGTCCAACTCGGTTATGAGTTTCCCATGGAAGTCCCAGATCCGGACTGAGCCGTTATAGTCCCCTGTGACAAAAAGTTTCAGGGAAAGGCAAACATCAAATGAAGTGATGGCACACTGGTGCAGGCATTTTGTCTCTTTAAACTCAGATCTCTGCTTTGAGCCTGGAGATGTCAGAAAGTCCTGATAACTCCAGAGATGCCAGTGGTGGTTCTCAGTGATGGCACCCACAGAACCTGGCAAGAGTATCACGTGTTTTAGGGGGCAAACACAGAGAATTTTGCTGACAGGCTGCAGGACTGCCCTGTCCCCCTGCAGAACAGCTTCTGTCAGATATACAGTATTATCCATGCCATAGGAACAGAGCAAGGAGTACTCCTGGGGACCCTCCAGGGTAGACAATGCCAGGACTGCCCCAGAGTGAAGAATCTTTGCTGCTCGGGCACAGCTGTAGTGGGAGAGGATTCTCACAGTGCCGCTGTCATGCCCACTGAACATCAGTCCTACAAGGCCCTTACCCAAATGGTACTGCCCATAGGCCAGGCATTTGACTCTATCCCCAAGGCTTCCTGAAGGACACATAAGATACTTGGCTGTGCAAGGAGAGCGTGTTGCATCAAACACCAGCACCTCTGAACTATCTGTTGCCACAAAGAGCTCCTCTCTGTGTGAGTCATAGGCCCAAGCCACAGCCTGATCCATGATAAGTAGAGGCCAGGTGATAACCAGGAGATCTCCCGTTACTGGAGACAAGAAGCGCAACAGACCATCCTTAGTGGCACATAAGATCCGAGTCCAATTATGGCCACAGCAGACCCGCCGCACCTCCTGGGGAGCAGAACCACAGATATTGAAGAGGCTATAAAAGTAGGGCAGGTGATACAATGAGACAGTGTGGTTAGTCTGGCAGAAAAAGGTGCTATTATCAATGAACTGCAGTCTCTGCATGTTCTTATCAATATCCAGCTGCCGCAGCAAGTTCCCAAAGGCAAGGTTCCATTCCTTCACTACACCTTCACCACCCGCTGTTAGTAAGGTATAGGTCTCTGACCGGCTTTGGATACACATCACTGATGAGGAATGAGCCTGGAAGCTGTGGAGGAAGTTACCTTGGTCTAGACCCCAAGCATGGATTTCTCCATCCTTGTTTCCAACATAGAAGTAGCCCTGAGATAAACAAGTGAAGGAGCAGGTGATGGTGGAGCCACTGTTGATGGGAGTGAACTTCTTCACCTCTTCCAGTTGGCCCTGACCTTGGTGGGTGAAGACTCTCACCTTATTTTCACAATGAGCCAGCAGGGAGCCCGGGGGGGCATTCAGGGAAAAGCCTTGAACAAGCTCACCACCAGGCATAGGCACAGTTTGGGCCATTTGCAGGCCCCTGCCATTCGGCAAGATAAACCAGGTGACCACAGCCCCCAGGGTACCAGAGAGAAGCATCTCAGTTTCTGAGTCATAGCTGAGGCAGCTGATGGAGAAACGACAGGGGACCATACCCAGAGATATGAACCCTTGATGGTGATCCCCAAAGAGCCACAGGTGCATGTCATCACAGTAAGCAATTAACATGTGATAGGGACCTGTGTGGACCATTGCTTGGATGGGTGGCACTTGAGCCATCACATGGAACTTTATCTTTTTTATCACTCCTTCCATTTCTGCAGCTTTCTTCTGAATCCAGAGTACTGCCTAGAAGAGGATGAGAGATGAAAGCCTCACCATGGAGGAAGTCTGCTCCCCAAAGTGAGGGGTAGATGGACCTCCCTGGTGGGCCGGTGGCTATGGCTCTGTGCTCCCAATTCCGGGGGCCTGAATTAGATCCCTGGTCAGGGAACCAGATCCTACATGCCACAGCAAAGATCAAAGATCCCACATGCTGCAACTAAGACCTGGCACAGCTAAATAAATAAAAATTTTAAGTGAGGGATAGAAAAAGGTTGAATGTTTAGATCCCTTTTCCCTCTTGTGGGTCTAAGAAAAGACTGAATAGCTTGACTTTGGGAGTTTCCTGATGCTAGGAGTCAGGTGTGTGATAGAAGCACTATGCTTAAGGCTCTTTCCTTGGCCTTTAGCCTACTTTATGTGGAATATGAATTCTGTCAGCCTGATGACTAGAGGGGAAGAAGGATCACCGCATCCAGGGCAGAGTGGGATATAGAGATGGGTATTACAATGAGCTAGCTTAGAATCACCCTCAGCATCCTGAGATGAGGGCAGTTGAAGTATGATGCATGTAAAGTGGATTAAGAACGAGGTAGGGGACTTCCCTGGTGGTCCAAAGATTAAGAATTTGCCTGCCAATGTAGGGGACATGGGTTCATTCCATGGCCTGGGACTATTCACATGCTGTGGAGCAGCTAAGCCTGTGTGCCACAAATATTGAGTCTGTGCTATAGAGCCCACAAGCCACAACTAGTGGGCCTATGCAGCGTGACTGCTGAAACCTGTGTGCCCTAGAGTGTATGCTCTGTGACAAAAGAAGCCACTTCAGTGAGAAAGCCGCTCACTGCAACTAGAGAGTAGCCCCCATTCATCATAACTGGAGAATGGCTGAGCCCAGCAACAAAGACCCAGTGCAGCCAAATAAATAAATACAATTAAAAAAAAAAAAAAAAAGGATGACATAACTTTACCTGCATTTGTTTTGAATACGGTTCTGCCCGGCTTAAGGAGACAAAATAGTTGTCATCAATGGAGTAGAAGCAGATGAAAGGTTTGCTGTCAGGATGGTGAGACTCTTGGCATAGAATATCAGCCCAGTCACTCAGCATGTTCACATCACCCTCTGTTTTTTCATCAACCTGAGAGAGAGGAGTGACCTGAGCTAAGAGGGTTGAATCCCCACATACTCATTCATTTAATGAATATTTACTGAGGGATTAGTGGAAATCTGTTCTTTCGCTAACCCAACATTTATTCACCCTACTTCTAGAAAGCACAATTGGGGGAGCTATCCTCTCCTCCCTAGCCCTCAGAATGCATCCTAATTCATCAAAGTATCTGCCAGCCTTTCTCACCAAATTTCCATAAAAGAAGTAAGCCCCAACACCCCAACATATCTATTCTATATAATGGGTATTAATTCTTCCCTATGCATCTGGAATGCTACTATTTATGTACCATCCTTAAGAGAACTGAGAAAATAGTCACTCAAATCATTGTCTGTGTCCTATGGGTCAGATGAGGTACCACCTTTGAGAAAGGCTGGTGGTATGTTTGTGACAGACACTGGGGATATAATGCTGAGCAAAAGAGACACAGGCTAAGCTCTTAAAAGATAAGAGTCCAGTGGAACAGATGCTAAGCACACAACTCACACCTGACTGTATGTATATATGTATGCATGTATGCTCAGTCGCTCAGTTGTGTCCTACTTATTGCGACCCCGTGGACTGTAGCCCGCCCGGCTCCTCTGTCCATGGGATTTTCCTGGCAAGAATACTGAAGTGGGGTGTCATTTCCTCCTCCAGGGGATCTTCCTGACCCAGGGATCAAACCTGTGTCTCCCGCGTCTCCTGCATTGGCAGGCAGATTCTTTACTACTGAGCCTTCTAACAAATGACTATACAAAACAAAGTCTTCAAAAGAAATACAATCCTATATGAGTATGACAAAGGAACTCAACCTTGGCAAATATCTCTCCCTGTCACAGTTGGACCAAAACTTTAAAGTTCCTGCCTGCACCCAAAGGACCACTCCTGTCATAATCACAGACATGATATGTAGCCTCTGGGAAACTCATGCTTTACACAGGTGGAATGACCACCGTGTGTGACAACTAGACCCTGTGGCATGCATCTCCTTCACTATTCTCATGTGCATCCATGGAAAACATGTTATTGACAACACAGAGTTAGCTGTGCATCAGCTCTAATATTCTGAATTCTTACCCAGTGGAGTGAGTGGGTGTGTGCACATGTGTTCACGTACTTCACACACATGCATCTCTCAAGAGAAGTTTGTTTCTTTTCAACATGTTACATAGTACAGTACACACTACCTTCTAGTGACTGTAGCATCTTCCTAGGATATATATCCTTATTTATATAAGGATATCCCTATAACAAGCATATATGAACTCCTCATTCTGACTAACCAAAGCTGAGGCTCAATAAGTTTATTTTGTAAGTCCCTCTTCTCAGCAGACACTCATGCTATACCTGCTTCTTGAACAATCCTCCATGAATCTAACTCTCCAGATCTCTCTGCATTAGAATGTTCACTATGACCAACTAGGCTGGCAAGTAAAATACTCCAGTTCAGTTCGGTTCAGCTCAGTCACTCAGCCATGTCCGACTCTGCGACCCCATGGACTGCAGCACGCCAGGCTTCCCTGTCCATCACCAACTCCTGGAGCTTGCTCAAACTCATGTCCATCGAGTTGGTGATGCCATCCAACCATCTCATCCTCTGTCGTCCCCGTCTCCTCCTGCCCTCAATCTTTCCCAGTATCAGGGTCTTTTCAAATGAGTCAGCTCTCCGCATCAGGTGGCCAAAGCATTGCAGTTTCAGCTTAAACATCAGTCCTTCCAATGAACACCGAGGACTGATCTTTAGGATGGACTGGTTGGATCTCCTTGCAGTCCAAGGGACTCTCAAGAGTCTTCTCCAACACCACAGTTCAAAAGCATCAATTCTTCAGCACTCAGCTTTCTTTATGGTCCAATTCTCACATCCATACATGACTACTGAAAAAACCATAGCTTTGACTAGATGGACTTTTCTTGGCAAAGTAATGTCTCTGCTTTTTAATATGCTGTCTAGGTTGGTCACAGCTTTTCTTTCAAGGAGCAAACATCTTTTAATTTCATGATTGCAGTCACCATCTGCAGTGATTTTGGAGCCCAAGAAAAGAAAGTCTCTTACTGTTTCCACTGTTTCCCCATCTATTTCCCATGAAGTGATGGAACCAGATAACATGATCTTAGTTTTTTAAATGTTGAGTTTTAAGCAAGCTTTTTCACTCTCCTCTTCCACTTTCATCAAGAGGCTCTTTTAGTGCCTCTTCACTTTCTGCCATAAGGCTGGTGTCATCTGCATATCTGAGATTATTGATATTTCTCCCAGCAATCTTGATTCCAGCTTGTGCTTCATCCAGCCCAGCATTTCTCATGATGCACTCTGCATATAAGTTAAATAAGCAGGGTGACAGTATACAGCCTTGACATACTCCTTTCCCAATTTAGAACAAGTCTGTTGTTCCATGTCCAGTTCTAACTGTTGCTTCTTGACTGCATACAGATTTCTCAGGAGGTAGGGAAGGTGGTCTGGTATTCCCATTTCTTAAAGAATTTTCCACAGTCTGTTGTGATCCACACAGTCAAAGGCTTTGGCATAGTCAATAAAGCAGAAGTAGATATTTTTCTGGAACTCTCTTGCTTTTTCTATAATCCAGCTGATGTTGGCAATTTGATCTCTGGTTCCTTTGCTTTTTCTAAATCCAGCTTGAACATCTGGAAGTTTTCAGTTCATGTACTGTTGAAGCCTGGCTTGGAGAATTTTGAGCATTACTTTGCTAGTGTGTGAAATGAGTGCAATGAGTACATTCTTTGGCATTGCCTTTCTTTGGGGTTGGAATGAAAACTGACCTTTTACAGTCCTGTGGCCACTGCTGAGTTTTCCAAATTTGCTAGCATACTGAGTTAAGCACTTTAACAGCATCATCTTTTAGGATTTGAAATAGCTCAGCTGGAATTCCATCATCTCCACTAACTTTGTTCACAGTGATGCTTCCTAAGGCCCACTTGACTTCACATTCCAGGGTGTCTGGCTCTAGGTGAGTGATCACACCATCTTGACTGTCTGTGTCATGAAGATCTTTTTTGTATAGTTCTTCTGTGTATCCTTGCCACCTCTTCTTAATATCTGCTGCTTCTGTTAGGTCCATACCGTTTCTGTCCTTTATTGAACCCATCTTTGCATGAAATGTTCCCTTGGTATCTCTAATTTTCTTGAAGAGAATCTAGCCTTTCCCATTCAATTGTTTTCCTCTGTTTCTTTGCATTGATCACTAAGAAGGCTTTCTTACCTCTCCTTATTCTTTGGAACTCTGCATTCAGATGGGTATATCTTTCCTTTTCTCTTTGCCTTTAGCTTCTCTTCTTTTCTCAGCTATTTTTAAGGCCTCCTCAGACAACCACTTTGCCTTTTTGCATTTCTTTTTCTTGGGGATGGTAGAGTGTCACAAACCTCTGTCCCTAGTTCTTCAGGCATTCTGTCTATCAGATCTAATCCCTTGAATCTATTCGTCACTTCCACTGTATAATTGTAAGGGATTTGATTTAGGTCATACCTGAATGATCTAGTGGTTTTCCCTACTTTCTTCAATTTAAGTCTGAATTTTGGAATGAGGAGTTCATGATCTGAGCCACAGTCTGCTCCTGGTCTTGTTTTTGCTGACTGTATACAACTTCTCTATCTTTGGCTGCAAATAATATAATCAATCTGATTTCGGTATTGACCGTCTGGTGAAGTCCATGGGTAGATTCAACTCTTGTGTTGTTGGAAGAGGGTGTTTGCTATGACCAGTGTGTTCTCTTGGGAAAACTCTGCTAGCCTTTTCCCTGCTTCATTTTGTACTCCAAGTATTAATACTTCTTTACTCAAAATGCCCATCATGTCTGCTGCCTACATCCACAGAGGCTTTCAAACTGTGCTGAAGCCATTATCCACAACTCAGAATCTCTGTTCTCCCTAAAATTCTCATTGTCAGGTCTTTGTATATTCTGAGAGAATACAGATAGCTGGAGAACTTCAAGCATGATTCAGGGACAGCCACAGAGTTGAGAGGATCATGGTGTCTAATCATGATCTTCCCTCTTCATTGAACCAGAAACCTCATTTACACACCCTTTATTCCTTAGTTAATTACCATTCCTCTCCTCCTTTCCAGACTTCATGTACAAATAATTCACTCACTCATTCAGCACTATCAATGCTCATCTACAGAGGAACTCTAAAAGAAAAGGATATCTTAAGCCCAAGCAGTGTATCTGTACCTGGCACTACTGTTACCTACTCTGTGTCAATCCCCATTCCTTGCTCTTCCTCCTCCTTCCATCCCAATAAAACTTGGAACTTGATTAAGGTGATCATGGACTCAGAAATTCCGGAGATTGGTACTGATGCTGAAGCTCCAATACTTTGGCCACCTGATGTGCAGAGCTGACTCATTGGAAAAGACCCTGATGCTGGGAAAGATTGAAGGCAAAAGGAGAAGTGGGCGACAGAGGATGAGATGGTAAGATAGCATCACTGACTCAATGGACACGAGTTTGAGCAAACTCCAGGAGATAGTGAAGGACAGGGAAGCCTGGTGTACTACACAGTCCATGGGGTCACAAAGAGTCAGACATGACTTAGCAACTGAACATCAATGACAACAGAGTGGCACCATGGTACTTCAAGGCTGGCACAACCCTGTGCCCTCTGACCTTCTCTCTTCCACCTACTTTTAATTTAAAGCTGTAAGTGTGGCAACTATCTTGTACCCTTATGATAGTAAGCTGAATACTAAAGAGGTTAAAAAAAAAAAGAGTAAAAAGGAACATGGTTCTTTGACACCATGTAAGACAAAGATGCCTCCTGCTTGTTTAATCCATTTAAGGCCATTTTCTGGTTTTCATTTTGTTTTTGCAGAGCATGTTCTAATTATAACTAACGTTATCATATTAATCTAGACTTGGGAGTTGTTTAGGGCTATGAGAGGGCCCTTCCAAAGTGACTCACATGTTGCTCATGCCACAGGCTGCCCTGGCAGGGATAGATAATTAGTCCAAGCCCACCATGCGCATATCTCTCATACACTTCACCTGTTTATCCTTCAGGATATCCTTTAAGAGGGGTTTCAAGTCCTTCCACTTAGGAATAAGTCTGGGTGATGTTGACGTTCTCGTGATATCCCAGCACTTAAAAGACATCTTGGATTATTGAATCTGTGGAAGCAAAAGTGACTGAATTACAACGTCTGATGTGAGACTGGAAAATAAGGAAACTGAGAGAGGGAAGAGCAACAGGGAAACTTAGAGAAGAGGAGAAGCAAAATTAGTCCTTTAGAAACAGGAGAAGCTCTTATTTCAGAAAGATAGAGGCCAGGACTTCCCTGGTGGTACAGTGGGTAAGAATCTGCCTGCCAATGCATGGGACATGGATTCCATCCATCCTCTAAGATTTCACATGCCAAGGAGCAACAAGCCCATGCACCGTAACTATTGAGCCCATGATCCGCAATGAGAAGCTGCTGCAGTGAAAAGCCCGCACACAGCAAGGAAGAATAGCCCCTGCTTGCTTCAACTAGAGAAAGCCTGAGTGCAGCAGTGAAGACCCAGTGAAGCAAACAATAAAATAAAATAAGGGTCAGAGTGAACTATTGATACTTGCAACATGGATGAATCCCCAAAACATTATAGAACATATACTATTTGATTCCATCTATTATATGAAATTCTAGAGAGGGATCATTGAACCTATAGGGACAGAGAGCAGGTGAGTGGCTACTTGCGGCTAAGAATTTGGGGGCTTTCCTAGGCAGGCATAAAAGGGAACATCTTGCAGTGATGGAAATGTTCTATATCATGACTTTGGTAGTTGTCACAGGGGTATATAAATTTGTCAAAACTCACCAAAACATACACTTCAATGGGTATACTTTAGTGCATGCAAATTATACCTAAATGTGATTTCTAAAAAGAGATAGGAATGAAGTAGGGGTTTTTATGACATCTACAATTAGGAAAAAACGTAGCGAAAGCAAGCTGTTAGGTGAGCTTAGGTGAGTCAGTTGTAGCATAGGTAAAACAACAGAGGAGCCCAGCTTTCCAGCCCTCCTGTAACTCTCTTCATTGGCATGCTCATTTCTCAAGACATAATTCTGTAGACACAGCTGTGTCTAACCTCATCACAACTGAAGGCTTCATGTATGTGAAAGGCACTCATCCGTTCAACGTAGATTCACTGAGTGTTCATTATATGCTAGGCTCTGCGCTGAGAGCTAGAGACAAAGCAGTGAACGAGAATGTTTACCTGCCTGCACGGAGTTTACTGTCTAACACAGAAGGCAGACACTGAACAAGATGCCAGAGTAAAACAAGCTGAAAGTCCCCCACTACAAACTCCTTAGACATTCTGGGTAGAATAACAAGTAGCTCAATTCCAGGAGCCAGAAATGAAGAAAGGGTTAGGGAGAAAGACACAGCAGTAAGTGCAAACTGCTTCTGTGATGGTCCTGAAGAGCTGTAGTTTTCAGAGCCTCAAACTGACCCTAATGGTCACGCCTAGCCTTTTGATACACTCTGCTGTGTTCCATGTAGCAGCATCATACATATTTGTAAAAATAACTTTATCATAAATGAAAAACTTAATCCTTTTGTGAATCCACATTGGTAAACCTAAAGAGAGGTGGGCAAGAAGTATATATCTTTTTATTGTCATGTGAATGTAAGGTCAATAAAGACAGACTTTTGCCTATAATGATGTTGTGTTCACAGCACCTGGAATTAAATCATGTAGCACTTAAAAAATGTCTTTAAGTTAACATGAATAAAACAATTAAGTCATAATGGTCTAAAATATGGGACAATAGTCTTTAATTGAAGAACATATATTGGCAAACACAAGGTTTTTTCTTTTTTTTAAATTTTATTTATTTATTATTTTTTTGTTTTATTTTATTTATTTTTTATTTTTTCATTTATTTTTATTAGTTGAAAGCTAATTACTTTACAATATTGTAGTGGTATTTGCCATACATTGACATGAATCAGCCATGGATTTACATGTGTTCCCTATCCCAATCCCCCCTCTCACATCCCTCCCCATCCCATCCCTCTGGGTCTTCCCAGTGCACCAGCCCTCAGCACTTGTCTCATGCATCCAGCCTGGGCTGGTGATCTGTTTCACCCTTGATAGTATACTTGTTTCAATGCTGTTCTCTCTGAACATCCCACCCTCACCTTCTCCCACAGAGTTCCAAAGTCTGTTCTGTACATCTGTGTCTCTTTTTCTGTTTTGCATATAGGGTTATCGTTACCATCTTTTTAAATTCCATATATATGTGTTAGTATACTGTATCTTTCTGGCTTACTTCACTCTGTATAATGATAAATCAACACATGTAAAGTGCTTAGAATGGTGGCTAGCAAGTATTAAATGAAAATTAGTTGTTGGGAAAAAAAATAGTTGACTACTATTATATTCAGTTGACCTCTAACTTTTTTCTTAACCACAGAAATGCTTTTAGCCTGAGCTCTCTTTTCAATATCCATGTCATGCATTACTGTAAGACCAAAATGTTATTTGTTAGGAACACTATAATAGCTTCCTAACAACTGATGGTTAGGCCAAAAACATCTCTTTGTGGCTTACAAAAAGTCAGATTTTGTGAGTGTAACTACATAATTATATTCTCTATGAATTACTATAAGACCGGGAAGTGCTTAGATGATGTTATATATTTCTGACTTTGCATGTGTTGAGAAATAGAGTGTAGGAGACATCATGTGTTAGATGAATGATAAATTGCATAGAGATTGTATTGTAAAAATGAGTTTTGTGTTGATTTAGGTTTTATTTTCACATTGTTATTCCTTTAATAATATATAAAATTAATAAACTTGTGATATTATGAAAAATTAAAAAAAAACTGACCCTAATCGCTGGGAATTAGTACTGCCTTGGCTAAGAGAGGAGAGAGGACTTGGGCCATGAGAGAGAGGGACCCGGGGCTTTGCTGGTGGTCCAGTGGTTAAGAATCTGTCTGCCCAATGTAGGGGACACAGGTTCGATCCCTGGTTCAGGCAGATCCCACAACTAAGCCCACAGGATGTAACTACTGAAGCCTGTGTGCCTAGAGCCCATGCTCTGCAATAAGAGAAGTCACCGCAATGAGAAGCCTGTACGAATCAATGAAGATTAGCCCCCGTTCACCATGATTAGAGAAAGCCAGTGTGCAGCAACAAAGACCCAGCACAGACAAAACTAAATAGATAAATAAATAGAAAAGAGAGCTAGGGACCCAGAACTGAGACTCCTCCATTACCTTGGAGAGTAATACTTCCACAGACAGAGCTGGCTTATGACCAGCTTCATGAAAGCTTACACACCTTTAAATCTTTTTTCCATGCATGAGTTGAGAATGTACACACCTCCAAATTCAGGAGATAACTGAATGGGTATCATCAAGCTCTCCAAATAATTCTCTTGACACATATCTCCCAAAGAAGAGAAGGAAGGAGAAATACCACAGAGCATATGAATAATTCTCTCTAAAGAAATTATTTAAAATCTGCACCTGAGAGGGTAATGAGCTACAAAGGTAACAAAAATCTCCTTTACAAGGTCTTAGCATGCTCTGCATAGGTTATCTGACATCTGCTGTTCTCAAATGAAATTCCCAGAACATTGAAAGCCATATTTAATATTATGTTATAGGTGTATATTAAAAAATCTAAGGAAACCACCAAAAACAAAGAAGCAAATAGATTGTATGATTTAACCAGGGGGAAGGGGATAGGAAATAAAATAAATATAAATCAATCCAATAGGGGAAATATAAGACAAAACATAAGAAGGAAAAAAGAGGTCATGTAAATAGAAATAAGGTGATAGAGACAAATCTAAATATGTTATTATCATAATAAGTACAGACTGAACTCTTTAGGTAAAAGAAATTTTCAAACAAATATTGTATATTAATGCATATATATGGAATCTAGGGAAATGGTACTGATGAGCCTATTTGTAAGGGAGCAGTAGAGACACAGACATGGAGAATAGACTTGTGGACACAGTGGGGGAAGGAGAGGGTGGGAAGAATGGAGAGAGTAGCATTGAAACCTTTACATTATCATATGTAAAACAGATTTTTTTTTTTTGCTGTATGACACAGGGAACTCAACCCCATGCTCTGTAACAATCTAGAAGGGTGGGATGGAGTGGAAGGAGGGAGGGAGGTTCAAGAGGGAGGGGACATATGTACACCTATGGTTGATTCATTTTGATATATGGCAGAAATCAACACAACATGGTAAGGCAACTATCCTCCAATTAAAAATAAATAAATTTTTTAAAAGACAAACTTTCAGATTAGATTTTTAAAAAGATGAATACAGTATAGTTGTATGCTGTTAGTAAGAAACAAATCTAATATTTAAAAGCATGGAAGCTTTAAAGTATCATTATTACCATGGTCTTCTATTCTGAAAATAATTGAAAAACAAGAAAAAGAATGAAAAGATCTTTGCAAACTCCACATTCAGCAAAACTAGGAGATGAGTCTAATTGGAAGAGAATAAGTTACATGTAAGGACTGAGAAAAGCAGCTGAAATTGGGGGCAATTATGAAATAGGAACTGGAAACAAGAAACTATGAAGAAAAAAAAAGAGGACTTCCCTAGTGGTTAAGAATCCACCTGCCTACACAGGGGATAGGGGTTCGACCCCTGATCCTGGAAGATCTCACATGCCATAGAGCAGCTAAGCCCGTGCACCACAGCTGCTGAGCCCACATGCTCTACAGCCTGTGCCCTGCAAAAGGGAAGCTACTGCGATGAGAAGCCCACCCACTGCAACTAAAGAGTGGCCCCCTCTTACCGCAACTAGAAAAAGCCTGAGGGAAAAAACGAAGATCCAGGGCAGCCAAAAAGAAATAATCGATTAATTTAAAAAATAATAATAGAAACTATGGAGGAACATTTGAGCATAAAGAGGGACAAGCAGAGGCAGATGTAAAAAATACGAGGAAAATTACATTTCCCGAAGGTGAGGGTCTCACCATTAGCGTCCTCCTACTTGTAACTATGGCTGCAAGAAACTGGGAAACAGAGCAAGGAGGGCTGCTCAATCCTTTATAAAAGTCATGTGTATGATGGGAGACAAGAAGGGAGCTTTAGTTTCGGTTTTGTTTTTGTTTGTTTTGGCTGTGCTGTGGGGGTTTTCCTGGTGGTTCAGTGGTAAAGAATCCACCTGCAATGCAGGAGACGTAAGAGACTCAGGTTTGATCCCAGGGTTGGAAAGATCTCCTGGAGGAGGGCACTGCAACCCACTCAAGTATTCTTGCCTGGAGAATCCCACAGACAGAGGAGCCCGGTGGGTTACAGTCCATGGGTTCTCAAAGAGCCAGAAATGACAAGCAACTTAACAAGCATGCATGCATGTGCGACCAGGGATTGAACCCAGGCCACAGCAGTGGAAGCCTGAAATCTTAACCACTAGGCCACCAGGCAACTCCCAAGAAGTAAGCTTTAATGTTATGAAAACCAGCTGACTTGGAACTCTGCTCTGACTCCTTCAACATACCCAGGAACCTCTTGCAAAGAACTAGTCTGAGAAAACTCAACTCAGACAATGATGTGCAAGAAGAAAAGATTGAGTATAATATTAATCCAAAGCTACAAGATGAACTGTTCATGGGTTCTTGAGGCAAGAATACTGGAGTGGTTTGCCATTCCCTTTTCCAGTGGACCACGTTTTGTCAGACTTCTCCACCATGACCTGTCCGTCTTGGGTGGCCCTGCACTGCATAGCTTATAGCTTCATTGTGATCCATGTGATCATCTTGGTTAGCTTTCTGTGGTTGTGGTTTTCATTCTGGAGGCTGTGGGATTGTAGTACTTGCTTCTTCTGTTTGGTCTCTGATAGATGAGGATAAGAGCTTGTGCAAGCTTCCTAATGGAAGGGAGGCTTGCTCCTTGGAAGAAAAGCTATGACCAACCTAGACAGCATATTAAAAAGAGACATCACTTTGCTGACAAAGGTCCATATAGTCAAAACTATGGTTTTTCCAGTAGTCATGTATGGATGTGAGAGTTGGACCATAAAGTAGGCTGAGTGCTGAAGAATTGATGCTTTTGAACTGTGGTGTTGGAGAAGACTCATGAAACTCCCTTGGACAGCAAGGAGATCAAACCAGTCAATTCTAAAGAAAAGTGACCCTGAATATTCACTGGAAGGACTGATGCTAGAGGTGAAGCTCCAGTATTTTGGCTATCTGATGCAAAGAGCTGACTCACTGGAAAAGACCCTGATGCTGGGAAACATTGAGGGCAGAAGGAGAAGGGGATGACAGAGGATGAGATGGTTGGATGGCATCACCAACTCAATGGACAGGACACTATCAAAAAAATAAAAAGACAGCCCACAGAATGGGAGGAAATATTTGCAAGTCATCTATGTAGTGAGGGTATAATATCTAGAATATATAAAGAACAGTTAGAATTGATAAAAAGACAAATAACCCAAATTAAAAATAGGCTAAGGATTTGAAATGACATTTCCCCAAACAAGAAATGCAAATGGCCAATATCCACAAGAAAAGATGCTTAACATCATGAGTCTTTAAAGAAATGCAAATCAAAACAACAGGATACCACCAAATATCCACTACAATGGCTATACTTTTTAAAAATGGAAAATAACAGGTGTTGGCAAGGATGTGGAGAAATTGGAATCAAAATTGTCAAAACTTGGAAGGCCATCCTTGATAGATAAGTGAATAAATAAATTGCAGTACCTCTAGACAATGGAACATTATTCAGTTCTAAAAAGAAGTGAGCTATTAAGACATGAGAGGACATGGAGGAACATTAAATGCTTATTATTAAGTGCAGAAAGCCAATCTGAAAAGGTGACATACTGTATAATTCCAACTATATGACATTCTTGGAAAGGTAAAACCATGGAGACAATAAAAAGATTCGTTGTCAGGGTTGGGTGGGATGAATTCAGAGATGAGTAGGCAGAGCAGAGAGAATTTTTCTTCTGGTTTTTTGTTTCATTTTGGCCACGAGTCATGTGGAATCTTAGCTCCCTGACCAGGGATTGAACCCATACCCGCTACACTGGAAGGTGAAGTCTTAAGCACTGAACCACCAAGGAAGTCTCTCAGAGACGATTTTTATGGCATTAAAAACACTATGTGATGGGACATCCCTGGTAGTCCAGTGGCTAAGACTCTGAGCTCCCAATTCAGGGGGCCCAGGTTCGATCCCTGATCAAGGAACTGCATCCCACATGCCACAACTAAAGATCCCACAACTAAGCCCCAGAGCAGCCAAGTAAATAAATGAAAGAAAGTGAAAAGTGAAATTTGCTCAGTCATATCTGACTCTGTGCGAATTCTCCAGGCTAGAATACTGGAATGGGTATCCTTTTCTCCACCCAGGGATCGAGCCCAGGTCTGCCCGCATTGCAGGCGGGTTCTTTACCAGCTGAGCCACAAGGGAAGCCCAAGAATACTAGAGTGGGTAGCCTATCCTTTCTCCAGTGGATCTTCTTGACCCAGGAATCAAACTGGGGTCACCTGCATTGCAGGCGGATTCTTTACCAACTGAGCTATCAGAGAAGCCCCAATAAGTAAATATTTTTAAAAAATACTCTATGATATTAAAGTGATGGATATATATCATTATCAGTTCAGTCACTCAGTCGTGTCCAACTCTTTGCAACCCCATGGACTACAGCACACCAGGCTTCCCTGTCCATCACCAACTCCCAAAGCTTGCTCAAACTCATGTCCATCAAGTCGGTGATGCCAAATATATTTATATATATACTTTTGCCCAAACCTGTAAGATGCACACCAAGAGTGATAAGGCATGGACTTGGATGATTATACTGTATCAATGTAGGTTCATCCTTGATGAAAAATGTACCATGCTGGTGAGTGATGATACTGAGGGAGAGGTAATGCATATATGCAGGCAGGGAATATATGGAAAATCTCTGTCCTTTCCTCTCAATTTTGTTATAAAACTGAAAGTGCTCTAAAAATATTTTTAAAAATATCTTCACAACTGATTTGCTTTTTGTATGACAGAAACCAATACAACTGTTAAGCAGTTTTCCTCCAATTAAAAAGAGATTTTAAAAAATCTTTACTTAAAAACTTGTATAGAAGTGTTCACAGTAGCATTATTCATAATAGCCCCAAAGTATAAACAATCTAAATGTCCATCACTGGTGAATGAATTAAATTCTTTTTTTCATCCACAAAAAGGAGAGTACTGGTACATGCTACAAAATGGATGAACCTTGAAAATACTGTATTATGCTAAAATATTATATATCTGGATGAAAGCATCTGGACACTGGATAATGACACAAAAAACTAGTTATAATGAATTTCAAATGTGAAATTCTGAGCTGTGGGGTCATGAGTATTGGCTCTAGTATTTATACTTTCCTGCAGCTTATCTAAATTGTAAACAAGGAATTCCCTGGCAGTCCCGTGGTTAGGACTTGGCGCTTTCATTGCCATGGTCTGGGTTCAGTCCTTGGTCAAGGAACTAGGATCCTGAAAGCCATGCACTGCTCAGCCAAAAAAAAAAAAAAAGCTAGTTCCAAAATAGTCAACAGCTATTTGTTGACATTCTACTTTATAACATGTACTTTGCTATCCACTCGTTTTCCTAAGATCAAAAGTGGTCACTGTCCTCAAGGAACTTATGTGATTAAAATTCAGTAATTGCTATAATGGAGCACGTGAAGCTGCATGCGATGCCACAGAAGATTCTAGGGGGAAAACATAGGTACTCAGCGCAAGAGGAGCATGAGGGGGGCTGCTCATGCAGATAATGCATTCCAGGAGGAGAGAATGGCACAGACACTGAAAGTATGATTTGTGCCCAAAACTACACAGGAGTTACTCTTTTTTTTAATTTTTAAAATTTATTTTATTGTATATTTGGAGGGGGGGGTGGCTGCACTGGGTCTTCATTGCCGCATGAAGGCTTTTTCTGGTTGTGGCGAGCAGGGGCTACTCTCTAGCTGTGGTGTGTGGGCTTCTCATTGCAGTGGCTTCTCTTGTTGCAGAGCACAGGCTCTAGAGTGAGTGGACACAGTAGTTGTGGCCCACAGACTTAGTTGCCCCATGGCATATGGATCTTAGTTCCCAGACCAGGGATCAAACCCATGTTGCCTGCACTGGCAGGCAGGTTCTTAATCACTGGACCACCAAGGAAGTCCCAGAAGTTAAATATTCTTACAGCACAAAGTTCAAGAGGGCAATAGGGAAAAAAAAAACAAAACAAGTGGCTAGGTAGGTGGGAGTCAATAGTAAGTGCCAAACTAAGGAGTTCAATTTTTAATTTATTCATTTTTGACTGCTGGGTCTTTCTTACTACATCCAAGCTTTCTCTAGTTGTGGTGAGTGAAGGCTACTCTTCACTGAGGCGGGCAGGCTTCTCACTGCAGTGGCTTCTCTTGTTGCAGAGCATGGGCTGCAGAGCAGCATGCAGGCTTTGTTGCCCCACTGCATGTGGGATCTTCCTGGAGCAGGGATCAAATCTGTGTCCCCTACATTGGCAGGTGGATTCTTAACCACTGGACCACTGAAGCCCCAGGAGTTCCATTTTTATCTTGAGTAGTTGTTAGAAAAACACTTCAAAACAATTTTATTAATATATTATCTGATTTAGAGCAGTGGGAAAGGAAAATCAAATTATGAGAGCAATATAAGACATTTAGGGGTTAGAAACTGTGGGCTTCCCAGATGGCACTAGTGGTAAAGAACCTGCCTGCCGATGCAGGAGATGTAAGAGACAAAGGTTCTATTCCCGGCTCAGGAAGATCCCCTGGAGGAGAGCATTGCTTCTCCTGGAGGCAACCCACTCCAGTATTCTTGCCAGGAGAATCCCACAGACAGAGGAGCTTGGCAGGCTAGTCCATAGGGTCACAAAGAGTCGGATGTGACTGAAGGAACTTAGCATGCATGCACACAGAATCTATGGATCTTGAAAATTAGTTGGTGGGGAGAGTCAGGAAAGGAGAAATCTATAATGGTTCCTGGGTTTGTGAGTTGGCTGTGAATGAAATTTGGTGCATTCAGATGGACTAAAGAAGAGCAGGTATGGGGAAAATCAGTTTGATTTTGGATTTGTTGAGATGGTTATGGAGTATCTAAATGAAGGCAACTGGATATGTGGGTCTGGAGATCAGGAAAAAGGTCTGGATTGAAAACAAATATGAAAATGATCAACCCATAGGGAGAGCTGAAGCCAGACACCTGGAGGAGTGTGCCCACAAGGGAATATGCAGCATGAGAGGGGACTTGATAAGCAGATAACTGTGGGGAAGCACACTGAGAAGGAACAACTATAGGAAGATAGGATGTTCTCCCAGAAACCAGAGGAGGAGAGTTTCATGAAGGTAGATCAACTGTAACAGAGAGATCAAATGAGATGAACCAAAGAGTGGATTTGGCAAATGCTACTGGCATCTTTAATGAGAACAGTATCACAGAAGAGTGATTCTTGAAGTCAGATTGGAAGGAGCTGAGGAGTAAATGAAAAGTAAGAGTACATCATGAGAAATGCTGGGCTGGAGGAAACACAAGCTGGAATCAAGACTGCTGGGAGAAATATCAATAACCTCAGATATGCAGATGACACCACCCTTATGGCAGAAAGTGAAGAAGAACTAAAGAGCCTCTTGATGAAAGTGAAAGAGGAGAGTGAAAAAGTTGGCTTAAAGCTCAACATTCAAAAAACTAAGATCACAGCATCCGGTCCCATCACTTCATGGCAAATAGATGGGGAAACAGTGGAAACAGTGGCTGACTTTATTTTTCTGGGCTCCAAAATCACTGTGGATGGTGATTGCAGCCATGAAATTAAAAGACGCTTGTTTCTTGGAAGGAAAGTTATGATGAACCTAGACAGTATGTTAAAAAGCAGAGACATTACTTTGCCAACAAAGGTCTGTCTAGGCAAGGCTATGGTTTTTCCAGTAGTTATCTATGGATGTGAGAGTTGGACTATAAAGAAAGCTGAGCGCCGAAGAATTGATGCTTTTGAACTGTGGTGTTGGAGAAGACTCTTGAGAGTCCCTTGGACTGCAAGGAGATCCAACCAGTCCATCCTAAAGATCAGTCCTGGGTGTTCATTGGAAGGACTAATGTTGAAGCTGAAACTGCAATGCTTTGGCCACCTGATGCAGAGAGCTGACTCATTTGAAAAGACCCTAATACTGGGAAAGATTGAGGGCAGGAGGAGAAGGGGACGACAGAGGATGAGACGGCTGGATGACATCACTGACATGATGGACATGGGTTTGGGTGACATGGGTTGGTGATGGACAGGGAGGCCTGGGGTGCTGCCGGTCATGGAGTCGCAAAGAGTCAGACATGACTGAGCAACTGAACTGAACTGAACTGAAGAAACTTAAATGCAGCTTTTCAAAAGCCTGGAGATGAAAGGGAGAGAGGGAGGATGGAGAAATCAAGAGAGAGGGAGAGAAGTAGAAGAGTATATAGGGTCAAGGAAAGATTTTTTTTTAACTCCAGATTTTTCATTATTAAATTCAATAGATATGATTCTTGTCAAATTGCTATAAAAGTCCTGAAATACTTTCTCTGAATTTCTGTACTTGTTGAGGACTGGAGCAAACAATTCCTGGCTGCCATTAGAGTACTAAGGGGGACTGCCTTAGGGATTCCTACAATTCTAGGCATTTCTCTCCCACCTAGCAACCTCTCTTACTACTTCACTTCAGTTTCTACCACCTGTAAACTTTAAACCTTCTGAAATCCTGCATATGTCTCTCTAGGACATGCATGGGAAGACCAAATGCCTGCACGCTCAGTCACTCAGTCACGTTGGACTCTTTGCGACCCTATAGACTGTAGCCCACCCCATTCCTCTGTCCATGGGATTTCCCAGGCAAGAATACTGGAGTGGATGGCCATTTCCTCCACCAGGGGATCTTCCCAACCCAGGGATCAAATCTACATCTCCTTTGTTAGCAGGTGGATTCTTTTACCACTGGGCCACTTGGGAAGCCCAAAGACCAAATGATTGGCCCCTAAATGGTACAGATGAACCAATTTGCAGGGCAGGAATAGAGACCTAGATGTAGGGAATGGCTTTGTGGACATGAGGCAGTCCAGGGATGAACTGAAAAATTGGGATTGGTGTATGTACACTGCCATGAATAAAACAGACAGTTAGTGGGAACTTGCTGTATAGCACAGGGAGCTCAGCTCGCTGCTCTGTGGAGGTGTGGATGGATGGGATGGGGCAGGGGGTGGGGGATGAGGGAAGTTCAGTGGGAGGGGTATATGTATATAGAGCTGATTCACATCTTTGTACAGAAGAAACTAACACAACATTGTAGAGAACTATACCCTGTTTTTTAAAAAGGATTGTTTTAAATGAAGTAATTAAACATGGTTAAATGGTGTTGGAGAAGAATCTTGATAGTCCCTTGGACAGCAAGGAGATCAAACCAATCAACCCTAATGGAAATCAACCCTGAATATTCACTGGAAAGACTGATACTGAAGCTGAAGCTCTGATACTTTGGCCAGCTTATGAGAAGAGTCGACTCATTGGAAAAGACCCAAATTCTGGGAAAGATTGAGGGCAGAAGAAGGGGGCAATAGAGAATGAGATGGCTGGATGGCATCATCGACTCGATGGACATGAGTTTGAGCAGACTCCGGGAGTTGGTGGACAGGGACATCTAGTGTGCTGCAGTCCATGGGGTCACAAAGAGTCAGACACGACTTAGTGACTGAACAAAAACAAATGTCAGGAAGGGGATGCCATAAAGGAGGGAGAGTGCAAATACAGAGAAGAGAGAATGGGCTGCTACATCAAGCTGATATGAAGAGAAATGAGGGTTGGTTTCCACAATCTTAGAGACTCCCTAAAGTTTTCTCTAGTAATTCAAGACTTGGAGCTCTGGCTGGAAAAAACGGAACATGTCTGACACTTCTGTCCAAATTCTGGGCTAGGGAATTCCCTGGTGGTCCAGTGGTTAGAACTTGATGCTTTCACTGCATGGGCCCAGGGTTCAATCTCTGGTGGGGGAGCTGAGATTCTGTGAGCCTCTCAGGAAAAAAAAAAAAAAAATCCTAAGTTAACACTCCATTTCACCAAGTTTGCAGTGAGAGGCATTTCACTTTAACCCCTCTTGGCCTCAAGGAGGAATGCCCTCTCTTTCTTCCTATGAAAACCTTTAAAAAATAAAGTGAGATACTGAAATTCAAGAGATTTTGTAAAAGAAAAAAAAATACAGTAAAATTCAGGGAGGCTATTATTGTGAGAGAAGTGAAGGGGCATGTTGTGATTGAGGGAGAATAGGAGAGATGAATAATGACACTTGAGAATAAAATAGACTTACATGTATAATCCTAGGTTCTGCCACTTCAGTTTCTTCTTTTTTCCCTTTAGGTTTCTCAGACTGAACAAAGTCTTCTCTCACATATATCAGATACCTTAATGAGCTCAGTGGCTCATTAAGTGGCTCAGATACCTCAATGCCCCTCAATATACATACTCCAAGTTGGTAAATTTTTACTAACATCATCCGTCACAGGTTTCCCATCCCCTCCTTATTCGCTCCTAGCTCATACACCTTTATCCTCCACAGAAGATAACATGCCCCTAATTCTAGAAGAGACTGTGTCACAGCTTCCTATAGAAAGAGTGTCACTAGCTCCAACATCATAATGGTTCAGATCTCTCAACCCCCACCCCCCCCCCCCCCCCCCCGCACACACACACACTATGTCCAGTGGGCACAACACCAGCACTGTTAAGAACCTCAAAATCCCCACATGAGTTTGAGGAGCACTGGGAGCAGGGAGAATCTGGCCCTTTGAAAATATGGCAGTAGAGTTGAGAGGGCATGTACACTGGACTTGCTCCACAGAGTGGCTTTCTGAAGGGTGACCATTTCAGATAGCACAGCCAGATGACTACAGACACTAATGTGTTGGGGTGTGATGTAGTTAGAGGAGCTTCACCATTTTATATAAACTTCACTGCATGTTTACATATGCCAGCTACTATTTTAGGAACTGTTTATGCACTGCTCCAACAATACCTTAAATCAGGGTTGCCAGATAAAATACAATTATACTTGAATTTGATTCCCAGTTAAATTCGAATTTCAGAAATACAGTATTTGGGACATGCGCTAAAAAAAAAAAAAAAAAAATTGTCCGTCTTTTTACTGAAATTCAAACTTAACTGGAGGTCCCACATTTTCATTTGCTGACTGCAGCCCTACAGTAAGGTACTGTGATGCCCTGGTCCGGTCACACAGCTAGAACGTGGCAGAGCCAGAGTCAGAGTCCAGGCATGTTCTTAGCTATTATGCCATGTCACCGGATCTGCGGGGATGCGCATCTGAGGCTCTGGCCTTTATGACAGAGGCCGGGCATCAGCGGCCGCGGGCGCCGCTGCCCCTTTGTGGTTATAAAGGGGCTCCTCGCGCCTTGTACGATGCCTGCGCCTGAGCCCCACCAGGCCAGATGAAGCCACAAAGCAAAACCTTTTATAAAAACACCAGTGGTAGGAGATGGAGCAGACAGATCCAAACATTCCTCTGGCTTCTTTCTGCGCTACCCCTCACAGGCAAACAGGCAGGGAGGCCACTGGAGGGCGAACTTGAGAGAACGGCCCCGCTCCGTCCCTGTGCAGGTTGGTCGGGAGGAGGGACGCGCGTGAGTCACACCAACGCTCCGTTCCGCGTCCGCCCGGCCCTCTGCGAGGATCTCGCTCCCGCCCAGCTTGGGCCGGGAGGCGCGGCCACAGCATTTTGGCGGGAAAGCACGCGAGCCCCACCGGGCAAGGGGGCGGGCACAGCTCAGACTAGCGCGGAGATGTGAGCGACGTGCGTGCGCTGGCGCCCACCCAAAGGCCCCCCCACCCCACGCCCCACTTTCCACACCTGAAGCCTCTCGAGGCTTGCTTCGCCTTCTCCCGCTCGGCGGCGCCCATTCTTGGCCTCTCACGCGCTCTTCGGCCTCTTTTCTCCACGGGTCTCGCGGTTTTCCCGCTCTTCAGTCGGAGACACCAGAAGGGAGGGACAGAGAGACCCGCGTGAAAGGGTGGCTAGTAATACGCGATCTCTCCCTGGGCGGGAGATTTCGTCCCTCCAGGCAGGAGACTTGGAACAACACCCACGACGGTGAGTGAACTACGACTCCGGTTTGGGCCGCGGAGGCAGGACGACATTTCCCGGCGTCTATGCAGCGCTCCTTAAGCCAAGTCTTTCTCCGTCTCCTGGAGACGTGACGGCTAGAAGTTTGGATTTTTCCAGTGTGCTGCTGAATCATGCAGTTTCCAATACCATCCGTCCCAAGTTTCGTTAAGTTCCGCCTTTCACTTCAGCCTTAGCTTGTTCCCTAGGGACCCCAGGCCTAGGGAGAGGACGGCGCGGGGGGTCGGGGGTCGGGAAGGTGCGGCTGCAGCTCCCGGGATGCTCGTGGGGAAGCTCCTTGGGGTTTACCTTGCCACCAGGCCAATCCACCTGCCTAGTGTTGCCTGCGATAAGTAGGTAGCTGTGAAGGCGGTGTTGGGAGTGGATGGGAACCATAACCCCTAACCTACACAATGTTGGGAAACTAGTTCCTGTGTGCTGCCTGCCTAGCTCCTTGTGTTTCTTGGAGCCAGGGAATTACAGCTGTCTCTCTGGAGACCCTGGGGAGAGAGGGAGCTTTCCCAGGAGGCTCCGCGGGGTCACTTCTCTCCTTAAGTAGTCCAACTGGACCCGACCCAAACTCAACTCATTAAAAAAAAATTTTTTTTTATTATGGTAAAAGTCACATAAAACATACTATTTTAGCCATATTTAACTGTATAGTTCAGTGGCACTAAGTACATTAACATTGTTGTGCAGCTCTCACCATGATCCATCTCCCCAGTTTTTCACCTTCCTAAACTGAAACTCTGTCCCCATTAAACACTAACTCCTGATTCCCCCTTCCTACCCCCAAGCTGCTGGCATCTGCCAATGTACTTTCTGGCTCTATGAATTTGACTCTTCTAAGTATCTCTAGGTATAAGTAGATACAGTATCAAATCATTCTTAATGCTTCCCAGCCCTTTTTTTTCCTAAGTCCATTCACTGTCATACCCAACTTTTCAAACACATACTCCCATTCCCTTTCCCTCAACTAATAACCCTGCTTCTCATTTCACTGGGAAAATATAAGCTATCAGAAGAGAATCTCCAGACTCACCCACCTACCTACTAATCTACCTCTGTACCTCTGTATGAACACTCCTCTAGTGCTCATCCCACAACTAAACCATGATTTGATATAACTCTAGTCTCTCCACTTGGGCACTAGATTTCACCCGACACCTTTAAAAAATTTTTTAAATTTATTTGGTTGCACCAAGTCTTAGTTGCAGCATGTGGAATCTAGTTCCCTAACCAGGGATCGAACCCAGGGCCCCTGCATTGGGAGCACAGAATCTTAGCCACTGGACCACCAGGGAAGTCCAATCTCACCTTTTTTTTTGTTGTTTATCAATTTCTCTCTCTCTCTCTCTCTCTTTTTTTTTTTTTTTGGCCAAGTGTCTTGTGGGATCTTAGTTCCCCCACCAGGGATTGAACCCTGGCCTGCAGTGAAAGCCACTGAGTCCTAACCATTGGACCACCAGAGAATTCTCTATTTATCAAGTTCTTGACTCCAGTGATTCCCTTACCTTGAAAACACACACACACACACACACACACGACTTTTATTTCCTTTCTCTCATCAACTACTGTCGCATTTCTAGCAAAGTTACTAGAAAATATCTATGTTTCTTGCTTCCAATTCCTTTTCTCTTGTTCTGTCTTTAAAGCAGTCTAATCAGACTTTTGCACTCATCACTCTACCAAAACTGCTCTTGTCAGAGTTACTGATAATCTTCATCTTGCTAAATATAATCACTGACTTTCAATTATTTTCTGCTTGACCTGTTAGCAGCACTTGACACAATTGATCACTCCTTCCTTGGTACAGTTTCTTCACTTAGTTTCTGTGACACCAGAGGTTTCTTGATTTTTCTTTCTACTCATTAGTGTTCCTCGGTTTCCTAGGCTGACTTCTCCCTACCCTTTTAATGTTAGAGCTCCTCAGGCTACAATCCTTGTTTCTCTTTCTTTATCCACGTCCACTTCCTTGGTCATCTCATCCAGTCTCTTGGATTTTTTAAAGTATAATCTATACACCAGCGATTGCCAAACTTATGACCCCATTACAAACCTGTCTCCTAAACTCCAGACTTATATCCAGTTGCCTTCTGGACATCTCCTTTTAAATGTCTCATGGGCACATCAATCTCAATTCGTCTAAAACTGAATTCATGAACTCCTAATCTTCCTAGTACCAACTCCTTGTTAATCTTCCCCAACTAAATTGATGGTGCCTCCAGCTTTCTAGCTGGTCAAGCCCCAAACCTTGGGGTCATCTTTGACTCCTTCTTTCTCTCCTGTTCACGTCCATTCTGACAGCAAATTCCAGTGGCTCTACCTCTAAATGGGTCCAAAACTGCCCAATACTCCTCATGTCTACTGCCTCTTTCTCCCTGGTTCAGACCCACTGCCCTCTTTCCCCTGAATTGTTGTAGTAACCTCATCATTAATCTCCCTGTTTCCATTCCTGCCCCCAGCCTCTGACTCCCTTACCACAATCTATTATCCACACATAGGATGCTTTTTGAATATGAAAATTGATGGGTTTTTATTGGCCGAGACACGTGCAGCTTGAGGGATGTTAGTTCCACAACCCGAGATTGAACCCTTGCCCTCGGCAGTGAAAGTGCAGAGTTCTAACCACTGAACCGCCAGGGAATTCCATGTAAATTAGATTTTTTATCACTCATCTTCTCAGAACCCTCCTATGGTTTCCATCAAATGCAGAGTAAAAGCCAAAGGCCTTAAAATGACCCCAAATTTGTTATAAGATATATGAACAATCTGTAGGATACCCCAGAACTGAGAGTACCTGGAGAAGAACAAATTTGGAAGAATGCTCCTCTCCAAGGCAGTGGGTGGAGGAATACCTTGCACATACCAACAAGTCTTTTTAATCTAATTTCAGAAGTTTCATGCACCCCTGACACACAACCAGATCTCATTTAGCAAAACTCTGCTCAATCAGAAAACTACATGGGAGAAACCTAAAGGATAACTGATTCAGTGTCTTCAACAAATCTACAGTGTGAAAAAAACTGGAGAGAGATGAGTGTAAATATTTAAGATTAAGAGTCTTCAGTTCAGTTCAGCTCATTCAGTCGAGACCCCCTGGACCGCAGCATGCCAGGCCTCTGTGTCCATCACCAATTCCTAGAGTTTACCCAAACTCATCTCCATTGAGTCAGTGATGCCATCCAACCATCTCATCCTCTGTAGTCTCCTTCTCCTCCTGCCCTCAATCTTTCCCAGTATCAGGGTCTTTTCAAATGAGTCAGCTCTTCACATCAGGTGGCCAAACTATTGGAGTTTCAGCTTCAACATCAGTCCTTCTAATGAACACTGAGGACTGATCTTTAGGATGGACTGGTTGGATCTCCTTGCAGTCCAAGGGACTCTCAAGAGTCTTCTCCAACACCACAGTTCAAAAGCATCAATTCTTCGGCGCTCAGCTTTCTTTATAGTCCAACTCTCACATCCATACGTAACTACTGGAAAAACCATAGCCTTGCCTAGACAGACCTTTGTTGGCAAAGTAATGTCTCTGCTTTTTAATATGCTGTCTAGGTTGGTCATAACTTTCCATCCAAGGAGCAAGTGCCTTTTAATTTCATGGCTGCAGTCACCATCTGCAGTGATTTTGGAGCCCCCCAAAATAAAGTCAGTCACTGTTTCCCCATCTATTTGCCATGAAGTGATGGGCCCAGATGCCATGATCTTAGTTTTTTGATTGTTGAGCTTTAAGCCAACTTTTTAGGAAGCATAACAATAAAATCCAGTATGTAGCCCTTGTTTGAATTCTGATTCAAACAGATTAAGCATAAAAGGACACTTTTGGGGACAACCAGGGAAATTTGCATAGAGCATTGGATAATAGTAGAGGATTGTTTTGTTAGCTGTGAAAACTTTTATATAGCAAAATTTTATTTTTTAGAGATGAGTGTCAAAGGACTTAGGGTCCTTTGATATCAAAGACATCATGATGTCTGGGATTTATTTTAAAATATTTCAATTAAGGAAAAAATAGATGAAGCAGTTTTGCAAGATGTTTATAATTAAGTGATGGGGTGTTAGGGATCTGGGGGTTCATGATAATACTCTGTTCTACTTTAGTGATTGAAATTTTCCATACTAAAGAGAAAATACAAACAAGCCCTGGTCTCTGCCATTCTGGTAGAGGCAAAAGGCTATCCAGGTCATCATAGCCATAGCCACTACCATCCATAGAATTGAAGAGCCATCTATAGATTTCCTGACTCTGGGGCAACAGTTAAGACTATTTCTTGTCACGGTGTTTTATTTGTTGTTTGTTGACTGGAAGACCCACTGAAATCCTGCAAAATAGATTTGATAAGTATTACTATTCCCTTTCTGGATCTTTCTAGGAATTTGTCCTTTTCATCTGTGTTGTCACATTTATGGGCATAGAGTTGCTCATATTAGTCTTTACCCTATTAATGTCTGTAGGGTCTGTAGTGATGTCTCCTCTTTCATGCCTTATATTTGTAATATATATTGTCTTCTTTTTGACACAGATAAGTAAACAGATGCCAGAAAGGAGAAATGATTCAGGTCAAGACTGCAGAGCCAGCTGGACCATCCTTACTTCTGCTGCCTTGCCTGGCTGTTGGGTTGATCATCCTTTTTGAGACTCCATTATCCCCAGCCCCCAGCTTGCATATATTCCATACTCCAGGCCTAGTATGTAATCTGACGTGCAAGAACCCTACTACATACTCAGGGCTCTCATTATCCTTGGCCTTCAAAGTGAATCCAACTTCTCAAAATGTTCTGTTGCCCTCTATTCCTGGATTCCCCACAAAAGCAAACTCAGGTGGAAGGAGTAGAATAAAGGAGAGGTTGGGATCGAGGGTGGCAAATCGCATAGATGGGCTACTTGCTAGAATCTGTTGGTTTGGCTTACCTGGAAAGAGGCAGTTTTGAAGTCTTCATAGTGGGAAGAGGAGATTGGGGAGGATCACCATTACTGGCAGTGACAACTTCCTCCACTTTATTAACTCTTTCCCTTTAACTTGTCTTTTTTTTTTTTTTTTAAGATTTACTTATTTATGGCTGTGGTGGGTCTTCACTGCTGCGCACAGGCTTTCTCTAGTTGCAGTGAGCACGGGCTTCTCCTTGTGGTGTGTTCTCTTGTTGTGGAACATGGGCTTAGTTGCTCCATGGCATATGGAATCCTTCTAGACCAGGGATTAAACCAGTGTCCTTTGCATTGCAAAGTGTATTCTTAACTCCAGACCATCAAGGAAGCCCCTCTTGTCTCCTTAATCACTAGAGAGAAGGATCATAAGTCCCTAGAATGTCCAGGGCCTATTAGAGTTTACACCTAATCTTTCAAATTTTCATTCTGTCATCCTCCCCCAAACCCATGTTTAGGTTGGCAAAGGAAGTGAAAGACATAGCCTTCCCTCCTTTGCTTTCTGCTTTAATCTCAAATGGCCTCATCTTTTAATGCCATCCAGTAATGAGGTCACCAGGTGGTACTGGCTAGAACGTTAAGTTTTTCCCATATTCTGAGGATTTTCTTGACACCCACCATAACAGGCTGTTTGGGAATTAGGCATCAGCATGAAGAACTATGATCAGGGAACTAGAGTCTGCCTCCACTGTGTACATCCAAGATCCAAGGGCAAAATGCTAGGTCTTTTGATTCTAAAATCCATTTTCTTTCCATTGTATCAATGCCTCTTATATTAATGCCAAATATACATTCATTTTTGTGCCAGGTGCTTCCCTTCCTCTGGTCTTTAGGGGAGAATGGTGGGGGGCAAGGAAGAAAGAGGACAAAGACAGACTCTTCTGCCAGAACGCCTCTGGAGGGTGAGCACCACTGGCTCTGGAGGAGTTTTCCCACTCTCAGGAGTAGGTGAGTGTCTGGTCTCCCTGGCTACCTTCCTAGAGAAGCAATGTTTGAGGAAAAAAGGACCCATCACGGTGCTTGTTGTAAATGAGAACCTCCTCTTTATTCCATGTATAAAGGCTAGTTTCTGGAATTGTCCAGGGAAAGAGCTTTGGCCTGGCTCTACCTCCCTGTGAGTCCTAGGGGTAAAGGTCTAGATCCTGGTGACAAGGCCTTTCTCCAGGTAGGAATGAAAAGCCCCGCCTCTTCAGTCCCAAATCAGAGAGTAGGAGCAGCTACATAGGGCAGTTCATTGGTGAGGTGTAAATCAGCTTCCGGCAGGCTCTTCCAGGCAAGCTCTAAGATCCCATACTGGGCAATGCCCATGGGCAGCATGGTACGCACACTGTTCTGCCCAGGGAGGGGAACCACCTCCTGGAATGCCAGAGGCTCTTTAGAGGCTTGAGAGCCACCACAGAGCAGGTGGTAGAACAACCGCTCCCCAGGGGCTAGCTCCACGGCCCTTAGGGCCTCTTTGTAAGTGACCTCTTGGAATTGGGGCTCTTCTCTCAGTAGCAAGTCCTGCATCAGCTTCTGGATTCGGGGAGACTTAAGCTGGTAAAGGTCCATAAGACGGTTGAATTGTTCCATCCACGCAGCACTGTCTCTTGCGTATCGCTCCTGCAACATCCGCAGAACGTGGTACAGTGCCACAAACGTCTCCCACAGAGGCACCTCCTCCTTTACTTTAGAGACGGGTCGTGCCTTCTTCTCCAACTTGGGCAACCTGGAAAACCTGCCCTTATCCTTAAAAGCCCAGAAGTCTTTCTGAAACATCAGCGCCAGGGTTTGTTTTTCAACACAGTCCAGGGCACCTGTGAAAATGTCTCTTGTGGCAGAATCATAGTATCGCATCTCCATCCCCCTGAGAGCAGTGGCTATCTGCTTTGCCCGCGCACTCCGGTAAGGCTCTCCCAGAAGATGCCAGTTGATAGCCTTCGGGTCTGGGATCCCTTTGGTAGCTAACAGAGACTTTGGTGTGGATGTTTGAGCCAGATGTTTGAGCCAGCTCTCCTTTTCCTTTCCTTTGATGGGAGGGATCACTTTGAGGTACTTTGGACCCAGGGGCTCCTTACTGGGCTTGGAGACATGTGTGCCTCGGGATTCCATGATCTGCTTGTGATGGTACATGATGGCTTCGAGCTTGGCCAGGTGCATCCACTCTAAGTTCTCCTTTGCGGTGAGGTCTTTGAGAAGCTGGCACAGTCGGTGGAAACTATCCCTGGAAAGCTGTTCTCCCGCCTCCATCTTTTCTAGGACATGGCGGATCCACTCTACATCCGAGACACTGATGTCTGTGTAGATTTCCTCAGCCAGGATTTTGGACAAAGGTAATTGTACCTCACTCTGTTTCTTCAGAGATGGATGACGCTGCAGGATCCACTGCCACTTGGCCCCCAGTGGTTTGCCTTGGAGTTTCTGAGCTTCCATGGTCTTCCTCAGCATGTGGGATAAATATGGGGTCTCTAAGTCAGGCTCCTGGGCCTCCAAAACTATATCCAAAACTTGTAGAGGTATGGGCTTATATTTCTTCAACAGTTCTTGTTTATCTATAAACCCTGCCCCTGGGAATACTCCAGGCTTCCCAAATGCTATGGCCTTATCTTCCCAGGATATTTGTTTAGTTAGCACTGGCTCTGATAGCTTCTCTTTGCTCCCCAGAACGACTGAGATCAGTTGCTTGGAAGGGCTTTTCAGAACTTCCAGTTTTACAGCACTGCTTTTGATGTCAGGGATTCTTTTTTCAATAGAAAGGACTTCTTCTCTTCCTCTTAAGTGCTTTTTTCCTCCTTCTGGTAACTTATATATTTTTTCTCTTTTAAAAATTGTTTTTTTCTTGTCTACCTCTTTTTCTAACAAGATTCTGTGCTCTCCTTCCTCTTTCTCACTCAGATGTTCCATCTCTTCATCACTTGTGCTTTCCTCCTCAACTACTTCCTCTTTCCCCTCTTCCTTCTCTTCCTTTTCCTGCACTTTTTTTTTCTTTTTCCTTTTCTTCTTCTTCCTCTCCTTCCCTTCCTCTTCCTCCTTCACCAACTCCTCCTCTACCATTCCCTCTTCCTTCACCTCCTCCTCTTCCATTTCCTCCTCTTCCTCCTCCTCTTCCTCTTCTTCCTCCTCTTCTTCCTCCTCCTCCTCGGACAAACTCTCTTGCTCTATTTCATCTAACAGGCGTTCAATTTCTTCAGAAGAGCTCTCCTCACTTTTCACACTTTTCACCTCGTCCTCTTGGCTGAGTAACTCTTCCTGTTGTGTATCAGCTGTCTTTAGCTTTTCTCTTTTTCTTGACTTTTGTTTAAGGAATGACTTTGCCTCTTCTTCCTCTGTTGTTTCTTCTTCCTCTATTTCCTGTATGACATCTCTCTGTTGCCTGGCCAATACGCTTTCTTGTTCAGTAATATTTTTCTCCCTCTTTATCAATCTTCTAATTTCCTTGGCTAGTCTTCTCTGCCTCTTAGCCAGTTTCTTCTCATCTATGGTAATTTCTGGTTGTTCCTTGGAAAAATCCCAGTCCTTGGCATCAAGTTCATTCTGTACCTCGTTCAATTCCCTTTCCTTAAGGACAAATAACCTCTTTAACTTTGTCATCTCTATTTCTTCCTGGGTTAGTTTCCTTTCTTCTTTAATAAGGTCTTGAAGTGTCTTTAAGGCTTTGCTGCTCACTTTTAATGGTTCCTTGGAAATGCCCTTGCTTTCTTTAGCTAATTTTCTTAGTAACCTGGCTAGCTTCCTTTGTTCCTGGGCATATACTCTCTCTCCTCTGGTAAATTCCAGTTTTTCTTTGGCCATGTCTGTTTGCTCTGTGGCCAGGATCCTTTCTTCATAGAGCAATATCTTTTCCTCTAGTGACAATTTCCTCTTGATTAGCTCTAGTTCATCCTTAGTTGGTCTTTTCTCTTTGGAAGTTTCTTGAGTTTCTTCCTTAAAGAGAATTTCCTTTTGCTCAGCCAGTGTCTCTTTCTCCCAGGTCAGTATTTTCATTTCCATGTCCAGTGCCTTTTCTTCCCTGGTAGTAGACCAGTCACCTCTGAGCTGGTTCAGTTCTTGGAACATTGCCCTCTTCCCCATGGCTAATTTCATTTTGTCATGGGCTACTTTGTGCTGTTTCTCAGCCAGGCTTCCCTCTAATTGGGTCAGTTTCTCCTCAACGGTAGCCAGTTTCTCCTTCTTCTGGAAGAGTTTCTCCTTTTCCTCCATCAGCTTCTTCTCTATCTGAACCAGCCTATTCTTATACATGTCATACTCCTCCTTCTCAGGGACTGATTTCTTTCTGTTCTGGATGAGGATTTCTTGGAGCCGGATTAAGTTTTCCCTCCTCTGAGCCAATTTCACTTTCTCCTGAGCCAGTTTCTCCTTCTCCTGGGCCAGGTTTTTTAGCCTCCAGGCCAGTATTTCCTTGCTTTGGGGAAGTTCCTCCATGTTTTGGACAAGCTTAGTCTTCTCCTGGGCCAGTTTCTGCTTATTCTTTTTCAATTTCTCCCTTTTCTGGGCAAGTTTTGCCTCCTTCACTGTCAGTGTTTCCATGTTCTGGGCCAGTTTCTTCTCTTCCTGGATCAGTAGCTCTTCCTCTTGGGCCAGTTTCTGCTTTTTCTCCATCAGTTGCTCCCTCTTCTGGGTAAGTTTTTCCTCTTCTCCAGGAAGTTTTACCCTGTCTTGGGCTAGTTCCTTCTCTTCTTGGATCAGCAGCTCTTCTTCCCGGGTCAATTTATGCTTATTCTCCATCAGTTGCTCCCTTTTCTGATCAAGTCCTTCCTTTTCCTCAGACAGATTTTGTTTGTCCTGGGACAGTCTCTTCTTCTCCTGAACCAGCAGTTCTTCCTCCTGGATCACTGCTTTCTCTTCCGCATCCAGTTTCTCTTCTTGCGATGACAGTGTCATCTCTTCCTGATCCAGCCTGTCCCCTTCATTGATTAGTTCCTCCTCTTCCTGATTCAGTTCCTCTTCTTTCACAGCCAGTTCCTCCTCTTCCCAGGTCAGATCCTCCAATTCCTGGGCTAGTTCCTTTTCTTGCCATGCTAGATCTAGCTCCTTCTGGGCCAGTTTATCCAATTTCTGCATCATTATCTTTTTGACTTCAGCTAGCTTCCCTCCTTTCTTTGCTATGTTCTCTTCTTCTCGGGCCAGTTTCTCCAATTTCTTGGCTAGTCTCTTCCTTTGCTGGGCCAATTTCTCTGCATCTTGGCTCAGCATCTCCTCTATTTGGGCTAGTTTTTCCTCATTCTGGATAAGCTTCCTCTCCATCTGGACCATTTTCCTGTCTTTCTCGGCCAGTTTCTCATACTCTTGGGCCATTTTCCTCTCTTCCTGAGCTAGTCTCCTCTCTTCATGTGCTAGCTTCTCCTCTTCCTGAGCTAGCTTCCTCTCTTCTTGGGCCCGTCTTCTTTCAGCCTTGGCCCGTTTTCGCTCAGCCTGGGCCTGTTTGTATTCTTGGTGGATCTGCCTCTGCTCTTCCGTCATTGGTGCTTCTCCTTCTTCTTCTTCTTCTTCTTCTTCTGCTGCTGCTGTTGCTTCTGCTTCTTCTTCCCACTCCTGAGGTGGTTCTTCCTCCAGGGTCACTTCCTCCTGAGTCACCAACATCTTCTCCCTGGCCCTGGCTGACATCTTTTCCCAGATCTGTGACCATTCATCCCATGTCCGCTTCGTCTTGTCCCTTCTGACTTGTCCCTCTTCTGCATCTGGGAGCAGCGGCTCTTCCTCCTCAGGTAGTTGCTCCTCTTCCTGATGACGCTGGCTTTCCCATGTGTTCTTCCATTCATCCCATGATATCCTTGTCTCACCGAAAGCATTTTTCCATTGATCCCATGACTTCTTCCACTCCTGCCAAGACAGTTTTATCTCATCCTTAAGTGGCCTTCTTTCTTGCTCAACCACTTTCTCCTTTAATTTGGCCACCTCCTCCACTTCCTGACTCATGCCCCTCTCTTCTTTGGCTATCTTCTCTTTTTTATCCACTTTTATCTCCTGCTGGACTGCTTTCCTCTGTTTAGAAGGTTTAGAGGATTTTTTCTCTTCTTTCTTTGATACTCGTTTTCCCTTGCTTAGTTCTGGTTGTGCAAAAAGAACTTTCTTCTTCTTGCCTTTTTTTGGACTTACATGGGTTTCCCACAGGTCCTGCATGTCCTTTTCTGTCTTTTGCTCTTGCGTCTCTCTTGTCTCCTCTTCCATGCCTCTGATCACCATGTCCTCTCTAATTGCTGATCCGTGAATAAAAACTGGTTTCTCCTCTGGCCAGACTATATCCCAGTCAAGGTCCTCAAGCAGTTCCTCACTGTCTTTCTTCAGCAGGGGGCAGATCTCCTGAAAAAGCTCCCAGCTGGGCCGTCGATCAGCCAGCATCTCCTGAGCCGTGGTCACTAGCTCATTGTTGAGAGCTTCTAACATTTTTGTCTGGGAACCAGATATCCTCAGGGTCATAAGACGACACAGGTCGTCCCGCCACATCAAGCCATCTCTAGACCTGAGGCCAGGAGCTCCAGAGGCACCCCGCCCTGTGCCTTGCAGTGGCTTCGTAATTGAGTCTGTCGTTCCAGTATGTGGTAATCCCTCATGTGTAACTTTAGCGTCTGTTACTTTCCTTTTGCGCCTCTTCATGGTTTTCTGAGGTACTGATTTACGGCCTCTTTTGTCACGTGTCTTCCTCAACATCTTCATGGTCAAGGCCACGTGATCCTTTGAGGCATCTACCTCTGAAGATTGTTGTTCATCATCTTTTGCAACCTTTAATATACTGGAGGCTGAAGACCTAGTCTCCTCCACCTCAGTGGGTGCAGCTTCACTCTGATCACCTTCATCCTCTAAGGGACCTGGCTCTGTGCCAGTTTCTTTGGGCTTCTTGAGGCTCCGCAAAAATTTTCGGGCTATAGGGAAAATCAGGAGATGCAGATAAGGAAAGCATGGGAGGCTTAGATAACACCCTTCCCAACTGAGCTAAGATGAACCGCCCTAACAGAAGTAGTGACAGAGGGGGCTGAGGCCTTTAACAAGAAGGCCTTCTCCTTGCTTTACCCCCAGTGCCTTCCTTCCCTCTTCCCCTCTCCACCCCACCTCTGCCGAGTCCCACAGAGATAGGTTTTGGGGTCCCTCTTAATTTGGGTGGATCCTTCCTAGGAGGGTTCTTTTCTGTGAAAGGATCTTTCCACTTATCTCTGTTCTTCTCTGATACCTCTTGTCTCACTTTAGCCCTAACTGCCCTGCCCCTTGGGGACCCGAGGCATGAATCAGATTTTACCCCATACATACTGTGCTTTCTGACTACTGGTCGGCCCCGTCTTGGGCCTTTGCTGTGCTTGAAGGCAGCTTCAGGTTCTTCAGGGACAGTATCAGTTTCCTTGGAAAGGGCAGTAAGTTCAGAAGCCCCTGAGACATCTAAAGTAAAAGTAGGCTTTTCATCACCCTGGTATAAGGTCAGGTTTTCATTCAATCGCTGCACCACTTGAGTATGAAGGATTTGGAGATCTGGGGCTCGCAGTCCCAGCAGACGGTCCAAGGTTTCCTCCCCAACCATTTCCTGCCTATGAAAGTCAAAGGAGAGAAAGGACCATGCTGAATCAGGGACAAGAAGGAGAACAAGAAGGAAAGAACTGTTATAGAACTGGCAGGAAACTGGGCAATGTAACTCACAGAGACAGCATATTTAGAGGAAATGATGGCCAAGAAGAAAGAAAAAGTCTAGGAAGTCAAGATGGCAATGAATGGAGTGACCTGAATGGGGGCTTCCAGGGTAGAAGAAAAGGGTGAAGGGGGTTCTTAAAGAGGCAGGGGACAAACAGGAACAGAAGAAGAAATGGAGAAAGGAGTGGGCAGTTAGGGGATCATCAGATAGGCTAGGAATGGGAAAAGACTATGAACAAGGAAAAAAGACAGGAAGAGCTCATGAACAGAGATGAAGAGACAGTGAAGGAAGGGAAGGGGAAAATGGGGAAGAGGAAGAAGAAAATCAGAAGCTAGTAAAGAATGGAGGAAGGCACAAAGAACTTACTGCATCTCCCGGAAAGTCTCTCGATTCTGGACCAAGTTCAAGAGTGAGGTCTTAGTATGGATTCCAGTATCGGCCATGAGGCTCAGGGTCTTATTCCTCACTCTCTCATCTTTGTCCATTAGTCCCTGGGCCAGAGGCACGGCAAAGAGATGAGTAATCATTCCTAGACGCTTCAGCCCTTCCCAGGCCAGCTCTCGAATCAGTGGGTTGGAATTGGTTGTATCATCCAATAGACGGTGGGCTGTTTCAGAGCGCAGGGGTGGAGACACCTGGTAAGAGGCAAAGATCTGCCCGAGAGCACCAATACAGCACTGGTACTTCAATGGAGTGGCATGGATTATAATATTGAGAATTGTCTCTATCAGGCTATTGATAGCAATTTCACTCATCTTTTTTCCCAGCCAACTGCGGTTTGCTGAGTCTGTAAGAACAGTGTAAGTGATATCCTTGGATGCTCTTGTGAGGAGGAAGTCTTCATCTTCCCTTTCATGTATGTATGGTCCCACGTCACTTATAGCTCTTGCCCGGCTGTGCCAGAAGAAGAATTGTTGAGACTTGTCCCATTCCAGCTCCCGCACAGGTGAGTGCAGGCTGCACTGCAGGGATATCGGGCTGCCCTCTGGCCAGAGACGGGCCCGGATCACTGAGTTAGGGATGTAGCAATCTGGAGCCAAGAGCCATTCCCGCCCATGACCAAAGTAGCATTGCAGTATCTGATAGGGGTTGAGTTCATCCCAGGTAGTCAGCTGTAGCTGGGGAGGAAGCACATAATGGAAATAAGGTGGTTTTTTCACCTGTGACGCATCAGCTTCCTTATACCCGAAATCATGTTTGAAGGAAGAGAGTAGCACAGGGCTCCCTTGCTCGTCTTCTTCAATGACATGTGGCACATTATGATCAAAGGCAATGGCCCGATGATTGACGAGACTCTCCAGACCCACCAGTTGCTGCTGCCCATGTCCAGGGTAGATATACTTGGGCACAAACATGGTCTCGAAGGAGAAGAAGAAGCTTGGTATGAAAGGCTTAGGGACTTCGAGCACTTCATCTGTCAGACCCATAAGGGAGAGGCGAACCAGCAGGGATGCGGGAAGCAGCTTTAAACAGGACACCAGATAAAGACTCTGGTTGAAAGTTACAAGCAGGTCACCCCGGTCATTTGCAAAGCAGAGTGGGCCAAAGTGCAGTGATGAGTCCAGCATGGCTATGAGTCTCCCATGGAAATTCCAGATCCGGACAGAGCCATCACTGCCACCCGTGACAAAAAGACTCAGGGACAGGCAGACATCAAAAGAGATGATGGTGCATTGGTGCAAAGGCAAGGTCTCTATGAACATTGAGCCATCCTGTGAGCCAGAAGACAGAAAGTCATGGAACTTCCAGAGACGCAGGCAGTTAGTCTGGGTGATGGCACCCACTGACTTGGGCAAGAGTATCAAGTGTGTTAGCTGACAGCTGCAGAAAATGCTGGCAAGGGTCCGCAGTTTCACTCTGACCCCTTCAAGCACAGCTTCTGAGAGGTGTATGTAGTCATCCATTCCATAGGAACAGAGCAAAGAGTTTTCTCGGCTACCAGAGAGCCCTCCAGGCAGTGTAGAGAGGGCTAAGACGGCCCCAAAGTGCATGTATGTCTCAATCCGGGCACAGCTGTGCTGGGAGAGCACTCTAATCACACCACTCTGGTATCCAGAGAACATGAGTCCTTCTAGACCCCGGCCCAGGTGGAAGTGCCCATAAGCCAGGCACTGTACCAGGTCCTGAGAATCTGGTGAGGCACATAAGAGATACTTGGCCATGCAAGGGGAGCGGGTGGTGTCAAAGACCAGCACGTCTGGGCTACCTGTTGCTACAAAGAGCTCCTCTTTATTGGGGTCGTAGGCCCAATCCGTGGCCTGGTCCAGGATTGAGAAGGGCCAGGTGATGACCAGGAGATTCCCTGTTATCGGGGACACGAAGCGCAGCAGGCCATCCTCGGTGGTGCACAGGATCCGGAACCAGTTAGTGCCACAGCGGACCCGGCGCATCTGCTGTGGAGTGGAGCCACAGACATTGAAGAGGCTATAGAAGAAGGGCAGGTTGCGCAAGGAGAAAGAGTGGGTAGTCTGGCAGAAGAAAGTGGTGTTGTCAATAAACTGGAGCCGATACAGCTCCTCGCCCAGTTCGAGCCGCCGCAGTAGATTGCCTGAAGTCAGATTCCACTCCTTGATTATGCCCTCCCGGCCAGCTGTGAGTAGGGTGTGGGCTTCTGGCTGGCTGCGGATACAGATCACCGAAGAGAAGTGGGCCTTGAAAGTGTGGAGGCAGTGGCCCCAATTGAGGTTCCACACTTGGATCTCCCCAGTCTTGTTTCCGGCATAAAGAAAGCCCTGCTCAGAACAGGTGAAGCAGCAGGTGATCGAGGAGCCACTGATGGTGGAAGAGAACTTTTTCACCTCTGCCAGGAGGCCATGGCCCTGGCGCTCCAGGACCCTCACCACATTCTCGCACATGGCAAGCAGGGAGCCGTTGGGGCCGTTCAGCACGATGTCATGGACCAACTCATCACCAGGAAGGGAGACCATGTGGGCTATTTGGAGACCTCTGCCGCTGCGCTCAATGGTCCAGGTGACCACTGCCCCCAGGATGCCTGACAGAAGCATCTTCATTTCTGGGTCATAGCAGAGGCAGGTGATGTTAAAGCGACAGGGTACCACCCCCAGGGATTTGAATGACCGAAGGTGATCCCCGAAGAGCCGCAGGAGCAGGTCACCACAGTAGACCACGAGGATATGAAAGGAACCTGTATGGACCATGGACTGGATGGGTGGCAGTCGATCTGTCATGGAAAACATTCTCTTCTCCACCATGTCCTCAGTCTTGCTCTTCATCCATACTACAGCCTGAGAGAGAATAAGATGGAAAGTATCTAGGGTAGATAGTAGAAGAGCAAAGGGCAGAGTAGTCAGCTATTTTTCTCTTGCTAAGGAGAAGTTGGAAGATCCTAGAGTGACTTTACCCACTGGTTTGAGGAAGTGGAAATACTGTAAAATCAGGAAACCTAGGACTCTTTCCCTAACCTTGGCCTACTTTAGGAAAAGAATAATATCTACTCAACATGGAGATGGTAACTGGAGAAAGGATGAAGGAGGACTCCTGGGTCCAGATCATGTTCACTCAAGGGGTATATCTTCCTGGATTAATCTAGGGTCAGAAGTTACATAGGCATGGCCCCCACTTAGAATGGGCTAAGGAGAAGAAAGACTGGGGAGTTTTACCTGTATTTCTTTTGTGCTTGTTGTCACCCAAGAGAGGGAAGAAAAGAAGTGGGCATCACTGAAGTAGTAGCATATAAGCGGCATGTTTTGAGGATAGCGAGACTCTTTGAATAGGATCTGGGACCGGTCACTCAACACAACTACATCAGTCTTCAGGTCATCTAAATTTTGCTGGGAAGAGGCATGGCATTAAACTCAGAGACCAGGAACACACATACACTAAATATATTCTCACGCAAGTCACAATCGAAACCATTGTCAAATTTCTGCCTCAGCCCCAAGGATCACTCCTGTGACACCCACACATGCAGTTTATCACCTGTGGACACCTGCACTACACAAGCATGGAACAAAACCCTCAACACAAGGGTGAACCAAACCACTGTAGGGTCTATGTGAGCATCAGGGGAAACTGATATTCCTTCCAACGTGAAGTTAGCTATACCTGTCCTTGAACATTTTCCCTTGTGTCTAATAGGGTACACATGTCATGAGAGAAACATTTAACAGATTATAAAGGCAAGTACACTGCCATATGCCCACAGGTAAAGTAACAGGGTGTCCCAAAAGTCAGTGCAGCTTTATTAAAGCCTAAAATTGCACTAAGTAAGACTTTCAGGACATGCTACCTGGCCTTTAAATTTGACAGAGGACAATAACCTATCTATACACACACACATACACACATGTGTATATATGATCCCATGGTGACAGAGCATGTGCTATGAAACATGCACCTGGCATCCTTCTACAAAGAGTCAAGTCACAGCAAACCTGAGGTTGGCAAATGTTCTCTCTGGTACCTTCTTCCTTCTCGTCTAGAAAAATCTCTCTTCCCAGAGGGTGAGTTCTTCTGACCGTGCTCCAAAGTGTTCACCTCTCACTATCAAAATGTCCCAGCAAGAGGTCTCTAGGCTCACTTGGAAGTTGATGGCCCACTTCCTGCTATGGGGATAGTTGTCCTTATGATCTTCCCTGCCTGCTTCCTCTTTCCATAGGTGATCTATGCTCCTCTGAAAGGCTCATAACTTTTCTGACAGACAGGGACCAATAACATGTCTGTCCTACATATACATTACCGTGCTTTTCTGTATCATGTCACTTAGAAGGTATTTAAAGTCCTTCCACAGGGGGATGAGTCTGGGAGAAGTCATCACGTCGATTATTTGCTGGTCTTCCTCAGGACTGTTGTTTAAAAACCGGTGGGAATCCGAACAGCTTAGCCACTGCTGCTTTTTGAGAGCTGGAAATCAGAAGTCCAGAGCCATGAACTCATGTTTATTGGACACTTTTTGAATGTCAGGAACTATGCATAAGACATACATTCTTAGGAGGAGAAGGGGATGACAGAGGATGAGATGGTTGGATGGCATCACCGACTTAATGACATGAATTTGAGCAAGCTCTGGGAGATGGTGAAGGATAGGGAAGCCTGGTGTGCTGCAGTCCATGGGGTCGCAAAGAGTTGGACATGACTGGGTGACTGAACAACAACAACAACAGCCTGGGGAGGTAGGTATTATCTCATTTGAGAAAACTGAGGCTTGGAGAGGGTAAGTAAAGGAGATGGGGCTTTAATCTTAGCATGGGCTGTCAGATCCAATAGAATATTCCAGGGGAAGGAAGCAGAGAAACCTAAAGGGGCTGGAAAGGAATACTGCCATTGGCAAATAGTTATTCTTCGTTGGTGGTGGGCTGTCAAGAGAGCTTTCTGCCAGGACTAGTAGTTCCCAAAGTGTGGTCCTGTGACCTCTTGCACCATGATTCTTGGGGGAGAGGTTCGTCTTAAAATGCAGATCCTTAGGTACTGAGGGCCTCCCTGATAGCTCAGTTGGTAAAGAATGCCCTGCAATGCAGGAGACCCAGTTTGATTCCTGGGTCAGGAAAATCTGCTGTAGAAGGGATAGGTTACTCACTCCAGTATTCTTGGGCTTTCCCGGTAGGCTCAGCTGGTAAAGAATCCACCTGCAATTGGGGAGACCTGCACTGCGTTCGATCCCTGGGTTGGAAAGGTCCCCTGGAGAAGGGAAAGGCTATCCACTCCAGTATTCTGGCCTGGAGAAATCCATGGACTGTATAATCCATGGGGTCGCAAAGAGTCAGACACGACAGAGTCACTTTCACTTTCAGGTACTGAAGCAGAACCATGGCAGTGGGATCCTGAGTCCTTCCCTTGTAATAAGCTCCCTAGGTGACTCAGTGGATGTTTAAGTTCAACTCCTGAAACAGGAAATCAAGATAAAAGGTGCCCAGGACTAAGAGTCAGCCCCACGTAGTCCAGCTGGAGAAAGAATCCAGTCATTCAGCCATGCAGGCTTTCCCAGGCTTGTGGAATCAAGTCACTTTCTTGTGTGTGATACATCTGCTATTCATCTTCTTCCTCCCATCCCCTTCTCTCTAGCCTTCATGAGGATAAACCTCTACTTTTTCTGACTGGATGTGAATAAAGCCTACTTTTAACAAGTCCCCTTTGTCAGGGAGTCTATCATTACTGGTCTGACGATGGACTTGTTTTCCTTATTTGTATTGATAATATGAAAATGCCAGTCTCGCCTACTTCACAGGATTGTTGCAAGGATCAAAGATGATAATTCCTGTGAATACCTTTTAAAGTATACTCTGAAGCAACAGACAGTTATGACTGCTGTTTTTAGGCTGGTTTGGTTCTCCAGAGAAGTAGTTATTTCCTCCCAACCTATACTTTGTACTTTTCAGTTGCTCTGGAAACATTATAACTAAATTTATAGTCTGGCCAGCAGGGGGCAGTGGAAGCCATTCTTGCACATGCCAGATGAAGGAAAACTGGTGGACTTTAAAAAAGTAGTCCCCAAAGGGCAATCCTCAGGACAGCAGCATCAACATCATCTGGGAACATGTTAGGAATGCAATGGCCCTACCCTTAACCTACTAAATTGTAAGTCATAAGGGTAACGCCAAAAATTGAGTTTTAAGCAGCCAACCTTAAAGTCTAGGAACTGGTGGTTTGGAGAACTCTTGGAATTCCAGGTCATTTGGCCAGGGCATCCTGAGGTAAGGTCAGCAGAACCCACCCTCTTGCGTGGCTAAGCCTAGACTGTGTGTTTCCACAGAGACATGATGGCTGGATTTGGGGCAGAGGGAGCAGCAGGCAAAGCTTATCATCATCTCATGTGTAGCGTGGGTAAGAGCCCTCCCCTCCCCCCCCAAAAAACCCCCACAATCAATCATTTCATGAGTTCTCGAAAGAAATCTGAGAGGCAGATCCTGTCACCTCCATTGTATGGATAAAAAGTGTGAATTCAGAGAGGTGAAGGATGCAAACAGAGCTATGCATGGTAGGCTCAAGACTAAGACTCAACCCACAGTTCAGGATTCTCCTCTCCTTTCAGAGAAGCAGGAGGTTCTCCCAGCTGAGGCTAAGTGAGCTCTCTGCCTCACAAACTCACTGATGAGAGCTGGGGACTGGCTTTCAGACATTAGCATCCTGTGTTTCTTCTCTCCCAAAGGCTGCGCGCTGCCCTCCTGCTGTATATCTTTTTCCATTCTATTTCCCTGTGACCCTGCACTTGCTGACCGCCTTTGTGGAGCCACTGTGACCTGCTGAAATGGATCAGTGGGTGGCCCCTCAGGCCAGGGCTCCATAGCGCAGAACTATACACTCCCGCCCCCAGCTCCTTCTTGAGGCTCCAGAGCTACTGAGAGAGTGGTCACTTAGAGTCAACAAATCTGCCGTCACTGCCATAAGTTTCCATTTTTCCTAATATCTCCTCTGGGTTCAAGCTTCTCTCAACCAGCTTATAAAAAGCAAGTGGTTGGGACCCTTGAGGGCATATTCTTTGGAGGTTAGTAAGAAAGAAGTCCTCCAACCCCCAAACCTCTGTTTGTTGTTATTTTGGGAAGTTTTGTTTGTTCATTTTTTTGTGTGGGATCTTAGTTCCCTGACCAGGGATCAAATGTGTGCCCCCTGCAGTGGAAGCACAGAGTCCTAACCACTGGAATGCCAGGGAATTCCCTGTTTTTTGTTGTTCTTTTGACCACTTTCTCCCATCTCATACACTGGTCTCCTTAGAGGAAACCTCTCCTATAATCTCCCACTTTGATTCCCTAATCCCATTACCTGTCCTTAAAAGCAAGTCCAGAGTGAGCTTCAGATGCCTTAAGCCCAATGATTTTGACTTTTTAATATCTTGATAACTGAAAGATGATCTAATGCGAAGTCATGCAGCCAACCTAGTGGAGTCAGTATGTGGGGGCCGAGATATGGTATGTAATTATGACTATGAAGACAAACTAGGTCTATTATTGGACACTGATGCTGGCACCACATCCTTTTTCTTATCTGCAGTCCATTCCAAGGTACAGTGCTCTGTTGATGGTGGGCTGGAAGGCCAGCATCCTGTGAGCCCTGCCTTTGTAATACAGAGAAGTGACTCTAGGGGGCACTGCATCCCATGTCACTGTTGGGCCCTATTTAAGACAGAAAAGAACAAAGTATTGTGAGTATGTATAACAGGGAAACCTGACCACCCTAAAGAATAGTGATGTGAGGTAAAGCCCTGCATGGATCTTATAGCCTTGCAGGTGGCTCATATGTTTGGGGACAGCGATGCAGAAAGCCCAGCTGACATCAGTTGACTGGAGTCAGAGGGACTGGAAAGCCAGAGGGCAATCTCAGCTTACTCTGTTGTTGTTTTTTGAATGACATTTCTAATGAGCTAAAGTCTGTCCCCAAGGCCTGGACTACTACTCTGGTCTTATAAGTGATGTCACAGCTAGGGCTGGGACTGGAATGCATTTAATACACTATATGGAAAGAAACAATGTTCCAGGCTGAAAAACATGTATTACCAGGGTGGGCAAGTTCCTATTAGGTAAAGAGTTATCCATTCAGCATGGGAGTAGTGATAGCATCCAGAAATGGTTAAGGTTGTAAAGTGGTAGGTAGGTACTTTACATATATTGTTTTAATACTATACAATAATTCTGTGACTTAGGTATCATCCTCCACTAATTGATAGCTAAGTCACAGAATGGACATGGTAAAAATATTCAAAACATACTAAGGAACATATACTGAAAAGAGAGTTACTTGTCCTATTTCCCTTTCAGAAAGGTAACTCTGGTTGTCTTTCTACAGGTGTTCTGTACACACACAAGGATGTATGTGGAAAAATACTACTTTTCTTACACAAATGTTAGTACGCTATATTGTTGTTTAATCACTAAATCATGTCAGATTCTTTTGCAATCCCATGGACTCTAGCCTATCAGGTTCCTCTGTCCATGGGATTTCCCAGGGAAGAATACTGGGCCCAGTTGCCATTTCCTTCTCCAGGGGATCTTTCAGACCCAGAGATTGAACCCGTGTATCCTACATTGGCAGGTGGATTCTTTACCACTGAGCCACCAGGGAAGCCCAGGTGTTATACACTGCATTTTTCTCACTTAATAATCTTAAAGGATTAACTCATATTAAAACATACAGTTCTGTCTCATTTTTCAACAGTTGTCAGCTGCATGGTATTCCATTGTCCGGCTGAACTATCATTTATCTAACGTCCATTAATAGAAATTGGGCAGTTTCCAGCCTTTTGCTATAACCCATGTCACAAATGAATATTTTTGTTAATGCCTCACAGTTTTAATTAACTTAAAACTGAAGCAATGTAAACCTTTTTTTCATTAAACATAACTTTATTTTAGATATACTGGCTTAAATTATTAAAATTTCACCTGTTTAATTTTTTAATGTAAATTTTAAAGTTGCAGATTTGGCTTGCATTATACTTCTATTAGTATTGCTTTAGATTATCACCTTCCGATGGTGGTCTGGACTTTGGTTCCTTGAGAGTAGGAACCGAATCTATCTTGATTTCTCCCTTGTCCTGATAATCACCCAAGCTGGCATGAAGTAGGTGCCTAATACATTTTTGTTGACTGAATGAGCAAATGAATTACCCTCTGCCCCTCTCCCAGGAAGAAGAAATATATACTTCCCAGCTCAGTCTCATTCAGCATCTTCTTGGAAGTAAGGAGGAGATGGGAAGGGTATTGACTGGGTTTTCTTGGCCAAAGAACCTTGCAATTCCAGCTAGTTCCTTCGGTAACCCCTTATGGAGTAGTAGGAACGCCAATAAAAAATGTCGGATCCTTGATTATGTCGGCATGTGGACTAAATTTTAACAAAATCTCCCCAGCCATAGGTACTCAACGAACACTGGTTACCCTAAGAATGTGCGATCAACGAATGAATGATAGGTAACATGGCTTCCAGGGCAACCCCATGGGTGGCGGTCAAGAGACTCCCGTCGAAGGCAGAGCTCCGGAGACTCCTACTACGGGGAGAGGCGACCAGACCGGAATCCCAACACATTCTGGCATCCCGGCTCTCCGCGTGGGAGGGAAGAAGGGCGTGTCCGCCTCCTCAAGGCTGGGGCCGCGCCTGTTACCTGCGACGACTGGGCTCCAGACAAGGGACGGGTACGGCGTGTGTGGCGGCACTCCGAAGCTATGTGAAGGGCCAGACCTAGAATAGGAGCGCCAGAGGAGCGACCTCGGGGATACTGCGGGAGGACTCGGCCAACAAAACGGTTAGCTCCCCAACCCCGCGCCCGGCGGACTGACCAAGGCAAGGGGAGTGAGCGCGCGTGCGCACTGGCGCGCGCCCGGCAGGAAAAAAGCCCAGCGCGAGACCCCGCGCGCGCGCGCGTTCGAAAGGAGAAAAAAAAGTCTTTCCCGCGGGGGCCCGCGGCAATTTAGGCCGGAGTTGGCCGGCGAGCGCGCGTGCGCGAGCGCGCATAGAAGCCTTTCTCCACAGCTCCCCTCGGTTGGGGGTCTAGCGCTGTGTTCCGCTGCTCCCGCTTCTCCAGAGGCTCGCGCCCTCGGGGTAAGTACCTCGCGCCTCGCGGAAAAGGAGAAAGAGGGTTTACTGAAGGAAGGGAGGAGGCGGATAGAGCTGGGAAAAAGGAAAAAACCGCCTTCGCAGAGCAAGGAACGCAGTCAACGGGTTGGAGTCTACAGAAGACACACCTCCATCCCTCACGCCCCTCGGGGCTGCGGAAGTACTCTGGAGACTCGAGCGGCACGGAGGCGACAGGTGGACTACCATTCCCAGAAGGCGGCGCGGCGCCGCGCCTACTGCTCCCGGCAGCACCTGCGCGTCAGGCTTTTTTCAGTTTGCGGCCGCCTAGGGCGAAACTACAGTTCCCAGGGGGCCTCGCGCGAAGCGGCTTGGAAGTGGGCAGCCTGGAAGTCACTCGGGCCACTGGAGCTGGCGGCGTCTCCAGCAAGCGGCGCTGATCTGGACCCCGCGGTCGTGGGGCCCGCGGGGCGGGCAGCCGGGACACCCAGGTGTGTGGCTGTGGGTGCAGGGTTGGCCTTGCGCTAGGGTAGCGAGGAGTCGATGTCCAGTCGGACCCCGAGGGTCAGCGCGGGCGAGCTACTGGGCGGCCGGCCGGGTGTGGGCACCGGCTGTTGGGGGGCGGCGGCGGCACTCTCGCCCCCTGGACCTGGCCGGATTCGTGCCCGCATGCTTCAACTTTCCAGACTAGCTACCCGGCGCCGTTGCGGAAAAGCATGGTATGGGAGTCGGGTAGCGGTGGGTTCGCGTACGGACTCTGCCTCTCGGGAGGTGCGATCTAGGGAAACCGCGCCGAACCTCAGTTTCTCCTTTCGGTCAAACCGGGGAAGAATAGTGTCTGTCTTATGCTGGGAATTCTGTTGAGATGTTGAGATCCGATGAATAAAGTGTTTGGTACATAGAAGACACTTACTGCTTGCTTGCTTTATTGTTAGCTCCGGAGAAATGGGATGAAGGTATTATCGACTGAGTGTGGTAAGCTGAGGGTGAGCCACATGGTTAGCGCTCTGTGCAAGGTGGCTGTTGTTAGGCGAAATTATTTTGCTAAGAGCTTCGGTTTTGAAGGCAGAGCCAGGTTCAAATTTAGGTTCTACCTTTTACCAGCTCTGTGACCTTGGGCGACAGACTTCACTGCTCTGTACCTTGGTTTTCTCTGTCTACAAAATGGGTATTTTTTAATAGCAGCCACCTTGTAGAGTCGTTTTGAGTATGCAGTGAGAATACCATTTGTGAAATGCTGAGAGCAGCAGCTGGCACATAGTCAGCATTTAATAAATGACCATTGATTCAGCGTTTTCCCGGTTTCTCCGAGACCCCCTGAGGGTGGGGCTCCGCCTGTAGTCTTGCTTTTCTAGTGGATCAGACTTATGACTGGTCTGGTTGATTTCCTCTCCTGCACCCTCAGGTTCCATCCGTGTAGAATGGGATAACAATATCAGCCTCAGAGGGTTGTAAGGATTTGCTGATACCGTGTTCCCAGTCCAGAGCCATCTCTCACTAAGTAGCAGCTCTTATATATTATAATTGTTCTTCTTCCATGTGCTCCATCTGGTCCAGAGCTTGCCTAACTGTGGTGGGATGTGACATGACAGCCCTTAGCTCCCCCACATATTCACTCCCAGCCTCTCTAGTGTCCCATCTGTGAAATGGTAGTCATAGGACATTTGTGCCAGGGTTGTTTCAATGATTCCAAAAGATAATTCATGTGTAGTATTCAGCACAGGGCCAGGTGCAGTTAATAAACATGCCTTGTTTTTCTTGATGGGCTTTTGCTGCTTATGTTTGTATTACAGTGCAGAGCAGGACAAGGTTAATGTCCCCTTGCCCCTAATTTTTACTCACCAAAGGTAAAATTGTGGAACATACTGCCATATAAGGGGCTGAGAAGAAATGGCACCGACTAGCTATTATCAGCAGGCCTCTTGCCCTCTCCCCAGCTCTCACACACTCCTGCCCCCAAATCGACCACTCTAGGGCTTTTAAGTGTTGTACCACTGTTGCCCGCACTTGACTATCTCAAAGCCCCATTAGCCCCCCGAGCTCCACCTCCACATGTGGGACCTGTGCTCCTTGATGTCCTCTGCTGACTTGATGTCCCCTTGGGTGCCATGAACTCAGAATGTTAAATCGAAGCTCCTTTTCCTCCCAGACCCAGTAGTCACCACCTTGGCAGATGGACCAAGCCGGAGACCTGGGAGTCTCTCTCCCCCAGGCTTCCCAGATGCAGTTGATTGGCAAGGAGGATGGTGCTGTCATTCCATAGCAACCATTTCATTGGCCTGTCTTGGTTTCTTGTCTGTGGGCCACTGAAAGTCCCCCTTGGCTACTGAAGGTGGCCTTTTCCAACACAAGGTTGAGTTGTTTCTTTCAAGTCACCAAGGATGAATTCATGTCAAACACTGTATCAGTAGGAGCCAGAGAAGGCACTGCAGACAGGGCCAGATGTCAGTGGCCACGAGCATGGAGGAAAAGCCCTGGCTGTCAGGGAGTCCGTTTCTAGCCTGGCTAAGCTTAGCTGAGTCGCTTGCTTTCTTTCTGCAAAGTTACCCAGTGTCAGCGGGTTAGAATATCCTCTGTGCAACAGGCCATCCTGAGTGTTTTGGGAGGCAGCACACGCACACCCAGGAAGAGGCTGGGCAGGGAGTGTGTTAGCTCTCCGTTTAGGGTGAGTCTGTCATCAGATCTGTCATTGTAATTGCTTTTTTTTTTTTTTTAAAGATTTTATTTATATATTCTTGGCTGTGCTGGGTGTTCCTTGCTGCACGTGGGTTTTCTCTAGTTGCAGTGAGCAGGGCTCACCGTTGTGGTGCACAGGCTTCTCCTTGCAGTGGCTTCTCTGGTTGCAGAGCACGGGTTCTCTGAGTCGTTGTGGTGCACCAGCTTAGTTGCTTCTTGGCATATGGGATCTTCTCAGACCAGGGATCAAACCCGTGTCCCCTGGGTTGGCAGGCGGATTCCTAACCCCTAGACTACCAGGGAAGCTCCTGTAATTGTAGTTTCACTTGGTGATGGGAACCTGTGGTCCCAAATTTGTTTTTATTTTTTTTATTAATTGATTGATTTTTTTTTTTTTTTTTTTGGTTGGCCATGTTGCTTGTTGGATCTTAGTTCCCTGACCAGGGATCGAACCTGGACTTCAGCAGTGAAAACTCCAAGTCTTAAGCACTGGATTGCCAGGGAATTCCCCCAAGTGCATTTTTTTGCATCTGAGGAAATAAAACAGTGACTTTAAAACAAAAATATTGGTCTTAATTGTTAGTGACAATAGCACGTGGGTTTTTAACAGTCTGTGCGGAACGGTCAGAGTTAAACATGAGCCTGTTTTTCAGACATTGCAGTTGTTAGGCGGTAAATCAAAAATGGAATTTAGAATGTGCAGTGATTGGCGCCTTTTTTTTCCCCTGTGAAAGTTATTTTGCTTATATTTCAAACTTCAGTTTAAAAAAATGACCCAGGTTATGATAACAGCTTAACCTTGTTGTGTGTATAATTTCCCAAATCTGAATTAAATGTCTATATGTTTTGATAAAATAATTGAGCCGTCATTGCCTCTAAAGTAAAGGATTTTTAGTAGTTAGAATGAGAGGCTGTTAGGACCAGTTTGTGCATTTGTGCTTTCTTTAAGACACTGCCTCTATTTCTTAGGACTTCTGTGGTCATGGCCTTAATTTGTGTGTGTGTGTGTGTGTGTCTGAGGATTGGTTGAATTTGGCTTTTAAAAAGTTATGCAAAGAAATGCATACTAGTAGTAACCTGTCAAACATTACAGAAATAGGCAAGGGAAATAATAACTGCCACCCTCCATTTCAAAATCCCATCCCCCTAAGAAAACCATTTATTCAGACAGTGAGTGTTTACTAAGTGTCCAGTGTCAGGCTTTGAAGATGTCTGAGAGAACAATGTAGATTCGTTACCTTTGGAAATTTGGGGGTGGATGCTCTCATCTTTTTCTGTGCTTGTTTGGATGTATGTATGCATATAGTGGGGCATCATCCCCGGTGGCTCAGATGGTAAATAATCTGTCTGCAATGCAAGAGACCCGGGTCTGATCCACTGGAGAAGGGAATGGCAATCCACTCCAGTATTCTTGCCTGGAGAATCCCATGGACAGAGGAGCCTGGTGGGCTATAGTCTGTGGGGTTGCAAAAGAGTCAGACACTACTGAGCAATGCATATATCGACTGTTTTCTTTCTTCTCCCTCACCATTCCCCAGAAAAGGAGGGATCAAGCCACACATATTTGTAAGTCGATTTTTTAAAATATTTGATAGCGCCTATCTCTTCAAGTCATTACATACAGATCTGACTCATTCTTTTTAACAGCTAGACCCACGTTCTTCAGTGTGGAGAGACCGTGTTCCACACTGCCATTTCCCTATTACTGGACATTTAAGTTCTTTCTGGTATTTCTTTCTTTTTTAAAATTTATTTGGTGGGCACCAGGTCTTAGTTGCAGCATGTAAGATCTTTAGTTGTAGCGTGTGAGATTTAGTTCCCTGACCAGGGATCGAACCTGGGCCCCCTGGATTGGGAGCATGGAGTCTTAGCCCCTGGATCACCAGGGAAGTCCCTCTAGATTTTCTATTACATCCACCAACACACATCCAGTAAGCATTCTGCTACATAGGCAGTATAGCATAGTGGCTGAAAGCATAAATTTGGACAGAGAATAGGAGAGACAAGATCCTTGCTCTCCTAGGGTTTACATTTTAGCTGAGGGGACACACAGTAAACAAGGTAATATCAGGTGGTGTTAATTTCAGATGGAGGAAATAACAGCGTGAGGGGATGGAGTAGACTGGTGTTGGGGAAGGGCTGGTTCCTTTCGCTTGTATGACCCCAGAAGCCCTCCTAGGCCTCACTGAAGGGGAGTCATGTGAGCTGAGACCTGGATGAGCAAGAGGCACCAGCTGTGCCGAGAGCTGGGGGAAGACCATTCCAGGCCGAGGGAACAGGAAATGCAAAGGCCCAGGTGTGGGAATGTATTTGCTACAAAAACAGTATCATTAAAACTGGAGAAGGGTGAATTCCCACTGTCCAGGCTCATGCTACTTTAATTTTTGTAAAATAATAATAATAGCAGCTGACATTTCCTGGTACTTTACTCTGTACTCAGTGCTCTTCTGGGCATTTTGCACTTTTCCTCAGCTAATCCTCACTCTAGAAGAAGGGGACAACAGAGGCTGAGATGTTTGGATGGCATCACCGACTCAATGGACATGAGTTTGAGCAAGCTCCAGGAGTTGATGATAGACAGGGAAGCCTGGTGTGCTGCAGTCCATGGAGTCGCAAAGAGTCGGACACGACTGAGCAACTGAACTGAACTGAATCCTCACAAGAGTCCAGTGAAGTAGATACATGTATGGAACTCATTACCGATGAGGATGCCGACTCCAGAGTCCCAGGTCTTGGCCCATATGCTACACTTCTCTTCCCAGGCCCCCTTGACCAGGCTGAGGCAAGTTTAAGAAGTGGGTGCAGTGTTTCCTTTCCACGTTGTTGAACATGCAGAGCTCTGCGGACTATATTTAGTACCTCATTCATGTGGCAGCGGGAGTGGTCTGGGGATGTGGCGGCGTTTCCACAGTAAGACACGAAAGGGTCAGTTTCTGTGGGGATGTTTAGTTGGTTGGTTGTCGGTTACTTCGAAACTAAAGACTTTTCAGCAGAGCATGTCCTCAAATAAAACAAGATTGGCGGTGTGGCCACCACACCAGACACAAGTTAGCAAGAAATGAGGTGTGGTGTTGAAGGAGCGTGAACAAGGAGGTGTCCCATTGAGCTTGCAACGGGTGAGCTTTGCAAGAGGACTTGGATCAGCTGGGGAAAGAGTGTTTCTAAGCACTGAACTAGTATTATGGATTGTTAAAGTTTTAAAATACGGTCCAGTTATTAAAGTACTGATGCCTGGCCCAAGTAGGGGCTCCAGGATCCTGTTCCAGCCACCATGACTGTGTCCATTTTGATCTGGTGTAGCTTGGACCTGAAGAGTTGTTCAGTATTTTGAATGAAGGGCAGGCCTGATTAGATGTGAAGATGGTGGTGGTTGCTTTTAAGACCAGGAAAAGTGTGGAGAGCATCTTTCATCCAGCCATCTATGAAGCATGTTTTTCTGCCCAGCCTGTGTGCCAGGCACCATATGTTAGACACTGACAGTATGAAGTCAACATAAGAAGACTCTGGTTCTCCAGGGTTTGCACCAGTACTGTCCATTAGAAGTATAACGTGAGCCACCAGTGTGGGCCAAAAATGTAACTGAAGCTCTTATGGGGATCATTTTTAAAGAATAAAAAGAAATAGGAAATGGACTTTAATAATAAATTTTATTTAGTCCAAAGCGTATCATTTCAACATGTAACCAGTATAAAATTATTGAGATATATTACATCCTTTTTTTCTCACACTTCCTTCAAAGAACCGTGTGAAATCGACTCCTTCAGCCATCTCCATTTGCACCAACTGCGTTTCAGCAGCCACATGTATTGGACAGAGTGGGCCTCAGGTGTGAGACTCAAGTGTAGGTCAAGATTCACAGTGATGGGTCGAAGATGCCGTCCCTGTTTTATCTTGGTGAATAAGGGCAGATGAGTGATGAAAAGCATGCTGATCAGAGGCAGGCCTCGCTAAACTCACAGCTGTCGTCCTTCAAAGGCGCCTTCTGGGCCTGGTGTTCTGCTTGGCTCATGTGACCTGTGTTCTGAGGTGGCCGGGACTCTGATCATCCCCACTAAACAGATGAAGAAGCTGAGGCCTGGCAGCAAGAGGCAGCTTGCTCACAGTTAGCAGGTGATGAGGGCAGAATTTGAATTCAGGTACAGAGACCACACTCTTACATCTCTGCTGTGTCTGTGTTGTGTTAGTGTTTGAGGGAAGGTGGGGTCTGAGCTCTGAGCCATAGAAATACCATAGGAAGGACTCATCACACCAAACAGACTTACAGTGTTCATCAGCCTCAGTCCTCAAGTTTCTTTTGGTGCTGTAGTGCTGGTTTAGACCTGAGAGGTTGGCTGACCCCCTCCTTACATTGAGCCCCAGGTTTGGTGGGAATGGATCTTTACTTCCCAGGAAGGGGAAGGGTCTTTGGGGACTGAGGACAGTGGGCAGGATGAGTGATGGAAATGAGAAAAGGATGCAGCCTATTGAGAGTCCATTTTAAGTAGCTTCTGTGGGCATGAAGCCTCTTTTCTTTTCTTTTTAATATTTATTTATGTGTTTGGCTGTGTCGGATCTTAGTTGCGGCATGAGGCGGTCCTCCTTCGTTGTGGAATGTGGGCTTAGTTGCCCCACAGCAGGTGGGGTCTTAGTTCCGCAACTGGGGATCGAACCCGCATTCCCTGCACTGCAAGGCAGATTCTTAACCACTGGACCATGAGGGAAGTTCCCGAAGCCTCTTTTCTCTTTCATCTGCCTCCTCTCTCTGTCCCTCTTGACTGTGGCCTCCTGAGGGAGCTTCGTGGCCTTTTCCTGTGAGCTCAGCGACAGCCGAGTTTACCCAGTGTGTGAGTATTGCCCTTGTACAAGTCTCTGCTCTGGGTGCTTTTCATGTGATATCTCATTTAATCCTCATAACTCCATGGTGTAGGTATTCTTATCATTCACATTTCTTATTAAATAGACTCAGGTCCTGAGAAGTGCAAATCACAAAGTTGGTGAGTATCAAAGTCAGGATTCAAACCCAAGCCAGTCAAGTCCAGGCTCTTTTTTTTTTTTTTTTAAGTTTCATTTATCTGTTTTTGTTTTTGTCTGCGCTGAGTCTTTGTTGCTGCATGCGGGCTTTCTCTAGTTGCGGCAACTAGGAGGTACTGTCGGTGGGGTGGCTTCTCTTGCTGTGGGGCGCAGGCTCCAGAGCACAGGCGTCAGTTGTGGCTCATGGGTCTTAGTTGCTCTGTGGCATGGGGTATCTTCCTGGACCAGGAATTGAGCCTGTGTCCCCTGCATTGGCAGGCGGATTCTTAGCCACTGGTCTGCCAGGGAAGTCCCTAGGTCCAGGCTCTTAAACACCCTGTCTGCAGTCTGTCTGTGGACGGCAGGTGGCCGAATGGGGTCGAGAAGCAGGGCCACACTGACGAGTTGCAGTCTCCGCACTCCACACGTGGTCTCTGAAGTGGTCTGGGGTAGTCCTGCAGCTGGTCCCAGGCCCCTTTGGGTCTGGAGACTTGACCATCACTCTGGGCGTGAGGTTTTTCTCTGACTGTGGACTTGAGGGAGTTCTGCCTGGTGGTCCAGTGGCTAAGACTCTGTGCTCCCAATGCAGGGGGCCCGGGTTCGATCCCTAGTCAGGAAACTAGATCCCACATGCCACAGTAAGACCTGGGGAGTCAAATAAATAAGTACAAATACATATTTTTTAAAAATCAACCAAAAATAACAAAAATGCACTGGATGTTTGACATTATTAGGGAATTCTTGTTAATTTTTGAAGGTGTGATAATGATACTGTGGTTCTGCTTAAGAAAAGGTCCTTATTTTGAAGAGTTACAGTCTGAAATCCCCATTAACTGTTAAGATATCTGAGATTTGCTTCAGATTAATACGGATGGGCAGGGAGGCAAGGGGGCAAAGTGTATGGGTGAGGAAGGAGATGAAGTAAGACTGGCCAGGAGGCAATGCTGTTGAATCTGGCTGGAGGGGCGTTCTTATGCTCTGCCTTTCACCTTTGTGTGTTTGCACCACAAACATCTTACCACGAAAAGTTAGAAGCAAATATAACAAATGTCACTCAGCATTTGTGTGTTTCAAACTAGAGTGTAGTGTGGAGGGATTCCCTGCCTCTGCTCAGTCCACTTATATAATGCAAAGGTGGTATTTTTTTTTCTCTTTTCATCCTACGAGTCAGTCTTTGGCTCCATTGGCCACATGCTCCCCCGACTGCTCTGAGCACCATGGCGCTGGTTCTCTGAGTCAGCTCACAGAGGTCCCTCTTCCCCAGGTCTGGTTCTCTCCAGCATCTGAGCGTGGGGCCCCTCCCACATTTTTTCCAAAGACGAGTTCCAGCAGGAGGCCTCAGATCCTACCCCTGTCCTCCCCTCAGGACAGACGTGCACAGATCCTTCCTCTGATGTGTGTCTGTCAGCCGCAGCCCCCCCCACCCCCACCCTGCACGGAACCACAATCCAGCATTTGGTTTTGCCTCCAGCGCTGCTGCGGGAGGCAGGGAAAGTGCCCCCTTTCAGTCCTGACTTTTGACAAAGCTGCAAGATGCAGCATGTGATGGTGCCACGGACCTGATGATATTTCTCATCAAGCCAGCAGATAAAACTCCTTTAGAACAAACATGCACAACACCGCCCCCCCCCCGCCCCCGCCTTCACATCAAGCAGAGAGGCTTCTGTTGCATTTGTTATTTGGGGGTCTCTAACTGAACAGTGAGTCAGCAAGGGGCAGAAATCCGTGTGTGAAAGTGGCAGGAAAAATGGGCACCCTCGCGTTTGGGGGTTTCTGCTTGTGGTTTGCTTGCCAGGGAGGGGTAGAGATGTGTGATGTGAAGAGGAACTTGGGTCTGGCCTTGCTCGTGGCCAGCGCCATTGGTTCTGGTGATGGGCTCTTTCTCTGTTATCATGCTCTTGGTTTGCAGGGAGGAAGGCAGGCCAGGTCCTGGAACCCCCCACCCCCCCCACCCCCTGCGGGCGTTGCCACCTCTCCCCCGACAGCAGTTCTGCTCTTTCGTGTTCCTTTGCAGGCTCTGAAGTACATCTAGCACAGAGAGCACATTAGGATCACTGTCACCAGTTTAGGCAGCCTGCTTTTTCCGGGTTTCCCAGTGTAGACCTATATGTGTTGAATCTGAAGGTGGCAGACCCCAAACACTGATACTGATTTTTTTTTTTTTTTTTTTTTTAATATTCATGTATTTATTTGGCTGAGCCAGGTCTTGGTTGTGGCACGTGGGATCTTTGATCTTTGTTGCGGCATGCAAACTAGTTCCCTGACTCGGGATTGAACCTGGGCCCCTTGCATTGGAAGCACAGAGTTTGAGCCACTGGGCCACCGGGGAAGTCCCCCGATTATGATTCTTACACTTACTCATTCAACAGATATTCATCCAGCTGAATGCTCTTCCAGGTACTAGGTTTATAGCAGTCAGCAAGGCAGACAAGGGTTCTCCCCTTCTAGGGCTCTCATTCAAGCCGGGGATTCAAACAGTCAACAGATAAATAAGACGTATACTGTGTTAGGGTGCTTCCCAGGGGCACTAGTGGTAAAGACTGCCTACCAATGCAGGAGACGTAAGAGACCTGAGTTGGATCCCTGGGTCAGGAAGATCCACTGGAGGAGGGCATGACAGCCACTCCAAGATTCATGCCTGGAGAATCCCATGGACAGAGGAGTCTGGTGGGCTACAGTCCATAGGGTCGAAAGGAGTCGGATACGACTGAAGTGACTTAGCACGCACGCATACTGTGTTTGATGGTAATAAGTTCTAAGTGGAAGAGATTAAGAAAGGGGATGTGAGATATTAGGGTGGAGGATGTTGATGGTTTAGACAGGGTGCCAAGGGATGGCCTCCCTGGGAGTGACTTGAGATCAGGCCTGAGGGAGGCGAGGCAGTGTGAGCAGTGGGGGTTTCTTGGCAGAGGGAGCAGCCAGTGCAGAGGCCCCGAGACAGCGGCTGGAGCAGAGTGGAAGGGGGAGTGAATGGGAGGGCACGAGGGTGCAGGAGTTCGCAGATCTCTTGGCATCTAGTGTGGCCTCATCTTTCCTCTGAGATGGGACCATATTGCAGAGTGTGTTGAGTTATTAAATTTCATTAAGGGACTTCCCTGGTGGTCCAGGGGTTTAAAAATCCACCTTGCAATTCAGGGGATGCAGGTTCAATCCCTGGTCAGGGAACTAAGATCCTGCATGCTGCAACTAAGACCTGACACAGCCAAGTAAATACATAAATAAATGTTTTTAAACGTTTCATTAAGTTTTGATTAGTGGCCACACGTGCAAGGGACCAAAGGAACAAAAATAAAGCACCCAGTTCCCTTCCCCAGAGGCCATCACCATCCCTGGTTCTTGTTGGTGACCAGTTTCTTGGTACTGCATTATTTGAGTCCATTTCCTGGCCTACATTTGATCGAACCATATGAAATTGCCTTTTTTGTGGGTCAAAAAGAATGGTTGAATGTTGACAGTTTTGGGAGGTTCAGCCTAAGAGCTTCCTTTCCAGGGCCCAAGGAGCTTGACCCATCCTTTCTTTGGGGCTTTCCTGGTGGCTCAGACGGTAAAGAAAATAACTGCAATGTGGGAGACCCAGGTTCTATCCCTGGGTTGGGAAGATCCCCTGGAGAAAGGAGTGGCTCCCCACTCCAGTATTCTTGCCTGGAGAATCCCATGGATAGAGGAGCCTGGTGGGCTACAGTTCATGGGGTTGCAAAGAGTGGGACACAATGAACACTTTCTTGCCTCAGGGGTTGGTGGTCAGAGGTCGGACCCCCTTTCTGCACCCGCACATCTCTTTCATTGACTGGCCCAACAGTGTCCACGACACCAGTGTGTGTAAACCCCCTGCTCACCCATAGCCCCATACCCGTCTTGCTGTTAGGCCTGACGAGAAGCTGCCTCTTCCTTCTAGGATGGTACCTGGGGGTGGCATTAGTCATTCTTTGGCTTTCTGCATCTTGGTGCCACCAGTTTTGAAATCACAGATGACTTCCAGAGGGAAGGGCACCCCTGGACTCTTGCCAGGTGTTTGGCATGACTCACATGGCGGGACTGGATCAGTAACTGGGCAGAGTAGGTGGCAGGGAACGAGCCCAGAGTGTTCAGGAGGAGGTACTGGGACTGTGTAGGCTCAGGCTGTGGGGGGAGGGCTGAAGAGCGATGGTCTGGACTTGGGAGAAAGGCCTTCCCTCTCCTCTGGTGTGTCCCCTCCAGAGTCACACATCCTGAACCCCAGGGCCCTGGGCCGGATCTTTCTTTGGGGGAGTTCAGCCAGAAAATTGTTTCGGTTGGTTTGCCTTTGGCTGCCAACAATAGTAATAACAACAGCAGCAGCAAATTTTTTTTTTTTTTTTTTTTGGCCATACCACGTGGTGTGTGGAACTTCCCTGACCAGGGATCGAACCTGCACTCCCTGCAGTGGAAGTGCAAAGGCTTAACCCGTGGGCCATCAGGGACATGCCAGCAAATAGATAATTTAGACAGTGTCTACTAGATGCTAGGCACTGTGCTCAGTGCTTCCCATAAAGTGACTCATTTAAACCTCCCAACAACCCTGTAAGTACCCTTATTATTCCTGTTTTGCAGATGAAACCAACTAAATTTAAATATCTTGCCCAACAGCTAGAAAATGGTGGGGACATGATTTGGATCCTGGCAGCCCGGCTCCAGAGGCCACATTCTGAACTCTTAATCACTGTGCTTCTGCAATGGTTCTCAAACCCGAGCAGGCGTCGGCGTCCCCCAGAGGCTGCTTAAAACACAAGTTGCTGGGCCCCACCCAGAGTTTCCGATTCAGTAGGTCTGACTTGAGAATATACATTTCTAACAAGTCCCCGGGTGATACTGCTGCTCCTGGGCCTGGGAGCACATTTTTGAGAACCACTGACCTACTATAATAGGAAGTTCAAGTGAAATTGGCCCCAAATCAGGAGATTGATGATCTGTAACAGAGAAGCCTGCAGATGGGCAGCACCAGGGTAGGATAATTAAGCCTGTGAGGAGACCAGCCTTCTCCACTATGCTTGATGTGTCTCCTGTGTCCTCAGGCTCCCCTTATGGCCACAGGATGACTGTCACAGCTCCAGTCATCATTCCCTGATGAGGCGATATCCAGCAGCAGGAATATCCAGCCTCTGGAGGCTATGTCCAGAGCATCTCTTGGGAGTGTGGAAACTTCCTAAAAGCCCCGCCTCCCAGATTCCCCTCATATCTCATTGGCCAGCATTGTGATACCTGACCATGCCTGGGCAAATCACAGGCAAGAGCCAATCAGGATTTACTGTCAGGGCTGGGGCTAGAAGCCTCTTCACCTGAAGCACAGGACTATGCAGTGCGGCTGCAGGAATAAACCCATAGTACTGTTTAGGAAAAGACTGGGAGAGGGGGGTGGATATTGGGTGGGCAGACAGTAGTTCTGCTACAGAAGTTAGGGAAACAAGGTGAATGCCTAGTACCTATCCACTTTTGTGTCACTGTCCTTACCAACTTCCTTTTGTAATTACCTGAATCAGGACATGGCTTTTTAATTCTCTAATCATTTCCACCTTTAAGAATGTGTGCACAGAGTCCCTGTATCATAGGAGCCCTCAATCCTTTCGGGAAACCAAGTATTTCATCTGAAGACTCAGGGAAACCCAAGCTGGGTGATGAGGCAGCAGTCTGAGGGGCGGTGTTGGTGGTCCGTGAGCGCACTCACTCTGCTCAGCAACACTTGGGGCTCCTCCCTCTGCTTCTGACCACTTTTCCTGTTCAAGGTGCTCCTTGCAGAGGCTCAGTTTCCCTCTTTGAGGACTGCCTTCTAGGGTGGTTGTGAGGATGAAAGGAGAGGATGTAGGGAATAAGGAGAGGATGCAGGTCAAGTGCTGACCCCCAGGAGCTAGCTCATGGTAAGTGCTCAATAATGTGGCCCCTGCTGTTAACATATTTAATTTGACTTACTAATTGAATAGGGCTTCTCTGGTGTTTCAGGGGTAAAGAATCTGCCCACAATGCAGGAGACATGGGTTCAATCCCAGGGTCAGGCAGATCCCCTCTAGAAGGAAACGGCAACCCACTCCAGTATGGAAAAATTTTCCAGTCTGGAAAATCCCATGGACAGAGGAGCCTGGTGGGCTACAGTCTATGGGATCGCAAAAGAGTCAGATATGACTTAGGGACTAAACAACAACAATTAATTGAATAGTTATCATTTAATAATCCCACCCTTTCCTCCCAACAACCCATGAAAGTGACCATTCATTTTGCAGACTGACATTTCCTGTGGGTGCCTGTTGCTGCTGCTTATGGACCCAGCATAAAGCTGTTGCCCTGTAGATCTGCCAAGGGACTGAGGAATGAAGTGCGGGCTGTGGAGCCACACCACTTGGGCACAAGTCCTGGATCCATCTCGGGCTCCCATGTGACCTTGGGCAAGCCACTAGCCTTGCAGTACCTTGGTTTCCATATCTTTAAGGTGGTAATGAAACCGTGTAACTCAGGTTGAGATTTGAATCAGTGAGCCCAGACTTGAACCCAGCCAAAATCTAGATGGTGACTTGAATCCACGGTCTTTTAACTGAGATCCCACACCTGGTCTCAGGACTTAATGAAGCTCAGATTCTTGATGTCTCCTTGCAGAAAGAATTCAGTGAAAGACAAAGTGATGGCTAAGAAGTTGATTTATTTAGAGAGAAACACACTCCACAGACAGAGTGTGGGCCATCTCAGAAGGGGAGAGTGGCCTTGAAATATGGTGTGGTTAGTTTTTATAGGCTAAGTCATTTCATAGGCTAATGGATGGGGGGATTATTCCAACTATTTTGGGGAAGGGGTCGAGATTTCCAGGAACTGGGCCACCGCCCAGTTTGTGGTCTTTGATGATTGGCCTCAAAACTGTCACGGCACCTGTGTGTCATTTATCTTATGCCTGTGTGTTACAGTGAGCATATACTGAGGCTCAGGGTCTAGTGGAAGTTGACTTGTCCACCATCTTGGACCTATTTGGTTCTAATCAGTTTATGTCGTGTCCTCGGGCTGTGTCATTCTTACGAAGTCTGTGTCTTGCCACCTTCCCTCTGAGGCTGATGGGAGAATTGCATTCAAGCACACAAAGCATTTTGAGCACTGCAGCCCCTGGCCCCCAGTGAGCACTCAGTATATCCACTGTATCTGCTGTTCTTTGAATATTTGTGCCAGTTTATTCACAGGAGATATGACTTCCTTGGTGGCTCAGTGGTAAAGAATCTACCTGCCAATTCAGGAGACACAGGAGATGGGGGTTCAATCCCTGGGTTGGGAAGATCCCCTGGAGAAGGAAATGGCAACCCACCCCAGTATTCTTGCCTGGAAAAATCTCACAGACAGAGGAGCCTGGTGGACTGAAGTCCATGGAATTGCAGAGTCAGACTTGACTTAGCAACTAAACAAATAAATAAGCTCCTTGAGGGCAGGGTCTGTGTGTTTTTTGTTGAAACCACTGTGTCCTGAGTCGATGGGTTATATATTTCGTGGATGAAAACAAGGGCAGTAAATCATCCTTCTTTTGTTTTCCCTTCAGCTGCCCAGAATTTAAACTAGGTGACTGTAATAACCTCCTGTTTCGAACCTGATTGAATCTGGGGGCAGCATGTGATGACTGCAGCTGGTGGTTATTGAGCGTTTTGTGCATGAGGGCTAAATGCTCTCTGTAAGCCCTCGCTGACTCTTCACACTCACCCCATTTTACCAATGAGGAACCTGAAGCCCAGTTGAGGATGGGGCACCTGTCTTTCCTCTTGAGGCGCTCCAGTGCCGAGGTTAACAACTGGAAACCCAAGAGATGCTCTGCTTGGCTTAACTCTGCGCCGCCACTTTCTTGCTGTGTGACCTTTCTCCTGTGACGTCTCTGTTCTTGAACTTTCTCATATGTAAAGTAGGAATGCTAATCGTGCTTGCTTAGGACGGCTGTGAAGGCTGGGGGAGGGGGGAGATGATTCACATCACGTGAAGTGCAGAGCGAGGAGGGGGCGTTCTGGGGCTGTTATTGTTGGGCACACCCATTCCCAGGCTGGCCCGAGGAGTCCGGTGGCCGCGTTTAATCATTAAGCCGCGCTGCTTCTGCGAGCCCGCTCCCCGTCCGCCCGGCGAAAAGGAGCCCATCTTTGGGTCGTGCGGTTATGAATGAAGCGGGCAGGGGAGGCCGTGGGCGCCGATCCAGCCCTGGATCGGTCAGCGAACAGGTGGCGCGTTCCTGGATCCGAGGTCACCGGCCAGCCGCCTTTGTTACCTTGAACTTTCACTCAAGCCCATTCAGGCTCCTCAGACCACGTGTCTGATGAGTAAGGAGTCCTTTTATTTCCCTCCCCCGAAGGGACCTCTGGCAGAACAGCCCGCCTTGGGGACGCGCGCCTGTTCGCCGAGACCCGGCCTGCTGTCGGGGGAACTCCGGTGGCCGGCGGGTCGTTGCTGCGGCTGTTGTCGAGTAAGTCGCTGTGAGGAGCTGGCACGGCAGGTTCCCGCTTCCGCATTCCAGACACCCACCGCGGGCGGGGGAGGCACCACCCACCGCGGGGCGAGGGCGGCCGCGAGCGCGGGCAGGCAGGTGGCCTTGGCCCGGACCGGACCCAGGACGGGACTCGAGAGCCTGGAGCTCCCCCCGGTTCACCTGCCGACTTGGTGATCCCGGCCGGGCTCCGGACGTCTTTCAGGTGAGCGGTGTCGGTTAAGTTTGGTAGGGACTTGCAGAGAAAGTGAATAGTGTGTTTCCTTCTTTTCGGGCATGAGACTGGCGGTTTTCAACCCCCACTCCCCCCTCCTCTCCCATGAAATGTTTACCTGTCTGCTGCTAACTGTGAAGAAAGGGTGGGCGGAGTGTTGAGGGAATGAGAAGGAAATGGAGGAGATTTCTCCCCGGAGAAGGCATGGGTGAATGCTGAACTCCCTGGGGGATGCCAACTTCTGTACCAGTTGGGTATCCTAGCCTGGTGCGGATGAGCTGTGTGGTCTCAGGCGAGTTCCTTTCCCTCTCTGAGGCTCAGTTTCCTCATCTGATGAAGTGGTAAGTAGGAGCAGTACCCACTCACCTTCCCAGTGAATCATTGCTCACAGCCTGGGCACTCACAGCTTGGGCACAGAGTGGTGGTCAGTGTTAGCTAGCCCTACTCCCACCCCAACCCCTAGCCCCGCTGATGCCCTGTCTGACCTTATCTCTGACTTCTCAAATGCTGCTAGCTGCCTCCTGCCCCTCCTCCCTCAGGGCTTTTGCCCTGACTGTTCCCTCTGCCTGTAACATTTCTCCAGTATCCCCGAAGCTCCCACTCCCTTTGGGACTCTGCTCACATGTCACCTTCTCAGTAAGGCCCCTCTCCTCCCTAAGTAGCACCTTCTCCATCACACTCTCGCCGTTTACTCTGCATTTGTTTTCCTCATAGCATGACCACTGAAGTGTTTATTCTCCCACCTCCCCTCCTGTTGTTGTTGTTTAGTCACTAAGTCGTGTCTGACTGTTTGCGACCCTGTGGACGGTAGCCTGCCAGGCTCCTTTGTTCATGGGATTTCCCAGGCACGAATACTGGAGTGGGCTGCCATTTCCTCCTCCAGATAGTCTTGCTGACCCAGGGATCGAACCCGGTTTTCTCCTGCATTGGCAGGCAGGCTCTTTATCCCTGAGCTGCCAGGGAAGTCTCCTCCCCTACCGTAGGCCCCAGGAAAGCACACTGTCTCTCTTTGTGGAACCATCCCTGGCATGTGGTAGGTGTGCGATATATTGTTTTATGAGTGGATTTAGGATCCTGTCTGAGGAAAGGTGGCTGTTCCTATCTGGGTTTTGAGGAGAAAGTCAACATATCCTCAAAGCTGCGGCTGAGGGTGGGGCGGTGGTGTGCGCACTCCCTCTCCGTGGTCACCCAGGGTCCTCGGGCCTCCCTGCAGCATCCAGCCCTCTAGCTTCCTGTCCGTCAGCGCCTCCAGCCTGTGTGGCCTGGGCCCTGACAATACCATGGGTGTGTGTGGCATGGAACAGATGGCCTTGACCCTGGCCTTGCTCCTCATGAGCACAGAGGGTGTGTGCAGTTTAGCTCAGGTGAGGAAGGCTTTGTTGAAGACGCCGCACACCCGCCACACACACACATACCACCCCACCTTCGCATATACATGGAAAGCTGACCCTATCATCAGGCCCTCTTGAGTGTTCCTGCAGTAGTACGGGGTCAGAGAATACCTTGGAAATAAGAATGAACTGGCCAGGCAGAGTTTATCGGCCTCCCGGGCTTTAACAGGCAATCATTCTTGTTCTGGGGCTGAACAGGCTTTAATTAAACGGTGAGCTCCACGAGTCTGACCGTGTAAGAGCTGACACTTCCACATCTGTCTCCTGGCTCCCGGTGTCAGCAATTGATTCTGTAAAAATATCCTGGGCTGGGCTTCCCCAGGCTCCGAGGAGTGAGGTCAGTGGCCCTCTTGGGTTTCTCCAAACAGCATGGAGGGCCTGAGGTGTGCGTGGCCTTCACACACATCCTCACACCTAGGCGCCTACCGCTATTTTAAGAATGTGTGAAGTGTCAGAGTTGCTGCTCCTGTAACCTCTAACTGTCCTCTCAGCTCAGGTGCAGTGGGTTTTGGAGTTGACCCTCTTGCATAATAGTGCTCCCAGCACTGCCCAAACTCTCGGCCACAGCACTTAGCTTCTCTGGGCCTCAGTTTCCCTATCTGGAAAATGGGAATAATTAATAGCACCTGCATTAAGTGAGCAGTTTAAAGTGTGATGGAGTGACCTAGTTAGCACTGTGTCTAGTGGATTAAGAGCACTCACTTAATGGGGATAATTATTTTTATGAATTTTTTTCAAGTCATTTAAAAATGTTTCCAGTCAAAAAAAAAAAAAAAAAGTTTCCAGTCCCTTTTTGGGGGATTCCTCTCTACTGCATCCCCATGCCAGCATCCTCCCACAGTCCTTCACCCATGGGAATAATCAAGCACTGTATGTATCTTTCCACATGTTTCTCCATGGTTATATAATCCTGTAGGGGGAAATATTACCTATAAGGGATAATATTGCCCTCATTTTCCTGCAGGTTGCTTTTCTTTCATGGCAGTACTGTGTGGAAATGGAGGCCCAAGTCCTCAGGTTATGCTCAAATTTGCCCTTGTTAATGTCTCTGTAACACATGGAGGGATGGGTGTACCACAGTTTATTTGGCCCGGCTGTTACTGATGTGCATTCCTTTTGTTTCTAGTTGTTTGTTTGTTTTTTTCTCCTCCGTATTATTTTTACTGATAGCTTTTTTAAATTATTTTTTTTATTTTTACTGATAGCTTTTTAAAATTAGATTGCGGACATCCCGCCTGCTTAGCCACCTTGTTAAGCTCTAACCCTTTGCGGATGAGTAGGAAGTACCATTAGTTTAATGAGGCATCGTGCCCAGATAGGAGATGTGTTTTTGGAGGGTTCTCACCCGGTCCAGCACAATGTTGAGCCATCTACTTTAAATGCCTTTTACTTATAAAAATGATTAATAGATTCCTCATCCTCTATACAGATTATTTGTGCTTAATGAGTAATTATTAGCAAATAAGAGAAAGTTCTCATTTTTTTTTTTTTATTAATGATCTTTGTTGGAAATCAGAACATGCAAGAGATCTTACTAGAGTTGTGATCTATTGGCAAATTTCCTTTTAAGGTGGTACTTTAGTAAAGGAATAGATTTGGCTTCCTGAAACTTGTGCAGTGGTGTACCTCTTTAGAGGCCTGTTTCAGTTCTCTGCTACATAACCAGCCATCCCAGAACTTAGGCCTTAAGGGGATGGAAGTTTATTATTTCTTATCAATCTCTGATTGACTGAGGCTCATCTGGATGGCTCTTCTGCTAGTTTTAATTGGGGTCTCTTATGTGGCTAGAGTCAGAAGACGGATGGGGCTTAAGATGGTTGTACTCACAAAGGCTTCTCTGGTGTTTCAGCAGTAAAGAATCCCCGTGCAGTGCAGGAAACACTGGTTCGATCCCTGGGTCGGAAAGATCCCCTGAAGAAGGCAATAGCAACCCACTCCAGTATTCTTGCCTGGGAAATCCTATGGACAGAGAAGCCTGGTGGGCTACAGTCCATGAGGTTGCAAAGAGTCGGACACAACTGAGCTACTCGGCAATAACAACAACTCACATGGCACCTTGGAGACGCCTGGCCCCCTCTCTGTAGTCTCAGAACCTCTCCTTCTGCATGGGTCTTGCCATCCAGTAGCTGGACTTAGAACATGGCAGCCCAGAGCTTCCTAAGTCAAGGCATAGGTCTAGAACTGGCCCAGTGACAGCCCAGATTTCATGTCGGAAGGCAGACAGAAGACTTGAGTTCTGGAAGGTGTGGCTTATTGAGGGGCCATCTTTGGAGACCACCACAGCCTTCATTTTCTCCGAGAAGGAAAAGTGCAGAGGTCTCGCCCGCGTCCCTCGGGGCGCGTTGGGACCGGGGTCGGGTGCGGAGAGCCCTTCGTCCTGGGACACGGGGCGCGGCCGGAAAGGCAGCCACCCCCTCGCCTGTCACGCACCGCACATTCGTGGGGAACCTGGTGCTAGACCATTCGTAGATGACCTGCTTCTGGGTCGGGGTTTCGTAGGTAGCAGAGCAGCTCCCTCGCTGCGATCTATTTAAAGTCAGCCCCGTTGCAAGGGTTTGTAAAACGAAAAAAAAAAAAAAAGTGCAGAGGTCATCAGGGCCAGGTGGTGTTGCTGTTTGCAGCGCCCCAGTCTCTTGTTTATCTGCATTGCTGCCCTTAGCCTCATAGTGACAAGAAGGCTGCCCTATCTCCAGCCTCACATCCTTGTTACAGGCAGAAAGAAGCAAAGCTCTAAGAAAAAGAAATAGCACCTTTGTCAGGAAACCAAAGTCTTCCCTGAAATCCGTAGCAGACTTCTGCTTCTCCTCTTTGGTTAGAACCTTGTGACAAGGTCACCCTTTGCCAAAAGGAAGTCTCAGAAGCAGTGCTTATTGCCTCTTCAGACAGAGGGTCAGTAAGGAAGCTGTGAGGAGAAAGGACATGCTGGGTAGGCATCTACGAGTGGTCTGTTCAGACACCTAAAGATGTGGTGGGTAAACTGAGGCAGCGAGAGTTCATTTATCAACCCTTTATAGTGGGTACCTGAAGTGGGCAAGACATTGATTGTCTTTTTTTTTTTTTTTTTGACATTGGTCTTCTTACAGAGGCTACAAAGATTGGAGAAGTGGACACATCTGGGGCTTACACTGACCAGGATCATCTGGTGGCCTGGACCAGATAATTGCTTAGCTCTGGTCTCCCATGTAGATGTTTGGAGTTAGACTAATGATCATAGAAATAGCCAGTCTCATTAAGGGTTTAATTTGTGAAGAAGAACTAAAGAACCAGCTCATGTTACCTCATGGGCCTATGAAGTAGGCACTGGTATCATGTACCTTTTCAGGTACAGAGAAATGAAATAATCTGCAGAGGCCTCATGGCTAAGGAGTAATAGAGTCGACATGCTGTCCCTCTCTGGTGTCGGCCTCCAGAGTCTGTGCACTGAACCGCTGTGCTATCCTGCTTTAGTTTGTTTATGATTAACCCAGCGTTTCTTGTTGAAATGAGTGTGTAAGTGACAGAGATAGAAACCACTTACTACTCCAGCCCTCCCCTCCTACTTCGTGCCTTATTGGTCTTATCTGTCAGTAACTTGGTGTGTGTTCTTTTTCACCTCTCTCTATATGCATTTCATTTTTTAAAGGTGACCTATGGACACACACAATTGGATTAATCATAATCCTTGGTGCATGATACACTGGTATTTTTGGTCTGTACAAAATGTTTATTACAATGAATAGCCATTAGCCTACTCCCTGCCCAAGAACTAGAACATTACCTACCAGTAATTTATATGAAACTATGGTATTTCCCATTCAGTTCCCAGGCTGCTCTCAGCTGTGGCCACCATCTTGAATTTTTTGTTTAAAGTTATTTGTTTTGAAATAGTTATTTTTGAACATCTACAGCGATATCAAACTATACATAGTCTTCTGGGACTTGTAAAATTGTGATTAATCCAGACCATTTGGTATAGCGGTATTTCATTTTTTTTACTGCCGTATAATATTCCACTGGCCGAAGATACCTTCTGTTTGTTTTAGTCATTTCTGTGGCAATGCATATATCATTAGTTTCCAGATTTGTTTTTGCTATTCTTGGGCTACTGTGAATGTTGTTAAACACATGTCTTAAGGTGCCTGAACAAGAATTTCTTTGAGCTATGTAATGGGCACAAGATTGGTGGCCATAGGATGTGAGCATCTTTAATTTTGCCAAATATCATCAAACTGTTCTCAAATTCTCACCAAGGATGTGTAAGAGTTCCTGTTGTTCTGTATCCTGTCACACTTGGTTTTATAAAGCTTTTTTTATTTTTGCCAGTCTGATGTGAGATGAAATCTCATGGTTTTAATTTGTATTCCCCTGAGGACTAGTAAGACATTCTTTTCACTTATGTTTCTTCTTTTGGATATAGCCTATTCATCCTCTTTGCTTCTTTTTCTTATTGATTTGTAGTCATTCTTTATATAGTTTGGTTACTCATCTCGAGGCTGCAGCCAGACCTAATGAAACATTTATGACTCTCGTGTCCCTATTTCCTTTGTTGTCTCCTCTGTCCACTCTCTCCCTAACTCCATGATGCCTGTTTGTGTTCTCCACCTCACAATGATTCTCCCTGGAACACTTCTCAAATTATGGGCGTTTTTATACGTTTGCGTGGATATATGACTATACCTGTTCCACCCATTGTACCATAGCTTTGTGATCCCAGGTGTAGCAGGATTAGGTTCAACTGCAGGTAATAGAAAACTGCTTATAAAACAAACTGACAATGGCTTAAACAAAGTAGAAGTTTATTTCTCTCTCACATAAAGGAGTCCAGCGACAAGGAGGCCCGGGCTGCACTCTAGTCAGGAACCCAGGTTCCTTCTGCCTTCGTGCTCCACCATCCTTTTATTGTCATCTCATGGTTCAAGATGGCTGCTTAAGCTCCAGCCATTATATCTCAGCAGGGGATGAAGATGGACACTTCTGCCTTATGGAAGTTTCACTCTATAGTTCTGCTTACAGACTCTTGCCCAGAATTTAGTCACATATATAGTTATAAGGGAATCTAGAAAATGTATTTCACATGACCTTGTTCTTAGCTAAAAATCAGATTCTATTACTGAGTTAAAAGGGGAGACTAAATATTGGATTAGGCAGCCAACAGTTTTACTAGTTTTGAAAAGTTCCCTAAAAATGGCTCTTAAAGGAGTTGCCAGACACCAGGATGGCGCCTCTAGATGATGCCTCTTTTGATTCTTTGATTTGTTACACAGATGTTTAATGAGCATCTGTTTTGCACAGGCACTATTCTGGGAAGCCAGTATTGAACAAAACAAGTGAAGTCCCCACCCTCACGGAGCTTATTTTTATAAAAGGGAAGATAGATAGTAAACAGACAAGGAGTTTATAGTGAATCAGAAAGAGATAACAGGTGTGAAAAGAAATGCAGGAGAAGGCATGGGATGAGGGTGAGTAGCATGTGGTGCTGTTTTATTTTGTTTATTTTTTAAGGATTCATTTATTTTATTTTTGGCAGCACTGGATTTTCATTGCTGCATGTGGGCTTTCTATAGTTGTGAGTGCAGGCTACTCTTCGTTGCAGTGTGGGGGCTTCTCATTGCAGTGGCTGCTTGTGGAGCAATAGAGCTCAGCAAGGCTTCAGTAATTGTGGTTCGAAGGCTTAGCTGCCTCGAGGCATATAAGATCTTACTGTATCGGGGATCGAACCCATGCACCCTGCTTTGTAGGCACTCTTAACCACTAGACCACCAAGGAATCCCTGGTGCTGTTTTAGATGGAGTGAGTGGTCAGGGAAGGCCTCCTTCATGAGATGACTTTGAAGCTGAGATGAAAGAGGCAAGGGAGGGAGCCATGTGGATCTCTGGGGGAAGAGCATTTGGGGCAAAATAAGGGCCAGTGAAAGGCCCTGGGGCGAGACAGTTACCCGCCTGCTTGAGGAGTTTTGGGGAGTGGTCCGCAGAGCTTGAGATTGAGAGGGAGGGAGGTGGTGGGGCAGATCGGTGAGGGGGGTGGGGGGCTGTTTGTGGGCCACGGTGAAGACTTTTGGCTTTACCTGGGGTGACATGGAGACGCAGAAGGGTTCCGAGCAGGAAGAAGATGTGGTTTGATCATTAGCACTTGATAGTGGAAGTGATCTTTCTTTCTTCTCAGTTCAGTTGCTCAGTCGTGTCTGACTCTTTGTGACCCTGTGGGCTGCAGCACACCAGGCTTCCCTGTCCATCACCAGCTCTCGGAGCTTGCTCAGACTCTTGTCCATCATGTCAGTGATGCTATCCAACCATCTCATCCTCTGTCATCTCCTTCTCCTGCCTTCAATCTTTCTCAGCATCAGGGTCTTTCCAGTGAGTCAGTTCTTTGCATCAGGTGGCCCAGGTATTGGAGTTTCAGCTTCAGCATCAGTCCTTCCACTGAATATTCAGGACTGATTTTCTTCTCAGAGCAGCCTACATTTTTCACCTCCAGACACCTTTTGAAAAAGTAAATAGCACCAGGGGGACTTCCCCAGTGGTCTAGTGGTTTAAACTTTGCCTTGCAATGTAGGGGATGCCAGTTTGATCCTCGGGCTGGGAGATCCCATATGCTTCGCAGCAACTAAGCCTGGGCAAGTAAGACCTGACACAGGCAAATAACTAAATAAATACCATCAGCTCTTATTAACCACTCTGATTTTATAGATATCTGCCACTGACCTCTCCCACTGGATTATTTTAAAGCTAAATATTTCAATATTGATCTCTGAAAGATAAGGATTCTTTTTCCTTAAATTCATTATTCTTTCCATAATGACAGTATTACTGTCATGATTACAATAACTACCAATAATTGAATGTCATCATCTAGTGTTCAGTTAGTGGCTCTTCTCATAAATATCTCTGTAGAATTGATTTGTTCCAGTCAAGACCTGACAAGGTCCATAGTTGAATTTGGTTCACATGCTTATTAGGTGTCGTTTAATCTATGGGCTCTCCCTACCCCCACGTATTTTTTTTTTTCCTTTTAATAGTTTATTTGTTGAGAGAAGCCGTGTCATTTGTCCTGAGATTTTGTACATTCTGTGTCTGGCTGATTGCATACGTGTGGTGGTATTTAATGAGCTCTTCTGTCCCCATGTTTCCTATGAATGAGCAGTAGGATTGAGACTTGAGCAGATTCATATTTGAGATGCGTGCACACAAACACACACACATTTGTGTGTTGCTGTGTTTGTATATCCATTGTTGTTGTTGTTTAGTCACTACGTCGTGTCTCTTTTGAGACCCTGTGTACTATAGCCCACCAGGCTTCTCTGTCCATGGGATTTCCCAGGCAAGCCTTCTGGAGTGGGTTGCCATTTCCTCCTCTCAGGGATCTTCCTGACCCAGGGGTCAAACCCACGTCTCCCACATCTCCTACATTGGCAGACGGATTCTTTACCGCTGAGCTACCGAGGAAGCCCTTGTATATCCATCAGGGTCTGTAAAGCCTGATGTCTCTTTCCGTGATGTTCTGTAGAGTTAACCACTGAAAATGACTGTTGCCTAGACCCAGGCTTTCACTTGGGGGCTGCAAAAATTGTGACATTGTAATTCAACCCTCCTCTTCACTTATTAGCTGGAATATTCCTCTAGAGAAGAAACCTCTCTCATCTATTATTCAGCTGTCCCAAGGGTACTGACTCTTTTCAGCTTTTGTTTACATTAGAAATGAGTAGTGAACAACTGGGCTGGTGTCTAATCAGCTGGCTTTTCCTTCCGTGATTCTAGCCTTCTTTGTTTTTGTGTTCATGCGTTTTGTGATATTTACTGGTCTCGGCTACTGCCCACGTCCGTCTTGGATTTGGGAACAAACAGGTGAGCAGCGGTCACAGTCATCTCATTGTGTAGGCATGGCTGCCTCGGGCCTTACCTTTGACCAGGTGGAGCCCTGTATGCTTGTCAGTGTAACCAGGGAGAGTCGACTCTAGACTGTTGACATTTTCTTTCTTTTTTTTTTTTTTTTTGCCCTCTCCTGCCCTGGCCATGTATTTCCAAACCAACAGCCTCTAGAGAGTTCTCGTTCAGTGCCAGGGGATTAAATCTTTCTGCTTGGGGCAAGAGGTTTTTGAGCATTTGAATTTCTTCTGATCTGAAACTCCATTCTTAAGACAAAAGAACAATAGAAGACTCCTCTCCTTTGGAAAGGCCAGCCCTTCTAGTAGCCTGGCCAGGGGCGAGCTCTGACCCCAGCCACTGTTGTCTGGGTCATAAATTCTTTAGGGCACTAGCACGCTTGAAATCGCTTGGATGCTTTGTGATCAGTTAGGCACTGGATACCTGAGGGTTTTCTTTCCTCCTGGAGATTACAAACACATTTATTTCCACTGGGTGGGGAGAGAAGATTTGATGTGGAGTGGTTCAGAATTCATTAATTCCTTCAGCCCCTGACTTGTTCATTTGGCAAATATTTATGGAGCCTCATGTGTTCCAAGTGCCGGGGTCAGAGCCTGGGAAGGCCCACACTCTGGGAGTTTACGTTCATGCTGAAGGACCCAGGTGATAACGTCGTAAACAGAGTGATCATATCCTTTCAGGTGAAGATGAATAATGCTCTGAAGTCATGGAAGCAGAATGTGAGCAGACACACCTGGAAGGTGGAGGGGGGCTGTGGGAGGCCAGATAACTGGGGTGCTTGGGGGAAAGCCTTACTGGGGTGGTGACACGTCAGCTGAGCTTGGGATGGTACGGAGGTGACAGTCTTGTGTAAGACCCGGGGGAGAGCCCTCCCAGCTGCAGGGGCAGCGAGGGCAGGGGTGGGCGTGAGCTGGGCGTGTGCGCTCCCTCATTCCCTCTGGCTGCTGTGACAAGCAGAGATGGCAGAGGTGGGGGCAGAAGCTGGGCGATGAGGGAGGTGGAGTGAGCAGAGGAGTGTGGAGCCAACTTGAGTGGTCTCGTTGGCGCTAGGGAGAAGCGCACGGCCCCACAGAACGTGCCAGGGGATGGTCAGAGTGGATGGTGAGTGGGGTGAATGCTTTTCCAGAGGCTTCGGGCTTTGCTGGTTTGGGTTGTAACAGTCCCAGGTACCCTTAATTTATTTATTTTAAGGGTTTGTTTTTTTTTTTTAATGTGGAACATTTTGAAAAAATGTGCTTTTTGACATGTACACACTGCCCTATTTATTTATTGTTTACTTATTTTTGGCTGCGCTGGGTCTTCATGGCTGAATGAGGGCTTTCTCTCGTTGTGGAGAACGGGGGCTACTCTCTGGTTGCGGTGCTCAGGCTTTTCACTGCAGTTGTTTCTTTTGTTGCAGGGCATGGGCCCTAGGCGCACGAGGTTTAGGATTTGCAGCAGGCGAGCTCCGTAGTTGCGGCTGGCTGGCTCTAGGACTCACAGGCGTCAGTAGTTGCAGCACAGGGGTCATTTACTGTGGCTCTCCATCTCTAGAGCATGGGCTCAGTAGTTGTGGAGCACCGGCTCAGTTGTGGAATCTTCCTAGATCAGGGATTGAGTGCATGTCCTCTGTATTGGCAGGCAGATTCTTATCCACTGTGCCACCAGGGAAGTCCTCGTTTTTGGTTGGTTTTTTTTTTGTCTTTATTGAATTTGTTACAATATTGCTTCTGTTTTATGTTTTGGTTTTTTGACTGCCAGGCATGTAGAATCTTAGCTCCCTGACCAGGGATCGAACCTGCCCCTCCTGTATTGGAAGGTGAAGTCTTAACCACTGGACCACCAGGGAAGTCCCCTAGGTTCTCTTTAAAATGGACTGAGGCTCCTACTTACCCCTCATTTAACCATCACTTTGGTAGGCTCTTAGTCCCCTTTTCACAGATGAGGACACTGAGGCCCAGGGAGGTGAAGCCCTTGATCCTTGTCGCCCAGCTCCTTGGGGCCCAGGTTGGGACCCGGGTAGCTCATCCCAGAGTCTGACCTTGGTTGAGCTACCTGACCACAGCTGTTAATTCATGATGTTGACAGAGTCTGTGCCTAGCAGGAGCCAAATGTCAGTGTCCTACATGTATGAAATCAGGACAGGGGTTCAAGTCCACATCGGTGTCCCTTCCACCTTCCTGCTAACCTGGGTCCTGACACACCTTTTATTACAGTGTTTATTACAGGGCAGAAAACAAGGACTTTCTGGTTGCTGACACATTAGTAACTTGACTTTGTAACTTGACACTCAGACCAGATAAAACATGTACCTAGGCCCCGGACTTCAGGCTTCTGAGCCTGCTTAACTGATGGGGCTGAAAGTCTCCCCAACCATCAGATCCTTCTTATCTCCTCCTCCAGTGCTCCATGGGTCAAGGGGGCTCACTGCTTATGTGGAGTGTCCTGTGTGATGCCTCAGCCAGACTCACGGTTGTATTTGGTGTCCCCAGGAGAGAGGCTTGAGATGTCCACCTCCCCCCACACCCCCTGCCCCCCGGATCATGGCTCCTGGAAAAGGAGTTTGGTCCTGCTTACCACTTACCCTTTAACAGCACCGATGGACGCTGATCATCTGCCCCTACCTGCATTTAGGGTAGGCAGCAAAAATTTTCTATTGATAAGTTTTTTAAACTTCTGTTTGGGGGCTTCCCTGGTGGCTTGGTGGTAAAGAATTCCTCTACCAATGCAGGAGATGCGGGTTTGAGCCCTGATCCGCAGGAAGTGCCCAGAGGCCTTGGCGCAACTAAACCTTGCTTACTTCAAGGAGAAGCCCATGCCCCGCAACTAGAGAGTAGACCCGGCTCGCCACAACTAGGGGAAAGCCCTCGTGCAGTAAGAAAGACCTAGCACAGCCAAAAATAAATAAATAAAAATTTTTTAATTCTATTTTAAAAATACTGATTTAAAACTTACGGAAGCCACTTGCTAGTTTTAACCGTTCGAAGAGCAGAGCGGCATGTAAAACGTGGACACTCTGTGTTCCCGTTGTGGCCCTAGCACTTGGCCTTCTCCTCACCTCCCTCACTTGCCCAGAGGGACACCACGTGTGCCCTTCTTTGCTGTGTGTACGGGGGATTGTGTGTGCTAAGAAAGCGGGCTCTGGAGCCACAGTGCTTGGGTTCAGATGCCAGTTTTGCTGTGTGCGTACTTGGGCCTTGACTTAATCACTCTGCCTCAGTTTCCCCCTCTGTAAAATGGAAGTGATCGTCCTAACTTCTTGACTGAGGATTCATTGCATTAAGTATGTAGCAGTTAGAGTGGCACCTTGCACGTGACAAGTACTCACACATTAGCTATTTTTATTAACACAGGTATATACGGGTATTGTTTTACAGACATACTTTTCCCACGTATGCACTTTCCTTTAATAATTGGTCTTGGAGAGCCGCCCATGGTACTCACTGGGTCAAGGTCAGCCACATTCTTTTTAATGACTTCACAGTGTCCCATCCTGTCAGTGCCTGTTGTTGAACACACTGGTTGTTTCCAACCTTCACTGTTACAACTGAACATCTCACACACCAAAACCTTTGTTTGCTTCTTAGATTTTTCTTATGACAAAACCCCGGGGTTGCAATTACTACCACAAAGTGAATAAATAAGCTTAAAGACTTGTGATATTTATTGCTAACTTGACTTCTAGGATCTCTTTATTAAACATATGTATTCCTTGTTAGTTGCCTGTTTGTTCTAGGGTTTTTTTTTTTTCTTATAGATTTATAGGGGATCTTTACATTATTGAAGGTATGATTCTTTCGTTATACGTTGCAAGTTTAATTAAAAAAAATTTTTTTAAGTAAATTATTTTTTTGCCCGCCATGCGGCTCGTGGGATCTTTGGTTCCCCAAGCAGGGGTTGAACCTGGGCCCAGCAGTGAAGGTGCCAAATCCTAACCACTGGACCGCCAGGAAATTCCCTGTTTTGTGAGTTTAAATTCCTTTTACTTTTTATTTTATTTTTTTTTTATGTTGTTAAACATATTGAGACTTTTCTTTTTAAAGCTTCGGTCTTAAATTTGAGATAAATATATCCCTAGTTATTTTATGACTTCGTCTTTTACATCCAATATGTGGAATTTTTTCTTGGGGTTAGGTGTGGGATAAAGATCTTAAACACACCCTTCACCCACCCCCAAGCAGTCGTTAATGAATTGTCTCCTTCATATTGTCAGAGTAATATATCCTTTCCCACCCATTTGAAAAACTTATGAGCCAGGCCCCAGTCTAAGTGTCTTAACACTTACCTCTCAGCCCCCTGCCATAACTCAATGAAGCAGGTTGGTAATACCATCATTCACTGGAAGAAACCAAAGCACCCAGCGGTGTGATCTTGCTTGCTTAATGTCTTACAACGTGGATGAGGCAGAGCCTGGCTTGCAATCTTGTGGATTTATTCAGTAATGAGCTTCCTTATTTCTGTTTTCAGCAGCTTTCCCTGCAGTTGCTTGACAGACCTACCTTTTGTCCACTAGTAATAGCCATTTCCATTGCTCCTGTGCTATTCCCTGCCTCGTTGCCTTGGCCAGGACTTCTGTGACAATGTTAAATACCAGTGGGGGGTTGCAGATGGGCGTGGGGGCCTCAAACTGCAGGGCGCCCCTTATTGGGGGCCTAATTAGGCAGGGACCAGAAAAGTGGCAATGTCAGTACAATGAAGCAGTGGTCCCCAACTTTGATCTGAAGTAGAGCTGATGTAATAATAATTAAAATTAAGTGCACAACATATGTAATGTGCTTGATCATCCTGAAACCAACTTCCACCACCAAGTCCATGATAAAACTGTCTTGCATGAAACCGATCCCTGGTGCCAACAGTATTTGGGGACCCCTGCAATAAAGACCTCATCTGCCCTGTGGCTGGGCCAAACCAGGGAACAAGCTGGCTAAGTAAGACTTGACTGGCTGTCTCCATTTCAGGATAGGGGGTCTGATTGGCCCAGCCATGGTCAGATGGCTTCCTCTCATCCAGAGCTGAGGCGAGGCAGTAAGCATGGTACACACACCTCTCATAAGATGAGGGCTTTCAGGAGCCCAGCAGACCCTCTTCTTTGCTCTCCTGGCCGAGGACATCATTCCTCTTCTTATATATGAACCATCATCATGCAGTGGTTTTGCACATGGGCCAGATGACTTGGATTCAAAGCTCAACCAATTACGAGCTCTGTGTGTTTACCTTGTGTTTATCACTTCACCTCTCAGGGCCTCCGAATCCTTACCTGTAAAAGATGATAATGGCTTCTACTTCATCAGGCTACTGTGAGTATTTAACAAACTTATGGAGGGGACTTCCCTGGTGGTCCAGTAGCTAACAGTCCATGTTCCCAATGCAGGGGGCCTGAGTTCCATACTTAGAGAACTGGATCCTGCATGCTGCAACTGAAACTCAGTGCAACCAACTAAATTTTAAAAAACTTATGGAAAGTATTTAGTCTGAGCCTGCTACATTGTAAGTGCTCAGGAAGTATTAGTTCTCATCACCATCATCATCCTTATTTATTTTTTTCTTTTGAGACTAGATAGGGTTCTATTGTTCAAGCTTGGGCTTCGGAATAAGGAGTCAGGAACTGATCTCAGCTTCCCCAACTAACTCTGTGACCTTCGCCGAGTGAGTAACTTCTGAAGGAGCTTTGGGTTCTTCATCTGCAGAGTGGGAAGAATCACAAGCTGACAGAGCTCCTTCCCTGGATGTCTCATGTGCTGTCTGCGGTTTGGGGCGATTGTGGAGAGGGAAGAGATCCCCGGTGTCTGGACTCAGTATAGCCCGAGTTCCTCCTGATCACACACCCTGCAAGTGTGACCTGGTGAGGCTGAGGTTAAGACCTGCCTCACCTCCTCCTCAGAGTTGTGCAGGGCCTCTCTGCACGTGGTATGACACCGCACCTGTTCCCTGGAAGTCCATCTGCCGCCCCTGGACCCGTGAGAGCAGGACCCAGGTCTGACCCACCTACTCCTGTCCCCTGGCTTCAGTGCCAGGTGGGAGTACAGAACACTCACCCTCATCAGGCGTCTTCTCTGGAGAAAGATAGATCTGGACAACAGCTTCTCAGGAAGTGTATCTGTATTTGTATCTGGTCATAATCCTTCCCCGGGTGGTGATTCTGAAACCTGGCTGGGCATTCGCCTCACCTGGGGAATCTTATTAACAGTTGGGCTTTTCTGGCTTCTCTCCTGGAGCTCCTGTTTGGGCAGGTGTAGAAGATAACTGTCTGCTGCTTTGGCTGCCCAGCAACCATTCTTTGAGATTTTCCCTTGGGGAACTGCTTCCGCCATTCAGTCCCGTTTATTTACTGAGCTCTAGTGTATGCATGACGGGGTCTTCCCTGGTGGCTCAGCAGTAAAGAATCTGCCTGCAGTGCAGGAGACCCAATCCCTGGGTCAGAAAGATCCCCTGGACGAGGGCACGGCAGCCCACTCCAGTGTTCTTGCCTGGAGAATCCTGTGGACCGAGGAGCCTGGTGGGCTGCAGTTCGTAGGGTCACAAAGAGTCAGAAACGACTAAAGCAACTGAGCGCGCACTGTATGTATGACACCAGTTACTCTAGCACTGGGGACGGGGCGGTGAATCAGACACGGAAAGCCCTGCCCTTAAAAATGAAATGAGATGACAGTGTCTGCTTTTTAAATTTTTTTTCTTTATTGTGATAAAAGTCACAGAATATAAAACATGTCACTGCTGCTAAGTTGCTTCAGTCATGTCCGACTCTGTGCGACCCCACAGCCGGCAGCCCACCAGGCTCCGCCGTCCCTGGGATTCTCCAGGCAAGAACAATGGAGTGGGTTGCCATTGCCTTCTCCGATAAAACATGCTCTTTTAACCATATTTAACTGTATAGTTCAGTTACACTAAGTAGATTCATATTGTTGTGCAACTCTAACCATCATTCATCTCCTGAGTTTTTCACCTTCCTAAATTGAAAGGCTGTCCCCATTAAACACTAACTCCCATCCCCCCTCCCCATCCCCTGGAATCTACCACTGACTCTCTGAACTTGACTATTCTAGGTACCTCCTGTAAGTGAAATCAAGCAGTTGTTTGTCTGCTTCACTGGTGGCTCAGATGGTAAAGAACCCGCCTGTGATGCGGGAGACCTGGGTTCGATCCCTGGGTTGAGAAGATCATCTGGAGGAGGGCATGGCAACCCACTCCAGTATTCTTGCCTGAAGAATCCCCAGGGACAGAGGAGCCTGGTGGGCTATAGTCCATGGGCTTGCAAAGAGTCAGACACAAATGAGCAACTCAGCAAACACACGATGTATATTGGAATGCATGTTTAAGGTTAACTTAATATATGGAGATGACAATATCTTGTAAGTTATATACTATCTTATAAGTTACACATTGGATTAGATACATTAGATAACAGTCATTTTCTGATTTCAATAATTGTACTCTGATTAGGAGAATTTCATTGTTCTTCAGAAACAGGCACTGACTTCTGTAGGGATTAAAAAGAAGAATCAATTCTTGGGAAAAGGACGAGCAATCATAAAATTGACTAAAATATTTATCCTTTTTCAGTTTGGGGGTAATGGTCATGAAGACTCAGCTGTGAGGAAATGCTTTGTTTTATAGAATAGGTTTGTATTCAGGAAGTCAGTGTGCATATGCACAATTTTGAGTTTAAAGGTTCTAAAAACATTAGGAGGTAGGAAGTTTATAGATTCTTTTCTTTCTTTATACTTTTGTGTATTTCTCACATTTTCCAGAAGGAACTTTTGGAAATAGCAGTAAGAAGCAGCTTTAAGAAAAAAACAAAAGCCCCTCCTCCCCACTTGTGGAATGTTCTGGTCCATATGGTTTGGCTGTGGAACCGTGAGCAAGCACGGGTCCTTCCCATCGGCCCCCCTCCCTGCTACAGTGACTGGTTCAGGAAGTGGGGGTCTCGTCAGACTACTCAGTTAATGCCGGAAAGCACCAGGAAAGAGGTATTTTTCTTTCTGCTGGGATCTGAAGTTGTGGGGCAGAAACCTAATGCCACTGGGGACCATCTTTTCCAAGGGGTCAGACAGAAAGAAGATAGAAATGATTAGTTGCTCATAAGCTCTGGAAGTAACTGGTGTTGGAATAACCTCTGCACTTGTCAGCATGGTGACCCAAAAGGTTTCTTTTTTTTTTTTTGCCCTCCAGCCAGTTTGACTTGGGTCTCAGTCACTGGCAACCCAAAGAGCTCTGTAAGTAACAAAATAATCTTAGTGGGCCCTAGAACCTGGAGCTTAAACATTTTCCACAAATGATTTGCATCAAGTTTCAGAACCACTTTGCTAGGGTTTTCCGAGTGGTGATTCTCAGACTTCAGTGAGCAGCAGACTTGCCTGGAAGTCTTGCTAAAAATACAGAGTCTCTGCTCTGTTCCAGACTGCTGGAGATTCTGATCTGGAGCCAGAGGCCAGGGGATATGAGTTTTGAGCAACAACCACTCTGACAAAGGGCAGAGATCATGCCCAGTCTAAGGCTTTACCCCTGGTTGGGGCCCATGGTCTCTCTCAAATGAATGAAAGTAAAGTTTGAGTCTAGATCACCTTTGGAAAATCATTCCTCTCCTGCCTGTTACCCAGCTATGCAAACTATATGATGTTTTAATAAATCTAACCAAGGGACTTCCTGATGGTCTAGTGGTTAAGACTTCGCCTTCCAATGCAGGGGCTTTGGGTTCCATCCCTGGTTGGGGCCTGGGATCCCACACGCCTCACAGTCAAAAAAACAAAACAAAAAAACCCCCCAAACATAAGAACAGAAGCACTATTGTAACAGACTCACTTGAAAAATGGTCCACATCACCCCTGCGCCCACGTCACCACTGTTGAGCCTGAGAACCTCAGCCACTGAAGCCCGCTCACACTGGAGCCCATGCTCCCCAACAAGAGAAGCCACCCCAATGAGAAGCCTGCACACCGCAACTAGAGAAAGCCCACGCAGCAATGAAGACCCAGCATAGCCAAAAATTTTAAAAAGTCATCCACTTAAAAAAAAAAAACTTAAGAAGTCTAACCAAAGGAACTATGGCTAGATATGTGAGCTTCATTAGTGTAATGGTTTAACCAGCGTGGACCCCTCAAGTAATTTGGAAACAGCTGGATATTGTGCAAGCTGAAATTGTTGCTTCAAATTCAAAGCAGTCTGCTCTTGAAGAAAGCTTTTGGCAGTAGTGGAAAATGTTCCAGAGGGTAATTACTCACTGACTTAGTCTGAGGTAATTTATGGTGAATGCTTCCCTCACGTGTGTGTTTGTGTGTGTGTGTGTACATGTGGACCCGTACTTACTTGGAGGTGAAGGAAGGGCCATAGCCCTTTTACTTGGGTGAAAGGGAATCTTTTGAGTTGACCCATCAGGCCAGAAAATCCCTTTTCACGTACCGTCTTGTAGCAGCTTTGCTCTTGAGGCCCCTGAGAGCTGGGGGAAGAAGAATGTGGAGCCTGAATGAAATGCCCTGTTGGCGCTCACCCCAGGCACGTGTGGCTTTGCCATTGTCTAAAGTCTTCCCCCCCACCCCCCACAAGGATTTGTACCCTACGCTGAGTTCCTATACCTCAGCCACCAGGAATTAGGGTGTGGGTTTGCCATGGTTATGCAAATTTAAACTGATCATCTTCAGATATTTTTATTTGTGTCCCCTCAAGAGAATTCTGATAAGCCACACCTCCTTTTACATTATCAAGCTAACATCTAAAATGATTTTATGGTAATGTAAGATTTTTCTTATTGGTGGGAGAAAGACAAGAGTGCATATTTTTGTAAGATGAGATAAGATGAAGATTAATTGAAATAACTAGGATATGATTAGATAAGGTAGGTTTTTTACTCCTCTATTAAATAAAACATGCAGACTCTGAAAGAAATCAGATTTGGAAATTTTTTCTGGTGGATTTCAAAAGGTTTGGTGGTCCTGCAAAACATTCCATTTAAGTGAATCAAGACCACTAACCTTCGACAGTTCTGAATTTAGGCAATCCCAGCATAGACCAAAATATCCTGTTTTTAAGGCCAAGTTTCATATCTAACAGAAATATGTGTAAGTCAGGGAAAGACAGGCAAGTCTGGGAGCTCAAGGAGCTTTATTATTCATTAAAGACTACTTCTCTGAAACCAGTATTTTGATGCTTTCTGTTGCTCAGAGGCCTGGAGATTTATACACCCCGCTGGGCAGTGCTTTTTGGGAAGAGGTGGGAGGTTGTGTAATGAAGGCTGGACAGCTGAGAAGGCTGGCTGGTTCACAGATCAGTCTCAGGAAGGAAACCTGTGGCAGTTGACAGTCTCTTCCCTTAGAGACATTTGTGTTCTTGGATCAACTGAAAGTCTCTTTAAACCCCTGGAGAGAAGTACTTCCTCTGAGCATGAAGACTCAGCTGAAAGAATTTCACTGTTTCTTACCTCATTGACGAGGAAGTCCAGAGGTATCTAGGTTACCGAGATGGTTGACTGGTTCACCACGGTCACCACTACTGCCTTCATCATTGCAGATCCAGTTGATCTCATCTCCTGGCTCAGCAGGCTTCCTCCTTCTGTGTGCATGGTCCAGGGGCCACTTCTGCAATCCTGGGCATCCTGGCCAGATAGGATAGTGTATATGGGAGAAGGAAGGTGATACCTGTCTCCTGAAGCCCCAACCAGCCTCTTCTTGCTTCTTCTTGGCCAACTGGCTTAGGCCAGACCATCTCCTACTGAGAGGTAACAAGCTATCATGTTAGTATGCAAAAATTCTAAACATCACTTCTCGATCACTAATTAATTTGGTGGCTAAAAGCCAGTTGTCACGTGCCTTTACACCATGATTCCCCTCTAGTCAATATCTAAACTTGCATCACTTGTATCAGCCTTGGTCGACTGGTTTCATGTCCACAGGTGGTTCTGACCTTCTGATTGTATTTAAAATGTAACCTTGAGACTTTGCCTGCTTAAAATGTTGTAATGAGTTTTGAGAGCATAAATTTTTCCCACATAAAAATTAGGTGAAAACACATCAAGAACTATATACACTCAGTGAACTTTGTGTATTAAAAACCAAAGAAGCATTTTACTGGGAAAAAAATTTTAACCCGGAAGACATTCTTTGTAGTGGTACCTGGCTAATAATAAGCCCTCAATAAATGTTACTTGTTATTCTTACTGGTAGGCTATTTGTTAAAATCTGTAATACCCTGCTTCCCCTAAATTAACAGTGTCTAATAAAGTAGCCATTCGGTAAATGTTTGTTGAGTGAATTAGAAAGCATGGGGTAGTGATTGAATTGACAGCCCTGGAATTGTTGTTGGTCACTAAGCTGTGTCCGACTCTTTGCAGCCCCATGGACTGTAGCCTGCCAGGCTCCTCTGTCCATGGGGGTTTCCAGGCAAGAATACTGGAGTGGGTTGCCATTTTCTTTTCCAGGGGACGAAACCCAACCCAGGGATCAAACTCCCATCTCCTGCATTGGCAGCAGGATTCTTTACCACTGAACCACCAGGGAATCCCAATAGCCGTGGTATTAGACAGACCTAAATTCTAATCCCACCTCTGCCATCTTTTAACCTTGATTAATTTCCTAGTAAAAACAGGATTAACTCTAAAGGTACTGAGTCAGTATGGATAGGCTAGGTTATGCTGCTGTAACAAATAACCCTAATATCTTACTGACTTAAAAGATAGGGATTGTTTTCTTTATTACTACCATATGTTCCTTATGGGTTGATAGTATTCCCTGTTCTGCATCATTCTCATTCAGAGATCCAGGTTCTGCCATCTAGAAGTTGTTCACTCTTGCAGGAAGGAGAGAATGGGTGATTGTACCTCAGCTCTCAGAGTATCCCACTCGGAACTGACCCACATTGCTTCTGCTTATATTTCATCGGCCAGTGAAATATAAGCCTTCAGTGTGGTGGAGAGGTGTAGTCATACCCTTTGCCTAAAGGGTGAATCAGAACTAATACAATTGCTGTACGGTTTAAGTAAGAAATTTGTGAAGCATTTAGCACTGTGTCTTATGTTAAGTGGGAAGTATAAGTGCTGTTTTGTTACGGTTGACGATGATGATAGGAGATTAAGTGGTTATTACTTTCATTCTGCAAATTTGCAGTGAGGTCTAGTGGTTGAGCTCTGTGATTCAGGTGCTGGCTTGGGTTCCAAAGTCAGTGGCCCTCCTTGCTATTAACCCTGTTGTTGAACGGTGGTTCTAGTAGTGAACTCTTGGGGACGTGGGGATGTGATGTTTGTGTGCAGAAGGGATCATTCCAGAGCCTTCCCTGGACACAACCAAGAGTAGATTGTTACTGTTGTTGTCACCCACATTGTTTCATTAGCTGAACCTGAATTATCCTACATAGAGTAAGTTTAAAATTACTTAGCTTTTCTCTTTTGCTTCTTTTCCCATACACCTCATTCACTCCACACATACTTTACAGATTTTTGCTGTTATTTATTTATCTGGCTGTGTTGGGTCTTTGTTGCGGCACACATGATCTTCATTGTGTCATGCAGGATCTTTCGTTACATAACCTGGACTCTCCAGTTGTGGCGTGAAGGCTCTGGAGCACGTGTGTTCAATAGTTGTGGTGTGCGGGCTTTAGTTGCTCCGAGGCATGTGGAGTCTTAGTTCCCTGACCAGGCATCTGACCTGAGACCCCTGCATTGCAAGGTGGATTCTTAACCACTGGACCACCAGGGAAGTCCCAGCCTTACAGATTTTGATACGTCATTTCTTATGAATCATACATTTTTTAAATGATTAGCAATTTTAAGATACCTTTATTGACGTATAACTTTTTATACCTGGGTTCTGCAACTAGCAATCTGTTTTTTAGGCTCTCCATGTTTTAACATGTTTCAGTTCACTCCTTTTGTTGCTGAATAGTATTCTATTGTATGAGTATACTGCCTTTCGTTTACCCATTCACCAGTTGATGGATATTTGGATTGTTTCCAGTGTTAGGCTAGTATGAGTAATACTGTTATGAACATTCGAACATTCATGTATGAGTCTCTTTGTGGACATTTGTTTTCACTTCTACCTAGGTGTGAAATTGCTGGGTCATTTGATAACTCTGTGTTTAACATCTTAAGAAACTGCCAAATTGTTTTCCGAAGTGACCATACTGTTTTACGGTCCCACCAACAGTGTATTGAGGATTCCAGTTTTTCCATATTCTCATCAACACTTGTTGTTACAGTCATCCTGGTGGATGTGCGGTGGTATCTCATTGTGGTTTTGATTGACATTTCCCTATCGACTAAGGATGTTGATCATCTTTTTATGTGCTTCTTGGCCATATTTATATTTTATTTGGTGAAATGTCTCTCTGAATCTTCTACTCAATGCTTAATCCTGTCTTCTTATTTGGTTGTAAGACTTTTTTTATGTTGTGAATAACAGTCAGTCATCAGATATATAATTTGCAAATAATTTCTCCTAGACTGGGATTTGTCTTTTCATTTTCTTCATGATGTCTTTCGAAGTGCAGAAGTTTTACATTTTGATAAAATCAAGTTTATCAACCTGTCCTTTTATGGAACCTGCTTTTGTGTGATGTCTAAGAACTCTGCCTGATCCAGTGTCAAGAGATATTTTTCTTATATTTTCTCCTAGAATTTTCATACTTTTAGTGTAATTTGACCTAAAGTCCTGTAATCTATTTTGACATCACTTTTGTGTATTATTTGAGGTAAAGATCTAAATTTATCTGTTTGTGACTGTCCAGTTGTCCCAGCACCGTTGGCTGAAAAAAGCACATTATTGCCTTGAGTTGTGTTGGTACTTTTGTTGAAAATCAAAAGTTCCTGACTGTTCCTGTAAAGACAGACTTCTGAACTCGCAGTTGTTGTTTTTTGCCACACCATGTGGCTGTGGGACATGTGGTGACATTAACTCCCTGACCAGGCATGGGACCTGGGCCCCTACAGTGAGAGTGCCAGGTTCTAACCCCTGGACCACCGGGGAGTTATATTTGCAGATGTTAAACCAACCTTGCATTGCTGCGCTAAACCCCTCTTGGTCATGTTGCTAGATTTAGTGGCTAATATTTGTTCAGGATTTTGGTATCTATCTGCTTCCCTGGTGGCTCAGAGGGCTTCCTTTGTGGTTCAGACAGTAAAGAATCTGCCTGCAATGCAGAAGACCCAGGTTTGATCCCTGGGTTGGGAAGAGTCCCTGGAGAAGGGAATGGCTACACACTCCAGTATTCTTGTTTGGAGAATCCCATGGACAGAGGAGCCTGACAGGCTACAGGTCATGGGGTTGCAAAGAGTCGGACATGACTGAGCGACTAATACTTGGTGTACATATTCATGAGTCATAATGGTATGTAGTTGATTTGTTTTTTTTATGATCTTATCCAACTTTGGTAGTAGGGTAATACTGGTTCCATGGCATGAATTGGAAATATCCTCTCCTCCTATGTATTTATTAGAAATTTATGAAGGGTTGATTTTATATCTTCTGTAAGCCTTTCACAGAATTCACCAGTGAAAGCATCTGGGATGAACTTTTGTTTATGGAAACATTTTTAATTACCTCTGTAAAATCATTTTCTTGTTAGGTCTAGTCAGATTCTTCTTTTTTCTTTTTTTTTAATGCAGGTTTTGATAATTTGTGTTTTTTTAGGATTTTGTCCTCTTCATCTGAGTTGACTAATTTGTTGGCATAAAAGTTCATAGTATTCCCCTATATTCCTTTTAATTTCTGCAAAGTTGGCATATTTTTTCACTCCTTATATTTTCTTTTCTCTCTCTTTTTGGTTAGTCTAGTTGAAAGTTTGTTCATTTTGTTGATCTTTTCACTAAGAACCAACTTTTAGTTTATGTGCTGCCAAAGCAAGCATAAGAACTAACTTTTGGTTTAACTGACTTCTCTGTTTTGTCAGTTTTTAATTTCATTGATTTGTTTTTCAATTGAATTATTGAATTGACAATGTAACATTGTTAGTTTCAGATTTCAAAGCATTACCATTTATATGTATTGTGAAATGATCACCACAGTAAGTCTAGTTACATCTGTTATCATACATAGTTAAAATTTTTTTTCTTGTGATAAGAACTTTTAAGATTTAGTCTTAGTAATTTTCAAATGCAATGCAGTATTATTGACTATAGTAACTATGCTATATATTACATCCCCATGACTATTTCTTTTATAAATGGAAGTTTGCATCTTTTGACCACCATATCCCCATTGCCCACCTCTGGCAATCCCCAGTTTGTTTTCTATATCTGAGTTTATTTTTTGTTTGTTTGTTTATGTTCCTCATGTAAGTGAGATCTTATGGTATTTGTCTTTTTCTGACTTATTTCACTTAGCATAATGCCTTCAAGGACCCATCTGTGGCAAGACTTTATTCTTTTTATGACTGAATAATATTCCATTGTGTGTGTATCACATTTTTTTTTTAAAGCTTATCTATTTTTGGCTGCGCTAGATCTTCATTGCTTGTTCTTCTCTAGTTGCGACAAGCCAGGGCTACTCTTTGGTTGTGGTGCTCGGGCTTCTCACTTTGCTGAGTTCCCTTGTTGTGGACCATGGGCTCTAGGGCATGTGGGCTCAGTAGTTGTGGCTCCTGGGCTCTAGAGCCCAGGCTCAGTAGTTGTGACACATGGGTTTAGTTGCTCTGTGACATGTGGAATTTTCCCAGATCAGGGATCAAACCTGTTTCTCCTGCATTGGCAAGTGGATTCTTCACCTCTGAGCCACCTGGGAAGCCCTGTATCACATTTTCTTCATCCATTCATCCACTGAAGGACATTTATGTTGTTTCCGTGTCTTGGCTCTTGTAAATAATGGCTGCACGAACATGGGGGTGCATGTATCTTTTTGAGTTAGTGTCTCTGTTTTATTTGGATAAATACTCAGAAGTGGAATTGCTGGATCTTATGGTAGTTCTATTTTTAATTTTTTGAGGAATTTGATCATCTGTTTTTAGTTTCTTCAGGTGAAAGCTTAAATTATTGATTTGAATTCTTTCTTATTCTCTAGTATAGGCGTGCAAAGCTATAAATTTCCGTATAAATACTGATTTGACTGCATTCCATAAATGTTGATATGTTTTTATTTTATTCAGTTTAAAATATTTTCTAATTCTCCTTGTGATTTCTTCTTTAACTCCTGGGTTATTTAAAAGTGTCTTATTTAATCCAAATATTTGGAGGTTTATCAAATTTCTTTATGTTGTTGATTATTGATTTAATTCTGTTGTGTTGGAATAACATTCTTTGTATCATTTCAATCCTGTAAAAAAATTTAAATCTCACAGAGAAATGCAAAAATACCATAGGTGGAACAAATGGTTATCTTCATGCAGAAGAACAAAGTTAGATTCCTAGCTCACACCATATACAGAATTACCTCAAAATAGATCATAGACCCAAATGTAGAGCGAAAACTGTAAAACTCCTAGAAGGAAATATAGGAGTATGGCTTTGTGACCTTGGGATTGGGTAGTGGTTTCTTAAATATCACTCCAAAAATACAAGAAACAAAAGAAAAAATAAATATATTGGATTTTAATCAAAATAAACTATTTTATGTGATTCAAAGAACACCATCAAGAATAGAAAAAGACAAACCATAAAATGGGTGGGAAATGAGCTGTTGATTGATTTGATGCTCCTTGTGCATAACCACCTGTTTCTTTCTTCCTACTTTAAAGATTTTATCCTTGTCTCTCTATTTCAACAGCCTGATTATGTGTTTCTAGGTGTGACTGTCTTTTTAGTTATCCTGTATGTCGTTTGTTGGGCTTCTTGGACACGTAGACTGATGTTTTTCATTAAATCTGAGATGTTTTTGGCCATTATTTGTTAAGATTGTTTTTTTTCCCCTTTTCTCTTTCTTCCTCTTTTGGAACTTTCATTATACCTGTGTTATTGTCCTTCCTTCATTTCTCCCCCCATTTTTTACTGTTTCAGATTCGATAAGTTTTGTTGATCCACCTTTAAAGCTCACTGGTTATTTCTTTTGCCATTTCAAATCTGTTGAGCTCCTCAAGTGCCTTTTTCTTTGCAGTTATTATAAACTTCAACATTAAAAGTTTCTTTTTTTAAAAAAATGTTTCTTTATTGTCTCTGCTTTTAATTCTTTTAACATGATTTTGTTTAGTTGTTAACTTATTTACAGTAACTCTATGAAGTCTTTGTTTGCTAAGTCTAACTTCTGAACCCTTTCAAAGACAGTTCCTGTTAACAACTGCTGCTTTTCCTGAGTGTGGGTCACACCTTACTATTTCTGTGCATGTCATATTCTTTTGTTGTTGTTGTTGAGAACTGCACATTTTAGATTGTATATTGCAGCAATTCTGGATTCTGATCCCTTTTTCCAGACCATTGTTTTTCTAAAGTTGTTTTGTTGTTTTTATTCATTGAATGACTTTCCTGGGCTAATTCTTTGGTGTCTGTCTCTCCTGTGGTATAGAAACTGATGCCCATGCTCTTTAAAAAAGAAAAAAAAAAGGTCTTATATATAAGCTTTACTTATTAGAGGTTGTCCTAGGTTCAGAACAATTTGGTGGTGGTGGTTTATACGCTAAGTCGTGTCTGACTCTGATGACCCCATGGACTACAGCCCACCAGGCTTCTCTCTCCATGAGATTTGCCAGGCAAGAGTACTGGAGTGGATCGCTATTTCCTTCACTAGGGGATCTGGACCCAGGGATCGAACCCGTGTCTCCTGCTTTGGCAGGCCGGTTCTTTACGTCTGAGCCACAAGGGAAGCCCTCAGTGTGGTTTAGTGGCCAGCAGATGCTTGATCAGAGGTTGTGCTGAAAATCCTTGAGTTGGTAAGGCAATCTTTTGTGTGGATTGGGTAATATTTTCAAAGTTTAAACAGTCTATGAATTTTCCTCTGTTACTGCTTTATGCCTGGTCATCTGGTATATTCTTTGCATAGTCTGAAGGGCTCATGTTCAGCCAGGGATATGTGGATAGTGAAGGCCCTCTCTTGTGTCCTTGGAGCTTGCATATGGCCTTGTATAAATATACATTCTTCCAGACCAGCAGTGATACCCAGGAACTTACAGGCCCAGTATGGCTGTCTCATTCTCTGGATCTTCCTGTGAAAGTTCTGGTTAGTCTGCAGGTCCATTGCTTACTCCAACCTGGTCGTAACCACAGTTTAGCTGTGATGAAGGCCTCTCCCATTTGTTTGCTGCTGAGACTGCTACTGTTTTAATAATGCCCGGGGTGTGGGGTTTTGCCTGCTCCTCTCCAATTCGGTCAGCCTCTCCAGCAGTGAAGTTTTCATGGCTTGCTCTGCTTTGGTTAAACTGTAGCGCAGACGGAGCATGTAATGGGAGTAACCTAAGTTAAATAGCACATACCTCCACTGTTCTTACTCAGAATTCAGCAGTTTTTCTTATGTAAATGCTTCTTAGGTTATTGTATGCCTTTGGGTGATTTCTGGTGTCCTCAAATGTTTGTGTTTAGTTGTTTTGTCCATTTTTTAAAATTGGTTTTTGGGAGAAAGGATTTTCTGAGTTCCTCATTTCACCATTCCAGAAATTTGATTGACAGTTTGACTTTTGATTTCCTACTTAACTTAAGACACCCACAAGTATTTGTGAGTTTTGCAGATTTCAATTATGTAACCCTGGCTACCCCTTTTGATCTGTTGGGGAACTTTTATTTATTTATTTTAAAATGCTTTTATTTATTTGGCCGCCCCAGGTCTTAGTTGTGGCACTTGGGATCTGTAGTTGCTCCATGTGAACTCTTAGTTGTGTCATATGGGATCAAGTTTCCTGACCACGGATTGAACCTGGGTCCCCTGCATTGGGAGTGTGGAATCTTAGCTACTGGACCACCAGGGAAGTCCTCATTGGAGAACTTTTTAAATTGTTTTTTTGTTTGTTTACATTTTACCTTTTATCATGAACAGTTGCCAACATGTGGAAGTACAGCATATATGATCTTGTCCTGATCAGTCTCACCTCATTAATATTCTGTTTGTGCCTGCTTCCCCCCCACCATTAGTTTGAAACAAGTGTTATACATCATATCCAAACCACAGATATTTCAGTATGTAATTCTAAAAGGAGAAGGTCACTTTTTTAAAACATAACCACAATGCCATTATTACAACTAAAACAGTTTATAGTAATTGCTTAGTATCATCACATAAACTTGGAGAACTTTGAAAAATAAGATGCCCAATCCAATGAAATCAGACTTTCTAGGGCTGAGGTCTCAGCATCAGGATATAGGATTAAACTCCCCAGGTTTGTTCGCTTGTTTATTTTTATATTTTTTTTATTTATTTGGCTGCCTCAGGTCTTCATTGCATCATGCAGGATCTTTCATTGCTGTGCACAGACTCTCTAGTTGTGGTGAGTGGGCTTAGTTTCCCAACTAGCAGTGGAGCCCACATCTCTGACATTGCGAGGTGGGCTTTTAGCCATTGGACCACCAGGGAAGTCCCCCACTCCCCAGGTTTAGAACCGCTAAGTTAGATTTCTCTTTATCCTTTTCCAAAATTGTGTTTATTTCTAGTTTAAATGCATTAGGGTCAGTGTATTGTGATAGGAAAAATTCTCTTTGGGGGAATTTGAGAATTTTCTTAACATAGGATCAGTTTTTATGAATATTCAGTGGATATTTTATAAAGAATGAATCTTATCTGCTTTCAGGTAAAGAGTTTTATATTTTAAAGCCAAATTGCTACCAGCAGGGACCTACTGTCCAACACAGGGAACTGCTCGATATTCTGTGATAACCTAAATGGGAAGAAAATTTGAAAAAGAATAGATTCTTGTATATGGATAACTGAATAACTTGGCTATATACGTGAAACTAACATAACGTTGTTAATCAACTATGCTCCAATAGAAAAAAGGAAACCGAGTTGCTAATTTATGTTATTCAGTTTTTCTGTAGCCTTATTATTTGGCCATATTATATATTGTTACTTTCCTGAAAGGAGTGTGTGTGTTTCCCACAGTCATTATGATTTTGTCTATTCTCATATTTCTAATGGTTTCTGTTTTAAGCATTTAATTTTAATTAAAAAAAAATTTTGGCCACGTGGCATGTGGAATCTTCCCTCAACCAGGGATTGAACCTGTGCCCCCTGCATTGAGAGCACAGAGTTTTAATCACTGGACCACCAGTCCTGTTTTAAACATTTAGATTCACATTTCCCTCATAACTTTCTGCCACAAAAAGTTGAGGAAAACAACAGCAGACTGTCTCCTACCCACCCACCCCTCCGTTCCTGCATTTCCAAATCCTTAATTGTAGATGGAATATTCTCTGATGTCGGTGTCATCAAATGTGTCGGGTGACATCAAATGCCATTTCAGCCCTTCTCTAACAGGCCCTGTCAATCCAAGGTTCATCTTAGGGTCCCAGCCTTTGACTGTGCCTCAGTATGTCTGGACGTGGCCACCTCCTGCCCACCTCCAAAGCATCTGCCGTGTTTCTGATCTTTGTGCATGTTGGGCACTTAAGGGAAGCGTGTATATTAGAAACAGCAAGCTGTGTGCGATTTAACACCTGATTTTTTGTGGCCCGGGTGTGTGCTGGGCTCGCTCTCCACTCCCGCTGTTAGTACCATTTGGTCTAGACACACAGTGTCTCCCCCACCCCCAACTCCCCTGCTGTGTGATCCACGCCTCAGTTTTTTTCCCCCTGAAATAAGTGCTAATTGGTTTTCAATTTCTCTTGGATTTTAATGCTGCCCACTTCAGCCTTAGTCCAGAAACACTGATCAGTTTGAAGAGGTGCCCCTCAGGAGGAGGAGTCCTCATGGCAGGGAGCTGGCAGGCTCTGCCCTCCCCAGCTTGCCATGGTGGCCGTGGGCCCCTGCCAGCCACATGTGCCACCTGCTTGGATTCCGCAAGGGGTGTTCTGCAGAGACCTGCTCACAATGGCGAGGACAGGTTTGGACAGAGCTTCTTTGCCTCCATGAGTGGAGAGCAACTGGGTCTTGGTGGGTAGGGGCTGGGGGAATGTCATTCGGCCAGCTTTGGGGTGGTGGGATGGGGACTCCTGATCCAAGAGCGTTGCCCTGTCTTCTGGATGACGCCTGCCAGAGGCCCGTCTCCCTCCGCCTTGCCCATCTGGGGTCGGCTCTGCTCCTGGGGCTGCTGCCGTGCCAGCCATCTGGGGTGGGGAGGTGGTTTTGATCCGCCTCCACTCTCCTCTCCGGTGTTTACTTCTGTGCAGAATGCTGTCCGGGATTGCCCCACTTCTGGGCAGCCCCCAGGGCCTGCCCGTCTGCCGCCCATCTTCCCTTCTCCTCACTCATCCAGGCCTTGGGAGCGTGGGGAGGCCGATGTCAGTCATGCTGATAGAGACCAGGGGCACAGGGAGGGTCGGGGCCATTTCTAGACCCCGGGGTGGGGGGTGGGGCAGTTGCCACAGGCCCGAGGAACAGAACAGTGGTTGGAAACACGGCCTCCCAAAGTGGACAGATCCAGCACCTCCCCCGCCAGCTGGGGCATTTGGTGACGGTGACCCCACCCCTCCAGGCCTCAGGTTCCTCTTCGCAGTATTAGTTTTCTGGAGCTGCCATAACCAAGTACCATGAACTGGGTGGCTTACACAACTAAATGTATCATCTCACAGTTTTAGAGGCTAGAAGTCCAAGATCCAAGTGTTGGCAAGGTTGATTCTTTCAGAGGGCCACGAGGAAGACTGTTTGCCTCACTCCTAGCTCCTGGCAGTTTGCTGGCAGTGTTTGGTATTTCCTGGCTTCTGGTGCATCATTTTGACCTCCGTCTTCACTTTCACATGGTATATGGTATTCTCCCTGCATGTATGTCTGTGTCCAAATTCCTCTTTCTTCTCAGGGCAGCAGTCACACTGGGTTGGGGCCTACCCAATCCCAGTGTCTCTTTGTGAAGTCAAAGTGTTAGTTGCTCAGTCACGTCCTATTCTACAACCCCATGGACTGTAGCCCGCCCGGCTCCTCTGTCCATGGAATTCTCCAGGCAAGAACAATGGAGTGGGCTGCCATTTCCTTCTCCAGGCATCTTCCCAACCCAGGGATCAAACCCACATCTCCTGCATTAGCAGGCGGAGCCTTTACTCTCTGAGCCACCAGGGAAGACCAGTATAACTTTATTCTAACAAAATTGGTTACATCTACAACAACTCAGTCTCCAAATAAGGTCCCATTCTCAGGTGCTGAAGGTTAGGACTTCAGCATATGAGTTTTGAAGGGGACACAGTTCAACTCACGCGAGAAAAAAAGTAGCTCTGATAATACTCCCCATGCACCAGGATTGTTAGGTTACTAAAGCACTCAGCTCAGTTCCTGTCACATACTAAGTGCCCAGTAAATGTTAGTCTTGTTAATAGGCTCTGGTGACCTCATCTTCCAGTGAGACTGTTGAGGTAGCCTCCTAGCTGGCTCACTGCTCCTATTCTGGCTTCCTCGATTCATTCTCCAAATATAGAAATAAAGTCATGTTATATCCTGTACGTGCTTCCCCGGTGGCGCAGTGGTAAAGGATCCGCCTGCCAATGCAGGAGATGTGGGTTCAATCTGTGGGTTGGAAGATCCCCTGGAGAAGGAAATGGCGACCCACTCCACTATTCTTGCCTGGGAAATCTCATGGACAGAGGAGGCTGGTGGGCTACAGTCCATTGGGTCACAAAGAGACACAACTAAGTGACTGAGCACACATGCATACCACATATATAAACCCTCCAGTGGTTTCCCATTTCTAGTAGTCAGGAAATTAGGATTGCAAGAAACAAAACCCAATCCAAACTGGCCTACGGAAATTCAGAAATCATTGGTATGACATGATTTTTTAAATTAATTTTTATTGGAGTATACAGTAGTTGCTTTACAATATTGTGTTAGTTGGCGTGACATAATTGAAGTTCATTATGTCATGAACTTCATGCTTTAGATGCAACTTGATCCAGAGCTCAAATTATGCTATCACAATACTGAGTTTTTCTCCTTGATTCCCTCAGTTGGTTCCTCTGAGCTGTTTTTACTCATAACAGTTCTGACATCAAATGTGTGGGTGTTTCCCTCATAACATCCAGTCCTTCAACTCTCTGGACGGTAACCAGGTGTCCCACAACTCAATCCAGTTCTGAAAATAGCTACCCTGAGTTGTCACGGACCCCACAGGTGAAGGGCTCAGTTCCACAAGGGGGCCCCCACTTTGATGCCAGGTGCAAGGCCCAGGTGTCCCGCTGTCCTTGACCAGCTGACTATAAGTTGAGGGTTCCACTGACTCCAGTTTATAGTTAAACCCTATAAGTTGAGGGTTTCAGGTTTGATATTGGGTTGGCTAAAAATTTCATTCAGGTTTTTCCTTAAGATGTTATGGAAAAACCCAATGAACTTTTTGGCCAACTTGACTGTTTTCTAGATGGACTTCCCTGGTGGCACAGTGAATAAGAACCCACCTGCCCATGCAGGTGAGACATGCCTTCGATCGCTGGTCTGGGAAGATCCCACATACCTTGGAGCAGCTAAGCCCATGCGCCACAGCCACTGAGCCTGTGCTCTAGAGCCCACTTGCCACACAACTCCTGAAGCCTAAGTGCCTAGAGCCTGTGCTCCACAACAAGAAAAGCCACCGCAATGAGAAGCCTGCACACTGCAAGAAAGACGCAGTGCAACCAAAAATTAAAAAAAAAAAAAAGTTTAAAAAAAAAGATAATTTGCTGTAACAGCTCACAAAAGACTGGAAAACACCTTACTTAGCTTTACTGGTTTATGATAAAGGATGCAGCACAGGATGAGTCCAGTGGAGAGGATGCACAGGGTGGAATGTGGGAAGAGGACCGCAGAGCTTCCATGGCTCCCCAGGGCCACACTCCCCGAGCCTCCACCTGTTCCCCAGCCTGGACGCTCTCCCAACCCGTTGTTTAGGGTTTGATGGAGATTTCAGTATGTAGGTGCAGTTGATGAAGTCACTGGCCTTTGATGGTTGTCTCAACCTCCAGCCCCCCTCTCTTCCTGTAGGTCGAGGGTTGAGGCGGACAGTTAACAACCCTTTGATGATGCTTCGGTCTTTCTAGTGTGACCGGCCCCCATCCTGAAGCTCTCAGGGGCCTCTCAGTCAAGAGTCACTTTATGTGCATAAACTCAGGTATCGTTACACACAGCAAGATGTTCCAATCACCCCTGTCATTCAGGAAATTCCAAGGGTTTCAGAAGCTCTGTGTCAGCAACTGGGGACAAAGACCAAATATATATTTATCACAGTTCCAGTCTTAAATTGGTTGTTCTCTGATAGTTATGATTGCAACAACTCTAGCCTCAAATTATGAGGCTCAAGTCCAGCGGAGAAAGAGCTTTCTTAAGCCCTTTTTTTTTTTTTTTTTGGGTGTGTGGGAATTTCTACAAAAGTTCTGAAGTTCACTGTGAGCAGCAGAGGTCATGTGTGCAAGTATTACCTTCAGTATGACCTGGGGAAGGTGGGACGCCTTTGATGGGCTTAGTCCTGGGTCAGGGCTGGAGCCCCACTGACATCTCCTGGCCTGCAAGTGGAGGCGATATGGGCTCCAAGTGCAGATAAGGTGCTTTGTGGGAAAAGAGATAGTGGTTGCCAGTGGGGACAAAGAACAGTTACCTACTAATTTACTCCTGTACCAACAATAACTTTCAGAGATCCTTTTCATGGCCAGGACTTCCCTGGCATTCCAGCAGTTAAGATTTTGCATTTCCACTGCAGGGGCGTGGGTTTGTTCCCTGATCGGGGAACTACGACCCCCTCATGCTGCGTGGTATGGCCAAAAAAAAAATCTTTATCATGCCCTACAAGGTGCCCCACAATACAGCCCCTGCTGACCTCACTCGCAGCATACGAGCCAGTCTTTGGTTTAGTTTCTCAAACAAACCAAGCTTCTCTGACCTCAGAGCCTTTGTTCATGCGCTTCCTTGTCCTTAAAATGCTTTTCCTGATGGCTTTTCTCCTAGCTTTGGTTTTCATCCCGAAGATTGCAGCTTAAATAGCAAGGCTTCTAAGAGTCTCTCCTGGACCATCCTGATTCTAATTTAGGCCCCCTGTTATCCTCACCTGGCAAACCTTCAGAGCAGTTATCATAATATTTAATTATACGTTATGTTTGCCTTCACATGTTTAATGCCTGTCTTCTCCACTGGGCTGTAAACCCCCGCAGGTCACGCCCAGGCCTGTGTTTATTTCCTCGTGTTGCATCTGCAGTACATGCTAGGTGCTTAAAAAAAATCTTTATTAAATGAATGTGGTGGAAATGGAAAGGTTTACTCATTTAAAATTATGATTAACCTGTCATTGAACTGGGGTAGGAAACAGTGACTGACCGGAAGTTTTTTAAACCCTGGCAGTGAAATTTCAGAGTGAAAGTTTTACTAGTAGATTAAATGAAATGCCTGCCTCAGCTATATTTTTTATAGGCCTCTGGGTATTAAATGATACCCGAAGTGACCTTCTTTTTGGAGTCTTGGGGCCAGTTGAGATGGTCCATCTCCTAACAATAAAAACTTCACCACATGAACTAGGGAAGGACAAGGAACACACATTTTTAATTAGCCTGTTAGTCATCTTGTATCTGAGGAGGCCAGAGAGGGGGATGCTAAGGTCAGGCATTTGAACACTTGGCTACATTGTCCTGCATCTCTGCAGGCCATGGAGGCTCCTGCACTTGGAACCCTTCCCCGTGTGGCTCTGTTCTCTGCTAAAGCCGCAGTCAGCCTCTCAGTGCAGAGCAGAGAGGTCACCAAACTGGCACGAGAGCCATGGTGGCTGATCCCTCCTCTCGGGCAGGAGGCAGGGGTGGGGACTCCTGAGCTTGGGGAGTGCACCTCGTGGCAGAGTTAGCTTTGGCAGTCTTCGAGTAAAGCAGAAGCACTGTAGGGTCAGGTGACCTTGAACTTCCTCTTAAGATGTTTGGTATCACTTAAAAATACGTGGGCTATTTTCAAATATCTTTTGGTATTGATTTCTAACATAATTCCACAGTGACAAGAGAACAGACTCTGTATGATTTCAATACCTTTAGACCGTGAAATTTTTGCGCCTTGTTTTATGTCCCTGGATATGTTCCAGTGTCTCTGAGTTTATAGTCTATGGGAACTTGAATAGAATTTGTATCCTACTATTGTGTGAAAATTGTATAAATCTTCATTATGTTGAATTGGTTCATGGTGCTTTTCAGGTCTACTATATACTTTTCTGTATATTCATTCTATTAATTTTTGAGAGTTTGATATTGAAACCCCAACTAAAAATTTTAATTCATCTACTTAAAAAGTAATTATAATATATAGTGGAACTGTATGTAACTTTGTTCTGTATTTTCCAAGTCTCCTGTAAATGTGTTATCATACTTTCATAATTTAAAAATGAAAAGCAAAGAGAAAAAAAGATGTTGGGTATTAGTTGAATATGGATTTGGCTGCTGTAACAGACCCCGAATAGCAGTGGCATCAATGAGGGAGCAATTGATTTCTCTTTCCTGAAACATTTGAGAGTGAGCAGCCCAGGACTGATGAGGTAGCTCCACAGTCTTGAGGACCCAGGCTCCTGCCAGTTTGTTGCTCCCCATTCCTGGGATGTTGTCCTCATCTGCATGGTCCAGAATGACTCCCCACCATCACCAAGTGTGCCTTCCAGCCCACGGGAAGGGAGGATATAAGAGAAAGGGAACCTCCCCTTCTTCTTAAAGCACTAGTTACTTCTGTTTTGAGAGAGAATTCACACACCATAAGATTTACTGTTTCATTTAAAAAAAAAGTTTTTTCAATGTGTACCATTTTTAAGATATTTATTGAATTTGTTATAATATTGCTTCTGTTTTATGTTGTGGTGTTTTCGCCAAGAGGCATATGGGAACTTAGTTCCCTGACCAATGATAGAACCTGTGCCCCCTGCAGTTGGAAGCATGGAGTCTTAACTGCTGGACTGCCAGGGAAGTCCCAAAATAAAATTTTTGAAATAGGAAGATAACAAATTTGTGATCTAGTGTGGCAAAACCCAATGACAGGACCAATAGCTGCATGATTTCAAAGTACCAGAAGAAATCGATACTATTTTGAGATGTTTGTAAGAACTCTAGTGTGGTTAAAAAAAAAAAAAAAAAAACCTGTGATTTCTATTGTAGGTGACAAATTCACAGGTATTGTAAAAACTACTGTGGTTTGCCTGTGTTCATAATGGAAGGAAATGCTGAATTTTGGTTAGAAGCTAGTGAAAATAAAAGAGGTAATCTTCCACCTCTAAATTAATGGAGCTCCTGAATTCTATCACACTTCAATGAGCTGACCCAGAAATCAAGTACAGCTCTTCCATTTCTGTCCTGTTGGTCTGAACTTAGTCACATGACCACACCTAGCTGCAAGGGAGGCAGGGAAATGTAGTCTGCGTTCACATCAACCATGTGTCTGGCTAACATGTAAGGAGTTCAGTTATTAAAGGGAAAAGGGAGAAGATGTGTTGAGGGACAACAGGAAGTTAATAATACACTACACTCCATACAGCTGATTTCTTGCCCAAGTTCAGAACATGCATTCTTCTTTCTGACAAGTGCCTCCTGAAGGAGCTGGTTTGCCTCGAGAGGCCATGTTTTAGGGAAATGTGCATCTTGAGACACTGGAATACTGCTCAGGGTGGTGAGCTGCTAGCTGAATCTGCCTGAGGGAATAATGTATGCTCAACTCCCCTCTCACATTCACACCAGAGCAAATGCTCATGAAGTGGAATGCTGGACACTTGTCCCACCTTAATGATTGGCCCTTTGGAGGAAGGAAGGGGTCATGTGCATTGTTGAGTGTGTGCGAGGTAAACATTTGATGCAACCTCTTTGTACCTCTGGACTGTGCTGTAAGATGTGCGGTTGGCTTCTCAAATGCTGAGGTGGATGTTACATTGAACGCTTGATCTTAAGTGTCAGAACTCATCTTAGATCACACAGGACTGGAGAGGGACTGATTCATTGGCTCCGAGTCCAAGGAGTTTGGCAACAAAGAGAGCGGATAGCTTAGGCGTCAAGGGTAGGAAATTGCAGGTCACATTTGGCCCATTGTCTCGGTCGTAGAGCCAAAGAGCAGTGATGCTGATCATGATGATGATAACAGCTAGTTTTCATTGAGCGCTTACCGTGTGCCTCGAGTTTATGAGTGAGCTCATTTGACAACCATCTTTTGAGCTGAATCCTGCTGTGTCCCTCTTTTCCCGATGCACAGGAGTTAATTGGCCCGTGCCCGAGATCATATAGTTATTTATTCATGGCAGGGATGGGATTTAAACACAGAAGGTGTGGTTCTGGCCTGTGCTGTTAATTAACCCTACTGTCATGAGGACAGAAAGTGAGCACAGGAGTAGAAAGCTTGAAATTCTGGAAGGAGGAGTATGTTTACTTTCATGCTTTCATTTCCCCAGTATTTATCTTGTTGCTGACTTTTGAGTTGACACCATAGTGGTACCATCACAGACGCCCCTCCTGCTGCTGCAGCACCCAGGGCTACATCCTCATCTTCTCAGCTCCACCACTGAAATGCTCAAGTGACTCTGTTGATCTCATTGCCTGCCTCGACTCTAGGCCACCCCTTCACCCTGGTTTCAGTTTTAACAGCCAGTGTTTTGCTGTCCTAGTTTTAAATGTGAATTTTTTAAAAAGTGGTTGATTTGCTACTCGGCTAGTATTTCCAGAGGCCACATCTGAGCCAGCAGACACAGGTACATCATTAAGCAAGTCCCTGCCTTCATGGAAATGACAGTCGGGAGGGGAGGCGAAAGACTCAGGCACCCAACAGATAAAAACACCATCAAGGAGAAATACAGGGAGCTCAGAGAGCATGTGAGGGTTTCACTGGTGGCTCAGAGGTAAAGAATCCGCCTGCCAATACAGGAGGCACAGGTTTGATCCCTGGATTGGGATGATCCCCGGGGAAGGGAATGGCAACTCACTCCAATATTCTTGTCTGGAGAATCCCATGAACAGAAGAGCCTGGCGGGCTACAGTCCACGGGGTCACAAAAAGAATCAGACATGGCTTAGCAGCTAAAGAACAACAGAGAGCATATGAACGTGTGGAACACAGGTCCTGGGTTGGGGGAGGGTGGTGAGGAGGGGCAGGGCTTCCTGGGGAGGCGTGTGTCTGTGCCGAGGCCTAACGTTGAGTGGTGGTGTGTGGGCAGCATCTGGGCAGAGGGGAAGCAGACCACCTTCAGGGTGAACTGGGAAGCTGCAGACACTGGTCACAACCTCACTGGACTCTGAGGAGACTGCTTCCAAGCGAGGCCCCTCTACCTACGAGCAAGATGCAGCCCAATCAGGCTCAGTTTCCTCATCTGTCAGATAATGGTGACCTTGGTCATGGTGCCCACTTCATTGGTGGCTGTGAGGATTAAGTGAGTAGATGTATGTAGGATGTTTAGAACAGCTCCTGGCATGTAGCAGGGGCTCTCTCCGTGTTAACAGGTCATGAAAACTTGTGTGTTGTGGGACTTAAAACAGCTAATAGAAAATCAAAGAACCCAGCCCAGGGCCAGAATCCAAGCTAGGGAAGAACTGGACGGGGGCTGCCAGGCCTAGGGACTTGGTGTGGATATTAGGGCAGCAGCCACTGGATTCCATTCCCAGGAGGCTTTCAGGAACATATGGGGGTAGGTTTGATCTCACAGTGAAATGATAGGGACACCACAGGAATTTAGGACCTGGGGACCAAGGATGCTGAATGTCCTGCAATGCAGAGGATTAGTAACAAGAGGGTCCCTCTCATGAGTTTGTGTCATCTCCATATATTAAGTTAACCTTAAACATGCACTACAAAATACATCGTGCTTGTGCTCAGTCGTTCAGTTGTGTCCGACTCTTTGTGACCCCATGGACTGCAGCCTGCCAGGCTCCTCTGTCTGTGAGATTTCCCAGGCAAGAATACTAGAGTGAGTTGCCATTCCCTTCTCCAGGGGAATCTTCCCGACCCAGGGATCGAACCCTTGTCTTCTGCGTCTCCTGCATTGGCAGGTGGATTCTTTATCACTAAGCCACCTGGAAAGCCCAACAAAGGATTGTTCCACCCAAAATGCCAGCAACAGTCCCCCACCCCACCCCCTGGAGAGAGCTGTTTCCTAATGAGTCCCCTTGGTTCTTTCCTTGCTCTCTGTATCCTGTTGGGTTTCTCCTCCCTTCCCTCACCCCCTTCCTCCCCACTGTAGAAAGAGGCTGCTCTGGCAGTTGCAGGCCACCCCCAATGCCCTGACCACCAACTCCACGTCCTCAAATGTTCATAAGCTGCTTCTGCCCTGTAGCACTTGGAGGCACACTCTGCCCATCTGGCAGAAAGTGTGAAACCAAGTAAGTATTCCGGGTTTATCAGTCCGGTTCTTGGGTTGCAGGCAACAGAAACCAGCTGGGGCTACCTGCAGTAAAAGTGAAACCGAGGTCAGGCAGCTCGGGGGCACCTCGAGGTGGGTGTTCAGGGCCATCTCAGGGGTCGAGGGGCCAGGGGAGGGGAGCTGTGAGGAGCTCTGGCTCCATAGCTGGCCTCCTGAGGATGAGTCTCAGCCACACTGCTTACTCAGAGGTTTCCCAACCTTTCTGTGCCCCAGTTTGTCCGCTGTGAGACGGGGAATAAGAAGGATTGGGACCTCCCTGGTGGTCCAATGGGTAAGACTCCATGCTTCCACAGCAGGGGCCGTGGACTTGACCCCCTCTTGGTGAACTGAGACCCCACATGCCGCACAATATGGCCAAAAAATAACAATAAGATGATAATTTTTAAAAAAGAAAGGTTGTTGTAAGGATATAAGTTAATACTTGAGACAGATTTAGAATAGTGCCTAGTACAGAGTATGTGGCTCTGATAAACATTACCTGCTTTTGTTTTTATTTTATTGCCATAGTTACTGTAGTCATTATTTTTATTGAAGTTCAAATTCATGAGCAAGACCAGCTGATTGGCCGAAGCTGGTGAGGGGGGCAGAGTCCCATGATTGACAGCCCCCTCCTCCCCAAGCTAGGAGGAACTGGGGAGGAGCTCTTCTCCTAGAAGTAGGCTGCTGTCACTCAAAACTGGGGCAGGCCCAGACCCCAGATGTCCTCCAAGCTCAGTAATTTGACCCCATTAATGTTGGTTATTTGCCTGCTTTGTACCATGACCCGCTCTAAGGACAGAGGACACGGAGGGAACAATAATGAGCAAGGTCTTTTCCTGACAGGTCTCAAAGTTCAGAGGGAAGCAGCTAGAAGACAAGGGGCCTCTTTAAGACCAAGTACCTAGAATAATGCCTGGCTCTTTGGAGGTCAGTATATATTTGTTGAATGAATAAACACACAGGAAAAGCAGAGGATTATAGGAGCACACCACCAATGCATCTGCCTTCGCTCTGATTCCATCGGTTGGTTTGTTTTTGGCTGTGCTGTGGGATCTTAGTTCCCCAACCAGGGATAGAACCCCTGTCCCCTGCAGTAGAAACTTGGAGCCCCAGCCACTGGACTGCCAGGGAAGTCCCCCATCAGTTTGTTTAAAAGAAGCCCATGTTTGCACCTGCAGCCTCCAGGGCATGGTGCAGAAGGGTGTCTATCTGCATGCCCTGGCACATGCGTTTAATAATGGGCACTGAGTGATCTCATGGATGCAGGCCGCAGTCCACCCCGTGTGACACTCAGGGACAGACCCTGGGCTAGGAAACTGGCCTTCTTCCCTGCCAAACAGGACGTGCAGACGTGGCTCCAGGAGGCATCTCTGTGGAATGTGGTTGCTAATACAAATGAGCTTCCTTACGTCACAAGGCATCCATTATGTGGACAGTCGGATGACTCGCTGTGGGACTGGGCGGACTCTCAAGGGGAATTTTACAGCCACAGTTATGTTTCAGGCTTCCCTTCGGAGGAAGGCTCTTCCCCATGAATGACTCTTAATGAGGATAATAATAGCCAGCATTTTCCAGGTGCCTGGCGCTGTGCAAAAGGCTTATTAACCCATGGAAGCCTCCCAACTGCCTGTGAAGCCAATACTGATGTTATCCCCATGGTGCTGGGGCTCAGAGGTGGCAAATAACTTGCCTGTTGGGTCCACAGCAGGTGAGGAAGAGTTGGGATTCCAGCCATGGTCTCTAACTCCTGAGCGTGGGCTCTCCACCCCCCGCGTAGCCTCCTTTCTTGTTTGAGTGTTAACTTTAAGACAGCACTCGGCTAATTCACACGTGGTGTGGTGTGTGCTACGTTGCTGCAGTTGTGTCTGACTCATTGCAACTCCGTGGACTGTGGCCCGCCAGGCTCCTCTGTCCATGGGATTTCCCAGGCAAGAATACTGAAGTGGGTTGCCATTTCCTTCTCCAGGGGATCTCCTTGATGCAGGGATTGAGCCCATGCCTCTTACATCTCCTTCATTGGCAGGCAGGTTTTTTGCCACTAGCTCCACGTTATTTAAAAATAAAAAAATGAATTTCCTGCCTTGTCCATCTCTGAACCCTGCATAGAATCGGCCACTGTTGACTTGTCTCCTTCCTGAAATTCTCTGCGTATATACAACAAGCATACACATGGTGCCATTCTCTATACCCAGGGCGTCAGACTGCAGACCGTGGGCCATTCAGCCCGCTGCATGTTTCTGGATGGTCCAGGAGCTAAGAATGATTTTTACATTTTTTTTAATGGTTAAAAAAAGAAAAAAATCAGGGGATTGTCCTGGTGGTCCAATAGTTAAGAATCTACCTTGTGGGAATTCCCTGGTGGTCCAGTGGCTAAGACCCCACACTCCCAATACAGGGGGCCTGGGTTTGATCCCTGGTCAGGAAGCTAGATCCCACGTACCACAACTAAGACCCGATGCAGCCAAATAAATTTTTTAAAAAATCAAGAGTATTTCATGCCATGTGAAATGAGATGAACTTCAGGTTTCAGTGTCCGTGAGTGCAGTCATGTTGGAGCACAGCCGTGCTCATACTGTCAGGGCCGCTCTCACACGACAGGGCAAAGTTGAGTAGTTGAAACAGAACCATGTGACCCCCCCAGCCTTAAAAAAGATTTACTGTCTGACCATTGACAGGAAAAGGTGGCTGATCCCTGAACCATGCTCTTTCAGCAGTGTGTCTGAGAGCCCTTTTTTTGTATAATAATTGTGTTCCCTTCCTCCATACTCATTAGTTTATTTCATGGAAGCCAGCAAGCAGTGGGCTAAGCTCCAGTGTGCAGCGGGTGGTGAGTTGAATGGTGCATCCATTGCCGCTCACTCTGAGCATTTCTCGGGCACCAGCTGCGTGCCAGGCTCCTGGCTGGCAGCCCGAGCGGGTCCAGACCTGACCTCAGGGGTCCTGAGGGCCAGTGGGTGAGTCGGACATTATCAAGGAGTCCCACAGATGGATGTGTTCAGGTTTGTGGTCACAGGCCACCTCTTACCCTCTGCCCTTCACTCCTGCTTTGTTTTGTTCTGTTTTAAATTTTACTTATTTATTTATTTTTGGTTGTGCTGGCTCTTCACTGCTACGCAGGTTGTGGTGCACGGGCTTCTCATTGCCGTGGCTGCTTTTGTTGCGGAGCACGGGCTCTAGGGCACTTGGGCTTCAGCTCTTGCAGTTCCCTGGCTCCAGAGCACAGGCTCAGTAGTTGGTGTGCACAGGCTTCATTGCTCCACAGCATGTGGGATCTTCCCACACCAGGGATCGAACCCATGTCTTCTGCAATGGCAGGTGTATTCTTTAGCACTGAGCTACCAGGGAAGCCCCCCTGCTTTGTTTTCGGGATACTTTTTAAAAAGTAGGTCATACATCTGTAAGCTTCAAAAGTCAGTTCTGCGTGCGTGCCTCTGCACATGTGTGCGCATGTGTAGACACACACACTGAGCTCTCTCCTACCCCCTTCCCTGCCCACCTTGTCCCTCCACCCCTTAAGTAATCATTCATATTAGTCTCTTGTGTATCCTCTAAGGTTTCTTTATGCAAATACAAATATCTATTTTTATCTTCCCCTCCTTACACAAAGTGCAGCCTACTCCACACCCTGTCCTGTACTTTGCTTTTTTATTTGATTTTTTGAAATCTTACCAGCAGATCACGGAGCTGTCTTGTCATCCAGCCCAGTGGCTAAACATTGAAGGGTGGGTAGGAATTAATTAAGGGAAAGAGAACAATGTGTAGTGGGGCAAAGGGAAGCATGAGGAAGAACATTCTAGGCCAAGAGAAGAGTGTTTGTTGAGGCTCTGGGGAGCGGGGCTTCCTCCAGAGCAGAGACGAGGCTGTGAGGCTACAGTGGCGGGGAAGGGCCTGCTCTAGCTCCGAGGGCCTGGGTCAAGGGAGAGACCATGGCCTTGAATCTAGGAGCAGCTGGGAGTGGAGTTCTGCTCTGTTTCCTTCCGTGCCCTGCTTTTCTCTGTGGCCAAGTACACATGGCCTTTATCACACGTGGCCCAGGAGAGGCCAATAGTGTCCTTGAGAACAGGTTATTGAGTGTGGTTAATAGTGAAAAGAAATGTCTCCTGTGAGCTATTTCCAAGAGGTGTGATCCAGTGTCTGGGGGTTTACAGACCTGTACCTCTGACCTCCGTGGTCCTTACCAATCATGTGACAGAGGTCAAGTCTAGTCACCTCTCAGCTTTTCAGTGAACACGGTCATGGTGCTGAGCACAGGGGGTCTTTGGCGCGTATCACACTACGCCAGGCTCTCAGGTTGCCACATAGTAAGTGCTCAGTAAGTGGTAGCGATAATTTTTATTATTTTTACAGGGCAGCCTTGTGCTCATACTTGTAAGTGTAGCTCACAATGAAGGCTTTATTTAAAAAAGGTGTTTTTTGGCTGTGCTGGGTCTTTGTTACTGTGTGTGGGCTTTCTCTAGTTGCAGTGTTTGGGCTCCTCATCGCAGTGGCTTCTCTAGTTGCAGTGCACGGTCTGTAGGCGCAGGCTCAGTAACCGTGGCACCCCGGCTTTTGTTGCTCTGTGGCATGTGGGATCTTCGCAGACCAGGGATCAATCCTGTGTCCCCTGCATCTGCAGGTGGATTCTTAACCACTGGGCCATCAGGGAAGTCCACGGTGGAGATTTTTGGTTAGGAAGCCTGGTCACATGGGTTCTGATAGGTCCTCTGCCACTTACTATCTACATCCGGCAAGTTACTTAACCTCATTGTGCTTGACTTTGGTCGTCTGTAAATGGAGATGATAATACCTGCTTTTTGATCCTGTGCTGAGGCTGAAATGAGTTATCATTTGTATTGCACTTAAAATAGTGCACAGCAAGTAGTGACAAAAGGGATTGCCCGCCGTTATTATTACATCACTGGACACCCTCTGCTTTCCATCCGGAGGTCTGTACACTGTATACTCAGGGGGAACTTGATGTCACCACCACCGTTTCAGGAGAACACTGCCCTCTCTGCATTTGCAGTGACATCTCACTTTTTCCGAAGATCCTCTGCTCGCAAATACCTGGAGAAGATTGTCTGTTTAATTAGGAATGTCATTCCACCAGACTTCCTTTTATGTCTTTGGCCATATAAAGTCACGTGACCACTCTTAAGTGCAAGGGTGGGTGGGAAATAGTTTTCTAATTCTCTCGGTAGAATACAAATAATATATTCACAGGCAGGCTCAGTAAATATTTGCAAGCATAGAAACTCATTTACCCATCTAGCTATCATGAGACTTCCCAGCATTTTGCACATGTCCATGTTGGGGTCAATTTGCAGAAAGTGACCCGTGAAATGTGGCAAAACAATTGGCCCCCAACCTGAAGTGCTAGAAGAAAGCTTGTGAGGGACACGGTGTTAAAGCCTCTTGAGTTGTAGCTGTCTAATCAGGGAGATAATTATACCTGCTAGATCAGTGTGGAGGGGCAGGCTCTGGGAACTGGGCCCAGAGCAGCCAGAGAAAAGTTGCAGAACCGGTTTCTTAAACTTTTGATTGCCAAGGGGGAAGGGGAGGGGGAAAGGGATAAATGAGGAGATTGGGAGTGACGCAAACACACATGTAAAATAGATAACTTGTAAGGACCTACCATATAGTACAGGGAACTCTTGTCAACACTCTGTAATGACCTATGTGGGAAAAGAATCTAAAGAAGAGTGAACATGTGTGTGTGTGTGTGATTCCCATGCCTGAGATGGCAAAGAATCTGCCTGCAATGCAGGAGACCCGGGTTCGATCCCTCAGTAGGGAAGATCCCCCTGGAGGAGGGAATGGCAACCCACTCCAGTATTCTTGCCTGGAGAATTCCATGGACGGAGGAGCCTGATGGGCTGCAGTCCATTGAGTCGCAAAGAGTTGGACATGACTGCAGCCAACACAGCACAACATAACTGATCCTATTTGCTGTGCATAAGAAACTAACATAACACTGTAAATCAACTATACTCCAATAAAAATTTAGAAGAAAGAACCGGTTTCTTGGACAGGTCTGTTTACCTGCTTCTCTGATGCCTACGGAACAGTCCCATTGGCTCCCAAAGGCCTCCCAAGTCATCTCCTCCCTTAGGCGGGGCCTCTCTTTGCAAATGGCTGTGTGTTGCGATGCTTGGGCTCGCAAAGAATCAGACACGACTGAGCGACTGAACTGAACTGAAACAGCCTGGGGCCAGGAAGTGCCTACTGTGTGTCTGGTGCTGTCCAGTGTGCTGGAGATAAAGTAATAGATGACATTTATTGGGTGCACACCATGCCAGGCGCTGCAGGTGCTTGGGTTAACTCATTTTCTCAGCAGCCCCATGAGGTGGGTCTTGTGTTCAGCCCATTATAGATATATGAAAAACAAAAATACATGGGATTTGGGGATTTTTTGCGTTTTCTCCTTCTTTCCCCCCTTTATTGAAGTACAGTTGATTTACAGTATTGTGTTAGCTTTAGGTGAACAGCACAGTGATTCAGTTATTTCAGATTCTTTTCCCTTATATATTATTACAAGATATTGACTATAGTCTTCTGTGCCATACAGTGGTCCTTGTTGGTTATTTATTTTATATATAGTAGTGTGTGTATGTTTATCCCAAACTCCTAATTTTTCTCTCCTCCCCTTTCCCCCTTTGGTAACCTTAAACTTGTTTTCTATATCTGTGAGTCTATTTCTGTTTTGTAAATAAGTTCATCCATATCATTTTTTTAGATTAAAAATGGATTTAGATTAAAAATTGTGGGCTTTTTAAATTGAGTTATAGTTGATAGATTGTTGTTTAGTCACCCAGTTGTGTCTGACTCTTTTGTGATCCCATGGTTTGGGATTTTCCAGGCAAGAATACTGGATTGGGTTGCCATTTCCTTTCTCCAGGGGATCTTCCAAACCCAGGGATCAAAGCCACATCTCTTACCCATGTCTCCTGTGTTGCAGGCAGGTTCTTTAATGCTGAGCCACTGGGGAAGCCCGTGGTTGATGTAACATATTATCAATAGTTTCAAGTATACAGTGTAATGATTTTATATCTGTATATATTGCAAAATGATCCTAAAGTCTTCATTAAAAAACCCTTATTTTGTTTTGCAGTCAGTAAGTCATGTCTGACTCTTTGCAGCCACACGGACTGCAGTGTGCCAGGCCTCCCTGTCCCTCCTGTCTCCCGGAGTTTGCCCAAGTTCATGTCCATTGAGTCAGTGATGCCATCCAACCGTCTCATCCTCTGCCAACCCTTCTCCTTCTGCTTTCCGTCTTTCCCAGCATCAGGGTCTCTTGCAGTGAGCTGTCTGTTCGCATCAGGTGGCCAAAGTGTTGGAGCTTCAGCCTCCAGTCCTTCAGCATCAGTCCTTCCAATGAATATTCAGAATTGATTTCCTTTAGCATTAACTGGTTTGATCTCCTTGCTGTCCAAGAGACTCTCAAGGTCTTCTGCAGCACCTCAGTTCAAAAGCATCAGTTCTTTGGTGCTCAGCCTTCTGTATCGTCCAAGTCTCACATCCGTACATGACTACTGAAAAAAGCCATGGCTTTGACTATACGGACCATTGTTGGCAAAGAGATGTCTGTGCTTTTTAATATTCTGTCTAGGTTTGTCATAACTTTCCTTCCAGGGAGAAAGGGTCTTTTAATTAAGTCTTCATTTAAAAAACTCTTATTTTATATGATGCTTAATATTTTAAAATTATGAGTATTTGTTATCTCAGTATAACATATGCCTTTTTCACTGATGGCTTGTTTTGTTAAGATTGATTCTTTTTTAAAAAGTAGATTTACTTTTTATAGCAGTTTTAGAATCATAGCAAAAATTGAGGCGAAGGTATGGAGACTTTTCATGAATCTATACCCGACTCTTGAGTAACTTCCCCCATTATCAATATCCCCCACCTTAGTGATACATTTATTATAATTGAACTTACATTGAAGCATTGTTACCACCCAGAGTTTATAGTTTACATTAGGGTTCACTCCTGGTTTTATACTTTCTGTGAGTTCAAACTAATGTATGCTATGAGTCTACCATTGTGATGTCATACAGATTTTCACTCCCCTAAAAAATCCTGTGTGCCCCACCTGTTCATTCTCCCTCCCCCCAACCTCTGGCAACCATTGATCTTTTTACTGTTTCCATAGTTTTGTCTTTTCTGGAGTGTCATATAGATGGAATCACACAGTAGGTAATCTCTTTCATATTGGCTTCTTTCACTTAGTAAATATCATTAACTTTCCTGAATGTCTTTTAATGGCTTGATAGCTCATTTCTTTTCTGTGCTGAATAATATTCCATCACATGTATATTTCCAAGTTTTGGCATTTGAGTAAAGCTGCTAGAAGCATTCTGTGTGCACAGAAGGTTTCGACTCCTTTGGTAAATACCAGGGATCATGATTGCTGGATCATATGGTAGGAGTATGTGTACTTTCCTGAGAAACTGCTAAATTGTCTTCCAAAGCGGCTATACCATCTTGCGTTCCCACTCGCAATGAATGAGAGTTCCCATTTAATATCTTTGTCAGCATTTGCTGTTGTCACTTTCCAGTTTTGCTGGTTCTAACGGGTATGTGGTGGTATCTCACTGTTCATTTCCATTTTCATTTACCTGGTGAACTGGAGCGTCTTTTTATTTGCTTATTTGCCATCTGTATGTCCTCTTTGATAGGATGTTTGTTAAAGTCTTTGGTCTGTTTTTAATCATGTTTTTCTAATTGTTGAGTTTTAAGAGTTCTTTTTATGTTTTGGGTTGCAGTCCTTTATCACGTGTCTTTTGCAAATATTTTATCACATTCAGTGACTTGCCTTCTCATACTCTTAACGCTGTCTTTCATAAAGCAGAAGTAGTAAATTTTAACAAAATCCAGCTTATTGATTCTTTCATGGATTGTGCCTTTAGTGTTATGGCTGAAAAAGTTATTCCTGTACCCAAGGTCATCTAGATTTTCTCCTGTGTTATCTTCTAAGAGTTTCATAGTTTTCATTTTACCTTTAGGTCTGTGACCCATTTTTGAGTTAACTTTTGTGAAAGGGGGAGGATCTGTGTCTAGATTCTTTCTTCTTTTTATTTTTTTGCATGTGTATTTCCAGCTGTTCCAATACCATTTGTTGAAAAAGATTTGTCTTTGCTCCTTTATCAGAGATCAGTTGACTGTACTTACGTGGGTCTATTTGTGGGCTTCCCATTCTGTCCCATTAACATAGTTATCTGTCCTTTAGCCAGTACCACAATGTCTTGACTATTGTAGTGAGTCTCGAAGTCAGGTAGTGTCAGTCCTCCAACTGTTCTCCTTCGATATTGTGTTGGCTGGCCTGGGTCTTTTGCCTCTCTATATAAACTTTTGAATCAGTTTATCAATATCTAGAAAGTAATTTGCTGGGATTATGTAGAATCTATACATCAAGTTGGAAGGAACTGATATCTTGACCCCATTGGAGCTTACTATTTATGAACGTGGAATAGCTCTCCATTTATTTAGTTCTTTGATATCTTTATCAGAATTTTGCAATTTTTCTCATTTAGCTCTTATTGGGGTATTTTATTATATTCTCACCTAAGTATTTCATTTTGCAGGGTGCTTAATGTAAATGGTAATTGTATTTTTAATTTCAGATTCCACTGTCCATTGCTGGTATATAGAAAAGCAATTGACTTTTTAATAGTAACCTTGAATCCTACAGCCTTGCTATAATCATTTCCAGGAGTTCCTTCTTTCCCTTCTCAATTCTTCAGGATTTTTGACATAACGATCATGTTATCTGCAAACAAGAGCAGTTTTATTTTTTTCTAATATGTATTTATTTCCTTTTCTTGTCTTATTACATTAGCTAGGACTTCCAATACAGTGTTGAAAAGCAGTGGTGAGAGGGGACATCCTGTCTTGTTCTTGATCTTAGTGGGAAAGTTTTGAGCTTCTCACTAGTAAGTATGACACTATGAATATGACTTTTCTCTCATTAGTTCCCCTATGCCAGACATTTGGAGAGTGGCACATTGCATCTACTTCCCTTAGCCCAATCCTGACCATGTAATTGATTTTAAAAACATGTCAGCGAATGAGTAATAAGTGACTAGTGGCACAATGAACAGCTAAACAGAACTTTACTTGCAGTTACCTTCTGGGCAGATGTCAAGTTAGAGTTAAGTAGGCAGTAGAGGGTAGTGACTGTCAGCAGAGTCTAGAGCCATGAGCTGGTGTTCAAATCTGGCTCTGCTGCTTGCTAGCTGAGTAACCGGGGGCAGGGGACTGTGCTTCCTAGGACCTCAGTGTTCTCATCTGTGAAGTGAGGATAATAATGGGACCTGCCCCATGAAGTAGTTGTGGGATTTAAAGAAGTTGGGAGTGTAGAGTGTCTGGCACACAGGCACAGGTGTGAGAGTTAGCTACTGCTGTTACAGTGTTAATGTGGTAGTTTCAGCTGTAAAGAGTAATTTGTGTCTTATCTTCAAGTGTGTGGAGAGACAAGCTCAGTTCCAGGGAAATGAAGTTCAACCCGTGAACCTGCGAGCCAGTGATTTCAGCCCCCAAATGGCTGCTTGGCACTGATGTGGAATTGTAAGTCCAGCCCCGATCAGTACGCTTGCTCGTTAGTACAGGTATGACGAAAGTTGGAATTTTTGGAGTTGTGTTCTTTGTGGGAGAAGTTGGGAGAAAGACACAGCCTGCTTGAATCTCCTGAGAACGTTGAGGCAGTTTCCCAGGTGCCCTGTCATTCCGTTCTCAGGAAGCACTGCCATATGCTCTGTGCAGAGCAGTGGTTAGATAGAGCTCGGTGCAGTATTCAGTCCTCGCTGAAGTGTGACCTTGGGCAAGCAACATAATCTTCCAGGCTTTGGTGTCCATCTCTGCAAAATGACGAAAAGAATAAGATGCTACATCCTGGGCCTGTTAAAGAGCTTTGAACTAGTAAAGCTCCTTGCAGTTTCTGTTCCTTGGAAGAAAAGCTATGACAAACCCAGACAGTGTATTAAAAAGCAGAAACATCGCTTTGCCGACAAAGGTCCATCTAGTCAAAGCTATGGTTTTTCCAGTAGTCATGTATGGATGTGAGAGTTGGACCAGAAGGAAGGCTGAGTGCTAAAGAATTGATGCTTTCAAACTGTGGTGTTGGAGAAGACTCTTGAGAGTCTCTTGGACACAAGGAGATCAAACCAGTCAATCCTAAAGGAAATCAACCCTGAATATTCATTGGAAGGACTGATGCTGAGGCTGAAGCTCCAATACTTTGGCCACCTGATGTGAAGAGCCGACTCATTGGAAAAGACTCTGATGCTGGGAAAGATTGAGGACAAGAGGAGAAGGGGGCGACAGAGGATGAGATGGTTGGATGGTATCACCCACTCAATAGACGTGAGTTTGAGCAAACTCCAGGAGACAGTGAAAGACAAGCTTGGCGTGCTGCAGTCCATGGGGTTGCAAAGAGTCCGACACCTCTCGACAGCTGGATGACAACAGGCAACTCTGTAGCAAACTAGAACGTCATGGTCTTGGTGAACCCTCAAGAAGATAATATTTATTTCATTAACCTGGATAGAAATAAAAGATTCACCTATTCACTCAACAAATATATACATATATATATATATATAGGGCTTCTGTTCTGTGCCAAGTACTGTTGTAAACCGCATGTCCACTGTGGACAAGACAGACACAGTCCCTGGTACTCCTAGAGTACAAGGTCTGGTGGGGAGGCAGATTAGAAATAAACAGCATGTATCAGAGTGATATTGTTAAACTAAACTAAAGCAGGATACTGAGATGTGAACAATGGTGGGAGAGGGACTTTGGCGAGTGGGGTCAGGAGATGTTGTTTGAGCTGAGATTTGAAGGATAAAATTGTGCCAGCCATGCAAAGAGGTGAAGAAAGAACCAAGAGAACAGCAGATGCAAAGGCCCTGAGGTGGGAATGAGTTTGGCAAGTTGGAGGTAAAGAAGGGAGGCTGGCATGGCTTGAGTTGGGTGGACAAGGGTGAGACTGTGGGGGAGGGGTTTGTGGGCCCTGAATTTGCCCCCTGAAACCTGTGTTTTCTTGCATCCCTGGGAGTGTTTGAAGAGAAGGGCTATGGAGTGCTGACTTCAGCACCTAGGAAGAGGTATGGAGGCTTGGCTCATGCCTCAGCTCTTACCGACCTTCTCAAAGCCCTATCCCAGGGACTCCAAGCCAGGATAAAGAGACCTTTTGCCCCATGGCTGGCTTCTCTGACTTCCAGCCAAGAATGTGGTTCACATTTTTTTCTTGTCTCCAATGTGGCCTAGCTGTGCTGTCAAGCACGGCAAAGCCATGATGCTCTGTGCCCGAAGCCCTTTCTCCTCTTCCACAAAGTAGGACAACTGAAAGCTAGCTGCCCTGGAGAGGTACCAGGAAGCACCCTGGCCAAACCCCCCTGCTTCTTGGGAACGTGGAGGATGCTTTGTGCCAAAGGCTGACAGGTCAGGTGCTCAGTCATGTCTGAGACTTTGTGACCCTGTGGACTGTAACCCACCAGGCTCCTCTGCCCATAGGATTTTCTAGGCAAGAATACTGGAGTGGGTTGCCATTCCCTCCTCCAGGGGATCTTCCCTGGGATCAAAGCTGAATCTCCTGTGTCTCCTACATTGGCAGGTGGATTCTTCACTGGTAACTCAGCTGGTAAAGAATCTGCCTGCAATGCAGGAGACCCTGGTTTGATACCTGAGTCAGGAAGATCCCCTGGAGAAGACATAGGCTACCCACTCCAGTATTTATTCTTGGGCTTCCCTGGTGGCTCAGATGGTAAAGAATCTGCCTGCAATGTGGGAGACCTGGGTTTGATCCCTGAGTTGGGAACATCCCCTAGAGGAGGGCATGGCAACCCACTCCAGTATTCTTGCCTGGAGAATCCCCATGGACAGAGGAACCTGGCGGGCTACAGTCCATGAGGTCAAAAAGAGTTGGAAATGACTGAGCAGCTAAGCAAGCACAGTGCCACCCCTGAAGCCCCGTGCCAAAGGGGAGGGAGGTGTTAAAGCCTCAGGTCTTGGTGGGAGAGCAGTTCAGCAGTGAGGACTCTGAGTTTCAGCTCTCACTTTACCATCTACGAGCTGTATGATCTTGAGCAAGTAACTGGCCTGTGCCTTGCCTTAGCTATCTCATCTGTAGAATGGGGGCATTAGCTCCTGTGCTTAGAAACAGGCACATGGGACACGCTGGCTATTGTTGGTATCACCTTCCAATTTGAAGTCACAGTGAGATAAGTTCCTCTTTCTTCTTGTTTCCTGTGAACAGTTAAGACGCTCGGATGTTTTACTCCTGTTTCTCCACATTGGCCTAGTTCCTGCCCAGGAGCTTGGCGTCTGGCAGACAGCATAGGCTCTGGGTGCCAAAGCACCCCTGCTTCTCGGGGGCCAGGTTATTCAATGCCAAGGACCCGAGAGTTGATAGGATGTTTGTCACCAGAGGGCGGCGACTCTATGGGGGGCCTCTACAGTGGCGACTGCTCCTGCCTGCCAGGGAGAAAAGACTGCTTCCTCCAGGGCTGTGCTTCTGGGTTTCTCAACCCTGAGTACTGAATTGGGAAGGTGGAGCTGGACTGTCAAAACCTGCCCAGCCACCCCCCTCCATCCTGTCCCTATGTAAAAAGCCTGAGGCCCAAGCAATGAAAATTTTTTCAGTGCTCCCTAATTTGCCACCAGGATTCCCTGAATGTCCCATCACTGAATGTACCTGAGAATCTTGTTAAAAATGCAGATTCTGAAAGATAGCTAGTGGGAGGCTGCTGCATTAGCATGCGGAGCTCAGCTTGGTGCTCTGTGCTGACCTAGAGGGTGGGATGGGGGTGAGCGGAGAGGAGGCCCAGAAGGGCGGGGATACATATGTCCTCACAGCTGATCCGTGTTGTTGGACAGAAGAAACTTAACACATCCTGGTATAGCAATTATCCTCCAATGAAAAATAAACTGAAAAAAAAAATTGCGGATTCTGTTTCAGCAGATCTGAGGGCAGGTGATGGTCTGCATTTCTAAGGTGCTCCCGGTGTTACTGACACCCCTGCTCCCTGGACCAGAACTTTGAGGCCCACGGGCCTAGAAGTTGGCTTCACAGACTCAAGAATCTCAGATCACCACCACCGCACCCCTCCCCCCGCCCCACACACACTGAATTCCGGTCTGCATTTTTACCAACTCCATTGGTGCTTCAGCATCTTTTTATTGTTTCCGAGCCTAGACCCAGGGTTGCTCAGCCTCATTTGTCAACCTTTGGGGCCAGATCGTCCTTTGTGGTGGGGCTGTCCTGTGCATCGTGGGACATGGAGCAGCGTCCCTCACGATTGTGCACAAGATCCCAGTAGCAGGCACCACCCCTAGTCATGATGCAAATGTCCCGGGGTGATCGTTCAGTCACCAAGTCATGTCTGACTCTTTGCAAGCCCCTGGACTGCAGCATGCCAGCCCTCCCTGTCCCTCACCGTTTCTCCGAGTTTGTCCAAGTCCATGTCCATTGCATTGGTGACGCCATCCAACCATCTCATCCTTTTTTGCCCTCGTCATCTTCTGCCTTCAGTCTTTCCCAGCATCAGGGTCTTTTTCCAAGTCGGCTGTTCACATCAGGTGGTCAAAGTCCCGGGGTAGGGGTGGCAGAACACCCTCAGAAGCAAACCAGGGGTCATGAGCCCGCCAGCTTGGCCATGCCTGGGAAGCTCCTGGCCAGGCGGGCGCACAGATGTCCAGGTCCTGACGCAGAGGTCACGACTGCTTTAGTTCTGGGTGGGGTTGGAATTCATAGAGAATAAACACACAAAGCGCCAGGCCAGCCAGATCATTCCAAGTGGACTGTAATTACTGCTGTCTCACAGCTGGTCAGCAGGAAACCGAGAACCCTGCCCCAGCTCTAGGCTGCTGTGCCCTTCGCCACCAGCAGGCCTGTGTGTTCCTTTGAGAGAGCCTGCTTTTAAAAAAAGAAAAAAATTGTGCAGCTGGTGGGTGATCGCAGGGTTTCTTAGAGACTGAACGGGAATCTGCCCTCCCAGTGGGCATGAATGTGTTTAATTGGGCTGCTCCTACTACAGCAGCAAATGCCTTTTTTTAAAGCCTTTTTAAAAAATATATTTATTTTTTAATAGATTTAGTTTTATTTGGCTGCACCAGGTCTTGGTTGCAGCATGTGGGATCTTTTTTCTTCGTTGTGGCATGCAGTATCTTTAGTTATGGCATGTAGGAACTAGTTCCCTGACCAGGGATTGAACCCTGGGACCCTGCATTGGGAGCTCGGAGTCTTAGCTACTGGATCAGCAGGGAAGTCCTATACAATAGCAAATATTTATGTAGCTCTAAGCACCAGGTCCCATTCTATGTATTTTTACACAACAACCCTATGACATTGGTACCATCATTATCCCCCTTTTCAAAAGGGGAACCTGAAGCACAGAGAGGAGAGGTAACTTGTCTGAGGTCCCATAGTGAGTAAGTGGCAAAGATGGGATTTACACCCAGACCATCTGGCTTCAGAGTCCTTGCCCTAACATGCTGTGGGCATAGCGCAAGGTTGGACAGAACCAGGATTGCTCACGGGTTGATCTCTGGGGATGTGAGGAAGCCCTGTGAGTAGAAGTGAGCAGTTGCAACTCCAGATCTTCAGGGAAGAGACAGCTCCCCATGTCCCAGGACAGAGGCCATGGAGTACACCTGAAACTCATGTAACATTGTTAATCAACTATTGTTGTTGTTTAGTCCCTAGATCAACTCTACTCCATGTAAAATAAAAACTAAAAAAAAAAGAGAAAACTAATAGGGAAAAGTCAGACAAGATTATTCATTAAAAAAAAGAGAATGCATAAAGAAAATTAAAAAGCAATGGAACACAATTATAGATGCTGCAGAGATTAAACATATTGTGAATAACTTTATGCCAGTCAAGCTCAAAATTCACAGGAAACAGATCCACTCCTAGAGGTATGAAACACACCAAAAATCACTCTGTAGAAATAACAAACTGAATAGTACTAACATAGAAATTACCAAAAATTAATTAGATATTGATGATTGTACAATATGGTGAATGTGGTTGATGCTGCCGAATTGTCTGTTTAAAAACCATTACATCGCAAATTTTATGTTATATATATATTTTACCACAGTAAAAAAACAATGTAAAACCCTCAATCTAGAAGACAAGAGCAACGAAAAAAGGTCATGGATAGTAGAGACATAGACGTAGAGGGTGGACTTGTGGACACAGCGTGGGAAGGAGAGAGTGGGACAAATTGAGAGAGTAGTCTTGAAATATATGTATTATCATATGTAAGAGAGCTAATGGGAAGTTGCTGGTTAACACAGGGAACTCAGCCTGGAGCTCTGTGATTCCCTAGAGGGGTGAGATGAAGGGGGTGAGAAGGAGGCTTATGAGAAGGGACGTCCGTTTGCTTATGACTGATTCTTGCCTGGGAAATCCCATGGACACAGGAGGCTGGCGGGCTGCAGTCCATGGGCTCGCAGAGTCAGACACACCTGAGAACACACACACACCCGTGACTGATGCACTTGAGTTCAGTAGGCTCCTTACTGGGGAGGGGGATGGTGCAAAGCAACAGTTACCAAGCGGGGTGCAACTGCCGCGCTGTCTCCTGTCCTGGGGATTGGCCAGGGCTCCTGGTCACTGTGAGGCCCAGTAGCAGTGATGACTGTCCACCGTGAAGTGAATACTTGGAGCTAGAGACCGGTTTCTCTTAGGGGGCTTGCTGGGAACAGGGTAGAGATTTAGGACATGTGGAATTGGGGTGTGAGGCTGTGAATCCTTGCAGCTAAGGGTTTTGGAGTCACGCGGTCGGCACCTGCATCCTGGTCTGTCCTGCACTAGCTGCGTGACAGATGGGACTGCACGTCTCTGAATGTCAGGCTCTTTGTTTTTAAAGTATGCACCTTGGGATGTCCTTAGTGGTCCAGTGGCTAAGACTCCATGCTTCTAATGGAGGGGGCACAGGTTCGATCCCTGGTTGGGGAACTAAGATCCCACATGCTGTGTGTCATGGCCAAAAATATGGGGGGAAAAAACACCTCATCAAGGTGTGTGTATACGGAGGGTAGGGGTGGGAGTCACTGAGGTCATCTTGTGAAAGGTGTTTAGTCTGGAGCCCGGCACCCATGAGTGTTGAGTGCACAGGTGAGATTATGTGGGAGTGCACAGGTGAGATTATGTCATGGGAGGCAGTGTCCCTGAATGGTTAGGACACGGCCTCTGGAGCCACCACTCCCAGCTCTATGGCCTCAGGCCAGTGGCCTTAGCCTCTGTGGAGCAGCATTTGCTCATCCTAAAACAAGAATAATGCTTGTCCTTACCTCATAAGGATGCTGTGAGCTTTGGGTGAGTCAGAACCTGTGAGGCAGTTAAATTAGCACAGGGCCTGGTGCTCGTACCTGTCATGGTTTAATTATCATCAAGAATGTGGGCCTGAGGCCTAGCAACCAGGTGAGGAGAAACCTCACACAGAAGAATGTTATGAATGGGCTGGTTTTAGAAAACTCCACTTAGGTCAGCCAGCTTCCCTCTAGGCACAAGAGACAGTGATGTGAGGCTCCTTTGGTTGTGTCAGGGCCTCATCTCCTTTGAGAAGGGGGGGTTGGCCTCTCGGGGCTGAATAATGTGCGCCAGGGCCCCGGGCCTGCGTTCCACTCAGGTTCCACTCAGGTGCTGGCTGTGTGGTTGGTTACGAGGGTGAGAATGTGTTCCAGGATCGGCTGACCTGGATCCCAGCTCTGAGCGGTGTGACTTCAGGTGAATTCCTTAATGTCAGTGTTCAGTTAGCTCGGAGGAGGTTAGTCTGTGCCAGCAGTTCTGGGGTCAGCAGGGTAGTGAGGAAGTTAGGAGGGTGGACCCCTGGAAGTTATGGGGGTGGACGTGGATTCAGCCTTAGCTATGTCACGCCCCCGCTGTGGGACCTTGAGCAAGCAACTTAATCCCTCGGAACCTCAGTTCCCTCGTCTGTGAAAGGAGAGTGACCCTGCTTTGCCTGGGGCCTTGTGGGGATCCTCAGTTCTTGGGGGGGGGGGGGGTGCCTCATCATGTCTGACTCTTTGAGACCCCATGGACTGTATAGCCTGCCAGGCTTCTCTGCCCTTGGAATTCTCAAGGCAAGAATACTGGAGTGGGTAGCCATTCCTCTTCTCCATGGCATCTTCCTGACCTAAGGATTGAACCTGAGTCTCCCTCATTATGTATATAAAGTCCTAAAGCAGGACCCAGTACAGGGAAGGTCCTTAGTGCACGTTGGCTGTTGTTCTTGTTGTTATTGTTACAAACCCATCCTGGAAGACAGTGTAAGTGAAAGAATGAACCATGGATCCATTCCAGGGGACAGAGCCCTAGTGAGGGAGTTTAGGGCTCTGCATCTGAGCTAGCATCTGAGCTTTGGTGTTTCTAGAATGTAAGTGAGAAGAACGTGCAAAGGAAGGGGGGTGGAGGGGTAGGAACCTGCTGACTAGGAATGATGTCTTACTGCCATAGGGACAGGTTTCCCAAGGTCGGATCGTTCCACTAGATAATTTGAGGTGGTATGAGTAAACACCGTAGACAGTTTCATAGTCCTACTTTTATTTTCATGCGTAACAGCAAAAGAATTTCAATAGCATATCAAACCTGGTATTCCATGGCTGTTACTGCTTTGGGTGAGGCTAGTGATGGTATATAAGCCAAAATAAAAGGGAATGCAATTAAAGAGAAGTGCAAAGTAAGTCATAGTACCAGTGGTCTGAGGATATGGCAAAAATGGTGAAGGTACATACAGATCCTGGCAGTCAGGACATGTGCATTAGGAGAATGGGTCTGAGCTAGTTTTGTTGTTTGGTTTTTTTTTTTTTTTGGCTGCATCAGGTCTTAGTTGCGGCATGCAGAATCTAATTCCATGACCAGGATGGAATCCGGCCCCCTGCATTGGGAGCACGGAGTCGTAGCCACTGGACCACCAGGGAAGTCCTGCCAGCTGGGTTCTAACCTTGTTTTCCAGCCTGGAAAGGCTGAGGCTCCCTCAGGAGGCTGCCAAGCTGCGGGGCCCCTTTCGCCCCTCTTCTCCTTGGCTCTTTCTTGCCCCTGAAGGAGGGGTTGCAGCCGCCTCAGGGGCCGCAGCCCTGGCGGCTGTAGCTCCCTCCATCTGGGGTGGCAGGGTGGGCGCTGAAACGTACCAGGTGTCTGCAGCCGGCCCCTCCTCTCTCTGCCAGGGGCTGTGGAAGCAGCTCACTATGATAATGGTAATAATCTGTAAGCAAGATTGAGTGAGCACCCAACAACATCCTAAGCGCTTTACATGTGTGACGGCATCGCACCCCTGCTCTGTGAGGCGATGTGTCAGTGAGGACACATCGGGCTGCAGGTAACAAGATGCCTGGTGAGGACTCCTCCCGTGGCTCAGTGGTAAAGAACCTGCTCTGCCGATACAGGAGACATGATTTTGATTCCTGAGTCAGAAAGATACCCTGGAGAAGGAAATAGCAGCCCACTCCAGGATTCTTGCCTGGGAAATCCCATGGACAGAGGAGCCTGGAGGGCTACAGTCCATGGGTTCACAAAGAGTCAGACATGACTGAGCGACTGAGCACCCACCTCATGTGTAGGTTCCAGGGCAGATTCTACATAGTGAGTGTTCACCAGTGCGGGTAGGGAGTGCGCTGAGGAACCTGGAGCAGTGGCCTCCCACGTGGAAAGCCCAGGATGCTAACTTGCCAGGATCCGGTGTTCTCATCTAAACCTTGATTGCTTGCTTTCACCTGTCAGCTCTGGCACATAAAAGCTGTGTAATCCTGGACAAATGACTTTGCCTCTGTGTGCCTCAATGTCTACATTGGTACCGGGGGAAAAAATGCTTAAGACATTGCCAGGCACATGAGAAGCATCAGTAAATATTTTTTTGTTGAGTCCACGAATGGAAGAGCCAAGTCAGAAGATACATGCTGGTTGTCAAGGTTTTTGGGATCTGTATTGCCACGAGGCCCTGTAAAAAGGCATTTCTCCATCATACTAGCCGAGGTGACCCATTTCCCTACTCCTTAGTCAACATGAGGTCTTACCTTCTAGGAAAAAATTCATTGTTATTTTGATCAATTAAGAAACCAGCTTAATATTGTGGACACATAAGCACCTGTCTGCATACTTTAGATCTACCAACTGAAACATGTAAAATTGAAAGGACCTGATATCTAGGATTTACTTTAAAATCCTTCAGACATTGAAAAAAAAAAAAAAATCCTTCAGACAAAAGGAAAGGGGTGGGAGAGAAATAGGGAATAGATGAAGCTAATGGGGCAGAATTGATAATTACTGAATCTGCGTTTGAGTAATTGGGAGTGCATCATACTTTCTCTCTACATTTTTAGAATATTAGCAAAACTGAAAAAACCAGCCCCGCTCCCCCCCCCCCCCCCCCACCCCAGCACCTAAAGACTGAAGCACAGTGAGACATTACTGAGCTCTGTACACAGGCATTTAGCAGGCCCGGGGCCCAGGTAGGTTGGATACCTGGCAGCCTTACAGCCCTTGGTCACCCCTTCTCTGCATGGATCCTCCTTCATGGGGAGACTGTTTTGGCTCAGCACCCGGAAGGATAGTAACTCTCAGACCCCACGATGCGATTTCTCATCTCCCTCCCTGAACTGGGCATTCTGAGACTTTTTCCTGAGATAGAGGTTTTCCCTTCCTAACCTGGAGGGAAAACAAACTCCCGAGTAATTAACTCCTGGGAAAACCCCCTGTGGTTGTGGGTCTGGTTTTGCTGTGGGGTTAGAGGGAGTCACGGAGCTGCTTTCTGTGTGATGATGGCAAAAACATAAGTGGCTGATCCTCTGTGGTGATTCAGTATTGACGCTAGCCCCACTCAGCCTCTGAACGTGCCAAGAGCAGTCCCTTCCCACCCCTGTCAGACAGCCGTAGCCCTCAGCCCTCTCTCTAGATTCATGTGTAAATACATGGCGGGCAGTCAGTTTTCTAAGCCTGTTTTCCAACCCACTGCGGGGTGAAGTTTGGGAGGGGCTTTCACATCCCATCTGACACTAGGTGAGGTCTCAGTCGGGGCAGTGTGATCCACCCAGGAACTGACCCCTGGTCCCCTCCAGAAAGGTCGTCATTTAAGAATGTTTCTTAGCCCAGCAGAGACCTACATGTGTGTGTGGTCAGCTCTAGTTTCCGGCTATCTCACTTATGCTGAATTTCAACAATTTCTCATTTCCTTTAGGAAATAAAATGAGTCTGGAAAGAAGTATGAATAATGATGATGACAGACTTGGCAACAGGGACATTGGGAACCTTGCCCTGAATGAAGCTCATAGCTGGTGTCCTTGTTGTCAGGGTCTTGATAGTTGAACCCAAAGGAAGAGGATCCCTGGGGCCAGATGACTTGTGTTCAGACACCGGCACCACCACTCAACGGCCATGCGACCTTCAGAAAGTCACTTAGCCTCTCTGCCTCAGTCTTCTCATCTGTAAAATGATAACAGTACCCGCCTTATGGGATTGTAAGGATTTAATGAAACAGTCTTTATAAAAACATTTAAAATGGCCTGATTGAAAGTCGTTGTTCAGTTAATGCTGGCAGTGGTGATTGTTATATCCCGTTATGGTCATGCGGAGTTAGGATTGAGAACAGCTGGTCTGTTCTCAATGGTGGTCCAGTGGCTAAGACTCCGAGCTCCCAGTGCAAGGGGCCCGGGTTCAACCTCTGGTCAGGGAACTAGATCCCACACGCGCATGCCTCGGCTGTAAGATCCCATATGCCGAAACGAATATTGAAGATCCTGCATGCTGCAGCTAAGACCCAGTGAAGCCAAATAAATATGTGTATATATATATATATATATATATATTTTTTTTTTTTTTTTAAAGAGGAAGAAGAAAGGAAAAAGAATCACTGGTCTGTAATGGTGGTTCAGATGGAAGCAGAAGTTAGAGGATCAGAAGAAGGGGATAGTCTTCCTTCTTCCAAACAAGTCTATAGTTTGGGGAGACAGACTTAATTTCGCCATTTAAAGATATTTTTCACTCAATGTTTAAAATCTAGAAAAGCACAGGTGAAAGACTTAAAGGAAGAAAAAAATCTCTTCACTGCTCTATACACATACTGCTCACACTAGAGAAAAAAGACTAGAAGGAAATGAACTAACATCTTTATAGTGGTTATTCTCTGCGGGGAGATTATGGGTAACTTTATATTCTTCTTGGCACATTTATTTTCCAAGTTTTTAATGTGTATGTATAAGCATATATCACTTTCATAAGCAAGAAAAATATTTTGAAAGGTAAAGAATCATGTGAGCTGTGACTTCTGGGGAAGCTAGGTGGAATTCTCTGGAGCTGTCTGTCTTAATGTTGAGAAGCTTGTGTTCCAGCCTTCCTTGACGAGGCATACTCCCACCCTATAACATTTCTACTCAGAAAATCCTTATTATCAAAGCTGATTCCTCAGCATCCAAGCCTCCACCTGCCCAGCCTTGCTCTAGATATTCACACTGTCTCCCATCCTGTTCTCAAGATGAAAGAACTCCAGGTTTTTTTTTTTTGGTGGCTCTGACCTTGAGAAGGAGGCTCATTTTTAAACGGCCATGACCAGTATTAAATACCCCTTACGTAGGTGCATCTCAGCTCACTGCTGTGTGCATATAGGTGCTTTCGTGTTAGCTAATGTTATGAATAACTATAAAACTGGGAACAAAGCAGTTGATTTATGTATTCAATAAACATTCATTGAAGACCTGTCCTGAGCCAAGTATCAGTGAGCAAGGCAGACTCGGTCTGCCCCACCATAGAGAGTGGAAGACGCAAGAAACACATGGCCACACGGCTAATCCCCAGCTTCTAAACATTCAGAAGAAGGATAAGATTTTTTTGAGCCATAGGACAGGCGCTTCCCAGAGGCTCCCCAAGGAAGTAGAGCTTAAGTAACATACTCCGGGTGCAAATGGAAAAAATGAACCTGGTGTCCATCTCTAGATAAGCCTCGCTTCCGAACGTTTCCAGCTGTGGGCAGGGATCTCCAGATGGGCGTTGCTATGGAAGCATCTTCCAGTTCTCACTTCCTGAGTTTATTTCCGAGTTTCCCGCGCCCATGCCAGTTCCCAGCTGTGGATACAGACGTGGGGCGGAGCGGGGTGGGTGGCAGTCCGGTCTTCCTGCTGCCTCATAGCTGTGCGGAGAGCGGATGTGGCTGGAAGCCAGCCGGGAGCCTCCTCCCGGCTGAGCTAGTTGTGGAACCTGCCGTGTCGTGGTTTCTCTTGCATCCGGGCTCTTTCCTTTGTCCGCTCATGGGACTGTGCCAGCATGTCCCAGCCTGTGTTTTGAAACTTTAGACCCCAGCTTGTATTCGATGGAGAAATGAGCTCATGAGGGCTTCCTCCGCCACCCAGCTACAGAAGTTGAGTCTAACCACTTTCATTCAAATTCCCTCACCCTCCCCTCGGAGCTTAGATTTGCCATCCTCCTGACAGAAACTGGGCTGGCTGTTTGTTCTTTGGGACTGTTAGTGAATAAAGGATTTGATGACCTAAACAAAAGGAGTAGCAAAACAAGATGGGGGAGGGCTGTAGCTAATTGCTGTCTGCAATTGAGACCTTTCAGCTACCCTTCCATGCTTTAGAATAATCATTGCTAACATGTTGAGAATTTGCAATGTGTTAGGTATTCTTTAAATTGTTTCTAATCCTCTTAACCCAGTGAAGTGTTTATTATTATTATCCCCATTTTACAGCTGGATAAACTGCTGTTCAGTCGCTCAGTCGTGTCCAGCTCTTTGCGACCCCATGGACTGCAGCATGCCAAGCTCCTCTGTCTTCACTGTCTCCTGGAGTTTGCTCAAGTTCATGTTCATTGAGTCGGTGATGCTGTCTAACCACCCCATCAGGGTAACTTGTGACAGGGGGCAAATTATGTTGTCGGTCAAATTGCTTTATTGTTGTCTTAGAGCTCCTTAAGGCCTGCCATTTAGCAGCTTTTTAGGCCCAAAAGGAAGATTTAACAAGAGGGTGCTAGAATGGCCCAGAGAACCAAAGCAGGGCCTCAGGAAGGACTGTGTACCAGTTACTTGGTTACAGGTAGCGGAAACACCAAGTCAGATGGGCATAAGTCCTAGGGGACAAGATTGACTCACAGCTGGAAAGCCCAGAGGTGGGACAGGCTTCTGGGCTGGTTGGCTCTGGAGCTCAGGGCCATCCCCAGTGACCCACTTTCTCTCTGTCCTTCCATTCTTTCCTCTGATGTCTGAGTCATCCTCAAACCTGGCTCTTCTGGAGGTAGCAGACTGGCTGCCAGCACTGGTCCAGACTTTTGTCTTCTCATCCTTGGCCTGAGAGGTAGAGAGAGTGTCTTATCCCTCAGCCATAGTGCAAAGCTGCGGAGTTCCTGTCTGGTTGGATTAGCCTGGGTCATGTGACTCTCCTGAACCAATCCCTGTGGCATAGGGCTGGGGCCACACAAACAGGCTGGTTGCTCCCACCCAAAACCACTCATGGGGAAGGGCGGAGTGGGTGCTGGGCAACAGCCAGCCTGTCGAATTGGATCCAGCACACAAATGCCACCAGCAGGGTTCTCTTCCTCATTCCTGCCCCCGCCCCCATCTGCTTTATTCATTCTCTGATATTCATGGTCTTTCTGCCTTTCCCTCTGCTCATTGACGACCATCTACAGACCACGCTGTATACCTGTAGTGGGCTCCCAGAAAGGCCAGAACAACCCAGGGGAGGGAAGGTGTCTCCCTTTGGACTCATCGCCCAGGGCCAGGGAAGGGGTTCTCAAGATGGGTTCAGTTGAGGTCAGGTGCTCTTTCTGGACCAATAGGCTGTAGGCAGGGATGGAGTCATTGTTCCCTCTGTCCTCGCCTCACCCCCCCCCCCCCCCCCCCCCCCGCCGCCCCCGGGTGCCCTACTGTATCCTTTTCTCAGGACCTCTGGGCTGAGAGGCATTTAAGCAGGACCCCTGGAGACAGCTTCCCAGGTGGTGCAGTTGTAAAGAATCTGCCTGCCAGTGCAGGAAATGCAAGAGACCCAGGTCTGATCCCTGGGTCTGAAACACCCCTGGAGTAGGAAGTGGCAACCCACTCCAACATCCTTGCCTGGAAAATTCCATGGCATCAAAAAGAGTCAGACACGACTGCACACACACACACACACACCCCACACACACGCACACGCATGCACACCTGAGGACAGCAGTTAGGCCTCACTTCTTGACAGTAGTGATACTAAAACCTCGTTTTATTTCCAAGCGGCTGGACATGAAGGGTGTCCCTTGCATTTTCCACATTCCTGGAGCTGTCCCCTTGCGAAAAAGCCAGCTCTTAAATCCCACCAGGCTGAGCAGCCTGTGGCCCCTGCTCGCCTGTCCCCAGCCTCATCCTGCAGGCCGCTCGACACTCCACCCTCCAGCCACCTTGGCTGGCTTTCGCTTCCTTCAACGCATGACATTTGTTCCGTCTCCTGGAGAGCTTCCCCTTCTCCCCGGTCTTGCTCCCCACCCTCCCACCACCATTCTGGCCTCCCTGTGCCGCCACTCTTTCAGATTTCCCCTGACACATTTCTCCAGGGGCTTACCTTGACCACACACCCTACTCTTCTTCCCTGAAATACTCAGCTGACGTATTCAGGGCCATTCATCCTCTTAGTGAAAGGATCAAATCTACTTTGCTAAAGTTGTAACCCTTTCTGTCAAAGATATGCCTGACTAAGTTTTGCTGAGGGATTGAATGAAGCAGTAGTAACAGTAGTGGTCTTTTTTTTTTTTTTTAATATTTCTTATTTATTTGGCTCCACTGGGTCTTAGTTGCAGCATGTGGGATCTAGTTCCCTGACCAGGGATCGAACCCAGGCCCCCTGCACTGGGGCCTCGGAGTTTTAGCCACTGGACCACCAGGGAACTCCAAGACTTGGTTGATTATGGCAATTGAACTCAATCTCTAGCCCCTCTCCTCTCCTCAGAGGTCGGGGGATGGGACTGAAAGCTCCAACCCCCTAATCCGAGTTGGTTCTCCTGGCAGCCAAGCACCTCAGTGGGTATGGGGGTTTGGGGGGAATCCTTGGGTTTCCCCTAGGGACTTTCTGTTAGTCACCCCATTAACAAACTCAGGTGTGGTTGGAAGGGGCTTGTTCTGAATAACAGGACACTGCTTTCCCCTTTATAACTCTGTAGCTACTTTAGGAATTTAGGACAAAACACCAATAATTTGAAACAAAAGATATTCCCTTTGCTCTTATCACTTAGGAAGTTCCCAGGATTTTAGAAACTCTGTACAAAAAACATAAGTTTGAGCAAACTCCGGGAGATGGTGAAGGACAGGGTTACCTGGCGTGCTGCAGTCCATGGGGTCACAAAAAGTCGAACATGACTGAGTGACTGAATTGAACTGTGCCAGAAACAAAGACCAACTACATTTCTTGCTATAAATCACAACACCACAATACATATTTCTATACATTCTATGTGTATAGTCTACATATACTCCACATGGCACGTAATAAGATAAATGCCAGTTAAGATCATGCTGAGTTAATAGTTTTCACCTCTCAGAGACTTCCCTGGTGACTCAGATGGTAAAGAATCTGCCTGCAATGCAGGAGACCCAGGTTTGATCCCTGGGTCGGGAAGATCCCCTAGAAAATGGAATGGCTACACTCCAGTATTCTTACCTGGAGAATTCCATGGACAGAGGAGCCTGGCGGGCTACAGTCCATAGGGTCGCAAAGAGTCGGACACGACTGAGTAACCAACACACTTTCAATCCTCAGAAGGGCAAGAGCAAAAGGTGAGCTGCAGGCAGTGGTGTGGGGGAGCAGGCAGGCTTGTCCAGTGCTGCCGGGGGTGGGTGAGCAGGGCTGTTGTTTGGATGGACTTGGGCGATGTCAGCCCCACACTTGCACACCGCTCCCTTTGAACCCTCCCTTTTCCTAACACTCCCACTTCGAGGAATGTTTGCCCCAAAAGGTGTTCCCGGGTATGAGAAGTGATCTCTGTCCAGCATGGGTCGTTGCAGCACCGTTTGGCAGAACAGAAGCTGGGAACTGCCCTACATGTCCCTCATTGTGCGGGGACTGGATGAATCAGTGAGGATCATTGTACAATGGAGCACTGTGCAACTTTGCAGGGGCACGGGGTCCTGATAGAGAGTGTCTTTCGTGTCTGTGGTACACCGCCCAGGATGAAAAAGTAAAGGAAAAGGAACACCTTTTTCAAATGATGCTCCGTTGGGAAGGGCATTTTGGAACCTGAGGGGGAAAGTGTAGGTGTTTTAGGAAGGGGGTCCCCTTCCAGGGTCTGAGAGTGGGCTCTTGTCTAACCCTCGGAAATGAATTATCCGAGGAGACACACATGCTGATAGAGCAAGAGACTTCATTGGAAAGTGATGCCTGGGAGGAGAGCAGGAGGCTAAGGGAACCCAGGAGAACTGATCTGCCACATGACTTGAAGTCTCAGGTTTTATGGTGATGGGATTAGATTCTCAGTTGTCCCTGGCCAATCATTCTGATTCAGGGTCCTTCCTGGTGACGCATGCATTGCTTGGCCAGGATGAATTCCAGCGAGGAGAATTCTGGGAGGTTGGTAGAACACGTGGCATCTACAATGACCTTTCTGGAATTTTTCTGGTTGGTGGTGGCTTGTTAGCTCCGTGTTCCTTACCAGGACCTCCGGTCATAAAATAACCCATGCAGATGGTTGCTATGGTTCCTGTCCAGGATGGGTGGTTTCAGTCAGTGTGTTTCCCCTAATATAGGTTTTTCGAAGATTCCAACCCCCGTAGCCCAAGAGCATGAGTCACTATCAAAGCAGATACCTTAGATTTCTATAGCAGGGGCTGTGTTCTTGGCTCTGTGCATGTGTGTATATTATGCATACAGCCAGCCAGCCATATCCAAGATTATGTATGAGTGTGGGTATGCGTGTATATGTAATTTCACTACTTTATTCAGGTCTCAGCTTGAATGGCCCCTCAGAGGGACCTTCCCGAGCACCCATCTAAGACAGCTCCTGCTCTGTTTTCCTTCATGGCAACCGTCATCATCTCTTCTTACACATTTGTTTGCTTTCTGCACCATCCTCCTCAACTCTGAGAGCAGCAATCATGGGTCCATTCCTTGTCTCATCTCAGTGTCTAGAGCAGTGTCTGGCCCATAGTAGTTGCTTAATAAGTCTCTGCTGAATGACTGTGAACACGCCTGAAGAGTGAGAATTGTCCCCATGTTAGGTGTGGACCTGACGCCCTCAGAGGCCTTGACCTTCTTTCATGGAACAGACCGAGGGCCCACTGCTTTTCTGACTGGGGAAGAAGCAAGAAGTGGCCCTAGACTGCCTTTGATGTGGCTAAAAGTCTTGCTTTACTCAGATTTCCACCTTGAGAGATACGGATGTAGGCTGGGGGGGTTCTGCCTGTGAGGCACTGAAAAACGAGCCTGTGCTGTTTTCATGTGATGCCCACTTCCCAGACTGTCTGTGGTCCATCTCTCCTCTCTGGCTTGCATTCGTGGAGAGTAGCTTAGAGGGAGAGAGAATCTTCCAACTGAAGGCTCCTCTCCTCTGGAGGACCCTTCACTTCTGCCCTGTGCTTGATATTATGAGTCCAGTTTGGCCAAAGGATGTCGGCAGATGTGAGGAGTTGAGAGTATTGTTTATGGTTTCTTCAGTGTTTGGGGTATAACAGCTTTGCTAACATCTCTTAGGGCTCCCTCTGTGCCAAGCATTTTGCTAGTCCCTCAATCCCTGTTACCTTATTTAACCCTCCCAACAGGCTTGTTCAGGGGTGGACATGACCCACCCACCCCACCCCCACCTTTACTGATAAGCGGACTTGGATTCAGAAAGGTCTAGTCATGAGTCATGGGCCACATAGCTGCTGAGAGGCTGAGCCGGGATTTGATTCTGGCCCTCGCCGACCACCATGAAGGCATTCTTCCAGCCACATGGCCTCACTGCTTGTCCATCTGCTTTGGGTATTCTCCCGGCGGCCAGTGGAGGAGGGTCTGGTTTCCTACAATGCGATATGATGGATTGTCGGTCAGGTCACAAAGCCCCGCTGGCCAGCATGAGGCCTTGTTGGGCTGGAGAGCCTTCTGCTTGTTTCTTTCTCATAGACATTTACCACACAAATGACCAAACTTCTGTTTCTCTTCAAGACTGGTTTTCACCTAGGGCAGGAGAGAGGGTGGGAGAGCAGCCAGGGGAACCCTCTTACCACTCCGTCAGATTTGTCTGTCCTCTGCTCCCTATTACTGAGTAAAAATCAAAGTCCTCATCGTCCCCACACAATCTGCCCCACCTTGACCTGTGACTTCCATTCCTCACCTGCCTGGCTCCTTCCATGGGCCTCCTTAGTGCTCCATAGACACCAGGGTATGTACCTCCTCAGGACCCTTGCTCTGGCTCTTCCTGCTACAAGGAAGGCTCTTATCTCATACCCACGCACTTTGCTCTCACTGTATCTTCTAGGGCAAAATGTGCAAAGGCCTTGGGGTAGGAATAAGCTTGAAAGGGGAAAATAGGCCAGTATGGTGGGAGCATTGGGGTGAGAAGTAAAGTGGAAGCGGATGAGGTTCCTAGAGGCGTTGAAAAATTATAAGCAGGAAAGGGATCTGGTCCTTGTTTGATTTGATCCTTCTGGCTGAGTGTGTGTAGAATAGAATCTGGGAAGGCAAGAGTGAACTCAGGAAGACCAGCAGCGGCTGTCAGGGAGCTGTCCAGGTGAAAGATGGTGCTGGCAGCTTGGCCTGAGAAGAAGAAAAAGGGGGTGGGGTGTGGCTTTCCTGGTGGTCCAGTGGTTAAGACGCCACCTTCCGGTGCAGAGGGAGCTGGTTCAATCCCTGGTCAGGGAACTAAGATTGCATGCGCCTCAGGGCCAAAAACCAAAGCATAAAACAGAAACAATATTGTAACAAATTCAATAAAGACTTTAACAATGAAACAAAATTAAAAAGGCAAAAGGAAATAGATTCAGGATGTGTTTCAGAGGTCCTGGCAACAGAACTGGCAAACGGACTTGCTGTGGAGGGTGAGGGAAGGAGAGACATGGACTCTGCTGGGTGTCTGCATTGCACTTTGTTGGCTCATCTCTGCTGACAGTCCCTCAAGTTGTCTCCCGTTTTCCTCATTCATGGAGGCCGCCCACACCCTTGCTGGCCAAATCTCGAAGGATCAAGGGCAAGGGCATTCCAGGTGGAGGGAACCACTCCAGCTAAGGCTGGGACCTCTGCTGCATCTGGCCCAGCTCGGGTCAGAGTGTGGGCTGCAGAACGGGAGCAAAGGGCCTCAATCCACCACCTGAATCCTGTGGACCTGCTACTGATTTGAGATGTGTTTTCATGCTCTCCCATCCCCCACCTTCCCCTGAGTAGCTTTCTTATCTGGCCACGTCCAGTCCCTTCCCCACCCCCCAACCCCCTACCCCTGAGAGGTGAGTCCGGAGCTGCAGGCAGTGTGGCCACAGCAGGTGTGTTCAGGTGGAACGGCTGCCCGTGCTCAGGGCCCTCGCTGTCTACACGAGCTCAGCTTTGTTGTCCTGTCATTTGAGTCACGCCGGGGCCTTTGGTTCTGGACCAGCCCTGCAGGCTGACGGGCCTGTAGGAAGGGAACGAGAAAACCTCTTGCTTCTCTGAGCTCGACTCTTCTGTATTCTTCGTCCCCTGTTCCCTCCTGTCTTGTCCTCAGAAGACAGGGCCCCACCGCTAGCCGCCGCCCCTGCAGCCTCCCTCGCCCTTCCTCAGAGGCTAGGGGGCACTTGGGGGTCTCCAGGCTGCTCGCTAATGAGGCCGTTCAGCCGGCAGGAGTTTCAAACCGTGACCTGCATGCCCATGAGGACAGAGTGTCCCTTCTGTCTTCTGTGTTTGGTGCCTTCAGGTCCCTAAAGACCGGCTCCCATCCTGCCTGGGGTTTCTCTCTTGTGCCGTTGGGAGGTGTCGGCCAGGCTGACTTGTCAAAATTAGTATCTCTGGCAGTTTGCTTTCTGTCTGCCCAAGGGCTGTGGAATTAGAGGAATTGTGCATCTCATGAGCAGGTAAAATGTGATGTTTGAGCTTGCACTAGGTCAAGAAATGGCGGCTGGGGGAATGGACAGCCTTGAAGGAGAAAATATAGGGCATTAATGAGCTCAACTGAGTCTTCTCCCACGTTGCTGGAGGACATGTGAATCATCGCAACCTTTTTAGAAGACAGCCTAAAAAAGAAACCTTATTTATTTTTGAATGAGCCGTCCAGGCACGTGATAAAGCAGTCAAACGACACACAAAACCACGTACAGTGAAAATCAAGTCTCCCTCCCCAGTCCCTTGTCACCCAGTTCCCCTCCCGTGAGGACACCCATTCCAGGTGTATTCTTCCAGTGACACTCTATACCCCAACAAGCACCTGCTGGACACACAGCTGCATCCTTTGATCTCGGAAGCCATTCTCTAAGCTAACTGTGAAATACTCCATAAATAGCCTTTGATGCCTGCAAATCTACCCTGCAGAAAAAATGGTCCCCCGTACAAAAGATTACTTATTGCAGCATTATTTGTGGTGGCAAAATGAAAAACAAAGCAAAACCCCAGAAGGAAAATGAACGCCCATTTTTCAGGGAACAATTGAGTAAAATATGGCACCTCCACACTGTGGAATATTAGCTGCTAAGAAGAGCGGGTCAGAGCTCTCCTAGTTGTTTTAGAGGTGATTCTGTGATGCAGGTAAGGGAAAGCAAGATTCCGAGAAGTAGATATGATATGATTCTGTTTATTTAAAATACAACGAGAAAAATCTGTATGTTGTGTATGGTTTTTAAAACAAAACATTTATTTATTTGCCTGCACCAGGTCTTAGTTGTGGCACACGGGATCTTTAGTTGTGGTGTGCAAACTTTGAGCTGTGGCATGTGGGACCTAGTTCCCTGACCAGGGATCGAACCCAGGCCCCCTGCACTGGGAGTGCGGAGTCTTAGCCCCTGTGTGTTGTGTCTGAGTGGTGGCTATCATACTCATGCTCTTCCACATCACACGGCCCACCGCTGTCTTCGGGAGACTTTGCAGTGTCCTCCATTGTGGTCAAAACAAACTCCACTTGTTGGACAACCGTAGAGGCCCCCTGGGGAGGGTATCGAACCCACATGACGAGAGCCCATGGATTTGGTGTTGGGAAAGGTGCCCTGGACCTCTGTCAGCATAGGAGGGCCTCGTGTGACGTGTGGTGAGAAGTCCCTTCTAAACGACAATGACAGGCTATTTGACCTACTTCCCAGGCATTTGGTAGGCTGAAATAAGCAGAGTTTGGTCAACTGTGTGAAGCATGCAGCGCCACCAAGTCTGCCCCTCACGAGAATAATCAGGAAGAGTTAGGGAAACGCCAAAGTCAAGGCCTCAGGTCCCGGGCAGTGATTCTGGTGAAGCTGCCCAGGGCAGGCAGTAACAAGTGACCTCACATCCACCCCCAGCCCACCCCACGGAGCCACACGGTGGGACGCTGCTCACACCCACCCCTCCAAAACAGACCAGCCCTCTTGCTGGGGAGAATGGACCTGGAAGGAAGCCATGGGGAGGAGACATCCCCAAAGGACACTGTGTTTCGCCACTCTGGGGGCTCTGTTTGTGCTGTGGTCTGCGATCACGGTGACCCTGGAGTTGTTCTGTGTGAGGCTCTGCTTCCCTCCCCATCTCCTGCTCCTCGGCCCAGAACAAGGATTCATTCCTCCAGGATTCTGGTGTCCCCTCAGGATGCACGTGGCTGTCAGTGGGTTGGGGGCTTATGACCCCGGTGAGTCACAGCTCATCTGCTGGGCTTCCCTGGGTGATTGTTGTTCCATTGCTAAGCCAAATCCAACTCTCTGCGACCCTAGGGACTGAGCCCGCCAGGCTCCTCTGTCCGTGGGATTTCCCAGGCAAGAATACTAGAGTGGGTTGCCATTTCCTTCTCCAGGGGATCTTCCCGAGCCATGGATTGAACCCAGGTCTCCTGCATTGGCAGGTGGATTCTTTCCCACTGAGCTACCAGGGAAGCCCTCTCCTGCAGTGGCTGTTCTCGATTGAGGTACAGGTAAAGATATCATATGGAGAGAGAGACAGAGAGAATGTATGAGAGAATATATATATGATCGTACACATACATACATATGGAGAGAGAGAATTCATATGTTTATTGAGAATACAAAAATATGCCCTACAAAAAATCAGGCAGCGACTGTTCATTTATTGAATTCATTTCACAGGCATTTGCTGATCTGCTCTTCTTGTGCTGTGCACAATTGGAATCTGGCAGAAAAGCACTTTGGAAAAACTCATTAGACCGCGTAAAGATCACTCTCGAATCTTCCTTTTCCGCCTCACCCCACCACCCCTTTCACGGCCAGGCCCCCATCAGGACTTCTCCGTCCTTGACCTGAAACAGATCATCACCAACCTTCTCTTCCATCCCGCTGCCTTCACCCTGCTCCCAGCTACCAGCATCCATCCTGGGGTGTGACAGCAGCCACTTCACCCTTCTCCCTGCTTCTCTTCAACCCTGGCAGTCTCTATGCAACAACCAGAGGGGTCTTTCAAATGTCAGTCAGAACACACCATCCTCCTCCTCCTGGTCAGACTTAGAATAAAGAGCGTATGGCTGGCTGGGACTCACAAGCCCTCGAGCTTCTGCCTCATCTCCCAGCACCCCCTCCCTCCCTCACTAGAGCGATCTGGGCGAGAGGGCCTCCTCTGAGTGTCTTTAACAAATTCCTCCATCTCCTGGAATATTCTTTTTCTTTCTTTCTTTTTTTTTTTTTTAGCTTTCATTAGAGACTTTATTACCAATCTGGTAATTCAGTCTGAGTAGCCCTTTGAGTGTCTTTTAATTGAGATATAATTCACATACTGGGCTTCCCTGATAGCTCAGTTGGTAAAGAATCCGCCTGCAATGCAGAAGACCCTGGTTTGATTCCTGGGTCTGGAAGATTCCCTGGAGAAGGGATAGGCTACCCTCTCCAGTATTCTTGGGCTTCCCTTGTGGCTCAGCTGGTAAAGAATCCACCTGCAATGTGGGAGACCTGGGTTCAGTCCCTGGGTTGGGAAGATCCCCTGGAGAAGGAAAAGGCTATCCACTCCAGTATTCTGGCCTAGAGAATTCCATGGACTGTATAGTCAGTAGGGTCGCAAAGAGTCGGACATGACTGAGGGACTTTCACTTTTCTTCTTTCACATACCGTAAAGTTCACCCTTTTAAAGCATGGTTCAGTGGTTTTTTGTGTGTTCACAAGATTGTGCGACCATCACCAGTATCTAATTCCAGGATGTTTTCATCCACACAGGAGACACCCTGTACCCATCAGCAGTTACTTCCCTTCTGTGTCCCCCACCTCCCAGCCTCTGGCAACCACCGATCTGGATTGTCCTATTCTGAGCATTTCATATAAATGGAATCTGCTAATATGAGGTGGTCTTTTGTGATTAGCCTCTTTCACTTGGCATCATGTTTTCAGTGTTCATCTATGTTGCATATATATTCTTTACAACTGAATAATATTCCACTGTATGGATGTATCATGTGTTACTTATCCATTCTTCATTTGATGGGTGTTCTGGGATATTCTTACTCCTATTCTTCACATGGCTTCCTTCTCCTTTCTCTTCAGTTTTGTGCTGAGACTCACTCAGGTTTCCTACATCATACTTCTTACGGTTTGCACTTATATATATATATATATATATTTGTTCCCCTGTTTGTTTATCTTCTGTCCTCTGTTCCAGACTGTGAGTTCTGTAAGGGTGGGGACCCTGTCTGCCTTTTTTTTTTTTTTTTTTTGGCTGCAGGGTCTTCCCTGCTGCTCATGCAAGCTTTCTCTTGTTGTGGCGTGTGGGGGCCACTGTCTGGTTGGGGTGCACAGGCTTCTCATAGTGATGGCTCCTCTTGTTGCAGAGGACAGGCTCAGTAGTTGTGGCTCATGGGCTTAGTTGCCCTGTGGCATGTGGAATCTTCCCAGACCAGGGATTGAACCCGTTTCCCCAGCATTGGCAGGTGGATTCTTAACCACTGGAGCAACAGGGAAGTCCCGACTCTTAGCTGCTTTTGTTCACCCTGCCTCACTCAGTGCCCAGAATAGGGGAGTGCGTAGTAGTTGCTGGATGAATGACTCAGTACATCTCATCCAGTTCTCACTTTACATCCTCTTAAGGCAAAATGATTGTAATTCCTTTCTGTGGGAAATTCTGTATCTTGCCTTCTGCTTACTGTACCTAGTTCTGTACTCTGAATAGTGGCAGGTTGCTGGGAGGATTCCTCTGGTGTAGAACACTGTCCCATCTGCTGTGTAAGGCCACAGTGTCATTGGAAACAGCATGTGGCTGCCAGTAGCAGAGATGAGAAGTAACAGTGGTGTAAACTCAATGGAAGGTGGTTTCTCTTGTGAGTAAGAGGTCCTGAGATCTGCAGTCTGGGGCTGGGCTGGCAGCTCCATAGTCCTCGGGTAAAGCAAGATACTTCTATCTTTTTGCTTATCCATCACTGGCACAAAGCTTTCATCCTTAAAGTGGCCTCATGGTCCACTGTGCCTGCTGGAGTCAAGCCAGTGAGTCTGTAATCCGAGTGGGAATCGGGGTAGGGAGTGGGACACAAGAGTTTGTGTGTTAGTTCCTCAGTTATGTCCGACTCTGCAACCCCACAGACTGTAGCCCGCCAGGCTTCTCTGTCCGTGGAATTCTTCAGGCAAGAATACTGAACTGGATTGCCATTCCCTTCTCCAGAAGAACTTCCCAACCCAGGGATTGAACCCTGGTCTCCTGCATCTCAGGCAGATTCTCTACCATTTGAGCTAGAGGGAAGTCCTCTAGCTATACAAGAGTATAGTCCAGCTCTTTGTTCCTGGTGAGGAATTTTCCTTGAAGTCCTGTAATAACATCTCCCTACCTTTTGTTGACCACCCCGAGCTGCAGGTCATCTTACACACTAGCAAAGTATTGCTCAAAATTTTCCAAGCTAGGCTTCAACAGTATACGAATCAAGAACTTCCAGATGTTCGAGCTGGATTTAGAAAAGGCAGAGGAGATCAAATTGCCAACATCTACTGGATCATAGTAAAAGCAAGAGACATCCAGAAAAACATCTACTTTTGCTTCACTGACTACGCTAAAGCCTTTGACTGCATGGATTACAGCAAACTGTGGAAAATTCTTGAAGAGATGGGAATACCAGACCACCTTACCTGCCTCCTGAGAAATCTGTATGCAGGTCAAGAAACAACAGTTAGAACTGGACATGGAACAACAGACTTGTTTCAAGTTGGGAAAGGAGTACGTCAAGGCTGTATATTGTCACCCTGCTTATTTAACTTATATGCAGAGTACATCATGGAAAATGCCGGACTGGATGAAGCACAAGCTGGAATCAGGATTGCCAGGAGAAATATCAGTAACCTCAGATACGCAGATGACACCACCCTTATGGCAGGAAGCAAAGAGGAGCTAAAGAGCCTCTTGATAAAAGTGACAGAGGAGAGTGAAAAAGCTGGCTTAAAACTCAACATTCAAAAAACAAAGATCATGGCATCCAGTCCTATCACTTCAAGGCAAATAGTGGAGAAACAATGGAAACAGTGAGAGACTTTGTTTTCTTGGGCTCTAAAACCACTGCAGAAGGTGACTGCAGCCATGAAATTAAAAGACACTTGCCCCTTGGAAGGAAAGCTATGACAAACCTAGACAGCATATTAAAAAGCAGAGACCTTATTTTGCCAACAAAGGTCCATCTAGTCAAAGCTATGGTTTTTCCAGTAGTCTTGTATGGATGTGAGATTTGGACCTAAAAGAAAGCTGAGTGCTGAAGAATTGATGCTTTTGAACTGTAGTGTAGGCAAAGACGCTTGAGAGTTCCTTGGACTGCAAGGAGATCCAACCAGTCCATCCTAAAGGACATCAGCCCTTAATATTCATTGGAAGGACTGATGCTGAAGCTGAAACTCCAATACTTTGGCCACCTGATAGGAAGAACTGATTCATTGGAAAAGACCCTGATGCTGGGAAAGATTGAAGGCAGGGGAAGGGGATGACAAAGGATGAGATGGTTGGATGGCATCACTGACTTGGTGGACATGAGTTTGAGCAAGCTTTGGAAGTTGGTGAATTACAGGGAAACCTGGCATGCTGCAGTCCATGGGGTTGTAAAGAGTTGGACACGACTGAGTGACCGAACTGAACTGAGCTTCGGGGGAGCTTGGGAGATGTAGTCTTTGCTGAGCATCCCAAGAAGAAAGGGAAGAATGCCTACTAGCTGGACAGCTCACACCAGAAGGTCCATTTCCTGCCCCTGGGCCCTGGCAGCCAACTTCTGCCCATTGGCCTGGGCTTTCAAGCCTTCTCCTTCCCTAAATGGCCAGGATCAAAGGAGTACCTTTCTCTGCCTGATTGACCAGAGGGGGAGATTTTGAAGCCTCTTGCAGTCTTTTAGTCCAAAAAACTGACCATGTCACCAGCATTAAAAATAATGGTATTGCACCTTTTTGAACATTTAGTACATGATAAGTCCTGCTCTAAACATTTTTCATGCAGTAATTTACTTCATGCGGCTTCCCAGGTGGCACATTGTTAAAGAATCTGCCTGACAGTGCAGGAGACACAGGTTTGATCCCTGGTCCAGGAAGATCCCCTAGAGAAGGAAATGGCAACCCACTCCAGTATTCTTGCCTGGAGAATCCTATGGACAGAGGAGTCTGGTGGGGCACAGCCCACGGGGTCTCAAAGAGTCAGACACAACTGAGCGACTGAAAAACAACAACAGTAGTTTACTTTATCCTCATCTCCACCTTACAGATGGGGAGACTGAGGCACAGAGAGGTTAAATAATCCTAGACATTCTCACTGTTAATATTTCTTTCTCATTCTTCCCTTTCAGTGTATACAATGAACAAGAGGATTAAAAAATAAAGCCTGACCTATTTTGGTAGATTGACCAGTGTTCGGTCTCCCATCTGATGAGCTGAGTTCCAGAGAGTGCTTTGTGGAAAAGCACTCGGCAGTCGAAACCACATTGACAGGCTGTTTTCATAGGAGTGCAGGAAGGGGCTTAACTCTTGGCACATCCAGCAAATGCCTACTGACAGGAGGAAAAAGGATCCACAAGCTCTGCAGGATTTCCCCAGCCCGTGAGCCTGCAGCCGGTAGACCTCTAGGCATTTCTGCCAATCGGTGGGGTATGGCCTTTGAAATCATGGCCTCTGCGACAGCTCTTAGGGTCCATGGGGAGAAAGAAGGCCCTCTTCAGTTCAGATCCTTTGAGAATTAATTCAGCCACCAAGTCATCTTTCTGGATGCCTCTGATCTGGGAGGTAGTGAAGGACAGGGAAACCTAGCGTGTTGCAGTCCACGGGGTCGCAGAGAGTTGGACACTACTGAGCGACTCAACAACAGTAATGATCAGCCATGCTTGATGGAAATCTCCGATTCTCAGAGTTCACCTCTGAATCGGGACTTTTTGAGACAGTTTCAGGCTCCTGTTAGAGGCTCTTTACAAACTCTAGTTAGTGGTGTGATGGTGCACTGTGATGGAGCAGGTCTGTTTCGGTCAGGAGTGCATTGAGCTGCAAGTATCAGACAACACAGGTGGCATTGTCACTTCAACACATTGGAGGTGGTTTGTGTCTTATAACACCTACAGGGAGAGAATGTGACTCAGTAACTTGGCAGAGTGAATGCCAGTGCTGTGCCCCATCGTGGCTGCAGGAAGGCTGCTGCCCCCACCTTCCCCATGGGGCTGGGGCACCCTGAGAGTTCAGTCCTTTCCTTCTGGCAGAGGAGTGTTCTGGAGACAAGAGGGGTCCTCTCAAATCCAAGTATCATGTCCACATTCCAAGCTGGAAAAAGGCAGACGGGTGAAGGGGCAGAGGGTCGTGTGGGTGAGCCTCATTCTTTTCGTGAGGAGAGCAAACACCTTCCCAGATGCCCTGACTGAGAATGTTCGCTTACCCCGGTGTGGAGATACGATTCTGCTTTATCTTCTAGATACACTTGTAATTTCCTTTTGCCTTTAGGTCTTGGTTCCATCTGAAAATGGTGTCTGAATGTGGAATGAGGTTGGGTTCCGGGCTGAGCCTTTTCTTTTAACTCTGTTTGGGAAGTGGCATGGTTGGTGGTTCTGGTGCCAGACCCGCTGGGTTTGAATCCTGCCTGGCTGCACCATCTCCTTGGCTGTGTGACCTTGGGCAGGCTACCCCTCTGTGCATCAGTTTCCTGAGCTGTTAAAAATGGGGATGCTGGTAGACCCTCCTTCACAGGCTTGTTATGACAGTTAAATGAGTTGATAGTTGACTTGAAAACAGTTCCTGGCATGTAACAAAAATCAAAGCCTTACCCTTCAAGCCAGAATGAGAATTCACAAGGTCTCGTGGGTCTGGAGACTTGGCAGGGAATCTCAGACCCCAGTCAGTGGGGAAAGTGAAGCATGTCACCGAGGTCACCGTCTCTTTCTCTTTACAAGAAGTGGCCAGACTGTCCTCTGAAGATGACTGTTGCAACATACGCTCCCACCTGCAGTGACTTCCCCTAATTCCATAACTTCAGTACATTTGGTGGTATCAGACTCTGACTTCTTAGCCAGTCTGCTGTGCATAAGATGGTCACTCATGGACGCTTTACCTGAGCAGTTTTTCTGTAGAGGTATGTCATGTGCCACTCAACCAGAAGTTACTTGGGCTAGGCTGGAGGCAGGACAACCACGAGACGGTTCCCCCCACCCCACCCCACCGCTGGCACAGTGAAGACCTCAGAGTTCCGTGCTCAGAGCCCAATACCAAGATGCTTCTCTGGGACAGGGTTGGGGAGGGGTGGAGGCTGAGGAGACGACAGAAGATGAAGCTCTAAGATCCTTGTAGTGAGTGATCCAGCCTTGGTCATGACTGTGGACTGAATCAGTCAGTGAAAGAACCAGTGCTGAATCGTTAGTATGTGTTATTAATAGAATATAGGTCATAAGAGAAAATATGATTAATTACAAGAGGATCCCAGTGGCTGTCATACAAGATAGCAATTGAGGGCCTGAATTTTCCCACGGCAAAGTCTTTTCTTCCCGTAGCAGCTTTTCTTTGTTGGGAGGTGGGTAGAGGCAGTTCAGTGAATGGAGATTTTCCGAAGTTGCTGTTTCAGAGACAGGGTAGGGATGGGTATAATGGGAATCTTCTCTAAATGAAGGGTGATCGGACACTTTATTAGTAGGTGAGTAGGTCCCTCATGCCCCCAATGTGAAGCTCTGGTAAAGTCTAAAAAAGAGAACGCAGCTTGTAGCAGAAGGCCCTTCCTGGGCTTGGTTCTCCTTCACCTCGAATTGAAATGCCTAGGCCAGCCACTTATAGATCTGCCGCAATGACCGCCTGGTCAGGGGGGTGCCTAGAGGTTGGATGAACACTGGCCAGGATGTGTGTCTTGCTCAGTAAAAGACAGAAAGCTGCCGTCTCTGGGCACAGGGCGAGAAAGGAGCTGGTAGGGCCTGGTCCCAGCCTTTGGGGCTGCTGATCCTGCCGACTGGGAAAGTGGGTGCCAGTGCCAGTCAAAGGCTCTCACCAGTCAGATTAGCCACCCCTTTACCCAGGTGGCACTAGTGGTAAAGAATCGACCTGACAGTGCAGGAGATGCAAGAGCTGTGGGTTCGATCCCTGGGCCAGGAAGATCCCCTGGAGTAGGAAATTGCAACCCACTCCAGTATTCTTGTCTGGGAAATTCCATAGACAGAGGAGCCTGGTGGGGTACAGTCCCTGGAGTTGCAAAGAGTTGGACACGACTGAGCGCGCGCGCACACACACACACACACACACACACACACACACACACAACTTCCTTACTTGGTCTTTGTGAAGAGGTATGAGTGAATGACCTTTTCCATATGAGCTGAGATGGAAACTGAAGGGAAGAAGTGCAGGGACAGAAAGACCCAGGTGCATAGGCTGCTCTGGGGTCAGGAGAGCAGCGCCAGGGCTGGCTGGCCTTGGAGAAGCACCTTGCCTGGAGCCATGGCTATAAAGCCGGCTTCACAGGATTTCAGCAAGGATCAAAGCCAAGATCATTAACATGTAAACACCATGAAATGTGATATAAGAGATTGGTTTTCAGGATGTTGATTGTGGAGTAATGGAACTTTTGTCAGACACTTCCCTGAGAGCCCATTTTTAAAAACAGAAAAAAGTAGAGCTGCTGTAGGGGAATGGGGGTATGGAGGCCCCCAGCTGTCTCCCTAAGGACCATACTCAGGGGAGTTCAGGGTGAAACCTCCTGGAGCTCTGAGGAGGCTTTGCCCGCAACTGGCCCTGAGTCCCAAGCAAGACATCTCAGCATCCTGAACCTCAGTTTCCTTATCCATTAAGTGGGCAGATCAGACTAGCTTGAAGAGTTCTTCACCTGGTTCCTATGAACAGAGGTTTCAGAGGTCTTTGACATCCCTGAGACAGTTTGGGGGGTGGAGACAAGGAGGGGGCATTCCTAGAGAGACAAGACAGTTTTGTTTTGTCAGCTCCTTGCAAGGATTATGTTCATTGGAACACGAAGGAGCACCGTTTTGATTTCTGAGGTCCCTTCCAGTTCTAACAGTCGGTTATTTCTGTTGTAAATGATAGAATGAATCCTCCCAACTCAAACTGGCTTAAACTGCAAAGGGGGAATTCATGGCTCTGGGACTTAAAAATCTCAGAGCTGGCCTGACCAGAGTCCGCACTCAGGTGTTCTTGTCAGGAATCCACCCTACACCACTTCTGGATTCTGCCTCTTTCGGCTTTGACTTTTATTCTCAGATGACGTTCCTCTCCCCCAGGGGGCAGAGAAAAACCCTCAGCAGCCCCTACCTTCCACCCATTTCTTCCTCCCAGTAATCCAGCAAAATGTCTGGGGTCGACTGTGATTGGCCTTGCTTGGATCACGTGTGTCTCCCAAGAGCCAATCTCTGTGGCCGAGGGGAGGAGTCATCAGACTTGGAGGCAGGCCAGAATGCCCTCTCACCCCGAGGTTCTCTCATCCTGGCTTCTGTTTCTTGGTATAAACCCTAGGAAGCAAGGTGCGCAGCCCTGACTGTAACCTCTGTGACAGATGAGCCAGGGCTGTTGCTCTGGTGGGTGCTGGAATTACTTAAGCAACTCCAACGGGGGTCCTTCCTTCCCAGGTGGTGTAAGAGGGGCTCTGGGCTGTCTGGGGTCCTGGCTGAACTCCTGGTGCTAAACCCTGCCTTCGCTGCATTTCCACATGCCTTGGGCATCTTCGTTTCTGCTGCAGCCCCTCCTGTGTATCAGGGACCCCAGACTGATGGACATCACAGCTTCCTCCATTTGACAGGAAATGGATTCCCAGCTCAGAGAGACGTGGCACCACCGCACGTCACTGCTGATGGGCCTTTAAAGAGCCATGAGCATCACTCTAGAGGAGGAAAGGGGGGAAATGAGTGGCAGAAAAGCAATTTCCGATGCAGTTAAAAAGGCACTGATTACAATTTTACAGGAGCTTTATTGCAGGAGCTTCCTGATCATCCCAAGAATTTTTTTAATGATAAAGCCTGGTGATAAAAGAAGGTGTTCTAGGTGCTTCTGGTTCCCTCCTGCCCGTCCAAGCATGTCAAAAATCAAAGTCATTAGTATATTTCATAGACCAGCTTTAGGGACTTCAACCACCCAAGAGATTATTTCTGAGTTTTTACCGAGTGTGTGTTTTTCTGTATTTGATGATTCTATGTATAGTAGCTGTTTCTAATTTTATTTTGTGCTTTCCGAAGTGTCTTGGTAGTGAGCTGTGGGAATTGTCAAGAACTGTACTCACTCCTTCCCTTCTGTCAGTTGAGAGTCATTCGGTTGTGTGAACAAGTAGAAATTCAGGTCAGCCTGCTTACATATGAGAGGAAATGTTTGAACTTGTAGTCTGGGACATTCTGTGTGTAACAATCTCAGGGTTGCCGGGACCCCATTTCCTTCTGTCTCCTGGCTCTGCAGTCCTCTGTTGGTTTTATTGTCAGATAGGCTCTGGGGCAGCTCCAGGTATATATCCGACCAGCTTAGCAGCCCCCGGGATTTTTCTATTATCTCAGCTCACGTCCTGAGACTCTTCTGTGGACCTGATCAGCTGGCTTTGGTGCCAGGGTCACATCACCCTGAGCCATCCTTGAGGTTAGGGCTCTCGAAGAGGGGGTGCAGTGACTTTATTGGCCAGGCCTGTGTTTTTATGACACCATTCCCTTCCCTACCAACCTATGGGTGGGGTCATCCTCACAGGAATCCCATGGGCTGAGTGAGAAAGATGAGGTTCCGGGCCTGACCTGGAAAAGGGAAGTGGGTACAGGATGCACCAAAACCACTCAGTGCCCAGGACCACTTCCCATATGAAACTCACACAGATCTGGATCCGCCCCACACCCCCTAGTTGTTACCTTCCCCGAACACCTGCTCCACATTTACGCTAGCCCGGGACTAGCACAGGTGTTCTTAGTCTCGGGTTCATGGACCCTTGAAGAAATCCTCAGATGGAATTTAGAGGATCACGAAGTTGACTGGGGAAAAATTACATCTTTATTTTCTCTACCATCTAACTGAAATAATTTCCATTCCTTCTGAACAAAGACCACAAGCCACATTGTATTAGCAACACCCATGACTTTGTCGCCACTTGAAAACTCAAAAGTATTTCCATATCACATTACTGTTGCGGATAGTGCAGCTTATCATTGACACTCGTCTCTTTCTAAATGACTGTAGCTCCTGGACCCACTGCTAAGGTCTTGTGATTTGAAGCATTCATTGTTACTGTTGTTCAGTTGCTCAGTCCTGTCCGACTCTTTACAACCCCAGTGGACTACAGCACGCCAGGCTTCCCTGTCCCTCACTGTCTCCCAGAGTTTGCTCAAACTCATGTCCATTGAGTCAGTGATGCCATCCAACCATCTCATCTTCTGTCACCCCCTTCTCTTGCCCTCAGTCTTTCCCAACATCGGGGTCTTTTTCATGAGTCGACTTTTCACATCAGGTGGCCAAAGTATTGGAGCTTCAGCTTCAGCATCAGTCCTTCCAATCAATATTCAGGGTTGATTTCCTTTAGGGTTGACTGGTTTGATCTCTTTGTTGTCCGAGGGACTCTCAAGAGCCTTCTCCAGCACTACAACTTGAAAGCATCAATTCTTTGGTGCTCAGCCTTTTTTATGGTCCAGCTCTCAGTGGAAAAACCATAATTTTGACTATACAGACCTTTGTCAGCAAAGTGATGTCTCTGCCTTTTAATACACTGTGTAGGTTTGTCAAAAGCATTCGTAAAGAAGCACAAAGATGACTGTATCTCAGAATAGGTTTTGTGCTACAGATATTTTGATATCTGAATATAACTGATTTCCTTTGTAATCTTGTGTATTGTATTTTGTACGCTTGAGCATGTGATTCTAAGAAAGAACCCACACCCTTCTTCACCAGGTTGCCAGCAGGGGTCCTTGGCCTGAGAAAGGGTAAGAACTAAAAACTCCTTTTGGCTTCTCGATTATTGAAACTGTCCTCATCCTTAGGCTCTGGAAAGTAGGCCAGCTGCTTGCTAGGTTTCCTTCCTCGGAGGCTTGCTGGAGGATCTGGCTGGCGTGTGAGGTCGGCCTTGGTGTGTGGGTGGCATGTGGACATGGCAGCACCGGGGAAGGACGGGGAGGGTCCCTGCCAGCCTGCAGTTAGCCCTCTCTTCGTTGATCACCATGACCATGTGGCCTGGCCAAGTGGTCGGGAGCAGGCTGTGAGCAAGTGTGAGGGACCAGACTGCCTGGGTTCATCCTCCCTGAAGTGTACTTTTGACTGGCTGGGCAGCCTCAGCTAGTGGGCCCTTTACCCACTGTGTGCCTCAGTTCTCTCATCTGTAATATGGATGCAATAATATTTTGTATTTCCTAGGGTTATTGGGCAGGGGTGGAGACATGAAATGAGCCAGCACATTCTGCCTGGACGGAGCCTGGCACACAGGGAGAGAGAGTCACCATTTAGCACCTGGGAAGGTTCTAGGTTGTCCTCTCAGATCTCATCTTCCTGCCTTCATGCCTAGCCTCAACTGAAATGTGATGGTGAATTGTGCAGACAGTGGCCTCTCGACCCAGAGACATTCATTCATCCATGAAATATCCACTTAAAGATGCACAACCATACTAAATATTCAAAAACATAAATTAGTAATACAGAGTTACAAGTCAGGACAAGAGCTTTTTCTCCACCACTCCTCTGCTCACAGTTGTCTGAAGGAGATGTCATTATAATGGGCTTTCATCTGTGCTCCTGACACCTCCCTGCCCTCATCTCCTGCACGCACTCTGCTTCTGCAGCTCCTGCACGCCCCCCACCCCCACTCCAGCACACACACACGCTCATGTGCGCGCACACACACCCACCTCAGGTCGCATGCACCGGCCGTCCCTGTGCCTGGAAGGCTCTTTCCCAGATGATCACGTAGCTCATGGTCTCCTGTGTTCAGGTCTTCGTCCTCAGACCTCCTCTGATCAGCAGAATGTGCTGGCTCATTTCATGTCTCCACCCCTGCCCAATAACCCTAGGAAATACAAAACTCCCTCCCCTGCTGCAGTGTCTGCTCCCCATGGACCTGGTCCTGGTCACTGGCATACCCTCCGTGCCTGGCACGCAGCAGCCATTCAATAAATGCTCACTGAGGCAGTGAATTCATGAATAACGGGTAGGTACTATGGTAGGAAGGCTCATATTGGCCAAAGGCATAACCTTGTGTTTTGTTTTGTTTTTTTCTCCATAGATGCACAGTCTTTGACCTCGGCTATCCTGGGACCCATAAGGAGCGCTAGTGTCCAGAACATACCAAGGGTGAGTACTAAGGTTTGCTTAAGCTTTACAACTCATGCATGTAAGTCTCTTTATTATTTTTTGCTTGTTTTTTGGTTTTTGAGGGTTTTTTTGTTGGTTTTTTCTCTTTTCTTTCTTATTTTTTTAAAATTTTTATTTGGAAGAGTATCAGGGGAAAGACAGAAGTCTCCTTCAGTGTCCCTCCCAACACCCACAGTCTGATGTCTTCCCTCCGAAGTAATGACTGTCAGTAGCTGGGTGGGTGTCCAGCCGGACCTCACTTCCTTGATTTCAACTTTTTAATTTTCGTTTTTAAAATTTACACCAAGTGAAATTCACCCTTTGGTGTGTAGTTCTTTGAGTTTAAGCAAATGCATGCCATTGTGTAACTGCTACCACGGTTAGGATACAGAATGGCCCCATCCCCCACCGTGTGGATGTGCTGTGTGTCTATAGGCTAAAAATGTCGTGCGAGTAGTTACACGAAATTAAAATATGTGTACACGGTAAGTACTTACCTGTAATATGAAGATTTTTAACATGTTTTGAAGTGGATTTCTGGGTGTTTGGCTAGTGCGCACCCTCTTTGGTTTCTTTGGCCTAGACCAGAGGAGGGGGCCTCGGCGTGGGGGGTGTCCCAGGTGACAGTGGGGATTCCTAAACGAGGACAGCTACCTTTGTTGGCAGGATGCCACAAGGGGCTTGGGAGAGGGGATGCTGTCTGACCCTTGAAGCACCAAGAGACCCCAGGAGTGTGGCAAGTGGGAGAACAGAAGATTCTGGCATGCAGGCTCTGGATGCAGATAATGGTATTGGCTGAGTTGCAGGGACCAGACAGTTGAGTTTGGGAACTGAGTGACTCAAACTAAGATCATGGCATCTGGTCCCATCACCTCATGGGAAATAGATGGGGAGACAGTGGAAACAGTGTCAGACTTTATTTTTGGGGGCTCCAAAATCACTGCAGATGGTGATTGCAGCCATGAAATTAAAAGACACTTAACTCCTTGGAAGGAAAGTTATGACCAACCTAGATAGCATATTAAAAAGCAGAGGCATTACTTTGCCAACAAAGGTCTGTCTGGTCAAGGCTATGGTTTTTCCAGTGGTCATGTATGGATGTGAGAGTTGGACTGTGAAGAAAGCTGAGTGCCGAAAAATTGATGCTTTTGAACTATGGTGTTGGAGAAGACTCTTGAGAGTCCCTTGGACTGCAAGGAGATCCAACCAGTCCATCCTAAAGGAGATCAGTCCTGGGTGTTCATTGGAAGGACTGATGCTGAAGCTGAAACTCCAATACTTTGGCCACCTGATGCGAAGAGTTGACTCATTGGAAAAGACCCTGATGCTGGGAGGGATTGGGGGCAGGAGGAGAAGGGGACGACAGAGGTTGAGATGCCTGGATGACATCACCGACTCGATGGACTTGAGTTTGAGTAAACTCTGGGAGTTTGCGATGGACAGGGAGGCCTGGCGTGCTTCAGTCCATGGGGTTGCAAAGAGTCAGACACGACTGAGTGACTGAACTGACTGACTGACAGAGAGAGAGAATTCCCTGGCAATCCAGTGGTTAGGGCTTCAAGCTCTCACTGCAAAGAACCCAGGTTTGACCCCTGGTTAGGGAACTAAGATCTTGTGGCCAAAAAACAATTTTTTTTTTTTTAATTAAAAAATTCTAGACAGCATCTTCCTCCTCGTTTGTTTCTTGGGTCTCTTCATGTTCCTTCATCCTGGTCTATGGCTCTGCCCAGGTACGAAAGCTTGTTTGTGGGGCAGTCTCTTGAGACCAGATTTCCATTGTGGGATGCTTCTTGGCCCAATTCTTTATTAACTTTTTTTTTTTTTAATTTTAGAGGAATTTTAGACTTATAAAAAGTTACAAAAATAGCACAGAGCATTCACATTATCTACCCTTCAACCAGCATCGCCTAATGCTACCATCTTATACAACTGTAGCATAGCTTTCAAAACCAGGAAGTGAACTCTGGCCCAGTACGGTGAACTAAGTTACAGACTCGTTTCACTTGTTTTTTCACTGATGTCCTTTTGCTGTTCCAAGATCCTGTCCAGGATCCCTGACTGCGTTCAGTGGTCCCGTTTCCTTAATCCTCCTCTAGTCTGCCTCGGTTCCTCAGGCTTTCCTTGTCTTTTATGACTGGGACACTTCCAAGAGAGCGGTTCTGTCATTTTGTAGATTGTCTCAGTTTGGGTTTCTCTGGTATTTCTTCATGACTGCAGCTTATGCGTTACTTGGCAGAACACCTCAGAGGTGAGGTGCCCGTCATGGTGCATGGCACCCACAGGTCCGCATGTCTTATCACTGGTGATGTTAACCTGGATCACTCGGTCAGGTTGCTGTCTGCTGGCTTTCTCCACTGTCTGGTAACTGTTTTTCCCTTTGTAATTGATAGTTATCTTGGGAGAGGTGCTTTGAGACCACACGAGTTTCTCCTTAAGCTTGCACCCACTCATTTTGGCACTGGTAGGGTGCATCTTGTATGTAAGTTATTACTGTGGTATTTCCCAATGGTGATTTTTTTTTAATGTCCTTCATTCCTTTTACATTTATGAATTGTCCTCATGATTAGTTCTGTAAGGAAGACCTGTCCCTTTTCCCTCATTTATTTCAGCTATTAACATATATTTGTATGGCCTCATGAAGTGAGGTGAAAGTCGCTCAGTCGTGTCCGACTCTTTGCGACCCCTTGGACTATACAGTCCAGGGAATTCTCCAGGCCAGAATACTGGAGTGGGTAGCCTTTCCCTTCTCCAGGGGATCTTACCCCAACCCAGGGATCAAATCCAGGTCTCCTCCATTGCAGGTGGATTCTTTACCAGCTGAGCAGCCAGGAAAGCCCAAGAAATCTGGAGTGGGTAGCCTATCCCTTCTCCAGCGGATCTTCCTGACCCAGAAATCGAACCAGAGTCTCCTGCATTACAGGCAGATTCTTTAACAGCTGAGCCACCAGGGAAGCCCTATGGTCTCATAGGGACTCATTTTAATCTAGTGTGGCCCTTTATAACGTGGTAGAAGGGGGACTTCCTTGGTGGTCCAGTGGTTAAGTCTCCACGTTTCCACTGCACCAGGTTCAGGTCCAGTCCTTGATAGGGGAATTAAGGATCCCACATGCCGTGCAGCATGGCCAAAAAAAAAAAAAAAATTTTTTTTTTTTAAATTTAGTATGGTATCAGCAGACGAATGGATAAGGAAGCTGTGGTACATATACACCATGGAATATTACTCAGCCATTAAAAAGAATTCATTTGAATCAGTTCTAATGAGATGGATGAAACTGGAGCCCATTATACAGAGTGAAGTAAGCCAGAAAGATAAAGACCATTACAGCATACTAACACATATATATGGAATTTAGGAAGATGGTAACGATAACCCTATATGCAAAACAGAAAAAGAGACACAGATGTACAGAACAGACTTTTGGACTCTGGAAGAAGGCGAGGGTGGGATGTTTCGAGAGAACAGCATAGAAACATGTATATTATCTATGGTGAAACAGATCACCAGCCCAGGTTGGATGCATGAGACAAGTGCTCAGGCCTGGTGCACTGGGAAGACCCAGAGGGATCAGGTGGAGAGGGAGGTGGGAGTGGGGATTGGGATGGGGAATACATGTAACTCCATGGCTGATTCATGTCAATGTATGACAAAAACCACTACAATATTGTAAAGTAATTAGCCTCCAACTAATAAAAATAAATGGAAAAAAAAAAAACAATAAATTTAGTACGGTAGAAGTTCCAGTTTCTGAGTGAATTCCTAGTATCGCCTCTCAAGCCACAGGAGGACCAGCATTGTCCCCACCTCGTAACCAGTACATCAGGGACTGGAGAGCAGGAGATGGGGTTTCATTTGTCCCTTCATTTGTTCCATTCATTCCCTCAACAAATAGGCATTTGAGCACCTACTGTTATGTTCCAGGTACTGGGGATTCAGGAATGAACAGGACAGACAAAATCCTTTCCCTGCAGGCACTGACATCCTACTGAAGGATAAAACAACAGACAAACGAATGAACGTCGGGATAAGTACTATAAGAATGAGTACAGCAGGAAAGGGGACTCACTGGGAGCAACTGGGGGCGATTTTATTTTATTTTTGGCCACACTGTGCAGTGTGTGGGATCTTAGCTCCCCAACCAGGGATTGAACCAGTGCCCGGAACACCAGGAAAGTCCAAGAGGGCAATTTTAGACCAGGCGACTCAGGAAGGCTTCTCTGAGGAGGCCCTGACCTAATTCTTCCACCTGCCAGGCAGGAGAGCTGAATGAATTAACTCACTTCTGAATAGGGTTTTGGGAATTGTGGCAAACAGGAAAACGTGTTCCCTCTCTGAGGAGCAGCCCCTGCTTAGTTCTAGCCCATTTGCTGCCCTGTGGAAATGCTAAATCTTGCCAGATCTTCTGATATTTTTTTCCCCAATAGAAGACAAAAATGAGGAATTCTTGCCAACCACCTGAACCCAAATTATGGTACATCAGTTAGCTTTCAGAAATCAGTGGATGACTATCTTTTGTTCATTTTCATTGTGTTTATTCATTAAGTTACTTTTGTAGCAGAGGAGACCAGTTTTGCTGTTTGAGTAAGAATGTAGATTCTACATATAAATATATGTATATATATTCAAGTTTATTAAGTAAGTAATTGTATAATGGGACATATTAATAGATGCAACTGCAAAGGGAGGGTAGAACACAGCCACTCAGGTTTGGTAAATGCTGCCCTGTCTTGGCCTTCCATGCTTTCTTCTCTGGATCAGGAGTTCTCAGCAGGGGACCTGAACTGAGGCTGGCAGACGGTTACCATGGCCATGTGCCCTGAGCCATTCGTGTCATGGTGGGTGCAGCAGCCTGGAATGGTTTCAGCTGCAAGAGCAGAAAACCCAGCTCACAGCAGCTTAAATAAATGAGGGTTGCTTTCTGTTCCGTAACAACAAACCAAGAGGTAGTTGGCTGCCAATGTTAGTTCAGAGGCTGAGTAATGTCTAAGCTGGGGCCTCCTTGAGTCCCTTGGCCTTTCGCTCATGGTTCCAAAGTTGCTGCTGCAGCTCCAGCCAGCACACAGAAGGGTGCATCAATGCCAGCAGCCTGTTTTTTTTCTTTTTTTCTTTTTTTCCAGTTCTGAACTGCTCAGCACTCCCAGAATCCCCCTCCCCAGAAGATTCCACTTATGCATCCTTGGCCAGAAATGGGCCATATAACCTCCCCTAGTTCTAAACTATGAAAGTATTAGTCACTCAGTTGTGCCTAACTCTTTGTGACCCCATGGACTGTAGCCCACCAGGCTTTTCTGTCCATGGAATTCTCCAGGCAAGAATATTGGAGTAGATTGCCATTCCTTTCTCCAGGGGGTCTTCCTGACCCAGGGATCGAACTCAGGTCTCCTGCTTTGCAGGCAGATTCTTTACCATCTGAGCTGCCAAGGAAGGTGAGAAGTTTCGTTTAGCTTTTCAACATCTTCTGAGGGGGAAGCTAGAGAAAAAGGGAATCAAGAGTGTCAGTGGGTTAGCCAGCCAACAGTGTCTGGCTCCACAGGGGAAGAAAAACAATAATAACGCACATTAATGGGTGCTGACTCGTTGCCAAGCCCTGCTGTAAGCACTTTACACGCATGATCTCATTCACTCCTTCCACCCATCCTGTGATGTCTCTGCTGTGATCTCCCCACTGTAATGACTTAGAAACTGAGGTGCCGAGAGGTGAAGCCCTTTGCCAGGTAGAGGAGCTGGAGTGGGAGCCTTTATTTATGTATTTATTTTATTTTAAAAAGTGATTTTATTTTGGCTCTGCTGGGTCTGCACTGCTGCAGGCAGGCTTCCTCTAGTTGTGGTGAGGAAGGGAGCTACTCTCTAGTTGTGGTGCGTGAGCTTCTCATTGGGATGATGTCTCTTGTTGCAGAGCATGCGCTCTAAGGCACACAGGTTTCAATAGCTGCAGCACGTGGGCGCGGTGGTTGCAGCTCCCAGGCTCTGGAGCGCAGGCTCAGTTGTCGTGGTGCACCGGCTTCGTTGTTCCGAGGCACATGGGATCTTCCCAGATCAGAGATCAAACTCATGTCTCCTGCATTGGCAGGTGGATTCTTTACCACTGAGCCACTGTGGAAGCCCCAGAGTGGGAATCTTGACAGTGTCTCCAGAGTGCTCACTCTTGGCCACTGCATTTGGTTGCTTCATTAAAGGTCCTGGGGTTCCAGACTGCTAGCTGTCTGACCTCAGCTTAAATTCTTCTAGGAAGGCAGGAGATGGGCAGCATATTTGCTTTGGGGAGGTTTTGATCATTAAAAAGCTGCTTTGTGAATCACATCCGCTCTGTGTTCACATCTCAGTGGTTCTGGTCCCATCCTGGTGAGGGGCAGTGGTCACACACCTTCCTCCCGGGGGCTGTTTGTGGCTTGCAGATGGCAGAGTCGTCTCCTGAACTCCATTTCCAAGCAAGCTATGTCTGTGCTTTCAACTCTTCTTCCCAGAATGATGCTTCCAGCCTTCCTTCCTTTCTTGGGGTTCTGCTGGTGGATTCAACACATATTTAACATGTGCCTCCTCAGTGCCCATCCCTGTAGTGTAGTGGTGTGAGTGAGACGGCCCCATGGCCGAGTGGACCATGGACTCAGGGTTCCTCATGTAGTAAGGGAGGCAGACCCCTCAGTCACAGCCCAGGCTGTATGGGGCAAACCCAGGAGGTGAGGAGCCCAGAGGAGGTGCCCAGACAAACATGGGGGTCAAGGAGGTCTCCTGGGAGCAGCTAGGGCCCTTGAAGGAGGAATGGCAATCATCATAGAGCAATTTCTCTCTCTCCTCTACCTCCCCTGTCTTCAGGGAAACTCTTGCACTGCAGCTCTCATTGCTCTATCTCCACTGCCTTCCTGTAGGATGAAGGGTTTGGACTTGGGTTTCCATCCGTCCATCCAGCAAACAGATCCCATTTGGGCACTGGGCTCCCAGGCCTGCCCTCTTGGATAGAGAGTATTTGGGGAAAGCTTTGTAGGTGCACAAGCCAGAGCGATGAGAGTGCTGAGAGGAAAGGCCACAGGCCCTGGGAACTCTGAGGAGAGACACCTGACATTGGCTTGGGGCTTCAGGCTCAGCTTCTTGAAGGAGGTGAAATCCATCAGAGCAGGCTGACATAGTGGCCGAGAGCACAGGCTCAGAGTCCAGCCCACCTGGGGTCTAGTCTTAGCTTGATCACTGGTGAGCCCCAAGTGGGGAGCCTAACTCTGGGAGCTTCTGTTTTCTCCTAAGATTGCCTTGAGAATTACAACATGACTATGAATGTTGGGGGCTTCCTTGGTGGCGCTGATGGTAAAGAACCTGCCTGTCAGTGCAGGAGGCAGAAGAGATGCAGGTTCGATCCCTGGATCGGGAAGATCCCCTGGAGGAGGAAATGGCAACCCACTCCAGTATTCTTGCTTGAAAAATCCCACGAACAGAGGAGCCTGGCAGCTTATAGTCCATGGTGTCACAAAGAGTAGGACACAACTGAACAGAAACAGCACAGTGAATCTCAAATACTTAATACCTGGCTGAAGTCGTCACTTAGTAGATGAGATGACCATGGTGGTGGTGGTGATGGTGGCCACTTTCATTCATTAGCCTTTACTGCATGTCAGAAGTTAGGCATCCTTTAGTCACCAACCTATAAGGTAATAATAAGCGCTCACTGCTGCTGTTAGGATTGTTTATTCCTCAGATACGAGTGTTTACCTTGCGCCCAGCTCCAAGCTAGCAGGGTGCCTGGACTGTGCTCTGGAAACAGCTGAGACCTGAGCCAGAAATTTTATGGAAGAAGAGAGGAGTTTGTTCAGTGTGTACTGGAAGCCGACAGCTTTCAGTCTCCCCGTCCCCTTTCCATCTAGTCCCTGGGCCTTTCAGCGAGCGCTAGCCTCCAACACATGGGCTGCCCTTGACCTCTGTGGCCAGAACGCATGGATGCTCTCTCTGCTCAGCCCATCAGCCGAGTCCCAAATTAGACCTGACAGTGTGATTTATTCTCTGGGATGGAGCCGGGAGGGCAGAGCCCCAGTGGGTGATTCCGAGGGAAGGTTGTCAGCCCGAATTAGCCCAGGCCCTTCATGCAGCCTTGCTGTTTCAGCTTCCACTAGCTAATAGGGTTTTCCAGGGTGTTGCTGGGTTTGGAGTGGCCTCCTCCCCATTCCCAGGGGCCAAGCCTTGGCTGTGATCCCTAAGGGGCTGCGTTTGATGAGGGCCCCGAGGCGGGCTCTGTCTGAAGGGAGTGGGGGGCTCCGGGTCCTTTCATCTGCCGCAGCAGGCACTGAAAGTGGTGATGCCCCAGGGAGCAGTTATTCAATCTCCCCCTCTCATCCTTTCAGTGAGTTCAGTACTGGCAGCTGAAGCCACCTCCCTGCTCCTCACCTCCCAGTCTGTAATCACAGTTGTCTCTGCCTTCATTCATCCACGGAGAATGCCAGTGAGAGACAAGATTCTGCTGCTGGAGCAAATTAACCCTGAGATCCTAGAAGTTGCATGCAACAAATGTTGACTTCTTACTCATGACCCAAGATTGGTGGGGGTGGGCATTGGGGGGGAGGCTCCCCTATCTTGAAGAGCGGGAACATGCAGACTCCAGGGTCACCACGGCAGGGCGCTGGAACTAGAGGGTCACACAGCAGAGCTTAGATGCCAAGGCCGGAGTGACACAGTCCACCTCTGCAACCTGGAACTGGCTGCATGGCCTTGCCTAACTGCACGGGGCCGGGTATTCAGTGAGCAGTAAATATCCGCCACTGTAGGCAGGTGTGGTCTTTATTAAGCACTTACTGTGTGCCAGCTCTCCTCAGGGGGCTCTGAAGATACAAAGGGGCCCTTGCCTTCTTGGGACCCGTGGTTCCGTGGAGGAAACACAACCTCAGTAAGTAATCACTGAATGAGCCGAGTCATTACCTCTGCAGTTCGTGCCCCAATGGGGGAACCAGGAGAGCCTATCCAGGGGGATCTGTCCCTTCAGAGAGGTCAGAGGACATCTGTCATACAGACTGCCATTTGAGGGGAGGCCTGAGGACGTGTGGCTCCCCAAGTGACTCAGTGTGAAGAACCCGCCTGTTAATGCAGGACACGCGGGTTCAATCTCCGGGTCAGGAAGATCCCCCTGGAGGAAGAAATGGCAACCCGCTGCGGTGTTCTTGCCTGGCGAAACCCATGGACAGAGGAGCCTGGCGAAACCCATGGACAGAGGAGCCTGGCGGGATACAGTCCACAGGGTCACACAGAGGCAGACACAGCTGAGCATGCACACACATGTGCTGAAGGCTGTGTAGACCTTCATGGATCAGGGCACATGCCCAGTAAAGGAAACAGCATCAGCGAGTTCTGGACGTGGGAAGGAGCTTGACTTGGAAGGAACTGGAAGGCGGCCAGCCTAACGGCAGGATCCTGAGCTGGGGAGAGGAAGGTGGAGGCAGACCGTGCAGGGGCTGCGTGGTTGTGGGGAGGAGTTCGGTATTTGTTAACACCTACCTTTTGGAGCTGTTGGAGAAATTACATGAGCTCAATCATTCTTTCAGCAAAGGCTTGTTTCAGCTCTTTGGCAGGCAGCGTTTCAGGGCCACGGGACATGGTGAGAATAGGATGGACACGTGTTCCTATCTCATGTAGCTGGCATTCTGGAAAGTCAGGGGAGACAGATAAGCAAGAAAACCAAGTAGTATCATTTTACCTGGTGCAAAAACTTCTGACCAGCGAAACAGAGTAATTTAATAGAGAGCATTTAGTTCAGATGCTTTTGGCCACGAGTAACAGAAAACCTGATTTGTGCCAACTTAAACTGTCAGGAAATGTGTGGGCTCCCCAAGTCTAGGCGTTCTCAGGGCTGAGGACTGGGCTGCTCAACGTGCTGTGGAGAACCCGGGTTCACCCTGCGGCAGCTGGGCTGTCCATGATGCACCTACCTGCACCTTAAGACAGGTCCCTCCCATGATCACTGGGAGGCAGTTGGGACATCGCAGGCAGTCTCAGGGGTAGAAGCAGAAGCTTTTTCAAATTCTGTGTGTCCCCACCAGGGATCTCCTTCAGCCCACCTTTGTGGGCTGTGAATTGTAGGGCCTGTGGGAGAGCAGGAAGGCGGCTTCTGCAAGAATCCAGATGGCAGAGGATGGAGGACAGAACCAGAGCTGGGGGAGTGGAGGGTGAGGAGAGGGCAGGTTAGCAGGTAGAATGGCTGGGGCTTGCTAACAGCACGGCTGCTGGAAAGAAGAGATGCTGAGCACACACGCTCGCATGCAAGCACACACACACGGATGGCTGCCTTGTACTGTGTCCTTTTCTTGCAAAAATAATGGTGCATATTTGCATATTGCAGGCTCTGAGAAATCTTGCAGGAAAGAAACCTGCTTCTTTGACGATGGAACCTTTTGCTTTTCTAAAAGGCACTTAGTAACCTGCTCTGCAGAAAAATTTGAAAATTTTTGCTTTAATGGTGTCTCATCTTTGTGGCACCTTAGAGTCACATGGGGAGCTGTAAGAAACCCCAAGGCCTGGGCCCCACCCCAGAGCATTCACTAGAGTCACCAAGGGTAGGACCAGGCGTGGGATGGGTTTTTTTTTTAAGCTTCCCAGATGTTTCCGGGGTGCGGCTGAGGGTGGGAACTATTGTTTTATTGTGTCCTTTGGTGAGCCTCACATTATAAAACTGTATTGTTTTTCTGTGTGTCTGATTATCAAAGTAATAATTTGCTTGTTGTTTAAAAAAAAAAGATCAAAGGACCTAGACTCTGCCAAGATAATCATTTTTTCAAGCCTGATGTGTTCCTTCCAGATTAAAAAAAATCCTTGTATCTAAAAATATGTATATGTTTTGTATAAAATATTATATATGAAGTGTGTGAAGTGTGAAAGTCGCTCAGTCATGTCCGACTCTAGGCCAGGATACTGGAGTGGGTAGCCGTTCCCTTCTCCAGGAGATCTTCCCAACCCAGGGATCGAACCCAGGTCTCCCTCATTGCAAGCGGATGCTTTATCATCTGAGCCACCAGGGAAGCCCAAGAATACTGGAGTGGGTAACCTATCCCTTCTCCAGAGTATCTTCCCGACCCAGGAACCAAATCGGGATCTCCTGCGTTGCAGACTAAGCTACCTGCTGAGCTACCAGCTGAGCTACCAGGGAAGCCCCCAATATTTTATTTATATATATACATATACACACACACACACATACATACACAAAAGCCCCTAATATTATATATATACATACATGTGTATATATATCCCAAAGCAGAGTGAGCGACTGAACTGAAGGCAAAGTGATTCCCCATCTTTCCAGAGAAAAGATTTTTTTAAAGTTTCGGGGTCTATTTGAAATATTTAGGGATATTGATGACATAATCAGCAGCCTATCTATATTTTTAACTTATTAATTTTGTGACACATTTAGAATCATGGTATTAAAAATGTTGAATTAAAAATGTGGCTTAGATCCTCTCACTCCGTAAAATGTCACTCATACTATTCACAGACCTCCTTCTCATCATTGGAGCCCCTTTTCAGTCATCGATGCATATTTCCAGAATACACTGTTTCCACCTACCTCTAAAGTGCTTGTGATGTGGCACTTCTTGAATCTGTGTATTAAGTCATTTCTGGAAACTGTATCCCAAATAGTCTTATATCATTAGACAATTTTTTTCAAATTCCCCTTTTAGTTGTGTATTGGTGATCTCTAATGTGTAGCCAATAACTTTTACTCTGTTACATTAAGAAAGAAAAAAAAAACAGATTTTTTTTAAAAAGGCAATTACAGAAAATTAATAAATGAAAAAATATGAACATATAAAAGTGGTTACATAAGCATTCATTTTTTTGAGTCAGTCAGACTAATGATTCCAATATGAATAATAAATGACAGTTTAGGAAAATGCAGTTTCATCCCACACAGCAGCAATTTGCCTCGAGATGGTTTTCAGTCTTACTTTACACATCCTTTTTTTCAGTTTTCAAAATTCTAGTTTAAATGCCCCTTCCAAAAGTCCACAGTAAGACTTTTTTACATTGAGTATTTTGTTTAAATTAAATGATTTCTTTGTCCCTATCTTGCTTTCTGTCTTTAAAGGGCCTCTTTAAGTGACTTATAACACTTGGAATTGTGAGGTCAAGCCCCCCAGAACAGGTCCTGAGTCTGTTATACTATATCCCTCCTTTTTTATTGTTGCCAAAGCTGGCATCACTGAAATCTTTAGATGCTACTGTGGCTTTTTCCCAGATGGCACTTTGTTCAAAAGAAAATTATGTGAAAACTCTTATTTCTGAAGATCATTTTTGAGGGGGGAAATCTTAACTTTGTATTTGGGTAGATCTTATATTCAAACTAAATTAATTAGGTTAAACACAGAGTTCACTCAGTGGTATTTGTATTTGATCTTCCTGCCATGAGCAATAACTCCTTGGAAAGCCTGAGTTTTCTCTTTCCCAGCTTAATCTCATTCGTTCATTCAATACTGATTAATCTCCTATTAGCTACCCTAAGAACCAGGCTTCCCAGGTGGCTCAGGGGGAAAGCCACCTGCCAGTGCAGAAGAGGCAAGAGACAGGTCAGGAAGATTCCCCTGGAAGGGGAAATGGCAACCCACTCCAGTATTCTTGCCTGGGAAATCCCACAGAGATGCCTCGTGAGCTACAAGCCATGGGGACCCAAAGAGTGGAACAGGACTGGGCGACTGAGCATGCGCAAACCCACGCACCCTAAGAACCCGTGAAGAGTCGTGGGACAAAAGGCCTGTGTTGGAATCCCAGCCTCCCACCCATGTGAGTGTGGCCACGACACTTAACCTCCCTGTGCCTCGGTGTTCCCATCTGTAAACTGGAGATGATATCACTAACTCCCTTGTAAAGTGGTTGTAGGGATTCAGGGGTTTAATACAGATCCACAGTCCTAGGTGGAATGTTTTCCAAACAGATTATCATCACTGCAGGAATAGCAATGTGACGGATGCTTCCCGAGACCCTGCTGGGTATAAGTTCTCCATCGCTTTTCTAAAACCCAAATCATCCAGGATCCCAGTATTCATTTGGTCTAAAAGGGTTGGAAAGACACCTGTATCTATAAAACACTTATGAGTGCCTGGCACATAGTAAGTTCTATGTAAATAGTAACCCTTCATTGTGTGTGTGTTCAGTCGCAAAGTCCAGTCCGTCTCTTTCTGATTTGATGGACTGCTGTACGCTGGGCTTCACTGTCCTTTGCTGTCTCCCGGAATTTGCTCAGATTCCTGTCTGTTGAGTCAGTGATGCTATTTAACCCTTCATTATTATTATTATTTAAATAATATTTTTAAAAAATAACCCTTTGTATCATGTTATATTAAATAATAATATTATGATTTAAATAACCTTTCATTATTATTATTATTTGAAGCACATCCCTCACTATCCTTAATCATCATGTGGAAATGCACATGATAACCACGAGATGCCATCGCACACCCACCTCAGTAGCTGAAATCAACAGACAACACGGGAGGAGATGGGGTCAGAGTTACATGTGAGGCCTTATAGGGACCGAGGCTTTTTCCTGAATGTGTTGTAGGAGGGCTCCGAGCAGAGGAGGGAGACGGTCTGACTCAAGTTAGCAGACTCCCTCTGGCTGTGTGTGGGAGTAGGGCTGGGAGCTCCTGCTTTGGTTCACGGCCCAGGCTGGCGGGGAGCAGGGGGAGGACCAGGGAAGTGGGCAGATCCTCACCATAATTTGAGGGTGGGGCCAATACTAACTTGAATGGACTGGATGTGGGGGTGAGAGAAGAGGGTGGAAGGTGGCACCAGGGGAAGAGTGAAGGTGTTGAGTTGAGAACCAGCAGAGTGGAGATGTGCAAGGAGCAAGTGAAGGTGGGAAAACCAAAGATAGAGCTGATGGGAATGGATTCAAGAGAAAGAGGAGTTTTAAAGGTATACAGAAAAACGATCATAAAGTACAGAGAGTTCTCACAAACTCCATCTCTCCCCACTATACAGTTTCCCCTTTTATTTACATTCCTATTAGCGTGGTATGTCTTTTTAAATTGATGAACCAGCACTGATGTGACATTATTAACTGAAGTCTGTAGTTTATAGTTAGGGCTCATGCTTCATGTTCTACCTGCCGTGGGTTGTAACACACGTGATGTGTATCCACCATCACACTGTCATGTAGGGTCGCTGCAGAGCTCTGTGCTCCACCTATTTGGTCCCACCCCTCCACCAACCATCACCCCCCTCAACCACTATTGATCTCTCCTGAAGGAGAACAGGACTTTGTATCCATCCCCCTAGCAGACGTGAGCCTGTGAAAATGCGGCTCCCTGTGTTTTGTTTGTTGCTGTGCCTCTCGTGCTTTGGCCATGCCTGACGCACAGTAGCTGCCCAAGAAGACTTACCTGGCAGTCCAGCGGTTAACACTCTGCGCTGGGGATGCGGGTTCAATCTCTGGTTGGGGAACTTGCTGTGCTGCACAGCCAAGAGATGAGAATAAAAAATAATATGCTCAGTTAGTGTCTTCTTGGATTGGAGAGGCATTAGAACCTGAAAGGGCTTCCCTGGTGGCTTAGATGGTAAAGAATCTGCCTGCAATGTAGGAGACTCAGGTTCAATCCCTGGGTTGGGACGATCCCCTGGAGAAGGGAATGGCAACCTACTCCAGTATTCTTGCCTGGAGAATTCCATGGACAGAGGAGCCTGGCAGGCTACAGTCCATGGGTTCGTAAAGAGTCAGACATGACTGAGTGACTAACACTTGTAGAACCAGAAGGAGCCCGTGGAATCAGAGGCTATACATAACCAGCGTGTGACACAAATGTGCTCCGTGGACCTGGGCTTCTGCTCTCCCGTGGACTCCACTCCTCTCTACCTTGGACATTAGGGGGCAGGAATAATCAGAATGTACCCTCAACATCTGTGTCCCCCCTCACCCCCAAACTAACCATTTACAGAGTGCCTGGTCCCATGGACAGGACTGACGTGACTTCCCCATCTGTAAATTAGGGTAGTAATAGTATTGACCTCACAGGGCTTTGGTGGGGGGTCACTGAGATAATGCTGTAAAAACATCGTAGGTGTTTAATAAACGTGATGAGCTGTTGTTAAAAGTAATAATGTCACTGCCATTATTCTGACTTCATGGCACTCCCCATGTGCTGAGGGAAGATACTTGTCAGATAATCACTCAGATAACAACATCATTTAAACTGGTGGTTAAACTCTAAAGGAAAAGTTCAGAATGCCTGGAGAGAGAGTTAACAGGTGGGCCCTTACTGGAGTGGGGTTGGGAGAGTCTGAGAAGCCTTTTCTGGAGAAATGACCCCTGAACCTAAACTTGAAGGATAAGTAGGAGCTCACCCAGGGGCAAGCTGGAGGCCAGGTATTTTGGGGGCAGGAAGATGAGCCTGTTCAGAGGCCCCGTGTTGTGGTGGAGGGGAACAGAGGCCCATGTGCCCTGAGCAGAGAGATGGGGGGAAGGGTCATTCCGGACCTGGTGAACCATCCATCACGATTGGTCTTCTTCCGGGGGCCCCTGAGATCGAGGAAGGGTTTTAAGGAGAGAAGTGATACCGGCTGGCTTGGTTCTTTAACTCCAGTGTGCAGCGCCCTTTCACAGCCTGGCCTCCCGGCTGCCTTCCTCCCCTGGGACAGTTTATACCAGAGAGTAAGCCAAGGTCAAGGTCAGAGACGGCAACCCTCCCTTGTGGTGCTTTTTGTGGCCCTCTGGCTGTCCGTCTGCAGGGCTGGAAGGAGCTTTACATAAGAAGGTGCCCCGGTTCCAGACTCACCAGCCCTGAGGAAAGAAGCAGCTTGCGGATCCATCCCAGGCCACAGGGAGGCCCGCGAAACAGGTCACCGCAGCAGGGCCTCTTCCTCAGAAAGGCTCGGGGCCTCGCTGACTCACCATCCCCTCCTCTCGGAGAAGGGACCCGGCCCCACCCGTTTCCCTGTTTCTTTTGCAAGATGCCCACCAGTATGCTTCTCTCAGTTCTCTCTTGTGGGCCAGGCCCTGGAGAGACTGGGGACAGCAATGGGGAGGAGAGATTCCTGATGACCTTGTTCTCCTCAGCCCGGCACAGGAAACAGCTATTTTGTGGCCCAAGAGTTTGGGGAGGCCCCTGTGCCCGGCCCCTCCGCGAGGGCTCAGGTGATTCCTCCAGCCTGGGGAATGGTGTCAGATTTCCGGGGTGCGGAGAGGCCCAGGTACCCTGAGCAACTCCTCCGATCCTGCCCTGGAGTCTCCTCTGCTGGTTTCTGGGTAAGTGGAGGCCTTGCTGTCCCCTCTTCCACTGTGTCCCTGTCTGGTCGTTCCCAGAGCTTCCAGAGGGGAACTCTGACCCATGGAGGGGGTGGGGGTCTCCCTTCTGAGCACTTGGGGGCACTCTGTCTCAGGAAGCCCACAAAACTTTGAGCTGTGGCTTCTCATCATTGCTGCCTGGGGTGTTGAGAGGCTTACAGAGTCTTTTAAACTGATGGATTCCACACCCAGGGTCTGTGCTGCTATTATCTTGCTCAGTCCTCCCAACAGCCCTGGGAGATGGGTTCTCTTAGGAAACTGATGAGGAAACCAGGGCACAGGGCTGTGAGGGCGCTTGCCTCAGCCCCGCAGCTGGGAAGTGGTGGATTTGAACCTGGGCTGTTTGGTTTCCTAATCACTGGCTGTGCCTCTGGCCTGCCTGCCCTTATCACAGCACTGTTTATTTTCTTCTTAGCACCTACTCAGTTTGTTGACTTGTGTATTACCTATCTACACACCTTTTAGGATGTAAGCTCCTATTTGATAATACAAATTACACTTCTTGTTTGCTGCTTAATAAACATCTGTTGAATGAATGATGACAAGGATGCGGAGGAACTGGATCACTCCCACTTGCTGGTGGGAATGTCATATGGTACAGGCACTCTGGAAAATAGATTGGTAAATTCTTAAAAACTAAGTGGGCAGCTCTCATATGATCCAGCCGTTTGACTCTTGGGCGGAGGAGTAAGACTTGGGCTCACACAAAAGCCTCTATACACAGTTGTTCACAGAAGCTTCTTCATAATAGCCACACACTGGAAATAGCCTGGCTGTCCCTCAGCAGATGAATGGTTAAACTGTGCTACATCCATCCAATGAAATACTACCAGCAGTAGAAGGGAACAAACTACTGATACACTTGCCAATTTGGATGAACCTAAGGAAGTTGTGCTGAGTGAAAAAAGCCAATCCCACATGGTTGCAAACAGTATGCTTCCATTTATATAACTTTTTTTTTTTTTTTACTATATATGCTATAATCTTATTTTTTCCACTTATCATTGATAGTTATCTTTGTTTTTTATATATATAGTTCTTAAAAGTTACACTCCATTTACAATTACTACAAAATATTGGGTATATTCCCCACATTGTACAATACATCCTTTTAGCCTGTCTTACACCCAGTAGTTTGCACGTCCTGCTCCCTCATTCCTGTATTGCCCCTCCATAACCACTAATCTGTTCCCTGTATCAGTGAGCCTGCTTCTTCTTTGTTATACTCACTAGCTTGTTGTATTATTTATGTATTTACTTCTGGCTGCTCTGGGTCTGTGTTGCCGTGCGTGGGGTTTCTCTAGTTGCGGCGAGAGGGGGCTCCTCTCTAGCTGTGGTGCACTGGCTCAGTAGTTGTGGAGCAAGGGCTTGGTTGCTCTGCGGCTTGTGGAATCTTCCCCGACTAGGGACTGAACCCCGTTCCCCGTGCCTTGGCAGGAGGGTTCTTTACCACTGGACCACCAGGGAAGTCTGTTGTATTTTTCAGATCCCATACCTAAGTGAGATCCTACAGTATTTGTCTTTGTCTGACTTATTTCGCATTGTCCTCCAAGTCTATGCATGTTGTTGCAATATGTAACATTTTAAAATGCCAAAATCATACAGATGGAGACCATGTTGGTGGTTGTCAGGGGTGAGGGCCGTGGTTATGGAGGAGTGGATGTGGTTACACAAGATAACACAAGGGATCTTTGTGACCATGGAACTGTTCATATCTTGGTTGTATTGGTGGATACACGGGCACACACATGTGATGAGTGGATGCAGAACAGGATTACACACACAAGTGAATACAGGAAATTGGAATAAAGTCAGTAGATTGTTTCAGTGTCCATATCCTGGTTATGATATTGTGTTTCATTTTTGTAAAATGTTACCTTGTGGTAAAGTGTATGTAGTATCTCTCTGTGGTGGTGGTTTAGTTGCTAAGTTGTGTCCAACTCTTGCAACCCCCGCCCAGCTCCTCTGACCTTGGGGTTCTCCAGGTTGTATCATGGTTTACACATGTAGGCGAGTCTGCAATGATCTCAATAAAAAATGACTATTTTTAAAAGTCACCAGTAAGACGGGAAAGAAAAACGGGGAAGTGGAGAATGGATCTCTCTGCAGAGACGTGCCTGGAGGCCATGGGAGGGGTTTAGAGTTTACCCTGAGGTCAGCTCCTGAAGGGTTTTCAGACTGGAGAGGGGCCTGGCCAGTTAAGTGATAACATCATACTTAGAGATTGCAGTCAGAGCAACTGGAGGACAGAGCCATGGCAAGGAAACCAGAATGTGGAGGAAAGGGAGTTGGCTGGGGAGCCTTTTAGGGCTACAGCTGACCAGCCTCCATAGGAGAGGGTCAGTGATGACTCCTGGAACAAGGCATTTAGTATGTTTGGTCAGCTAGCCTCCGTGTCTTGTTTAGAGTGTGTGTTACATCTGTAGACATGTGTCAAAATTATATATATAAAACACACACACATAAACAGACATATGTGGTGGTGTTCAGTCGCTCAGTCGTGTCCAACTCTTTGCAACCCCATGGACTGCAGCACGCCAGGCTTCCCTGTCCTTCACCATCTCCCGGAGCTTGCTCAAACTCATGTTCATTGAGTCGGTGATGCCATCTAACCATCTCATCCTCTGTCCTCCCCTTCTCCTCCTGCCTTCAATCTTTCCCTGCATCAGGGTCTTTTCTAATAAGTCAGCTCTTTGAATCAGCTGGTCAAAGTATTGAAGCTTCAGCATCAATCCTTCTAATGAATATTGAGGATTGATTTTCTTTAGAAATGACTGGTTGGATCTCCTTGCAGTCCAAGGGACTCTCAAGAGTCTTCAATACCACAGCTCAAAAGCATCAATTCTTTGGTGTTCAGCTTTCTTTATGGTCCAACTCTCACATCCATACATGACTACTGGGAAAAACATATGTGTTATTTATTTATTTGGCTGCTCTGGATCTTAATTGCAGCATGTGGGAACTTTGGTTGTGTCATGTGAACTCTTACTTGTGATATGTGGGATCTAGTTCCCTGACTAGGGATCAAACCTCGGCCCCCTGCATCATCGGGAGCATGGAGTCTTAGCCACTGGACCACCAGGGAAGTCCCCAAACTGTATACTTAAAACTGATATGTGTTACTATATGTAATTATACTTCAATAATTGATGCATACATACCATCAAATCTTAACGATTAAAAAAAGATAGCTCACATTTCTCAAGCCTTTACTCTGTGCCAGACTCCATGCTAAGCACTTTACACATATTCATTCATTTTATCCACACAACAATCCTGTGAAGTGGGTACTTCTGTCCTTATTTTATAGATGAGGCAGCTCAAGTGAAATCACTGGTCCAGGGTCACGAGGCAGCCTCATGACTGAGCAGCCATAGGCACCAGGGCAGGCCGGCTACAGAGGGCAGGTCTCTTTGAGCCCCTTTCATCTCATTCAGGCCTTTCCCTTGATCCTAATGGAGTGATGGTACCCCGCAGCCAGTGGGGTGTCCTTGCCGAGGTCCTCAGGCCGTGAGCCATTTCAGAGAGCCTAGCTGTAGTCATATCTCAGGGTTCTCAGATCCAGAAGTCCAGCCTTTGATTCAGGAACAGAGTCTCTGCAGGAGAGCCAGGCTGGGCTTTCTTGTCCTGTCTCTCATCCTCAGCTGAGTCAGCTGGGGATTAACCCCCTGCTGAGTTCAGGACAAATAGAACATAGAAAACTGGCTGCAGCTTGGCTCTTATGAAGAATGAAGGAAAGGAGTAACCCACCGCATGACGTTTCCTGAGCTCTCGGGCGCCAGGGACAACCCGACAGCCTGTTTCTGCAGCATCCCATGTGTCGTGTTGTCCCACCAGGCAGGGGACGCACACCTTGAGACTTGTAAACCTTCTCGATGCTGCGTTCCTTCCCGTCGATGTCGCAGATGCCCCATTTCCCTCTTGGAGTATTTTCCTTTGTGAACAGTTGAAAAACAGCTGCCTTTGTGGTTTTAAGGATGCTTTCAGTTGCAAGTAACAAAAACCTTGGTATCATCTGGCCAAATGGTAAAGACATTTAATCCATCTTAGAAGTCTAGAAGTGAGTGGGTATCAGGCCAGGTAGTGTCAGCAGCTCAAATGTCTGCCATCTAGGTTCTCAGCATTAGCTTCATCCTAGAGTCTCTCTCTCTCTCTCTCTCTCTCTCTCTATCTATCTATCTATATATGGCCCATGTGCCTCTTGGTCCCAGGATGGCTGCCAGTGACAGTCAGGGCCACCTGCTTTCCTGTCTCCAGATATCAGGAAAGAGAGAGAGAAGAAAAAGAGAGCCCAGTCCCTCATGGGTTATAAATACTTCCCTTTAGTCTAGGATTGGTCCAGCTGAGGTCACGTGCTCTCCTCACCTGGCCAGTCAGATCACCAGAGGAATGCCATGCCCTGATTGCCTTTGACCAGTTGGGGTGCATCTTCCAGGGGAAGAGGTGAGTGAGTATTGAGTAGACAACCAAATACCGGCCACAGCTGAGCAAGGCCTCCAGACTCAGTGACCGAGGCTAAGTTAACAAGTTGTCAAGGCCCAACAGGTCATGCCATTGGAGAAGAAAGATTTTCTTTTGAAGAAGTGTAGTGATTCATATCCAGTTTCTGCCTTCTGCCTCCTTTTCCATCCTCACCATGTGTACCATGTACTCACTCCCTCAGTCGTGTCTGACTCTTTGTGACCCATGGACTGTAGCCCACCAGGCTCTTCTGTCCCTGGGATTCCCCAGGAAAGAATACTGGAGTGGGTTGCCATTTCCTCCTCCAGGGGATCTTCCCGACCCAGGGGTTGAACCCACATTTCTTGCGTCTCCTGCATTGGCAGGCGGATTCTTTATGTCAGGTCGGAAGCCCCCAGAGAAAGGCGGAGGGTTAGGTAACTTGCCCACGGTCACACACCTAGGGAGCAGTGTACCAGGAACCCACATACGAGTAGTGGTAATAGCAGCTAACGCCTCCCGGTGGTTACCTGTGCCAGGCGCTGCCCTCGGAGCTTTACATATGAACCCACTTAGTCTTCACGTCAACCCTGTGAGGGGAGGTACTTGAGTTATTTCCATCTTACAAGGAGGTGACAAGTCAAAGACAAGAATTAACATTTGCTTGCGAGGATGCTTTGTACCGGACTGTTTCAGATTTCTAGCTCATTAAAGCTGAGACAGGTCATGGTGGCCACTTGACAGGCAAGAATACTGAGGAGGAAGAGAGGTTGACAGTGACAGCAGCTACCACCCATCCCTGGCATCAGGTCCTATGCTACGTGCTCCAGACGTACAGATATCGATGCTTCCTCTGGAATCCTGTGAGGTAAGCCCTCACAGATGAGGAGACATAAGCTCAGAGAGCTGAGGTGCCCTGTTTGGAGCTGGAAGGTACTGTCGTTGGCACTCAGACTGTAGCGCCTGTGCTCCCAGCAGTTGGCCACAGTCACCAAGGACATCGGTGAGGATCAGTCACCAAATGTCACCCGTGTGCCCGCTGTGCCAGTCACTGTGCTGGTGCTGAGACACAGCCATGCACAGCACTGGCAGTGACCGCCTCAAGGAGCTCACATTTAAGTAATTGGACACAAACAAGACTGGTGTTCACCATCCATTCTGGTTGCCCGTTACCATGTTGTTGTTTTATGTCTCACCCTGGTATATAAGTAATGCAGAGTCAACTCACAGTGGCTTATTGATCAAGAAGTCCAGAGAAAAGGTAGTTCTGAGATTGGTTCCACAGCTCCACATGTCAGGGCCCCAAGAATGCACTCCTGAGATCATCTTGACCTTTCCTCATGGTTGCAAAATGGTTGCTGTGGCTCCAGGTAACATGTCCTCTCAGCCACAAGGCAGAAAGCAGAAAGCCAGCTAGGACTGCCATACCGCTCTTTTATGAGTAAGCGTTCCTATCTTCTAGCAGCCTTCTCAGTTGGAAAAGTGAATATCTAGCTTTTTCAGCCTCAATATTGGCAGGTTAACAAAGGAGAGGGGGTTTAAAATGTGGGGAGGCCAGTTGAGAGTGTTTTCTGTGGCTTAGGGAGAAAAAAGTGAACTTTATTGCTGCTCAAGCCTGGCCCCAGGTGACTCTCTTCATGCCGTGGACATTTGCACATTTATTCTTGCAATGGAGGAAGAGCTCCTAGAGGTTAAAAACAGGGACTGTATAGAGTCAGTCTGCAGGATTTGAAACCAGCTTTGCCATTGACCAGCTGTGTGACCTTGGGCAAGTTCCTTCATTCTGTGCCTCAATTTCCTCCTATGTAAAGTGGGGTTAATAAAAGTACCATTCTCAAAGGGAATGGCAACCCACTCCAATATTCTTCCCTGGAGAATTCCATGGACAGAGGAGTCAGGCGGGCTACAGTCCATGGGGTCACAAAGAGTCAGACACGACTGAGAGACTAACAGATACTGACGTTTCTCAAAGGATTGTTGTGCTGATCAAATGAGCTCATACGCATGAAGTGCTTAGAACAGTGCCAGGCACATAGTAGGCCCCATATGAATGTTGGGCAGTGTGATTATTCTTTGTCCCATTCATCAGATGGACTTGAACTTGTCCTGGAGGTGCCAGCACTCCTGGGAGAGTCGGTACAGACCATGAGACCACAGGAGCTGGTCTTGTGGAGGCTAACACAGTACCTGATAGGAGTGCCAGGGAGCCGGCCTTTCCAGACACCACATCAGGCAGTCAGTGGGCCGGACAGAGGGGTCCCGTAGCTTTCCTGAGGGACAGCGCCAGGTGGGTTGGGGAAATCAGGGAAGGCTTCACCCAGGAGGTGGCTTGGGAACTGGGTTCCCAAAGATTGGCATACATGGCAGCCACTGCAAGCAGAAGACAAGACCAGTGCAAGGCAGGACAGTGAGGAGGCTGCTGGCAGAGTAGTTGGGAATTCGCTGGGAATCCTGGGGGTATTTGGCCTGTGAGAAATCATCTCAGTTAGGGTTAGGGTTAGGGGTTGTGTCGAGAAATCATCTTTGCATCCAAGAATTCCCTAGAGATGGTGAACGCTTTTGGTCACAAGAAGAGGTCTTTGGAGGAGGAGATCCACACTGTACCTCTGTGATAGTAATAATGGAAACAGTTATTGGGCACTAGCTGGACACTGTGCTTTCCATTCATTCCTCATTGAACCCTCACAGCTTCCTGTAAAGCCAGTGGTGGGGCCCCCATTTTTCAGAAGAGTCCCTCCACCTTCCCTAGCTTACTTGTAGCAGAGTACAGTCTTGACTGATAAGAGGGCGTTGGTCATTGCTCCTTTGGGAGCACCCACCACCAGCCCAGTTCAGAGCAGAGGAAGCTTGTGCTTCTAGTGAGGGGAGTAGACAAGCAGACTACTGAATGGAGAAGTAAATTGAAGCCAAGTTTTCTGCAAAGCCAGTATTCTTCACTAAGATTCAAGGAGCCGTTGATACTATGAAGTGGTTAGAGTACGGGCTCACATTCCAGCCTTATCTCTTCCTGGCTGTATGTGACCTTGGGCTAGTGACCCTTCCTCCAAGAGCTTCCATTTCCTTATCTGTAAAATGAGGATCTGGTTAGGACCTCATGTCTCAACATAGTTTCTCTTGCACATGGGAAGGAAAGGAGTGTGGGTGGACTGGCACAGGGCCACTGGCTGGGAGAGAGGGCTCCTGAATCCTTGTATGTGGCTTTCAGCCTCACAGTCACAGTATGGCTGCCACACCTCCAGCCATGGCATCCACATTCCAGGAAGGAGAAGGATGCAGAGGATGTGCTCCTTTTTATTGGAAAGCAATAACTTTACCAGAAGACCTCTTCCCCCATGCCCAGTGGACTTCCACTTAACCTCTTGTTGACCAGAATGAGACACCTATTAGTGATAACTACAAGGGAACCTGAGAAGGCAGTCTTTTTGGATGTACATCCCACTGCTCAAAACAAATTCAGGAAGAAAATGGATTTGGATTTGACAGCCAGCAGTGAAGTCCATGGGCTTCCCTGGTAGCTCAGTTGGTAAAGAATCTGCCTGCAATGTAGGAGACCCAGGTTTGATTCCTGAGTTGGGAAGATCCCCTGGAGAAGGAAATGGCAACCCACTCTAGTATTCTTGCATGGAGAATCCCATGGACAGAGGAGCCTGGCAGGCTACTGTCCATGGAATTGCAAGAGTCAGACACTACCTAGCGACTAAACCACCAACCACCACCACCAGTGAAGTCTATGCAGACACAATTATGAACTATTCAGCATGGGGTGGTTAGCATGGGTGCTTAGCACAGGAGCAGGCCTGGGTGGAGAGTCACAGTATTCTCACAACCGAGGGCCCGAATTCTTACTCTTGTTATCAAGAAACACCATGATTTGCGCCCAATTTCCTTATCTACCCATTGGGGATGCTCCTTGCCTTAAGGTCTCCTGAGCAGCACTTATAAAAGCCTGCCCAGGACGGATTTTGAAATACTGCGCATCCTACCCCATCAGAGGGTAGGGACTGACTTTTCTTTGGAAACCTGTCACATTTCTCACAGCTGAACGCAGCCCTACGAGGTGACTGCCAGCCCAAACACATTGCCCTGTGATGGCTTGTTTGCTCACCTCTGCCCCTCTGTAGTCTGAATAGCGTGGGGCTGAGAGCAGAAGGGATGGCCTGCATCTTGGTGACCTGGTCTAGCCTGTTCCCACCTGGTACTCAGTTTAGGACTGAGTGCCCTGGAGTTCCTCCTGTGTGAGGAGGCAGCCAGATCCTCTCCGGTCCACGCCCTTCCCCTTCTCTACATGAGCACCACCCCCGTTCTGGGCAAGGCCACTCCTGCCCTCTGCGAGGACGGCTACCCCAGCTCTCAGGGGGACTGACTCTGCCACTTACCAAGTTCATCATCTACGTGGCAGCCAAGTTGGGTCACTGCCTTCTGAACCTGCCATGAAGGACAACTCTAGACTCCTCAACACCCCGGGGTCTTTCCACTTGCTCTTTATCTCTACTCCTCACTTACCACCCTCCCTCCTCTGGTCAACTTCACATCCTTCAGAGCTTAAATACCACCACTTCCTAGAAGGCTTCCTTGATCACTCACACTACAGCACCCTGTTCTTGTCCTCTGTCAGCTCATTCTCTCTTCACATCGCTTTTTCTAATGTGCATGTTTGATAAGGGCACTCAAATCATATATATCTCCCCCTCCAGCCATGGGGCACAGGGGGTCTAGTTCATTCAGTGCTTTATTACAGAAACTTCAGGAAACATTCCTCTAGTGAAAGGAAATCAATTAAATGAGTGAAAACTTACTGCTTTGTTCCCCCGATTTTGAAAACATTTTTTAAAGGTAATTGGGAAAATATAGGAATGTTTAGGTATAAAGAACACATTTTCAAAAATAACTGGGTGACTTCCCTGGTGGTCCAGTGGTTAAGACTCTGAGCTCCCAATGCAGGGGGCCTGGATGTGATCCCTGGTCAGGAACTAGATCCCATATGCTACAACTAAGACCCAGTGGAGCCAAATAATTTTTTTAAAAAAATCACTGGTAGTACCAACTCCAAAACATAATCCTGATGAACATTTTGCAGTTTATTTCCAATCTTTTCTCTATGACTGCATCTGCATTTATAATAATAATAATGTGTAATATCATAAGGATATGTGGTAATATATTTAACCATTCTTCTGTTAGACATTGAGGTTGGTTCTTTTTTCTTCCCCCTTTATAACCAATGCCATGAATTTTTTTCTTCATTTCTGTTTCTTTGGGATCAGTTTCCAGAAGTAGCTCTACTGGAAGGTAAGAACCTTTTTAAAAGCTGTTGCCAGGTTTCCTCTTAAAAGTTCCACCAACTGTGACCATTAAAAAAAAGGTTGTCCTGCAAGTGAGTGGCTGGTTTCCTGGCGTCCTGGGCTCCTTTGAGCTCCCAGAGAGCCCCTGCCCTCGCCTGCTCACGGCCAGTGCCCCTTCCAGCCTGTCTTCCTCAGCCTGGGCCTTGTTCTGAGTACCTGTCCTGCGTGCAGTCCTGGGAAAGGATGTTTGATTATGGTGTTTTTCAAACAGAGCTGCAGTCCCCGCCAGCTGTCAGCGGGTATGTGGGCCCTAGAGGAGGCTGCGCACCCAGTCTCGGGTCAGGAGCCCTTCAGAGCTCACCGGTCCAGTGAGGGGCCGGTGAGGGGCGGGACCCCACCCAGCCCTGTGCCCCAAAGCCCTCCTGCATTTCTCAGGTGGCTGTCCATCCCCCCCACTCCGTCCCCAGCTGTCACTTGACGACTTGTCCTGAAACTGATACTGTAAGACACCCCTCCTCTCCCTACACCCGCCTCCCCGCCCAGGGCTAGGAGGAAGTACACCTTCCCTCAGCCTGCCCAGGGTGTTTGTGTTCACACGGGCCAAGTGGCCCTGCAGGTTCTGGGAAGTGGAATCCTTTTACAGAGGAGAGTGAGAGCAACAGGGGGGTGTGTATGTGTGCGCGCGCGTGTGTGCCAGGAGAGTGAGAGCAACTGTGTGTGTATGTATGTGTGTGTGGCAGGATAGTGAAAAGATAGTGAGATCAACTGGGGTGTGTGTGTGTGTGTGCACGCACACAAGCAGCTGCGGTGTGTGTGTGAGACTGAGAGCAACTGGGGTGTCCGGGGGGGGGGTGTGTGTGTGTGTGTATGCACCACCCACAAAGGCATAAAACTGGCCCTCAGGTATTTCAGAGTGGGTCTGCAGAGATCAAACAGTTGAGATTTTCACGCATATTTACCTGCTTTTTAAAATTACATAATATGAGTATAATAGTATATAATGCTCATATTATGTAAAAGAAGTATGATCTCATTTTTAAAAAGAATTCGTACAATGCAAAAGACTTTTTAAAAACTTTGTTACTGGGGAACGTAACATAGGCACAGAGAAGCACACAAGACGTAAATATACAGTTTGGAGAACAGTTATAAGGTAAGCACTCCTGTAACCCCCGGATCAAGGAGAGAATCTTGCTGGCACCCCCAGAAGCCTCTCCCTCCCCCAGAAGCCACCACTCTCAGGACTTCCCTGCTCACCGTGTCTTGCTTTTGAAGTTTGGTCACTTGTGTAAACAACTCTGCAGATCATGGCTCCATTTTGCCTGTTTTTGAACTTTACCATCATGGAATCATAACCCATATTACGTCGTTCTCCGTCTGGCTTTTTTTTTTAACCCCCCCCTCAGGATCATGTCTGGGAGCTGTATCCTGGTTTGGATGTCAGTGCATTTCTGGTATGAAAGCTCGTTCACACTGATGTACAGACAAGTCTTACGAAGGCTCGCATTTGTGCACTTTGATGAGTATTAGAAGAAAAAATAGTAACTTCAACACTGTTATTATTAAGGCTTTAGTGAGTGAGTTGGTTGAAAGGACCATCTTAAGTAAATGATAGCACAGGTGGTCTGTCAGGTACATAAGCCCAGGTGGTCTGTTTAGTGTCAGTGAAGGTGTGTGACTTCGGGAAGTTTGGGAGCTTTAGGGTCCAGGACAGGATGATCGCTTGTATGCATACCACCGCTCCCCTCCCTGGGGTAACTGCCGACAGCTGGAGTACAGCCTTCCAGATTTCAGCCCTGTGTTGACCTAGGTAGCTATATAGACATAAAATAGGTAGCTGGGAATTTTTTTTTTAATACTAATTTTTTTTTTTTTTTTTTTGGGTAAGAGTGTGGGCCATGCTTCTAAATTACTTCTTGAAGTTTCTGAGTTTGTTCTCCAATTAAAATAGCCCATTTCCTTTTAAGATTGCCCTTCGGGGTGGAGATGAGACTGGATATATATACATATATGTATGTATGTATGGTCTCAAGCTGCAGATGTTGGGAACTTGGAATCTGGAAGGAACTTAACAGAGGGATCAGGCAGAGACTGCCGGCCTGGGACACATCCCCCGTAGTGAATTAGCACGGGATTGTGACTCAGGGATCCGACATGTGCAGGGCCATGATGTGGCCATCTGTGCGTGCACATGTGTGAGAGAGACACACAGAACAAGGACAGGGACGTGGAGAGAGGGGAACAGGGACACAGAGAGGTGGAGCAGAGACAGAAACGTGGGACAGAGATGCAGACAGACAGGGGTCGAGGGCACAAACTGAGACCAGTTTGATGGCTAACTTGCCAGGTGGCTGGTTGGCTAGTTGGTTGTCTGGCTGAGTGACTGATTGGTTGCCCTGGTAGTTTTGGCTTGGGGTTTTTTAAATGGACTCAGGAAATCCAGGACTCCCTGGATTATGGAGAACTCGCCCAGATCTTGGAGCTGCTGTGGACCTGGGGACAGAGTGGTTGACAGTGGCTGCAGAACATCTGGGTGTCTGACCCTCCCCACCCCCATGAAGGTACTTTGAATGTAGCTGCTTTGTCTTCATTTTTATTGTGTGTGTGTGTGTGTGTGTGTGTGTGTGTGTGTGTGTGTGTGTGTGTTAATCCTGGATGAGGATGTAAGAGTGCTTTTTAAGCACCATTACTGTGGGGAGTGGGGCCTTGGGTCACCTCGGGCTCCTGCAGCAGTCCGCAAAGGCGACACTGTTAATCCTCTCTGGTCTGTGTTGGGGCCAGTATTTGATCCCAGGAGATCTGACTCCAGAGCAGGAGCCTAATTTCTGCCATGAAATTACCCAGGAACAGAGGCCAGGCATTTACTGAAGACTCACCATATTCACAGCTTCGTGCCTGCTTTTTAGAAATGACAGTAGTTACTATGGCCATAGAGTCACCCACCTGGGTTCAAGCCCCATCTTTGCCTTTTTCCTCACTGGGTGATCTCAGACAGGTAACTTGCCGCTCTGAGCGTCAGTGTTCCTTTCTGTAAAGTGGGGAGAACAGTAAGGTCCTCCCCTAGGAGGCGGTGTGGATTGAGGAGGGCCAGGCGTGAGGCCCTTAGTGGGGCCACCATTATTACATGCAGCTTAGGGGAATGGACCTTGGGAGCAGGCCTCCAGCCTGGGCTCCTGGCTCCATAAGAGCCAGATTTGGCTCCTTCTTTTGACAACTTGTACTCATGTGCAGGGATCCCCCGAGTGATCTTGCGGCAGACTCTGGAGTAGTGAGCCAGACCGAGGTTCAGACCCCTGCTCCTCTGACAGTGGGCACATAATGTCCCCTCTCAGAACCTTGCCTTCCCCATTTTAAAGTGGAGGTGCTGAGAACACTGCCTTCAAGGGTCGTTAGGAAACTTAAGTTCAGTTTTGTGGCAGGTGCTCTGCAGGGAGCCTGCACTCTGGATGGGGGAGGGGTAGTTACTGTTGGCAGCTGGGCGCCACCCAGGAAATCAGGGCCCAGCTCTCTGTGTCCCCCTCACCCCCTCCCCACCCTCTCACCATGGGGAGGCTTCCTAGTGTTCCTGGGGGGGGTCCACTGCCCACCACCCCCACCGCAGAGCCATCCTCAGGTGAGGACAAGCGGAGCCTGGCCCCCCAGGAGCAGGGTGGAAAGAACAGGACTTTAACAGATGTTCTTTGACGAGGATTCTCTGGCTCTGTTTAATCAAGATTGTCAAATATTGATTTAATCTCCAGGCCCAGCAGATGTGATCTTAGCAGTGGCAATTAGCTGGGATTAGTTAGCAAGTCGGGCTCCACGCTGACAAGACATCATCTTCCAAAGGCAGCCTGACCAGGCCACAGAAGTGAGCCCTGGGAGAGGGGGACGGACTGATATTTAACCACCAGTCTGACCAGCAGCGGCCACAAGAGCAGAGTCAGAAGCAGGGTCCTGGAAGCCCCTGTGGGCCCAGCGTTGTCCGAAACAGTGATCGCGGGAACACTTGGGGTTCAAGGCAGCAGCTGTTGACTGAAAAGCTTCAATATCAAAATAAACGGCACAGGGACTTTGCTGGTGGTCCAGTGGCTAAGACTCCACACTCCCAATGCAGGGGGGCCCAGGTTCAATCCTTGGTCAGGGCACTAGATCCCACATGCCACAGCTAAGTCCCAGCACAGCCAACCAAATAAATAAATGGGCACGACCACACCAGTGCTTGTGGTGTGACACTGGGTATATAAGTGGGGCGATCCCCTGAGGGGTGTCTGACTCCTGGAGAGGGGCTTGTGCTCCCGATTAAGTCTCCCCAGAAGGATCTCCCCTTGACCACAGAAGCCCCCAGCCCGGCTCTATCACTGTCCCCCACTCCTCAAGCCACGCCGCAGCTCCTGGGTGGGCCTGGCACATGTGCCCGGACTCCAGGAAGCATCCTTTTTCAATTGTGCATTTCAAAGTCTCATTTGAAGTGAGCAGGACTGCACCCAGAATTGAAACAAGATGCTCAATCCACATGTGCTTCAGGGAGGTAGTGACACCCTCACCCGACCCCCCAGGGACTCGGCAGCGGGTACCCTCCTGGCTCTGGGACCACCAGGAAGGAGGGGCTTGTTCAAGCTTGGCTGGCTTCTGAGCCCAGAGGAACCAGAGTTCATTCCAAGGCCACGTTTGGTCCTATTTGTTTGCTTGAGATATTATTATTACATAAATGAAAATGGTAATTTTCGTTGTTGTTTAGTCGCTCAGTCGTGTCTGACTCTTTTGTGACCCCTGCATGAACTGTAGCCTGCCAGGCTCCTCTGTCCATGGGATTTCTTTCCCAGGCAAGAACGCTGGAATGGGTTGCCATTTCCTCTTCCAGGGGATCTTCCCGACCCAGGAAATCAAACCCATGTCTCCTGCATTGGCAGGTGAATTCTTTCCCACTGAGCCACCTGCTAATATTTATATATCGCTGTGTGCCAGGGTTATTCTAAGTCTCTACGTTCATTAGTTCATAACGTCTCCAAGAGTTATGCCCTATTATTATCTCCATTTTACAGATGGGAAAACTGAGGTATCAGGCGTCTAAGTCACCCACCCAGGGTCTAACTAAGGGGTTAGAGGTGGGAATTGAACCTGAATGGTCTTTGCTTCTAACCTCTCTGCTGCTTCTGTCACATCAGGAAACATCTCTGATCTCTGCTAATTAGTAAGAAAAGCAGCCATGGAGCTGTTAACTCATTTATTTAAAAAAAGATTCATCTCTGGGTATAAGCACTTACTCCAGCTTAAGCATTTTGGGTAAGTGCTGTTCCCATTTCTCTGGGAAACACACAAGCCCGAGATGGGTGCCACTTCCTTCCCTCAGAGTGTCTAGGGGCAAGCATCCTGTCAGACCACAGAGGAATCTCCACTTGGAAAGACGTGTATTTTCAGACTCCATGGCGCTAGAGGCAACGTTGTTGTTGTTCAGTCACTCACTTATGTCCGACTCTGCAACCCCATGGACTGCAGCACACCAGGTTTCCCTGTCCATCACCATCTCCTGGAGCTTGCTCAAGCTCATGCCCATTGAGTCGGTGATGCCATCCAACCATCTCATCCTCTGTCATCCCCTTCTCCTCCCCAGCATCAGGATCTTTTCCAGTGAGTCAGCTCTTCGCATCAGGTGGGCAGAGTACTGAGGTGGGGACTTGTGCTCAATCCAGGGGGCGGGGTGGCTCTTCCATTCTAACCACATCCATCAGGGTGTTTGTGGCGTGGCTTTCGCTCCACCCCCATGTTTCCCTTCCCAGGCTCCAGTTTGAAAACTGAAAACCTAATCCCAGCCTGAGTCGCCCCTCGCCTATGCAGTTGTGAGCATTTCCTTATAGACTTTCAGAGAAAGGTCTGGAAGAAGACATGCACGACCCATTCTTTCTAGGATTTGGATTTGAGACAGAGCCTCATAGGAGGAATCTTGAAGAGGGCCTTGAACTTGCATGCTTGTAAAAGTTTATATATAGCCAGGGGGAGAATATTTTGTTTTTTTTAAGTTTTCCTTTATCGCCATTCCATTTTACTCCTTAGAAGTAACTGCTTAACAGTTTGACGGATGTCTTCCTAGACACTTTCTTGTCTATTTTATAGGATTTATGTACATACACACTCACACTAACAAAATTTGCCCCCCCCCTTCATTTAAACATAATGGGGTGGCGGGGACTTCCCTGGTGGTCCAGTGGTGAAGAATCCGCCTTCCAGGGCAGAGGACGCAGGTTCAATCCCTGGTCCAGGAAGATCCCACATGCCACGTGCTACTAAGCCCGCACACTGTACAGCCCGTGCACCACAGCTAGAGAGTCTGAGCGCTGCAGCAAAGACGCAGCGCGGCCAAATGAAAAACGAACCATGCTTTCTAGCTGAGTGACCTTGGGCAAGTCACTAAGCCTATCTGGACTCAGTTGCATTGACTTTGTTTACTTATTTTTAATATTTATTTATTTGGCTGTGCCAGGTCTTAGTCGCAGCACCCAGCATCTCTGATCCTTGTTGCAGCATGTGGGATCTAGTTCTCTGACCAGGGATCAAACCCAGCCCTACGTTGGAAGAGAGGAGTCTTAGCCACTGGACCACCGGGCAGGTCCATGCATTGTCTTTAAATATCTTTGAAGGGCCCTCAGTTAGTCCCTCCCTCTCAGGCCGGTCAGGATGAAATGGGTGAATGTATTATGTAAGCATTTCACCTAGTACACAGTAAGCACTCCATAAGTAGGAGCCAAGCTCATTCACTTCAGGCCGTGGAGACGATTTCCCTGCCTGACACAGTGCTCCCTCACTGTTTATCACAGAAACGGCACCTTCCCTGGAGTAAAGGCAGCCAGACACGCTTAACCCATCCTCTGCTCCTGGGCAGTGGGGCAGTGTGAGCGTGCCTGCGATTGAACCACCTTGAGCCTGTCTGTCAGGGTGCACTGGGGTGAACACTTGAGGGAGAAGTTCCTAGAAGGGGAATTGCTGGATTCAAATACAGCAATATGAGGACTTCCCTGGTGGTCCAGTGGCTAACACCCCATGCTCCCAATGCAGGGGGCCTGGGTTCAATCCCTGGTCAGGGAACAAGATCCCACATGTGATAACTAAGAAGTCACATGCTGCAGCTGAGTCCTGGTACAACCAACTAAATAAATATTAAACAACAACCAATATGCACACCTAAAATTTCAATGTGTAATTCCAATTCGTTCTTCCTATTCATTCAAGAGGAAAAGACCATTAACTGATTTATATCATTAGAAACAGGATGAGCCACTGGGGAACTCTGACTTGTTTGGGTGAAATAGCTCTATATGGCTGCCCTTGCCCATGTCGGGGCTGCCCTTGACTCCTAGGTAGGAACATGGACCCCTCCTGGATGCCTGGGAATATTTAGTTAAAAACACCCATTCCAAAAAAAACACCCATTCATGGGGCTGTTTGAGGTTAAATACTAAAGTACAGGTTCTTACCGTGCGATATTATGATATAATAAGAAAAATATTTTGCTCTTCATTCAGGTTTCTGGCACAAGAGCTTATAAAACCCTTGACTGATGTGGGTGATACCATCTTTTTGTTATTCAAGATAAGCTCCTTTCAACCATTACTTGAGTTTATGCTGAAGGGGTGACTCTTGGTGGACCCCTGAATAGCTTCAGGGTGGGCTGGTTGCCAGAGGAACCAGCCACATGCTTAGCAGGTTGGACCTTTCAATCCCATCCCCTGACCTCTGGGAAAGGGAGAGGGGCTGCAGGTTGAGTTAATCACCAGTGGCCAGTGATTCAGTCAACCCTGCCTTCGTAACGGAATCTCCATGAAACCCTGAAAAGGAAGGTTCAGAGAGCTTCTAGGCTGATGAGCTCATCCGTGTATTGGGAAGGCACCAGACTCCAAACTCCATGGGAACAGAAACTTCTGCACTTGGGACCTTTCTGGGCTTCGTCCTGTGTATCTGACTGTTCATGTGTATCCTTTATAATAAGCCAGTAATAGAAAGTCACACTACTATATATAAAATAGATAACTAATAAGGACCGACTATATAGCACTGTGGCTCAGACAGCAAAGAATCTGCCTGCAATGCAGGAGACCTGGGTTCCATCCCTGAGTCAGGAAGGTCCCCTAGAGAAGGGAGTGGCCACCCGCTCCTGTATTCTTGCCTGGAGAATCCCATGGACAGAGGATCCTGGTGGGCTACAGTCCGTGGGGTCACAAAGAGTCGGACACGACTGAGCGACTAACACTATGCCACTGTATAGCGCAGGGAGCTCTATTCAGCACTCTCTAATAACCTAAATGGGAAAAGAACCTTTTTAAAAAGGAAGTAGTGTTTCCCTGAGTGCTGTGAGCTATTATCACACATGATGGAGCTTGAGGAAAGGCTCTTGGGAACCCCTGATCTGTAGCCAAGTCGGACAGAAGTGCGGGTAACCTGGGGACCTGCTTCTTGCTGTTGGGGTCTGAGGTGGGGACAGTCTTCTTGGACTGAGCCCTTCACTTTTGGGGTCTGCGCTAACTAGCAGGTAGTTAGTCTGAGGACTGAGCTAAATTGTAGGACATCCAGTTGAAGAGTTGCTTGGTATGGAAAACCTACACATTTGGTGTCAGAACTGTTGAGAGTACAGAACAGATCACAGTAGTGTATGGCTATGGTCAAGGCCCTGCTTCTTGTTCTTTGGGCTGATGGAGCAGAGCCTCTGCCGTGATAACTTCCTAATGAGATTTCTGAGAATCCCATCCATCTTGTTTCCTAGGGGAGCTCTAAAGCGGTCCTGTGTTTGCTCAGATTTCCAATAAAGTGGGGAAAGATATAGGAGGAAGAAAACAGACTCCTAATCTGAAATCTGCTGAGCTGTTGCTGACATTCTAGAGCTTTGTCCTTATGAATTGATTCTGAAGATACATGTGTCACTCACGTATTCACACAGCACACCCGTGGGACCTGCCGTATCTTTTATCGAGAGTGGAGCGGGGAAGGTATGGGAGCCAGACTGTTGAGGTTTGCATCCCAGCTGCCCCACTTGCCAGCTTGTGACTTGGCCGTGTTACCCTTGCCTCATCTGTAACATGGGCATGCTAGGGTTCCTATTTAATAGGATAATGATAACACACAAATTAATACACCCCACGAGGGTAGCGCCACATGTGATCCATCAGAACTCATAGTGTTAGCCTTATTGTTACAAACATCACCACCATATTATCCTTCCCCTCTTCCCAACCCACGTAGCAAGAACACATATGTTAGATTCCAGTCCACCACAGACTTGGAGCTGTTCAAGGCCTGAGGAGGACAAAAGATATTCAGAGGCTTAAAAATCCAGTGCACTTGGGACTTCCCTGGTGGTCCAGTGGCTAAGACTCCACCTTCCCAGTGCAGAGGGCCCAGGTTCCATCCCTGGTCAGGGAGCTAGATTCCACGTGCCACAACAAAAATCCAGCACAGACAAATAAATCAATATATTTTTTAAAAATCCAGTGGGCTAACTCTTGTAGGTGAGTGTGTGTGCAGCCCAGACCCCAGAGAGCTCAGCCAGGGGAGGGCAGAGGTGAACCCTGCCTGGGGTGTGGAAGAGCTGGCAGAAGGAAGCCATGGTGGGCCAGCAACACCGGTGCTGAGGGGTGTGAACTAGGCTCCCTGGAGCGGCAGCCCTCTGCAATACCTCCTGCAGTCGTTACCAGTGCCCTTCAGACCAGTGCTGTGTGCTCGGTTGCTCAGTCGTGTCTCTTTTCGACCACATGTACTGTAGCCCACTAGGCCCCTCTGTCCATGGCCTTTCTGAGGCAGGAATCCTGGGGTGGGTTACCATTTCCTCCTCCAGAGGATCTTCCAACTCAGGGATCAAACCCGTGTCTCCTGAGTCTCCTGCATTGGCAGGCTGGTTCTTTACCCCTGAAGCCACCAAGGACGCCCTCTTCAGACCAGTAATCGCCACCAAAGGTGATCCTCTCGGCAGCATCCAGCCCTGTGGACCCCCTAGTCCTCCCCAGACTACTTCCCCCTCCGGGCCTCCCTGCAGAACACTTGCCCTCCTGCCCCTCGGCCTGAGCCCCCTGGAACCGGGGTGCTCACTCCCTCTGGCGTTTGCGGCCTCTCGAGGCTTGACATCAGACCCTCCTCTCTCTGCTGTCTGCATTTCTCTCCCTGTCCTCGGCCCTGGCTGCGTACTGGAGTCAGCTGCAGAGCTCTTAAAAGACACTCATGCCTGGGCCCCACCGCCAGCCAGGTGATTCAGACACTCTGAGGAAGGAATGGGAACACCTGTATTTTTACAAAGCTCCCTGGGTGCCTCTAATGGACAGCTAGGGGGGAGAACCATGGCCTTGGACAACCCCTTGTACACAGCCTCTCCCAGCTTCCCTGCCCGGACACGTCAGCCTTGCTCATCAGCCCACCTGGAACAAAACAGGCACCCTCTCTTAGTGCTGACCCCCACCAGAGGGCACCCCCTCTCTGAGCCTTCAGGGTAGGACCTCCTCCCACCCTGTCCCAGCACTGACTCCTTTATATGACTGACTACCCTTTGAAGTTCCCTTGTTTTCTCTTTGTTTACTCATTCCTCTGGCTTCCTTCTACTGGAAGTACATTCTTAAAAGAAGGCGTGGTCCATCCTCTATCTTCAGTTCCTGCAACAGCAGCACATAATAGTAGATGCTTTAAAAAATTTATTGACTAAATTAACCGATTTGAAATGTTTGTGGAATGAATGAGTTATACATGCCTAGTAAATGAATGAGTGATTTTTAAATTTGCATTTGATACTGGAATATAGTTGATTAACAATGTTATGTTAGTTTCAAGTATACAGCGAAGTAATTCACTTTTACATAAATATGTGTCTATTCTTTTACAAAAGCTTTTCCCATTTAGGTTATTACAGAGTATTGATCACAGAGTTCCCTGTGCTATACAGTAGATCCTCATTGGTTATCTGTTTTAAATATAGCAGTGTGTCCATGTCAATCCCAAACTCCCTAACTCTCCCTCCCCAGCTTTTGCCCCTCATAACCATAACTTCATTCTCTAAGTCTGTGAATAGATTTCTGTTTTGTGAATAAGTTCATTTGTATCATTTTTTAGATTCCACCTCTAAGTCTTTGTCTGACATACTTCACTCAGTATGATGATCTCCAGGTTCATCCATGTTACTACATTGGCCTTATTTCATTCTTTTTAGTGGCTGAGTAGTATTCCATTGTATATATTAGCATGTGCCACATCCTCTTTATCCATTCTTCTGTCAGTGGACGTTTAGGTTGCTTCTATGTCTTGGCTATTGTAAACAGCCCTGCAGTGAACATTGGAGTGCATGTATCCTTCTGAACCATGTTTTTCTCCAGATACACGTCCAGGAGTGGGTTAGCTGGATCATATGGTATTTCTGGTTTTTGTTTCTTAAGGAACCTCCATACTGTTCTCCATAGTGGCTGCACAATTTACATTCGCACCAACAGTGTAAGAGAATTCCCTTTTTTCCACAGTGAATAAGTTTTTAGTGCTTTAAGAATGTGGTAGATATTTGTTGTGTGAGTGAATGAATGGATAAGTTTTAAGAACTAGTTCTTACTGGTCAAATGAATGACTTGTATATGCCAGAAATGACTGAATCACCAGTTGTTATAGATGTTTTGTTATTGTTTCATCATGTAACTAAAAATGTCCGAAGGTAGAATAGACTTGGCTCCAGGTCCAGGCTTGATGTTGAGACTCACATAGTTACTATAAGCCCCCAGGTTGGCTGTAACCTCCACCCCTTTCACAAACGATTCTCCCCTCATGATCACAAGATGGCTGCAGTGATTCCATCTTTCACATCCTTTCCTACTTGGGGTAAGAGGATAAAGCACAGTCTTCAGCCCCAGCATTTCTAGCAAAGCCATCACTGAGTCTGTGGTTCTGATTGGGTCATGTGATTTTGTTCCTGACCTTGAGAAGAAGCCCTCCTCTAGCCCATTGGATGGAGATTAGAGGAGGCAGATCCTCAAGAGGAAATCTGGGCTGTTGTTAGAAAAAGAAGTCATGGAGCAGACTATAAATGTCTTAACACCAGAAGACTTGTGTTTTTCCCTTCTGCTCTGCCCTGTGAGGTTCTGGTAGACATTGTGGCCCTGCTCTGCAGGGCCCTTTAGAACCAAGATGCTGGGGCCGTGGTGCTAGCCTGTCAGTTTGCCGTGCTAGCCGCCAGGCTTTGGGGGCCTGATAAGGAAGTGTCTTCTCAGCTCCAAGTTAGTTCCCCAGCATCTCACAAATGACAGTCTGGGAGCATTTAAACAGATATACCATAAGTCGCCTGCAGACCTAACACAGTCTACCTAACAGACCGTGATGATTTCAGGGAACCAGTGTGGCCAGCCCCAGACATAAGTCCTCCCTGGCCCAAGGGCAACCAGAATAGTCACAGATCTCGCTTCACCAGCTTCTCTGGCAAATAGAGTGGCCATAGTGACCACATTCTGGTCAATGAGACATAAAAGAAAGTCTGTGGAGGTAGGGGCAGTGTTCTGGCAAACGTCCTCATTCCTGGTTAGAGCAGATAGGTAAGAAGAACACTCTTACATCATCTTTTCTTTAGCCTTTGCCAATAGTGCGGCAAGAAGCATGACTGGAGCTGCCAGCTTGTGACCATGAGGCCGCAGTCAAAGATGCAAGCCAGCTGCACACTGCAGGACAGTGGGGGGTGGGGGGGGGGTAGAGAAAGCGCCTGACATCATTCACCTGGCCCAAGCCGCCTCCTTCTTCCATGAGATGATGAAATGTCTTCATTGCCCAAGACACCATTGGGTGATACCATTCAGTTCAGTTCAGTTCAGTCGCTCAGTCGTGTCTGACTCTTTGCGACCCCATGAATTACAGCACGCCAGGCCTCCCTGTCCATCACCAACTCCCGGAGTTTACTCAAACTCATGCCCATCAAGTCGGTAATGCCATCCAGCCATCTCATCTACCATTACTTGCAGCCAAATGCCTCCCACCTGACTCACCCATTGTCACTTGCTTCTCCTTGTGCCACTGCTTGGACCCCGTTTGTTCTCCTCTGCCACTCGTGGCTGCCTTCTTTGCTCACAGCACCGCGTATTCATCAGGGTCCTCAAATGCCAGCAGCAGAAGCCTGACTTAACAGTCTTGGGCAGAAGCAGATTTATCGTGCCTCATAGAATCAAAAGGGGGCCAGAGGGGCAATCGTAGAAAGCAGGCAGGAGCCAAGCAGCCCTGAAAGGATCCCAGGGACTTCCCTGGTGGTCCAGTGGCAAGATTCCATGCTCCCAGTGCCAGGGGCCTGGGTTTAAATTCCTGGTCAGGGAACTAGATCCCACATGCTGTAACTAAAAGATCCTGCATGCCACAGTGAAGATTGAAGATCCTGTGTGCCACAACTAAGACTAGGCGCAGCCAAGTAAACAAGTACATATTTTTAAAAAAGAAAGAAAAGAACCCAAGCATCTCTTGCAATTCACATGCAGGAAAAGCCAGATCCATATTCCCTATCACTGCAGGACACCCTCCAGCCTTCCATGCTCTGCTGAGGTCCTGTACCCACCCCCACCCCACCCACACCCCCATCCCCAATGCACTTCTGTCATTGGGGGAGGGGGAAGAGCTCCTGCCAAAGAGATGCGAAGGAATGGTGATAATAGCAGGGACCCTGAGCTAGAGGGTATTACCCTCAGTTTACAGATTAAAACTGAGCCGTGGTTTCAGTGACTAGTCCATGGCACAGCAGTGTCTGAACCCAGGCAGGCTGGCGCTCAGGCTGTGAGCATCCCCGTCAGGGTGATCAGCGGGCTTTTAGGCAGAGGGAGCTCGACAAAGGCAGCTGGAACGGGACCCGTGTGCACTGGTCCCTGAGTCCCAGGGAGGCTGCGGGGATCACACACTCAGTCTGGGAACGTCACGGGGAGACGCAGCGGCACCTGCTCAGGGAGGGATTTGTGCAGAGAGACTGGGGCCTCGAGAACATCTGTGTGTTTTCACAGAGCAAAGCGAATTGGGGGTTTCTGACTGAGCGGGAACAAAATGCCATCAGCAAAGCCCATCTGTCAGAGGTGTTTGCATAAGCAAGTCAGGGTTGCTTCGCGGCCACTGTTTTTTTTCCCAACCAGCCCAAACGGGGCCTCTGAAGACTGATCCTCTGAACCCTGTCAGGCTGACCCCAGGACACGGCCAGGCTGCTGAGTGCTGCCGGCCTGGACCCCCAGCCTGGCCTGGGACCTGGGGCCCAGCAGAGTATGGGGCTGCCTTCAGGCCCTCATTGCGGGCAAAGCTGAAGACCAGTCACGTAAAGTCACAAACCAGCAGCCTCTGCTCGAATCTGGCCCACATGCTGACTTTGTCAGCCCTCCTGGTGATGTGTGTTGTAACACTGTTGAGAGGTATTCTGTTGACTAGGAATACAGGCAAGTAATCCAAACAGTCGCCAGCAGTGTGCAGGGAAAAATAAGGTCTTTCCCACCCCTTCTTCAAAAACGCAGATCCTGGTGATACACGGGCTTCCCAGGTGGCACAGTGGTAAAGAATCCACCTGCCAATGCAGGAGATGCGGGTTCGATCTCTGGGTCAGGAAGATCCCCTGGAGAAGGAAATGGCAATTCACTCTAGTATGCTTGCCTGGGAAATCCCATGGACAGAGGAGCCTGGTGGGCTACAGTCTGTGGGGTCACAAAGAGTCAGACATGACTGAGCATGGGGATACATAGTAGCTCACATTCTTTTGGGGAGGAAGACGGATAAATCAGAGAAATAAGTACTAAGGAAAATACAGGAAGCAGGGGAGGGAGGGGGCTGGGAGTGGAGGGAAAAGATACCCAATTTCCTTCCCCAGAGGCAGTCACCATGAGCAGTTTCTTGAAAATCCTTTTAGAGGTCATCTCTGCATATTAATTTGTTGCTGTCATAGCTGCTGATTTTGTTTTTTCAAACTGGGAGATGTTGCATACAGTTCCAGACTTCCGGTTTGCCTTGAAAAACCCCATGATCAGGCATTCACATTCTTGCAGAGCTCAGTTGCAGGAGCTGAGGCCCACCTGCCTCTTCAGAAGACACTTCTGCTGGCCAGGTCACCACAGCTTCACCTGGCCTCCATCTCCTTTAACCAGCCCAGCCCTGGGGAGTTTCCACTTTCTCGCCCCTTCTCCACCCCCTCCCCTGTGTACCTCCCTGCAGCTTCTTCAGGAATGAGCTCATGCTCTTGAGGAACCAAGAAGAGGGTGCCCTTTTGCTCCCCACCTCACACCTCTCCCCTCACCTCGTTCTCATTTTCTCAGAGGTTACAGGCTCCCCTTAGGAGGCTTCCCAGGTGGCACAGTGGTAAAGAACCTGCCAGTCAATGCAGGCTCGATCCCTGGGTTGGGAGGATCCCCTGGAGGAGGGCATGACAACCCACTCTAGTAGTCTTGCCTGGAGAATTCCATGGACAGAGGAGCCTGGCGGACTGCAGAGTCTAAGAGTCGGACACGACTGGAGTGACTTAGCACACATAGGCTTTCCTCACTGTTTTGCTCCGTGAATCTGCTTCATGCTTCCTTCTCGCTCCCTCTCTGCCAGCTAACTCCATACCTCTGGGCAGGAGTTGTGAAATGCTTCCTGCACATGTGTGTGCATGTGAGCACACACTCACACTCTCACACAGGAGGCCTTCAACTTCCTCACTCGGAAAGCACGCACAGTCACCGACCACAGTGGCTGTGTCCAGCTCCACATTCTCAGGGACAGAAAAGCTGCAATCCCCTTGAGTCAGATGCTGACCCAGCACTCTGCCGCCTGTAGAGAGTCAGTCCAGTTGGCAGGAAGAAAGGGCACAGCTGCTGGGCCAAGCAGCAGGTTTTGCCACAGGCCGTGATCCACTTTCCCTTTCCTTCCCCACTGAGGGTTTCATCTTCCAGAAGCTCAAGGTGGAGACAAACAGAAGTGATCCTGCAGAGGACTTTATGTTGCCGGGCAGAAGAAGGATGAATTTCCCTTCCCCAGAGGTCTGCAAGTCAGGATGCACATACACATCAAGTTAGATAGAAGCTCTCTGTTCGCTTATTCGTACACTAAAAGAGTGAATGAGGGTCCCAGACACCGTTCTGGAAACTGGGGCTACATCAGTGAGCAACAGAGACACCCCTGCCATTCTGGAACGGATCATATAGTGGTGGAGATGGTCAGTAAATAGATAATGAGCAAAGTAATTTCAGTTAGTGGTAACTGCCAAGGAAAAAGAAGAAAGGGTGACAGAGAAAAGCTTTGAGGGTGGTTTTGGAAGGCTTCATTAAAGAGTGAATGTCAAGTGAGGGAACCGGCCTGGTGAAAAACCGAAGAAGGATTCCCCATGTATCCCGGATGGGGCTGGATGTGTTAGAAGAACAGACAAGAAGACCAGTGTGATGGGATCTTAGGGCTAGGGAGAGGCATCAGAGAGACTGGCCAGTCCTGTGGGACTGGTGAGCCAGCGGGAGCAATTTAGATTTTATTCTAATAAATTAGAAGCTACTGGGGAGATCTCAGTGAAGTAGTGATGGGAATTGATCTACTGGCTCTCAGACTATCTAGTAATCACGTAGATTTCCAGAGACAGTCCCTCCAAAAAATCCACCAGTGCTCATGATGATTCCTCCATCTTTTTCACTTCCTTTCTGGTGGGTGAATGGTCAGGTGGACTGGAGAACAGACAGATAACAGTGCAGCCTCTGCATAGAGCCACCAGTAGACAGGACTCATGGAGGGGGACGGGGGGCACAGGGGAACATGTTTGGACACTGCAGAGAATAGCCAGCGGATCCTGAAAGTGGGAAACTCTGTGAGACAAGTGACCCTATTCCTTCCAGAAGTAAATATCATCAAGATGGGGAGGGGGAGGTGTAGAGTAGCAGAGACCTGAGCAATATAATCTGCCAGAGCAGAGCAAAGATATTGTTTTGATCCTGATTTGAGCAAACCACCTCTCAAAAGACACTTCTGAGACGATGGGGGGAAAATGTAATTCATTTGGGGTATTACCTGACCTTAAAGAATTCTTATGTATCTAGATGGGTGTGACAAAGATGAAAGTGAAAAAGTGAAAGTGTTAGTCACTCAGTCATGTACAACTCTTTTGCAGCCCTATGGACTATAGCCTGCCAGGCTCCTCTGTCTATCGGATTTCGCAGGCAAGAGTTTTGGAGTGGGTAGCCATTCCCTTCTCCAGGGGATCTTCCCAACCCAGGGATCAAACTCAGTTCTCCTGCATTGAAGGCAGATTCTTTACCACCTGAGCTACCAGAGAAGCCCCTATAATAAAGGTATCGTGGTTATTTTTTTTGAAGGCCTTATCACCTAGAGATACAAGCTAAAGTATTTATAGGTGACGTGGCCTGATGTCTGGGATTTACTCTAAAATACCCTGTCAAAGGGCTTCCCTGGTGGCTCAGTGGTAAAGAATTCACCTGCCAATGCAGGAGACTCAGGTTCAGTCCCTGGGTTGGGAAGATCCCCTGGAAGGAAATGGCAACCCAATCCAGTATTGTTGACTGGGAAATACCATGGACAGGGGAGCCTGGCGGGCTACAGTCAATGGGGTCGCAAAGAGTCGGTCACAATTGAGAGACTGAACAATAGCAGTCCTGTCAAAAACAGCGTGGAGGAGTGGGGGAAGAGACGCAAGGAATGAGAAATAGTTAATGGTGTTGAAGCTGGTGGGGTGGCTCATGGTGCTCTTCTCTCTGCTTCTGGGTACGTTTGAAAATGTCCATAATAAAAATTGTTTTTGTTTTTTAATAAGTTGAAAAAAATAAGTCATTCTGTGGCAGCAGTAACCTCACATCTCATTTCCGTCTTTTTTCCCTTTTCAGCATGGCAGGGAAGGCCCCCCTGCAGCCCGCCGGCCCTCACACATAACTGCTGCTCCCTCTGCCCTGCTGACCCACTCAAGTCTGGAGGCCCCGGGACAGCGCCTGCCTCGAGAGGTTGTCCAGGCACTGCTGTCCACAGCGATGGTGGAGAATTGGACTCCACAGGCTCACAACCTTCCCGTCAGGCTTCAGGGGCCAGCAGCCTTCATCCTAGGACTGGTGGCCCTAAACAATGGCTGAGGGCCAGGGGATCCCATAAAGTTAGTCTACAGCTTTCAGGGGCCAGCAGCACTCCAGTGCCCGTGGACTATGACCACCTATCGGCCCATCCCCAGTGATGGTGTGGACCTGGCAGCTGGCTGCGGGGCCAGGGCGGCCGATGTCCTGCCCGGGCCGCACACCGGGGACTACGCTCCCTTGGGATTCTGGGTGCAGAACGGCAGCGTGCCCCAGCCTGTGGGCGAGAGCACGGTCAGCGCCGCCACCCGCCCCAGCCCCACCACCCCGGCCATGCCCAAGATGGGCGTGCGCGCCCGGGTGGCCGACTGGCCGCCCAAGCGGGAGGCCCTGAGAGAACAGAGCAACCCCAGCCCCTCCCTGGACGCAGATGGCACGAAGGCCACGAAGGCGGCCCATGCCATGAGGAGCGTACAACAGAACGGACAGCCCCCCGCCGGTACCCCTACCCCGGCTTCCTCAGGGTCCAAAGCCTTGCACCGACTCGCCAGGAGGCGGTCTAAGGATGTGGAGTTCCAGGATGGGTGGCCCCGGTCCCCCGGCCGGGCCTTCCTCCCGCTGCGGAACCGCAGCAGCAGCGAGATCACCCTCAGCGAGTGCGACGTGGAGGACACGGCGGAGCCCCGGGCGGCCCGCCACACGGGGGCGCTGCCGCTCTTCCGCGAGTACGGAAGCACGTCCTCCATCGACGTGCAGGGCGTGCCCGAGCAGAGCTTCTTCGACATCCTCAACGAGTTCCGCAGCGAGCAGCCCGAGGCCCGGGGCACGCCGAGCTTCACCGAGCTCCTGCGGGCCGATCCCGGTCCCCACGTCTCGGGGGGCGGCGGCAGCGGCGCAGCCAAGGGGGAGGCCCGCAACGGGCAGCCCGCCAAGGACAGCCTGCTGCCGCTGCAGCCCCTGAAGGAGAAGGAGAAGGCCCGTAAGAAGCCCGCGCGGGGCCTGGGCGGCGGGGACCAGGTGGACTCGTCCATCTTCCGGAAGCTGCGGAGCAGCAGAGCCGACGGCGAAGCGGCCCGGTGCTCCGGAGAGGCCGAGGACGGCCGGAGCCCCCCGGAGGCCAGCCGGCCGTGGGTCTGCCAGAAGAGCTTCGCCCACTTCGACGTGCAGAGCATGCTGTTCGACCTCAACGAGGCGGCGGCCAACCGGGCGTCCACGGCCCAGCGGCGGAACACGACCACCGGGGCCTCGGCCGCCTCGGCCATGGCGTCCCTGACGGCGTCGCGGGCCCACAGCCTCGGCGGCCTGGACCCCGCCTTCACCAGCACGGAGGACCTGAACTGCAAGGAGAACCTGGAGCAAGACCTAGGCGACGACACCAGCAACGACCTGCTGCTCAGCTGCCCGCACTTCCGCAACGAGATCGGCGGGGAGTGCGAGCGCAACGTGAGCTTCTCGCGGGCGGCCGCCGGCTCCCCAGGCGGAGGCGGAGGCGGAGGCGGGGGCGGTGGCGAGGTCCGCCCGCTGGAGCCCACCCTGAGCACCTACCGCACCAACGCCAGCATTTCGGTGCTGGAGGTGCCCAAGGAGCAGCAGAGGACGCAGAGTCGCCCGCGGCAGTACAGCATTGAGCACGTGGACCTGGGCGCCCGCTACTACCAGGACTACTTCGTGGGCAAAGGTGACGTGTGGGGGCGGGCAGGCGGGTGGGTGGGTTGGTGGAGCACTGCTGCTTTCTGAGACGCTCACTGCTCATTCATTCTCTGTATGCGTCCTGCCCTGGCAGGGAGGATGCAGAAAGAGGCAAGACCTACAGAGAGGGACTCGGGGGATGCAGGGAGCCCCGCCTCATGACACATGCTTCACACTTTGAGCTGTAGGAGACAATAGACATTAGTTCAGCAAGTATGTGCTGCGTTCAGCTACGTGTCAGGCACTTTCTAGAGCCAAGGTATACAGTATTGACCAGCTTAAAGCAAAAACCTTGTCTTCCTAGCTTACAGTGTCTTAGTGGGGTAAGACAAGCAATTATACTAGATAAATATATAAAGTATATAAGGGGTTGTGAAGTGCAGTAGAGAAAAGTAAAACAGAGAGAGGGGGAAACTGTCAGTATTGGGGGTGCGTTTTCAAAAAGGAATGGTCAGGGGGGACTTTATAGGTGGGTCCCCTTTGAGTACTGGGCTGAAGAAGGTGAGGGAGGGAACCTTGTGGAGATTGGAGACACTGTTCCTAGCACGGGAAACCAGTACAAAAGTCCTGGGAACATTGGGGGAATAGGATGGAGGCCAGTGTTGCTGGGACAGAGTGTGTGATGGAGGGTGAAAGGAGACACGATCACATGGGATTTTGTGAGCCAAATCCTCACCAAAGGGAGGACTCTTCACTTTTACCCTAAGTGAAATGGAGCCACAGGAAGATTCTGAGCAGGAGAGGGCCTTGATCTGACTCAGGTGTTAATAGCTTCCCTCTGGGGAACGAAGCTGTAGGGGCAGAGGAGCAGGGAGACCCAGGAGGAGTCTACTGCAATAGTCCAGGCCAGAGATGGTGATGGGCAGGTCTAGGATGGGAGCCCAGGAGTGAAGAGGAAGCAGGCAGGTTCTGGATCCCCTCGGAAGATGGAGCTGCTGATGTTTGGAGGGTGTTAACATGGGGATCACACATGGTTAAACTCACTGATGCTGATGAGGCAATCCTCAGAGACAACAGAGCATAGTGCAAAGATCACAAACCCAGGCAGCCAGAGAGGCCAGGCAGGAGACAATAGAGGGAGGCAGGCCAGGCAGGGGCTGTGCAGAGGGGAACTCCTATTCACTGTTGTCATCCAGGAAGTGTAGACAAACCCAATGTTGCCATCCTTTCTATAATTAGATAATTATAGAATATAATTATCTAGACAATTCTAGATTCTCCTGAAATTCAGATTTTTTGAATATGGATTCTCCTATGTCAATTCAAAATTGCTTGTAATTGCCAGTAACAGGCTTAAACAACATAATTTATTTTTCTCCGCATAAAAAGTCTAGAGATGTGCACCTCAGGTATGGTTACTCCTCAGCATCAATGGAATGCCAGCCTTGGTGCATTAGCCTCCAAGCCCTCAGAGTGATCTCCTGATGCTCAAGATGGCTGCCTGAGTTCCAGCCATCATATCCATGTTTCCAGGCAAAGAGAAGGAGGAAAGGATTCAGACAGAATAACAGATTTCCTGTCAAGTCAGCACCCCTCCCCTACCTTTTTATTAAGTCAGCCCCTTTTAAGAAGAGCATTCTCAGAAGTCCTAGCCAACTGCTTCTGTTTATTGGCCACTCCAGTCTGCAAGGCAAGCTGGGAAATGTTAGTAAGACAGAGACTCTCTCTTTTCTTCGTCCAAGAACAGAGAGTTTCTCTTAAGAAGGGAAGAATAGGTAATGAATAGGCAGCTAGTACTCCACAGCAACTAATTTCAAATTTTTTGTAAAGCAGTATCCTAGTCAAACGCAACTAATGTCATCCCTCTGGGTCATCCCTCTGTCTAGAGTACAGTCTCTGGCGCTCCACCAATGTTGGAGTCAGAAAGCCTTGGGCTTGGGATGTATGTTTCATAGCTTATTAGCTACGTGACACATTTTACCCCTTGGACTCTCTGTCCTCGTGTGAGGAACAGAGATGATTGTAGCAGCGTCATGTGCCCAGAAAAAAAGTGACACAGAGATTGGAAATTAAAGGATGAAAAAAAAAATTCAGACAGTGCTAATCAAGAGAAAGCTGGTGAGGCAACATCAGTATCACACGAAACAGACTTCAAGGCTAACAGCATTTGTTAGAAGAACCAAAAGGACCGTTTCATGTAGATTTTTTAAAAATTTGCCAAGAAACTCTGATAGGTGTGTACCTGGTAACCTGGTTGAGGGGTATATAAATAAAAAACTAATACGGCTACAGGAAGACATGAGCAAACCCACAACCCATGGGAGAGGTTGTCAGGGTCTCTGTTTGAAATGTATAAACCTAGTGACCAGAATATTCTGCTGAGAGGACTTGAAAAATCTGGTTTTGCATTTATATTATATTATATTTTCTACCTAACCAGCAGAGAACACATTCTTTTCATTTGACACGTAGAAATACCTACACAGAAGGACTGTGGTAAGGATCAAAGAAGACTGTACATCAAAACACTCAGTTCTTCATCAGGCAGGTAGTAAGTACTTATCATGGAGCTTTCAAGAGGAGCTGTTTTCTTTCAAAAAATAATTTCTTTGTAGCTCTGGAAGCTCAGAAATATTAGTCATTGGTCAGTGTTTATTGAGTGCTTAGTCTGTTCTAGGACCTCAAGGGTACTGGGTATGCATTGGTGGAAAGCAGAATATCCCCTGCCAATGTTTTGGGGATAGATTGATATCTGTGGAGCACATTTATCTGTTCTCTGACCAGTTGGGGAGATTGTCTAACCCACTGCAGGTGCTGTTCTGATTGGGACCATTAATTAACGTTATTTGAACTTTAGATAAGCCTTTAATTCACCAAGAGCATCTCATGAGACTAGGAACCCTCTTTTAAACATGGAAAGCACTGGAGTGGGAAGAAATTTCTTGCAGTGTGTAGATGCCGGCTTCATGAACTGAAGCTGAGACAGACTGCTGGTGGGCATGCACCAGAAGCAGGAGATACTTGGGTTAGACACAGGAAGAACTGTTTGCCTAGAAAGATTGTAAGACAGCAGCTTTTTTTTTTTTTTTTTTTAAAGCAAAGACAGCTGTCATTTTGGAGAGAGAACAAATGACTTCCTCCATGACTCGTTAAAGCTCAGTCACCATAAGGGAAAAAAAAGAGTAGTGTTGAAGTTTCCTCCATCTATGGGAGCATGGCTAGATACAGGTGATGCTTAGGGACTTGAATTATGGTCCTGTTCTGTGATGAACATCATGCCCTGAGGGTAGTAATAGCCAACACATCTCACTTGCTCCCTCTGTGCCTGGCTCTGTGCTCCACACTTACTAACCTATTTAATCCTCACAGTCATGGTGAGATATGGATCCATCCTTCTTGATCCCATTATATTAATGAGAATGCTGTCAAGTGACGTGGGCCACATCTGATGAGTCCAGGGCCCAGATTTCAGCCAAGCAGAAGACACTTTAGACTACAATCTTACTTTTTTTTTAAGACTAGAATCTTAACAGCTTCATGAGGGCTAATTGGCAGCTAAGCTGCTGAACATTTGCAAATACGAGATAATCACAACGAGAGGCTAAGTTTATTACAAGGCAGGCACCACACTAAGCTTTTTTTTTTATTTGTAGCTTCAATTCACTCTCACATCACCACTTAGGAATTGCGGGTAGCACTAGGGCCGACTTTATCCTAGATGAGAGCATGGAGACTCAGGAAACTTCTGTGACTGGCAGGAAGGTGCAGTAAGATGGGCTTGACCTCTCATGGTCTCTCCATCGAGTGTGGCTGCGACCAGGCTTTGTGTGACCAAGACCCCACAGGGCACACAAGAGCCTTCCCCGGCTGTCCCCTCGGCAGGCCTGCCGTGGAACGTCACCCCTCCTTCCCAGAGAACTGACTCTGAACTCCCTTGCTCTTCCTTCTCAGAGCACGCCAATTACTTTGGGGTGGACGAGAAGCTGGGGCCGGTGGCCGTGAGCATCAAGCGAGAGAAGCTGGAGGACCACAAGGACCACGGGCCTCAGTACCAGTACAGGATCATCTTCCGGACCCGAGAGGTAGGTCTCGTCACTCATGTTACTGTGACATACGTCACAGCCACTCACATCGCTGAGCCCTTATCGGCGCCTGGTTCTGTGAGCAAGCGCTTCCCCTGCTCCAACTTCTTCAGTCCTTCCCACAGCCTCACAAGAGCCATCCCATCAGTCTCCCCATTTTACAGATGAGAAGACTGAGACTCTGAGACATGTTTGAATCAGTGGCCAAGATTAGAATCCGGTGGGTCTGACCGCAGAGCCCCGGATTCTGACATTTGCAAAAGGTTGAAGGTGGTGAGCATAAAAAATAAAGGGAGAACCGTAGGCAATTCTTTCAGGATCGTGAGGTGTCCTGCAGAGTAGAAAGGTGAATGAAGGCTGCAGGTCTCAGGCAGGGCAGGAATTGGGGACTCTTAGGAGCAGGCACTGCTGTTGATGGGCTCAAAACATCCCAGCCCTGCCCCTTCCATTCAGAATAGAGGAGCCCCTTATCCCGGCTTGGTCCGATTCTTCGCCTGGAATAAAGGTCAGCTGTGGCTAAGGAACAAGGCCTGTTCGGGGCACCCTATGTGATTAGGTCTCTAAGTTTTAAATGGCAGATAATCTACTCTATCTGGGGTTTTTTGTTTGTTTTTATTAGTTTGGCTCCCATAGACAGAGGAGCCTGCCAGGCTCGTTGCAGCTTGCAAGATCTTTACTTGTGGCATGCGAACTCTTAGTTACAGCATGTGGGATCTAATTCCCTAACCAGGAATGAAACCCAGGCCCCCAGCATTAGGAGGGCTGAGTCTTAGCCAGTGGACCACCAGGGAAGTCACAGTTTCTGCCCACTTTAAGCCAGTAGTAGAATTCATTGGCTCATGAAACTGCAAGTCCAGGGGTAGGATTGGCTTCAGGCATAGCTGGATCCAGGCACTCAAATGACGTCACCAGAGCTCTGTCTTCCTATCTCTTCCACTCAGCTGGCTCTGCCACTTTTTGCATTGTGGGTTGTCATTCTCTTCTGCGACTAACAAGCTCTCTCCATGTCATGGGAAAACTTGACCAGCTGCTCAAGTCTTCTACATCTTTATACTTTCTCCTCCACATTCTTACCTGCTGGAGCTCTGGGAAAGACTCTGATTGGCTCTGCACGGATCACAAGCCCATGCCCCAGGCCAGTCACTGTCATCGGGGGATGGTAGAGGAATGCTCCACCCTGGGTCCCGGGGCAGGCAGGGCACTATGACTGATGGTTCTGTCAGAGCCACCTGGCGGTGCTCGAGAGGCAGTTCCTCAGCAAAAGGAGAGGGAGCTAGGCCAGCAGAAATGATGGAGACTTCCAAAAGACCCAAAGGAAGACTTTCCAGAAAAGAGGCAGTCATCAGCTGGGCTTCCCAGGTGGCGCTAATGGTAAAGAATCTGCCTGCCTGTGCAGGAGACATGAGAGACGCAGATCCAATCCCTTGAGTCTGGAAGATCCTCCGGAGGAAGGCGTGGCAGCCCACTCCAGTATTCTTGTGTGGAGAATCCCATAGACAGAGGAGCCTGATGGGCTCCAGTCCACGGGGTTGCAAAGAGTCAGACATGACTGAAGCGCACGCATATCAGCTGGGCAGACCCCCAAAGTTGATCTCCCTCCCCGCATGCATCACCCCATCCCCCTTGCTCCTGGCAGACATGGGGACCAGCAGGCAGCCACTGCCAGGGAGCTTGGCTGTGGGGCCAGCCAAACCTGGACCTCATCCAGACGGCAGATGCTGCACCGAGGGCCTCGGCCCCATCCCCTCACGAAGACCTTCCCACTGAGGGGGAACGAGAGGACACAGAGGCTTTGTGGCAACGCAGGGGAGGCAGCCCCCAAAACTTGGTGTCCATCCCGCAGGTGGTCACCTTCCCCTCTGTCTCCATAGCACCGCCCCCCACCCTGCCTTTCTGGCCAGATGAGCGCCCGGGCAGAATGTGAGATGACAGCTCACACTTCGTCAGAGTGGTGTTTGACATATGGGGAGCGGCCAGGTGAAGTGACAGCAGCAATCATATACTAATAAATGATATTGCAGCTGCTTTTACATTGCAGGTTCACGTCACACTGCGTGTCAGGCATTTTCTATACTTGTTATGTACATTCACTCACTTAAATGTCATGACTGTTCTGCAGTGAAGGCACTGTAATCCTCCTCATTGTACTGATGAGACAGGCACAGTCAGGGTAGGGGACTTGCCCAGAGCACCCTCAGTGGGTGACAGGACAGGTGTCGGCTCAGGCCCCAGCCACCCCCCGGCCGCCTCTGGGGTTCCTCTGACTCAGCTCAGGCTGTATGTACATCGGACCCATTCATGAGTTATGAACTCCGTTTCATGCCAGCATTTTATTGTGTTTGTCTTTTTTTTTTTTCATGAAGACAGAACATGTAGAATGATTTTTTTTTTTTTTAATGTACCGGACTTTGCTTTTTTTGTTTGTTCTTTTGTTTTTTGGGGATTTTTTGGCCATGCTCTGTGGCTTGCAGGATCTTAGTTCTCTGACCAGGGATCGAACCCAGGCCTCGGTAGTGAGAGCACAGAGTCCTAACCACTGGACCACCAGGGACTTCCCCCAGAGTTTGTTGTTCACACTGAGAGTCATGGAGATGCTCGGTCAGGGTGTAATATTTTTCTGTGGTTCCTATTCAGTAGGTTTGAAACTGACTTGGTGCCTTTACTGGATTATGCCTACTTCCACACACTTCCCACCCCCAGTGCCCGTGAAAACTAGCCTCTGAGCCACCCCAGGTTGGACATAGGGTCCTTGGAACTCAGGGACACAGGTGTGGAGTTCCTCCACTCGACAGAGATTCACTCAGCACCACCACCAGCCAGCCCTGCGCTGGGCACTGAGGAACCTGCAGTAAATGCAGCAGAGATGCTCGTGGGACCGTGGGGAGGGCAGACAATACATAGATAGCCTAGTAAATTATACACTGTGGTGTATGATGACAAGGTGGAACAGAAAGCAAGGAAGAGATAAGTGTGGGCGTGGTAAGATTTTTAGACAAGATAGTCAAGGGCGGTGTCACTCAGAAGAGAACATTTGAGTAAAAGGCCTAAAGAAGATGAGAGAAGGAGCCGTGGGGACATGTGAAGAATGCTCCAGGTGGAGGGAGCAACCTGTGCAAAGGTCCTGAGACAGGAAAGTGCCTGGTACAGTCACTCAGTGGTTGTGAAACCTTAGACGGTTTCTCTCGGAGCTTCCGTTCCCTCCATGGGATCCCAGTCTCTCAGGACTGTGGCGTAGGCTTGGTGAGGTTGCCCGTATAAAGCAGGCAGTGCTGGGCCTGGCCCTTGGGGAGAGCCCACAGTTAGCCTTTGGCAGGGGTCTCAGTTTCCCATCCCTTTGTCGCATTCCAGTCAGCCCTGTTAATTTTGGCCCAATGTGAGGTTCACAGCCACAGATGGGCCTTTCTCTGACCTCACACATGTGCAGGCCACATGGGTATTCAGTCCTGGGCCCAGCCCCTCACAGAACTGCCTGTTGGACACCCAGGCCTGAGGACCTTGTCATCTGGAGGAAGGGGCAGAGGCCAGCAAGGTTTGCCTTGCTCCTTCCAAAGGCCCTTCCTGGGACTTACCTGGTGGTCCACTGGTGAAGACTCCACACTCCCAGTGCAGGGAGCCTGGGTTCGATTCCTGGTCAGGGAACTAGATCCCACATGCCACAACTTAAGAGCCAACACAGCCAAGTAAATATATTTTTTTTAATTAAAAAAAACAAGCAAAGGCCCTTCCTGCCGTGGCAGCAAAGGAGTCACATAGCCCAAAAGTAGTAAGGACAATAGCAATAAGAATAGTTAACACTTGTAGTGCATATTCCTGACATGTGCTGTTCCAAGTGTTTTATATTCATTGAGCTTTCACATCCTCTAAGTAGCCCCTTGATGTGGGTTCCATGATCCCCATTCTACAGATGAGGATTCTCGAGGTCTAGGGAGACAATCACTTGTCAGGGTCCACAGTGGCAGAGCCAGGATAGGAACCCAGACTGCCTGCGTCTCTAGTCCATGCTGCTAACCTCTAACCACTCACCACTCGCTGTGGGGCTGAGTTTGAACCCTGGCCCTGTGAACAGGCAGCGTGGGGTTCAGTTGAGCTCTGCCACTCACCAGCCTTGTGACCTTAGGCAGACAGCTTTACCCCTGGACACCTCCATTTCTTCATCTGTAAAATAGACCTGTACTGTCTGTGCTGTCTCCAGGAAAGGCGGGAAGGTTCCCCTGGACCCACACATGGGAGCTGGTAACACACGGCTGCAGGGTAGCAAGTGCTCTGAGCAGAAGGTTCTGTGATGACGCTGAGGTTGTGGCTGTCCCTCTTTCCCGAGAGGTCAGAGGGCCATGCTGGGGAGTGAAGGTCAAGCTCACAGACAGAGTTCCTTCTGTCCTTCTCCTGTCACGCACTTGTGTCTCGGGGGCCAGAGCGAGGGGCCCAAGCTGTTTTCCAAGCCAGTTGGCTGGCCCACCCCAGATGGCCGCCCCCGGCCACCAGGGAGACAGAGTGGGCCCACGTCTCCCAGCAGATGGGACGGGAGCGTTGGCAGTGCCAATCTTCCCGCCAGGGCGGGAACAGACTGGAGCTGGGCTTCGGCACCACACACCAGAACGTCAGCCTCACCCGCCCTGAGCCTGGACAGGACAAGCTCCAGGTCCAGGCCAGGGCTGCCCTGCCCTGAGCCCCTGGCTGGCAGGACACAGGGACTGCCAGTTGCCAGGGGCCCCCGGGCCAGTGGGTTCCCTTTGGCTCTCAAACACGAGTTTTTGGCAGCCTTAGTTTGGTTAGGGTTAGAGGTTTGGATTCTTTGTCTTTCTTTATTGAAAAAAGTAGCAGTCACTCATTAAGTATTTAAACATATACATAGTAGAAAAGGAAGAATCTTGTATTAAGTGCAGAAAGTAAGGGTAGTAGTGAACCTCATTTGGGACCTCACTTGTGTTCAGCGGGTACCTCTGTTGCTGTGATGTAATCTCCAGAACATACTGTTAAGTGAGGGGAAAAACCAAACTGTAGCTTCCTAATAAGGTTAAATTTTCTTTACGTTTTTAACGACACATATGGCTTTGTGTAAATACATTTGTGTACTGTGACAACGACTGACATATTGAGCGCTCAGTTTGTGCAGATAGAGTGGTAATAAGCACTGTATAAATTTTTCTTATTGAATTTTTTATTTTGACTGTGCTGGGTCTTCACTGGTGCTTTCAGGCTTTCTCTAGTTGTGGGAGTCAGGGCTGCTATTCATTGTGGTGCATGGGCTTCTCATGGTGGCGGCTTCTCTTGTTGCGTTCCCAGGCTCTAGAGCTCAGTATTTGTGGCACACTAGCTTAGTTGGTCCGAGGCATGTAGGATCCTCTCGGATCAGAGATTGAACCCACGTCTGCATTGGCAGGCGAATTCTTTACCCCTGAGCCATCAAGGACTCCCTTTGTATTGAATCTTTACAACCTTTTATGGCAGGAACTGTTATTCTCCATCTTATAGACAAAAGGCATGGAGAAATTCAGCAACTTGCCAGAGTCCCACAGCTAGAAAAGGGGGAAGAGCTAGGATTTGAACCGAGGCAGACCGACTCCCAAGGGACCTCCCAGGAAGACCTCTGGGAGAGTGGACCAGTACGGAGGAAGGCAGGGGCGCATCTGAGTCGGGGGCTGGTGAAGAACAGCCTGCGCGGGTGGGGACCTCCTTGCTGCCGTGGCCCTGAGGCCCTTTCACAGCTCAGTGAGATGATTCAGGCCGAGCGCGAGTGTAGATTTTATTGGGAGAGAGATGGACTGCTGTCAGCGGCTTCTGCACAGAGGAGAGACATGATCTGACTCAAGCTGCTGCGGGAAGAACGGACTGGAGTCAGGTGGTGGCAGGGCGGGCGCAGGGAGACCAGAAGGCTGCTGTCACAATCCAGGTAGGACAGGACCAGGTGGAGGGTGGAGGTGGCCGCACATCGCAGCCTGCCAGTGCCCTACTTATTATCCCTAGCAGAGAAGTACAATCTGGGAGCTTTTCAACGTGGCTTTTGGTCAAGTCTTCAGAGCCAGAAATGTGACGGTAGGCCACCTGTCTCCAGTGCGGAAGAAAACGAGGACTTCTGGGCCACACTCTCTCTTGTCTCCAGCAGAGGGCGCTGTGGGACAGTGTCTGCAGAATTCAAAGGCACTGATCCTGTGGGTCTGTGAGTGGAAATTCACAATCCCAGGGCCACCCAGATTGACAGAGCAAAGCATCCATATCATGGCTTTTCATGATCTATTTCAAGACTATCCTGCCTATGATAAGAGAGCTGTTTGTTTATAACTGGGAACTCCCAACCATGAGATCATCTCCTTTCCATGACTCTTGCCCAGGTCCTGTTTGGCAAGGGCAGGCTGTGTGTTTAGAGGCAATGTTGTGACATGTTCTTTTTGCTGTCTCTTGCGTCTGTTGACTTAAGGTGAGCGTGTTTTTCCAGTTAACACTAAGCCGTCTCAGTCTTTTAAACTGTAGCCCCACGTGTGTTTCAGGTGCTCACAGCAGTCCCCTCAGGGGGAGGATTTTTTTCCCTGTCCTGCTGTAGACCAGGGAGTCATCTTGCAGTGATGCTGGAGCTGCGGTGCCTCACCCAGGACATGGCGTAGCCTGGCAGCCAGCAGTGCTCTGTGGATGGGAGCCTGAGCTAGAGTCAGTGAGAATGTGCAGCAGGGGCTCTCAGACAGGGCTGGCGGGTGTAAATGGGCACAGCCACTTGGAAAACTGCTTGGCAGTTCCATAAAAGTGAAAATTAACATGCCTGGTGACTCAGCAGTTCCTCTCCTGGGTATAAACCCAGACGCAAATGTGTTCATGTGCTCTGAGAGGTGCTTCCATGAATGTTCCTAACAACACTGTTTGCAGTTGTCAAACACTGGAAGCAGCTTCCACGCTCATCAGCAGTAGGATGGATTAAATCCATCGTGGTAGAAACGGTATTCTCTTGCAGCAACCTGGTCCCATCTCATAGCTGTGGCATTGTGAGAAAGAGGCCAGTTAGAAGTGAATATGAACACATGAAGCTTAGAAACAGGCAGAAATACATCATGGTGCAAAGAGTTACGATAGGATTGCTCTTGTTCTTGTTTAGTCACTGAGTCATCCCCGACTCTTTGCAGCCCCATGCATGCACTATGGCCTGCCAGACTCCTCTGTCCATGAGATTCTCCAGGCAAGAATGCTGGGGTGGGTTGCCATTTCCTTCTCCAGGGGATCTTCCTGACCCATGGATTGAACCCACGTCTGGCACACTGGGAGGTGGAGTCTTTGCCACTGAGCCACCAGGGAAGCCTAGGGTTGCTTTTAGGGAAGTGAAGAGGGACACAAAAGAGTTTTTGGAGACTGGCAATGTGTTTCTTCCTCTGGGTGGTGATTGCCTAGATATTCACTCTGTGCTAATTCCTTGAGCTGTACGTACATGTGTGGTGTACTCTTCTGGAGTACATTATATTTCAGAGGGAAAAAATTACTCAAAGAGAAAAATCATGAGCTCTGGAGATGTCACACCTAGGGTGGAATCCTGGTTCGGCCACTTAGCTGTGGTGACCTTGGATAAGGCACCTAGCCTCTTAGAGCTTCACTTTTCTTATCAGTAGAAGGGAGATAGTAACATTCCCCTCCCCCAACAGACCTATACATATACTAGTAGTTATAACTACTATCATGCCTGAATACAGTGCAGTTGAACTATGCTTTCATAAATGTGACTTGTTATTAAGATATATCTGTTAGAAATTACTTTGTCTGCAGAGTAACAGGAAACATGACTATAGCTAAAACAAATACAGGGTTATTTTAATTATCTAACAGGAAATCTGGAGGTAGGAAGTGACAGGGACTGACTTCTATGTCATTTTGTTGTTGTCTCATTCCTAATGATCCCAGGATGGCTGTTGCAGCTCCAGACATCTTATCCTCATACCAGCGTCCTTAGAAAAAAATGAGCAGGTGGAAAGGGGCTTTATAAACTAGGGAAGAAAATCTTTCACCAGGAAAGAAAATCTGCCACAGATGTCTTCCCCAAGCTGAATTTCCTTCTCATGTCATGGCCTGGATCTAGTCATGTGGCCACCTGTAGGAGAAACTTGGAAAGCAACATCTGGGGAAGGGGAATGCAATTGCCATGATTGGCTTGACTAAATGTTTTCTTTTTTTTTTAAGCAGTTTAGACAATGTATATTTCATAATTTACTGTTACATTCCATCAGGATATTTGTTACGACAGTCCAGCAGCTAAAACATGTATCTTTGGAAAAAAACTTCGAATGCTTAGTTTTATGACATATAAATACAATGCACATAACAAAGATATAGCAAGACACCTCCACCTACCCACAAATTGGAAAAGACCCTGATGCTGGGAAAGGCTGAGGGCAGGAGAAGGGGCGACAGAGGATGAGATGGTTGGATGGCAACATGGACTCAATGGACATGAGTTGGAGCCAACTCCAGGAGATGGTGAAAGACGGGAGCCTGGGCGTGCTGCAGTCCAGGGTTGCAGTCAGACATGACTGAGTGAACAACAGCAACAACCCAGAAATTGCTGCATTTCTGAAACACCTCTGTATTGGCCACAATGCTTTCAGCTCTGAGAAAACTTAAGTCTGTAAAGTACCAGATAGTAACTGTCTTAAGTTCTGTGGGGCATATGGTCTTCTTCAGACTATTGAACTCTGCTAATTGAGTGTGCAGGTAGCCACAGGTAAAACAAACGAGTGTGTTTTTTATTAGTGTTCTAATAAAACTTGACATTATAGACACTTAAGTTTTAATATCATATACTTTTCACATCACACGATATTCTTTAATTTTTTCAACCATTTAGAAATGTAAAACATTGCAGGCAGTTGGCCAGATCCAAATCATTTGTGGAAAAACATACAACCCAACCAAAGCAAGGCACTGCAGCAGTGAAATGGGTGAATGCTGGTAACCAACCTTTTATTTATTCATTTTGCAGCATAGTTCAAAAAATACAAATTATAACGATGATAGTATCTAACATAGAGCCCTTCCTGTGTCTCAAACACTTATTCTAAGGACTTCAAAAATGTTAACTCATGTACACCTCAAAGCAATCCTAACATATTGTTATTATCACTTCTTTTTTATAGAAAAGGAAACTGAGGCACAGAGAGGTTGAGTGCATGCCTCATGCTAGAATCTGAGCCTGGGCAGTTGGAGTCCCGAGGCCACGCTCTTAACCTCTGTGTCATGTTGCTTCTACTAAAAAGATAAAGGTAGTGAAGACCATGTAGGATTCTCATATAACTCAGCTGCAGTATAAATTGCAACCTGCTCTGCAACCTGCTAAATATCAGTTCAGCTCTGCAACCTGCTAAAACAACACTAACATATTTCTTTCTGTAGTATTACTTTTTTATTGTGTAGGGTGTTTCAGCTTTTTTTAAATTTAACTTGTTGTTTAGTTGCAAAGTCATACCTGACCCTTTTGTGATCCCATGGATTATAGCCCACCAGGCTCCTCTCTGTCCATGGGATTTCCCAGGCAAGGATACTGGAGTGGATTGCTGTTGCCTTTTCCACTGACTAAAGGTCTTAAAATCTGACTGCACATCAGAATTTCCTGAGAAATATTAAAAAAGAGAATAGGTTTGTAAACATACAGATATATAAGTGTGTGTATACCGCACACATACATGCATACATACAGACAAGCCTGGGCCCCACCACCAACCAGCTGAATCAGAGCCACTGATGGTGACTTTGACAGGAAACCAGGGCTGCAGTTCAAGACCCACGATGGTACTGCTGTCTGGGGCAGGCAGCTGTTTTACCTAAGAGTGTGTGGTAACAGACTTCCCTGGTGACTCAGGCAGTAAAGAATCCGTCTGCAATGCAGGAGACTTGGGTTCGATCCCTGGGTCAGGAAGGTCCCCTGGAGAAGGGAATAGCTACCAATGCCAGTTTTCTTGCCTGGAGAATTCCATAGACAGAGGAACCTGGTGGGCTACAGTCCATGGTGTCTCAAAGAGTTGGACATGAGTGGTAATACATGTACATATATTATTGTGATAATGACAGTAAAAGTGTTTGTTAGCATGCCGACATTGTAGTGCCTATTTTATTCACTCTACCTTTTATTACCTGATATTATCCACTGCCCCACCTGCGCATCAGGTCCAGGAAGACAGGGGTCTTTGTTTTTTCACCACACTAAAGAGGGCACTGGGACAGTGTTTGTTGAACAAACAAAGGCTGTTCCATCCACTGTCCCAACACTCCCTGGAAGCTGAGGTGGAGAGATAGGAAGTCACTTGGTCAAGATCTCACAGCCAAGGGGCAGGAAGTTCAAGTTCGTTCAGACCCAGTGTTTTCCAGCCCCAGAGTCCAAGCTTCTGACCATCACACATGTCGCTGTGAGGACAGAACAGCCTCGTGGGCTCTCTCTCGTTCCTTCCCACGTCCTGAGAGCCTCATCTCCCCCCCTTCTCCCTGGAGCAGCTCACCACCTTGAGGGGCTCCATCCTGGAGGACGCCACACCCACCGCCATGAAGCATGGCACCGGGCGGGGCCTGCCCCTGCGGGACGCCCTGGAGTATGTCATCCCTGAACTCAACATCCACTGCCTGCGCCTGGCTCTCAACACTCCCAAGGTGACGGAGCAGCTGCTGAAGCTCGACGAGCAAGGGGTGAGCCGGGGCCCAGGAGGGGTGGGGGCGCGGGGGCAGCAGCCTGCAGCCCCACTGCCCGACCCTCTTCTGTCTCACTTTTTTTTTTCCTCCAAAGAACAGAAACCCACTCAGGCTAGTTCCAGTAAGAGGAGGAACCTTCTATCAAGTTCTAGGGCTGCCAGGAGCCAGCATGTGACTGCTGGGGCTTCCGGGGGAGATAGTCTAGGAGTGAGGCAGCCACCGGGTCCCCGTGTGTGTCTGTGCGTGTGTGTCAGTGCTCCTGCTCCTTCGCTGCATACCGCCTCCCCCTGCTTCTCTGGCCCTCCCACAGCTCCCAGAGTTGCTATTAGGATGAGAGCCTTGTACAGGCCCCGGCTAGCTGACCCTCAGTCCCAGAAGAGCCTCTCACGGCCCCACGCTTAGGTCACGTCACTGTCTGTGGTCCGGTGACCAGGGCATCAGGGACACATAAAACAAGCATGGCTACCAGGGCTCACCCCCTAAGAAACAACGTCGGCCCCAATGAGCCCTCCAGAATTGCCTTTTGCAGAACCTTAGCCAGTTCCAGCCCACGTGCTGTGGGAAGCCAGCCAGGGTGACCGTCTTTCCCTCGAGAGCGCCACCTTCCCCCCTGTGTAGAAAGCCAGGGCGTGGTTGCTGTGCCTCTCTGGAAAGGCGGGGAGGGAGAGGGACAGCTGGGACACGCCCCCACCCCTCTTTTCTTCTCTGGCTACGGCACTGAACCCCCTTGTAAGCCCAGCAGCCAAGGGGAGCCCCTTCTGTCCCGCTCCCTTCTCCATCTGGCCTGCCTCCCTGACGCTGCTCTCGCCTCTGCAGCTCTGCCGGAAGCACAAAGTGGGCATCCTCTACTGCAAGGCCGGCCAGAGCTCGGAGGAGGAGATGTACAACAACGAGGAAGCCGGCCCGGCCTTTGAAGAGTTCCTCTCCCTCATCGGGGAGAAGGTCTGCCTGAAAGGCTTCACCAAGTACGCCGCCCAGCTGGACGTCAAGAGTAAGTGGCCGCAGTGGGTGGCCTGGCAGGGGGAGCTCTAACCAGCCCGCTTATCCCACGGGCTTAGTCCTGGTGATACCCTGGCGAGGACGCTGGGCAGTGGGCACTCAAGGCCTCGGCTGGTGACAGCCTGGGCGGCGCAGGCGCTCTGGATGAGTGTCGCGTGTTCTGGTAAAGCCTGAAGACGGTCCTGCACCGTGTCTCAGCACCTGCGCTCCCAGACACGTGCTCTGAGATCCCGAGCACGTGCGTGCCCAGAGGGGTCCTGAGGGGTCACAGCCACAGATACCTGCGTGGTGCGCACTGTGCCCGAGGACCCCAGGGAACACAGTGCTCCTGGCCAGTCTCCCAAATCACAGCCACCGGGAGGTCACCTGGCCCTGGTGCTGGCCAGCCATGGCTTCAGTGACCTCACCTGTCACAGCTTGTTCCCTGGGATGTCAGCCCACAAGAACAGGCATTCCTCAGTCTATTCTACTGCTGCTTCCCTCGAACCTACTTAAGTTAAGCTGGGGTCCTAAGGGGCCAAGGCATAGGCCTCCAGGGTGAGTGTGACACCCTAGAGTCAGTTGCCGCGCGGCCTGTGGGTTCACTCAGACATGCAGCAGAAACCACCTCCTGGCTGTCCTGCCCAGACAGGAAGGAGCAATTCAAGGTGATAGAAGAAAATATGGGGACCCTGACCTTGTATCGGGCCCAGGCCTGGACAGCATGGTGTGTGACCTGAGAGGGGTGAGTTGGAATAAAATAAACAAAGAAGGGACAAGAAACACGTTCCAAGAAAAAGGAACAGCACATGAGAAAGCTCTGAGGTCCCAAGCTTCAGGGAATAAATGGGAAGGATGAGCTGAGGGGGCAGGCAGGGGCCTCACAGGCAGGACCTTTACTGCTGAAGATCAGTGATTTGGGTCTCTTTCCTAGGAGAATTTTGAAACTCATAAGAGGCAGCATTGAATACTATTAAGAAGACATTCTGGAGACTTCCCTCATGGTTCACTGGCTAAGACTCCACACTTCCAGTGCAGGGGGCACAGGTTCAATCCCTGGTCGGGGAACTAAGATCCCGCATGCCAGGTGGCCCAGAAAACAACAAAAAAGAACAATGCTTGGCATGTCCAAAATTTTTTAAAAAAGAAAACACTCTGGAATCAGATAGTCCGAGTTCCAGCTCAAGCCCTGCCACTCGCTGTACTGTGTAAGCCCTGGGGTGAGGCACTCCATCCGTGTGCCTCAGTTTCCCCCTTGGAGTCCATAATCAGGGGTGTTTCTCCCCAGTCATAACACCCTGCTGTTAGGGAAGAATGTGTCTTGACGCTCAGGATTATCATTTCCTTCTTCATAGTTTTGCAGTCTACATATGCATCTCTAAATAATATAATCCATTTTGCCTGTTTGGGGATATAATGTGAATAGAATTATACAGTTTGTGCTCCTTTGTGTCTGGCATCTTTTGTTCAACATCGCATTTGTAGGATTTGCCCATGTGGTGGCTGTGACTCATTCATTTTCATGGCTGTGTATTTTTCCACAGTATGCATTGTTTATCCCTGGGACTGACATATTGAGAACAGTTGTACCCATAACCTGGGGCACTCATGTATGATTTCTCTAGGCTGTGATCCTGGAGAGAAAGTGCTTGGGTCATCAGTGAAGCCTGTCTTCAGGTTCAGTAACTATTACTAAAGTTTTCCAAAGTGATTGTACTAATTTACACACCTCACCAGCCTCACAGAGGGTTCTGGTTGCTCCACACCCTCCCCAGCCCTTGGCACTGTCAGACTTTGAAATGTTTACCAGTCTGGTGGGTGCTTAATATAAGGTTTCCTTTTTATCTTAATTTACTGAAATTTTATTGTTGTTGCTGTCGTTGTTATTGTGGCTCTGTGACATGTGGGATCTTCGTTCCCCAACCAGGGATCAGACCCACGTGCCCTGCGTTGGATGGACAGAGTCCTAACTACCGGACCACCAGGCACATCTCTAAATTTACTGAGCTTTAAAGAGTGAAGTTAAATGAAAACATCGACTTAAAAACTAACACAGATGGCATGTGGGACATGGCAGGAGCCCAGAGGTTTTGGAGATGTGGTGCTTAACTGGTGTTTCTGTTTCAGCCGACTCCACAGGAACCCACTCCCTCTACACGACGTACCAGGACTACGAGATCATGTTCCACGTCTCCACCCTGCTCCCGTACACCCCCAACAACAGGCAGCAGGTCAGTGGGGCCCAGGGTGGGGGCTCCAAGTGACTTCTGGTTGATGCACAGCTGGAACCCGAGGCAGCTTCCTTCCCCACGGCCTTTGGCTGGCTGCCCGCCCGGCACCGGCTCTCCTGGCACCTCGTGCAGCAGGTGGAGGCCTTCGGCCCTGGAGACCCTCTCTACCACAGTCTCATCGCCTGGGGGTTGGAGACTAGGTCAGGTGTCATTCTGTGTCACTTTTTTGTTCTGGCTTTTCCTTGGCCACCCTGCTACCCCAGCTACTCTCAAGGGTCTCTTGAGTCATCAGGTGTCCTGTGGGGAAAGACCCAAGTGAATCAGTCAACACTGTATTTTGACTGTAAGTGACAGAGTACAAATTAAATGAGCAAAAGCAAAAAATGAGATTTACCGAGTTATATAACTCTCAAGTATAGTTCCAATACTTTGGCCACCTGATACAAAGAGCTGACTCATTGAAAAGACCCTGATTCTGGGAAAGACCGAGGGCAGGAAGAGAAGGGAGCAACAGAGGATGAGATGGTTGGATGGCATCACTGACTCAATGGACATGAGTTTAAGCAAACTCTGGGAGATGGTGAAGGACAGGGAAGCCTGGGCATGCTGTAGTATATGGGGTCGCAAAGAGTCGGTTGGACACGACTGAGCGCCTGAAGAACAATTGTCAAGTACTGGGAGAGGGCTGGCTTTAGGTATGGCTGGATCCAGGGGCTCAGACAATGTCAGGAGTTCTTCCCGTTTCTCACCTCTGCTTGTATTCTTAGTGGTTGTATTCACAGATCTTTCCAAGAAGTGGGCACCTTACATCCCACCAGCTTAACTCCCTCAGGAGAAAGAGAGCTCTGCCTTGCAAGTGTCCCAGAAATGTTTCCGGGCTGAGTCTCATTGCACCACCCACTTGCCAGGCCCAGGACAGGGCTAGAAAGGGCTGATTGGCCAAACCTGAAGCATGTGCCCACCCCTAGAGAGGGCCAGTGGGAGGTGCTTTCCCAAAGGGGATAGACACGGCTGCCTGGAGGAGGAGGAGGTGCTAGGTGGGCACAACAGCTGCTGTGTGCCACCAGGGCCTCCTCTCTTGGACACGCCATGCATGTCCAGGAGCAGTTTCTCATGAACAGAAACCCCACAGGCTTTTGACGGTTTAGGAAGTGTGTGTATTTTTTCCTGTTGGTATGGGGTTTCCCAGGTGACTCAGTGGTAAAGAATACACCTGTCAGTGCAAGAAGCCTGGGTTCAATTCCTGGGTCAGGAAGATGGTCTGGAGTAAGAAGTAACAACCCACTCCAGTATTCTTGCCTGAAAAATCCCATGGACAGAGCACTTTGGCGGGCTACAGTCCGTGGGGTCACAAAGAGTCCGGCACAGCTGAGCACGCACACCACACCACCGCAGGTGACAGTGTACGGTCTACCAGCCAAAAATGGTCAGACATCAGTGATTTTTAGAACGTTCACCTAGTAGCAGCTGGAGGAGCATCTCTCTCTTTGGACCCGAGCTGCGTTCTCTGTCTGCCACTTCCTCACTGTCATCTCACCTCCCTGGGCCTCAGGTCCCTCCTCTGAAATGGGCAGAACAGTAGCATCCACATCTCAGGGTCGTTGGGCAAAGACCCTGCACTTGTGTGTGAAACCAGAGTTCCCGGCAGGGCCCAGCACGGGAGGTACACAGGAAGCAGCTGACCGTGCTCCCGGAGGCGTGGTGGGGAGGGCTTGGGTTGTGGGGTCACGCAGAAGTGGGTTCAGATCACAGCTCCCCCCTCCATGACCCTGGACTGAGGGCACGACGTTTAACCCCCGTGAACCTAACTTTTCTCATCAACAAAAGGAGGTCAGATGAATTAATCCCTCACAGGACTTGTGAAGGAGACGTGAGGTTACAGCTTTCACATGTGGGTGGATGACGCCTGCTTCAGGGCTGGTCACAATAAATGGGCACTTCAGCAGTTGAGTTTGGTCCTGTGTATAAAACACAGAGAGCTACCAGTCCGGCAGGGTGCGTTGTGCCACTACGTGCGACCAGATTTCACACTCCCGGCCACCTCACATAGAGTTGCACGCGACCTCCCTATCAGCGGGAATTCCTAACGGTTATATGAAGACTAAACTTCTATACCTGAGAACAATGTGGGACTTCCCTGGACATCCAGTGATTAAGACTCTGCACTTCCACTGCAGGGGACATGGGTTCGATCCCTGGCTGGGAAACTAAATCCCACATGCCCACACGGTGTGGCCAAAAAAAAAAAAAAAAGAACAATGTAATTTTAGCAAGGAAGTAAAATGCCAAGAGTACATCATCGCCTTTAAAGATGACAGTTTTTCTCAGAGGCCATAACAGGCAGGGGGGACATGACGGGGTTCCTGTGGGCTGATCTGAGGCTATCACCCCAACCTTCTCAACTCAGGTAGCCAGAGATGGGCTCTGCCAGTGTCCGTGCATGTGACCTTGAGCAAGTCAAAAGCTGCCAGACTGTGCTGTCCTCCAGCTGAGATTTATTGAGCACCTGCTGTGTGCCAGGCCCTGCTCTGGGCACTGAGGATAAAGCACCTGGCCGTGAACAAAGCAGACAAAACCCTTGTCCTCCAGGAGGTGCCACGTTAGTGGGAAAAGACAGAAGCAAAAGGAAGAGGGGCAGCCGCTTGTTAAGATGAGTGTGGACGAGTAACACACTGTTACTTAAGTAACAAGGGCAGGAGAGCAGAGGGGGTGCAATCATGGGTAAGACAGACAGGCAGGGCCTTGTGGGAGGGTGGCGTTTCAGCCCAGACCTGAAGGAGGGCAGGCGGGATAGAGTCACGTGGGGATCTGGGGGAAGAAGTTCCAGGCCGTAGGATGGTCCACAGGAGCCTCAGGGAAGGAAAGGTTTCTGATTCATTCAAGGAGCAGCAGGAGGCTGGTGTGGCTGGGGCAGAGGGGGAGCGTGGCAGGAGCCAGCAGAGAGGTGACGGGGCAGGTCATGAACCTGAGCCTACCCTGACGTTTTCGTCTCCCCACCATCAGCTGCTGAGGAAGAGGCACATAGGCAACGACATCGTGACCATCATCTTCCAGGAGCCCGGGGCGCTGCCGTTCACCCCCAAGAACATCCGCTCCCACTTTCAGCACGTCTTCATCATTGTCCGGGCCCACAACCCCTGCACTGATAACGTCTGCTACAGGTACGCACCCCGCCCCTGCATGCACAGGAAGTCAGGAAAGCTGGTTTCCAGCGTCCAGGGAGCGTGGGGGTGGGAGAGGGAGGGCACAGCTGGCCCAGGCAGGCCGCCTCCCACGATTCTTGTCCATGCTTCAGTAGGGGAGCTCTACTCACTCATTCCTACACCTCCTGAGGGAGTGGTTCTTAACCAGAAAGGGGCATGCCATCCCAGTTTCGGCAAAGAAACCATCAGGAATTTGTTTTTGCCTGGAGTCTTTTGGTTGCAAGTGACAGAAAACCCACCTCAAAAAGGCAGCCACAGGGCTTCCCTGGCAGTCCAGTGGTTAAGACTGTGCGCTTCCAGTGCAGGGGGCACAGGTTCGATCCCTGGTCGGGGAACTGGGATCCCACATGCCTCGTGGTGCGTGGAAAGAACATAAATAAGTGAAGAGGCAGTCTTACATGCTGGCTATCATAAATGACACAGTCAGGCCCACCTGGAGGTGTTCCACTTCCCTGTACATCATTTCATTTGCTGGCAGCTCCAAGCTTAGCATCTTGCCAGCTGCAGACCCAGCAGAAAGAGAGCCTGCCTTTCCCAGGAGAAGAAGCCCCAGAACCGAGGCTCACTGACCCACGTGGGGTCACGTGCCCATCCCAGAGCAAGACTAGCACGTGGGTGCGTGGCTGAGAGGCACCAGAGTGTGGCCCAAAGGAAGACCAGAAGATGCGAGGATGGAGGCAGGGTAGACAGCGGTGGCCCCCTCGGGAGGCAGAGCTGAGGGTTCTTAATTTGAAGATCAATAAGTGACAAAAGGGACTTCCCCGGTAGTCTAGTGGCTAAGGTTCCACGGTCCCAGTGCAGGGGCCCTGGGTTCAATCCCTGGTCAGGGAACTGGTTCACTCATACCACAACAAAGACCCAGTGCAGGCAAATAAATAAATATATTAAATAATACTGTGTTACAAACTTCAGTCCCATTCAGTGTCTTCCCCAAGTACCAGTCTCACCAGAGGACATGGCCAGCCCCCACAGGACAAATGCAAAGTGCTCTGGGTGTGGGGTGAGGAGAGTGCTGTGGTTCTTGAAAACCAACCCATCAATAACCTGGGCCCAGGGCCAAGGTCTACATTGGTCCCTGGTCAGCATCGCAGACACCAGGGCCTGGGCTTAGGAGTGTTAGTTTACATTTAAAGGACAAAAAAAAAAGTTTGAAATTAGATACAAAAGGTAAAATTTTTTTAAGTTAAAGGTCAAAATTCGCCTTTCATCTCTAAGTCCTCACCATCCCATTGCCTTCACAGAGGCAACTGCTCTTAGCACTTTCCTGATAACCTAGGCCCATTCAGTCAAATGTGTGCAAGTATTCCTTTTCCACCCTTTTAATACAGGTAGTATCATATCCCATACACTATTCTGCATCCTGTATTTTTTCACTCAGTAGCCTTTGAGAACTTTGCACACCAGTCTATAAAGTGTTTTTCCCTTCTTTATGACTGCGTATTATTCCATCACATAGATGCCTAAGAATCTCCCCCTATCCCTTAGTGATGGGTATTGGGGTTGTTTCCTGTCACCTATTACTACATTCCCCCTTGCAGTGCTATTATTAACACATTCCCTCCACATAGTTTTGTGAGGGAGGGGCAGTTGTTTGTTTATTTTTGGCCATGCTGTGCTACTTGTGAGATCTTAGTTCCCTGACCAGGGATTGAACCCAGGCCCTGGGCAGTGAAAGCACTGAGTCTTAACCAGTGGACCTCACAGGAGTTCCCCATAACCTAGTTTAGACGCTCATGGCACACGTGTCCAGATACACAGCTGGGATAGGTGAGGTTCTCAGCATGGAGTTACTGGGCCAAACAGTATGTGCATAGGTGCCCTGGGTGGACTCTTTGGAAGTGCCAAGAACCTACCAGTTTCTTCTCATTTGACTCATTTGAAAAGACCCTGATGCTGGGAAAGATTGAAGGTGGAAGAAGAAGGGGACGACAGAGGATGAGATGGTTGGATGGCATCACCAACTCAATGGACATGAGTTTGAGTAAACTCAGGGAGTTGGTGAAGGGAGGCTTGGAGTGCTGCAGTCCATGGGGTCGCAAAGTCAGACATGACTGAGCAACTGAACTGAACTCACCAGCTTCTTCTCTGGGCCAGATATGTGAGAGGATGGAGGGGGATTCCAATATGCAGGAAGTGCTGTGGACCACCAGGCTGGATGTGTTGCCGCTGGGAGCTAGCACACCAGGTGGAAGGCCTGCGGCCCCTTCCCCCACCCATTGCTAGTTCCCAGGACAGAGCACCAGCTCAGAGGGCTTGTGCCTCCAGGCTCCCTGTAGGCCTGAGGTTACAAAGATAGAGTTGTTCTTGAACATGCACACACATGTGCACACACACACCCTTATAGCACATCAGAGGTAAGAGGCTGCTGGGTAAGCCCTTCTCCCCTTTCTCCTAACCATGAGCTCCCCTCTCCTACCTGGCTTATCACAGGAGACTGCGGCCGGCCTCCCCGCTTTCCAGGCCAGCCTTCATGTGGTTTCCAGAGGGATTTCTTTTTGTTCTGACGCACCAAGCTTTCTTGTTTTTTTTTTTTTTTTTGCAATTCAAAATATTTTCATTATGCAACATTTCAAACGTTCTGAAAAGTACAGAGAATAACAGACACCCGTGTGCCCACCACCAGATCTCACAGATGTTAACATTTTGCCGTCTTTGCTTCAGCTCTCGCTTTAATTTTGAAGAAAGAAAATGTTAGAGATGCAACCAAACTGCCCCCTCCCACAACCCCTTTTCTCCCCTCCCCCACACACAGCTGTTCTCTGGACAGACTTTCCCCTGTCCCCTCTTCTCCCCATGACCCCAGACACATTTCTGTCATAGAACTTATCACACTGTAAGAACTAAGTTTTTGGTTTTGTTTTATTTTTTAAGATTTATTTGTTTTATTTTTTGGCTGTAATGGATCTTTGTTACTGCACACGAGCTTTCTCTAACTGTGGTGAGCGGGAGCTACTCTCTAGCTGCAGTGCACGGGCTTCTCATTGTCGTGACTTCTCTTGTTGCAGAACATGGGCTCTAAGGGCTTGGGCTTCAGTAGTTGCTGCTTTGAGGCTCTAGAGCACTGGCTCAGTAGTTGGGGCACACAGGCTTAGTTGCTCCAGGGCAACTAAGAGAGATCTTCCCAGGGAGATCTTCCCAGACCAGGGATCGAACCGGTGTCCCCTCCATCGCAAGGCAGATTCGTAACTAGACCACCAGGGAAGCCCCAGGAACAAACTGTTGATGTGGCTGTTGCCTCCCTCGAGGGTCACGGCACGTCGCACTTGCCTTCATATATCTGTGCTGGGCAACCTTGTTATGTAAAGGACCCCAGAGAGGCCTTGGCAACCAGGCAGATGCCTGACCCAAACATTGTAGGTCCTGGGAAAATAGCTGTTGAATAAATGATTGTGAGTGTTCTAGAAATACTTACTGAGCTCCAGTGACCAGGTGACCCAGTGGTCACACCATCTCCTGGCTGTCTAACACGGTACCACCTTTTCCCACTTCATGTGCTCACTTACTGAATGGCACACCAGCACCCCCACAGCCTGTGGGCTGTGAACACCCCGTTCCTCCTGCTGGGGAAATGAGGACCCAGCCGTTCTGATTGTCCAGAAACCTTCAGTAGCTTGCAGTTCCACGATTCTTAAAATCATGAGTCAGGACTGTGGGAGAAGCCCGAATCTGTCACTATGAGCAGTCTCGTCCTGAATGAAGAAGTTGCAGAGCTAGTCACAGCTGTAAAACCCAATCTGAAGGCACCATTAATTAGAGTGGAGAGACTGGCAAGGTCATCTTACACATCCGCTGGCCTGGAGGCAAGGCCACCCCCACAGGGTTTCCCACAGAAGAAAACCTGCCTGGTTTGTGTGGCCTTTGAAGGACCTCTCCCCCGGGAAATGCCTTTTTCTGTCAGACCTACACGTTGGCAGGAACCTGTTTCTTCATGGTCTGTCCGTTCAAGTCTAAATCATGACTGTAATCAGTACTGAATACCTGTGCCAGCCCTGGGGCATCTGCAAAGCCCAGGGTGGCACCTGCCCTTACACTTTCCCGGGATGTGGTGGTCTCACTGAACAGGGAGCCAGGGAGCCAGGGAGCACGGGGCCTGGCCCTCCTGGGTCTGCAGGAGCTCCCTCCACGGTCTCTGCACACGCTCTGGCCCCTTCCCTCCCTTTCTTCACGGGGCAGCCACGGTGATCCTTGCAGATGGTTCGTCTGGCACCTGTGTTCATCAGGGACCCACAGGGAGCAGGTGCCCCCCACTCAGGGTTTTGGTTTTGTTGTGTTTTACTCTACTTGGCTGTGTCAGGGCTTGGTTGCAGCACACGTGGTCTCCGTTGCCTCACGGGGGATCTTTGATTACAGTGCGTGAACGCTCCAGTTGGGGCGCACGGGCGCAGTAGTGATGGGCTTAGTTGCTCCTTGGTTGTGGGATCTTAGTTCCCCAACCAGGGATCAAACTCGTGTCCCCTGCATTGCGAGGCAGATTCTTAACCAGTGGACCACAAGGGAAGTCCCCCACTCAGGGTTTTAACTGAGGGATTAATGAACAGGCTGATAGGTGTGGGTAGGGCTTCCCTGGTGGCTCAGACGGTAAAGACTCTGCCTGCAATGCAGGGGTTCTATCCCTGAGTCAGGAAGACACCCTGGAGGAGGGCATGGCAACCCACTCCATTCTCACCTGGAGAATCCCATGGACAGAAGAGGCTATGACAGCTACACTCAGTGGGGTCACAACGAGTCTGACAGGACTGAGCAGCTTTCACTAACAGGTGTGGGTAGGTTAAAGGAACCAGTATAGGAAAGTGAGGCATCCAGGAACCAGCGACAGCAAGGAGCCATTACCCACCACGAGGGATGAGGTCAGAGGGCATGGGAGACATTTCTGGAAACCAGGGAGAAGGATGGCTCTGGGAGGGGGGCCACCCCTCAGAAGCTGTGGCTGTTGAGCAAAAGACCAAGGACTACAGCCACTGTCCTAGCTCAACAGGCAGGCAGTGCAGAGAAATAAAGACTCCACCCTCTCTCCTCTCCCCTCCCCTGTATCCTGGCCGGGGGAACTGGCCAGGTGACACAGCCTGTGGAGACCCACCTTCCGGGGCGCTGGAAGGGGCCGAAAATGGCAGAGACTGGATCTGGGGATGCAGACGGTGAATAGCTGGTCCAGATGGTCGAAATGGGTGCTGGTTTCCACAATCAGGATGCAGAATGCTTGCTCACTGTCAAGGCGCTGCCGGGCCTGGTCCCTGGTGACCTCACCAGCCTTCCACCCTTTACTCTCTGGGCTCTGGTGCGCCAGCCTCATCTCACCCTGCGTGTGCTGTTTCCTGTTGGGTCTTACACCTCCCCTGCCCGTTGCCTGCAGCACCCTCCCCTCCGTTCTCCCTTGGGCTCCTACTCAGCCTCAGATCCCAGCTTAATTTCTCTTCCTCATCGTGCCACACCCCGAACACTAACTCCCCCGGGCCCAGGGAGGGGGCCATCCCGGAAGTGCTGGTCAGACACGCGCCCTGGTCAAGTTGGGTGGAGGGCCAGGAGTCAAAACCTAAACAGGCCTTACACTGTGGTTAGGTTTCATGAATAGGTTTTCATCAAGAATCTCATTACTTTAAAAATTGTCTTACAGTATGTAGTCTCTCCCCAACACCATAATCACAAGCTGACATTTTTATAGAAGGTGAATGCAGTACTCTTTAAGAGAAAGCTTCTTTTTAGTACCTCATACTGTTTTTTAATTGTCATTGTGTAAACAGCATAACTCACGCATGGTATCTCCCGAGGCTTTTTTTTTTTTCTTCTTAATTGGCTACATGACGCAGCATGTGAAGTCTTAGTTCCCCGACCAGGGATTGAACCCATGCATTAGAAGCGCAGTCGTAACCCCTGGACTGCCAGGGAAGTCCCTGGAGCCTCTTTAAGTTAAATGTCTTCCCCTGCTCCCTGGGTGCTCACTCTGGCAGCTGCGATAGCCTTTTTGCCTGATTTTTTAAATCATCTGCCCTGTAGCCACTGAGTCTCAAGCTGGTCATTACAGCATCGTAACTGAGATTCATCAGATATGAACCTGACTTAGCAGCCAGTCTCCTACCTCCCAGCTCAAGGCTGCCTCCACCTGGGAGCCTCGGTGGATAGGGAGCCTGTGTCCCTCTCCTCTGTTTCTCCGGCTTGCACTTCCCCTCCCCCAGGCTCACTGCCAGTTTCTGACCTGTCCAGGGTGGGAGCACAAAGAGGAAACAGGAAGCGGGAAATTATCACTGGAGCTGTGGTGACAGCTGCTGCAGGGACTCTCGAGTGCCTTTCTTTCTGCCAGCTAAATAATTTCTGGACTCTGGGCTTTTCGGGGGCTCCCTGCCCTCCTTCCAGAAATCCCAGGCAGGAGCAGCCCCCAGTCTCCTTCCAAATGTAAGGGTCACTGAGGAGGCCCCTATTCAGGGAGGGAATGGAGATGACAGGCCCACTTTCTCCGTGGATTTTCCTCCCAATAAGATTCTCCCTTTCTAGTTTGCATCATGGGGGAGGAGATTCAGGAGTTTGGGGGAGAAGGTTTTTAGATCATTTCTTTTATACCTTCTTATTCAGTTGCTGTATGATTTCTGTCCTAATGGAAGCTCAGTTAAAACCAAAGTAGGGGACTTCCCTTGTGGTCCCGTGGTTAAGACTTCGCCTTCCAGTGCAGGGGGGCGGGTTCGACCCCCTGGTCAGGGAGCTAAGATCTCACATGCTTCACAGCCAAAAGACCAAGACATAAAACAGAAGCAATATTGTAACAAATTTAATAAAGATTTTTTAAATGGTTCGCATCAAAAAATCTTTAAAAAACAAATAACCTTTGTAGAGATGATTTACAAAGCATGTTCATGTTATGCAAGTGTCTGAAAGAAGTAAATCACAGAATGTTCCATATCAGTCTGATTTTGCTATAGTAACAGTGCTTAACGAACCACCCCGAAAGTCAGAGGCTCACAGACATTATCATTTCTTCTTGGCTTACTCATCCGCAGGTTGGCTGAGGCCTGGCTGGCCCTGGCTGCATGTCTGCTCCAGGCACCCTCATTCTCCTGGACCAGTAGACCCCAGAGCATGTTCACCTCATGGTGAGGGCAGGTACATAGGAGGCAGGCCTGGCGCACATGCACATGTGTGCCATTGCTCGAATGCCATTAGCCAAGTCAAATCTCATGACCAAGCTTAGGATCAACAGGGAGAGGATGTACCTGTCCATAAAGGTAGAGAGGAAGGGATGAATCTTTGCAAAACTATACTTTACCACAAGCCTGTATGTATGTAAAACAAGAATAACTGAAGTTGAACAGTGCTAGCAAAATTATCCTTTGAATATCAGTGGATGTCGTAACATCTGCTGCATAGGAAGTAAAAACACATTTGTGTGCCCTAAGACTTTCTCCAGTTTCCAGTCTAGTCAGCTGGCAACTTATTAGATGTAGACTTCCTTTCTTAGAAAGGAAACTCCTCTTTTTGATTGTGTATTTTCTTTCTAAAGGGACTCTCAAGTGCCTTTCTTTCTACCATCTAAATAATTTCTCCCTCCTCAGTATGGCAGTGACCCGATCCAAAGACGCTCCTCCTTTCGGCCCCCCGATCCCCAGTGGAACCACATTCCGAAAATCTGACGTCTTCAGAGACTTCTTGCTGGCCAAGGTGATTAATGCCGAGAACGCTGCGCACAAGTCTGACAAGTTCCACACCATGGCCACCAGGACCCGCCAGGAGTACCTCAAGGACCTGGCGGAAAACTGTGTCTCCAACACACCCATTGACTCCACCGGCAAGTTCAACCTCATCTCCCTGACCTCCAAGAAGAAGGAGAAGACAAAAGCCCGGGCAGGTGCCGAGCAGCACAGCGCCGGGGCCATCGCCTGGAGGGTGGCGGCTGAGGACTACGCGCAGGGGGTAGAGATAGACTGCATTTTGGGAATTTCCAACGAGTTTGTGGTGCTGCTAGACCTACGCACTAAGGAAGTGGTGTTCAACTGCTACTGTGGGGATGTCATCGGCTGGACCCCAGACTCCTCGACAATCAAAATCTTCTACGGGCGAGGGGACCACATCTTCCTCAAGGCCTCTGAGGGTTCTGTGGAGGACATAAGAGAAATTGTCCAGAGACTGAAGGTAAGGGAGAGAGCCCCTCAAGGTGCAGCAGTTCTGTGGTCTGGCAAAGGCCTTAGGAACCACTGAAGTGCCTCCCTGAGCCCAGTCAGTTGGGCCAGGACACTCATCGGCCCCAAGAGAATCAGAATTGCCACTTTACACACCAGGGGTCTAGTGGGTTCTGCAGCCTGGGTTCTCCCTAGGGAACGCTTGGGCCAAAGATCTGAGGCTGTCCATGTCATAACCTTGAGAGGACAAAAGGCTTCCTTACTCACTCTAGATGTTTAAACTCACGTTAAAAATGTAAGGATACTTTCCAGAAGAATCAAAACATTGGATTGGCCAAAAAGTTCGTTTGGGTTTTTCTGTACCTTCTGACAAAACACCGAATGAACTTTTTGACCAACTCAACAGAATGGAAGACTTCCATACCTTTAAAATACAGGGGTGGAAGCAGGATATTGGGGGTGGGGGTGTAAAAAAAACACAAGAAAAAAACCCAAAATTATGTGCAGGAATAATTCCACATAAGTAGTCACAATAAATGTAAGTGATTTAACATTCTCTGTTAAAGAACAGAGACTCGCAGTCTAGATTGAAAAATCTTACCCTAACCTCTTGGCACCTCAGGCTCAGACAGCTGCCAAACCAAAGGTAGCAGATTGGTTTCAAGTCAGATGACAGTTTAGTTGGTAATGGTTGTTGGAAGCGTTGGGCTAAGAAGTATTAAGGCTCCTCAGAGCCCTGGGTGAAGGAACGCTGTGGTCAGTGATTGGCTCTCAGTGGGTTTAACAGAATGTCAGGCATGAAATAGAGAAGGCAGTATATCATGGGAGTTAACAACACAAGTTCTCAAGTCAGAAGGCTTGGCTTCAAGTCCCAGCACTGCCACATGCCAGCTGTGTCACCTCACCATGTTACTTAAGCACTGGGTGACTCAGTTTTCCCGTCTGAAAAATGGGAACCGTGATCATCCTACATCATATGACAGTTTTAAGGACTGGATGAGTTATGTTGCCCAGGCAAACTGGCCTGACTTAGGAGGCTGTGATCTCCAGAGGCCAGTACCACAGCCAGTTCTCTTCACCCTTCTCGGCTTTTGCACTCATTCTTTGAGTTCAGGTGGGATCGGTAAAGACTAGCTTTCAGCTTCCCTGACTTCAAACTTCATGCCCCACCTTAAACTACAGCAACAGCCAGTGTGTAGATTTCCCATTAGGATGTGAGGTCTGTGAACAAGGGCCTCTGTTTTGCCCACTTGCTTATGGTGGTTATTAGATGCTAATTAGTCGATTAGCTGAATAAGATGATTGACCCCTGATTGTGTGCTCATGAGCGATGATCTCACAGCCCTCCACCCACCCTGTGGAATGTAGGCACTGTTTTTATCCCCATTGGACCCATGAGGAATATGCGGCTCAGAGAGGTCACACAGCCAGTAGGTGGCAGACTGGGATCTGAATCCAGATTTTTCTGACTCCAAAACCTACTTGTGCCCACACTTGAGACTAACGACTAACTGCTTACTCAACTAACTGCAACTCAACATGTGAAAGTCAACATATCTCAGAACAAGCTCCTGATTTCATTCTGCTTGCCTCCCGGGGTTCTCCTGTCTCATCAGAGAACAGGCCCATCGCATGCGTGGAATCGTAAGCCTCAGCACCAGCCTCAGTCCTCTGTCTCTCATACCGACGTCCAGCCTATCGGCTCCACCCCCCGGAGGCAGACTCTGCTATCCCTGCCCCTCCTGGTCTGTCCAGTAGCCTCCTCGCTGGTCTCCTTTGTCTCCTTGCTTGCTCCCCTGGGGTCTGTTCTCGGGAAGGTTGTCACAGGGATCTGACCCTGCTCTGCTCAAACACCTCAGCTCATCCTAGGTAAAAGCCCAGTTCCTTATGGTGGCCCGTGAGGCCCCACATGGCCTGGCTGGCTGTCACTCTTGTCTCCTTGTTACTCTCTCTGCTCCAGGAACACAGACTTCTATGTCCAGAGTGGGCTCGTCGGGCAGTCAGCCTCAGGGCCTTTGCACTGCCTGTGCCCTCTCAGCGGAACACATTCTTCATCCCCACATGCCTCCCTCCCCTTCTACATGTGTTTATTCAAAGGTCACCTATCAGTGAGGCCTTGTTATCCAGAATTGTAAAAACCCGCTCCACACCCTGGCCTTGAGCTTATCCCGCTCACTGTCCCTGCTTTAACTTCCACAGCAGCACCTGCCACCGTCTGAGGTGTGTTTTTACATGTCTGCTGCGTCCTCAGCGCCTGGGCCAGTGTCTGACATGCAGCAGACACTCAGTGACCATGGACTGCGTGCACGCATGCGTGCTGTCTGTAGTGACAGCAGGAGTGGCCACTCACAGGGGGCCAGCCGTCTGACTCCTTGCAGCCTTGCACAGCCTTGCATTTCTTCTTCCCAAAACCCAGTGAGGGAGATACTATTATTAACTCAGTTCACGGGACACAAGGGTGATGACTTCAAAGGGAAGAAGCGTTTTGACTCCCAAAGCGGAGGCCATGGTCTGGGATGAAGCCAGTCATGAGTTTCTCTTTTGAGGCAATAAACTGTAGGCTTTCCTTTCAGACAAATTTGTTTTAACTTTTTAATCATGGAAAATTTCAAACAGACACAAAAGTAGAGAAACTCACATTGTGAACCCCTAGTCTTATCACCAGCTTCCGTAGTTATCAGCCTGGGGCCCATCTTGTTTCTCCCTTTCCCTCTCTCTCTTCCCTTCCGCTGATAATTTTGAAACAAATCCTAGACATCCTGTCATTTCATCAGTAAATGTGTAAATATTTATCTCTAGAAAATACAGCTTCTGAAAAATAACTGTTTTGCCTATTATATATAAAAAAACAAATAGTAATTCCTTATTGACTTGTAAACATGTTGGGCCATGAAATCAATTACTGGATCTCAGCAGGCAGTTTTCAAAGACAGGGTAGAAAAGAATGACGCACTGAGGAGGCGCTTGGTCTCGTGGAGCCTTGTCCCAGTTTCACATGTTTCCTCACCTCCCAAATTCTCACCATCCAGACTAGCCAGGAACAGATGTGTTTACATCTTCAGGTAAGTCCTTCACCATCCACACTCGTTTCTTGCTGCCCACACTCGGGAACGTCTGTGTGGATTGCAAAGATTATTTTTGTGTGTGTGGATACATGTGTAAATGTATGACTGCACAGCGTGGCTTGTGACATAAGATTCTTACTGTGAGCTCTAACGAGTACATCAGATAGCATCGTTTCTACCCAGGGAATGACTTCTCACAGGAGATGTCAACCATTACACAGATGCTTTCCTTAAGGCAGTTTTTAGGCAGGCAGATCTTGATGTAACTTGGTTAACAGCTCCGGCTTATTAAGTTAATCTTTTTATTCCAAGAGGAGGAGGGAATCCCTCAGGATATGCTGAAGCTCTAGGTGTTCTGTTCAGTGGCTTATCCTATCTATGGTCATACGTTAGCATGGCGGAAGTCTCCCACAAGAAGCAGGGAATAAATCAGAGAGAAGGCCCTCCCTGTATGGTCTGCTTGGCTTCAGGATGGGGGACAGTCTGAGGCGGAGGTTCGAAAGGGGTTTTTGCCTTACAGAATAAGGTCCTGGAGTAAAGAATATGGCGCCGAGCCCCCAGCCTAGAAAAACTCACAGGGTCTCTGGTCTCTGGCTTCTCCAGCTAACTCTGGTTACAGTCACCGTATCCATCAGGGCTTCAGACAGCAAAGGTTTATCTCACTCATGCCATGTGTCCATCTCAGGTTGAGCTGGAGTCCGGGAACTCACAGACCCTAGCTGACCAAACAGGCGCTCTCTGGAATAATCCTAGTGGCTGTGGCAGAGGGAAAAGGCTTGAAGATGGTCTCGAATTAGCAATGAAATGCCCCAGCCCAGAGTATGCCAATCCCATTCACAACTCATTGGCCAAAACAAGTCTTGTGCATGCATGCTAAATTGCTTCAGTCACGTCTGACTCTTTGTGACCCCGTGGACTGTAGCCCTCCAGGCTCCTCTGTCCATGGGATTCTCCAGGCAAGAATACTGGAGTGGGGTGCTATTTCCTTCTCCAGGGGATCTCCGTAACCCAGGGATCAAACCCGAGTCTCTTATGTCTCTTGCATTGGCAGGCAGATTCTTTATCACTAGTGCCACCTGGAAAGCCCAAAACAAGTTCCAGAGACCACCAACCATAGAGAGGGTGGGAGGGGGCATGTGGAGAACACGACTCATGATCACTGCCTCTGTATGAGGTGTCCATGTTTCTCCACGAGTCAGGAGCCCAGGCTCCTGTACCCTGACATCACTAGGAAGGTGGGGGGGGGGGGGTCTTTGGCCTCAAAAGGGCAGAATCTCCCCCCAAGAGCTGCCTCCGTTCCCCCTGAGCAGCTTGTGAAACTGGACCCTGCGTGTGGCCCACAGGTGATGACCAACGGCTGGGAGACAGTGGACATGACCCTGCGGCGGAACGGGCTGGGGCAGCTGGGCTTCCACGTGAAGTATGACGGCACCGTGGCCGAGGTGGAGGATTATGGGTTTGCCTGGCAGGCTGGCCTACGGCAGGGCAGCCGGCTGGTGGAGATCTGCAAGGTGGCCGTGGTCACACTGACCCACGACCAGATGATCGACCTGCTACGCACCTCTGTCACCGTCAAGGTGGTCATCATCCCTCCTTTCGACGATGGCACACCCCGGAGGTAAGTCTGTCCCCCGCCCCGGAGAGGTCGGCAGCTCCCTGGGCACTGGCCCTTGGGACCCTTCCTCAGCAGGTGGTGATAATGGTGTCAGGGTCCAGGTCAGCATCTGTGGAACCCCTCCTGCAGGCGGTCATGGTCTAAGCTCTGCATGTGCGTGCTGTCCCTTCCGGCCCCGTGAGGTGGGCACCCTCCTTAGTCACACATAGCGTTCAAGTCCTTCCCTGAGGGAGTTCCCTGGCGGTCCAGTGCTTAAGACTGCTTCCACTGCAGGGGGCTTGGGGTTTGATCCCTACTTGGGTACCTGAGATCCCACATACCTCGAGGCATAGCCAAAAATAGTGGGAAAAAAGACCTTGCCTGAAGGTACAATGTACTTCATCATTTGTTCAGCACATATTTATTGAGCACGTACTGTGTACACACTCCATTTGAAGTGTTGAGTAGGATTTAGCAGTGAACAAGATAAAAGCACCCATTCCCTTGGAGTTTGTTTCCTGACAGGCAGTCGTTAAATAGGTATGTAACACAGGACAGTGAAGAGCTCTGAGGAGAAAGAGCAAGGTCATAGAACGGGCTAACAGGTGGTCAGGGGAGGCTCCTTGGTGGAGGCCGCCATGTGGTTTTCCAGGTCAGCAGCACCCAGACCATGGACAGGCCCAGGCAGGGTCTGCAAAGTGTCAGCGTCTGTAGAGGGGAGGGTTCCTGCAGCTCAGGGAGCGTGGTGTGGAACCCGGTGAGCAAGGCTGGGCGTGGGGGCAGACTGGGGCCCTTCCTGGACACAGCGCCGAGCTTCGAATTTGTTCACTGGGAAGCCAGTGCAGGATTTGTTTCTTCTTGTTTTGTTTTAATGGGATATTTCAAACATTTTTCTCTAGTATTACTTATTTGACAGCATCGGGTCTTAGTTGCCGCACAGGGCATGTTTGTTGTGGCGCGTGGGCTTAGTCGCTCCCTGGCTTATGGGATCTTAGTTCCCCGACCAAGGGTCGAACCTGCATCCCCTGCCTTGGGAAGGCAGATTCTTGACCCCGGACCACCGGGGAAGTCCCATATTTCAAGCATATTAATAGCATGCTGAGTCCCCTGTTTCAACATTTGTCAACGTGTGGCCAGTTCTTACTTTGTTTCTTTTTAATCCCATATCTCTCCACCTTAGATTATTTGAAGCAGTGTCACTCCTTCGATTATATCTCTACTCAGTCAGGACCTTTAAAAAATTTAACAGACTGCCTCAACTCCCCCGTCCATCTTTAACTTCTTTTGTACCAGAGAGAGATTTTTAAAAAGCAGTTGCTCTGTTCATCAGGCTCTTCCTGTGGCATTTGGTTGATGAATCTTTTTTTAAAAAATCTTATTTTTTTTTTCTTATGGTTTGTTTTGGGAGGAAACCGGGCCACTTGTTTTTCAGAGTTTCCCGCTTCCTGGATTTAGCTGCTTGCATTCTCCTGGTGTCCTTTAATCTGTTCCTCTAGCACATGTATTTCCCACAAACTGGAGTTCGGCATAGAATCTTTATTGGATTCTGGTTGAGTTTCCTTTTGTTTTTTTTTTCTTAAGATTTTTTTGATGTGGACCATTTTAAAGCCTTCATTGGATTTGTTACAATATTATTTCCGGTTTATGTTTTGGTTCCTTGGCTGTGAGGCATGTGGGATCTTAGTTCCTCAACCAGGGATCGAACCCACCTTCCCTGCCTTGGAAAGCGAAGTCTTAACTGCCAGTGAGGTCCCTGAACTTGTCTTGGTCACAGCACTTCCCAGGTGTGCACCCATCAGGAGGCGCCACATGTCTGGCTGTCCCTGTGTGAGTGATACTAGGGGTGGTCAGAAGGTTCCGAGGGTGGCAGCCTGACCCTAAATGCTATACATTTCCCCTCAGCTCTCAGCAGCCATTTGTGATCCTTGTCTGGATCCCCTGTGTCATGACAGGTCACACTCAAGTGATTTCCTCAGTTCTGTCCTTCTTTATTTTTTAAAAAAAGTATTTATCTATCTATGTGCTGCGTCTTCGTTGCTGCACACCAGGTTTCCCTAATTGCCATGAGCGGGGGCTGTTCTCTAGTTGCAGTGCATAGGCTTCTCATCGCACTGGCTTCCCTTGTCGCAGAGCACAGGCTCCAGGGCACGCGAGCTTCAGTAGTTGCTGCTCCTGGGCTCTAGAGTACAGCGTCAATATGGGGCTCACGGGCTTAGTTGCCCCTCAGCACGTTAGATCGTCTCAGACCAGGGATTGAACCCATGTCCCCTGCCTTGGCAGGCGGATTCTTAACCACCGGTCCACCAAGGAAATCCTTTCTTCATTTATTGGCTGGAATTCTTCCAAAAAGAACATTCCTTCAGCAAGCATTTGATTCCTCTCAGATATAATCTGTACAGGGAAGCCAGGATAGATGTAATTCTGAGAAGAATGAATTGGTACCCTAGCAACCTCCAGCAATGACTTAGAAACAATGGTTCTAGAATCACTACATCTCAAGTGCCGGAAGCACAGCTGCACGGAGGACAGTCCGGGCCTGGGCTGATGAATGGATTGGGGAAGACAACCAATAAGAAAGTAAGCCAGTGAGATGGTTCACATAGTCCAAGCGGTAATCACTGGGCATATTGGGAAGGCAGACCTGCAGGGAGGTTGCCTACGTTTGAGTCCAAGCTCCTCGTCTTATTAACTGTGACCCTGGGTGAAGGTCCCTGCCACTCTGTGCCTGTTTCCTCATTTATAAAACAGGGACGTTAATGGAGCTTTTGCCCAGAGGTGGCTGTGAGGTTGGAGGAGGGGAGGCCCACAGCACACAGGACAGGACTTGGCCTGTAGGAGGCACTCAGAGGACACCAGCTGTGAGGTCCTGGGTGTGAGGCACATTAAGGGCCGGACCTGACGTTGGACTCGGGGGTCAGGGCAGGCCTGAGGGTGGGAAGGAACCAAGAGACAGGCCCCATGGGAAGGGGAGGGTAAGAACAAGAGGCCCTTGGGTTGTTGACGGACCAGAAGGAGGGTCATGTGGCTGGAACAGGCGAGCCAAGAGAAAGGCACGCAATGAGGGGATACCGAGAGCTTATACGCATGACCTCCCAAGGCTGGTGTGATCCCTGGTTTACAGATCAGAAAACTGATAGCCAGAGTGGGTCACTGCCTTGTGCAGAGTTGCGTGGCTAAGTGGCAGAGTGGCTCGTTTGCTCTAAGTGGCAGAGCAAAACTCAATCTAGGTTTCCCCTCTCTGTGTATTCTGCTGCCTCTCAAAGCAGTCTTAAGCTATCGGCATGTGAGTCCTGGCTGCACCCTCCCACCTTCTTGAGTCTTGCTTGCTCTGAACTTGGTGGGGACAGTTCTGGGCAGGGGTCAACCCTGCCACAACCCAGGGCTTAGCCACCCAGGTGCCAGTCCCCTAGCCTTGGGACTCCAGTCAGGCCCCAGGCGTCCCCTTCTCCCAGCCCTCTTCCGGGGCCTCCTCCACCCCTGCACGGGGCCAAGGCCGGGCCACACCTTCGCTGAGCTCTGCAGGGGCAAGTCAAGCTGAGGTAACCCTTCTGCCTCATTGCATACCCACACAAACACACACAGACGCACACAGTAGCAGCCCACCTGTTGTATGACTCTCCAAAGCTCGGGAACACCAGAGGCCACACAGGTGTCCTTGGACCTGCAGGTAGGGACCAGCCGAGTGAAAGGCAGCATCTGCAGACTCCCTTATCCAGTTCTGTGGAGACGAGGCCGAGGAGGGTGTGAGCAGACAGACGGGTTCCACTTCCCCCCCTGTTTAGGAGGAAAGCTCTCATCCGGCTCCCTTTACAAGGCAGCCACCAAAACGGGGCAGGTGTGGGTGGGGACTTGTGTGGTGTGTGTGGTTCTTCAAGCACAGAGGGGTCTGGCTGACCTCGTTTGCAGAGCTGATACCCCAGCTCTGCGGTTCCTCCAGCCTCTACTATGACCCTGGCCGCCTAGCCCAGGTGTCACGATAAGCTCTGAGGGGCAGCACGCCAGGATGAGCCCAGGCATTCTCCCTGCCACCAGCCAGGCTCTGTAGGGCCTGGGTCTGGACCCTAGGCTCTTCAGACACTGTATAGAATACAGCGGGTCATACTCACACCCCCAGACCATGAGGCTGGGGTTCTCAAGTGAGCCCTGCCAGGTGGGCCAGGTAGCCTGGAGGGACATCCCAGACCCCCGATGCCATGTGTCATGGTGACCTGGCATGTTGGTACAGGCTCATCTCACTGTCCTGCCTGATGGGGAAGCTGATCCAGGACGCCTTTGGCCCTTGATTTGGATTCAAGACATCTGAAGGGGGAGGGGGTGCTCCTCCCTGAGAAGGGGAATTGAAAACCCCACAAGTGAGTGAGTTGGAGAAAGAGAAAGGAGTCCCCATGGCCTCCAGAAACTAGGCTGTTGGGAATCAAAGAGAAGGAGGCAGATGGGAAAAGTGGCCTGCAAACCTGGGCATCCATCACCAGGCATCTTCCGCACATGGCTGAGAGGTTGGAGAGGGAATCTTTAGTTGAGCAAAAGACTAGAAGAAACCTAGATGTCCAACCATAGGAGACTGGCTAAGTAAATCCCAGGTCATCCGTGTGATGGAGTAGTAATTGATTGTTTACAGAAGATGCAGTGAGTCAAGGATATGTAAAACCCTGGCAGCTGTGGGTGCTTCTGGTGAGTGTAACTGGTGGACAGAGATGTCGTCTAATGACACTTTAATTTTAATTTTTATTTTTTTTAACACTTTAATTTTTAAAAACCATCCCCAAACTGGATCCGTGAAAGGAGCTTCTTAAACTTTCTCGTGTCAGCATCATCCCTGGCAACTTGGTAAAATGCACCTTCCTGGGCCCCGCCTCAAAGAGGACTGTGATCCAGAGGAGCTAAGATGGGCCCAGGCATCTGCTTTCCTTTACTGAGCACTCGGGGTAACCTAGATGCTGATGAATCTCAGATCACAGGGAAAGAATTTGTTCCAGAGCCCCCAGGTGGGTGTGGCTGGACTTCAGAAAATGGAAAGAAGGCTTCAGCTTTTGAGCTTGTGGGAATGGCAGGCAGAGTCCACAGCATCAGCTGGAGAAGGCGACCTCAGCAACAGCTCCTATGTGTTAAGCACTTGGCATGCGCCAGACTTTCGGCTGAGGCTTGCCACCACTCCCATTTTGCGGATGAGGAAACTGAGGCTCTGAGAAGGAAACTCCTTTACCCAAGGCTACATGGGCCATAAGCAGAGCTGTGTTCTGAACCAGCTGTCTGCCTGCGGAGCCCTGGCTCTCCGTCACTCTGTGCTGCCCTCCAATGATTGTTTCCCTCTTTGAGGTCATGCCCAGGGGCTCTTGGCCAAAGGTGGAGCTGTCAGTAACAGGGGCAGAAGTCACAGGCCCACGGAATGTACCCACTGGCTCCCAAACCACTGTCCCAGTGAGCTAGTGTATATGGTGGTTAAAGTTGTGGGCTTTCGGGTCAGCTTACTATCTTTAAATCCAGTTTCTGGGAATTCCCTGGTAATCCAGTGCTTTCACTGCCAGGGCGTGGGTTCAATCCCTGGTCTGGGAACTAAAGTTCTACAGGCCACATGGCACAGCCAAAAAAAGAAAGAAAAAAAAAGAAAAGGATAAATCAATCAATTCAGTTTCTACCTCTTACTGGCTGTGTGACCTTGGATAGATTACTTAACTTCTCTGTGCATCAATTTGTTTTTCTCTTCAGTGTATCTGCTGATAATAACCAGCAACAGAGATGAAGCAAAAGAGAGACTTACTGGCTAATGCACCTAAGAAGACCGGGAGATAGGGCAAGATTGAAATGTGGCTTTATGCAGGATCTCGGACATCTTCATCAAGAATCTCTCTCACCTGTCTCATTTTCTGCGTTGCTATCATTCTCAAGCCACCTCTTCCTCATTGCAGCTCCAGCTTAGGTCTCCCCAGCTCAGCAGCTCAGTGAAATAGATCCTTTTCTTACCACCTACCCCCCACCCATGCCCAACCCCCACCTCGCAGCAGTTCCAGAGTTGATGCTCACTGTCTTTGATTGGCTCAGCTTGGGGCACCTGACAGTCCTGTGCCTGTCATCTCAAAGAAGCGCTTCTGATTGGCTGGCCTGGGTCACATGCTCATACCTGGAGCCAGGAAGTGGGATCCACCCCACCCAGAGCACACAGACCTGTTCTCAGGAGAAGGGGGTGTAGAAGCTAGGCAGGCAGGAGCAGCGGGTATGCACTGTCTGGGTCCACGGTGGTACCACCTCCACCTGGGCCTGGCAGATCTGCAGGTCCTGTTAGGTGTTCTTATGCTGTCATTCCTCACCTGGCACCTGGTGAGGCGTGGGCACCTACTGATCCAGAGAAGCTGCTGGAAGGCGCTTCTGAATATCAGCTCCAACTCCAGTGCTGCCGAGGGCACTGTGTGTCTGGCCCAGGTGCCCCATTCCTGGGTCACTTTCTGATGCCTCCTTAGCAGACATGACCTGGGTCCACAGCCACCACGATCACCAGATCTTTTGCCGGGTGACCCTGAAAGTGCCCCGGGCTCCAGGGGGCTCAGGAGAACCCCAGAGGGTTGGCTTAGTGTGGGCCTGACAGCTTCCAGGCCCAGGGCTCCTACCAGCTTGGCTCCCACAGCTGCTAGGAGATGGGTTTTGCGAGCACGGCCCCCTGCTCGGGCTCAGAGCCCCCTCCCACGCTGTACTGCAGCGGAGGTGGAGGACTCCAGCCCAGCCCGCAGAGCCCCCCGCCCTGAGCCGGGAACATTGCAGCGTGTGTGCCAGCCTGGTCTAGGGGGAGTCACAGGCCGTTCTGCATCTATTTCAAGGTTCTGGATTTTTCGTGGCTTTTTTTTTTTTTTTTCCCCTAACCACCCTGCAAAGTAGGTCACCTGCTCCTCTTCCAGCTGCCTTTGAGCTTCTTTGGAACAAGGCAGATACTGTCCTTTGATGCCGAGGGCATCCGCCTTTCTGGCCCTAAGTACTGCCAAGGGAGGGCGGGGGGGCCGAGCCAGCCTGAGGAGGACACTGGTCAGCTGGAGGCCTAGGTCAGGTGAAGGGAGAGAGGAAGAGGAGGGGACGGGGAGATGGACTAGAGTGTGCCCAGCAGTCGGGGCCACTGTGCTGGACCCTGTCTGGGTTGAGGACACAGAGCTGCTCCATTTCAGACCAGTTTGAAGGGTCCCCACTCGGCCTTTAAAATAGAAGACTGTTCAGATCTGGGCTGCAAAGCTGCAGCGCTACGCGCTGGTGGGCCAGGACCTTTTCCGAGTAACGATGTTTTCCTTCCCAGGGGGTGGCCAGAAACATATGATATGAATACCTCGGAGCCCAAGACCGAGCCAGAGGGCCTGGCCCCGGGGGGCAGGCCCCCCTACCGCAGCAATGCTCCCTGGCAGTGGAGTGGGCCCGCGTCCCACAACTCTCTCCCGGCCTCCAAGTGGGCCGCCCCCGCCACCCCCGGACACGCCCAGTCCCTGAGCCGGCCCCCGAAGCAGACCCCCATGGTCCCCTTCCGGGAGTCCCAGCCCCTGCACAGCAAGAGGTAAGGACACCCCCACCCCCAACCCCATCCAGGGGTGCCAGCCCAGCCCCCACCTCCCTCCTGTCCGCTGCCGCCCTCTGCCTTTTTCTGTCTCCTCCCCCTGTTGTCCAGTCTCCTCCTCTCCCTTACCTTCTCATTCTCGTGCCCCTCCCTTCCTCCTTGCCTTAAACTTGCCTTATGAGCCTCTGGAGAGTGGACACAGCTGGGGCGCTCAGCGCCTGCAGTTGGAAATCCACCCCACCATGTGTGTTTAAAACCATATATTTGTTTAAAAGGTCAAGGGACTGATAAGCACAAAATTTAGGAGAGTGATTACTTCTGGGGGAGACAGGGAAGTGGGGCGCGGAGGAGCCCACCCATGGGTACTCATGGCCCCTGTTCTAGCTCTCCGGTCGGGTGGTAACTTCAGGCAGTTTCTTTTATTATGATGGCATGTACCTTACAGATAAGTGCTTTTGAATATATTATATATTAAAAAAAAATAAAAATTTCTAAGAAATGAGAGAATACAACTTGCAGAGGAGAGTCTTGTCCCAGGCATGGATGGCCCGTCCAGCCTCTGTCAGGCTGCAGATGCTGAGGGGTGGGCTCAGTTGTGGTGGGAAGGAGGGAAGGGGTGTCCTGGCCTCCCCAGCCCTTCGCTCAGCAGCCCTGCCTCCATCCCCTCAGAGGATGGCAGGTGCAGACCATGGGTGTGGCTGGGCCGCAGGACTGGGTCTTGCTCACACCCACCCATTTCCTCTTTCCTGTCTCTGTTCCAGGCCCGTCAGCTTCCCTGAAACCCCTTACACAGCGTCACCAGCAGGGGTCGACAAAGTCCCTCCCTACCGACAGCCTTCTGGGAGCTTCTCCACCCCCGGCTCAGCCACCTACGCGAGATACAAGCCATCCCCAGAAAGGTCAGACTCTCTTCTCTCTTTCCCGTTAAGGAATCTGATGAAAGCCAGCATCCTTCTTCCTCGGGAGATGCACTTACCTGACATACAGGTTGATTTGCCATTTTATGGGGCTCCTGGATTCCCCAGGGTCCTCAGAGGCCCGCTGGGATGGAGGGTTGTGTGTGTTAGGATGTGGGGCCAAGCCAGCCTGGCCAGGACGCGCCCTGCCGGTCATCGCAGCAGCATTTAAGTTGCCATTTTTCTCAGTGCCTGAATCACTTGTCTGAGCACGCCCCTTGCAGCACAGCTGGTATCTGCCTCCAGCCCGTGCTCCCCCCACACCAGGCCCCCAGCATTACCCAGTTTTCAGGGCCAGTCAGGCTTCAGTCCTGTCCCCTTCCCCAGTCTGGCAGCCAAGGGGATCTTCCCAACTCCTGCCTGGCTCCCTGTGCCCTTGGAATAAACCCAGTTTATCTAGGTTACTCTCCAGCGGCCTTCCACTCCAGTGCCCTGGAACCTTCCTTCTCCCGTGGGGTGCCTGTCTGAGGAGTGGCCACACCAGTCCCCTGTCCTCGGGCCAGAGCCGTGCACCTCATCCTGGATGCCTCCCCTCCCCCTTCCCTCTGCTGCGGCCCATCCCTTCAACCTCTTGAGCATCTCTGCCCCCGCCCCCTCCTCCTTTCCCCAGTGCGCTGCCCTGGCCACCTCCCCGAGCCCCCAGCCTGCGTGCCACCTCCTCTAGTCCACCCCCCATTCAGTAGCCAGGGGGTCTCTGGCCACGTGTATCCCCTGCTCCACACCCCACCCCCATGTGTCCCAGAGCTCTCGTGACACAGCCTCCACGCTGCAGGGTGGCCACGGGGCCCCTCCCCTGCCTCTCCAGCTTCGTGCAGTGCCCTGCACATCAGCCTCCCCAGCCCCTTCTCCCATCCAAGTACTAGCCAGGCCCATCCCTGCTTAGCTTCCGACATCAGACAAGGTGGGGCGAGTTCAGGGCGGTATGGCCGTAGACCCCAGCCACTTCTGATCTCCTAGGCAGGCTGTGTGCTTTTCAGATTCCTCCCTGTGTTCTCCCCTCCACCCGGAAGTTCTTCACGATCTTCACCCCCACAGGCTCCCCAGACCCCACTCTTCCAGCATGAGTGCTGACGCTCCTCCAGGAAGCCTTCCCTGCACCCCTACCTCCCCCACAGTGACATGCTGCCCCCGTGCCCTTCACTTCCGTCTGTCTTTTCCTGACACCGGCCTTGAGTCCTCTCCATCCTGTTAGCCCAGGGAAGTGTGTGTGCATGCATATTCATGCATGTGTGCATGAACAGGCTTGCTGCTCTCCAATGTATAACACTTTTCTTCTTAGGAACACCATCACACAGCTCAGGGGCTGGTAGATCCTTGGTATATATTTGATGAAAGGATGGAGTAAGTGAGTTAGTTTAAATAGCATGCCTCAGAGTCACCCAGAGGGAGGACTTGTTAAAATACCGATGACTGGGCCTCACCCTTGAGTTTCCAGCTTGGTAGGACCAGGGTAGGACATGCGATTCCAAGGCTGCCAGCCCAGGGAACACACTTGGAGAGCTACCACACTAAACCACTGCTTGATTCTAAGCCTCTGTTGTAAAATTGGGGGAAACATACTCTTTCATCTTCTGGTAGCCACCATTCAGCTCTCAACTGCAGTGGGTCCCAAGAGCCCTCTGTGTTGCGGGTGTCAGGAGAAATATTTGAGATACTTACCCCAGGGGTTCCTGTTACCAGCACCTGCTATGGTGAGAGAAGGTCTCGGAAGGGATGCACACTCTGCCAAGAGCTCTGATAGACTCAGGCCTTGAAGGAGGGAGCCCAGCCCAACCCCAGGTCTAGGCTGGCTGCCCAGAGCAGGTGGTATCTGAACAGGACTTTGAGAGATGAATAGGAGTTTGCCGCAGAGAAGAGGGAGAAAGTCATTCCAGACAGAGCAGAGGCCACAGACATCAGTAAGCAGAACGGTGTGGAATGTAGGAGGAATGGAGAGGAGTCTGAGGTGTGGGGGCACCTGGGTGGCAACAGTCGCTGAGGCTAGAAGTGGCAGTTGGCATGGAGCCATCAGCCTAGAATAGAGGTGGTGGGGATGATGCTATTGGTAATTCCAAGGAGCTTTTTTTTCCCCCAAAGTCCTGGTTGTCCCCCCTCCTATCTTATTGCTTTTAAACTATTTGAATAATTTTAGATTCACAAGAAGTTTAAAAGAAAAGTATAGAGCCCTCCTTGAATCCTTCACCCAGCCTCTCCAAATGTTAACATCTTGCATAACTGATACAATATCAAATCAGTTGACATTGGTACAATCAACAGTGCTTATTCAGAATACACCAATTACCTGTGTGTGTGTAGCTGTGTGGAGTTTTGTCCACAGTTAAGACTCAACTGTGCCATCACCATGAAACTCCTTCTGGCTACCCCTTTATAGCCACACTCATCCCCTCCCCCATCCCTCTGGCAACCAGTAATCTTTTCTGGGTCTCTTACTTCATGAATGCTATATAAAAGGAATCACACAGTATGTGCCCTTTTGAGATTGTTTTTCTCTCAGTTGAGAGTCATCCACATTTTTGCCTATATCTGTAGTCAAATCCTTATTATTGCCAAGTTGTATTTGGTGGTGTGGTACCATTGATGAATATTCAGGTACTTTCTGGGTTTGGACTGTGCAAATATTCATGCTCTGAACATGCGTGAAAATAAGTTTTCATTTCTCTGCAATAAATGCCCAAGAATGCAGTTGCTTGCCAAAATATAGAAACAACCTAAATGTCTGTTGACAGATGAATGGATAAAGGAAATGTGGTGCAGTATACACAATGGAATATTATTCAACCATAAAAAGAGGAAATCCTGCCATTTGCAATAACGTGGATGAACCTTAAAGGCATTACGTTCAGTGAAATAAATCAGAAAGACAAATACTGTGCAGTTATCACATGTGGAATGAAAAAAAGTCAAACTCAAAGAAACGGAGTAGATAGAATGGTAGTTACTTGGGGGTGGGGGCAATGGGACAGTGTTGGTCAAAGGGCACAAACTTTGAGTTATAAGATGAATAAGTTCTGAGGATTTCACGTGTCGCATGGTGGCTGTAGTTAATTCTGTACTGTACAGTTAAGATCTGCTAAGTCGGTAGATCTTAAACATTCTCACCCCCAAAAAAGATAACTATTTGAGATGTTAGATGTGGTGACTGTGGTAATCATTTTACAGTGTATACATATATTAAATCATTACATTGTACAACTTTAAGTATATTATGATTTTATTTGTCACTTACACCTCAGTAAACCTGGGGGAGTGTGGGGAGATGTTTCTCCAAGTGCTCCTTACTCAACAAGTTGAGAGCATTATTATTTCAGTGAAAGGGTGTGCTGACCATTCTGTATTGTGTGTAGAAAAGTGTTTAGGAAAGAAAAGAAAAGAATACAATTGCATAATGTGTGGTATGTCCGTTTTTTAGTTTTAAAAAGAACTGCCAAACTATTTTCCAGAGTGGTTGTACCATTGTATGTTCCCACTAGCAAGCTGTGAGTCATCCGGTTTCTCCCTGTCCTCATCACTATCTGGTGTCATCGCCACTTTTCACTTTAGCTATTCTCATAGGTGTGTGATGATAGCTCATTGTGGTTTTAATTTGCATTTCTCCAATGGCTAATGATGTTGAACATCTTTTGTGTTTCAGTGTTTGTATATACTAGACATAAGTCCTTTGTCAGCTCTGCGGTTTGAAATACTTCCTCCCACCAGTCATTAGTTTGTCTTTTCATCTTGTTAACAGAGTCTTTCACAAAACAAAAGTTTTTAATTTTGGTGAGATGCAAATTAGAATTGTTTTCCCTTTATGGATCCTGCTTTTGGTGTTAAATCTTAGAACTCTCCTAGTCCTGAGTCCTAAAGACTTTTTTTCCCTAGAAGTTTTTCCTTTTTTTTTTTTTTTTTTTTTTTTAGCTGCACTACTTGCAGTAATCTTCACCACTGACCCACCAGGGAATTCCCCTCCTAAGAAATTTTTATTGTTTTATATTTTGCATTTAAGTCCATGGTTGACTTTGAGTTAATCTTTTAAAGCTAGTTTTTTCATAAGGTGAAAGGTTTAGGTTAAGATTCCTTTTTTTGCCTGCCAGTGTCCAGCAGCATTTATTGAAAAGGCTCCTTCTCCTCCACTGTCCTGCTTTGCTCCTTAAAGCAAAAGCTCATTGGAAGGGGAAATCAACTGGGCATATTTGTGAGGGTCTATTTCTGTGTTCTCTGGACTGTCCCATTGAGCTATATACATGATCTCAGTGAGTTGTTTCTATCAATTCCATGAGGTGGGTAGCATGTCCCATGTTACAGAGGGAGAGGGAAAACTGAGGCTCAACAAAGTGGATCCACTTGGGCAGGATCACTTTTCCAGGAACCTGGGCCTGTGTGATTCTGAGGGACCAACTCTGACCAAGAGCTCTCCTCCTGCCTGTCCACAGGAATGGTCCCTGCAGGAGTCCCCTCCCCCGCAGTGACACTTGGTGGCTGTGATTCTGTGTTTCAGGCTCTCTGGCATTGGCAAGTGGAGAACTCTCACTTTCCCCTCAGATTCCAGCTCCTCCCAGCCCACCCCTCTCTCCCCAGGGCTCCCTGATGCTGCTCTCTGTGGCACTGGCCTCAGTATTTTTCATCTCTGACAGCCAGCCAGGTTCCAAGTCCTGCCAAACATTCCTCCCATGCCTCAGCCCCTGAACCCCCCAAGTGTTTCTCGTGGCTGGTCACCAGCCAGCCTTAGGAGGCCCTGGAGCAGGTTGGGCTGCCCCAGTGGCCTTTGGCCTCAGCTCCTTTCCCTGTTTCCTGTCGCACAGTTGACATCCTGGAGCCTGTGGGACCCGAGCCAGGCATTCCAGCCCAGCCACAGACATTTCCCCCTTCCGGACTCCTCTGTCTGCTGCTGTCTTCTCCTGCGGGCCTTGACCTGCCAGATTCATCAGGTTTTCAGGAACTCAGAGACCCTCATAGACTGAACCTGTCCCGTAGCCCGTCTTAGATTTACGGGGAGACAAGAGGACAAGAGGACCTGTACTTTATCAGCCATGTGGTGTGGGCCAGGGCCTTCACCTCTCTGCCCCTAGGTTTGCTCACATGTAAAACGTCTGCCTCGGGGACTTCCCTGGCAGTCCAGTGTCAGGGCTCCACGATTCCACTGAAGGGGGCACAGGTTCAATCCCTACTCTGGGAACTAGGATCCTGCATGCTGCATCAGTTCAGTTCAGTTCAGTCGCTCAGTCGTGTCCGACTCTCTGCGACCCCATGAACCATAGCACCCCAGGCCTCCCTGTCCATCACCAACTCCCGGAGTTCACTCAAACTCCTGCCCATCGAGTCGGTGATGTCATCCAGCCATCTCATCCTCTGTCGTCCCCTTCTCCTCCTGCCCCCAATCCCTCCCAGCATCAGGGTCTTTTCCAATGAGTCAACTCTTTGCATGAGGTGGCCAAAGTACTGGAGTTTCAACTTCAGCATCAGTCCTTCCAGTGAACGCCCAGGACTGATCTCCTTTAGGATGGACTGATTGGATCTCCTTGCAGTGCAAGGGACTCTCAAGAGTCTTCTCCAACACCACAGTTCAAAAGCATCAATTTTTCGGCGCTCAGCTTTCTTCACAGTCCAACTCTCACATCCATACATGACCACTGGAAAAAATAGCACAGCCCAAAAAAGAAAAAAATTAGCTGTGAAAAAAAACTCTTTAAGACTTCCCTGGTGGCTCAGTGATAAAGAATGCACCTGCCAGTGCAGGAGACATGGGTTTGACCCCCTGGTCCAAGAGGATCCCACAGCAGCAGAGCACCTCGGCCTGTGTGCCACAGCTACTGAGCCTGTGGCTTAGAGCCCGGGAGCCGCAACCACCAAGCTCACATGTCACAACCATGGAAGCCTGCACATTCTAGAGCCTGTGCTCTGCAATGAGAGAAGCCGTTGCAAAGTCTGCCCCTGAGCAGCATTGAGAACATTCAAGGAGGGAAGCTCTCGCGAGCACTCAGAACTCAGCCCACCACACAGGAAGTGCTCCGTGAGGGTCCTGAATGTCACTGCCACGAGCACGGCTATGCCGGCAACTGCAGATGCCATCCTCATCCTCAGGAGTTTGCCACTCTCATGTGCAAGATGAGCAAACGTCCAGACTCAGCCCAGAGCTAGGACAGAATTGTGTGCCCGGCTCAGCACCCTGCAGGGCTGGCCTGGACCCCAGATGTTTGCTTATCAGACTACCTGTCTGGCTTTTTTTTTCCCCTTTGTTTTCCTCTGCTGGTTCCATAGAGTGGTCCTTCAGTTAGGAAGCATTTGACATTTTGCGTTGGGGGGGGGGGGGGGCGGATTGCTACTCTGGGTCTTCATTATGCTGCACAGGTTCTTTGTTGCTGTATGTGGGCTAAGTCATTGCAAGCCACGAGCTTAGTTGCCCCGGGATCTTAGTTCCCGGACCAGGAATAGAAACTGTGTCCCCTGCATTGGCAGGCAGATTGTTATCCACTGGACCACCAGGGAAGTCGAAACATTTGACTTTAGACATAAAACTTAACTCAAGAAAGCATGAGCATTAAGGGAATTTATCATCATCACGTAATAATTCCAGAGGCAGGTGGCTCTTGAGCTAGTCAGTTGTGTAGGTTCTTCCTCAGGGACCTGACTCCACTCATGACCCACAAGGACTGCTGTGGCCCCAGGCAGAACCGGTGCCCCACAGGAGAAGAGGGAAGAGCTGTTCTCTAAGGATGAAGGAACTCAGTCACTTGCCTACCCCTGAACTAAGCCCTGGAGAGGTCATATGGGCCCCCCAGGATTGTCTTATGTGCTTAGTCATTCAGTCGTGTCCAACTCTTTGTGACCCTGTGGACTGTAGCCACACCAGGCTCCTCTGGCTATGGGGATTGTCCAGGCAAGAATACTAGAGTGAGTTGACACCTCCTCCTCCAGAGGATCTTCCCCACCCAGGAACTGAACCCAGGTTTCCCACATTGCAGACAGATTTTTTTTGCCGTTTGAGCCACCAGGGAAGCTCAAACCCTCAGAATTTGCTCAAGTCATGTGGTCGAGGGTTGGCTGCCACGGCAGATCCGGACTGCACCAGCAGGGACTCAGAAGGTGGTGCCTCCTGGAGTGGCAGCCAACAGTGGCTGCCTCGTGTGGCCACCCTTTACCCAGCCATCCTATAATGCTCCCATCCCCAGCTCCACCCATCAGTGTCGGAGACTGACGGAGCACCCTGGAGCCCTGCCCTCAGGACTCCACATCTGTCTTGGTACTTTCCTACGTGGCAGAGTAGGAAGTTCAAAGCAAAGATCCTGGCAGCCCAGGCCTGCATCTGGGGAGTTTTGCCCAGAGCTGTGCATGGTGAGATGCTGGAATGTCCTAGTTTCATCAGCTTGACCAGGATTTGGCAGTGATACAGATGGCCCCAAATGGGACATATTCAGCATCTAAAGAATGGTCAGTGTAGGCCAGTCAGTTTGCACTGGGATGGGAAGAAGGCTCTTTAGTGAAAGAATTACATGGGTGAACAAAATACAGGTTTTCTTGATAGAGGACAGTTAGCTGAGAGATGAAGCTGGAAACATTAGTTCAGCTAAAGGTAGTCCATTGAGGAATTCCCCAGTAATCCAGAGGTTAGGACTCTGTTCTTTCACTGCCAGGGCCTAGGTTCAGTCCCTGATTGGAGAACTAAGATCCCACACCATGCTGGCAGAAACTGTCTGGGAGTCGCATGTGGTGCTTTTATTTTATTGGCCGGAACTGCAAGGGAGTCTGGTAAATGTAGTTTGTTAACCCATCACATTGCTGCCACAGTACAATTTGGATTCTGCTACCATGGTGGAGAAGGAAATGGCAATCCACTCCAGTGCTCTTGCCTGGAAAATCCCATGGACAGAGGAGCCTGGTGGGCTACAGTCCACGTGGTCGCATAGAGTCAGGCACGACTGAGCGACTTTACTTACTTACTTACCATGGTGGAAGCAGAGAATAGACATTGAGGGAAGTGCCTGCAGTGTCTGCCACTCGGACCTCCCTCTTACAAACCTAGCAACTGCCGACCACTTTCCTTTAGCACTCAGGATTTGATTCGGGCATTTTGAGAAAATGGAATAAACCCGTCAACACTTGAGCTTCCAGCAATACTGGAGTCACATTTTACCAGGAGGTTGGCTGGCTGCTAAGTCAGCCAGTAAGGTGAAGACTCCCTATGCTTTTTTGTTTTTTAAATAGAGTATAACTGCTTTATAATGTTGTGTTAGTTTCTGCTGTTCTACAGCTTGCATCAGCCATATGTGTACATTTTACCTCCTCCCTTTTGAGCGTCCCTCACACCCCACCCCCAACTCCACCTCTAGGTCATCACAGAGCACCAGGCTGAGCGCCCTGTGCTATAAGGCAGCTTCCCACTAGCTATCTGTTTTGCGCACAGTAATGTACATATCTCAGTACTGTTCTCTCAATTCGTCCTACCCTCTTCTCCCACCACCCCATGTCCACAAATCCGTTCTCTACATCTGTGTCTCCATTCCTTCCCTGTAAACAGGTGCATCAATATTCTTTGTCTAGATTCCATGTATGTGCATTAATCTATCGTATTGTCTTTCTGTTTCTCACTTCACTCTGTATGACAGACTCTAAATCACTTGCATCACTACAAACAACCCAATTTTGGTTTCTTTCACACACACATATATATACACCACATCTTTATCCATTCACCTGTCTTTTCTTCCTGGAGGCATTAGAGTTCAGGGCCTGGAGAAGTGGGGATAATGTGTTTTCCTGGCAGGTGAGGAAAGATGAAATTTCAGAAAGTCCAACGCACCTCTGCTGCCTGTATATGTGAAAGCCAGGAGCTTAGAGTTGGTCTTTGCAGAGACAGCCCTGGCTTTGAACTGGCAGGGTGACCCCAGAAAAGTCAGTTAACTCTTCTTTTGGATTTTGGGGGAGGGATATCCTCTCAAGTTGCAAGTGCAGGCATAGGAAACAAGTGAGGAATCACAGTATCAGCTTGATTAGTGAAAGCTCAGTGACTCCTCCAAAGTCCAGGGCTCGTGTCCATGGAATACTTCTGGCTGCAAGTAACCAAACGTTGTAGGAATTTGTTATCTCCCAGAAAAGAAGGTTCAGAGGCAGAGCAGTTCTCAGGGAGGTTAATCCAGCACCTTGACAACATTGTCAAGGGCCCAGTGGCTCTTCCTGCCCCCTCTCTTCCACACTCAGCATTGGCCTTGTTCTCAGACTTGTTGGGAGAGGGCGACAGCTGCAAGTGGTGTCATATTTGGACCCTGCAACATCTGGTGAGGAAGAGAAGCCATCTTTCCTTGTCATCTCCCTTTGGAGCAAGAAGACTTTCCCCCACAAGCTCTCAGCAGACTTCCCCTATTTCAGTCAGGTTATGCTGGTTAACAGACACCTGAAAATTGTAGTGACTTAAGTCACTGAAGGGGTTTCCCAGGTGACTCCACGATAAAGAATCTGCCTGCTAACAAGTTTGATCCCTGGGTCAGGAATATCCCCTAGAGAAGGAAATGGCAACCTACTCCAGTATTCTTGCCTGGGAAATCCCATGGACTGAAGAGACTGGCAGGCTACAGTCCATAGGGTTGCAGAATCAGATATGACTGAGCAACTAAATAACAACAAATCAACAAGGGTTTATTTTGCACCCACACTGCAGGTCCACCACTGAGTGGACCTCTTAGGACCCAGGCTCCCTCACAACACACTGATCGTCACACAGCCCCAACCAGCCAGTCTCAAAGGGCTGGAAGAGTGGTCCTGCCGTGTGTTTGTCAGGTGAAGAACCAGAAGTATTTCATGGGAGTCTTAATAACTCAAACCCTCTCACATGTCCTCTGCCTTTCCTGACCAACCCCAGTCAGAGAGACGGTTTCTGCCATGGTGGATTCTGATCTGAGGTGGAATGGATGTGGAGGAGGCGCCCACAGGCTCCGGGTTCACATAGAATGTGGCTGGGACCCCAGGCCACAGAGAACCTTTGCCAGTCCCTCTGTTAAACCTCAGGCCTTGCCTGTGGGTCTGCAGGGCCTGCCTCCAGGAGAATCTCCCTCTAGGAGACAGCTTTGTTATTTCATCCCTCCACAACCCTGCATAGTAGAAAATGTCATTTTTCAGGTGGTAAAACCGCAGCTCAAACTGATGAGCACTTGCCCGGCCAACGTCACGCAGCTAGTGAGGGGTGGAGCTGGGGTTGGGCCCAGACCTGCCTCGTGCTGACTCCTGAGCCTTCACCTTCTCCCCTGCAGCCCCTTCCTCCAGCAAAGAGACAGACAGACTCAGTTCCAGCCCCTCAGCCAGTGGTATCACGTGTCAGTCTCAGGCTATAAGTTCTGGGCACACAGGAACGCATTCAGTCCTACAAGGAAAGACTTACTGCAGTTGCCTCTTGACAGCTTGGGAAACTGTCGGGGCAAGGAAGTGACCGAACCTGGCTGGGCAGGAGGCCGAGGAGAGGTTTGATCCCCCAAGCGGCCCGCTTCCAGGCCTCCTGGACCTACAAATGGCTGCCTTGTTCTGCTCTCTTCCGTCAGAGAGAGAGGGAGCCCAAGACCAGCCTAGGAGTAGGGGCTGCTGACAGCAGCTCACCCTATTTTGTAGCCAAGAAACGGAACACCGGAGGACTTCCCTGGCGGTCCAGTGATTAGGACTCCGTGCTTGCAATGCTGGAGGCGGTTCCTAGTCAGGGATCTAAGATCCTACGTGCCGTGTGGTACAGCCGAAAAAAGAAATGGGAACCTCAAGGAGCCTAGGGTCCAAGTGGCTTCTGCCCCCGCTCTTTCCTTGAAGACCCCGCCTGGCCCCGCGCGCCCTGCCACCACCGGCTCCCTGGCATGCTTCCCGGACAGAGCTCATTCCTGACCTGCAGTTAATAGCACGTCTCCAGGCTTACTCATCCAGCCTCCCAGCCTCAAGGAGCCTCCCGGGTATTTAAAACCCGCAGCGAGCAAGTCTCAGGCTCAGGTGGTTTTTGACACACCAGCCCTTCACCCTGTGCCCGCCTCCTCTTGCTCCACTGCAGGTACACGGCCGCCCCACACCCGCTGCTGTCTTTCGATCCCCACTTCAGCCACGACGGGACATCCAGCGGCGACTCCTCGTCAGGCGGCCTGACCAGCCAGGAGAGCACCATGGAGCGTCAGAAGCCAGGTAGGGGCCCCCACCCGGGGCCAGCCGTGCCCGTGGCCTCACCCTGCCTGACCCGTTACTCAGTGTGATGGGTAAAGCCCCTCCCCCTGTCAGTGATGGATGCAACACAAAAGCAAGCTGTCAGTGCACCATGGAAGCTTAGAGAAGGCACCTGGGAGAATGGTAGGGACCAGTGAGCCGGATCCGTGTCCATCCAGACAGGGCATCAGCAGGCGGGGTCTGCCGTTGCTGTCAATCAGGGGCTGGAGCACAGATGTGCAACACGGAGGTGGGGACTGCCAGGGGACACCTGAAGGTGGTCCTCTGGGGGCGGGGGGCTGAGCCGAACCGGCAGTATCCTGAGACTGCTTATTACAGAAAGCCTCCGATGCTGTTTCTCAATTGTTATGCTGAGACACGAGCCCAAACCCAGAACACCTAGTGTGATAATATAATCACAAAGTGAACACACCCCTGTTCCACACCCAGGGCGAGAGAGACATAGCCAGCCTCCTGGCAGGCCCCAGCCCCTCCCAGTCAGCACCCCCGAAGGCCACCGCGTCCTATTTCTCACAGCCAGGTTTAGTCTTGCCTGGTTTTGAACTTCATGCATATGGAACATAGATTCCCACTGAACACACCGTGTGTGTGTATACATGTGTGTGACTTCTGTTGCTCAGTACTGTGTTGGTGAGGGCCTGCCACATGACTGTTGCAGCGCAGTTCTGAGTAGTATATCCACTGTCTGAATGATCCACAATGTCTTACTCCACTCTAACTTTGAAGGGCATTTGGGTTGGACCAGTTTGGGGTTGCTTAGAACAGTGAGGCCAGGAATATCCTTGTACCTGCCTTTTCTAAAGATGTGCACACGTTTCTGCAGGGAATATATCCAGGAGTGGAATTGCTGGGTTATGCATTTAACTTTCTAAGAGATTGTCACACCACTTCCCACTCCCGCCAGTGACAGTTCTTGCGGCTCCGGTCCTCACCAGCCTTCATGTCAGCCGTCCTGGTGGGCTCACGGTGGTGCCACATTGTGCTTTTCATTTGCATTTTTCTGATGCCTGGTGAAACTAAACATCTCATCCGTTTACTCTCCTGTGTATAAGTATTAGTCATGGCATGTACTCCTTGGATGAATATCTTCAACGTGATGTCTCCTAACAAAGCTGTTAGCCCCTTTGAACTGTGAGAACCAGCAGGTGATAGGTGGGTTCAAAAGAAAGAAAATCAATGAAGAATCAGAGGGTGCTGACTTCGGAGGGGGAGGAGATGGAGATGTCCACGCAGTGGGTGTTTGAGAATATCCAGGCAGTTCTCACGCGGGTTGACCATGTCTGCACATCACTGGCTACTCCCCAGGTGCTGTGGGGCAAGGAGGGGTTGCTGCCCCAGGGTGAGCAGCCTGGAGAATTCCTCAGCACCTCTGCCCCATGGTTCTCTCCCTCTGTATGTGTGTCTCTTTTTCTTTTTAAATTTCCTTCCTCCCTTCCTTCGTCTTTGGCTGCACTGGATCTTCGTTGCTGTGCAGTCTCTCTAGTTGTGGAGAGCGAGGGCCGCTCTTGATTGCCGTGCACAGGCTTCTCATTGCAGTGGCTCCTCTGGCTGCGGAGCCTAGGCTCTAGGCACACAAGCTTCAGCACGTGGGCTTCCGCAGTCCATGGTTCTGTTAAACCAGGGACAACGGTTGGACTTCAGCCAAGCAGGTTGCCCCCTCCCTGACCACACTCTCCCCATGTCCGCTGCCTCCGGGGCCTGCAGAGCTCGCTCCTCTGCTCAGCACGCTTGATCCCACCCGCAGGTCTGTGATCTCTGCTCCCACAGAGACAGGTTCGCTTCCTCCTCCCCACCCAGGTGAGAAAAAGAGAAACCCGTTGCTGGGAGATGTCATTACACCAGGGTGTAAGTGGGGAGGAACTTCCCCAGCATTCACTGTTCACTGTGGGCCCCACATAAGGGGGTCACAGAAGCTCTCCGTGGGCCCTCCTTCCTTCTGTCTTCAGTCCCCCACAGCCCTACTCCCCTCTCACCACCTCGAGACCTTGTTGTAGTTGGCCGACATTTCCCTGCATGCTCACAGATCAGGGTGGTCTGTGCTCAGAAGTCACCATGAAGTCCAGGGTGTATTCAGGCCGTGGGGTGGGGGGGTCCGTCGGAGGGCGTGGGCGTGGGGGAGCGCCCAGCCCCGGTCAGGTGACTGCGGTCACAGCAGCACGGTTTCGGGTGCTCCACACTCTGTCCTGTTTAATCATCTCAGGAACACAACAGAGGTGACCACCCCATTTTAGAAACGAGGAAGGTTAGGCCTCGAAAGGGTATCTCTTGTCCGAGGTCCCGGCTGGTGAGTAGCTGCATTGAAGTTTGGACCAGGACCTACTGGTTCTATAATAGAATCCCTCCGTGACCCACGCCTGCTGCAGATACCACCATAGTCCCTCACCCACAGTGTGAGCTGAGTATTAACTGGAAACAAGCACAGTGCCTGGAGAGTGATTTGTGGGGTCTGAGGAGGTCTCTGAACAAATAGCTTTTCAGGAGAGGCTAGAAGAGTGTGAGGGTGACAAGCTGGAAGGAGAACATTCCAGGGAAAGGGAACTGCTGAGCAAAGACCCCCAGGTGGCAAGGGGTCTGGTGTTGGAGAAACAGGAAGGAGGCCAAGGACCTGGAGAAGTGGTGGGAGACGAGGTCAGGGAGGTGGCGGGGACGGCGGGGTGGGGACTTTGTCCTTCACTCAGAACCACGGGGCTCAGCTCTTCTGGGCAGAGGGGGTTGGGATCTGACTCAAGTGTTCACAGAGTCCCTCTGGCTACAGATTCGCATGGGGCGGGGCCAGTGGAGGGGGAGAGATGGGCAGGTTCTGGATACAGTCCTTTGGAGGTAAAGTTAGGATTTCCTGAGGTTCAAGGATGATAACTGGTTTCTGACCTGAGCAGCCAAAAGGACAGAGGAGACAAGAGATGGAGGTTTAGGGGAAGATAAGGAACTGGCTTTGGCCATGTCCAGTAGGGAGTACCCGGTAGATACTCCGTGGAGGTGTGTGGGCAGCTGTTTGTACAAGTCTGGAGTTGTGGGGAGATGTCCTGCCAGAGACAGAAATGTGGGAGCCACGGTGTCCTAGGTGGTAGAGAAGCTAGGTATGACTGCCCCGGGCTTGGCTCTCTGCAGAAATGTCGTCTCCTGGCATTTTCAGCCCTCCTCCCAGCAGACCAGTGCTTCCTGGGCGTCTCAGATGCTTCCAAGGAGGAAAAGCATCTCTGGAGGGTGAAGCAGGTGGACATAGTGGGCAGTGACACCCTCGACTGTGTCCACTCAGGCTGCTCTCTCTGTGTCCCTGAGTGCCCTGCCTGGCCCTCCACGCCCACCTTCCCCAACAGGAACACGGGCCCAGAGCCCCCTGGGGTTGCACCAGGGGCAGCGGTGTGTGTACGGTGGTGAACTCAGGCTCCGATGGGCCTGGTGGGAAGTTCTGAATCAGCTGTATGACCTTGGCGATGACCTCATCTCTCCCAGCCTCAGGTCCTTCTTCTGCAGCGGACACCCTAAGTGTCTTTCCTTGCAAGGTGGTTTTGGGATCCAGTGAGATCACGCCTGTCCAGCCCCAGCACAGGACCCAGCCCATCATTAAGAGAATGACAACTCCAGCTTCCGGAGTGCTTACTCTGCACTGTTGCTGGCGTTGTCGTCGTTGGGGAAGCACAGGCCTGAAGCTCTGTGTGACCTTGGACCAGTTATTTAACCTTTCTGAGTGTTGATGTTCTCCTTCATCTGTTAAACTGGTACTAATATCCACCTCATAATATCACTGGGTGGTTATAGCAAGGTAATACAGGCAGAGCGCTTATAGTAGTACTGGACACAGAACATGTGCTTAATGATAATCATCTTTATGAGTATTTTAACTGCAGCACTGATCAAAAGTGTGAGCTCTGGGGTTAGACCACTGGGGTTTGGGTCCTCTGTTAGCGCATTGTGTGTTTGTAAGTTTGATAGATAGTAATTAGCCCTCCATTTAGATTGTGTGTATGTACGTGTGTTTAAGTTTTCATTTTATATTGGAGTATCGCCAATTAACAGTGTTGTGATAGGGACTTCCCTGGGGGCTCAGTGGTAAAGAATCCTCCTGCCAGTGCAGGAGACACGGGTTCGATCCCTGGTCTGTGAAGATCCCACATGCCGAGAGGTCACTAAAGCCGTGTGGCAAAACTGCTGAAGCCCACACTCTAGAGCCCGTGCTCTGTAAGAGAAGCCACGGCAATGAGAACCCGACGCACCACAACTAGAGAGTAGCCCCTGCTCGCCCCACCTAGATAAAGCCCATGTGCAGCAATGAAGTGCAGCCAAAAATCAATAATTTTTTAAAAAGGAACAGTGATGTGATAGTTTCAGGTGGACAGCAGAGAGCCATATACATGTATCCATTCTTCCCAGAGGTTGTATGTTTTTTTAAGATCTGATGCTCCATTCAGGCACGTTGACCAGCCTTGGGAGTTTAGACTAATTTACACCCATAGCAGCCATCGTGATTTTAAACCTGTTTCACCTTTGAACCAGCCATTTCACTTGGAGAATTCTGTCCCAGACACAATTCCACACTTGCTCAAAGTTGAATGTAGAGAAAAGGCCAGCAAAATGTTAAGAAAAATTGAAAATAACCTGAATATCCATCAGTAGGAAACTGGTTAAATGATGTTCATTCAGTAATGGAAAACTCTGCAGCTCTTAAAAATAAGATAACTTCCAGTTCAGTTATGTGAACGTGTGTCATGAGGATGCACAGCGAAAAGCAAGTGTCAGTATATCTATCTGTAAAGTGAGAGTTAAATTTTCAGACAGTGCTTATTATGATTCTGCTTCCATTTAACCAAAAATGTTGTGCATGGTTAACCAACAAAGGAATGCTACCTTGCATATATAAAGAACCCTGTTGAGGGACCTCCCTGGTAGTCCAGTGGTTAAGACTGCACCACCACTGCAGTGGGGGGCGGGGGTGTGGGGGAGCGGTCCCATCCCTGATCAGGGAACTGAGATCCCGTATGCCATGTGATGTGGCCAATAGAAAAAGAAAAAAGAACCCTGCTCACCAGAAAGTGGTCATTTCCATAGGAAAATTTAGAAAGGATATGGACAAATAATTTATAAAATAGAAAATCCAGGTGGCCAGGAAGGACGAAAATGCACTCAACCTCCTTTGAGGGTTGAGGGTTGTTGTAATAAGGCTTCACCAAGTCAAGCTATGTAAAGCACTAGCGTGGTGCCTGGCACTTAGTAAGTGCTCAGTAAATACTCTGTCCATGAGCGTTGCTAGACCCTAAGACCTGAGTGGATAGGGGTCATGGGCATGTCGTGGTCACAAGCTGAGTAGACAAGCTGGCAGAGGAATGGGACCATCGAAACCACATGTAGCGCCAGATTCTTGAAGTGAATGCCTGAGTCACTGCTAACCACTGGTGTGTCTCCTGTTGCACTGCAGAGCCTTTGTGGCATGTGCCCGCCCAGGCCCGGCTCTCAGCCATGGCTGGAAGCAACGGGAGCAAGCACGCCTCCAGGCAGGACGCAGCAGGCAAAGATTCCCCCAACAGGCATTCCAAGGTGAGTCTGGGCCCCGCCTGCCAACCCTGGGGAGCCAGGGCCGTGGGAGCCAGCTGCCTGGCCCGCCCTGGCTGCTGATAGCTGGACGGCTTCGTAGCTTCACCTGGGCATGCTCCTCCTCTGCCCCCTCCCACTCCAGCAGAGGGGCTAAATGCCTGGTCTGGAGTTAGATCCAGCCAGTGGTGCATCCTGGCTCCAGCCCCTGCCGTCCATGTCATCTTGAGCAAATCTCTCACTCCTTCAAGCCATGATTTCCTCATTCCATCCGCCATGGTTGGTGTCTTCAGCTCAGGCTGCCCTAACTGAAACACCACAGACTGGGTGGCTGATTAAACAGCAGTTACTGATTTCTGCTAGTTCCGGAGGCTGGGAAGTCCAAGGTTAAGGCACAGACAGGTCTACCGTCTAATGAGAACCTGGTTCATGGACAGTCTTCACCTTACCTCATGTGTGAAGGGAGCTCTCTGTGGTCTCCCTTATACGGATATAATACACATATATATGGATTTTATAACCCCCTTCATGAGGACTATATAAACATATATAGGATAAATACGTGAAAACATACAGGAGTTTGTAATCTCATTCATGAGGGCTCCACCCTCATAACCTAATCACTTTCCAAAGGCCCTCCCTCCTAATACCATCCCACTGGAGATGAGAATTCAGTGTACTCATGTTGGGGGACACAGACTGTTCAATCTTTGGCAATAGGTTAACTATTTCCCAGGCGGCTCAGGGGTAAAGAATCCTCCTGCAGGTGCAGGAGACGCAAGTTCGATCCTCGGGTTGGGAAGATCCCCTGGAGGAGGAAATGGCTCCCCACTCAAATATTCTTACCTGGAAAATCCCATGGACAGGAGAGCCTGGCAGGCTGCAGTCCACGGGGTCACAAGAGTAGGACATGACTGAGCGATTAAACAACAAACTACCGTAACAGACAGTCCCCAGGTCCTAATGACCTCACAAAATATAAGTTTATTCCCCTCTAATGTGGCAGTTCAGTGTGGGTGTTCAGTGTAGCAGCTTTTTGCAGGATTCAGGAACCCAGGCTCACTCCCTCTTGTAACTGTTCCTTGGGGTGCCAGAGCCCTCTAATGGGTCCTTGCCTCTTTCTAGCAGGTGAGAGAGAAGGGAGAAGGGACCTTTTTTGACTCAGACCTAGACAAGGCATAAATGACGTCCACCTGTAATGTTACATTGGCCAGGATGCTGTCACAAGGCCACACATCACTGCAAGGGGAGCTGGGGGATGTAGTCCTGTGTGCCCAGGAGGAGACTGAGAGCTTGGCAGTCTCTTCACATCTGTTCATTCAGTGAGTGAGTGATGAGCATGTACCATGGTCCAGGTACTAGGACCCCAGGGATGAAGAGGACAGGTGAGCCCCCGTGCTCACAAAGCTGACATTCCAATGTAGGCAACAATCAGTCAGCAGAGAAACAGATTCATTATATAATGGTGAGAACTGATTCTTACTGAAAAAGAAAAAGTCCAGTTAAGGGAAAAGAGAGTGTCAGGCACAGCTGCTTTAGGATGAGGTGGTCAAAGAAGGCCTTTGAGGGAGTGACCTGTAAACAAAACCTTGAAGTAAGCGGCAGCCCGTGAAAATCATCTGAGGGAAGTGCATTGCACGCAGAGGAAACAGCAAGTGCAAAGGCCCTGAGAGAACAGTGCACCTGGCATGCTCAGAACAGCAAGGAGGTCAGTGTGGCTGGGACGGAGTGATCCAGAGGAAGAAGGAGGTGAAGTTAGAGACTGGAACCCGGAGCCAGATCATACAGGGCCCCAGGGGCCATGGAGAGGACTCTGGCTTTTCCCAAGTGAGAAAGAGGGTTCTGAGCAGGGCACGGACGTGAATGGACATGAGTGTTCACAGCCTGTCTCTGGCTGCATGTAGGGCACAGGCTGGGGGCTAGGGATGAGGGGAGACAGACAGGAGTAGGAAGACGGGAGGAGGCTGCTGCCATGGTCCACTGGGAAGCAGTGGCGGACAGGACCAGGGTGGAGTCTTGAAGGGAGGCAAGCTGGCAGGTTTGGATCTATTTTTGAAGACATGGGCAACAAGATTTACTGTTGGACTAGGTATAGGTATAAGAGCAAAAGCAAGGTTCAGAGTGACTCCACAACTCTTGGGTAAGGACAGCCAAAAGGACGGAGGTGCCCTTAGGAGACAAGGAAGAGGTGAATTCAGGAGGGAGGGCCAGGAGCTCAGTTCCAGACACACTGAGCTTAATGTTGGCAGCGTGTTATGTAGGCAGTGTCATTTATCCCTCTGAGCCACCCCATGGAGCAGGGTTGTTATCAACCCATTTCACAGATGTGGCAACTGAGGCACAGGGAAGTTCAGTCAGTGGCCTGAGGTACCAAGGTCAGTAAGTCAGAGAGCCGGAACTCAAAGCTGTCTGGCTCCAGGGTTCACGCTCAGATGTGAGGCAAACCCCAGTGGGAGGGTAGGTTGCCCCCTACCCCCGCCCCAGCCTGGGGTCTAGGAATAATGACACAGTTCTCCTGCCTTCCAGGGGGAGCCCCAGTACTCCAGTCATTCCAGCAGCAATACCCTCTCCAGCAACGCTTCCAGCAGCCACAGTGATGACCGTTGGTTTGACCCCCTGGACCCCCTGGAGCCGGAGCAAGACCCTCTCTCCAAGGGCGGCTCTAGCGATAGTGGCATCGACACCACCCTCTACACCTCCAGCCCCAGCTGCATGTCCCTGGCCAAAACACCTCGACTGGCCAAGCCGCACAAGCCCCCAGGAAGCATGGGCCTCTGCGGGGGTGGGCGCGAGGCCACCGGGCGGTCTCACCATGCAGACCGGCGGCGGGAGGTCTCGCCCGCCCCGGGCATCACTGGACAGAACAAGGGCTACCGACCGAAGCTGTACTCCTCAGGCTCCAGCACCCCGACGGGCCTGGCCGGGGGCAGCCGCGACCCATCCAGGCAGTCCAGGTAAGGCTCCAAATCTCGCCCGGGTTCTTCAGGGGTCCTGACCACCTTCCACATCCCCCATGGTCCTGATGGTGGAGCTCCCCTCCCCAGAAATATGCTCACAGGTGGGTGTGCTCACACATTAGTGTGCTTACAGATCTGGGATCCCATGGACCATCCCCGGCTACCCATCCACTGGCCTTTAAGGATCTCAGTGGAAGAAGGAAAATCCCTGTCTGTCTGTCTCTGGTCCACTCTGACCCTCAGTCTCTCCTTTTTCTCTTTCCCAAGACCAGTAGTTTTTATGCCTGCTGGGAGTCACACACTCTTTCTATTAGGAGTGCATTTGGCTGAAGGTAATAGAAAACCAGACCCACAGAGGCTTGAACAAATAGAAATCCAGGGAGGGCAGAGCTGGGCTGGTGCAGCCGCAGCTCAGGGAGGGCCTTGAGGCCTGGCACCCTTGTCTTCCTGCTCCGTCGTCGTCCTCGTACTGGCTGTGACTTCCTGGTCTTCAGATGGCTGTGGTGCCCCTGGGAGGCCTGGGGGCAGAGAACGGAGGGAAGACGGCAGCATCCTTGTTGCTCCCTGACTGTGGAAAGAGCGAATGCTTTCCCAGAACCCCTTCCACAGGCAGTGTCACCTGCCCATGTTTGCTGCAAGAAGTCTGGGGAATCTTGGCTTAGCCTTCCAGCCTCCATAGTAAAGGGCAGTGTGGACCCCAGACGGTCTCCACTGGAGGGCTGTCCAACACCCATTCCCCTAACCCACTGGGTGGGGCCTGAGAATGTACATTTGTGCAGGGTTCTGTGTCGGTGCTGACGCTGTTGGTCCCCAGACCGTGCTTTGAGAACCACTGGTAGAGAGGCAGACGGGAACAAGTGAGAACGAAAGGCATTGACTAACCAACAACCTGGAGTCTACACCGCATGGGCGTGCGTGTGTGCTCAGTAGCTTCAGCTGTGTCTGACTCTCTGTGACCCCATGGACTGTAGCTCACCAGGCTCCTCTGTCCATGAGATGCCCCAGGCAAGAATACTGGAGTGGATTGCCATGCCCTCCTCCAGGGGATCTTCCTGACCCAGGGATCCAACCCCTGGCTCTTAAGTCTCCTGCATTGGCAAGCAGGTTCTTTACCAATTAGCACCACCTGGGAAGCCTGAGCACCGCAAACACTTTGAGAATCCAATGGAAGCCACGAAATGCCTCCCGTAACAGTCATTCTGCCGTCATCCGAGGTCTGTGGCCCCTGGCAATGAGTACAGTGCTGCAGCCCCCAGTGTGGACCCCTAAGTGTGGGTCCACCTCCCCAGGTCCACAGTGTGGACGCCTCCCTTCCCTTCCCTGATCGCACCTGAGCAGGGGCCAGGACCGCATTAGGGATCTTCATCTCCCTTGGCTTCCTGACACCTTGGCCAGTCCCCAGACCTGTGCCTCTCTCCACACAGAACACATGTGCCTGGCAGTGGCCTCGGACCTCCTTGACCACAACCCCCAGTGGACCTTGGGTCTTGGTCTGTGTAGAAATGTCTGTTTTTTTTTTAAAGGTGAAGCAGTACTTCACTGGTGGTCCAGTGGTTAAGGCTGCTTCAAATGCAAGGGGCACGGGTTGGACCCCTGGTCAGGGAACTAGATCCCATGGGCCACAAGACATGGCCAAAAGAAAATTTTTTTCATTAAAAAAAATTTTTTTAAAAGGTAGAACAAAAATCTCCCTCGAAGTTCTTAGTGTGATGGTGCAAAGTCCTTTAGTCTAGTCTAGGTCATTCAGAATGGTTGGGTGCTGCTCGCTACCTCCTCAAGGATCGCATGACCTCATAGTGGTTCTCCTTTCACCAAACTCGGGTTCTGCTGCCCGTCACTCGAAAGCCAGTATTTGAGAGACTGGCGTTTCCTGGAAAGAAAAATATACAGTAGTCTGAGGGTGCTGGAGCGTAGAGATTCGAGTATAACCAGATTTTAAGACCAAGAGGCTACTGACACTGACAGATTGGAAACCTCCGTGTTTGGGAGTGCCCGTGTGTCCGTGCTGTCCTTCACCCTGGCCCCAGTGCTCCTGGAGTCGGGAGCCAGGAGAAAGGTGAGTGTGGAGAGGAAGGGTCTCCCGGGGACCTAAGTCTCTGTTACAGTCTGCCTCACTAGACAGATCTCTTTTTTTTCTAATTTATTGATTTACTGACTGTGTCAGGTCTTAGTTGCAGCACACAGTGTCTTTCACTGAGGTCCTCGGGCTGCAGAGTGCTTGAGCTCCCCAGTTGAGGCATATGGGCTCAGTAGTAGTGGCACATGGGCTTAGTTGCTCCGCAACATGTGGGATCTTAGTTCCCAGACCAGGAGTCAAACCCACATCTCCTACATTGCAAGGCAGAATCTTAATCACTGGACTACCAGGGAAGTCCCTAGATAGATAGACCTGAATCATTGGAACTCACGAGATCTTTCGAACAGCTCCTTCATTCATCTACCCATTCATTTCATTCACAAATATCTCTCAGGGACTTGTTTTGTCCCAGGTTCTAGGCGAGAGCTGAGGAGAACGAATAAGCAAATGCAGATGAGACGCCTAGCCCTCCCCTCACCCACCATCCACTGAGGGAGACAGACTAGAATCAGGTCATCACTGAGACATGTCTGAGGGCACCCACCAAGAAGGACTCGCTGCCATGGGGTGCCCAGGTCTCCCCTGCTGGGCACAGGCCTGTAGTAGTAAAGCTGAGTAGCTGAAGGGTTTTGGAATGTGTGCTATAAAAGCAGCAGTGCTGGGGAGTAGACCGTGGCTGAGGCAGGAGGAGTGGGTATAAAATTACCCTGTGTCTGAGAGAAGGATTTGCTGAACCCAGAAATGAAGGGAGTAAAATGGGAGAGGCACCACTTCAAAAGAGGGCCCTGTGGTTGGGAGCTTTAATTTGCATGCAGACAATTGATGCTAATTGCAAATCATTCTTATCTACTCATTAAAGCTGCTTCCTGAAGTTTTCTCCTAGGCAACCAGGCTTTAGTGTGGAACAGCCTTTCCCAAAATGGGGTGCTCAAGGTAATTTGGGTGGTGCGAGGAAGAAAATGTTTTATTTAAAATGGGTATTAGGAAAAGTGTTATCAACTTATCCCCTGATTTTACAGATACTGCCTTGGACAAGTTAAGGAAAATTAAATGAACTGATTTAAAGAAACAAACAGTCGATGAGAGTGTGGACTCCAGAGTCAGCCCACTGGGGCTTGAGCCCCGCCTCTGCCTTGTGTTGGCTGTGTGGCCTTGGACAAATGGCTGAACCTCTCTGGGCCTCAGTTTCCTCATCTGTACAATGGGGGCCCAGTCACTGTCCCTAACTAAGGCCGTGTCAGTGTCCCTAGCTGAGGCCCTGACGCTGTCCCTAAGGTCCTGACACTGTCCCTAACTAAGGACCTGAGCTATTTCTAACTAATGTCCCAAGCTGTCCCTAACTAAAGCTTGACCTTGTCACTAATAGCCTGAAGCTGTCCCTAACCAAGGCCCTGATTCTATCCCTAGCTAAGACCCTGAGTGCGTGCTCAAATGCTAAGTTGTGTCCAGCTCTCTGCAACTCCGTGGACTATGGAGCTCACCAGGCTCTTCTGTCCATGGAATTCTCCAGGCAGGAATACTGGAGTAGCTAGCCATTCCGTTTTTCAGGGGATCTTCCCGACCCAGGGATTGAACCCACGTCTCCTACACTGGCAGGCAGATTCTTTACCACTGAGACACCTGGGAAGTCCAGCTAAGGCCCTGACTGTCCCTGAAGCCCTGAGGCTGTCGCAGACTCCAAGCCTGACTCTGTCCTGACAACCTGAGCATCGGCATCTGTTTAGAGACAGCGCCCTCAGTGATCACAGTCAGGGCGGGAGACAGATCCACCCCCAGTGACGGCCCAGAGTGGTCAGGGCCAGGGTGAGGGGAGCCCTCGGGGTATGGGAGCCCAGAGGAGGGGCCAGACCCAGTGCGAAGGGGAGCTTCCCTGGAGAAAAGAGGCGGAGCTCCTGGGAATGAGGAGGGTGGAGTGTCCCAGACAGTGTGTGTGCGGGTCCCACCGCCCCCCACTGGCCCTCCCACCGTCTTCCCAGAGGGTCCCTGAGCACCTGTGCTCGAGAGGCCCACATGTGCCTCTGACTGCCGCTGGCCCCACGCTGCCCCTCGCTCGGGGCAGCCCCGTGCTTCTGCTCTCACGGGTCCACTCCCTGGGGCGGGGCCGGAATGACACCCTGCTGCCCAGTCAGCTCCCCGCAGGCAGGCACGAGCCCTCCATGGCTGCCCTTGTGTCTCCTTCCGGGCCTTTGTAGCCCAGCACTTGTTGCTCATTCATGTAGCAGGCGCCAAATGTATGCACAGCTCTCTGCCTCAAACCGTTGCCTAGCTCTCCTGGAACAGACAGGGTGCTGGGGGAGACAGCAGGCAAATAATTACAAAAGCAGTGAGTGAATTATGCTAGGGGAGTGCCTGCAGGGCAAACCTCCTGGAATCTGAGGGGATGTGATGCATGGCTGGAGGGGTGTCTGATCTAAGGGGATGGGGGGTGGGAAGCGGGAAGAGATAATTTCCCTGAGGAGGTGTCATTTCTACCAAGGACCAGAGGGTTAAGAGGGAAGGAGCAGGTAAAGTGGTTTCTGGGGAACTGATGATTTCATCTTGATGCAGATATGTGGGCGTTTGCTTTGTAACTGTTTGTTAAACTGTACATATATGTTTTGTACACTTTGCTATATGTGGGCTATTTTACAAATTTTTTTTAAGAGAAAAAGGAAAGATGATGTATGGAGAAAGTGTCCCTATGAGCAGAAATAGCATGTGCAAAGGCCCTGGGGTGGGGAGGAGGGTGGGTGCTGGCAGGTCACAGGCCTCTTGGCTCAAGGATGGAAATTGGGAGGGCAGCTGATGGGAAGTTGGGGAGGTTGGCAGGGGCCACACCACGCAAGGCCCTGTCAGCCACAGCACAGAGTTTGGACTTAGTCCTAAGAGCTGTGGGCAGCAAGGAAGTGTTTCAGCAGAAAGGGCAGATAGATGTTTTGAAAGATGGTGCTGGAGGCAGGATTGGAGAAGTGTCAGGGATGGGTCTAAGGCTGAGACATCAGTGAGAAAGGAGGAAGAGGGCCTGGACCAGAGGGCAGAGCAGCTGTGGATGTGTCAGCAGTGTTACTGCCAGGATGTGAGAAGGGAGGAGACAAAGGTCCAGGACAGTGCTGGCGACTGCTCGTGTCAGGAGGCTACTGCAGACGGGGCTCTTGAGATTTGTGAGAGAGAAGAGAAGACTGGGGCTAAGCAGTCCCGAGAGGAATGTTACTCTTTGGTTATGCTGGGTCTTCACTGCGGCACACAGGCTCTTTGTTATAGCTCACGGGGTTTTTCTAGTTATGGCACATGGGCTGTAGAGTGCATGGACTCAGTAGCTGAGGCACGTGGGCTTAGTTGCCCCATGGCATGTGGGATCTCAGTTCCCCAGCCAGGGATCGAACCCATGTCACCTGCATTGGAAGGCAGATTCTTAACCACTGGACTACCAGGGAAGTCCCCAGGAGTGTTACTCATGTTTATTGTTGTTTAGCCGCTAAGTCATGTCTGACTCTTCGCAACCCTATCGACTGTAGCCCACCAGGTTTCTCTGTCTGTGGGATTCTCCAGGCAAGAAGACTGGAGTGGGTTGCTGTTTCCTTCTCCAGGGGATCTTCCTGACCCAGAAATAAAACCTGTGTCTCCTGCATTGTCAGGCAGATTCCTTACCACTGAACCACAGGGGAAATCCCTGTTCTTATGTTTACTGACCCTAAAGCACCTACTGTGTGCCAGGTACCATTCCAAACACGGTGATACAGCAGGGGACGAAGTCGAGTCCCTCTTGTGGAAATGACACTCTCCTGGAGAGAAAGCGAGGCAGACAGACAGACAGCTGAGCAGCCATGTGCTGTTAATATGCCAAGTGGAGATAAGGTCTGGGAAGAAAACCCAGCTAGGCAGAGGTCCCTGAAGGCCTCTTGGAGGAGGTGATATTTTGCAGGAACCATGGAAGTGATTCAGGCAGGGGAAATAACAGATGCTGAGGCCCTGAAGGTAAACTCGTTTGCGGTGTTCTAGAGATGCTCTGCTGGCCAGACAGGCTGAATGGGAGAGCGGCAGGAGGTCTGATTTGCATGGTGGGCAGGGACCCAGCTCAGGCTGGGTTTTGGTTCTGAGAGACATGGGAGCCACAGAACATAATCTGACTTGTGTTTTAAGATCACTGTGGGCTCCTCAGGGGAACGTGGGCTGTCTCGGGGTAGTGGGGATTGAGTTTGCCAGCACGACTCAAGGACTGACTGACTGCCAGGGAAGGGAAGGGCCCCGCCATGCCCAAACCCCCCACCCACTCCCTCCGCGCGCTCCAACCCTCCCGTGGAAACCGCTGCAGCCTGTAGCAGCTTGTGCCCGTGGATGATTCCAGTGACTTCACAGACTCTTCCCCCCAGACATTCGTCATGGGAGCCCGGCTTCCAGGCACGGGGCCAGGCGCCAGCGCCTGCTGCGGGCACGGCAGTGGGCTGAGCGATCCCAGGCGGGCAGCCACCTGGCCCCCCGCCCTCTCTCAAGGCAGCACACGCTCCAGAGCCCCCTGGGCTTCCAGAGCAATTTGTCGGCACTGTTTAGAGGCGATGAGAGGCTCTCGGCTCTACATGGAGCTGACACGGCCCGGCGTTGCCGGGCGGGCAGGCAGGCAAGAAGCCCGCGGCCCTGCGTCCGCAGCCAGGGCCCTTGTCTCTGGGATCCCCTCCTGGGGGCACAGCCCTGAAAGGTAACCTGAGGCCCTCAGGGTCCACTGGGCCCCACCCTGCCAGTGTAGGCTTGGAAGCCAGGGTCGAGGGGAGAGACTTACTGGGAGAGTCACTGTCAGCTTGGGAAGAGGAACTCAGGCCATCTCCAGAAACTCCAGGGAAGGAGGATACCATGCAGAGATCGTGGGGTGGGGCAGGGGGAGTGCAAAGGCCCTGAGGTGGAAGTGTGTCTGGTGTGTTTGAGGAACAGTGTCCATGTGACCAGAGCAGAATGAGTGAGAGGGGGAGTGGAGTGGGTGGGTGTTGCTGAGGGCAGAGAGGGATCAGCCCAGATGGTGTGGGGCCCTGTGGACCCAGGAGGACCCTGACCCTGAGCTGAGGAGAGTGGTGATGGCTCTCACCTTTGGCCGGGTTTGGGGGTGAGGGGAGGAGGAGGCCACTGTGGGGATAGCTGGGCACTGTGGTGGGGAGGGGGCGCGATGGAGGTGGCCGGTGGCAAGTGGAGTCCCCATTGATTTTGCGCCATGGAGTTTTTGCCCCATATTGTCACTGCTTCCACTTTCTGAAGACCTGATGTTTTTGCTCCCAGGCTGAAGGGCAGAATGTTGCCACGTGTGGCTCCTACACCGAGCCTGATCATTCCAGCCATGTGCAGGGACTGATTCAGCTCTCAAGCCCCTGCCAGACACCAGGCAGAGAAGGCCCCACAGAGTTCCCCTTGCAGGTATCTGGTGAGCAGCGTTTCCCAGGCTTTGGCCTCTGACTGCCTGTGTCCAAGTCACAACTCCACCACTAACCAGCTGCGTGGTCTCCACCAGGCTCCTTAGTTTCTCTGAGGCTCAGTTTCCTCGTCTGTAAAATGGAGGTGAAGATAGACTCTGTGGTCCAAGGCTGCGAGGATACACCCTACACCATGGGTTCGAAGCAGCCAGCACAGGGCCTGAGACATAGCTGGCCCAAATACACCAGCTGCCGCTAGGTTCGGTTCTCATGTGTTATGTATTTGTCATGAATGCTGTTGTCATCGAAAGTACAGGTTGGTGGTTAAACAGAGCATCTCTTGAGCCAGACTGCCTGGCTTTGTATCCTGGTTCTGTCCTCAACCAGTTGTGTAATTTGGGGCGTTATTTAAATCTCTCTGGGCCTCAGTTTCCCCACTTGGAACATAGGGAGAGTGGTACTTCCTGCCTCATGGGATTTCTGGGGCACCCAAATAAAGTGATGCCTATGAGATGCTTGGAACAGGGCCTGGCTGTGTCCACGGGCTCAGCTCTGGCCACTATCATCACTACCACCTGCTGCGTCAGTGCTCTTCCTCCCAAAGGCAAAGGCAGGACTTCCCCAGTGATCTAGTGGTTAAGAGTCCACCTGCCAATGCAGGAGATGTGGGTTCTATCCCTGGTCTGGAAGGATTCCACGTGCTATGGGGCAACTAAGCTCATGCTCCAGAGCTGCTGAGCCCCCATTCTAGAGCCTGTGAGCCTCAAATACTGAAACCCAAGCACATAGAGCCTGTGCTCTACAAGAGAAGCCACCGCGAGTAGAGAGTAGCCCACACTCACCGAAATTAGAGAAAACCTGCGCACAGCAACAAAGACCCAGTGCAGCCAAAAGATAATAAGGCAGGGGCACAGCTCCCGTAGTGCCTGTTGCCCGCCCGGGGCCGCCCGTCAGCCTCCCCAGGGGTGAACAGACCAGAGCATGGCGCCCTCCCAGGCAGCTGTGCAGTTTCTTCCCTCAGCCTACAGTTTTTCTGCTTTCACTCCAGCAAAATCTTAACTGCTCCCCCTGAGATACAGCACAGGTAACTGCCCAGTCTCTCTGGGGAAGGGTGGGGTGAGAGTACAGAGCAGAATGTTCCCTCCCCAGCCCTGGCTGAGCCCGGAGGCCAGGCATTTAGCCCCTGGACACACCATATCCCTGTGTATCTGCAGCTCCAAGAGCACATTCCAGTGCCCAGGCATACCCTGGGCACTTTGTGCGGATATGATCTCATGAGGCAAGTGTGTCGTTGCCTCGATTCTCAGAGGAGGAAACAGGCTCGTTGAGGGGAAGGGGCTCCAGCAAAGATCACTGCATGTCAGTCGGGACTGGGATTGGACCCCAGGTCAAGTAAGCAGTGTGGTCCATGTTCTCATCTGCCGAGAAGTGCTGCCTCGTTTTTCAAGCTGAGGCTCGGGGAGGGCACCTGGCCTTGCTTCAGAGAAAAGGTGTATTCACTCTGTTGATTGGCAGGTGGGGTAAGAACTCCACCCTGTACTTGGCACCTGGCGCAGCTCATGGTCCAAGGGGAGTGTGAGAAGGGGCGCCCGTCTGAGTGGGCCGGGTCGAGATGCATGGCATATTCAGAATAGTTCTTTGTAGCCCTGCTGTGTGTGGGGGGCACCCGTTCATGCCTGAGGCTGGTAGAGGTTGAAAGCAGGGACAGTTGTGGGAATGCCTTTGGCTCCAAGCAGCAAGTCCCAGCTCAATTGGAGGAAGTCTGTTACCTCTGAGAACATGAAGTCCCACACTAGGGAGGGCCCCACAATTGGGGAATTTACTGACTCAAGGACTCAGGTTCTTTCCCTTTCTTTGTTCTGTCTCCATCGGCCTGCAGACTGGCTCCCCTCACAGTCTCAAAGTGACTGTCGAGTTAGTCACCGTGTCAAATGGAAGGACAGGTGACATTTACTACAAGTGGTCTTTGTTAGTTTTCTAGTAAAGAAACCTTCCTCAGAAGTCACCTAGCAAACAGTCCACACAAGCACCTGATGCTTCACTGTCCACAAGTAGATCACAGACCTACCGCTGACCCATCCCAGACAGGTGGCGTCCACCATTCAGGATTGTGCCCTGGGCTGGGTGCCGGGTCACCTTCCTTGAGGATGAGTAAAACCAGCCTTCATTTACAAGGTGATGGGGAGTAGGATGACACCCAGTGCCTGCCACAGGCTGAGGGAGCAAACCCATCCCAAATGGGGCAGTGGATGGAGCCAGCTGGCAGACGCCGAGAAAGGGGTGTTCTTCTTTTTCTCTTCATCTTATTATTTATTTTGGCCATGCAGGGTCTTTGTTGCAGCACACAGGCTTTCTCTAGTTGTGGCATGGGGCAGGGGCTCTCTAGTTGCAGTGTGTGGGCTTCTCGTTGCAGAGCATGGGCTTAGTTGCCCTGTCGCATGTGAGATCTTAGCTCCCCAACTGGGGATTGAACCTGCATCCCTGCACTGGGGGGCAGATTCTTAACCACTGAACCCACTCTTCCTTTTGTTTTTTTTTTCTTTATCATCTCTTGTTTGTTTGTTTTGTTTTTTTTTTCTTTTTTTTCCAGCTCATAAAAGCTGAACATGCCTGATGACAGGGTAGAGAAATATGTGCTGTAGAAATATAAAAGTTAGGGTTAAAACCAGTTAGGATATATTCATAGAGTGGGCCACCTGCAGCCATTGAAGGGAGAGGGTTTTGTGTGGACTGACACGGAGAGAGCTCCAGGGCATCGTGTTAAGGTCAAAGCCAGGTGCAGAGCAAACTCATGATAGGCTACCATTTATGTTAAAAAGGAAAATTGGGAAGCTACACACACACTGGGCTCTCTGTTGAAGAAGAAGGAAGGGGAAAAGTCAACGTTGCCTCAGAGAAGGATACTGAGCTGTCAGATGGCACTTTCATTTCTACCCTGTGCTGTGTATGTGGTTTCATCTCCCCCATCGTTACTGCTTCCAGAGATAAACAATTAGTGTGCATTCTTCCAGAGACTTTTCTCCAAATCTGTACCAGCCCAGGTCTATCAAACATATTTTTACAGTTACCCAAAACAGGAAAAGCATTTTACATTACAACCCAGTGTGGACATCCTCGGTGAAGTTTCACAAAACCACTTACCCTTACCTCATATGAGGTACGCTGAGGTTTTTTATTCTAGTCTGTTTCTCCCCACCTCCTACCCCAAATAACAGTCAAGATCTAGTAAATTGATTTCATGGCCCACAGTTGGGAAAAAACTATACATTTCCTTTTCATTAAAAAAAAAGACCCCCCCCCCAAAAAAAAGCCCAATAAACATTCAACAACATATGTACATTTAAAAAAAGAAAAAGCATGCTTTGCATGATGCCTCATTTCCACTTCCTATAGCTCAGGCATCTGTCTTCATCCACAAAACAGAAGTTGACCTCATTCTTCACACTAGCTGCATAGTTTTTGATCATATGGATATGGTTGGACTGATCTAAGAATTCAGGCCATGTCCAGCTTTTTCTTGTTTACACACAGCATTGCAGTGACCATCCTTGTATGTGCTGGCATGTCCTTGTGCAGGATTTTCTGTGGTGTTGATTTCTGGGAGGTCAGATGCTAGACTGACACACATCTTTCAGTTCCGCTCAGACACTGTCTCCTCCTTGGGGAAGCCCTTGTGGCCTCCCCGGATAAAGTCCGATCCCAATGTTACATGCCCCATGACTCCCTGGACAACCCCTCCCCAGTGCGCAACCTTGGACCTGTTGACAGATGTTGCTAGATTATAGAGAGTCTATGTAAGTCAGTCAGAGCTTGCATTTTAAAATCCATTCTGACAGTCTGCTTTAGGATTGGGATGTTTCAGTATTAACATTTAATGAAGTTACTGGTGATAATTAGATTTGCATTTGCCATTTTGCGCTTTGTTTTCTGTTTACTATCTTTCTCCTTTGTCCTTCCTTTACTTTTGCCTTTTGTGTTAAATTAGTTTTAGTACACCATTTGGATTCCTCTTAACTTTAATTATAGTATGCATCTTATCAATGTATTTCAGATTAGTGCTAACTGAATACCAACAAAATATAGAAACTTTTCTCCAGCAAAGCCCCATTCCTTTCCCTCTCCTTTGTGCTATTACTGTCATACATTCTACATCCGTATATGTTATAAACCAAACAATATAGTGTTATTGTTGCCTTGTACAGTCTTACATGTAACTTTAGAAGTTAGAGAAGAAATAAGAAAACCTAAATATTCTATGCTGCTGTCCAACTCTTTGTGACCCCGTGTCTATAGCCCACCAGGCTCCTCTGTCCATGGGACTTTTCCATGCAAGAATACTGGAGTGAGTTGCCATTTCCTTCTCCAAAATATTCTATGAAGTCTTTTATTCTAACCCACAAACTTACCATCTTGGACCCTTCACTTCTCCATGTGAATTCAGGTCATCACCTGCAGTCATTTCCTTTCAGCCCAAGGAATTATTACTTATTAGGCAGATGTGCTAGCAATGAATTCTCTGAGTCTGTTTATCTGGGGACATCTTTATTTTGCCTTCATCTATGAAGGGTAGTTTTGCTGGACATAGAAGTCTTGGTTGACAGTTTTTTCTCTCAGCACCTTGAAAATACCACCCCATTCTTGGCAACCCACTCCAGCATCCTTGCCTGGAAAATCTCATGGATACAGGAGCCTGGTGGGCTTCAGTCCATGGGGTCGCAAAGAGTCAGGCACGACTGAGCAACTAACACACACTTCCATTGGTTCAAATGACAGGTCAGCAGTTAATTGTATTGATTTTCTCTGTATATGATGAATCTTTTTCTCTTGGTGCTTTTGGAGGTTTTATCTTAGTGTTTGACTTTCACTTGTTTTTCTGGATGAAGTCTTTGTGCTTATCCTGGTGGGAATTTGAGTTTCTTAGATGTATAGATGAATGTTTTTTATCCAGTTTGAGAAGCTTTTACCCATTATTCCTTCAAACCTTTCTTCTGCACCTTTTTCTCTTCTCCTTCTTGAACCTTCAGTGAGGTTCTCCAGTGGCAGAACTTGCTTGTTCATTGAGCTGGGCAGGGAGGTGGGAGGGGCCCCAGGCTAAAACGTCAGATTCCCTCTGTTCTTACCCTGAAGTTCAGTTTTTCAAGAAAATAAACAATACTTGGATTGTTGCATGTCCTCGGTCAATTTCCAGAGTGCTGAAACGGTTGTTTTTGTTAATTTTGTGCTTGGTGGGGAAAGAATTTGCCAATCTTCTCATTCAGCCATAGTCAGAAGTCCCACCCTTTAATTTTGCTAAATTGACCTTCAGTAAGTTTTTATTAACTTGCACTCCAGGGACATTAATTTTCCCATTAAAGACCTCTTACTTGAAGTGGAATTAGAATTTTATTTTATTTTAAAGTTTTAAAAGCTGATTTGCTTCAGTGGGGTCAGCAGTTGGGTCCCCAAGAGTTGGGTCCTAATTAACCACATGAGGTTCATTGTAGCATTAACTCCACAGGAATCCAGCATTTGGAATATCGAGCTGTGGTTTTAGATTAGATCAGCTGGAGTGGTGTCTGATGTGTATTAGTGCTCAAAAAATATTTGAGTGAAGAAACTACGTGGCAAGACATAAGTTTAAGAAAAATAAGTTACGGAACAATTTATTAGCACAGTCTCAGTTATATGAAAACGTAATTCTCGCACCCTTCAAAAAAAAAAAAGGCTCCTGTTTTCCAGTTGTATACACATTTTCCTTTTTGCCCGTTTTTCTTTTTCTTTCTTCTTTTTTTATTTTAGCCGTGCTGTGCTGCTTGTGGGATTTTAGTTCCCTGGCTGGGGATCGAACCCAGCAGTGAAAGTGAGTCCTAACCACGGACCACCAGGGAATTCCCAACATGTGTGTTTTAACCATAGGAAAGGGTTAAGAAAGAAATACAGCGAACTGTAAACCATGGTTACCTCCAGAGATGGATCGGCAGGACCCCCACCTTCAGCTAGGTTGTAGTGTAGGTTGTGCTCAGGATACAAGGAATCTCCAGGATGGGGTGGGGAATCATTACCCACAGAGGGTGACTTTTTTAGATACCCATAGAGGTACCAACTGTGCTAGGCGGACATCCCTGGGAGGGGATGGGGGCTATGAAGGCAGCATTACGTTTTCTCCACATAGACATCTATGTATTAGAATTTTTCATAGCAGTGTCTCTTCTGTGTGAATGAACTTTTTGTTTGTTTGTTTCCCAAGAGTAAACTTAAACAGATTGACTTTTCGAAACGTGGGACAGAATTGTTTTACTTTTCTAATTTTTACATTGCAGCGACATGAGCTCACGGGCCGGCTACCCCGCTCAGGTTCACAAGACAGCCAGCACCGAGAGCCCGCGGCCCTCACAGCTGGCCCAGCCCAGCGCCTTCCAGCTCTCCACCTCTGTCCCCAAGTCCTTCTTCTCCAAGCAGCCCGTGCGCAACAAGCACCCCACGGGGTGGAAGAGGACAGACGAGCCCCCGCCACGGCCACTCCCCTTCACTGACCCAAAGAAGTAAGTGCCTGGGCACCTGGTGAGGCACCCCCAGAGCCAAGCTTGGCATCTCGGAGCAGGGGGGAGGGGGACCCCTCGCTCCCTCGTGTGTCAGTCACCATGCCAGTCAACACACTGGGAATACAACCGCGCACAGGCAGACAGGGTCCCTGCCCTCCAGGGGGCCCTGCTGGTTGGGGAGACGGACAGCAGATAGGGTGACTAAGAAAAGTGTGCAGAGTCAGATGGTGGCTAGCACTCTGACACGTCTGGATGGAGAACGTTCCAGGCAGAGGGAACAGCAACTGACAGACCCTGGGGCAGGAGCAGGCTTGGTCTGCGGGGGGAGGACCAGTGTGGCTGGGACCATGTGAGCACATGGGTCAGAGAGGCAGTGAGCACAGACCGTGGAGGGTTCTATGGGCCCCAGGTAAGGGCCTGGGCGTCTGCTGTAAGTCAGGGGGAACCACAGAAAGGTCTGGAACAGGGGGACAGACCTAAGTTGGATGTTCACAGAGCCCCTGTGGCTGCATGTGGAGCATGGCCTGCAAGGGGCCAGGAGACCAGGGGGCTCCTGCTGTGATGGTCCAGGCAGGACACAAGAGGTCTGGGGAGGAAGAAGGAGGCAGCTTTAGGACAGATCTCTGAAATGGGAGCCAGCAGATTCCACTGGCAGGTCAGATATGGTGTAAGAGAAAGAGCAAGGTGGAAGGTGATACCAGGTCTTTCAGCCTGGAGGATGGGCAGACTCTCCTTGAGCTGAGATAGGGACTGAGTGGGGAGCGGGCTCAGGGTTGGAACTGTAGAGTGAGCTGTAAACCATGGTTGTCTCCAAGTGAGGAGCTCCAGAGCTCAGGCCTGGATGGTTACCCTTTTATTTTTTTTGCTGCACTGGGTCTTGGTTGCTGCACGAGGGCTTTCTCTGGTTGCAGTGAGCAGGGGCTACTCTCACGGTGCACGGGCTTCTCGTTTCGGTGGCCTCCCTAGTTGGAGCGCAGGTTCCGTAGCACACAGGCTTCAGTAGTTGCAGCTTGCAGGCTCTAGAGTACAGGCTCAGTAACCCTGAGGCACGTGGGATCTTCCCAGACCAGGGATCGAACCAGGGTCCCCTGCATTGGCAGGCGGATTCCTAGCCACTGACCACCAGGGAAGCCCACAGAAGGATTACTGCTGTGATGCACAGTACACGTGACGGAGGCAGTCGGGTAAGGAGTCTGGCGCTCAGGGAGAGGTCAGGCTGGAGAGAGAAAGGGGAGTATTGTCAGCATAAAGGCTGGAGAGGAGGGGGGTGTAGGGCTCTGCCTGAGATCCCTCAGCGTTCGTACGAGGAGGAGGAGCCAGTGAAGGAGGAGCCCAGACAAATGTGGGGTCTGGGAGCCCAGGGGTGATGACTGGGAGCAGTCAGGGAACCGAGCATGGGGTTGAGCCTCACAGAGGTGACTGGAGGATGCCAGAGAGAAGCCAGGACAGAACAGGAGGCAGCTGGTTTGGGGCATTTTGTTCTGAAACCAAGAGGAGGAGAGGAGTGGTCAGTTAAAAAACGGTTCTTTGAATATAGAGGTTTTATTTATTTTAATTTGGCTGCACTGCACAGCACGTGGGATCTTAGTTCCCCAACCTGGGATCGAACCACCCATGCCCCCTGCATTGAAAGTGTGGAGTCTTAACCACTGGACCTCCAGGGAAGTGCCGATTTTTGAAGTTAGAGTACGATGATACTGAAAATGTATCCAGTACTCACCACATGCTTGTTTTGGTGCTGAGCTCTAGTCCGTGAATTGATTCACTGAATCCATCTCAACAACCCTGCCATGAGTTGTTGTTCAATCAGTCATTCATTTCCGGCTCTGCGACCCCATGGACTGCAGCATGCCAGGCTTCACCATCTCGTGGAGTCTGTTCGAACTCGACTCCATGTCCATTGAGTCGGTGATGCCATCCAACCGTCTCATCCTCTGCCACCTCCTTCTCATCCTGCCCTCAATCTTTCCAAGCATCAGGGTCTTTTCCAGTGAGTTGGCTCTTTGCATCTGGCAGCCAAAGTAGCAGAGTTTCAGCTTCAGCATCAGTCCTTCCAGTGAATATTCAGAATTGATTTCCTTTAGGATTGACTGGTTTGATCTCCTTGCAGTCCAAGGGACCCTCAAGAGTCTTCTCCAGCACCACAGTTGGAAAGCATCATCAGGTTCTTTGGCGCTCAGCCTTCTTTATGGTCCAACTCTCACGTCCATACACGACTACTGGAAAAATCATTTCTAGTGATTTTTGACTAGACAGACCTTTGTCAGCAAAGTGATATTCTTTGCTATTTAATATGCTGTCTAGGTTTGTCATAGCCTTTCTTCCAAGGAGCAGGCATCTTTTAATTTCATGGCTGCAGTCACCATCCCTGGTGCTCCATGAGATGGACCTTTCATTTGCCCAGCTTTACTGCTGAGGCTCAGAGGCTCACAGCTGGGAAGGGGTGGAGAACCCAGAAAGGGGTCAGAACCCAGAAAGCCGTGCCCACGGCTCCTCTTCAGGTGGGGGGCCTGCCCTCCTCCGTCCTGTTCTCTGTAACGTCCTCTCTTATGACCTGGAGGGGGCCGTTCAGATGTGTGGTGACACAGAGCTCATAAGGAGAGAGGTGTCAGGAGACAGAAACAGGATCCCTGGAGAGGTGGGCCAGCGAGCAAGCCGAGAATCCAGTTCACGCTGCTCCCTGACAGCCAGGGGCCACTCTGCAAACTAGATTTTGATCCTCCCCTCCCCTGACTAAAACCTCCAGTGACTTGCCCCGCTCCCAGGACTAATGATAAAGGCTCTTATTTCCCGAGTGCGTATATCATACCAGGCACTGGTGCACTGTGCGCTTTGCCCAGACTCCCACCTGGACCCCGCATAACGTGCCCATCACCCCTCTGCCTTCATCTCCCATGCTCCCCCAGGCTTGCTCCACTCCACCCACCTGGCCTCTCCTGGCTCCTCGGTCTTGAGTCCCACCAAGTGCAGGCCGACCTCAGGGCCTTTGCAGTGGCTGTCACCAGTTCCCAGAATGCTCTTCCTCCACGTCTTGTGGCCAAGGTGGGATTCCGGAGCTTGGTCTGGCCACCTCCTCATTCTGGTCTCCCCAGCCTTCCATCCCCGCTGCCGTCACTCCATCCCCGGTCTCCGTTCCACGGCCCGTTTCTGCACAGGAGAGCAGGTGACGGTCTTGGTCACAAAACATGTGTCACCTGACACTGTGAGTGGAATGTCTGAGCCTCACATCACACTCCATCCTCACTGTAACCCCATGACACACGGTGAGGCCCTCACTTTCCAGGGTGGCCTCTGTCTGGTGCGGCCCTGCTGACCTCCCTCTGCCCCTCCATGAGAGCACGCCGCCCTGGCCTCCCCAGCATCTGTGCTGTTCCTTCTGCCTAGGCCCCCCCGCCCCATCTGGCTCCGTCCTGCCCACCTGGAGTTTGCTCAGGCTACCATCACAAAGCACTGCAGACCGGGGGGCTCAACAGCACGAGTGTCTTTTCTCAGAGCTCGGGAGGCTGGAGGTAGGAGCCAAGGTGGTGGCAGGGTTGGTTCTCTCCGCGAGGTGAGAGGAAGTGTCTGTACCACGCCTCTCTCCTGGATTCTGGTTGATTCGCCGGCAACCTGTGGGGTTTCTTGGCATGTAGATACATCTGGGTGTGTGTCTCTGTGTCCACATCCCCCATTTTTATAAGGACACCAGTTGTTAGATTAGGGTCGATCTTAATTGCCTCATTTTACCTTGATTGGGCTTCCCTGATGGCTCAGATGGTAGAGAATCTGCCTTCAATGCAGGAGACCTGGGTTTGATCCCTGAATCAGAAAGATCCCCTAGAGAAGGGAATGGCAACCCACTGCAGTATTCATGCCTGAAGAATCCCTTGGACAGAGGAGCTGGCAGGCAGCACAGTCCATGGAGTCACAAGAAGTCAGACACGACTGAGCGAGTAGCACTTTGACTTTACCTTGATTCCTCTGGAAAGACACCATTTCCACATCAGGTCAAATTCTGAGCTTCTAGAGGTTGGGACTTCAACATATCATTTGGAGGAGACCCATAACACCAGCCCTCAGGTCTCACACAGAGCTGCCATCCTCAAAGAAACTCTTCCAAGCCCCACACCAGGCTCATCTGTCCCATGGACCCCACACTTCTTCCCCTGCTTGGCCTCTATCCAGAGCACATCACACAGTCATTTGCTAGAGATTCATTTCTTCCCTGTCAACCTGTTGGACTGAGGGTACTGGGACAGCAGACCCACCTGAGCCCCATCCAGGACAAGGTATGTAGTAGGCGCCCAGCAAATACACCTGGCAGACTTCCCTGGCGGTCCACTGGTTAGGACTCCACGCTTCCACTGCAGGGGCACAGGTTTGATCCCTGGTCAGGGAACTAAGATCCTACATGCCACCCTGGCATGGCTGAAAAAAATATACACCTGGATAGGTGACAGCCAAAAACAAACAGCAGCCCCCCTTTTCCCACCATAAGATCCAAAGAAAGCTTTTTATGTATGTAGGTACATCACGTACAAATATGTAAACTAAACATACAGAATACTAGGGGACACAGAATAGTTTCATGGTTTCTTATATTTATTAATTTGGTTACAGATACATTTTTAAAATCACATGCCTTAAGTAATATGTTAACTTAGAATTAATGCTTTTGTCCACATGCTTTTAAGAAAGCTGCTTTATTCAAACTCTCCCCAAGCATTTTGGAAATGTCTTTGTCATTGTTAGAGACACTTCTGAGTCACCTAACCTAGTTTTCCAGAAAACATTGTCTTTACTTCCAGCTAGTATTTGAGGCTAAACGTGTTGTTTTTTTTTAATCTGTGTATAATTCTGTTGCTGAAATTTTATCCCAAGGCATGAGAATTCATTTGCATAACTTATTTACCTACTTTTACTGATACCTCCCCTGCCAAGTGGGCTTCCCCAGTGGTGCAGTGGTAAAGAATCTGTCTGCCAGTGCAAGAGACACAGGTTCAATCCCTGGGTCAGGTAGATCCCCTGGAGGAGGAAATGGCAACCCCCTCCAGTGTTCTTGCCTGGAGAACCTCCATGGACAGAGGAGCCTGGTGGGCTACAGTCCATGGGATTGAAAAGAGTCAGGCATGACTGAACGACTAAGCACGCCCACACACACACACACCCCTGCGAAGTATTGTCATAAGCCCTTTACCTTTTTTAACTCATTTAATCTTCACTATGAACAGTGAGGTGTAGGACTCTGTATCCCATTTTTCAGGTAAGAAAAATTGAGGTGCAGAATGGTTAAGTCACTTGCCCAAATTCACTGTTAGTTAAGTTAATTAATTAACTTAACTAACTTAAGTTAGTTAATTCACTGCAGGTGTCATGGTTGTTGGTTTTGTGACTTGTTACCACAGAGGTCACCACCACATATTTCTTTTAATATTTATCTTTATTTATTTACTTATTTGTCTGCCCCGGGCCTTAATGGCAGCACGCAGAACCTTTGATCTTTATTGTGCATGCAGAATCTTTAGTTGCCACATGTGGGATCTTAGTTCTCTGACCAGGGATCAAACCCAGGCCTTCTGCATTGGGAGCTCAGAGTCTTAGCCACTGGACCACCAGGGAAGTCCCATAGGTCACCCCTAATCTGAGTGTGTCTCCAGAGGAATAATCACCAAATCTGCCTCCTTTCTCATTGATTCTGGTCAGGAACCTCTAACACATGCCCAGAGGGCTATAAATGGCTGTGGCCAGCACAGGGGTGCTGTCTTTCAGCCAGGCTGTGTGGATAGGGCTTTACAGACCCCCCCAGGTCCTCCCAGTGACCCTATTTCTAGAGGAGGAAACTGATGCACAGTTAGAAATGTGTAGCCTGGGTCACACAAATGGAAGTGGCAGAGCTGGGATTCATACCTAGAAAGAGAACTGGCTGGGCGTCTCATCACGGGAAAGACTCAGGCAAGGCTCGCATCCAAGGCTGGGACTCGCACCTTCTGAGGACTGACTTCTCGGAGGAAACAGTCGCCTGTGTTGGGGTGCATGCTCCATTGCACGAAAAGCAGTCTGAGCTGGTGACGGACGGAGGAGCTGCACCCAGGGCACTGAGGCGGAATCGCCCCCTGCCCCGCACCCAGCCCCTCTGCTGCAGGCCCCGGTCAGCCCTGCAGCTCCGCCTCAGGAGAGGGCCGCACAGCCCTGTTTCGACTGCCTTGTCACAGGACACTGAACTCACCGGCCTGCCTTCTCCCGACCAGGAGAGCAGCACGGTGTGCAGGTCGGGAAGGACTCCCTTGTTGACTGCTCACCCCTCCCTCGCTCAGTTTTTCTCTCTTTAGTGGCGTGACATCCTCCCCACCTCCCCATTTCCTCAGGTAACTCCCGTGAGGACCCCAGCACCAAGGTTGAGCTGCACAGGGCTGAGCAGGAGGCAGGGTGGCCAGGCTGGGGCCCCACGGAGCAGGAGACAGAACCCGCAGCCATCAGCCCCCCTTCCTCAGCCATCCAGGGCACCTCCTCCCCGCCAGGCTGGCCTCAGCCCGACTGAAAGGCTGGCATGTGGCAGCCCTGCTGGCCCTGGTCCCTTCAGACAGGGCCTGGTGAGGAGGAGGCATGCCCTAGGGAACAGCCTGCTTATTGCTTAAGGGGGAGCAGTGGTTGTGGCGGCTGAGCCCCCAGGTCACAGCTGAGGACCCAGGCTCCAAATGTCCTCATCCATAAGAAGGGCAGTCTTGGAACTTCCCTGGTAGTCCTGTGGTGAGGACTCCCACTTCAACTGCAGGGGACATGGGTTCAATCCCTGTTCGGGGAACTAAGATCCCATATACTGCATGGCGTCACCATAAAGTGAAAAAAAATGAGCATCCTGGGGCCTGAGAGAGAGTGAGCGCTCAGGGGGCGAGCTTTGCTGCAGCTGCTGTTACTGCCACCGCAATCAGGAGCAGTCCCCCGAGTCAAGCCCAGGACCCAACTCTGCGGTGACTGTGTCAGAAGCTCTCGGGGCATCAGTCCTCTTGCCGATAAAGCGAGGCAATGGCAGTGATGGCCGTGGGGAAGGAACATAGCCCCGTGAGACACCCCAGCCCCAGAGTGGGGACCCACACCCCCAGAGCCGCCATCACCACATCCCAGGCACACTGAGCACCGCGTTCATTCATTAAGAGCAAATCTCGGGCAGCTCAGAGCACCAGGCAGAGGGGGCTTCCGAGCATCCTCCACTCACCGTGCCTCGGTCCCTAGCCTCTAAAAGGGAGGACAGGGGTGCCTCCCTCCCTGAGGTGGCACATGGAGTCATCGAGGCCTCGGGAAGGTCCCCTCAGCACTGGCACTGGCATCTAGCAGTTGACGTGTGGCCTGCAGGTGCCCTCCTTCCTTGAGTTTAGGGGCCCTGGGTTCAGTTCAGCATAGCCACGGAAGCAGCAGCATCCCCACCCCACGGCAGGGTCGACCCCCACCCCCACCCGCCTCTCCCAGCCAGCCTTCCAGGAAAATCGGCCTGCTGCCCAAGGCACAGACCCGATGAGTGTCCTCGCCAGCGAGGCTGGCAGAACCCCCAGCTCAGGCAGGCCAATCGACAGTGGTGCTAATTAGCTTAATTAACCCAGCCCCAAGGGAGCTGCTGGGGTTGGAGGCCAGAGCTCCCAGTCATCTGGGATCAGGCCCAGCCAAGTCAGAGCCTTTGGTCGCCTTCCACTCCTGGCCCGGCCATCACAGGAAAAAGAAGTTGCTGTTGTCCCGCTCCTAACCTCAGGGCCTTCTTTGTCATTTTTCTGTCTCCCTCTTTCTTTACTAACGTGAGTGGTTTAATTCCCCAGTGTGGCAAATACAAGTTCAGACAACATGGGCAAATTAGGGACTCTGTCCAAGGCTGTCAGTCAGAACTCTGAGAGAGGGTACCTCCTTCTGGGTGTTTTCTTCATTTGTGTGTTAGATGGTAAAACATGCAGAGGATAAAAACCAAACTAGTTCAAAAGGGTGTGCCATGAAAATCAGGCCTCTCTCCCTTCCCTGGCCCCCAGCCATGTAGTTCCCCTCCCCAGAGCAACCATTGTTTCATTCCTTGTCCATCCTTAGCAGAAATGTTCTGAACATGACTGAGCACACGTGAGTGTGTGTGTTTCCTTCCCGACCAGCCCCCCCTTTTTTTATCCATGGGGTCACCTCCTGTCTGTGCTCCAGCCTCTTTCACTTGCTCTTTTCTCAGCTTGGCGGCAGTTCCATATTAGATAGAACACACAGAAGGTGATCTCATTCTTCTTAACAATCAGAGTCGAGTCCATTTTATCCTCAGAGGTCATTAGATTTAAACATTTATAAAGACCAGAGATCTTGAGAAGAAGGAAAAAGATCAGAGGTGCACAAACCCAGTTTTTTTCTTTTAACCTGGAATTAATGCCATCTTAAATTATTGCTTAGAATTTTCAGTTTAGACAATACATTAGGAAATCCTCCCAGAAGAAAGAGAATGAGGACGAAAATGATGAGTTTGACTCTCCAAACTGAATTTCATCATATTTTATTCCTTTTAGACATGTCACAGCTGCCCACTAACAGTGTCAGGCCATGTGGAACTTGCAGTGGATAGATAGATGTGGAGCTGAGGGTCGGAAAGAAGGTTCTAGCAGGATTTCTTCCAGGGAGCCAGCCCTCCCCTGGAGAATCAGGAGAGCCCCACTCAAGTCCTAGGGGTCCTGAGAGCTGGGAAGATAGTTTCAACAAATGAACCCAACAGAGCAAGGAAGGAATGCTTATGTTCTCTTGGCTTGACTTTTTAAAGTATCTCTATCCTTTTATTTATTTTATTTTTCTTGGCCGTGCTAGGTCTTCATTGCTGTGCACTGGCTTTCTCTAGTTGCAGCAAGAGGGCGCTACTCTCTACTTGCGGTGCGAGGGCTTCTCATTGTGGTGGCTTCTCTTGTTGCAGAGCATGGGCTCCTGGGTGCGTGGGCCTCAGTAATTGTGGTCCTAGGCTTAGTTGTGCTCCATGGCATGTGGGATCTTCCCAGACCAGGGATCGAACCCATGTCCACAGCATTGGCAGACAGATTCTTAAACGCTGGACCACCAGGGAAGTCCTCTATGCTTTCTCCTGGTTTATGGAAATCATTTAAGCTTGCTGGGAAAGGAAGAGAGAGAGGAAGGGAGGTTGGAAGGAAGGAGATGGGTAGGGAGGCCGGCTGATGGGTTAGAAGGAAGGTCAGTTCTGTGTGATACATATTTACCAACTAAGTCGGTGTGCCTGCCGGCCTCGTCCCCAACCCAGGACATAAACACAGACTGCAGGTGAGGTGGGGGGAGTAGAACCCCAACATAGTCACACAGGACAAATCACTGTGAGATGAATACAGTGAAGAAGTAGCACAGGAGAGTGTGATGTAGCTCACCTGGGCTAGGAGGGAGCCACAAAAGGTGAGTGTCAGGGAAGGCCTCTCTGAGGAGGTGACATTTGAGTAAAGCTGGGTGGATGAAAAGCTGCCATTTGCGGGGACTGCTGGGAAGGATGCTCTGGGCAGGCAGAACAGCCGATGCAAAGGCCCTGAGGCAGGAACTTTGCTGGCATGTTTCAGGAACCTTGGGAAGCCTGTATGGGAGGAGATGAGGGCTGAGGTGGGTGGAACAGATTGTTTTGGACCTGGTGGGCTGTGGCAAGGAATATTTTTAGAAAGAGAATCCCTCCCACATATCCACCTTAGGAGCTGAGAGTTTGGTAACCTTGAATATACCACACTAAGCTATGTGTGGGGCTTCCCTGGTGGCTGAGACAGTAAAGATTCCACCTGCAATGCAGGAGACCTGGGTTCGATCCCTGGGTTGGGAAGATCCCCTGGAGGAGGGCACGGCAACCCCCTCTAGTATTCTTGCCTGGAGAACTCCATGGACAGAGGAGCCTGGCGGGCTACAATCTGTGGGGTCGCAGAGAGTTGGACACAACTGAGTGACGAAGCACAGCACCGCATAAGCTGTGTGTGAGTTTTGTTTCCTAAAAATGTTTTCACATCACACGTACCCCCCCCCCTTTTTTTTTAAATATTTGTTTGGCTGCACCAGGTCTTAGTTGTGGTACACAGGATCTTTAGTTGTGGCATGCGAACTCTTAGTTGCCACGCGTGGGATCTAGTTCCCTGACCAGGGATCGAACCTGGGCCCCCTGCATTGGGAGCGTGGAGTCTTAGCCACTGGACCACCAGGAAAGTCCCCATAATCACTTTCTTATTCCCATGACGTATCTGGGCAAACCTCTTCCCCTGTCATGTGGACCAAGTTCTCTTGTCTTCAGCAGCCAGAGGGGGTTATTCTGGGGTACCACTGTCCCTCCCTGCGGGGCCTCGTCCTGCCACTACTGGCCAGGGCTGTTTCCTCCTTAGTCAGGACTTCATGAAGCGTCCCTGAACACCTGGCACCTTAAAGGGGACACTCCCAGATGGAGAACTCCTAGGGTGGAGACAGTGCACGGTTTTACACTTTCAGCAGGTCATCTTACACCCGTCCCAGAGGGGAGCCTCGTGGACAGCGCCTTGGGCAGCGGATTCTGGGAAATGGTGAAATCAAAAGGGAAGCGGGAGGGGTGAGGCCCCTTGGAGCTCCCAGGGGAACAATGTGTACTCTGGGGGGGGTGTGTGTCTTTCTTGCTTGTGTCTGTTTCTCTCTTGGATAGAAAGCTTTTCGTTTGCCCAGAAAGCATACTTCCCTAATAATGACGGAGCCAGAATTACCCTAGCCCTGGAATTCTCATTTGAGAAGGAATATGACCTAACAAGAAAAAAAAAAAAACTTAACCACCCTCTCTTCCTTCCTTTGTTGAAATCCCAAGGCTGGCAGCTGAGAAAATAAGAGAAAAAATAAAAAAACATAGACTTCAGTACCCTCAGGAGCCCAAGATATCTTATTTCTTCCTGAGTTCAAAGACTCTTCTCTTTTTCTTTCTTGAGTTACACAATGATGAAGTCTAGGTGTCAGCTCTTTTTAAACTATTTTTTATTATTATTTTTGTTACAATACATGATTATAGCAAAATAAATTCAAGCAGTTCAGAAGGGTGTTTGTATCAGATGAAAAGTGAAAGCCTCATTTTTCCACCTTCTAATATGACTCCTACTTCCCAGAAGTAATTATTGTTCATAATTTCTTCCAGGATTTTTTTTAATGTATAAAAGCATTTTTAAAAAAACTAATTTATTTGGCTGTGTCGGGTCTTAGTTGTGGCACATGGGATCTTTGTTGGGGCATGCGAGCTTCTCTAGTTGGGGTGCCTGTGTTTCTCTTTAGTTATGGTTCCTGGCCTCCGTTGCCCCGCAGCATATGGGAATCTTAGTTCCCTGACCAGTAATCGAACTCAAGTCCCCTGAATTGGAAGGTGGATATTTAACCATGGGGCCACTGGGAAAGTCCCTATAAAAGCATATCATTAAACCCAAAGTGATTATGTTTCACATTCTATACATCTTTCGTACACCAACTCTTTGATAGAAACGTGACAGCCAAGCGCTGTCGTGATGCCCGTGGGCTCAGCAGCCCTGTGGCCGGGAATGGAATCCTGACTCCTCTCCTCCCAGGCCATGTGACTGTGGACAGTTACTTTAACCTCTCTGTATCTCAGTTTCCCACCTGTAGAGCAGAGATGCCAATTAACAGTGGCTCCCAAGGAGGGCTGCTGTATAGATTTCACAGGTTAGCTCACATGGAGCCCTTGGACTGGTAGATAGCGCCTGGCTCTGTGCTTCTGTTAGCTGTCATTATTTCTTTCCTGGGTGGGGTGGCAACACCTCAGATGAGGGATCCAGTGTTGGCTGGAAAAGTAGGACCTGATCCCAAAGGCTGGGCCAGACTCAGGAGGCAAGAGGAGACTGCAGGGGAAGTCCCAGGAGTGGAGGGCAGAGAGCCCCCAGGAGCCAGCCCGGGCCAGGGAGCTGGGATGACAGCCTGTGGTGCCTGCAGAATGGGGAAGGAGCAGTAGGAGAGGACTGTGTGCAGCTCGGGGTGCCCAGCACCCCCAGAGAAACGGTCAGAAGAGCAGCTCTCATTTCCCCAGCGTCCGCTCTGTGAGGTGCTGGCCAGGCAGTTTGCAGCAAATTCCAAAATGTAGTAAGGTCACTGTGTTTTCCCTGTGTGCAAACCAAGGATCAGAGAGGTGGTGTGACTTGCCCAGGGTCCCACAGCAGGAACAGGCAGAGTCTAGACTCAGACCCAAACCTGTCTGCCCACCAGGGCTCCTGCTGTTAACCCCAGACTGTGCCTCAGTGACTTTTAGATCATAGAGTCTTCTGGAAGGCAGCCCTGAGTCAGCTTTGGGAATGCTGAAGAAGAGTGTGGTGATCAGAGTGACCCGGGCTCACAAACCAGCTTCTGGAACAAGAGTGGAAGTTGCTCAGTCGTGTCCGACTCTTTGTGACCCCATGGACTATATAGTCCATGGACTTCTCCAGGCCAGAACTCTGGAGTGGGTAGCCAGTCCCCTCTCCAGGGGCTCTTCCCAACTCAGAGGTCAAACACAGGTCTCCCGCATTGCAGGGGGATTCTTTATCAGCTGAGCCACCAGGGAGACCCAGTAGAAAAGCAAGATAGGAGCAGTCAGAGGCTGCTCCAAGCCCTTGTGCCTCGTCTCTGGATCCTCCCAGCCACCCCATGATGTGTGAGCCCACCCCATGTGATGGAAAGCAAAGTGAGGGAGATCTGGTGTCAGGCCCTGCAGCGCCCAGGCCAGAGGTCTGCAGTCTGTGGCCCAGCCCCGGCCCAAAGGGACCAGTCTCCCCAGGGGATTCTAACTCTGTGGGACCCCCTCCCTCTTCTGTGGCTAGAGTCCCTGGTCTGCACCACCCCTGTGTTCCACCTGAACAACTCCGGAGGTTCCTGTCTCCTTTTTCCGTGAGGGTGACGTCTCTGTCCGCAACTCTTCTAAAGCACAAATCAGGACCAGGCACTCAACAGATCAGACTCTGCAGATGCAATCCTGAGACCCCTCTGTGGCTCATAAGTTCCCGAACGCCTGCCCCAGCCCCTCCCAGGCCTCACCCCCTCCCAGGCCTCACCGTCTTGCCCCTGACGCCTCTGTAAGCTCACCAGGCTTGTTCACACATCTCAGCCCAGCACTCGCTGTTCTCTCTACCTGGCCTCCTCTTCTACCAGCAGATTCCTGCCTTCTGCCCTTTCTGCTCAGACGTCATCCCCTTAGAAAAGCCTGCCCTGGGCCTTCCTGGTGGTCCAGCGGTTCAGACTCCATGCTCCAGTGCAGGGGGCGCACTGATTCCTGAGCTAAGATCTCCATGCCGTGTGGTGCTGCCAGAAGATGACAAGAAAAGCCAGCCTCCATCCCCAGCGACCCCTGTCCTTTTACCCAGCTTTATTTCTCTTCAGAATACCTCTCTCCACCTCGCATTGTGGGGTCTGTCTCCCTGTTCATTTTTTCATGGTCAGTCTCTCTGACGGGTCTGCTCCACATTCACTGCTCTATTCCCGCTGCTGAGCACACACACGGTGCGGAGGGGATTCCCAGGCCACATCTGAGGGATGGGCAAGTGGCGAGGATAACGCGGGTCTCGCCTCTGTCCATCTGCACCGGGTGACGTGGGGAAGCCGTGGTCATTCACCCAGTGGTGGTTGGCTCCCTAGGGTCAGGACGGCTCTGAGAAGCGACTTGAGCCTCCGGAGACCCTTCTGACCATGACCTTCTCCTTCCAGACAGGTGGACAGCAGCACGAAAAACGTCTTCGGGCAGCCGCGGCTGAGGGCCTCCCTCCGAGACCTCCGCTCCCCACGGAAGAACTACAAGTCCACCATCGAAGATGACCTAAAGAAGCTCATCATCATGGACAACCTGGCGCCCGAGCAGGAGAGAGAAACCGGCGTACGTGGAGGCTGCCCGTGCCATGCCCACACCCATGCTCACATGCGTGCAGACAGGCAGAGGGGCGGGGCCGGGGCGGGGCAGCTTCCTGCCCTCACTCCAGCCTCTGCCTGCCCGAGGCGCCCACCGGCCTGTTGGGGTGTGTGTGTGCCCCTGCAGCCAGGAGTCAGGACGTCGCGTTGGTCAGGGACAGGATCACAGTGTGAGCCAGCCTGGCAGGCCCACGGGGGCTTTATCCCCACTGGACCGCGTGCAGCTGCCAGTGGATGCTCACGGTGGCTCTCACAGCCTTCTCCCCGAGCGCAGGGTGGAAGCAGCACCCGCCTGCCCAGAGCACAGGACCAGGAGTGGAGGGAGTGCTCAGGGGGCACTTGGGCTCCTGTGACCCAGAGGTGGGGGGAGGCCAAAACAGCGGGCGTTCTCTGTCCCTCTCTTCTCTGCCTCCCCTGGTGGGCCAGGCGCTTGGGCAGGTGCACTCTTGTTGGGACCTGGGTGGCCCCAGTGTCTGCAGGGTTTCCTCCCACCAGCTCTGGGGGGAGCCAGCACTCTGTCCCAGGTGGTCCCCACCAACGCCTGGGTCTCCTGCTCTAGCTGAGGTCACACCACCTTCCCTACCTCCCCTGGAGCTGGAGAGTGGGGTCAGCCCTCCAGACCCAGGTGGGCTGCAAAGAGGGGAGGAGGAATCCTCAGGGAGAAGTGAAGTGCTATACTTTGGGCAGAAATGGGTGCTGGGTGGGTCAGGACTGCAGATGGTAGGGAAGAAGCATCCGAGGGCAGTGACGGTGGGCCTGGCCCTGACCACACCCCTGTCCTGGCAGCAGTCACCACAGAAGAGCCTGCAGCGGACGCTGTCAGATGAGAGTCTGTGCAGTGGGCGTCGGGAGCCCAGCTTCGCCAACCCTGCCGGCCTGGAGCCAGGCCTGCCCAGCGACGTGCTCTTCACCAGCACCTGCGCCTTCCCCTCCAGCACGCTGCCCACCCGCCGCCAACACCAGCACCCCCACCCGCCTGGCGGCCCTGGCCCCGTCCCCACCACCGCCGGCAGCAGCTTCCCCGAGAAGAAATGTGAGCCCGGGAGCCTGGAGGCTGGTTGGGGTGAGGGGTAGCGGGGCAGGAGGGCATGAGCATGTGGATCACCTTGAGGTCAAAGGCCACAGGTCATCAAAGTCAGATGCGGGTGGAAACTGAAGTACGCAGGAGCTTCCAGGGACCCCAGTGCTTCTGCACACTGGGTGTCACCCTCAGAGCAAGGGATTGTTGGCCAAGCATCAGTCACCTAGGAATGGGGGGCCCCAAGGATTGGGGTCCTCTGAGACCAGAGAGAGGGCATTAGTCTCTCTAGGTATCTCCAGACTGGAAGCTCATTACTAGGGCCCTGAAGATCAGGGTTTCCATTATATGCACCCCTTTCCCAACTCCCTGTTCCAGCCCCAGCTCCCTGTTCCAGCACCAAGCAGATAACCTCATGAATTTTTTTTTTAATCTTTATTTTTATTTATGTATTTGACTGCTCTGGGTCTTAGTTGCAGCACCCAGGATCTTTAGTTACAGCCTATAAACTCTTAGTTGTGGCATTTGGGCTCTAGTTCCCTGACTAGGGATCAAACCTGAGCCCCCTGCATTGGGAGCACAGAGTCTTAACCCCTGGACCACCAGGGAGGTCCCTGCCTTCACATACATGACTTCCTCCAGTCCTGCCAGCTCTCGAAGGGAGGGGATACAGTGGTGTGACCACCATCAGCAAATATTTACTGAAGGGAGTGCTGTGTGCACAGTTGCGCACTGGCTGGGGTCAGCTGTGCCTTCAGTCCACCTTGTAGTCCTCTGTCCACAACCTCAAAGGCTCTGGGACTGGAAGGCAGGACAGAAGTCCAGGCCAGGCACCCCCACCAGCAGTGCCCGACCCGAATGGATGTAAGGCTATTCATGGCCTTTCTTTACCCCACTTGGCGTGAAGCATCCATTGCTTAGTTGAGGAACACGGGTGTGTTGAATGGGGGCCGCTGCCAACCTTTCCGGGTGTATATGTGTATATAAAGTATGTCATTACTTTGTCAGATCGCCACAAACCTTGACTTCAGAGATGTGCCCACTCCCAGGTTTCAGCTGAGGGGCTATGCCCTGTAGCATCTGATGGAGCCCTTTTGTACACCACAGTGGATGGAGGAGACTCGGGGACTTTTTTTGAGGGGTTCTGTCTCCCCCCTTAAAATTCTTCCACGGCTTCTCACTGACCTCCTATCTGGGTCCATATTCCTTGCCCTGATATTTTGGGGCTCCACCCTAGGGCCCTTCCTCAGTGCCTCCACTTCATGGCACCCTCCCTGAGAACCTCCTGTCCCACACTCGCCCTCCTCAGGGTATTCCAAGTGACTTCCCTTTGCCTGCCATGCTGTTCCCCAGCCCCCTGCTTGGTACCTGACTCCTTTAGGGCTTTGCTCAGATCTGGCTCTTTCCTGGGGTCTCCCGTAAGCCCCAGGCCGGTCTCTCTCTCCCGTCTTAAACTCGAGAGCCCCTGGCCTGCCCCTCTGTTGGCTTTCTCCCACTGTTTCTCCAGCCCCCGGTCTGGGCCAGGCTCTGCTGTGGGCTCTGGGCACCCAGCAGTGGGGGGCACATCACCCCCTGCCCTGGTGGCAGAGCTTCCCAGCGGTTTCTCTGGCTTCTCTGAGCTTCGCTCTGTGTCTCCTTCATCAGCCTCTCACCTCCACTGCCCTGCCCGTGCCGAAGGCAGGGCCTGGCATGAGGAGGCATTTGACACATGGTAAGAAGGCAAGAGGCAGGCCAGGGCAGGGGTAGTGTGCCCAGAGATCACAGACAGACAGACAGAGTACCTGCCTGGCTCTACCTATCCTTTCAGTCGTGACAAAGAAGCTGCCTCCTCCAGGAAGTCCTCTCTCCCTAATCAGGCTGTATCAGGCACCTCCTCTGGGCAGCCCCTGCCCCCAGCTCCCTCGCATCCCATCATGCTCTCTCAGCCTTGGTTTCCCCATCACAGCCCCACTCTTTCCCGGCAGTCGCTGTGTGGGAATGAGTCTGTCTCCCACGCTGGACTGGGGACTCCCTAAGAGCAGGACCCAGGGTTGTCTGGGTCCTTACGGTGACCGTAGCCCAGGGCCCTCTTTCTCATGAAACATGCGCACATGCACACACACACACACACACCCTCTCTCTGTGCCCATCTGACTCCCCTGTCCTCCTGAACCTGAGAGCCCATCTGGCCAGGGGCCCCAGCCTTTCCACGTCTCCACGCCTGCTCGAGAGCCCTTCCCAAGCCACGTCAGGGCTGAAGAGGTGCTGTCAGCCTGAGCCCAGGCTCCCCTGATGAAGGGCCCTCAAGGCCAAGGAGCCTCTCACGAGGCAGCACCTGAGATGACTTGCGTGGCAGAGGCAGCTGCTCCCGCGGTCCCCACCCGCTCGGCCGTGAGACACTAGGAGGCTGGAAACGGGAGTGTGGGGATCAAGGGCATCCTTCTGCCTGCCTTCTCATCCATTCCCCTGAGTGTTCATTCACTCACCAACGAGCACCTCACGTCCTGAGAGCCGGGTGGCTGGGGTTTGTGGTCAGGTCCTGACCTCACAGCTGTAACCTCCGTGTGCCTATAGAATGTAGGCCAAAAAAGCACCCTCCTCACTGAGTTAATCTGAGAATCAGACAAGCTAGTACAAGGGAAACACCAAACTAAGAGCCTGATGTGCAGTAAGCGTTGAAAAAAACACTAGCTGTTGATGTGTGTGTGTGTGTCACCATTCTGTCGCCAGGAGCGAGCGTTCTACCTTCTCATCAGTCAGGTTTGCGCCTCTGAACTAAGACATGAGCAGGGAGCCTCTCAAGACCAACGCCGCATGGGGCCGGGCTTAGAGCAGGGTCAGCGGCAGACCCCACGTGTCAAACTCAGGTGCCCCCACCAGCGAGAGAGAGGGTGCGAGGCAGCCAGCTTCCTGTTCTGAGCCCCAGTCACCCCTCTGTCACCTGGGGTCATAGTAGTGCTTCCCTCCTGGCTGATTTGGGGGAGTGGGGGCTGAGAGATGATCGCTGTAGTACCCAGTGTGGTGCCCGGTGAGAGGATGAACCTGGGGTACATGGAGCAGGCCCAGCCTTTCCTGCCGGAGTCACCGCCCGACCTCCGTGCTTCCCTGTCACCCTCTGCGCCCTCCCCTGTAGGGTCGTGAGGCCTCAGTGAGTCAGGGCCTAAGCCCGGCAGGGGGACTCCCTCCATCTCTGCAGCAGATGCCACCGTTGACACGCTGTTTGTGCCTTCCATCCTTTCCAGCACCCTGAGACTCTTTCCCTGCCTGTCATGTCATGCCTGAACCCACCAGGTCTCCCCACAGTGACCCTAAACACCAGCCACACCCCAAAGCCCCACGTTCTGTCTGCAGCCTGGCACTCTCCCCTCTGCTCCAGACGCGTGTGGCCTGCACCCCACCCACGGCTCCGTGCGGGTGTCTCAGGCTTCTCACACTCACACCTCCAGAAGCCTCACTTCTGATCTCGCCCCCGGTCCTCCCCGACTCAGTGCCAGCTCCAGCATCCTGAAGTCCTCCCGGAGCCCCCCCTGTCTCACACCCACGTCCACCCTCAGGGAATGCTGTCGGCCCCACCTGCCAGGCAGACCCAGGACCTTGTCCCTCCAGCCGTACCGTGCCCTGTCTGCCTTCAGCTCCCTCTTGGACCGTCCCAGGAGCCTCCTCACAGCCTCCCTGATCCCCCCCACAGAAAGCCAGAGGGATCCAGTGGACACCGGCGACAGCTCAGAACCCTGCTCTGGCTCCATCTCACTTGGGGAAGAGATACGGTTCTTGTCGTAGCCCCCAGGGCCCTGCACCCTCCAGCCCTGTCACCACCTTCTGTCCCAGCCACGCGAGCCTCCTCTTTTTTTTTTTTTTTTTAGTTTGTCTGTGCCAGGTCTTAGTTGTGGCATGTGGGATTTAGTTCCCTGACAAGGGATCGAACCCGGGCCCCCTGCAGTGGAAACGCGGAGTCTTAGCTACTGGATATCTAGAGGAGTGCCCTCCTCAGTGTTTCTTAAACCTCCAGGCACGTTCCTGCTTCAGGGATTCATTTCTCACTGGTTGGTTCATCTGCCCAGAAAGCTCTTCTCCCAAGATGTACCCCCTGACCACCCACCACGGCCTCGCCTCCTTCGGAGTTTTGTACAAAAGGCCATCTTCTCGGCAAGGCCTCCCCTGGCACCCTGTTTCAAATCATACCCACATAAATATCCGAGACTCCCACCCCCTCACCCTGCTGGTTGTGCTCCCTGGCGTTTATCATCTAATAAATATAATTTATTCATTTAATTATATGTGACAGTGTAACAGTTCTGTAACGTGACGTGATTGTATGTGAGGTGTAAGGTAACGTGTTCGTTTCTTTCTTTCCCCCGCGCCGTCGCTCGCGCCCACCCTCTCCCCACCCAGCCGCCGTCTCGGCCTCCGAGCTGTCACTGGCCGCCGGGCGGGACCGGCCCCTGCGGCGTCTGGACCCAGGAATGATGCCACTCCCCGACGCGGCTGCCGGCCTCGAGTGGTCCAGCCTGGTGAACGCGGCCAAGGCCTATGAAGGTAGGCGCCTTCCACCCAACCCCACCAGATCCCCACTCCCTTCTCTATTCCGGAAGGATCCACGGAGGGCCTTGGAGCTTTTTTTTTTTTTTTTGCAGCGTACTCTATTTTATTTAACTTAGCCCTCTGTAGTGCTGTGGTCAGTCGTGTCCGACTCTTTGCAGCCCCATGGACTGTAGCCCACCAGGCTCCTCTGTCCATGGGATTCTCCAGGCAAGAGTACCGGAGTGGGTTGCAGTTTCCTCCTCCAGGGGATCTTCCCGACCCAGAGATCAAACCCATGTCTGTTGTATCGGCATATGGGTTTTTTACCACAGAGCCACGTGGGAAGCCCACTTACCCTCTCTGTCAACATTACCTTTCTTTTTTTTTTTTTTTTTGGTCAAACTGGGCCTTTTTCTAAGAAGGAAGATGTGTTTTCTTTTTAATTTATTTTTTAATTGGAGGAAAATTGCTTAAAAAATACGGAACACTTCACAAATTTGAATGTCACCCTTCTTCAGGGGCCGTGCTAGTCCTCTCTATCGTCCCAGTTTTAGTGTATGTGTTGCCAAAGCGAGCACGGCCTTGAGGCTCTAAAGGGGACACACTCAGGTTCCACATCAGGGGAGGGCAGGGTTCACATCCTCCCTGTCACTTGCTCACTGTGCAGTCCTGGGCAGATGTCTTCATCTCTCTCATCCCCCCAGCTAGAATGAGACTGTACCCACTGCCTAGGGCCACAGGGAGGAATCTATGAAAACTGTGTATAAAACCTGTCATCACAGAACATGCCATCAACAGACAGTGCTCTCTGTTATTATTTTAGTGCGGAAGTGTAGTGATCCCAGTTGTACTTAGATGTGCTTTGGCTACAAGTGGCAGAATATCCAGTGACTTAAACAAGGTTTATGCGGTGAAAATTCCAGGGGTGGGCAGTCAGGCTGGCGGGCGGTAAAAATTTCTGGGGTCATCACTTCTGATTAGGGTCAAACTCCTTCCCCCTCTGCTCTGCCATTCCTGGGGACCTCACCCTCACAGTTGGGCTGCTAGAGCTCTGGCCATCACGTCCAGCTCTGCCCAGCAGGGAGAGACAGACACCCACCCCACCCCACCCCCACTTGAAGGATGTTTTCCATAGCCTCGCCCTCCTCCTGCGCTTACACCCCACTGGCCTGAGTGTCAGGGCCACACCTTGCCACAGGGCAGGCTGAGGAATGAGGCCCTGTGCACGACTGAAATTTGGGGTCTGTTATTACGGAGAAAGAGAAAACAGACCATAAGACAGCTGGCTGTCTCTGCCATTTCCATCCCATGTGTCCTTGGGCAAGCAGCTTTACCTTTCTCAGCCTTGGTTGCCTCATCTGTGAAACCCTGACAGATAAGAATGTATTCTTCTGGCTCACTTTTCATCTTTTAGGCCACAGCTTTGCAGCCCGTCCTCCAGGAAGCCCTCCTTCATATCCCTTAGTCTGGATCAGACACCACCTCCTGTTTCCCATGGCCCTGACTCCTCAGCCTGTGCCCTTGCTTTCTTTTTAATCAATTAATTAATTTGGTTGCATCAGGGCTAAGTTGCAGCACTCAGGCTTCTCTAGTTGTGGCTCATGGGCTTAGTGGCCCCAAGCATATGGGATCTTAGTTCCCTGACCAGGGATTGAACCCACCCCCCTTGCAGTGGAAGTAGAGAGTCTTAACCACCGGGCCATCAGGAATGTCCCCTGCAATAAGTTGTTTTTAAAAAGTGAAGGAGAAGGGGCTTCTCTGTTGGCTCAGTCGTAAAGAATTCGCCTACCAGTGCAGGAGACATGGGTTTGATCCCTGGTACAGGAAGATCCCAAACGCCACATGGCAGATGCCGTGCACAACTGCTAAGCCTGCGCTCTAGAACCCAGGAGCCGCAGCTGCTGAGCCCATGCGCCCAGAGCCTGCTCTCCACAACAGGAGACGCCACCAAAATGAGAAGCCCTTGCACTGCAACTAGAGAATAGCCCCCGCTCACCACAGCCAGAGAAAGCCCATACACAGCAACGAAAACCCAGCGCAGCCAAAAATAAATTTTTTTTTTAATGTGAAGGAAAAGAGTGATCAGGAGAATTAAAAACCAAAGAGATCGCAGGGCAGGAACCCCAAGGTATGTTGAAGTGTGTTGAAAAGTGCTGAAACGGGTGATGGGTTCACGACCCCTGATGCTCTTTCCTCTGCTTTGGGGCCTGTTTGAAACTCTTTATATGAAAGCATTTTCAAAAAGCATAAATATTGAATCCAAGATAAAAAACAGCAGCTATAAAGGATGTTATTTAGAGAATTGGGGAAATTTCAAGGTGATTGTCTATTAGACGATAATAGCCTGTCAACGTCAACTTGCCTGAGGACGATGTTGTGTCAGGAATATATAGGAGCATTTCTTTTCCTTTCTGGAGATGCATCGTGAAGTACTCAGGGTGAAGTACCAGAATGTTGGTACATTCCCTTCCCCAATGGTTAGGGAAGGAAGTACACACAAACACAGGAAGTAAGTGTGCCATAACCGTTAACGTTGGGGAAGGGCATTTGGGTTTTCACTGTGCTGGTCTTGGAGCAAGGAGTTAGAAATAAAGGAACCCGCCTTTGCCTCCCCCGGAGAGGCACAGCCCCTCCTCTGTTCTGTCCTAAGACTCACTTAGCGAGAAAATGTTAGTTGCACAGTCATGTCCTACTCTTTGTGACCCCATGGACTGTAGCCCACCAGGCTCCTCAGAATGGGATTCGCCAGGCAAGAATACTGGAGTGGGTTGCCATTTCTTCTCCAGGCGATCTCCCTAACCCAGAGATTGAACCAGGGTCTCCTGCATTGGGCTTCCCTTGTGGCTCAGCTGGTAAAGAATCTGCCTGCAATGTAGGAGACCTGGGTTCAATCCCTGGGTTGGGAAGATCCCCTGGAGAAGGGAAAGTCTACCCACTCCAGTATTCTTGCCTAGAGAATTCCATGGACAGTCCGTGGGGTCGCAAAGAGTCGGACATGACTGAGTGACTTTCACTTTCACTCCTGCATTCCAGGCAGACTTCTTTACCGTCTGAGCCACCAGGGAAGCCCCAGGACTCACTCAGCCAGCCACTCTTTGGATGCATTCAGACTGTTTTCGATTTCTGCCATCATAGGACCACCTAACGGTCCCATGTGAAAATGCAGGCACTGGCTCAGGCCCCGCCCCCCGAGCCAGTCACGTGTCTGGGGGATGGGACCTGGGCATCTTTGCTTTAACCACCAGCCCCATGAGACTGTTTCTCTCTTCCATATACCTGATAGTCTCTGTTTGGTGTCTCTCTCTGCTTTGGAAGTTTCGCATTCATTCTCAGAGTTAGGACATAATGAATCCCTGTGTCCTCATCAGCCATTGTCAACCCTATCCACTTCCGGCCATTTTCCCCCCTCACCATTATTGACAAAACCAGGCCATTTCAGCTGAATTGGGGCGGTTCCTTGCCCACACTGTGCTCAACTCCTTTCTCCGTCCCTTGTATTGTGTATAAACTGGTCATCGGGTCCGGAGGCTTACTTAGAAACAGGATGGAATATTGTGTTTGTGTCCTGACTTGGTTTTTTGGCAAGAATCCCTCCTGTGTGCCTGTGTGATCTAAGCGGGTGTGATTGGGAGTGTCCTGGGGTTTGCAGGAAGGGGTTGGCCGTTGTGGGGGGAGGGGTGGTGTGAGGAGGAGCCGGGAGCCCAGCCGACCACCGCGCCCCTCTTCCCCGCAGTGCAAAGAGCCGTGTCGCTCTTCTCTCTCAACGACCCAGCTCTGAGCCCGGACGTCCCGCCTGCACACAGTCCTGTCCACAGTCACCTAAGCCTGGAAAGGGGGCCCCCGACCCCCAGGACCACCCCAACCATGAGGTGAGGCTCCCCTACCCCGCCGTCCAGGCAGGAGGCCACCCTGCAGGTCCCCCCACCCCCTCGGCAGTAGCAGGAGGGGCGGCCACCGCCTCATCTAACAGACTTTGGGCTCATCCACTCGCTGGGGCCCAGCGGGGACCAAGCAGTGTCGGTCCTGACCTTGCATGGAGTGAACATTGTTCTGCTGCCAGCTTTGAAAATCGATAAGTGGTACCCCCGGTCTTCCCTGCCTGCTGCCTCACGTCCGCTCCCTCTGTCCACCCTGCTCCTAGCCTCCAGCCTGCCCTCTGTCTGCTCCTGGGTCTCCTCCTCTGCAGGTTCCTAAATTACGTGCTGGTGCCCCTGACATTTATCTCTGACCTCGTCCCTGGCAGGCCCCTGGCCGGACGGACTGTCTGGGGACCCAGCGGTGACTGGGGCCTGAGCCCTGTCCTCACGAGGCTTCCGGGGGTGGGGAGGCAGGCCTCTCCCATTTGTCATCTCACATTCGGCGCAGCATGTTTGAGTGCACTAGCTTGGCAGAAAATAGAATCACAAAGAGGGAGAGAAGATGGAAATGGCAGGCTTGCATGTCCGTGGATTTAAATAGTGCATTTCACACTCAGCTGCATACTTCACCGTGCAGTGACGTATGCGACAGTAGTGCACTCTACTCTACGGGCAGTTGAAGCGATTTTCGGGGGTGGTTTTGGCTCTTCTTGTTTTTCACCTCACACCCTGGCTTTAGAGCTCAACCTCAAGCCGACAGTGCTGTCCCCACTGTCACAGCAGAGCTGGGCGGTTCCGGGATGGGGCGCTGCAGTGGGGTTGGGAACACAGTGCGTGTAGAAATGCCAGGGCCTGTGGCTTCCCGGCAGACTCCTGGACGACTCTTGCCCTGAGCTGCTGGCCCCCTCCCACCTGCCTCCAGCCTCCCCCTGCGACTGCAGCTCCCCAAGATGTAGGACCAGCAGGGAGGAAAGAGTGGTGGGGGCATGGGGGGTGGGCAGCGAGTCCTTCCCGCTTCTTGAGCGGACACCCTGCCTCCCTTCTCATCCATCCCGGGTGCGTGCATTCCCACCATGCCCGGAGGAGCCTTCTGCAAAAAGAGGCTCTCCCCTTCCTCTACAGGGGCCAGGCAGCCCCAGGATGGGGGAACCCACTCAGGAGGAGCCACAGGCTGGGGTCCTGGGTACAGCATCCCTGCCTGAGCCGCTCAGACCTCACACATCACAGGGTGGGCTCTCAGGAACGAGGGCTGTTACCATCATCCGTCTGGTTACTAGTCCTGCCCCCCCCCAGGCAGGCCCTCCTGCTCACGTGCCCACTTACACACCCCGAGTGCCGGCTCCGTGCTAGGGCTTGCTCGGTGCTGGGTGGGTGGGTGTGGGGAGGGGGCTTTGTACCACGCTGCCCCGGGTGGTGGGAGGTGGGAGGAATTCCTCCTGAAAGTGCACACTTGGTCCCTCTGCGGGAGCACCGCCGCTCACTTCAGGCCTGGTGCTCCCAACGCCCCACCAGGTGAGGAGCCTGCCCCAGGCGGAGCGCAGCCTTCACCCACCAGGCACCCCTGGGGACTCCAGCAAGGAGAGAAATGCCCAGAGCCTCAGGGACAAGAGGGGCCTGCACCCTGGGCTCCTCCCAGCTGTGGGCAGAGATCCTGACCCCGCCCCCTGCCTTTGCAGCGAGGAGCCGCCCCTGGATCTGACAGGCAAGGTGTACCAGCTGGAGGTGATGCTGAAACAGCTGCACACGGACCTCCAGAAGGTAAGGCCGCCAGGCAGCTGCCTCACATGGCACTTCTCAGATGCCTGGGGGGGTGGGCAGGTGGGCAGCAAGGCTGGGGCTCCCATCTCCACCCCCATCCCGTCTGTTCTAGGAGAGGCCACCCAGCTCTGAATGTAGTCATGAGTGAAGAGCTTGACAGTAGGGAAGGCTGGTAACACACCCAGAAACTCTTAGAAGGAGAATAAGTTGGCCCAACCTTATTGGAGGGCGGTCAGACCATATTTATCAAAACCATAATTGTGTACCTCGTCGACCCAGCAGTTTCACTGTGAGAATTCATTCAATAGAATTCCAAGCACGGGCACAAAGAGACCCGTGAGCAGGGGTGTTCACTGCTGGACCACTGGCCATAAAAAAACTGGAGCCAGTGCAGCTGTCTGTTCACAGGAGAATGGTGACGTAAATGACAGGACAGCCTTGCAGGGGAATAATCGGCTGCGAATTAGTCATGGCAGAAATCTACGTATTCACTGACATACAGAAGAAGTCCAGTAACTCAAGGAGAAAACTCAGCATGCAGCAGACCTGTTTCCTAGTTTTAAGTAACACTTAAAAAATGTCTCCCAGCTGTGGGTCAGAGGGCTATCTAGAAGATGACATTCCAGATGGTTCCTTATCTCCAGAGTGTGGGGAGTGAGGAAAAATCAGTGTGGAAGAGACTCTCTCTTGTCGTTTTACATACTTCTGGGTAAAGGGCCAGAAGGTGGCCAAGTGTAACGTGGAAGCCTCAAGCGCAGTAGTCGCGGGGGCCTGGGTTCAAATCCCACCCCACCATGTAAGGCTGTGTGATGCTGCAAACATCGCTGCCTGAGCATGTTGCCCTGTCCTGAGAGGGCAGCCCTGCGTCCACGTCCCAGCCCCCTCCTCACTGCATGAGGAGGTCTGGTCTCCTTTCCTGGTCCAGGAAAATCGGGGTCACAACATCCCACAACCCTTGGGTGGCTGCAGGACTGGAATGAGGTGATCATAGTAACTGTCACACAGTTACTCCACTCCAGGCTGTGTGCTGAGAGCTCAATATGCATGACCTCAGGGAAACCTCTCAACACTCCTTTCACAGTTTTCTTGTTTTGTTTTTTTGACCAAACAGTGAGGCATGTGGGATATTAGTTTCCCAACCAGGGGTGGAACCCGCACCCCCTGCCTTGGAAACGTGGAGTCTTAACCACTAGACCACCAGGGAAGTCCTGTCAACACCGCCCCCCCCCGCCCCCAGTTTTAGAACTGGGGAAACTGGGGCCCAAAGAGCTCGACCTTCTCTGGGTCAAATGGGCCCATGAGGTGACCAAAGTTTGGGCTCATGAGGTGACCCGCCTGAGGTTACTCAGCTGCTGAACCCTGGCAGCTGGGCAAGGCTCACAGGCCGCAGGGGGTGCCGTTCAGCCTGCGCCCCGCTGACACCAGCCCCTGCCCCACAGGAGAAGCAGGACAAGGCAGTGCTGCAGTCAGAGGTGGCCAGCCTGAGGCAGAACAACCAGCGGCTGCAGGAGGAGTCGCAGGCCGCCAGCGAGCAGCTGCGCAAGTTCGCGGAGATCTTCTGCAGGGAAAAGAAGGAACTCTGAGGTGGAGAGGCCACCACCCCCACCGGCCGCCTGGGTGGACATGGGCTCCTGCCCTCCTCTCCCTCGGCCTGGCCCCTGGTCGCAGGCGTGACCAAGATACTCAGCCCAGGCCCCACCGCCCTTTCAAGGACACGGACGCTTGGGGCAGCAGTGGGACCTGAGGGAGGCCTCCCCCGGCTGTCTACTCTTGGTCCTCGAGCCCCAGAGGGCAATGTGGTCTCCGGCCTCCCTCTGAGCTGCTCTCTCTGGTTCCTGGGGGCTGGGCCCATGCCCACCCCACCCCCAGGGGGCCCGTCCCACTCTCCTCACCCAACCTCTTCCTAGGACCAAGCCATTGGAAGCTGTAGGAAGGGGGGGAGGGCAGGAGTGAGTCTCCAAACCCCACAGCTCCAGGAGTTCACAAACCAGGTTTCCTCACCACATCCAACAGTATCTGGGGTGGTGGGGCCTTGACCCCTGCATGAAAAATCATGGTGGGAAACCGGCCAAGCGGCGTGGAAGCGGGGCCAGGGCTCTCCATCCTGGGTGCACTGGCTCCAAAAAGCATGGACTTTGCCCCCTCCCCACCCTATCCTCCAAAAAGCAACCAGGAGCACTTTCTCAGAGTTTGATTTATTTTCTTGAGGAGAGGGCATCCCAGGATGGAAAGAGGAAACGCCGGCATTCCAGAGTTAACTTCTTTGAAGGGGAAGCTATTTGCACACTTGGGACCATTTCCACAGTCTTTTTTGACCAGTCCCCAGACTGCCAGAGGCCGCGGCGCCTGGGCCCCTCCACCTTCGAGCTACTGACGCTGCCGGGCCCAGCGGCCTACCTCTCCTCCTCCATCAGCCCCGGCCTCTTCTGGACACCAGGAGGGCCTCCACCGAGGCCTCGGGTCAGGGCTGGAGAGAAACAGCCTTCATCTCCTCTCTGCTTCTGTTTTCCCTTTACAAGACCCCCAACCCATCTTGCAGGTCCCCCAGCAGCGACATTGGACCCCCCTGGGGAACACTGCCCCCCCATTAGGCGCTGGTTCTCCAAAGGCAATAAGGGGCAGCTGGCCGGGCAGCCGAGCCAGTGTGGTACTACGCTGTTCACCCAGGAAACAGAGCTTCTTTTTTTTTTTTCCTTTAAAAACAAACAAAAAATATATATATATATATATATTTATTTTTTCATGTAGAGTTGCGCCAGAACAAGTCTGTATGGTCACACAATCTGTGGATTCCCCCAACCTCAAACTGAGGATCGAGGCTTGTTCCCCGCTCCCAGTGGGCTGGGGCTCAGCGGGGGGGACTCAGAGGGACAAAAGCTGAGCAGGCCTGGGGACCCTGCTCCAAGCAGCACACTCCGACTGGGAAGCCAGCGCTAGGCGTCCCAGCCCCACGTCCAGAGATCCCCACCACCTTCTCTCTGGGACCAGAAACCTCAGGGGAGGAGGCCCACACAGGACACAGACTTTTAAGGAGCAGGAGAAAAGGACCCTGGTCCCTGAAGCGACACTGCAGTCCCACAAGAAGAGCCCTCGGACCTGCCATCTCCTCTCCCCCAGGAAGGGAGGGGGGGCGGCCCTTGGGGTCCTCAGCCCTGGCCAACTACTGTGATGTCTCTGCCCCTCTTCCCGGATCCCTTCTTGGAAGGGTTCTCCAGGACCACCCACCCCACCCCCAGCCCTTTCCTCCTCAGACCCTAACCTGGAGCCTGCCCCGCCCCCACCCTCTTTTTTTAAGTCATCTCCTACCTTCAGATCATTTGAATCATCTTGGGGACCTAATCATGTACATTAACACGTGTAAATTAGGATTTTTGGTTTTGTTTCCTGTTGTTTTTTAAGGATCTCTGCAAAGCACATCTATTTAATTCGAGTTTGGTGAAGATAGCAGAAGGGTTTTTTGTGTTTTTTTTCCCCTCTCCTTTCCCCCCAGTATGTTGATTTGTTTCATCTGGATTTTTTTTTTTTTTTTTTTTTTAGTTCTTTATTGTCTTTCCCTCCCCACCTCCCCTCCCCATCCCAGTCTTGAGATTTTCTGGCATGTTTCTGGAGGTTTCAAAGGAAATAAATGTTTCATAGAAGTGGCTTGTGTGTTCACTAGCTGAGCAGCCCCGCAGAGTCCCTGACAAGAGGGGGTGATCCAGCATCAGCCTCTTGTCCCCCTCGTCCCAAACACCATCACCCCCAGTGCACGCACACCTCTAAGAACCCAGGAGCACCATTCTCACCAACTTCTCTTTCTCAAAACCCTAGCAACAGAAATCCAACACAGAATGTAAGAAACATGAAAAGCACAAAGTATAACCCCTGGACTGCCAGGGGATTCCTTCAAATGTAATTCTTAAAAAGAGGGAGGTTCTACCCTCACAAGTCATATACCGGAGGCCCGAAACCCAGACCTGGGGTTTCCCAGGTGGTCCAGTGGTTAAGAATCCACCTTATGATTCAAGGGACGCAAGGTCAATCCCTGGTCCGGGAAGATCCCACATGCCTCGGAGCAGCTAAGCCCATGCGCCTCGTCAGTACTGAGACTGCGCTTTGGAGCCCAGGAGCCTCAACTACCAGGCAATGCAACAAGAGAAGACACTGCAGGGAGAAGTCTGCACACCACAACGAGAGAGGAGCCCCCGCTCTTCACAACCAGAGAAAGCCCGAGCGCAGCAACGAAGACCGACCCAGCGCAGCCAGAAGTAAATGCATTGAGACAGAAAAATGAATTTTTTTTTAAATAACGATCAGCTTGATCTCAGCTGGCCTTGACCTACAGTGGCTTGAAGCAGGATTTCTGTTCCTGGTCAGAGATTGAGGTGGGGCCACAGCAGTGAAAGCGCTGAATCCTAACCACTAGACCACCCGGGACAGTGGCTGGTAAAGGCCCTGGCCCGTCAGTTGTGTAGAAATGGGTTTCCACATAGCAACGGAAAGTACCGAAGTAAGTGTCCGTTAGGAGGGAAAAGAGTACAGTCTGTGTGGATTAGACATATGGGTGGGCTCAGAGAAAGTCACGCCCTCCTGGTAGTTGGAATCACTTTTATGGGGCATTTCTTCAGGGTTTCCTTTGGCCAGTCATCTTGCATTGTCTGGTTCGGAGTCCCTCTTTGGTTTATCCCAGGATCCTCTCGTGTGCCCAAGCATCTCTTAGCCAAGATGGATTCCAGCAGAGAGGCCTATGGGTGGGAGTTGACATCACTTACTATGAGGTGACTTCCCCTTCCTTTTGACCTCCAAGGAGCCTTTCTGCACATGTGTAGTGGGGAAAGTCTACTTGACTTGGAGAATAAAGAATGTGTGGTCTATCTTTTATCTGGGCAGGGTCCAGCTCTTCTCTCTCCTGCTATTTTGAAGGATCTGTCCACAGGGGAGAAGCCAGCTGTTCACCCTGGGGCCCATCTAGCTCCTACCTCATGGTTTTTAAAATCTGGAGGTGGTACAGAAAGAAAGCTGGATTTTGAGCTTAGTAACTCTGTTCTCAAACTCTGAGCTGCAAGACTCAGAACGGAGGGGCCCCTGCCTCCCAGCTGGGCTGTCGCCCCAGGGCACACCCTCCAGGCGGGCGCTGGCTCATTTGCACCCCCTCCACCCCCGTCCCCCACCCTTGCCTTCTCTCTGCCAGTCGTCTAGTTGGTGGTTTGGAGTGAAGAGCAGCTGCTGCTTCCAGTCCCAGAGCTCCGGGCGTTGTCAATGTCTTGGAAAGATACTGGTGTCCACTGGGACCTCAGCCCTGGGTCAGACCCTCATCTAGGGGCTCTCCTGGCCGGGAGGGGTCCTAAACCCCTGGCCTCAGATCTGCAGCTGCCCTGACGAAACCCCTTTTGCAGTTTGACCCAGGGATCGGGGTCAGACTTATTTTCCAAATCCCCAGATTTCATGTGAGAATCCCATGCTCCGGCCTCTTGTGGGAAGTCTGGGTCCAACTCTGCCTGGATCCGAGAAGCAATCCCACTACCTCTTTACAGGCCTTGCCCCACGGCTGGGGCTTTCTGGCCCACCTGCCCATTTACCTGTGCTGGACTTTATCATTTCTGAGCTCATACCTGACGCTTCTCTAACCCAGACCCCCGCCCTGCAAAGAAAAAAAAAAAAACTTTCCCAAACGGGTACATATCCTTTTTCCAGAGGAGGTGGACCAACTATTTCCACACCTCCTAAAAATTCTAGAGTGTTCCAGACGCCCTCCCTGTCTCCGCCCTCCTTGAGGCTCCATCTTCAACCCCGGCTACCCTCCCCCACCGGCACGGAAACGGTGGAACAAGCTGTTCTCACATCCTCTCCTGGCGCCTGTGACACACACCAACTTCCAACACCCCGCAACTCACACACGCCAGCCCGTGCTCTCGCCCGAACTGTGCCCTGCGCGTCCCTTCCCCGGCTTGCCCCAGTTTTCTGCTTCCTCTGCCTGTTTCTCCCCTCTCCCCCCAACCCAAGCGGGCGCCCTCCCTGCCCGCCCCCAGCCTCTCCCTCAGCCTCCCACCCCACTTCTGGCTCTCCCCTCACCCAGCCTTTGAATCCTTTCCTGCTTTTGGCGCTCTCCAGATTTTTCTATTGTCTCCCTCAGTTCTTGACGTCCTCTTCCCCGTGAAGTGTCATCTCTGTATCATTGTCCTGGGACTTTGCCTGTCCTGGATGCTGACTTCATCTCTCTCCCAAATGTACCTCCTTTCTCATTCTCTCTTCCCCTCTCCTGTTTGATGGGCCCTGGTTCTCTGCCTTCCCTCACGGAATCTCTTCAACTTCTCTCCCCAAATCACTGATTACTTCTCCTTTCTCTGTCTCTCCCCGTGCGTCTGCTATTTTTTATTACTGTTATTTCCTCTCTCCCACTAAATCTCCATCTCGTCTGTTTTCTTCCCCCATAATTCCTGTGGCTCCTTCATCCACATCTCTCTCCCAGATCTGTGTCTTCCCTCTCCTGCTCTTTTTTCTGATTTTCTAAAAATGTGTGGCTCTGATAGCTGTCTCTCTCCTGACCGTTCTTGTGTCCTGGTTCTCACTCTTCACCTCACCTCACCCGAGTCTGTCACTCCCCTGATGTCCCTGGATCTGCACTGTTCTTTCCTTTGCCCCTTCCCCTCTGTCCTTTGCCCCACAGCGGGGATGGGGAGCTCCAGGGGATGTCTGGTCCTAGGGTGAGGCCCTAGGGTGGTACCCCTGCTCCCTCCTGTAGCCCCAAGGGGAGGGCGTCTTCCTCTCCATCCCTTCCCTTCCCCCAGTCCCCAGCTTCCCGCCTCCCTCCCTCACTGCTTCCCTCCCTCCCTCACTGCTTCCCGCTGCAGCTGCAGCAGTCGGTTGCCAGGGCAACCACAGCTGGCTGGGTGGGAGCCCCCTCTTCCCCATCCCCCCCTCTTCTCCTTTCTCCTCCCCTCCACCCCATCCTCCCCTCTTCTCCTTTCCAGCGAGGCTAGGAGGAGCTGGGACAAAGCCAGAGAATGGCGGGGGTGCCGAGGGGAGCTGGGAGGGAGATGGAGGTAGGGGCCCCGCTCCAGCTGTTCACCTCGGTTGCTTCTCCCCTCGCGAGGCCCCATCTCCCCTTCTCGGTGACGCCCCAAAGCAGCCTGGAGAACGAAGCCAATGATGTGGGCAGAGGGGTCAGCCCCACTTTAATACACAGAACAAGTTAATTCACAGCAGAGGCAGGCAATAAAGGAGACTCGTTGACAAGGGGGGGTGGGCACGCCTGGATTGGGGGGAGACTCCCCCAAGCCCACCACTTCCCCCACTTGCAGTCTCGATTTCCCTTTTTTTTTTTAAACCCGAACAACAAACACACACAACCACAAGAAACAACCACGCCCCCTCGTGACCCGAAAGTGGCCCGCGAGGGTGGCAGGGAGGGGCAGGGAGGGGAAGGGGGAGAATCTAGTCCGTTGCAGAGTCTGTGCTTCTCATTCCAGCAGGCGCTGGGCAGGGGCCCGCCTCGCCCCACCGGCGACGGCCAGCCAAGGCCGGCAGGCACGGAGTGGGCACGGGCAGGCGGGCAGGGCTCTCGGGGAGGGAGCAGGAACGGAATTCAAAACCATGGTTCACGTCGTCATGCAGTATCCACGGTGGGCACCGAGAGGGGGCGAGGGGTGGACACCACGCCCCCCGGCCCAGGGCACAAGGAGGGGATGGTGCCCGTCTTGGGTGGGGAGGTGGGACAGCTGCAACTCCAGCGGCTGGGGGGAGGGGCCGCCAGGCAGGACGCTGGCGTAGACTGGTGCCCAGTAGATGCGCTCAGCAGTGCCCCCTCCACCCAGCCAGACCTTATAGGACTCTTTGTTATATATTAATTTCTCTTTTTTTTTTTAAAGTTTTTGACTTTTTCTTTAGAAAAAGGCTTTGTCCGTGCCCCCAGCCGGCATCCACCACCCCTCGTGCCCGCCTAGAGGCGGGGTATGGCTTTGAGGGGAGCAGAAGGCCCTGGTACCCATTTGCCAAGGGGGTGAGGAAGGAGGGAGGAAGGGAGAGGACCCTGCTGGGCCCACCAACCCACAGGGCAAACATTCCACTTGCTCAGAGGGGAGGGGGTGGCCCGGCCCCCTCTCTGGCTCCCCCCGCCCCTCCCACTGTGGGGCGTTAAGGATGGGGAGAGAGTGGAGGAGCTCCAAGAGGAGAGGCAGGTAGGCAGGCATCACCCCAGAGATCCGGGCGAGCCAGAGCCAGGCCTAGGTGAGGGTGATGTAGGCAGACGCCTTCTCTTTCAGGTGCCGAAGACAGAGGTGACAACTCCAGCTCCCTGCGGGGCGGGCGGAGGGCAGGGAGTTGGGTCAGGTCTGGGCAGGGCTGCCCCCACCCCCAGCCCCCGTCAGACCCCCTCCTCTCACCTTCCGGGGGCTCCGCCATGGGGGGACTCAGGCAGTACATGTGGTAACCCCGATCGCAGTCGTCACAAAACAGCAGCTGGTCCTGGGGGGTGAGACCCGCCCAGCTGGCACCCTGGGGGTACGGGCACCAGAAACCGGGGTGGGGGGCGGGGGCAGGGGCCAGGTCAAAGGGGCTGGGGGAGGTGGTCCTCTTGCAAGACAAAGGGCTCTGAGAAGGTCATCTCTGCAAAACCCTGCTGGGCCACGCCAGACGCCCTTGAGGACCGTCGGTTTGTGGTTTGTAGTTTGGGTTTTATAGGAGTGTGGGACATTGAAAATGACACTGAGATGGTCTGGAAGTCATGGGTTCAGGTCCCAGCAGAACCATGTCCCTAGCTGGGTGACCTCAGGCACATGTCTTCCCCTCTCTGAGCACGGTGTCTTCTCTGTGAAGTGGGAACAAGAGCACCTACCTCAGGGCGGTAGGGAGCACTCAGTGAAGAGTGTTAAGTGCCGGGTTCAATTAATGGCCACTAACAACAGTAATGATACAGGTTACTGGTGTTCACAGGGAGGGCGCTCCAGGGAAAGGCGTGAGGCCCAGCTGCCAGGTGTGGAGGCTGCCTGGGGGCAGCTCCCCGGGGGAGGGCGCAGACGGGTACTCACGTCGTTCTCCGAGGTGCCACACAGGCTGCAGGACTTGCACTCGATGCACTGCCAGCGGTAGGTGCGCACGGCCGCCGTCATGTTCACCGTGAACTGTAAACACGAGGGGTGTCCTGGGGGCCGAGGGGCAGGGATGCGGTTAGGGGTTGTCATGCCCCTGGTGGCTACTGACCCTGGGGAAGCCCCTGGGGGCTCAGCCCCCACCCCCTGGCTCACGAGGCCTGGCCCCGCCCAGCCCACGGTGCCCCGTGCCCGTTCCGCAGGCAGCGCCGCCTCGGCCACCAGTCTCCTACCCAGCCACCATGGCAACCACACTCTGCTCCCTAGAACACCATGGCAACCGCATTCCATTACCCACGGTGCTGTGGCAACCACTTTCTACCACCCACAACACCGGGGCAGCCACGTTCTGTTAACCGCTGTGCTGAGGCAGCCACATTCCATTAGCCACAGCCGAGTGGCCAACCCGTTCCCTTAACCGCAGAACGTGGCAACCACAGTCTCCCAGCCACGATGCCACGGCAACCGCCTTCCACAGAGGGGTCCCCACACCCTGGTTCCCTGCAGCCCAAGCCCATTACACACAACGCCACAGCAACCATACCGTTAGCAACGTGACTGGGGAGCGTGTCAACCCTCTGGTCGTCCCACCAGCCCAGAACAGACCCACAGCCACGACCCCAGGCCGCCACGACACCCAATCGCCATGACAACCGTATTTCACTACCCGTAATACCATGACAACCACAATTCATTAGCCACTGTGCTGAGGCAACCACAGTCTCTTACCCACAAGTCCACCTTGGGAAACCACATTCTGTTAACCACAACTCCATGGCAAGCGCCCTCTGTTGCCCACAGCATCCAGGCAGTGGCGATTGCTATCACAGCCCACCACCCCATGGTGTTTTGGCAGCCATCTTTCACTGTTCCCCATGCCAGACAGGCACGTGCCGGTGCCCACGATGCCATGACAACTGCGTCCCATTGTTCCCAGAGCCTCCCTGACCCCACTGAGTTTCCCACAGTCCTCAGCAGTTGAGTCAGCTGTTTATCTACCAGGATGCTCTGCGTTCCCCCAGTTCTCTCTCCTCTGCTTCCTACCCTCCAGATCTGGAGTCTCTCCACCCCGGCCCCCAGAAGCCTCAGGTTGGGGGGGGGGCATCACCTGATCGCCCACAGTCAGCACAGGAGATGAGGTCCTCAGGACACCCTGTCTTCTTGGAGCCCCCCAGGCAGAAGTCGCAGTAGCCGTTGGGGATGACAGTGCCGTCAGGCGCCTTCTTGGCTGAAAGACAGCAGGCAGGGGTTGGCGGGGGCAGGAAGGGACCCTCAGTCCAAGGCTGCTGCAGAAGTAGGGGTGGAGGGAGGCGTCCCTACCTGTGTGTTTCCTCTGTGACTCAGGGACCCAGGCCAATTCTTTGTAAAACTCTGGGGGTGGGGGACAGAGAGAGGGGCTCTCACCACAGGCAAGGCTCCACCCTGCCCACGGCCTCAGCCCCAGGGGTGAACCCCTTGTCCAGGCATGGGGGAGGTGAGGAGAGGGAGCCGCTACCCCAAGCTGCATTCAGCAGCAAAAGAGAGTTGCAAGGAGCCCAGGCAATTCTCATCAGGACCCCCCAACTCTCTGAGAACAACTGACAGGGCCTCCTTATTAGGTAAAAACTTGGCAGGTACAGCTTTAGGAAAAGCCCCCTGCTTCCCCCGCCCATATGCACTTCTGCCAGACAGCCACCCCCAACTAAGCCCCAGCTAAATAAAAATTAGGTAGAGGCCACTGGCCATGATCTGATACGGAAACAGACACTCAGAAGGAAAATTCTGAACACAGAGGTGCTTGGGTGTGTAGTAGGGGTGGGATGGAGAGACTGCTCTCTCCCACCGAGGAATGGGTGGGAGGATGGTTCCTCCACTGGCAGAGCCTCTTCCCAAGCCTTCCCCCATCCCTCAGCTGTCGAGGTTGGCACTGGATTGGCATGGGCGGATGCCAAGGGTTCCCAGGCCACGGCCCCTGCCCCTTGGCCAAAGCTTAGCAGAGGAGGGAGGAAGGGAGGCAAGGAGGGAGGGGAGTCATCTATCACCCCCCTCCCCAAGCTCTAATTGAAACAATAAATCAGACCCAGAAATATTACGCCCGGCCGGGAGCGAGGGAGAGATGGTTGGTTGCCATGGCAACCCCAGAGCCAGCATCCCCATGGTTGGTGGGGGGAGGGGACCGCTGAGCTGGAGATTTTCCAGAAATGTCTAATGTGCCCCCTCCCTCCCAGGCTCCTTAGCCCCCACTCCCAGGGCCCCTCACCACCCCACGCCCTGCCCGCCTGCTCACGTTTATGGTTGTTTTTCCGGTGGAAGGGCAGGGCGTGGCGTTCGGCGTTCTCCTCCCCCTCCTCCTCAGCCAGGTGGGTGTGGGTGTAGTGGTAGCTGAGCCCTGGCCGGTTCTTATACCGTTTCCCACAGACTGGAGAGTGAGCAGGGAGGGCCAGTCAGCCCTCCAGCCCTGCCGCCTCCACCCTGGCCTCCAGGATCACACCTCCCCCCTCTGCCAGGGTCCAGAACAGGAGGGAAGGGGGCCAGTGCAGGGCAAGGTCTCTGGGTCCCACTCTCTCTCTCTCTCTTCCCCCCTCTTCAGAAGGACTCACTATCACAGACATACGGCTTGTCTCGGTCCTCCAGGGAAGCGGTGTCCTGGCGTTTCCGGAGCCCCCCGATGCCGTATGCCTGAGGGGAAAGAGTCAGGAGTAAGGGGCCAAGAAAGGGAAGGAGCTAAAAGAATTTTCACCATTTGGGCCTGAAAGCCCAATCACAGTTCTACCACTTCCTAGTGAGTCTAGAGTAACTCTCTTGACCTCTCAGAGGTTCCATTTTCTCATCTGTGCCATGAGTAGGAAGATAGCTTTAACCCACTGTACAATCTCTGTTTTGCAAATGACTTAATATGCCCAAGCCTCAATTTCCTCACCTGTAAAATGGGTATAAAAATCCCCTACCCCTCCAGGCTGCTCTGAGAGTTAAATAAGGTAAAATTGGGGCAGGGTCTGAACACTGCACAAGCAATCAATGGAACCTGCCTTGAGAGGAAGGGTGATGGGGGGAGGTTTGGGAGCAATACCTTTCCTTTGGCCCTGTTCTTCCTCCTGGGCATGTCATCCTCTGGGTCTTCCACTTCAAGATCATGCGGAAACTCCAGTAGTTGCTGTTTCTGGGCACCAGGAGAAGGGAGACTGGGGTCAAGAAACTGGGTATTCTATTTTGGGAGGTAGTTCTGGGCATAGCAAAGATCAGGGGTGGCAGGGCAAGTTAGGAGGTCTTCCCAAAAGAAGATGAAGTGTGGAGGGATGGAGACAGGATGCTCAAAGGTACTAGGGAATCAGGGGAAATTTCAGAGTAGGAGCAAGATGGGCCAGGACACAGACCGGTTGAGAGGGCAGCCACAGCCCCTGGACGGGTGGGGCGGGTGGGCAGTCCTACCTGGCAGTCCATAATAGTCTCCTCCTCCTTCAGCTCTATCTTCTTCTCCCCTGTCTCGGCACACAGGAGAGCCTCAAGGACTGGCCCTTCGGGGAGGCCACCCTCCTTCTTCAGCGGTGCTTCACAGTCTGAGGACAAGACCACAGCAGGTAGGAGGGGGGTCAGGTGGAGAACTTGTCCCTAGAGGAGGACTCAGACTGCCCAGGTTGGGGAATCATGCTCTTTGCTGGAGGAAAGAGGCTTTCCCACACTCAACCAGCAACAGACTCAAATACTCAACCATCCATACCTCTCTCAATACTTCCACACATCCTAAGGATGCCCAGGCCCTGGAGAAGACACAGTCAGACCATCAGAGACCATCAGATGATCAGAGACCATCATATGACCATTGGACATATTCAGGGAGAGACATGGCAGGACCCTCCTGTATAACTACATAATATAAATAGGAGACCCTACCCAGACCCCCACAACTGGAGAGAACAGACATTCAACCGGCACACATGGGCATACACAAGGGAGATACAGACAGATCATCTGAGACAGCCAGACACACAAAGGAAGAGATACACCCAGACACTCAGATACACCCAGACACTCAGATACACCCAGACTCATGGAGGAGACATATTCACACCCCTGGGCACACCCAGAGACACTCCAAAAGAGAACATTAGACCATCAGATAAACCTAGACCATATGGGGAAAACACAACCAAACGGTACCAAACACCTGAACATACTTAGCGGGGAGAGAGACACACCAGAGAATCACTCAGATGGATACACATACACACAGGTGATACAGACAGTCCCTCTGGGACAATCAGACACACCCAGGAAGACAGAGCCAAGATGGACATGCCAATACACCTGCCTGGACCCACACAGATCCTTGGTCATGCCTGAGCAAGGGAAGAGAAACAGCCAGTGACTCTAATAGTACTGGACACATTTGAGAAGTGATAAAGCCAGACACTCATGGAGCAGCAGATATGGGCAGAAATATACCTAATACAACAAACAGACACTCAGGGACGAGATTCTCCCAGACATTCCAGAGCATCTGGTACTCAAAGGAAGAGAGACACTCAGGAACAGAGAGACCAGACACACTTATGAGGAAATAAGCCTGGAAACACCTGAGAAGAGACACGAACACCCAGACACACTGTACTACAAATGGAAAAAGTTACAGCCAGACACTGACACACCCAGACACACTCAGACAGCCACAGGAAAAAATAGGCAGATACTCTGATACATCCCAACTCACAAGGGAAGAGAGATACAAGGACGGGATACACCTGGACACACAAAACAGACATCACACTCTGTCCAGGAATGCACCTGGGTCCGAGGAGAAGATGCAGTCCAAAACTCAGGGGAAACCGGAGAGTCTCTGCACTAACCCCAGACACACCCCAGCAGACACAGCCAGTCACTCAGACATGGGCCAGGAGGGAAATAAAGGCAGATGTTCAGACACACAAGGGCATCAACACACTGATCAGCGAGTGGTGTGGGCACCCACGGGGGCCACCCCGGCACAGGACGGACCCCACCTACCGATCTTGTACTCGCAGGGCCGGAGTCTGGGGTCTTCCAGGATGTTGAGCCTCCGTTTCTTTCTCCAACAGCGGGCCGGGTACGTATAGATCTGTCCGGGGGCCAAACCTGGAGTAAGAAGGGCGGTAAGAACGCGGCCGGGAAGCCCGCGGCCCCGCCCCACCCCCGCCCTCCCTGCCGGTACCCGGGCCGCGGTGGGTCTTCTCCATCCAGATGTAGCAGTTGTTCTGGGCCACGCCGGTCTGCGAGTCAAGGAAGGGCAGGCGCAGGCTGCGCTCGGCGCACAGGCGCGCGTTGTAGCTGCGGCAGTGCTCGATGGCCTCGCGGTAGAAGTCCTCGCCTAGGCTGCGAGGGGCGGGTAAGCGGGCGGGCGGCTGTCAGCAAGGGCAGGCGCACCCGGTCGCCCAGCACCCCTCCCCCAGCCCACCCGTCGGGAATGGGTGGGCCGATTCCTCCAACCTCACCTCTCCCCTCCGGTGGGGACCCAGGAGCCCCCAACCCGGGACTCAAGCGGGCCTCGAGCCAAGGTGTGGATACAATATAGAAACAGATAAAGATACACCAGGACACATCCATTCAGGCACATATCCAAATCCACAACACAAATGTATCGCACATACTCACACAGGATTCACACACAAAGAGAGACATATCCCAAGACTCACAAAGGGAGAAACAGACACATCTCACATATGGGCACACACAAATATCTACTGAAAAACACAGATCTCGCAAGTTCCATAGTGTAGAAACAGACAGATCACACACGTGTCCATGCACAAATATACATCACATATCCAGAGACACACAACATAAACAATCACCCACACAAAGACATACAACATGTAAACAGATTACACACCACAGACACTCACACTCACTCATGCATCCAAAGACACACACACACAGGTACACAAATGTTAAGAGAAAAAATGTTAAAACAAACTACCCATATAAGCACTTACACACATACCCAAATACACAACACAGATCACATACAATTCAAATACACTCTACAAAGAAATCACACAGATTCACACAGGATACACACACACAGTCACAAAGATATACAATAATATAGAAACCAACATCTAAAATACCACATATTCAAATACACAAAGATACACATATACTCAGTGTAGAAACAAATCCACCCATATTCACACAAAAATTTGCACATAAATACAGGAATACCTACATATCCAAAGACACAGAACACAAACGATGCACTGTTTCAAAGGACATGCACACACACTCAAAGACTCAAATATCCAAAGATACCTAGAGTAGAATAAAAGAAATCAAATACACATCCACACACATATCCAAAAATAAAAAATAAAAAACACCAGAATCCGAACAAGTGACACACACTCCATATCCCAAGACAAAGGTACTGTGAGCTTCACTCAAGTTTACCAAGGTCCCCGCGCCCCTAGTCTATTTCACCCTCTCCCCAACCCCGGGGGTCTCAGGGCGGGACATGACCCCCTTTCCCGAAGAGGACTCGGAGTTCCGCACACTCTCCGCTCCTCCAGGAGCCGCGCGTCGGACACGGTTCTTGCCAGAGACCCACAGTCACACACTCTCGCAACCCCGCGCAGCCCGGCCCACGGTGACAGCCCCCCAGACACCCCATCGGCCCCACCCCCAGCCGCCACACACACACACACACGCCCGCGCGATCCGCCCGCACGCCCTCCCCCGCCTCCCGCCGGCCCGCAGCACCTCAGGGGGCCGGGGATGACCGTGGCCATCTTGCTCCCCGGGTCCTGCCCCCAGCAGGTCCCCGCCGGGCCGGTCCTCCCAGCGCTCGGGCGGGCGCTGAGGCCGCCCATCCATTCATTCCCGGGGGGCGGGAGCACTGGGGCCACAGCCAATCAGGGCGGCGGGGCGGGCCCGCCCGGGCCATGCTGGGAGTGGTAGTTCCCCGCCTGGGGCTGGCGGGACCCCACCGGGAAGCCGGTCAGAGGTGGGGCCCGAGGCACGCATAGCCGCTCACGCACGCTCACCCGTGCACACCTCGGAGTCTCGCACATGGGTCTACACTCACGCATGCACACCTGGGCTCGCACACACCCACACACGGCGGCTTACACACACATTCACACATGTACTCACAGCCTCCCACGCAGACTCACGCACACTCCCTCTCCCACACCTTCGCACAGACTCGCATACATTTGCACTCACACAAACACTTGAGTGCCAGGAGACTTAGAGACACCGTACAGATGCCCACGCAAACGTCCCGCCAACGCACGGCTCCCTGACGCCGCCCCCTGCCCCCAGTCCCTCCTAGCTCCAGAGAACCCTCTCGGTCCCGGTCTCTGGTCACCGTCCGGGCTGTCTCTCTCACAAGGACCACGCCCGACTCAACGCCTTCCCAGGCCTGACAGCAGCCGTGCTAGTTCGTTGTGTACTGTAGCCACACTTCCTGGGTTCAAATCCTGACTCTGCCACTCGGTGGCCATGTGACCCTGGGCAAATAATCTTTCTGGGAATCAGTTTCCTCATCTATAAAATAAGGATGATGCCTCCTTGGATTATTGTGAGGATTAAATGAGTAAGTATTGGGGTGTGCATGTGTTAAGTCGCTTCGGTGGTATCTGACTCTTTATGACCCCGTGGACTGTAGCCCGCCAGGCTCCTCTGTCTGTGGGATTCTCCAGGCAAGAATACTGGAGTGGGTTGCCATACCCTCCTCTGGGGAATCTTCCCAACCCAGGGATTGAACTCTTTATGTCTCCTGCGTTGGCAGGAGGGTTCTTTACCACTAGCGCCACCTGGGAAGCCCTTAAATATTGGTAAATTGCTTCAAAAGTCACCTAAGGGTGACTTCACTGTTGGTCCAGTGGTTGAGACTCAGCACTCCCACTGCAGGGGGCACAGGTTGGTTGGGGAACAAAGATCCCTTATGCCACGCAGTTTAGCAAACAAACAAACAACAAACAAAACAAAAGGTACCTGGCAGGTAGTAGGTGTTCAATAAATTCATTCATTCCACAAAGAGGACCTGATGTGTACTGAGATGTGAAATGGTGACAGCTAACCATCATTAGAAAGAATAATGCTTAGCATATGTGTGTTAGTCACTCAGTCGTGTCCGACTCTTTGCAGCCCACGAACTGTAGCCCACCAGGCTCCACTGTCCATGGGATTCTCCAGGCAAGAATACTGGAGTGGGTTGCCATTTCTTCCTCCAGGGGATCTTCCCGACCCAGGGATCAAACCTGAGTCTCCTGAATTGCAGGCAGATTCTTTACCCTCTGGGCCACCAGGGAAGCTTGGCATATAATAGATGCTTACAAAATATTTGTTAAGAATAAATATACTGAGTTGCCACCAAGTGCAGGCACAGTTCTTTAACAGAGATTCACCTGTCTGATCCTCATAATGACCCACCAGGGTGATATTATCATTACCCCCATTTTCCCGGAGGAAGTGGAGTCGCATGCCGTCAGCCCCTGGTGTTTGCTTGAAGGTGAGACTAAGAGAAGTATTCACTCACCCAGATGTCTGTACCATGTGGGTCACCCCCTTCTTTCTGCCACTGTCACCCACACTGACTCCACCCTAAGAGATGCCCAGAGAGGAAGCTGACCTATGGAGTCCCAGCACTTGCCAAGTCCCACTCACCCACACCAAACCCACATCCCCATCCAAAGTTCCTGTTCAGGTTTGAGGACTTGCATGGATAAAAAGGCCCACAAATGTCCTTGTCTACCACGGAGCTCTCCAGCAGACAGAAGAGGCCTTAAAGCCCTCCCCTCTTTTGTCTCTTGATGCCCCCACCTACCTCCCTGATGAGAGAGGCCCCCTCCAGGTCTTCCACACCCATGGTCACTTCTACACACACACACACACACACACACACACACACACATACTTCCCTGGTGGTCCAGTGGTTTAGACTCCACAATCCCCAGTGCAGGGGTCATGAATTCAATCCCTGATCAGGGAACTAAGATCCTCTAGGCAGCAAGGCATGACCCCAAAACAAAAAACAAAATACACACACACACACCTTTAGTCTTAGACCCCTTTCACAGGCTCTCCCCATCTGTCCCAGGTAAGGCCTTGACCTCCCTCTCCTCAAACCCCAAAAGCAGGGAGTGGGTCTCTGCTTCACATCTGGCCTAGAGCAGATGGCAAGGGGGTGAGGCACCTCATGCATCACACGTCACACAGTGCCACAGGGTCACTGGCACCTCAGTCACTCTGGCCTCCAGGTCCCCTACAGTGGCCACCCCGATCTCATCCACCGTGAGCCCTGCCCCCTCAACCCACCAGCTCAGCTCCGAGAGCCCTTGCCACCTCCTCTGTCCAAACACGGGAGCTCCCCATCCCCCCATGCCCTGTGTGGAAACGACCACAAGTGAAATCAACACTGATACTAAACAGTAAAGAATCTGCCTCCAATGCAAGAGACCTGGGTTTGATCCCCGGGTTGGGAGGATCCCCTAGAGTAGGAAATGACAACCCACTCCAGTATCTTTGCCAGGAGAATTCTGTGGACAGAGGAGGGGTCGCAAAAAGTCAGACACAACTGACATTTTCACTACATTTAGTCAGAGTCAGGCTCAGTACCAAGTGCTTTACAAACATCAGACCAGCAACCATGAGATAACAAGAACTGTAATGATGCCCCAATTCACAGATGGCAACACTGAGGCTCAAGGTTGGGGAGGTGGTTAGTGCTCAAGATAGGGTTCCAATGCAGGCAGTCAGAACCCTCCAGAGCCCATTCCTAAGGGGACTGGATTCTCTCGGGAGCCGGCCCCTTCCCTCCCCTCCCCTCCTGTAGATCCCTCAGAAGGTGAGTGCAAAGAGGGCTACTGGCGCTCCCACCCCCAAGCTTACTCAGGTCTTCAGCCGCGCCCCCGCCCCGCCCCCAATGGCTGCCCCACACCTACTCCAAGAGGTCAGAGTGAGGAGGTCTGGATACCTGTGATCCACCAACCTGCACGGGAGCCCCGTGCCAGCCAGTTTGAGGGTGTCCCTGATAGGGGTAACATGTCTGTGTTGAAGACTGAAGAATTAGAGCGAGAGGGAGGCAGAAAGTGTCACCGTTACACACCGTCTCACGCCTACCCCAGCCCCACACACACCCTCCAAGCCGGCTTGGCTCTCCGCAAAGCCACACGTGTAGGCGCGAGCTTGCAAGGCCCGGCCGCTCCTGGCCCACCTGCCCCCACCTTCAGAAACCTGAAGCTACTGGGGGCCTTAGGTCCGGCCACCCCAGCACAGCCTTTCCGGGGGGCGGGGGGCGCCCCAAGCCCCTCCCCCACCCCAACCCCCAGCACCCGTAGCTCAAGGTCAAGGTGGCGGAGGCGAGGGGCTGCGGGGCGGGTGGGGGAGGTCGCCCCGGCCCCTTTGTGCGGCGCCGCGGGCGTTCGCCCTCCGCCTCCTCCCCGCCAGGCCGGGGAGCGGGGGAGGGGAGGGCCGCGCGCGCCAGCCGGGGAGGGAGGACCGGAGCGGCCGCGCGCCTGTCACTCCCGGCCCGCTGTCACCGCCTGGGGAAGGGGGCGGGGAGCACTGGGACCCAGGAGTTCGGGATCCCGAGGAAGGAGCGAGAGAGACGGAAAGCGAGGGAAGAAGTGGGGAGAGCGAGGGCTGGCCAGGAGAGGAGAGGGCTAGGAGAGAGCTTAGGCTGGAACCCAGGTGTCCAGGATGCCAGCCGCGGGGCCCGGGAGGAAGCGAAGCTCGGAGGAGGCACGCGGGCAGGGAGAAACGGAGGGAATCCCCGGAGACTGAGGGCGCTCCCAGCACCCTCTCCCGAGGCATCCGCTCCCCAAGGAGATAGGAGATGCTATCATTACATGTGTACGGGCAGGGAGAGGCAGGGAGTCCACGGTCTAAACTGACCGGAGCGTCGGGGCTTTAGGTCCTGAAGACCCGGGAAGAAAAAAAAGGTGGGGAGACAGCAAGGATCGAATCGGGGACCCCCGACGTCTCAGCTCCCACCCTGCGGCCGCGCAGAGGTCCCCGGAGAAAGAGAGGGGAAAGAGAGAAAGATGCTTTTGAGGAGGTAGAGACCTGGGAGACTAGGGTCCGGACTTAGGCATTCGTACTCCCAGTCCCAGACAGGAGCAGACCCGGCGCCCCCAGAGACTCGGAGGAGGAGAAGAAAGCCCCTACCCCCACTCTGGGTGGGGAAACGGCCTCCGCCACCCCCAGCCCGCGCCACATTCCTTCACTGACAGCGACAAAGAAGAGGCGCCCCCGCGACCCTGGAGTGGCTCCTGCCTCCAGCCCCAGGGGGAGACAGGGGGTGGCGCCCCCCCAGCGGAGGGACGGGGGACAGGCTGGGGCCCCATTCAACTACCATCCGCCCACTGCGTCCCCCTCCCCAGCGAGGGCGGGGGCAGGGTTCGGGTAGGGGGCGGGATGGAGGGACGTGGACGGCGGGGACACTCACGACTTGAGCGGGTTCTGAATGGCGGTGGCCATGGCCCGCTCGGCTGGGCCGCCTCCGGCCCGGGGCGCCGCTGCCGCCGCGCGCGGGCCCAGCCCGGCCTGCGCCGCCCGCTCTGCCGCCCAGCGCGCTACGATTTCATTCATTCTTGGGGCTGCAGCGCGAGCGGAGCGGGGCGGGCCGGGGGCGGGGCTCGGCCAATCCCCGCACCTCCCGGCGCACGACGGGACGTGGAGTCTAGGGGCGCGCGGCGGCGCCCGAGGGCGCCCCTGTCCGGACTACACGTCCCAGGGGGCGTCGGGAGGACCGTGTGCCCATTGGCTACTGAGGATACAGGGCGGGGCTGGGCTCGCCCCAGAGCATCCTTTCCCCTCCCTGGAGTGCTCCCTTCCCAGCTTCGGCTCTCCAACCTCCAAGAACCACGGGCGCGCGGGAATGGGTGGTCGCTGATTTCTGGGTCTCCCCTGGGTATGTGGATGACCCCAGGGTCTGTGGTGTATTGTCTTTGCCTACTTCTCTGGTGTCTCTTCTTTTGTAAGCCAGTCTGTAAACAAGCACAGGGGTTAATCAATGCCTTTGTTCGTTTATTAAGTGCCAGGCACTCTTCTAGGCACTGGGGAAACAGCATGAACAACAGACAGAATTGCTGCTTTCAAGGAGCTGAGCTGTGAGTGGAGAAAAACATGATAAACAAGCAAACAAGCTGTTAATTTTACAGAGTGATAAGTGCTATAAAGAAAGTGGCTTCTCTGAGGAGGTGACATTTGAGCTGAGATCTGAGAAGGTGCCATCATGCAATACATAGAAGCTGGAAAAGCTTGGCAAGTTCAAAGATTAGTGTGGAAAGCTAGTGTAAAAGAGTCAAGTGAGTGAGGGGGGAGACAAGGTTAGCGAGAGAGCAAGGAACCAGATCATGTAGGGCCTTGTAGGCCATTATAAAGAAAATGGATTTTTGTTCCAAGTGCAATCAATCATCCTTGACTCTTCTTTTTTCACACACACCTCAAGTCCATCATCAAATCCTGTTATCTCTACATTCACAAAATAGATCCAGAATCTACCCACCCACCCTTCTCCCTTCACAGCTTCCATCCTGGGACTCCCTCCTCCTATCATCTCCCCCCTGGACAGTCCCTGCCTCTTCTCTCCAGGGTAGCCAAGAGTGAACTGTCTAAAACAGCTGGCATCACCACGCTCTCTGGCTCAAAACTTTCAATGACTTCTTTCACACTTGGAATAAAATTCTAAGTCCTCTCTATGCCCTCAGGGCCCTACTCAAGCAGGTCCCCAACCTCCATCTCATTTCCTCTGTTTATTTATTTATTTAGACTGTGTGGATCTTAGTTGCGGCTCCAGGATCTTCATTGTGTGGCATGCAAACTCTTAGTTGCGGCGTGCATGCTGGATCTAGTTCCCCAGCCAGGATGGAACCTGGCCCCCTTGCATTAGGAGCACAGAGTCTAACCCTCTGGACCACCAGGGAAATCTCTTCACTCCCCCCACCACCCCAGTTACATTTCTGATCTCATCTCCCTTTTTCTTTTCCTTGACTAGCTTTGCTGACTCATTGGAAAAGACCCTGATGCTGGGAAAGATTGAAGGCAGGAGGAGAAGGGGATGACATGGTTGGATGGTTGAATGTCACCGACTCGATGGACATGAGTTTGAGTAATCTCTGGGAGTTGGTGATGGACAGGGAAGCCTGGTGTTCTGCAGTCCATGGGCTCACAAAGAGTTGGACACGACTGAGAAACTGAACTAACTAACTTTGCTCCAGCCACACTGGACTCCTCCTTATTCCTGGAATATTCTGGCCCCACTTCAGCCACAGGACCTTTGCTGTTCTCACTGCCTAGAATGCTTCTCCCCCAGGCATCTTCATGGTTCCAACCCTGACTTTATTCAGGTTTCTGAATTAATGTCACTTCCTCAGAGACGACCTCAGCTAAAATGGCATCCCTGAGAAACTATGTCCTCTTAAAAGCTTTTTTTTTCCCCCCCTGGGACTTCCCTGGTGGTCCAGTAGCTAAAACTCCACTCTCCCAATGTAGGGAGTCTGGGTTCGATCCCTGGTCAGGGAACTAGATCCTGTATGCCAATCTTTGCCATATGGAAAAGACCTTGATGCTGGGAAAGATTGAGGGCAGGAGGAGAAGGGGACGACAGAGAATGAGATGGTTGGATGGCGTCACCGACTTGATGGGATGAGTTTGAGCAAACTCAGGGAGATGGTGAAGGACAGGGAAGCCTGGCATGCTGCAGTCCATGGGGTCACAAAGAGTCAGACACGACTTAGTGACTGGACAACAAAATGCTGATCCTGTGCTGCCGCAACTAAGATCTGGTATAGCCACATAGATTAATACTTAAAAAAAAAAAGCTTTCTTTTTCTCCCAACACTTACAGTAATCCATCCTCATGCTATAGACCTATTTACTTACTTGATTTATTACCATCTCCACCCCTTTGAATACCAGCTCTAGGAGGCAGAGATTGTTATTTAATCCACTGCTCCCTCCCCAGTGCCTAAAACAGGGTCTGAAAGATAGCAGGTGCTCAACAATTAATTGTTGAATAAATAAATGAATCAATTAGTCATTGTACTCCATGTCTCTCCCCACTGTCTGGCTCTGTGGAGCGCAACCAGCAAGGAGAGAAAGAGTCACGCAGGCTCCAGGCCGTGCCCTCCCACACACATAGACACTTAGACAATCTGAAGGGGACCAGGGTGGTGGCCAGGGTAGCAGTGGGGGGGGCGTTGTTGAATTAAGACAACTTTCCCAGCAGAGGGTCTGGAGCTAAAGCTTCAAGGCAAAAAGAAAGGAGAGGTTTGTTTATACAGTATCATGTTCTGTGTGGGCATGCAATGATGTGTTTGCACTACTTATTTATGTATTGGCTGCACTGAATCTTCATTGCTGCATGCGGGTTTGTCTCTAGTTGTGGCGAGTGAGGGCTACTCTCTGGTTTCGGAGTATGGGCTCTAGAGCAGAGGCTCGCTAGTTGTGGCACACAGGGTTCGTTGCTCCGTGGCTTGTGGGATCTTCCCGGACTGGGGATCAAACCCATGTTCTCTGCATTGGCAGGCAGATTCTCAACCACTGGACCAACAGGGAAGGCCCAGCAATGAAATGTTTGATGGCTCTGCCCTAGGCTCTGCCTTCAGTTTGCAGTCCTGTGGGGGTAACAGACCCCTCACTATACAATGGGTGGGGGAAGCCCAGGCAGGGGGTCAGGAGATATGTGGGCTGGGGGAGCCCAGAGGAGTTTCCTGACCCAGTCTAGGGGTCAGGGAGGACTTCTTGGAGGAAGTTTCAGGGAAATCTTTTTAATTGTTGACCCTCTGATCTCTCTAGACACAAGGTAAGTCCCTGTCCTGACCTCTTGTGTCCCTGATGCCTAATCTTCCCGTCACTCAAGTCTTGGTAACAAGCAATTTAATCTCTTCTTTAATCACTTCTCCCAACCTGGAACCCAGAGATTTGACCACCAGAGGGCACTGTGACTCCAGTTTTTGTCTGGGTGGGCTGTTCAGGAATCCTCAGATCCAGCAGGGACATTGTGCAGGGAAGTGGGGCCAACCAGTGGACACATTGGTCCCCCGACTCTGAGCCTCAGACCCTGCCCACAACCTGGTCATCAAGGTCTGAGCCCCTCCCTGCAATAACTCCTGTGGAATCAATGTGTGTGTGCGCGATAAGTCACTTCAATCGTGGCCGACTCTTTGCAACGCTGTAGACCATAGCCGGCCAGGCTCCTCTGTTCATGCGATTCTCCAGGCAAGAATACTGCAGTGGGCTGCCATGCCCTCCTCCAGGGGGTCTTCCTGACCCAGGGATTGAATCCACATCTCTTGTCTCCTGCATTGGCATGCAGGTTCTTTACCACTAGCGCCACCTGGGAATCAGTAGGAGTCCCTCTGTCCCAGGCCCCTGGGAGCCCAGCTTGGGCCTCTGAGAGAGACAGTTGCTTAGCCTCCCTGATCCCTCTCTTCCCCACTATTCTTCAGAGGGTACAGCCCTCCCCTAAGCTGCCCTGGGGATGTTCAGACATGACCCTCAGAAGTCTCCTGCCCAGATGGGGATACTGAGGTATACAGGAGGTGTGGCTGGTGGGGGGTGGGGGGAGGGTGTCACACAATACCAGGACAAAAACAATAACAATTATAATAACCACGATACAGGACTTCCCTGGTGGCGAAGTGGATAAGAATCCACCCACCAATGCCGGGGACACGGGTTCCATCCCTGGTCCAGGAAGATTCCACGTGCCACGGAGCAGCTAATCTAGTGAACCACAGCCTACTGAAGCCCACGGGCCCTCGAGCCTGTGCTCCGCGATGAGAGAAACCACCACGATGAGGGGCCCTCACAGTGCAACCAGAGAAAGCCCACGGGCAACAATGAAGATCCAGTGCACCCAATAAACAAGTGAAAAACAATACAGAAGGCCCCACTATTTAGCGCCTCCTGTGTATCAAGACCTGTCCCGAGCCTTTTACAGGTCTCATGTTGCTGTCATACAGACCACACTTTGGAAGCGGGACTCTTCACCTCAGAGTCAGACCAGACAATCTGGGCTCAGAGAGACAACACCCTTATCAAAAGACCCCACTCATCATGGCAGGAAGATCTGGGGCTTTTTAAATTAGTTTTTATTGGAATATAGTTGCTTTACAATATGTTAGTTTCTACTGTACAACAAGATGAGTCAGCTATATGTATACTTTAACCCCTCTTCGTTTGGGTTTCCTTTCCATGTAGGTAGAGTTCCCTGTGCTATATAGGTTCCCATTAGTTATCTATTTCATATATAGTAGCGAATATAGGCCAATCCCAATTTCCCAATTCACCTCACCCTCCTTTTCCCTCCTCGGTGTCCATATGTCCATTCTCTATATCTGTGTCTGTATGTCTGTATTTCTGTTTTGCAAATAAGATCATCTATACCATTTTTCTTGATTCCACATATATGTGTTAATGTACAGGATTCTTTTTCTCTTTCTGACTTACTTCACTCTGTATGAGAGACTCTAAGCCCATCCATGTCTCTACAAATGAACCAATTTCATTCCTTTGTATGGCTAAGTAATATTCCATTGGGCCTTCTGCCGTGGCTCAGTGGTAAAAACACTGCCTACAACACAGGAGACTTGGGTTTGATCCCTGGGTCAGGAAGATCGCCTGGAGGAAGAAATGGCAACCCAGTCCAGTATTCTTGCCTGGAAAAATCTCATGGACAGAGGAGCCTGGTGGGCCACAGTCAATGGGGTTGCAAAAAGCTGGATACGACTAAGCAGCTGAGCGGGCTTCCCTTCCCTGGTGGCTCAGCTGGTAAAGAATCCACCTGCAATGCGGGAGACCCCAGTTTGATTCCTGGGTTGGGAAGATTCCCTGGAGAAGGAATAGGCTACCCACTGTAGAATTTGTGGGTTTCCCGAGATCTGGGTTCGATCTCTGGGTTGGGAAGATCCTCTGAAGGAGGGCATGGCAATCCACTTCAGTGTTCTTGCCTGGAGAATCCCCATGGACAGAGGAGCCTGGCGGGCTACCGTCCGTGGAATCTCAAAGACTCAAATGTATACATGAAAGCAACTGAGCAGGAAGAAGAGAGAAAGCCCTTAGTGTTGGCACATTTTAGCACACAATAACGGAGAAGCGATGGCACCCCACTCCAGTACTCTTGCCTGGAAAATCCCATGGACGGAGGAGCCTGGTGGGCTGCAGTCCATGGGGTTGCTAAGAGTTGGACACCACTGAGCAACTTCACTTTTGCTTTTCACTTTCATGCATTGGAGAAGGAAATGGCAACCCACTCCAGTGTTCCTGCCTGGAGGATCCCAGGGATGGGGGAGCCTGGTGGGCTGCCGTCTATGGGGTCACACAGAGTCGGACACGACTGAAGCGACTTAGCGGCAGCAGAACACAATAAATATTGTCTGTGATCCTAACAATACCAGTTCCTGTGCCCACATACCTCCTGAGTGCCATGCCCAGAAATGTGGTCTCCGGATAGAGATCACAAAGAAATCATGAAATAAATCTGGACTTGGACTTAGGTGTGCTGACCAAAGCACCCTCTGGGCTGCCCTAATGGGCACTTTTTAAATTATTTATTTATTTATTTATTTGGTGGTGTTGGGTCTTAGTTGTTCCGTTGTGGCACACAGGCTGAGTAGTTGGGGCATGTGGGATCTTAGTTCCCAGACCAGGGATTGAACCCATGTCCCCTACATTGCAAGGCAGGTTCTTTACCAGAGACCATCAGGGAAGCCCCTCGATGTGCACCCTCACCTTACTGGCCCCCGTGCTAGTGGGCACACTCATGTGACCCTTACAACAATCCTGAGACAGGGGATAAGGCGAGGCCATATCAGGTAGGGCCACAAAACCTCGGGTAAGGGGTTTGGGTTTGATTCTGAGGCTAGCGGGAAGCCAGTGGAGGGCTTTCGGCATGATCTCCTTCTGTTTTAGATAGATCCCCATGGCTGCAAGTGTGGGACAGACAGTGGGGCTAAGGTAGGAGGTGGGAGACCTGGCAGGGGGCTTCGATGGCTTGGGTGGGAGGATGGGGCCAGTGTGGGGGTGACAAGGTGATGAGAGCCAGCAGAATGCAGCTGCTGGAACAAATGATCACGAACTTGGCAGCTTAAAACAAAAGGAATCTATTTTTTTTTAAATAATTTTATGTATTTATTTATTGCTGGCTGTGCTGGGTCTTCGCTGCTGAATGGGCATTTCTCTCATTGTGATGAGCGGGGACCATCTCCCTTGCGATGCACGGGCTTCTCGTCACGGTGGCTTCTTTTGTTGCAAAGTGTGAGTTCCAGGGCACGCAGGCTCCATCTTCCCAGACCAGGGATTGAACCTGTGTCCCCTGCATTGCCAGTCGGCTTCTTATCCACTAGTACCACAAGGAAAGTTCCCAAAACAGAGATTTGTGTTCTCACGGTTCTGGAGGCCAGAAGTCAAAAATTGGCATCTTTGAGCTGAAAACAAGGGGACGGCAGGGCCACACTCCCTTGGAGACTCTCAGGGAACATCTTTCCTTACCTCTTCCAGCTTCCAGTGTCTCCTGATGCTACTTGGTTTGTGGCCTTACCGCTCCAGTCTTAAAGCTCAGTCGTCACATCGTCTCCTCCTCTGTGCATGCGTCTCTCTCTCTGCTTCTGCCTGTGAGGACAGTTACAAGTGATGCTATTTAGGGCCCACCTGGACAATCCAGGGTAATCTTCCCATCTCAGGATCCCTAACTTCGTCACACACTCTTTTTCCTTATAAGGGACTAGAACCAGTAGCTTTGGGGTACCGTTATTCGGCCTACTACAGCAGAGTGGGTGGAATTTGTAGATGGATAATGTATGGACTGGGATTCCCAAGTGGCTCAGTGGTAAAGAATCTGCCTGCTCAGCAGGAGACGCCAATTTGATCCCTGGGTCGGGAAGATTCCCCTGGAGAAAGGAAATGGCAACCTACCCCAGTATTCTTGCCTGGGAAATGCCATGGACAGAGGAGCCCGGCGGGCTGCAGTCCATGGGGTCGTAAAGAGTTGGACACGACTTATCGACTAAACAACACAGCAGCAGCAACAGTTTATGGAGAATGAGGGAAAGAGCCTTTGGAATGGCAAGGAGGACTCCGAGGGGAGTGGCTTGAGCAGCTGGAGGGATGGGGCTGGAGGGGGAGGGGCAGGTTTGGGAGAGCCCAGGAGCTCAGCTTTGGAAGCAGAAGTCTTGAGTCTGAGTTGGATGTCAAGCAACTAAGGGGGGCTGCTGGGTAAGTCTAGAGGTTGGGTTAAAGAGAAATTTGCATGCATAAAGGGACTGGACGAGTTCTCCAGGGAGAGAAGAGCACCAAAGTCACACGACCAGGGTTTTCAACAAATAATTTGCTTTAAAGAAAAGGGCCTATTAGGGACTGTCATTAAGCTTTTGCGTGCAGAGGGGCCCGTAGGTACCTCAACATCTCATAAAGCCCATAAGGCCCTTTTCAGAATCAAGTTTACAAAGGTATAACAGCCACAAAGTTACAAAGGAAACTTTTTGTATTAATATACAGTTTAAGAAATGATTGTGATATTTGTGCTTCTTTATTAATACAGTAAAGAATAACCTGATAGCTCAGTTGGTAAAGAATCTGCCTGCAAAGCAGGAGACCCTGGATCGATTCCCAGGTCAGGAAGATCCACTGGAGAAGGGATAGGCTACCCACTCCAGTATTCTTGGGCTTCCCTGGTGGTTCAGCTGGTAAAGAATCTGCCTGTAAAAAAAAAAAAAAAAGAATCTGCCTGTAGTGTGGGAGACCTGGGTTCGATCCCTGGGCTGGGACAATCCCCTGGAGAAGGAAAAGGCTACCCATTCCAGTATTATGGCCTGGAGAATTCCCTGGACTGTATAGTCCACGGGTTTGCAAAGAGTTGGACACAGCTGAGCGACTTTCACTTTATTTCTTTCAAAGAATAAGATCTGGCTGCAAATCCAGTGGGGCTTCCCAGGTGGCACTAGTGGTAAAGAACCTACCTGCCAATGTAGGAGACAGACATAAGAGACACGGGTTTTGTCCCTGGGACAGGAAGATCCCCTAGGGAAGGGCAAGGCAACCCTCTCCAGTTTTCTTGCCTGGAGAATCCCATGGACAGAGCAGCCTGGCAGGCTACAGTCCATGGGGTCACAAAGAGTTGGACATGACTGAAGCAACTTAGCATGCAGATCCAGTAACTACCATAATTTCTAAGCACTGATGAGTAAAACCAGTGTTTCAAGATATCTACAACAACTGTTATGTGCTGTAAAACAGCTGTGATTTATGTGGGTGATAAAGTCACAGGTTTTGCCAATAGTACTGCTTTGTTGCCAATGTTCATAATTGACAAAAATACCGAATTTTAGTTAGAGGTTTGTGAAAACAGACATTTCAAATCTTCCCCACCAACAGTGATAGAACTCTGGACCCCTTGGAGGTCCCAAGACCCCAGGTTAAGAATCCCTGTAGATTAAAAACACAGCCTGGGAGTTTGCTAGTGGTCCAGTGGTTAAGAATTTGCCTGCCAATGCAGGGGACACAGGTTTGATCCCTGGTCGGGGAAGATTCCACATGCCACAGGACAACTAAGCCCATGCGCCGTAACTACTGAAGCTGTAGCGCTCTAGAGCCTGTGCTCCACAAGAGAAACCGCTGCAAGGAGAAGCCTGAGGACTGCAACTAGAGAGTAGCCCCCACTCACTGCCACTAGAGAAAGCCCGCCTGCAGCAATGAAGACTCGGTGCAGTCAAAAATAAATTACTTAATAAAATAAGTTTATTTTATTTATTTTTCTTATATTTATTTACTTGGCGGCCTTGGGTCTTAATTTCAGCTGATGGGCTTTGTTGCCCCATGGCATGTGGGATCTTAGTTCCCAGACCAGGGGTTGAACCGGTATCCTCTGCATATAGAAGGCATATTCTTAACCGCTGGGCCACCAGAGAAATCCATAAAATAATTTTTAAAAATACAACGTGTATAAGAACAAACATATGGATACCAAGAGTGGGGAGGGTGGAATGAATTGAGAGACTGGGGTTGACTGCCTTGGCAACCCACTCCAGTATTCTTGCCTGGAGAATCCTATGGCCAGAGGAGCCTGGCAGGCTACAGTCCATGGGGTCGCAAGAGTCGGACACAACTGAGCGACTCAACCACCACCACAACATATACTACTATGCATTAAATAGATAACCAATGAGAATCTACTGTAGAGCACAGGAAACTCTACTCAGGGCTCTTTTGTGACCTAAATGGGAAGGAAATACGGGAAAGAGGGGATATATGTATATGTACACCCAATTCACTTTGCCGTATAGCAGAAACTAACCTAACATTGGAAAACAACTATACTCCAAAAAAACTTATTGTTTAAGAAAACCTACAATGTGTGGATCTTGCATAGATCCTGATTTGAACAAACCAACTTAAAAAGACACTTCCAAGATAATTGGGATATTTGATCATAGGGTGTGTATTATAAGATATTAAGGAAATATTGTTCAGTTTTTATATGATACAGGCATTGTGATTATGATTTTTGTCACGTTATTACTGATTTGAGATAGATGGTGAAATATTTGAGATAGAAAGTTCCAGCTAGGGTTGGCTTATTGTGTGTATAGCTTAAAATTAGGGTTTGTTTTAAAGTATTATAGCTAAAGGGGAGTGAGGGAATTTTCTTGAATGATGGTGAGGTCCTGTTTCTTTGCATGGGTGTGCGTTCTCAGTTCAGTTCAGTTCAGTCGTTCAGTCGTGTCCCACTCTTTGCAACCCCATGGACTGCAGCATGCCAGGCCTCCCTGTCCATCACCAACTCCTGGAGCTTGCTCAAACTCATGTCCATCGAGTCGGTGATGCCATCCAATCATCTCATCCTCTGTCATCCCCTTCTCCTCCTGCCTTCAATCTTTCCCAACATCAGGGTCTTTTCCAAGGTGTGTGTTCTATTTCTTATCAAAGATTGGGATTACACAGGTACAAGTATTTGTCAAAACTCATCAAGGAGCACACTTAAGAGTTTGCATTTCTTTGTGTACAAATTTTACCTTAATAAAGGTAAATAGGGCTTCCCTGGTAGCTCAGTGGTAAAGAATCTGCCTGCCAATGCAGGAGACACAGGTTCGGTCCCCAGTCCAGAAGGATCCCATATGTCGTAGAGCAACTAAGCCTATGCGTTGTGCCACAACTATTGAGCCTATTCTCTAGAGCCCAGAAGCCACAACTAGTGAAGCCCATGCGCCCTAGAGCCTGTGCTCCACAAGAGAAGCCACGGCAATGAGAAGCCTGCGTGTTGCAACTAAAGAGTAGCCCCCACTCCCTGCAACTAGAAATAAGCCCAAGCATAGCATATGAAGACCCAGAACAATAAAAACTAAATAAATAGTTTCTTTTTAAGTAAATAAATCTTGAAGCTAGGTAATTGTATGCGTATTAGCTTCCTAGGGCGGCCATAAAAAAGTACCACAAACTGGGTGGCTTAAAAACATCGGAAATTTATTCTCTCATGGTTCTGGAGGCCAGAAGTCTGAAATCAAGGTGTCTGCCTGACCATGCTCTCTCAAAGCTTCTAGGAAAGGCTCTCTCCTTGCCTCTTCCAAGCTTCTGGCCGTCCCAGGAGTTTCTTGGTTTGTGACTGCACCATTCTAATCTTTGCCTCTGTCTTCACATGGCCTCTTTCTGTGACTCTGTGTCGGCACGTGGCTGTCTTCTTACAAGCACACAAGTCATACTGGGTTAGGAGCTTCTAGCATGACTTTCCCTTAACTAATTACATCTGCATCTTCTTTTTTGCCATGCCACAAGGCTTGGGGGATCTTAGTTCCTTGACCAGGGATCAAACCCGAGCCCTTGGCAATAAGAGCTCAGAGCCCTAGCTGCTGGACCACCAGGGAATTCCCTATCTGCATCTTATTATTTGGAAATAAGGTCACACTCCAAAGTGCTGGGAGTCAGAACTTCAATGTATCTTTTTTGAGGGGATACAATTCAACTCTAATATGCTTGCTGAAAAGTGTAGAGGAAGAAGGTGGAGCTTTGAAATGTATTAAAAAATGTGATGGGTGGATGGTAGGATGAATAAAGGGGAAAAATAAGTGATAGTGCCAGTAGATTAGAATGTTTTTGATTAAGACGTCCCTGGTGGTCCAGGGGCTAAGACTCCGCGTTCCTAATGAGGGGGCCTGGATTCCATCCCTGGTCAGGGAATTAGATCCCACATGCTCTAAGAGTTCGCCTGCTGCAACTAGGACCTCCTGCAGTCAAATAAATAAAGATAAATATTTTCTTTAAAAAATGCTAATGGTAGAGTCCAGCTGATGGGTGTGTGGGTATTCCCTGAACAATTACTTCAACTTTACTGTATTTTTGAAATTGTGGAAAAGAAAGTGTTTCAGCTTAAAAAATAAAAAGGGTAAGGAGGATAATTAAAATACGAATCACTGTGCATTGATAATTGCTGGAGCTGAGTAAAGGCTAAATAGGGGGTCATGCTATTCTCTCTACCGTCTATGCTTGGAAATTCCCAAAATAAGTAAATAAAATTAAGAATTCTGTTTAGTGAAGGAATTATGAACAAAATTAATAGACAGGTAAGTGAAAAGTACCATATCTGAAACTGACAAAGGATTAATGATAAGAATATTCAAAGAACCCTTAAAAATGAACAAGATAGCCACTTCCCCCGCCAAAAAAAAATCTGAGCGAGCAAAGGATGTGAGCACTTAAATGTCAGAAAACCCAAAAACCTGTCAAGCATAAGAAAATGTCTTCAAAATTGTTAGTACTCAGAAAAATGAAAGTTAAAAACAACTGGGATATGAGTGTTCAAATTCCTTCCAATTTTTCTATACATTTGAAATTTTTCATAATGAAAATGGGGGGAAAAAAACAATGAGCGATCACTTAGTACCTAGTTGTTGTTCTTCAGTCACTAAGTTGTATCTGACTCTTAGGGACCCCATGGACTGCAGCACGCTAGGCTCCCCTGTCTTCCACCATCTCCCAGAGTTTGCTCAAATTCATGTCCATTGAATCGGTGATGCCATCCAAACATCTCATTCTCTGTCATCCCCTTCTCCTCCTGCCCTCAATCTTTCCTAGCATCAAGGTCTTTTCCAATGAGTTGGTTCTTTGCCTCAGGTGCCAAAGTATTGGAGCTTCAGCATTAGTACTGCCAGTAAATATTCTGGATTGACTTCCTTTAGGAAATTGACTGGTTTGATTTCCTTGCTCTCCAAGGGACTCTCAAGACTCTTCTCCAGCACCACAATTTGAAAGCATCAATTCTTAATGCTCAGCCTTCTTTATAGCACCTACTAGACAGACAAAAATCAGAAAGCTAATCATGTCAGGTGGCAGAAGAAATATAGAGACCCGGAAACCCTCAGGCATGGGGCAGGGGTACTATTAGGGGAAGCGGGCCAGAGCTGCCTGCTCTGGCCAAGCTCCATAGTAACCATTTGCATGAGTTTTATGACGGGAGGTCCTAGTAAAGAACACGGAACTAACAAGCCACCACCAACTGGAAGAATTCGGGAAAAGTCAAAAGGAGACCCCACATGCCCTATCACCCCCCAGAATCCTCCTCGCTGGCGTCCATCTTGGCTGAGCAATGCTTGCACCACCAGGAAGGACCCTGAGTCAAAATGATTGGCCAGAGACAACCTGGAAACTAACCCCCTCACCATGAAACCCGATAGCGCTACTCGAGTGGCAGAGCGGTCCTCCTGGGTTCCCTCGCCCTCCTGTATTCCACCCGGGTGCCTCTGCCCAATAAAGACCTTTGCGTTAGCAGCAGGTGTGTCTGCTCAGACAATTCATTTTTGAGGGTTAGACAAGAGCCCCCTTTTGGGCCCCCTCCACTGACACAAGATCTAGAGTGATTCCCCCACATTCTGTAAACAGCTTCTCTATGAGGAGGTATCTTACTCAGGTTGTCCTTATCTGACTGGCCTTATGTTTCCTCTTGGGGCCATGATTGATACAGCCGAGTCCGCCCCAAGCCAGTGGTACGCTTGGAGGTCCACACACAGGACCAGGAGTACACTGTACCAGCATCATTGGTTCTTTTGTGTCTCCGGTGAATTCCTCACTGGGCACCCCAGTCCTTTATGATGACTTCATTACCGTGACAGTTGATGCAAGCTGCCAGCAGACTGTGTATATCACAGCCACCCAAGTCAATCTGTTTCTCATTCCAGCTGCTTTCTTAAACGGTGGCCCGTGCTTGGGCACTTAGACATTCAGCATGTAAACTGAACTTACAGCCAATTGCTATATGTATTCCCATGGGAAAGTACCCTATGAGGGTGTATGCTTAGCATTCAGCCCTTGGGGGTCTCTGACCTGACCAGATAGCTTATCCTTAAGAAAGATCCTGGTTTTTTAGACTCTCAGACATGGAGAATAGATTTGTGGTTGCCAACGGGGACGGGAGGGATGGGTGGATTGGGAGTTTGGGATTAGCAGATGCAAACTCTTATATATAGAGTGGATAAACAATAAAAAATAAAGTCCTACTGTATAGCACAGGGAATTATATTCAATATCCTGTGGTAAACCATAGTGAAAACAAATTTTAAAGTTTTATATATATATATATATAAATCACTTTGCTGTACAACAGAAATTAACACAATATTGTAAATCAACTATACTTCAACTTAAAAAAAAAAACAAAAGAAATGCCCCCTGGTCACAGAGATTGGTTCAGAGGCAGGACAGGACCCTGCTTCACGAGTCAGGGCTGTTCCCTGGGATTTTTCACAGTGGACCTAAGTAGAGAGGTCTTTAATTCAGGTCCACCATAAGGTCTGTGGCTTGCAACCAAAAAATCCTGATGGACACAGTCTAAGTCTCTTCAAGTCTCTTATTTATCCATTCATTCATTGATTCAGCAAATGAGTGCCAACTGTGGCTCAGATGATAAAGAATGCACCTGCAGTGGAGAAGATTTAGGAGACGCAGGCTTGATCCTTAGGTTGAGAAGATCCCCTGGAGAAGGGAATGGCACTCACTCCAGTATTCTTACCTGGAGAACTCCATAAACAGAGGCGTCTGGGGGGCTACTGTCCATGGAGTTGCAAAGAATCAGACAACTGAGCAACTTAACATTTTCACTTTCACCATGTGTCCGTGTTGGGCCCCAGGGCTACAGCAGTGAGTGAATCACCACCCTCATGTTGGGAGTATGAGAATGCTCAGTCATGGGAGACTGCATTCCTTGCTACAGCGAGGAAGTGGGTCTTAGAAAAAGTCAGAGAGACAGCCCAGTCCATGTTTAGTAGAGTGGCAGCTGTCTTGTGGTTAAGAGTTCGGGCTCGGGAGTCAGACTGCCTGAGTCTGACTCTCTTTACAAATGACTGGCCCTCACTGTGCCCCAACTTCCTCATCTGTAAAATGGAATCATAATAAGACCCATTTCATCCATTTAATCATCTCTTCTATAAATATTTACCAAGGTCCATTTCTCCATCTGTCTGGAAGGATGTTGTTGTTGTCAAGGAGAAAAACTACCATGGCTTTCAGTTCTTTGACAAAACCTCAGATGTGTGGACTTCTGGCCAATATCTGTGATTTCATATCCTTGGATTATTCACTGTCTCCTTGGAAGTTGCAACTTTCTATAAGCTTGCTGTGGTTGAATAAGGAAAGAAGGTATATGCAGATTTCTGCAAAAATTATAACTCCATGAAAGCTTTTGAGATCAGGAAGACTGGTATCTTTCAGAGTGCAATGTGATTTTAGAATAGAAAGAATTTCTTTGGGTTGTGTTCCATGGAAGTTTGCCACTTGCCTGTGTTCCTGAACTATGAATATCTGGGCTAAGGAATAGTTTCTCTAGATAAAGAAATGATTAACAAATACCGTGCAAAAAAAAAAAAAGTTTAACAAGTACCTATCCTGTGTCAGATGCTGTTTTAAGAATGAAGAACCCTGCAGGAAAAGAAAAAAAGAAAGAAAGCAAACAGACAACAATCCCTGCTCTCCTGGAGCTGACATATGAGAGGGAATTGTCGACTAAAAAGATGCACAACATGAGAGTTGCAATTTAAGTTTTATTTGGGGCAAAATGAGGACTGCAGCCCAGGAGACAGCACCTCAGACAGCTCTGAGAGACTGCTCCAAAGAGGGAGTCGGGGGAGGTCAATATATAAGATTCTGGTGAAAGGGGAGTTCAACGAAATAGCGCTTACTTTACAAAAGGGTCTCTTCTGGTCATGAGGAGTCACCATGAAGGGATTTAGAGCTTTTCTAGATATAAGAGTTTCCCTGGTGGCTCAGTGGTAGAGAATCTGCCTGCCAATGCAGGAGACACAGGTTTGATTCCTGAGTTGGAAATATCCCCTGGAGAAAGATGTGGCAACCCACTCCAGTATTCTTGCCTGGGGAATCCTATGGACAGAGGAGCCTGGCAGGCTACGGACCGAGGGGTCCCAAAGAGTCGGACAGGACTGAGTGACTAAACAACAACAAGGATTAGGATCATGAAATCAGCTCCTGAGAATATCTATCTAAAGACCTGTTCCACCAGTTTCCCTGGAGCACAGAGGGTCTCACCCTGAACTCCCTCCAGGGGGTGGCCAAGGTCAGTAGCTGCAGTAGCTCAGGCAGATGGCAGATGCCCTTGCTGTCGCTGTTCAGTCGCTGGCAGTCTGTGGTTGACAGATGTTACCTGAATGAGTTCACCTCTTGGTGGGTGTTGAGCCTAAAGACAGGACTAAGCCAGAGCAAGGGAAAAGGAAGGATTTATTATCACTTTCATTCCAATCCCAAAGAAAGGCAATGCCAAAGAATGCTCAAGCTACTGCACAGTTGCACTCATCTCACATGCTAATAAAGTAATGCTCAAAATTCTCCAAGCCAGGCTTCAATAGTACATGAACCGTGAACTTCCAGATGTTCAAGCTGGATTTAGAAAAGGCAAAGGAGCCAGAGATCAAGTTGCCAACATCTGCTGGATCATAGAAAAAGCAAGAGAGTTCCAGAAAAACATCTATTTCTTCCTTATTGACTATGCCAAAACCTTTGACTGTGTGGACCACAACAAACTCTGGAAAATTCTTAAAGAGATGGGAATACCAGACCACCTGACCTGCCTCTTGAGAAACCTGTATGCAGGTCAGGAAGCAACAGTTAGAACTGGACATTGAACAACAGACTGGTTCCAAATAGGAAAAGGAGTATGTCAAGGCTGTATATTGTCACCCTGCTTATTTAAGTTACATGCAAAGTACATCATGAGAAATGCTGGGCTGGATGAAGCACAAACTGGAATCAAGATCACCAGGAGAAATATCAATAACCTCAGACATGCAGATGACACCACCCTTATGGCAGAAAACAAACAACTAAAGAGCCTCTTGATGAAAGTAAAAGAGGAGAATGAAAAAGTTGGCTTAAAGCTCAACATTCAGAAAACTAAGATCATGGCATCTGGTCCCATCACTTCATGGCAAATAGATGGGGAAACAGTGGAAACAGTGACAGACTTTATTTTTCTGGGCTCCAAAATCACTGGAAATGGTGACTGCAGCCATGAAATTAAAAGATGCTTACTCTTTGGGAGAAAAGTTATAACCAACCTAGACTAGACAGCATATTAAAAAGCAGAGATGTGTGCTCGCTTCGGCAGCACATATACTAAAATTGGAACGATACAGAGAAGATTAGCATGGCCCCTGCACAAGGATGATACGCAAATTCGTGAAGTGTTCCATACTAAAAAAAAAAAAAAAAAAGCAGAGATGTTACTTTGCCAACAAACATCCGTCTAGTCAAGGCTATGGTTTTTCCAGTAATCATGTATGGATGTGAGAGTTGGACTATAAGGAAAGCTGAGCGCCGAATAATTTATGCTTTTGAACTATGGTGTTGGAGAAGACTCTTGAGAGTCCCTTGGACTGCAAGGAGATCCAGCCAGTCAACCCTAAAGGAAATCAGTCCTGGGTGTTCATTGGAAGGACTGATGTTGAAGCTGAAACTCCAATACTTTGACCACCTGATTCAAAGAGCTGACTCATTTGAAAAGACCTTGATGCTGGGAATGATTGAAGGTGGAAGAAGGGGACGACAGAGGATGAAATGGTTGGATGGCATCACCAATTCAGTGGTCATGAGTTTGAGTAAACTCTTCGGTGCTGGTGATGGACAGGGAGGCCTGGTGTCCATGGGGTCACAAAGAGTCGGACACAACTGAGCGACTGAACTGAACTGAACAGCAGTAAGTAAGAACACCAGGGATCTCTCCCAAGACAGTGTCTCCTAAGACAGTAAAACTGGGAAAGTTTTAAGATAAGGGTGCATGCATACTCATGAAGGGGTTTGGGTGGCCAACAGAGTCCAAGCTTTAGTTGATTAAAATTACAAGGGTCAGAAAAGGTCAACGTCCTCATCCCTGAGGTTCTGATCTGGTGGTTGAGCACTTCAGGCTAATCTTTACCATTGAAATAGAACTGAGAGTCTTTACCACTGATATATTATCTCTGCTATTGTTACTTGTCTTGCATGCTAACCCTCTTTTGTTTCTGCATTCTTTTATTCCCTTTAGTTCACTGATTACTGAGAACTATTCAAGGGCAAGCCTTGTGGCTGGGCTCAGATCACAAAAGGACTTCTCAGGTCTAAAATGGATTCTCAGGTTTCCATGGTGGCTCAGTGGTGAAGAATCTACTTGCCAATGCAGAAGACAAGGGTTCAATCTGTGGTCCAGGAAGATCGCACATGCTGAGGAGCAACTAAGCCTGTGTGTGCTCCACACTATTGAGCTGATGCTCTGGAGCCTGGGAGCTGCAACTCCTGAGCCCACACACCCGAGAACCCCTGCTCCACAAGAGAAGTCACTGAAATGAGAAGCCTGAGCACCGCAACTAGAAAGTAGCCCTTGCTTGCCGCAACTATAAAAAAGCCCACGCAGCAACGAAGACCCAGCACAGTCAAAAATAACTAAATAAATGAATGAATTTGTTTTTAAATGGCTTCTTTTGTGTCAGGAAAGCCATGCCTCGTTCTTTTTCTCCAGGGACCCTCTACCCTAACTGCTTACAAGAGGAGAGAGACAAGAAATGTATGTTTTGAAGTTTCATGGAGACTTCTGCCTCTGACCAAGATGAAATAACAAGGACTAGATGTGTTTTACTGCCTGAGGCAAGCAAAATCACAAAAACAAATACCGGAGTAGAAAATGGCAACCCCCTCCAGTAGTCTTGCCTGGGAAGTCCCATGGACAGAGGAGCCTGGTGGTCCTGTCTGTGTCTCTTCTCTTTCTTTGCTGTATTCATCTGTTGCTGCATCAATGCCATGGTTTTATTTATTTTTGGCCACACCTGTTGACATGTGGGATCCTATTTACCTGACCAGGGATCAAACCCAAGTCCCCTGCACTGGAAGCATGGAGTCCCAACCACTGGACCACCAGAGAAATCCCCGGGGTTTATATTACTACGGTTTTGCAATATGGCTAATATTTGGTAGAGCAAGCCCTCTTCTCTTTCCTCTCTAATTGACTTAGTTATTCTTCCATACGGCTTCCCAGGTGGTGCTAGTGCCCTGTAAAGAACCTGCCTGCCAATAAAGGAGACCTAAGATACATGATTCGATCCCTGGGTCAGGAGGATCCTCTGGAGGAGGGCATGGCAACCAACTCCAGTATTCTTGCCTGAGAAATTCCATGGACAAAGGAGCCTGGCAAGCTAGCGTCAAAGAGTTGGATACAACTGAAGTGACTCAGCACGCATGCATGCATTCCTCCATACAAATTTTAGAATAGGTTTTATCAAGTACCTCAAAAAATCCATCCAGAATTCTGATTGAAGCTGCTTTGAATTATTGACTAATTTGGAGAGAACTGACATGTGGATAATACTAAGATGTCTTATGCCAAGGCATGGATAGTCTCATTTTTTCCCACATTATCTTCTATATCCTTTATTGGCATATTGATGCTTTTTCCATCAAGGATTTATGTATCTTTAAGGTGTTAAATAGACTATAGTTTTTGTAGCTACTGAGAGCCGAACAAGTTTGTTTTGCTTTTTGGTGCCGGATCTCCGGAACACATTTTTTAAATAGTTTTATTGGTTATGGCAGTATTAGTGAAATGACACTGATTCTTGTAGGCTTATCTTGTATCAACCATGGTACACCTTTTATGAATAGCCTTACTGCCCTCTTTATTATAAAGGCGAATAGTATTTCTAAAACATTTAAGCCAATTGTGATTATCAATCATATCATTAGTGTGACCCCATTTCTAGTATTTATCATTCTATTTGCAAAGCTTCTGGTGTTGATCAAAGATGGGCGAGTGCTTTGCAGTAGCAACCTCTGCAGCCAGCTCTTAATTAAATGCTGGTTGAGCACCCCCTGGAGTAAGTAACTGACCTTTGGGGTGTAGTTTAAAACAAGTCGCGTAGCCACGAGGGGGCGCTAAGGCTTCACGTCCAGTCGAGGAGGGTTACTATAGGCGGAGAATGTGGCCACCAGGAGGCGCTGTTATTGGTCCAGCACCTACCGGGTGCCAGGCGCTGCTCCTGACGTTAGGAATACCGCTGGGCCTAAGGAACTAATATTCTTAAAGAGGGGGAAGGTAGGGGGCTTCCCTAGTGGTTCAGTGGCTCAGTGGTAAAGAACCCGCCTGCAAAGCCGGAGACGCAAAAGGCACAGGTTTGATCCCTGGGTTGGGAAGATCTCCTGGAGGAGGGCATGGCAACCCACTCCAGTATCCTTACCTGGAGAATTCCATGGACGGAGGAGCCTCGTGGGCTACAGCCCATAGGGTTGCAAAGAGCCAGACACGACAAAAGCGACTGAGCAAGTGACCAGGGAGGGTGGACAGAAAATAAACTAAAATTTCAGGGTGTGATAAATCCTGTGGAGAAAATTTATTGTGACAGGATAGCGACAGTGTGGCTTCTTAGATAAGGGGCTCAAGGACACCTGTCTGAAATTACATCTAAATGATGAGGGATTCTGAATAGAGTGCTCAGGCAGAGAAACATCTGAGAGTCCAGAAGGGGAAGAGCCTCCTGGAACTGAAGGTGGGGGAGGGAAAGAGGAGGGATGAAGGCAGAATGATGACAGGTGAAGGGGGTGGAGAGTGGAGGGAGAGACTTTGGTTTCTCTTCTGAAGCCGAAAGAAGCCCATGGAGGGAGCAAGGTGGAAGAAGATTAAAAAAGTAAGAGGGACTTCCCTGAAGGTCCAGTGGTTTGAACTCTGTTTGAACCTCTGACCCGGGTTCAATCCAAGATCCCACAAACTGAGAGGTGAAGCCAAAATTTACAAACAAAGAAAAAAAAAAGTGAGCAAAAGCATTATTTGGCTGATAAGTTGAAAACAAGATCACAGATCCCTGGGAAGCAGGGTGAGGTGAGTGTGGCAATAATGCAAACCTGGTAGGTCAGGTACACTGTGTCCTTTGTGACTTTTCCTTAACAGAGGGGCTGTGATTCAGTGTCCCCGGGGACATTTTGTTGGCCAGGGATGGTGGCTGTAAAGAGTTAATGGTTCAGTTCCCCCCCCCCCCCCCCCCAGTGATAAGGTTGATCATAATGCTAATAAGCATTATGATAATAATGCCTTGGCGCTAGTCTATGATCGATCCATTTAAACTTCACAACCACCCTGGGAGGCAGGTACTATTATCATCTTCATCTTACAGATGGGGACACTTGAAGCATGTGGACACAGAGGGGTTAAGTGATTTGCACTAGACCACACAGCTGCAAAGTAGAACAGATGGCCTTTGAATCCGGGCATTAACCCCAGAGCTCATGCTCTTACCCACTATGGTTTGCTGCTTCTCGATCCTTTTGTTCTAGCCATGTTCTCAAATTGTATTGCCCTTAATTTTTAAAAATTTTTTGGTTGCACCACACAGCATGTGGGACCTAGTTCCCCAGTCAAACCCATGGCCCCTGCATTAGAAGCGCAGTCTTAACCACTGGAACGCCAAGGAACTCCCTGCATTGCCTTTTCAATAGGCTATCCCAGAGAGCTGTTAGCAGTCACTAACACCTTAGTATGAATTAGCACACTTCTTGCCCCTGAAGAACTGCAGTTTATGCTAAAGCTATGGCTTATAAGGGCACTGTAGTGAAGAAGTAGTTGGGTTCTGGAGTCATAATGCCTAGAACTGAAACCAAGTGCCACTTTCCAGCTGAGTGACTGGGGGCAACTGACATCACTATCTGGGCCTCAGTTTCCTCACGGGTGAAGTCCCCACTTTACAGAGGCCCAACACATGGCATACCCAAGACTTCGCTTGGATGCCAGGAGGAGGGATTCCTCCCTCACACTCTGTATCCAGTTGTGTGGAGGGGAGGGGGCACTGGAAGCCTGAGGTCTGTCTGCATAGGGACAGCAAGGCCACCTGAACGGCTGAACAGACCAGGTGCTCCTGGATATTCTTCTCCAGTGTCAGCTTCTCTTCCTGCCAGACTGGAACTTGGACCCCTGGGATGGGTGCCTAATCTTGGCAAGGCTGCTGGGTGGCACTGAATGGGCATGGGGGTTGAGGCTCAATTTTGGTTAGTAGGGGTGAGATGGGAGAGGTGCTTTGCCCCTCCAGGTTGGGGATGAGTCCAGACACTCAGCCCCACGACCAGCGCTGGATCCAGAGAGGGCCAGAAGGTCACAAAGCAGCTCTGGCCCGACCGCACTGCTAAACACAGCCACACCCCCATCTCCTGACTGGACATGGCTGGGACTGATGGTACAAACAGAACTATTGTTAAAATAATGAAATATTTCCACAGTCTTTGGTAAATAGCCGCTATTCACTTGATACCCTGGCCCTTCCCCTAAGACTCTTCAGGGCCTCCTTTCCCCAGCATGAGCATGCCCCAGCCCAATTGGCTTCCCTGTCTCAGTTCTGAAGGACTTATCCGTTCTGACTGATAGATGGGCCTGCCAATTATTTGTTATCTTCCCTGTCTCAGAAAGAAAGTGAAGTCACTCAGTTGTGTCCAACTCTTTGCGACCCCCATGGACTGTAGCTCACCAGGCTCCTCCATCCATGGAATTTTCCAGGCAAGAGTACTGGAGTGGGTTGCCCTTTCCTTCTCCAGGGGATCTTCCTGACCCAGGGATCAAACCTGGGTATCCCATACTGCAGGCAGATTCTTTACCATCTGAGCCACCAGGAAATCCTCCTCAGCCCCAGTGTTAATCCCATCGCCCACCAGTTCAGAGTCCTCAAATATGGGTACCCATTTCACGCAAACTCCTACACATCCTTCAAAGCCCTGCCTAAGTGTCACTTTCTTCGGGAAGCACTCCTAGATTTCTTCACCACCCCAAGAGCAAACCGCTCCTCCCACTCCCTAGGCTCCCAAGTACCTTGAACCATTCAGCACACTGCTCTAATCTCCTGCCCGCAAGCTCTCCTTCCCTACCACCTTGACGCCAGGGGCCATTTTCTGCTCATCTCTGTGACCTCAATACCAATAGCAGTGCTAAGCATCCAGTGGTAGTGGTTTAGTCACCAAGTCGTGTCTGACTCTTGCCACCCCACGGACTGTAGCCCGCCAGGCTCCTCTGTCCATGGAATTTCCCAGGCAAGAATACTGGAGTGGGTTGCCATTTCCTCCTCCAGGGGATCTTCCGGACCCAGGGATAAAAGCATCCAATGAATGTGCAATAAAATCTATTGAGAGGATGAATGGTTTGCTCCGGGTACGCTGCGGTCACAGCAGGCACATTCGGTCCTGGGCCTCTGCTGTGGTGGTCCACAGGTGGTCCTCCCCACAGGACCCCCCTCCCACCACTAACCACATATGGAGGCCCTGCTGGCTGGGGCTAGGCCAAGGCTGGGGGAGGCGAGGACAGGATGTGAGCCCCAGGGGTGGAAGGTCAGCAGGGCCTGTTCTCATGCTCTCTGGCTGAGGAGCTGTTCTCCATCTGTCCGGGCCAGATGCGGGGGCCGGGGGCCCCGAGGAGACTCAGCGGGAGAGAGGGTGGTGGGGGCAGGCGCTCGGGGAAGCCCACAGTAACCGGGGAGAGGAAAAACAGGCACGCGGTGTTATTGTTACGGAACCATTAAATACAACTTATAAACAAGCCAGGACGGCGTTGGGTGGTGGGGAGACGGAGCAGGTCACGGAGGCCAGAGAGGGTCAGGGCGGCGCGGTCCGGGCTCGGTCCTGGCGGGGGCTCAGGCTGCCGTCGCCGGAGGGGCTGGGCTGACGGAGGCCTGGCTGCTTGTGGAGGCCTCGCAGCTTCGCCAGCAGCTCCTGGACGAAGTCCTGAGGACAGGGCGAGGGTGCTGAGAACACAGCGGGGGTGGGGGCGCCCCCTGGCCAGCTCCGCCCTTCTGACCCAGGACCCCTCTTCTTCCTGCCCTCGGCTCAGTGCGAGAGCACGGAGGTGGAGGTCAGGAGGGGCAGAGGCTCCAGATGGAGGCGAACATGCCGGACGGAGAGGAAGAGACCGGAGACAGGGCGAGAGAGAAACGGAGAGAGGTGCACAGAAGAGGTGGGGAGAGAAACGAGGGGACCGAGAAAGAAACGGAGCCACAGGGCGACATGGGGCTCTTTCTCAGGCCAAGAGATTACCCGGAGGAGGGTCCCCAGGGGCCAGCGGCCTCAGCCAGCTCCAGGGCAGACAGATACACAGTGACGTTTGTCCCTCGGGCAGCCCAGAGCTGGTCAGAGAAACACGAATAGTTTTCCCTTTTAAAGCCGGGAAGGAAGTGGGAGGGGCTGGGCCGCTCAGGGCCTGGAAGGTCTGGGGGGCCCCTGAGAGGTGGGGAAGGGAGCCCCAGGGTGCTGCAGGGAGGGACGGAGGAGAGAGGCAGAGAGAGGAGACAGATGGGGGAGCGTCTCAGCAGGGGGAGATAATGGAGCCCCCAGGGCGGCAGATGGGGGTTGAGGGGACAGGAGTGAGGAAGACAAAAGACACCACTGAGATGAGAAAAGGGCCCTGGGACAGGCAGGGCCCCCAGGGTTCCCTCTGCGGGCCCCACCAGCTTCCACCCTCCTCCCCGGAGACCACCCCCCACCCCCACCCCCACGGATGCAGGGGACAGAACAGGGCCTAGAGTGGGGGACAGAAAACTCACCTCTGTGGGATTCGTGCACGACTTTAGGAGCCCCTAAACAGCCCCCCAACAGAAAAAAAAATAGTAAATGACCAACACCTACACCCCTCCAGCCCAACAAAGCCCCAACGAAGCAAGACAAATGGACATCCGGGTGGACTTCCCACGCGGCTTCCAGGGAAGAAATAGATCTGAGCGTCTTAGAGAGCTATGGGGGCTAGGGATGAGTCCAGACACTCAGCCCCACAACCAGCGCTGGATCCAGCGAGGGCCAGAAGGTCACAAAGCATTTCCTCCCTCCAGGAGCATAGAGGCCAGGAGAGCAGGGACACTGTGTGTGGACTCTCAGCCCTGCTCCTGCTGAGCTGTGTGACCCTGGGCAAGTGATTAGATGTCTCCGGGGTCATTTTCCTTGAAAATGGAGATAATAGAAGCGATAGTAGTGCAATGGAGATAACAGTCCCTTTGGAGGGTTTTGTGAAGATTAAATAAGTTACTAAGCTTGAAGCCATTGAAACAGTGCCTGGCACTGTGGGAGTGCTCAATAAACCCGTTAATTATTAATACGATTTTTAGGGAGATGCAGGGGAGGGGGCTATGTGCAGGGCTTTCCCTTCCACCTACCTGAATTTTCCGGCTTCTCTCTTCTTCACTCTCTAATTCCAACAATTCATCGATGTTGACCTCATCGGGCATGTCTGCCTCCTGAGCGGAGAAGGAGGGGCAGTCAGGGTCCCTTCCCCTCCCTCCCCTGTCTTTGTCCCAGGCTCCGGAGGAGCCCCAGCCGCCCCAGGGCCCAGCTGGCGGGTTCTGGAGCAATAATGTGGTAGTCAGGGACAGCACCGCCAAGGCGGGACATCTGGGTGTGGTGGCGGGGGCAGGGCAGGGGAGGATGACAGATGGGTTGACAGAGGCCCCAGAGCCTGTACCAGCTCAGATCCTGGCCCCTGGGTCCCGTTAGTTTCAGGCCTGGCACTGTGCTCCTGCCTTGGCCCCAGTTCCCACAGTGGGAAGCAGGCCTGGTCGAGTCTTGGAATGTCAGATTCTGGGATTCTGGAGAGGGGCTGGCTCTGTCCTTTCAAGGAAAAGTTTAAGCACTAGGTGGAGGGGAGGGAAGCTGGCAGGCTAGAGCCTGCTGGGGATGGCCCCTAGCCCCAGGGGATGGGGGTGGGGGTTGGGGTCACCCCCTGGGGCCCTAGCGCAACCCTCAAGTCCCCAAGGTGTGTGGGTGGGATAAGTCACGAGCCCAATTTTGAGCAGCCAAGAGGGGCACCCTTGGGTGGCCTCTCAGGGCAAAGGGCCAAATGCAGGCTGGCTCGGTACCCCTGTGGGGGACAGATCCCAGCTGTTTGAGCAAAGAGATCCCAGAGGCTACAGTCTCTCCTCCTCCAACAAAGTCCGGCTGATTCCACTGTGGGCTTCAGGCCTCGGTGGTCGGGGGATGGTGTGTGGCGTGGAGTGTCTGTAAGTGTGTAAACCCCCTATGTGAGTCTCTGTGTTTGAGACCAGGGCTGACGGGAGGGTGCAGAGATGTGTCATGTGTGTGTGTGTGATGTTCTCTGTGGCTTGTACAGGGGTCTGTGGTCCTAAGGGTGGGGGGTGGGGGACTCCGGCTTAGCAGTGTTTGTCTCACTGCGGCATAGGTCGATCAGTAAGTGAGCACAGCTTGTGTCCCTGAGAGTCTGGCTAGCTATGCCACCTACCACTAGCCACCGCCCATCAGTGTGAGCCCACACGTGTCTGAGGACAGAGGGGCCTCGGGTCACTGCAAGGGGCTGTGGCGTCTCCCACCTTCGAGCTGTGCTGAGGACAATCGCTCATCCTGTGTGTGTGTGTGTGTGTGTGTGTACCTGTGACCGTGTTCTGCAGCACGTGTGTGTTGTACAAATGTGACTATAGACAGTGAAATGTCATGACTGTCTGTGGCCCACGAGATAGCAGTGGAGGCTATAGCCTATGCTGTGTGTGTTCAGGGACAGATGCAGTTTCTGCCTTTGTGTGGCCGGAGGAGCCCATGGCTTACGCGGTTTACTGTCTGGGTGTAGCTATAATTTCTGTTATTTTATGTCTGTGCGTGGCTGCAGCATCTATCATTGCGCTTGCAAAGTGATTATCGCTTTTTTGCTTTTAGGAGATAATGGATGGTCGTTACTTGAATCACTGGGCGTCAGAGGTAGCTGTTGTAGCTTGCACCGTCTGCCACTTGCCACAGCTTTGCCATGTCTGTGAACAGCCGTGACGAGAGTCCTTCTGTGTGGGTCTAGTCGTGCTGTGTCTGCACATGGCCGTGGCCTGTGTTGGGGTGACTGGGAGAGCCTACAGTGGTCGCAGAGGTTGACCTGTAAGTGCCCCCCTCGTGTGTCCCGGGGAGGCTGTGTGGGGTTGTTGCTTCTGTCACTGTGTCTGCGAGTGGCCACAGCGTGTCCCTGAGCCTGTCTGTGAACGCCAATGCTTCCTCTGCTGCATGCTGTGGTTGTATCTCCCCCAGACACCATGTCTGTGTTTGGTTTTAAGACATCCCCCTTGTCCCCACCCTTTCTCCAGATAAGGTCACTCCAGCTTCCATATGCTAAAGCCTGGAGTCTGGACCCAAGTCTGTGTGTGCACAAGCAGAATGTCATGGAAGGTAGATGGCGGGGTCCAGGAGCCCAGGAGGCTGCGTTCTCCCGTGCAAAGGAGGCTGCACCAGGGTGCATCAATGAGAACAAACAATCAGAGCCCCCCCCCCGCCCGGGGTCTCCCCGTCCGTGCCCCTCACCCCTCTCCGCCTCACCCTGCCGCGGTACAGTTCCTCCAAGCGCCCGTCGATCCACTTCTCCACGTCCAGCCGCCGCTGCAGCTCCCGCCGGTCATACTTGACGGTGACGCGCGCGTGCCGCTTCTGCAGCCCCCCGGGGCTGCCCCCCGGCCCGCGGGCCCGCGATGGAGCCTGCAGCTTGCTCAGCACCCGCTTGCCCAGCCGCTGCGCTGCCATCGTGGTCCTGGCCCCGACCCTGGCGCCGCGCTGTGCGTTTTCGCCGGGCGCCCAGGGGGCCTCTTACGGGCCGGGGCGGGGCCGGCTGGGGGCGGGGGCTTGGACTCGCGGGGGGGCCGGCCCCGCCCCGACCGCCCGGCCCCGCCCCGACCGCCCGGCCCCGCCCCGACCGCCCCGGGCCTCAGTTTCCCCGCCTGCAGCGCGAGGACTGGCCGCTGCGCCCTAGGGAAGCCCGCGGCTGTTGCTGGTTCAGGTATGGGCGGGGTCCGGGAGCCCCAGGCCCGGTCGAGTGGCTGGGCCTCCCGGGACCTGGATCGCCCGGGCGGGGCGGGGCGGGTACCGGGATGGGCTCTCGAGGACCCGGCCTGTCTTCGCCCCCTGGTGGTTTCCAGGGACAGTGCGGGAGCCCCTGTGCTACCTACTCTGCAAGGGAAGGTCAAGCCATGGTACTCACGGTAGGTCTTTTGACCCCTCTTTCATTTATTCACTCAACCATGTATCCATTTGTTCGTATTCACTTTATTCAACAAATATTCTTTTGACATCATGTCATCTGAGCTGTTAGCCACCACCGCCCCCCACCCCCTGCGCGTTTCTTTCTCCCCTCATATCAGTCTCCTTATGCCAGATAGCATCCAGGGGTTCTCTGTCTCCCTGGTGATCACCAGGTTCCCCCTCCTCAACTTCCCTAGGCACCGAGGACAGAGCGGTGAACAAAACAGACAAGCCTAATCCTCATGAAGTCAACATTCCATGAGGTGGAGACAAGTAGTGACATAATAAGTAAGTACAGTACATTACACAATTTGTTAGAATATGGTTAGTTTATGGAGAAATATGAAGCAGAAGATGAGAAATGGAGGAGGGTGGAGTTTGCACGTTTAACAAGGGAGACCAGAGAAACTTCTTACCTCACAAGTCTTCCCACCGTAATTGAAAGCAGCAAGAATACACTTCAAAACTTAAATTTGGCAGGACTTCCCTGGTGGTCCATTGGTTGAGAATCTGCCTGCCAATGAAAGGAACCCGGGTTTGATCCTTGGTCCAGGAAGATTCCACATGCCACGGGGCAACTAAGCCTGTGTGCTGCAACTGCTAAAACCCGCATGCCCTTAGAGGCTGTGCCCTGAAACAAGAGAAGCCACTGCAATGAGAAGCCCGTGCACCGCAGCGAGACAGTATGCCATACTTGCCGCAACTAGACAAAAGCCCATGAGCAGCAACAAAGACCCAGTGCAGCCATAAATAAATAAATAATTTTTAAAAAACCTTACATTTGGCCATGTCCTTCCCCTGCTTAAGATTATCCATTCTTAGACAATGGTTTCTTAAATATGACACCAAAAGCAAAGCAACAAAAGAAAAAAAATAAATAAATTGGACACCATCAAAATTTAAAACTTGTTTCAAAGAACATCAAGAAAGTGAAGAGACGACCCACAGAACGAGAGAAAAAACTGCAAATTATATATTTGATAAGGTACTTGTATCTAAAATAAAAAAAGAAGTCATGTAACTCAATTATAAGATGACTCATTTTAAAAGTAGACAAAGGACATGAATAGACATTTCTAGAAAAAAGATATACAAGAGTCTATACCTGAAAAGATGATCAACATCATTAATATCAGGAAAATGTAAACCAAAACAACAATGAAATACCACTTCACACTCAGTAGGATGGCTGTCATTTTTTTAATGGAAAATATCAAGTGTTGGCAAGAATGTGGAGGAATCAGAACCTTGATACATTGATGGTGGGAATGGAAATGGTTCAGCCACTTTGGAAAACAGTCTGGCAGTTTCTTTTTCTTTTTTTTTTAAGATTTATTAAAAATTAAAAAAATAGAGATGTGTTTATTTATGGCTGCACTGGGTCTTCGTTGCAGCACATTGGCTTTCTCTAGCTGAAGTGACTGGGGGCTATTCTTGCTGCAGAGCAGGGGCTCTAGGCGTGTAGGCTTCAGTAGTTGTGGCTTGCAGGCTTAGTTGCTCAGAGGCATGTAAGATCTTCCCGGACCAAGGATCAAATCCATGTCCCCTGCATTGGCAGGTGGATTCTTACCTGCTGGACCACCAGGGAAGCCCCTGGCAGTTCCTTAAAAAGTTAAACTTAGAGTTACCATATGATCCAGTAATTCCATTCTTAGTATACCAGAGAGTTGAGAACACATGTTCACACAAAAATTTGTACATGAATGTTCATAGCAGACAACATGTGGGGGAAAACCCAGCCCATCAATCGATGAATGGATACATAAAATTTGGTATATCCATATGATGGGCTCTTATTTGGTAATAAAAAGAAATCAAGTACTTATATATGAACCTTGAAAACATGCTAAGGCAGAGAAGTGAAGTGAAAGTCACTCAGTCGTGTCCGACTCTTTGTGACCCCATGGAATATACAGTCCATGGAATTCTCCAGGCCAGAATACTGGAGTGAGTAACCTTTCCCTTCTCCAGGGGATTCTTCCCAACCGAGGGATCGAACCCAGGTCTGTCTCCTGCACTGCAGGAAGATTCTTTACCAGCTGAGATATGAGGGAAGCCCAAGGCAGAGAAACCAGATACAAGGCCACATGTAGTATGATTCTATATACATGAAATGTTCAGGATAGGTAAATTCATAGAGACAGAAAATAGATTCATGGTTGCCTGTGGCTGAGAGGACTGGAAGAAGGGGAGTGACTGCTGATGAGTAAGGGGCTTCTTTTGAGGAGGATGAAATTTTCTAAAATTGAACATGATGATAGTTGCACAACTCTATGAATATACTAAAACCCATTGAATTGCACACTTTAAGAGAGTACATTGTATGCTATGTGAGTTGTAGCTCAGTAAAGCTGAGGTATGTTGAAAAACCAACCAAACAAAACCGTCCATAGCTCCCCATTGTTGTGGGACAATCAAAGCTCTGCCAAACACTGTCCCACCCCAGCACCTTTGCACTAGCTGTTCCTCTATCATGAAGGCTCTTCCCTAGAATGATGTCAACAGGGCTAACTCCTTCATCTCCCTCAAATGTTGCCTGTGCAGTGATCCTCTCTGACAATCCTATTTCGTATTGCAATTCCCATGCCCCATACCTGGCTGTATGTTTTATCCATAATGCTCACTGCCTTTTAACCTTGTATATAATTAACTCATCTTATTTACTGTCTTTTTCCCAGCTAGTGGTGTACCAAAGGGAGGGAAACAGGAACGGTCTAACTTGGGCACAGGAAAAAAGGGGATGCACGGTCTGTAGAGAAAATTTTACGGTTTACTTAAGATTTATTTATATATTTTTGGCTATGCTGGGCTTTCTCTAGTTGCAGCAAGCAGGGGCTACTCTCTAGTTGTGGTGCACAAGCTTCTCATTGCAGTGGTTTCTCTTGTTGCTCTAGAGCACTGGCTCAGTAGGAGCAGTGCACGGGCTTAGTTGTCCCACAGCATGTGAGAACTTCCCGGACCAGGGATTGAACCCGTGTCCCCTGCACTGGCAGGCGAACTCTTTACCACAAGCCAACCCTGTGAGAATTTTAAAATAATAATAAAACTAATCAAAAGTTGAAGATGTGGTACATGTTTTATGATGGAATATTACTCAGCCATTAAAAAGAATGAAATAATACCATTTGTAGCAACATGGATGGACCCAGAGATTGTCATACTGAGTGAAGCAAGTCAGACAGAGAAGGAGAAATACCATATGACATCCCCTATATGTGAAATCTAAAAAGAAATGATACAAAGGAACTTATAAAATAGAAAGAGTCTCACAGATTTAGAAAATGAACTTATGGTTGTGGGTTAGGGGGTGGGGAAGGGATAGTTAGGGACTTCAGAAAGGTCATATTCACACTGCTATATTTAAAACGGATAACTAACAAGGACCATAGCACATGGAACTCTGCTCAATGTTATGTGCCAGCCTGGATGGGAGGGGATTTGTGGAGAGAACTGATTTATGTATATGTACAGCTGAGTTCCTTCGCTGTTCACCGGAAACTACCACAAGCATTGTTAATCAGCTATAACGCAACACAAAATAAAAAGTTTAAAGTTTGGGGAAAAAAAAGTTGGCCAAGTTTATATTATGCCATACACTGACAAATTCTAAACAGTATCAGTGATAAAAGAATCATTCCACCCCCAGGAAAAAAATTGTTTGCAGGTCTACTGACTGAACAATTTAATGCAATACTGTTGAATTTGTTTTTTAAAACTGTTGACTTTTAATAATATATTGGTAAGTTTCAAATTAGATATTTTTATTACTCTTATCCTTTAGTAAATATTGTACGTGTATTAGTTTTTTATTGCTCTGAATAAATTACCACAAATTCTGTGGTTTAAAACAACACTTGATGGCTCAGTGGTAAAGAATCTGCCTGCCAATGCAGGAGACATGGTTCGATTCCTGGTCTGGGAAGATCCCACGTGCCGCAGAGCAGCTGAGCCCATGTACCTCAACTACTGAGCGTGTGCGCTAGAGCCTGAGAGCCACAACTACCGAGCCCATGTGCTGCAACTACTGAAGCCCACATGCCCTAGAACCCATGCTCTGCAAAAAGGGAGGCCACCGCAATGAGAAGCCTGTGCCCTGCAAGTAGAGCGTAGCCCCCAATCACCTCAACTACAGAAAAGCCCACGCAGCAATGAAGACCCAGTGCAGCCAAAAATAAATAAAACAAGCAAACAAACAGAAAACACTTGTTTATTACCTCATGGTTTCTGTGGATCCAGTCCAGTTATGGCTTAGCTGGGCCTTCTCTCCAGGGCCTCCTCAGGCAGCAATCCAGGGGTCAGCCAGTGCTGCCATCTCATCAGAGACTCCACTGAGAAAAAGATGCGTTTCCATCTATTTGAAGCTGTGGGGATGCGGTCTTCATTTTCTAGCTGGCTATCAGCGGGAATGGCTCTCGACTCCCAGAGATCACCTATAATCCCTTACCATGCGGTCTTCTCCATCAATCCTCTCACAATGTGGCGATTTCTTTCTTTCAGAGCCAGCCATGGACAGTCTCTCAGTCCATGGAGACAGTCTTACATAATGTAACGTAAACCTCCTTTGCCATATTCTATTGGTTAGAAGCAAGTCCCACCCAGGCCCTGCTTACACCTAAGCGGAGGGGATTATAGGGGGCTGTTTGCCACAATGGTCTAAAGGAAAGTTAATATGGAGAACCCTAATGTATACTGTTGACCTCTGACATATATAGACTGAGCTATGTGTGCTCATTTTGAAAATATGTTCATGACAATTTGGAAGCATTTGGTCTTGTATCAGGCACAGTTTGAGTCTCCAATTTCTGTGACTATACAGTCTTGCATTTAAATACATTAGAAATTTAAATGATAGCACAATGATTGTAAAGATGGAGAAACTATTGTCATTCTACATGTTCTTTTGGAGTTTTTGTGTTTAAAAATTCAAAACAGTGAGTCAGGGTATGAACTGTAAGACATAATATTTTTATTTGATAAGTACAAACTTTCATTCATACATGAAATATTTTATTGAATTTGAGTAATATCTTTAAATGGAAATTTATTAATTTTTGATTATTAAATTTAAAATTAAAGAACAAATAAAATAATGATACTTACATGATTATTACTGAAAATAATTTTTTGGTAGAGTGGAGGAGGTATTAAAAATTACCCACCCCAGGGGCTGTTACAGAACTGAATGTAGGTTCATTGGCCTGCCACACAGCAAAGCCAATTTACTGACACTAGGTTGTGGTAAAGAAAAGTGCAGCATTTATTTGCAGGACAGCAAGCAAGGAGATAACCTCAGATATGCAGATGACACCACCCTCATGGCAGAAAGTGAAGAAGAACTAAAGAGCCTCTTGATGAAAGTGAAAGAGGAGAGTGAAAAAGTTGGCTTAAAGCTCAACATTCAAAAAACTAAGATCATGGCATCTGGTCCCATCACTTCATGGGAAATAGATGGGGAAACAGTGGAAACAGTGACTGCCTTTATTTTTATGGGCTCCAAAATCACTGTAGATGGTGATTGCAGTCATGAAATTAAAAGACGCTTACTCCTTGGAAGGAAAGTTATGATCAACCTAGACAGCATATTAAAAAGCAGAGACATTACTTTGCCAACAAACATCCGTCTAGTCAAGGCTATGGTTTTTCCAGTAGTCATGTATGGATGTGAGAGTTGGGCTATAAAGAAAGCTGAGCACCGAAGAATTGATGCTTTTGAACTGTGGTGTTGGAGAAGATTCTTGAGAGTCCCCTGGACTGCAAGGAGATCCAACCAGTCCATCCTAAAGGAGATCAGTCCTGGGTGTTCATTGGAAGGACTGATGTTGAAGCTGAAACTCCAATACTTTGGCCACCTGATTCAAAGAGCTGACTCATTTGAAAAGACCCTGATGCTGGGAAAGATTGAGGGCAGGAGGAGAAGGGGACAACAGAGGATGAGATGGTTGGATGCCATCATGGACTCGATGGACATGGGTTTAGTGGACTCTAGGAGTTGGTGATGGACAGGGAGGCCTGGCGTGCTGCGGTTCATGGGGTCACAAAGAGTCAGACACGACCGAGCGACTGAACTGAACTGACCTGAACTGAAGCAAGGAGAGGCTTTCCAGGTGGCTCAGTGGTAAAGAATCCACCTGCCAATGCAGGAGACACAGGTTCAATCCCTGGGTCAGGAAGATCCCCTGGAGAAGGAAATGGCAACCCACTCCAGTATTCCTGCCTGGGAAATCCCATGGACAGAGGAGGCTGGAGGGCTACAGTCCATGGGATAGAAAAGAATCAGCCGTGGCTGAGCATGCATGTATGTATGCAGGGAGAAGGGAAAACTCAAAAGACACATCTTGCTGAAGGCTTTAAGGGAAAGGGTTTTAAAGGTAACATTTGGGGTAAGGGTTGTAGTTCATAGACTTTTTTCTGATTGGTTAGTGGTGAGGTAACTGGGTGATGTTTCAGAAATCTTAATCATCAACCTTCTGGTTCCAACCAGTCTGGGGTCTACATTTAGTCACTGTCTTCCACCTGGGTGGGGGTCTTAGTTTCTGCAAACAAAACTTAAAGATATGCTTCAGATTGTTACATATATCCCTTGAGGAGGAACTAGGACTCCCTTTTATCACTGAACAGGTTGTTTCTTGCCAGTTTCCTTTGTTTCCATTCCCTTACTTCCCTAATTAGTAACTTTTGAGTTGACTCTTTGGAACACAGGAAGGCCTAGGAGACCAAAGCTTTTTTCTACAAACAAGAAACAGGGTCCTGTTCAGTTTCAATTCCCTTTTTCTTTGATACTCTTCAATCCTGAAGGGCACAGGGGCAGGACAAGAAAGGGAATAAAGTTTTGGATAAAGAGGTTAATCATAAACTCAGGGTAACTCAGGGGGACTCAGGATAGGGGGCTCAGTCTCAGTGTCAGATATGCTAGTTATAGCACTGTTCTCAATAGTAGAAAGTGAGTTCCAACAGGTCAGACATTTTGCTTTGTTCACTGTTGTAATTTCTCTAGCATTTACAATAGTACCTGGTTCATAGTGGGTGCTCAAAGAAAGTATGAATGAATGAACAGGCCTGTGTCTCCTCTCCAGCCTCACCTCCCACCACAGTCCTCTCTGTCCTCCAGCATAAACCTGGGCTTAGTGGGATGTGGTGGGGATACTGGGTTCAGGTGCTTAAGAGATCTTGGGCCTCACATTCAGACTCTTGGCCTTGAGTCCCAGGGCCTCACTGCAAGATTAAAGAAGATGGCAGGCATAAAACTTTAATTGTTTAAGGTAAACACCACTTAGTTAACCCAGTTAAAACTCTTCAGATACTATTATGTCAGGAGGGAAGCCAAGTAGTGGGTGTGGCCCTGGCTTCTGTAACACATTGACATCTTTCTTGCTTCAGGACTTTTGCATTTGCTGTTTGCTTAGAATGTTTGTCCAGCAGCTCTTCTTATCCTCCAGGGTTCATATCTAAATCACCTCCTCCACTGTTATTTTCCATCCCAGCCGCCGGTTCCTTTCCTTCATAGCACTGTCATGGGATTTTAATAATATATTTATTTTAATTATTCATCAGCTACCCAACTACTCCTATGCTTTCCCTATTTCATCCTCCTTTTGAGATCCAGCTCACACATGCCTCTTTCAGGAAGCCCTCCATGGCCCTGAAGCTGGTCAGGTGCCTCCTCTGGGTTTCCCTCCTTTAAGGTCTGATTACTCTGCCTGTGCTTCCCCAACACTCCCCTGACACCTATCTGTCTCTGGTTAATTATCTGTCTTCATCTCAGTACTGGAAACCGCGAAGGCAGAGTCTGGGGCTCTTGTTCACTCATGGGTCTATAATCTCCTCTGAGAGCCCTCTCTGGTCCTCTCAGACTGAACAGGGAACCTGTCTGGGTTCCCAGGTCTTCCGCCACGCAGCCTCTGATCATTCAGCCTGTGTCTGCCCCGTCTCATCCATAATCACGTTGTCCTGTGCTTCTGTCATCACTCCGCGGCACTGTTCCTGTCTGGTAATGCGGAGACTGGTCAGCCCTGGGGAGGCACTCAGTGAACGTTGGAATTTGGAAAGAAGAAATCCCTTGCCCTCATCGGAAGGTTGAGGCAAGCTGGGCAAAAAACCCACAGGTGTCCAGTAAAAGCACGCCTGCAGCCTCGTTTCCCAGAGGTCCAGTTCAAGAGCGAAGGTGCTCGGACACCGTCAACAAGCCGATGCCCACGGGCAGCAAGAGCCCTAGAGCTCACCCTGCGCGTACCGCCCCGGGCGAGGCCTCATGCGGGGCGGAGCCAACATAAGCCCCGCCCTTACCTCAGCGCCAGGGCGGGCTCACCTGCGCCTAGGGAGGAGCACGGCCGCTCGGGTGCAGGCTCCCTGCGCCTGCGCTCTACGCGTCCCGCCTCACCAGGTGCGCCCCGCCCTCTACCTGGCCTTCCACCTTCGACAGCTGCTTCGAGGCGGCCGCCATTACCTCTGGCGCCCACCGAGGGTCTGGGGGTGTGGTGGGGTTCTGAAGGGTAGAGGGAGTCCGGGGCGAGTGAGGAGCAGAGGAAATCATCGTGGGCACAGGAGGCAGAGTATCCGCACACCGAAAGACCGAGAAAAGGGCTTCCTGGAGATTTCCTGTGTGGCGAGGGCAGAGACGCGCCCCGCAGACCCCTACGAGCGCCCGCACCTGAACGCAAGGCCCTCCAGTGCGCGTGCGCAGCGAGGGTCTTCCCGCACCTGCTCGCGAGACCCCAACGACCAGAGGCTGGAGGCCTCTCCCCTGGGCTGCCGGGCGGAGTCCGTCATGGCGCAGCTCTCTGAGCCGAGGCGGTGTGGGGTGCTCCTCGCCCTGCTGGCATCGCTGCTCCTCTCCGGGGCTGGGGCGGCCGACGAAGAACGTGGCGTCCACGGTGAGGGCCCGAGCGGGTGTCCTGGGGGTTGTGGAGGGTCGAGAGGCCGAAGGCGGGGCGTTAGGGGCAGGGTGGAGGGGCTAAGTTGGGGAACGAGGAGGGCAGGGGCGAGGTCTGAGCAGGGGGAATTGGCGAGGGAGAAAGTTTGGGGGCGATTGGGTGAAGCTTAGGGGGGTGTAGTGGAGCCAGCCCTGCTGGATTGAACCTTGAGAAAGGGATTTGGGAGCCCTCGGGAGCGGGGACGGGTGGCAGAGTCCGGGCTGGGAAAAGTTTCCTGTAGAGGGGGTTGGAGACTGGCTGGGGCTGTTCACCAAGAAGGAGTGGCAGTGGCCTTTACTGTGGCCGGAAGGAGGTGAGGGACCGAATCGAAGACCGGCCTCTTCCTGCCAGCGAAAAAAAAGCCCAAGAAGGCCCGGGGTGGGGGGCCAGCCCCAGAGAACAGCGCTTGGGTTAGGGGACCTGTTGGCCTTTTAGCCTCTGGGAAGAAGCCTGCACCCTATATTTTTGGATATTGGAGCGCAGCCTCCTGAGACATCTTTCTGGGTTCAGTTGCATTAGAGCGCCTCCCAGAACAAAGGTGTTTCTCAGTGATACTCAAAGGAAAAGAAGAGCAAATATGTTCGGAGGGAAAACTTGCACGGGTGCAAGGGGCGGGGATGGAGCGCCTCTTGGCTTAAGAATATTGGCGTTGAGAAGCTGGGCTTGAATTCGTCCTTAGAGGTTGGTGGAGGATAAGACCCAGTTTAAACCTCTAAACTCTACGGTAGTTCGGCCTGAAAGATCTTTTTGAACAAGTGTTGGTTTAACTTTACTTCCTCAGACAAGCACAAGCAGATTTTGAAAATAATCCTCCTGAAAGAAGAATTCGCTGATTCAGCAAAACTTCTTGAGCTCCTGCTGTGTGTCAGGGGGCAGTGCTGGGAACTGTGATACCATCTGTGACTCAGACAAGCCATGTCCTTGCACTTAGAGAGCTGATACTCTAGTGGGATAGACAGAGACAGGGAGTAAGCATTTAAATAAAGAGCACTTACCACAGTATTAAATTACTAAGACGTAATTGAACAGGAAGAAGCAAACAGGGATGATGGGGGCCACTTTAGCTCATGTTCTCAGGGGAGGTCGCCCTGAGGACAGTGACAGCTGGGCTCTAACGTGAAGAAGGAATAAGTGGCAGCGACACAGAGGCCTCAGGGATGATTGTCCAGTTGGAAGCAGTGGAGTACAGAGACCTTGAGGCTGGAATGAGCTTGGTGGTATTTGAGGAAAAGACTGCCAGGGCTACTGAAGCAGGGCTGTGTTGGGAGGGGGAGGTGGGAGATTGGAAGAGGAGGCCAGGTGGGGAAAGCAGACAGGAACCAGGTGACTTTACAGGCCAGCATTTTGGATGAAAAGAGAAAGCATTGGTGTTTGTACACCAAGTCATCACCTGTGGTGACTTCTGAAGACTTATTTTCCCTGTGCCCAAGGCAGAGAGGAAAAAGTGAGTTGAGGGCCTGTGGGGAGAGATTCAGTCAGTTCCAGGGAATTAGGAATGCAGGTGTTGATCATTCTTGTGATCTGAACTAGAATTTGTCAGCCCTTCTGGACTCTTTTTAGATAGATACACTCCTCAGTACGTGGAATTCTCCAGGCAGGGATACTGAAGTGAGTAGCCATTCCCTTCTCCAGGGGATCTTCCCAACCCAGGGATCAAACCCGGGCTACTGCATTGTAGGCTAGATTCTTTACCATCTGAGTCATCAGGGAAACCCATACCTTCCAGTTACCTGGCTTGCAATTTTTATCAAAACTGAGTTTGGGGATAACATCTATTGCTTGCTTTGAGCACTTATGCATTATTTAATCCTTGAAAAAACTTGGTTTGGCGTTGAAGATACAAATCCTGCCTAAGGCCACACATTAGTAATTGACAAAGCTGGGTCTGGCTACAGAGATCTTTTCTGCTTGTTCCCAGTGGTTTTCCCAGCTGCTGTAGCTGGCTGGACCTCCTGACCTTTCAGAAGTATTCCTATCTGGCTGGGTAAACTAATGCCCTTGCTTATCTGAAGTTCTGTTTGTATGAGAGCTTTCAACAGCTTATTTGGAGACAAGAAGTAGTTTTTATCCCTCTGCCCACCTTCTGACTGCTTTGATTTTTCTCAGGAAGCAAAGTCGTCCACTAAGAGTGAGGTGTTTCTCCAGCCACACACAACTGCACAGTTACTTCCAGATGAATATAATGGAGGAAGGGGGAGTGTGTAAGGGGGTGATCATAATGGTTGGTCAAGGAACAATCTATGTGAAAATATGAGGGGGCTGAGGGGTAGTGGAAAGGTGGTAAGACCAGTGAGTTATTGGACCTGAGGTTTTGAAAAGAATGAACTAGGAAGATAAACTACGCTCGGCAGTGAGGGAGACCCATGACGCTGAGGTTCTGAAGGGTCTAGGGGAGCGGCTGTGGGGAGGACAAGATCACTGGAGGAGAGGAGGTCTAGGAGCCAAGAGGCCAGGATGGTTGGAGGAGCACCTGTGTAGATACAGAAATCACCAAGAATGGTGATAAGAGTCACAGTGGGAGTGACAGGGAGCTAAAATCAACGAAGAAACAAGGTGGGGATGAGCTGGGTCAGCAAATGACGCATAGGGTGGGATATGATTTACTCCAATGACAAGGTTCATAACTGGGGTGTTGAGGGTGGAAGGAGAATGGTGTAGAAGCAGTGCCCACTTGCAAGGACACAAGAGAAGCCTCTCTTCAGGGGTGAGCTGGGTTCAGTTAGGGTAAGACTTCAGAGAAGAGATTGAGGGAATGAGAGGTTTTGCAGAAGATAGGCCATAAGTATCAGAGACCCCAGGAGTTGGGGGAAGGGAGATGGCCACAAAACAAGATGCATGGGGATGAAGGGTAACTCGGGAGTCTGAGGCTGGTGTGGTGATAAGCAAGTGGTAGGAGAGTCACATGGTGTCGAGACGGACAGTGTTGGTGGGACACCAACTGTCCCACTGTTGGTGGGACGGACAGCACTGGGTGGCAGAGGGCAGATAGGAAGGGGTGTGGAATGTAGTGGGCATTTCGAGGCACACCTCTGCAGGTGGAGGTGGGGGACAGCTGATACATCTCCCGGTGTTTGTAGCATCCAGGGAGAGGGCCAGTCTGCCGTGGAAACACACAGATTATAAACTGGCTGTTGAGACTTCCCTGGTGGTCTGGTGGTTAAGACCCCGCACTTCCCATGCAGGTTCGATTCCTGGTCGGGAAACTAAGATCCCACGTTCCATGTGGCACAGCCAAAACTTTTTAAATAAAAAATAAATAAAGCTATTAAAAAAAAAAAAAAAAACCCACCAAACTGGCTGTTCCCAGGAAGCCTCAGACAGGCTTTATGTGGCTTGTAGAGTTTCTAGAATTGAGAATTTTTTTAGGAAATATTTTGATTTGGGGCTGTGCCTAAAAAATATGAAGATCTGGCGCAGTGTTCCCACATAGCACCCTGGGGTAGTGCCAAGTACTTCTTCTGAAAAGGACATAGACTGCTCTCTGTGTTTATTCACTTGGCCTGCCCTCTGTATCTTCTGAGCGTTTGAGTTGTGACTCCCACATTACGAATATGCCCCATTTAGTAAACAAAGGTAGATAAAACATAATAGTTTATAAATTGTACAGTGCAGTGTGTGTATGTGTGTTATTATTCTCAGGGAACACCCCTTAACAGGTGGCCACAAATGTACATGATTTTTCTCTCTTCTTGGGTGACAAGTCCTGGTATTCGGAGTGCCTGCAGATAAATAATTTTGATCAATACAAGGGCAAATAGTATATTCCTTTTCAGAATAGAACCTCAAAAATTCCTTTTGGGAGTGGTCAGTTAAATATAGTTCCTACTGCCAGTAACTTATACATGAGAACTTGTGTTAATGGTTCCTTGGCTCATAGCCCTTTGTTGATTGTTCTTGGGAATTTCCACTGGAGACAAGTGTGGCAGCATTTATGTGAAAGCCTCCAGCGCACTTTGAAGTGATCTTCTGTTTATTTTGTTTATTTATTTATTTATCTTTGGTTGCACTGGGTCTTTGCTGTTGGGCCCCAGCTTTCTCTAGTTGTGGCATTTGGGGGCTTCTCATTGCCGTGGTTTCTCGTTGCAGAGCACGGGCTCTAGAGCATGGGGACTTTGTTGCTCCATGGCATATGGGATCTTCCTGGACCAGGGATCGAACCCGTGTCCTCTGCATTGGCAGGTGAATTCTTAACTACTGGACCACCAGGAAAGTCCATGATCTTCCATTTGCGTCAACTTCTTGAATTAATTAGTTTCTCCAGAACTTTGACTGAAAGAGTGAACTTTCCAGTAAATCTCCAATAAGCATATTAATCACCACTCATTTCTCTTCTCCTCACCCCCATGGGTAGTTGTAAACTGGGTAGTCAAAGAGAGGATGAGAGATAAGAGTGAAATTGCAGCTGGTGTTGGTGATCCACTGAGAGGTCTCCAAAGTGGCATCTTATACTATTTTCATCCTTCATAGAAGCGCTTGTTCTATTTTCAGGTAAGACAGGTTGGTTCCAGGACAGTTTGAAATATTTATTAACTGATTTATTCAACACAAACACCCACCAAGTACCAGGCAGAGTTTTAGGCCCTGGAAACAAAGCACTGAATGAAACAGATGACAACACCCCCCGCCCCCCGCCCCCAATCCATGACAGTTACACTGTAATGAGAGGAAGACAATACAGTAAGTAAACAATGAGTAGATACTTGGTAATGAGTACTATAAAGAAAAGTATGGAAGGGAGGAAAGATAAATTAGGAATTGGGGATTAACAGATACACTTTATATAAAATAAACAGCAAGGACCTACTGTATAGCCCAGGGAACTGTTGGTACTGAAGATATTCAGTATCGCGTAATAACCTACAATGGACAAGAATCTGGCTGTAAACCTGAAACATTGTAAACAACTCTACTATTAAAAAGAGAAGAAAAGGAAGGTAAGGTTTGGTAGGTATGTTTAGTGCTAAAAACTTGGCCTTTGAGGCTGAAATGGTGCCAATACTTACAGAACATTGAAGGGTTGCCTTCAGACCCACTGAGGGAAAGTGGACCCTTGCCCTGATCAGCATTTGAGAAGTCAGCCTGTAATAGAGAAAGCCAGCCTGTGACCTGTTTCTCATTATACCTGTCTCCTGAGTCATTCGCAGCACTCAGGCTTGTCTTCAGGTAGTTGGCCAGGCAGCCAAACCTCTGTTTACCATGTCTTGAGGCTGACAGGCGGAATAAGGGATGAGGTAGCCTGTGATTCATGTGAGGCAGGAGAGAACCCTGAGGGGGTCACACTGAAATGACTTAATTAACCCCAGGAAGCTTTCATGGCCCATTGGTCACTGACTAATAAGGAGTTCACAAATGACCACAGAAGCATTAGTATATGGATTATGGACCTCCTTTTTTGATGCTGATCACAAATGTCATTTCACTTGTTTCTGACAAGATAGTTTTGAAAACTCTAATGAAGGGATGCTGAGGCCCAGGAACTTTGAAGTTAAAGTTACTTGGAAGTTTATTTGAAGCACATTTTTCATTACTAGGAAGCCATTTTAGAAATGAGGCAAGTGTTTGAGATGGATCTCACCAGTGGGGTCCTGGGTTCCTGGCTTCAGAAGCCTGTGATTCTTTGTGTTTATTCCAGGGTCAGTCATTTAGAATCTAGGACATGTTCGGGAAGTGGGGTGGAATAATAGATAGTATAATAGTTTTTGACCTTTCAAAGGGCTACATATATGTCTGTGGTGTTAGTGGGGTGATTAGGGAAAATGTCTAAGAAGTCTCTGGGGGTGGGGGGTGATAATGGAAGAAAAGCTTGGGAAACATTGTTCTAGGTAGACAGCCCATTAGCTATAATCACTTTCTGGAAAATGGTTCCAGGTTTTTAAAAAGTTAAGAACCCCTGAATGTGAATTAACAGTTCAAAGTCCATGAAAAACTTTGAAATTACTGTTTCAAATTATTCAGATTGACCACTGTAATTCTAGTTACAGATTTAGGTAAGGGTAGAATTTATAGTCCTGCTTGAGTGATGAGTATGAGGTGACAGTGGGTAGGAGTGGTGGCTGGCATTGTGATGATGGTTTATGGAATGTAAACCTTTATATCTAAATATTTTATATCTAAAATGCCAAGATTTTATATCTGAAACAAGATTTTATGAGCCTTACATTGTAAGTTGGGTTTGTCATTGTAAATGTTCTCTCCTCATAAATACCTGGGGGTTATTTTAAAGTTTCTGAATTACTTATCCTAATAATGACAACTTCCAGGCACCCGAACCTAGAGGAGAAGGCATGGTTAGTAATAGCTTTCTGTACTAGACGCAGAAGTCCTCAAGTATGTAGAACCTATCCAGCTAACCAAAACAGGTGGATTTATAGATCACCTTGAAATAAGACTGATTATAAAATAAATGTTAACTTTGGGATTTGGCCCAGCAGAATTAAAGCAGGGGTGAATATCTGCCTTCCTAGTATTTAGTACCTCTTCACTCACACAGAATGTGAGTCTCATTCCTTGATGAAAAGATAGCTTGAAGTCAAAATAGGTAACCAGCGCATAGTTTTTCTTACTTTCTTTTCTCTGACCTCTTAATCTCCAGATATTGCAGTGTTGCAGGACTTTACTGCAGATTAAAATAAGGAATTTTATACCTCCAGGCAGGCATGGCAGGTGGTTGCACAGCAGAAAAGCAAAGGGAAAGAGTGATGGTTGGATTGCTTTTGTCAACTCACTGACTGATTTTCCCCTCTATCCTGGCAAGTCACCACCAGTCTAGTCTTCATAAAAATACACTACTTATTCAAAGCTTTGTGCCAAATGTTTTAAGCGTTTATAATTGAGTAAAAAATGCCTTTAATTTTTACAACACTCTTAATGATTGGTCCCAGTGTCAAAAAAGTCCCTTCCATTTGAGTCGTTTTTAAGAGATACATCTGCAAGTCCACAGAACTTATCTCAGTGGGACATATGGAGGGAAAACCTACTGAATCTCTGCTTTATTACTCACCAGTGAATTCAGGTTACATTGAGCAAATGCCCTTTCCCAGACAAGCCATTGCAAGATAGCCTCTAATACATGGTGCATTCCACAGCAGTAAGCAAAAGTCTAGGTCTCACAAGATGGGACTTACTGCTAACAAACTTTCAAAAAACATTTTTATAATAACTAGATCTAGAGTGGATATTAATCACACAGAGAGGCCTTCAACTGGGGCTGAGTTGTATTTATAATGTCCTCAGTTTGGTTCTCTTGCTAACATTCTTAGCTTTCGCCTTAATCTTGAAGGGATTTTAAAGAGAACACTCTCCTGTCTACTACAGAAAATATTTCTAATACAAGATGTGTGGTTTTTCCACATCAGGCAATTCTCAGCAGACTCAGAATGGGTGTCTGGCAATTTAACTCAATTCTGAATCTGCTGGAAGTGAGCACAGATCCTGCAGGTTAAGGACTCAGTCTCACAAGACTGCCCCTCTCCTTTCAGATGCCAATCAAAGGCCAAGTTTGTCATCTGTCGGTTTCACTAACTTGAAATGTTCAAGAGTTCCCATGACCCTCTCAGATCCAGTTTGCTAGAATAGTCCACAGAACGCAGAGAAACACATTTACCAGTTTATTATAAAGGATACAAATGAATAGCCAGGTGAAGACAGAGGTCTGGAAGGATCCCCAGTGTATGAGCTTCTGTCCTTATGGAGTTTGGGGTGAGCCACCCTTCTGGCATGTGGGTGTGTTCACCACCCTTTCAGTTGGGATATTTTACTGAAGCTTCATCATGTAGGCATGATTGATTATTAACTCAGACTCCCTGGAGAATAGGGGGTGGGGCTGAAAGTTCCAACCCTTTAATCTAGGCTTGGTTTTTCTAGTTCCCAGCCCCCATCCTTTTTGGGGGGTGGGGTGCTGTGCCACACAGCTTGTGGGATCTTAGTTCCCCAATCAGAGATTGAACTCGGGCCCACTGCAGTGAAAGTGTGGAGCCCTCACCACTGGACTGCCAGGAAATTCCCCCAGCCTCTATCCTGAAGTTCCTGAAACTTTCTAGGGCACCCCCAGCCACTAGTCATCTCACTGGCATACAGTAAGACGATTGTGCCACTCCAGAGATTGCTGGGGTTTTAGTTCTTGTGTCAGAAAACCAAATATTAGAGTAGAACATGATATGGCACTCAAGAAATTCCAGGGGTGTTAGGAGCTCTCTATCAGGAACATGGGGTAGGGAGAGACCAAATACATATTTCTAATTATGTCACAGATATGATACGTCTGTAATCAGAGCTTTGCCTTATCAAGGCTCCCAAGAGTCTGATTTAGAAACTCCAAGCCTCTGAAAAAAAATTTTTTTTTAATTAGCCCTACCTACCTAAATCAGAAAATACAGGACTTGTTGAATTGAAGAATGCTGGGTGCATTTTCTAGCTTTATTGAGAGGTTTACACATTTTTGTTGTTTGTACTATTGTTTCCTTATTATGAATGAGGAAATGCATGTACATGGAGGTTAGGAAAGCTGCCCCTCCCCCACACCCCCAACCCCAAACAGTGGGCAAGTAAGAGGCAGCCAGGGGCTCCTACACACACTGGTCCTTCACCAGGACAGCTTCCTGCAGGCCCTGTCCTCTAATCTGTCCCCTACATTTTGGCCAAATGATTGTGTCACTTCCCAATACCAGAGCTTTTCCTCATTTCCTTTGTGCCCTGTGTGGCTTACAGCCCTTTGAATTTAGGGTGTGATTGTAGTAGCTTACCTTGTGTGGTTTTCTTTTTTTCCTTCTTCTGTCCAAGCCAGTCTTGTGTCTCTAACTTAATCGTAAACCCCTGGAGGTCAGGGACTACCTTCCCAGTGGGTTCCTTCTATGTAGGCTGGCTACTCAGCTCAGTTTACCTTAGAGGGTTCCAGCTTATGCCACTGTACTTCCAGGGTGGCTGTTAAGAACACCCCTTTCACTCTGAAAAGTGTCTTGATCAAAGGATAAATTGTATGATCACCCTATTCACATAGATGAGCTATTAACCAAACACTGTGTGCTAATCTGTGTTAATTTGCTTCTGTCATGTCCAACTCAGCGACCCTATGGACTGTAGCCCTCCAAGCTTCTCTGTCCTTGGGATTCTCCAGGTAAGAATACTGGAGTGGGTTGCCATTTCCTCCTCCAGGGGATCTTCTTACATCTCCTGCATTGGCAGGTGGGTTCTTTACCACTAGTGCCACCTGGAAGCCCCATAACCAAACACTGGTGTGCCTAGTCACTGTTGTGTCCGACTCTTTGTGACCTCATGGACTGTGTAGCCTGCTGGGCTTCTCTGTCCATGGGGATTCTCCAGGCAAGTCTACTAGGGTGGGTTACCATGCCCTCCTCCTGGGGATCTTCCCAACCTAGGGATAGAACCCAGGTCTCCCGCATTGCAGGTGTATTCTTTACCATCTGAGCCACCAGGGAAGCCCAGGAATACTGGAGTGGGTAGACTAGCCCTTCTCCAGGGGATTTTCCCAACCCAGGAATTGAACCGAGGTCTCCTGCATTGCAGATGGATTCTTTACCACCTGAGCTACCAGGGAAGGGTAGTTGTTTACTGTTCTCAAGATACTGGGGAATTTATTTAGTACGTTCAGTTTTATTTCATTACTGTGAAAAATATAACAATTTAAGCAAACAGGAGGGGTGACTGTAATCCACTATCCATATAAAACTCTGAAAGAAAATAAGTTGTGCATTCACAAAACTACTCAAATTATCCTAAAAGATACAGATGAAAAAAAAAAAAAACTGGAAAAGCTTCTGCCTCCTTTAGTCTCTTTTCCCTAAAGGTATATTCACACACATATCTAAATTAAAAGTTTAAAAAAAATCATAATACTGCATGTAAACCATTCTTGTGCTTTTGTCTCCCTAGTTCTATACCAGCATATATGTAGTATGTGTGGATGTCTCACAAGTTACTTCACCAGCCTGAACAGGGTGTTCATGAAAAATTCAATGGTGAATTTTCAGCTCCTGTAGGTTTGTGCATAGCAAGCCCTTCCTTGGGTGTGGTAATAGTTGCCCCTCTTCTTTGAAACTCAATAGCTAGTTTGCTTTTTTCAGTACTGAGGAGTGAAGTGTATTCTGTCCTCTTTTTTTTGTTTTTTTTTTTTTTGGTGTAAAAGTAATATTTTCACATGTCTGAGTATTATTGTAGCAAATCATTTCCTGTTGGCCATTATCCTTTGAATTCTAAGTGGCTTTCATGAAACAAGTAGAGCTGCTTTTAGTGATGGAAGGGTGTGTTGTCATAAGAAATGTGAGCCTTCGGAGTCTATGTGATAGCTTCTGACCACGCATATAGGACTTGCTGAGTTCTGTGACATGATGGGGGGAGGGGTAAGTGTGGAAAATCTGAGCAGGGTGTTTTTATAAACACTCTCTAAAGAGCTGATTGGCAAACTCCAGCTCATGGCCACTGCATACATACAGCCTACACACTTAAGTATGGCTTCTGCTCTTTTCTTTTTTTTTTTTGGCGGTGGGGGGCGCTGTGCCGGGTCTTCATTGTGGCACTTGGGCTTTCTCTATTTGAGGAGCTTGGGCTTCAGTAGGTGCCGCCCCTGGGCTTAGTCGCCCCACGGCATGTGGGATCTTAGTTCCCGGACCACAGGATCAAACCCATGTAGCCTGCATTGGCAAGCAGATTCTTAACTACTGGATCACCAGGGAAGTCCCTTTAATAGTTGAAAAAGATCACAAGAATATTTTAAGGCATAAGAATTATGTGAAATCAATTTTTATTGGAACGCCAGTCATGGTCATTTATTTACATATTACCTCAGACTGCTTCCGTGCTGTAATGACAGAGTTGACTAGTTAGACTGTGTGAGCCGTGAAGCTTGAGATAAAGGCAGTCCTTGGTTTGCATGGTTTTCAACATGCACAGGTTTCAGTTACTGCAGTATTCTAACAGTACTTGGGTACCAAATGAATTCCAGCTGCTAGCTTTTCAGTCCCAAGTCACTGGGTACGTGACACACACGCGTGGTACCTGGCCACTGCAGATGCGTCATTCAGTCCATACACAGCAAAGCATGCAGTTGTGTTGTCTCCTTGCTCCACAGAAAATGCGACAGTTTACAAAAATGACTGATCGATAAAGGAAATTGGGCCAAAATAGACCAAAGTGTAGCAAAGAAGAAAAGTGATAACGCTGGAAGTGAAATTCCGGTTGAGCATAAATGGAGTGATCAGAGGATGAGCCAGCTGTGGGAGTGGGCACTGCCGCCATCTGAGACCGGGGTGCAGCCAGAGGAGCTCACAGACAGACGTGAAGAAATTAGTTGTGACAAAAAAGGATGGTGTTCCTGTGTATGGAAGTAACGCTGGCCGAACCTTGGACAGAATGCCAGGCAACTCTCAGGGCAATTTCATGGCATTGATAGAGCAAAGGATAAAAGGTTAGAAGCTGACCCAAACCTAGAGAGAGGTGTGACACTTACTCTAAGGCGAACTGAAAAGAAACTGGCTTCATATCAGTGTGTATGTGACCAAAGACCTTCACAAGTACTGTTCACACTACTCTTGGTGAATTTGCTTGCTCAGTTGTGTCCTACTCTTTGTGACCCCATGGACTATACAGTCCATGGAATTTTCTAGGCCAGAATACTGGAGTGGTTAGTCTTTCCCTTCTCCAGGGGATCTTCCCAACCCAGGGATCGAACCCAGGTCTCCAGCATTGCAGATGGATTTTTTACCAACTGAGCCACAAAGGAAGCCCCTTGGTGAGTTACTTATTTACAAAGAAAATTAACACTTCAATTCTCAAGTTTCTAATGTTTTAACTTACAGTGAACTAAATAAATACTCATTTTGTTATTTTTTATCCTATACATTTATAACCCACAGTGTTTTTTTTGTCATGGAACAGTCATAATTTTTTCCATTGCTTTGCCTGATTTCACACTGTTCTGGCTATGTTTACTATTTGGCCCATCTTAAAAAAGTTTATTGATGTTTGCTGTAGAGAAAACAGATTGGGGGAAGAGAAAGACCATTTCATGAGTGGGTCCGAGCTTGTGAGATGATCCAGGGCTTTCTTTTTTTTTTTTTTGATCCAGGGTTTTCTTATTAGGAAACAGTGAGGCAGTAAGTTGGTGTTTTTCCATGTATAGCACCCACAGGAGTAAAAAGTTTATCAAGGACTAGAATCCCAGGAGAGTTATTTTTGCTTGTTTTGTAAGTAAACTGACTCTGAATGGGTATTAAAAACATGAATAAAAGAAAATGCTAAGTTCAAGGTGGTTGTTAATTTAGGGGAGAGAGAACAAGTGGAATTGAAGTGAGGGGGTACACAAAGGGTTTCAGCTGTCATGTTTTGGTCCTTAAAATGTTAGAGTTTCATAAAGCTGAGAAGTCGGTATGCCAGTGTTGTGACATTTTCTGTAGTTCTCAAAATATTTGAGGAGAAGGCAATGGCACCCCACTCCAGTACTCTTGCCTGGAAAATCCCATGGATGGAGGAGCCTGGTGGGCTGCCGTCTATGGGGTAGCACAGAGTTGGACACAACTGAAGTGATTTAGCAGCAGCAGTAGCAAAATATTTGAAATATATTAAACTCTTCAGTAGGGACAGCTGTAATTGTGCATTTCTGAAGAATGATTGGATACAATTTTCTGAAGCCTGTAAAATTAGGTTGGGTTAGTAGTGCCTCAGAGCTTAAAATGTCTGTGATGTCCTTGCTGGAAGGTCATTCTAGCACGGAGAGTGAAGTAGAGCACGTCTGAGCCATTGGCTCATTCTCGTTATTTTGGTTAAAGTTCAAGTGACTTCAGAATCAGAAAAACCTGTTTTCTATGACAAAGACCTGTCTGTTTGGCAATTTTGTAACAGCTAATGTTCAAAATGCCTGCCAGGGTTTTGTAACTTAGATTCATATTTCAGATAATGTGTGACTTTAACCATTTTTGATGCTTTTCCAAGACAGCGTTACTGTTTGCCAAAGCCAGGAATTCCATTTTTACATATTCTGAAACAAGTGTACCCAAATTTGGCGCCCCTCAGCTTTTCCCCCTATTTTTTTTTTTCTTCTTTTTTACCCTCTATTTTTCCTTCCGTTTTGAAAACTCACAGAACGTATTTTGCCGTAGCATTTTTGAGCATAGAAATAGGACTTGAAACACGTTTTTCATGATTGTTTCCCAAAACTATTCTGAGACCAAAATGTCATCTCTTAACAGTGACAGTTATTAAGGAATAACTTCCTGAAAATTGTCCAGCCAAGTCCCCTCAGCCTGGGGCAGTTCTTTGGTATGGTGCTATCAGTGACCCTGTCAGTGTGGCCGTAAAAAGACCTAGCAGAAGGCCTGGCCTTGGTGAACCCTCCAGTTGTGATGAAGCCTTGAGGAATGTTTTGGCTTTTAGGCAACTTCAGTGTCTTGTTTTTCCCACTGCCTGTCACTATAGTGGCTTTTCTTTCTTTCCATCAAAGGGGTCCTTAAGTTTGTGCTTGAGCTGTCTGATCAGACCAGTTTGATTTCAGATCCAGCTCTGCTGCTTGCTTTGGTTAACCTGCCCAGAGTGTTCCCATTTGTAAAGGGAGGTGGGCGTTACTGCATGAGTCACAGTTTTTATCATGACTATTAGAAATCATGCACATAATGTGCCCAGCATCTAGCTTAGTGAAGGCAGTGAAATGGGGTGTCAAGAAATAATCCATGCTCTGCATTTTGATTTTAAGCTGAGTCTACCAAAGATAGTATTCTGACTTTTTGGGAGTTTTTTCTAAGGAAGGTGATAAGTCATGGAAGTCATCTTACACACTAAAGTATTTCTGGCTCTTTGTACAAGTTTTTTGGAGAGCAACAGAAGAGAGAGTGCATCGATGTGATTTGGAGTGAGGTGAAGAACATGTGGCCTGTGTTTCCTAAAGGAACATTCTCTCCTTTGAAACAAAACCAACCAACCAAACAAAAACAACCCCCTTTTTCATAAGATCATTTCCTTAAGCCTAGGGAGTAAAAATGTGTATCGTAGAAGCTGAAAAGCAATTTAGTTAGGAAAGGCATGCAACGAAATGGACTCTTCTCCATTTGACAAGGAGCCTCCCTCCTCACAGAAGGTACTCTGTCTTGACACAGTAGTTGTGTGGTTAAATTTCATCTTGGTTGAACCTAGGTTTGGCCAACTAATCTGCTACTTTGAGCTCTTTTACTCTAGTCAAATTTATTTTAAAATGAGATTAGCTTCTTTCTGTTTTTATTACAGGAATTTTCAAGTGTACACGAAGTAGTGGAAGCAGGTTTATGAGCTCCCATAGATCATCACTCAGCTTCAACAATTGTCAACATGATGTCTTTCCATATATACTGCGTTTTTAGTGCAAGAGGTGTGTGTGTTAGTCGTTCAGTCATGCCTGACTCTTTGTGACCCCATGGACTGCAGCCCACCAGGCTTCTCTATCCATGGAGTTTTCCAAGCAAGAGTACTGGAGTGGGTAGTCATTTCCTTCTCCAGGAGATCTTCCAGCCCCAGGGATTGAATTCAGGTCTCCTGCACTGCAGGCAAATTCTCTACCCACTGAGTTTCTCTTAATAAACAGACATTTCTAAATTCCCTGGGACAAAAATGAAGCCACCCCCATCCCCTCCTACCCCACCCAAGGAACCTGAAAATAAGGCTGCTTCCAAAACTTAAACCGTGAGGTCAGTGTGTGATCATTGACAGCAGATGTGAGCAGCTGAGACAGAATGGCCTCTCAGTCCCACAAAGTTTGTAACGAAGGAACCATCACATCTACAGAAAGAGCATTCCAGTCAGGAAGAGGCATCGGTTTGTGGTGGCAGTCAGAAAAGTAAGTGTTCAGATGCAGACCTTGACCACACTCTCTTGACCAAAACGCGTCCTGAGCCGTCTCCTGAGAGCCTGTAGTCTGCCTGGTAGATCCCAGTAGAGTGGATCTTCACAGGAATCCTCCAGAAAACTGCCTTACTCAGATGCCAGGTGACCTGCTCCATGTCAGCTGGCTTTCCGAGGTGGTATGTTGGCACACATCCGCCCTGCTGGACAGTTAATTTTCTCAGGATCCTCAGTGTGCTTTGTTAGCGAGATCAGCGTCCCTGCGCTTCTTCAGCCCTGGGGCGCTAGGAGTGCCTGTCTGAGCCTGCAAAGAGGCCGATTCCAGGCAGTGTTTATTTCACCAGGGTAACTGCCGTCCATCCCTGGATAAGCTTTCTCCCTCCTCCTCTTTATGCACCCTCAGGCTTCTGTACCTGCACAGAACATCTGGCAGAAGTGTCTGGCATCCTTGCTTATGATAAGCCACCCAGTTACCACTCTGTACTGCGGCCGCCCTGCTGTGTTCTCTGCTGTGGCATCTGACAGCTCATGGCAACCTTGCCTTCAGCTCCGTTTGGCCCCTTTCAGGTGTTTGTTTCAACTGAGACATTAATTCACATTCCGCACAGTCACCCCATTTAAAGCACACAATTCCTTTTTCAGGTGTTTTTGTTTAAAAGACCATACCCGAAGCTGTTGGAAGTTTTGCTTTTGTTTTAGATTTGAAGGGTTTGTTAACAAAAGAAACCTTTATTTGTCACACACAATAAACAATTTCAGTATTTAATAGAGGGTCATTTAACTTAATTTTACTATACAGTCATTAAAAGAAAAGAGAAATAGAAACAATAGAGAAGACTAACAGTGTGTATGTACATCACCAAATTGGGCCCACCAGCATTCAGACTTAAACAGCGCTGGGAAGTTGCTTGTTAACAGCAGCCTGGAGACAGTGCATCCACTTTGTTGATGAGATTGCAAATTGCAGTTTTGGGGGGCTCCCACTTGTAATCCCAGGCCGCAAACTGATATCCTGATCAGCTTGCCTGCAAAATTGTAGCTCTGGTTTTAAGTTTTACAATGCTTTTTGTTTCACCTTGTGAGTCACAAGATTTTCCGGACCCCAGGGGGCCTGGCCGAGACCCACTCCCTGTCTCATCTAAAGTGCCTCTTGAGTTGCTGGTAACAGTTGGTGTTTTTGCAAGCAGGCCGGTCGTCCAGGCAGGGTCAGAAGTCAGTCAGAGGCCTGCTCTCCTGCTTCTGAAGCCTGAACAAGACTACTTCCATATTCATTTCCCTAACAGCTGCTTGGGAAGCAAGGACACCAAGCAGTCAGTGATCCCCAAGGCTCTCAGCTTGCCAGGGCACTGGATAGGCAGTTGCCAAGCCTTGGCAGCAGTTGGGGGCCTCTGCCCTAATGTTTTCAGTTCGCGGTCATGAGGCTCCTGGCTGGGTCCTCTCCAGCTTGTCTTGTTGATGGCAGTGCTGCTTCTGGCCTTTGACAGCCTGGTGGGTCGGGCAGAAACACGCACCAGAGAACTCTTCTGCTGCGTCTTCCCTGGGCCTTGTTGATTGTTTTGTGACTTTCGGCACATTGTCAAAAGTACCTGTTCCGCGTACACACCCAGCTGGTTCTGGTTGATGCAGTTATATGGACAAAAGGTGTCTGGGCCTATTTAAAACAACAACAGCAAGAAACAAAACTGATTTATTATTTACATACCATAAAATCAGTTGTTAGAGGCATAAACCCAATGGCCTCTGGTACATGAACAGAGTTGTACAACCATCCCCACAATCCAATTTTAGAACATTTCCAGCATCCCCATTTGCAGTCACTCTCCACCATCCCAACCCACCCCCGCCAGCACCAGGCAAACACTAATCTTACTTCCTGTCTCTCTTGATTTGCCTTTTTTGGACATACCGTATGATTCCATTCATATGAAGTGTCCAGATAAGGTACTTTTTAGCTGATGATTTCAGTGATGGTTACTTGCACATTAACAAAAGATTTTTTTACTTCAGAGTATGCTTTTTCTGCTCTGCTAGTTACCTGTGATTTATTGGAGTTCCTTGGGGATGTTTGTTTGTTTTGCATAGTACCAACCTTTTTTGTCCATAGTTAGATGTTTTGTGGAATGTTTGGTTTCCTGCCCATTGTTGTGATGTATTTTAGGAGATGCAGCAGAAGCACAAATCCTGCTCTCTGTGCTTTGAAAGGCATCCCCTCAGTAAGATAAACCTAGCCAGGCTGAGAACAACTAGGGAGGAGTCATTGGCAACATATAACCCAAGTTTTGGGCCCTGGGATCGTTTTATTTGAGCTGTTTATGAAGTACCCTGTGCTGGGCCCGAGGTAGGTTGCAGTTCCCTTATGCAAGAAGGCAGAGATGCAGGGCTTCCCGGGTGGCTTTGGACTTCCCTGATGGCTTAGATGGTAAAGCGTCTGCCTACAGTGTGGAAGACCTAGGTTTGATTCCTGGGTCGGGAAGATCCTCTGGAGAAGGAAATGGCAACCCACTCCAGTACTCTTGCCTGGAAGATCCCATGGACGGAGGAATGTGGTAGGCTACAGTGCATGGGGTTGCAAAGAGCTGGACATGACTTCACTTCAGAGGTGTAGGAGACCAGGGTGGAGGGAGAGGTGATGTCAGCTCGTGATCCCAGAAAGGGGTGATATGGTGGTGCAGAGCATACATTGAACCACGTGGTCAGGTGACTCCCTTTTCAAGTTGCTTTCAATCCTCCTAATTCCTCCAGAAGAAAGGGCCATTCTAGTAAAGGTGTTGTCTCCAGCACTTGTTTTCTCTCCCTTTTCAAGAGAGAGAGCAGAGGGACTTCCCTGGTGGTCCAGTGGCTAAGAATCTACCTGTCAACGCTGGGGACATGGCTTCGATCCCTGCTCTAGGAGGATCCCATATGTTGTGGGGGCAGCTAAGTCCATGGACTGCAACTACTGAGCCCATGTTCTAGGGCCTGTGAGCCCAGACATGAGACGCCCAAGCGTTGCAACTAGAGAGTAACCCCTGCTTGCCATAACTAGAGAAAACCTGTGTGCAACAGCAAAGACCCAACTCAGCCAGAAATAATTAATATTTCAAAAGAGAGAGAGCAGATCTCTAGGCTTTCTGTAGACAAATGTATCTGGCTGGAATTTTATAACTTTGTTCTGTTTCCCTTGTACCAAAGGCGGGGCCAGGTTTGGGGGCACCTTGTAACCCTGGACCATCAAGATAGACCCTGGAAGAAAGGAGTGACCTGAGTTGCCTTTGAAGGGTCGGCAGTGCGGGGAACTAACATTCGGGAGCTTCTTTCTGAGGCTCTGGTAACTCGATTATGAAGTGGCCAGTCTTGGCAGAGAGTAGACAGGAAGAGTTAGGAAGGGTCCTGCTGGGGTGCTAAGTGCACCGCGCTGTGTGCATCCTTCCTGACCGCACATCACCAGCTCTGGCCTTTGAGTGCTAAGCTCCCCTTGGCCCAGTGAGACGGGCACAAATCCAGAAGGATCCTGCAGTCTGGTGGCCTGCCTCTGAAGTCCAGCTTCTGTACGGGGTGTGTGTGTGTTTGATAACGGGGCAGGGACAGTATCGGCACAGAGCTGACATTCAGCGCATTTGGGTAGTTGGTGTCTTTGTTGTCAGATGACGCCTTTCTTTCCTACACAAAGAGGGAATTCCCTAAGCAGGTCTGATGGCGACACTTTAGAAATGGCCCATAGAGGAGCTGCTGGAACTTGAGATTCTGGAAAGCTGTGGGCCTCTTCCTTGAGGGCTGTGCATTTTCTCGCTTGCCCGAATTGCCCTGCTAAGCTAACTGGTCTCTGGTTGTGTTTTAGATTTTTGCCACCTTCCCAAGAAAGTGGGAAGATGCCGGGCCTCCTTCCCTCGGTGGTGGTACAATGTCACTGACGGATCCTGCCAGCAGTTTGTGTATGGAGGCTGTGACAGGAATGACAATAATTACATGACCAAGGAAGAGTGTCTTGCTAAGTGTGCTGGTGTCACAGGTAAGACAGTGCTGTTGGGGAGGTTTTATTATCTGTTGTTGTTTTTTGGTCATTAAGCTGTGTCTGACTCTTAGAGACCCCATGGACTGCAGCACGTCAGACTCCCCTGTCCTCCACTATCTCCTGGAGTTGGCTTAAATTCATGTCCACTGAGTTGGTGATGCTATCTAACTGTCTCATCCTCTGCCCCCTCTTCTTTTGCCTTCAGTCTTTCCCAACATCAGGATCTTTTCCAATGAGTCAGCTCTTTGCATCAGGTGGCCAAAGTATTGGAGCTTCAACATCAGTCTTTCTAATGAATACTGAGGGTTGATTTCCTTTAGGATTGACTGGTTTATTCTCCTTGCTGTTGAAAGGACTCTGAAGAGTGTTCTTTAGCACCACAATTCAAAAGCATCAATTCTTTGGCATTCAGCCTTCTTTATGGACCAACTCTCACATCCATATGTGACTATTGGAAAAACCATGGCTTTGACTATACAGACCTTTGTCAACAAAGTGACGTCTCTGCTTTTTTTAAAAAAAATATTTATTCATTTGGCTGCATCAGGTGTTAGTTGCAGCATGTGGGATGTAGTTCCCTGACCAGGAATCAAACCCAGACCCCCTGCACTGGGAGCGCTGAGTCCTAGTCACTAACCACCAGGGAAGTCCCTGTCTTTGCTTTGTAATATGCTGTCTAGGTTTGTCATAGCTTCCCTTCCAAGGAGCAAGCGTCTTTTAACTTTTTAACTTATCTAGAGACACCTTATAAAGGTGTAGAAGTCTTTTGCTCTTCGCTAGTTCTTCATGGCTGAAACTGGAGATGTTTTTAAAAGCAGAAGAAACAGGCCCAATGTGAAGGTCACCCACACACGGTGGTTTCACAGCAGTACCCTTCCCCCTCTTTCCACCCCAGCTTCCTTCCTCCCGCTAGTGAGCACACATCCCACGCCAGGTCTGCTCAGACAGGCAGCCCCCTTGCTCCCTGGGCGTTTGGGTTATTTTTACCTTTGGGACAAATGACTTGAGGAGCTCAGCCAGCCAGCTGAGTAATGAATCAAGTTAAAACTAGAACACACTTCTGGAATCCGTCCTTGTCCCAGCCTTCAGTGAGGACTTCCGTGCAGTCCTGTGGACCCTGTGAGCCTCACAGTTTAAATAAAAACCTAAGCCCCACCACAGTATGTGCCAGCTCTGAACGGAGCCTCGGGGGACTCCTTGAGACCTGATGGCAGTGAGATGTTGGCCCTCTGGGACCCAATCCCTCCAAGTGTTCCAGAGACCCGAGGATTCAGCCAGCCAGACTGTCTGTTAAAGATTTTCACTGGCTGCCTCCTTAACATTGTCATGGGACTTCTTGCATCCTTTCCTGACAGGGTGGCATCGCTGGGGGCACCTGGATTATGATTCTGGGCAGAAAGTGCTTGTGGCACCCTCAGCGCTCTCGGCCCCACCATCCTGGGGCCTGGGCCAGGTGTCTGTGCGTCCTCCTGCACCGGCTGTGCTCTCTGTTGGCTTTGAACTCTGCATTCAGCAATCACATAAGTGGATTAAAGTTACGTGCATAAAGAGAGGACAGCAGCAGGGCCTTGGCTGTGGCCTGAGGTGTACAGCAATGCCCAGGCGCACGAGCCCGGCCGAGGCCCAGTGCCTGGAGGAGCGTGTTACTGATCTTTTCCTGCCCAGCGAGTGCTCAGCGCTCAGCACGTGTTCGGAGAGCCGGGGGACTGCTACTGTTCTTGGATTGTGAGTGAGCCCCTCATCTTTTAGGAGGTGACTGGCAACCTCACCAAGTGGTGAGTGAGGAAAATACCATTTATTGTATGTATGCTTTCTGTCATAAGCTGTGATCCAGTGTCAGGGAAGGAATTAAGGGGAAATGTTTTTTGCTACCTTTCCTGTCCTTTCCCTATCAAGAGTTCAGTGTGGGACTTCCCTCGTGGTCCAGTGGTTAAGACCTCGCCTTGCAGTGCAGGGGGCACCAGTTAGATCCCCGGTAGGGGAGCTGAGATCCCACATGCCTCCTGGTCCAAAAAGACAAAGCGCAGAAAACAGAAGCAATATTGTAACACATTCAGTAAAGACTTTGAAAATGGTCCACGTTAACAACAACAACAAAAAAAGAGTTGACAGTAGCAAATGTACATGCCGTTCTGGTTACTCTTTGGTTTCTCAGGGGGAAAGTTAAGTTTTAAGAACACAAGCAGTGAACAGCGGGCATAAGATAGAATGTCTCTGCTGAGGGCCATGGGGTGTAGTGTTTTGCTGGCAGAAGGCAGACAGCTGTCTTCCTAAAGGTCGGAGTCCGGCCCCAGCCTGGAGGTTCCAGAAAACTCATTTGCGGGCAACGGAGCATGGCTGCACGACACAGCTCCTGAGGCATTCTCTCGTGAGTCTGCAAGGAGAACTGGAATTGCCAGGGCGACGACTCGGCAACAAGTCACTCAACGGAGTCCTTGCCAGCAGATTCCTTCTCAGGCAGGCAAACTCTGTGGGGAGCCAAATGATAATGAGAATGACAGTTCATTAACAACTAATTAATTAATTATAATGAGAACCAAAGTCACTGAAGGGACCAGACTCTCTGATTTAGTCTACGCTTCAGTCTGTGTAGACAAAGCTCAGCCAGATTAGAAGATTGCTTGATGAGGGGTGGGGTGGAACCAGGGGAGCCGGTTTGTATGCAAGTGTGTGGTGGCATCAGGTTAGACCAGCCCCACGCCTCTGCACAAGGGAGGGCTCCTCCCTCCTGCACCCTGCCAGCCCTCCCTTTTTTGTACTTCCTTAAATGGCTAGCCTCTCCACCCACCCTCTTAGCTTTGTGTGTGCGTGAGAGAGAGAAAATATACATAACATACAATTTACCGTGTTAACAGCTCCAAGTGCACGGGCTGGTGGCAGGAAGTGCATTCCCAGTGCTGAGCACGCCCTTCAGTTTTTAATTCTCTTCGTGAGTTAATACAGTTCAACAGGTTATTTGGCCCTGGAAGCCATTCTGTCTTTTTATAATGTCACTTCACACGTCTTTGCTCTGATTTCCAGCTAGTTGATCTTAACGTTTAACCCACAAGGACAGTCTTGGTTCCGTATTTTCCAGGTTCTGGCAGGTTTGTGGTCCAGCATGCACACTGGAGGGCCCACATAAAGGAGAAATGGGAGTCTCTGTGAGAGGCCCACAGGACCAGGCCTGCTCAGGGATGCAGCCTGATTTGTTTCACCAGCAATCTTAGAGGTGCCCCTTCTCACTGTGCTGTTTGTTTGTCCCCTTGCAGAGAATACCGTCGATGAGCCGACCAGGGATAAAGCAGATTCTTCTGTCCCAAGTGGTAGGTTTTTAAAAAGACCCGGGATGGAATGAAGGCCATCCAGATGGGTAATGTGAAAGGACATTTGTCATTTGGGAGTTGTACCAGGGCTTCCTCCTCCTGGTTCTGTTGATGTAGAATTGGCAAGCTGAGTCTGCCAGCTTCTGGCTCCTTGCAGCCTCCCACGCTGGGGAGTTTGCATTGTCCTACGGACAGGAAGGGCTGAGGGATTCCACAGTGCTTCCTGGTGGACCTCCACTCCCTCTTGGGGGACAGGGGTGTGGCTACTGCTGCATTCGGCTCAGGCCCTAAGTCCCCACTCTGCCTGCTCTGCTGTCTTCACTGCCCAATCCCCGCTCCTTGCCACGTCCTTCTCCTTTGCTCTCTGTCATCCTTGCCAGTCCATCTCCCTCCCTGTGCTGAATCCTCTGTCCTCTGCCACCCCCACCTCCCTTCCCACTGAAGTCGTTGATCTCTTTGTGTTAGCTTGCTTGTAGTGCTGAGAACAGCTGCCCCATTCCTTCTTTATGCTTAAAGGACTCTGCCTCTAGATCCTGGGGTGAGTGGTCCAGATGCACTAGCAAGGCCAGTCCCCAGGCAGTGGGTTCTGCTGGGCGAGTTCTGCTGTGGAGGGAGGGAGTCTGCCCCAACCAACTTTGAGGATGGCCCCAGTCAGCCAGTTACCACACACTGGTTGCAATCTTGATTCTGGTCCTTTGACTCTAGCCTCAGCGTGGGCCTTTTAGCCATTTATGGTGGGCCATAAATGCGAGTAAGCATTTATTGGTTTAGCAGTCAACCAGTTTTTGGCAGAATGCTGAGAGTTAAGGTTAGAGGCACTTTCCAGTTTCTCTAGGCTAGGATTCCTGTGACTGTCCTGGCCACCGCTTTGCCTGGGTTCATTGTTTATTCCTGAACTGGCCTCTGCGAGGTCATCCAGAGCCATAGGGTACTGGATTAATAACTCTGGTGTCTGTCCTGTTTCAGAAGAAAATTTCCCCAAGAGAATAAGTGACTTCCTATACCTCTGGTCTTTCTCGTCAACCCAGAAATTGTGGCTGGGATTGGTTTCTGTAGTAACCTCTGACCTGCCGAGCAGCCCTCCCCATCCAACCATGGTGCTGGAGGCGCTATAGAGCGCATTAGGACTGAGAGGTGATGGAGCAGAGCTGCCCACAGAGAGGAGCCTCCACTCCCTTCCTTCTGGGTGCCAGAGCGTCCACGCTCCCTCAGTGGGCCCCTTTCGACTCAGCCCCAGCTAGGTGACGTGTCCTGTGTCCATTCCGGCCTCCCTGACGGGGTCACATGGATGTTTGTGTTTCAGTTCCCAGAAGGCAGGATTCTGATGACCTCTCCGATGATATTTTCAGCTATGAAGGTACAACTTTTTAAAAAACATGTTTTCTTATTTAGTTGGGAATTGAGACACACTTGAGGGTTTCTACTGAGGATATTGTAGAGCAGGGCTTCCCGACCTTTCCTGGGTGTTAAGACTCACGAGAATGCCCTGGGGCAGCAGGAAGCAGAATGGGCCCACAGCATGCCCTTGGAGAAGTTTGCCCTGCCTGCCAGCAGCTGCACTGTGGGTGGGTAACTAGCTCTGCCTCCGAGCCCTGAGATTGAAATGAGGGGCCTGGTTCAGACCTCTCAGAGCTCACACAGGTTGAGTGCCTACAACAGTGACTGACATAGGGTAACCTCCATAACTGTAGTCTGGTTATGCTACTATGTAAAGAGAAAGGTATCTGAAAATGTGGGCCAGACTAGCCATGTCTGCAATTAACCAGTTTCTTTTAGCAGAGAGAGGTTTTCCCCACAGGCCAGCAGCCGTATGACTGCTTGGGAGCATTCCAGCTCCATTCATCTCTCCTGGGCCCTGCTAATTTGTACCCCCCGGGCTGTCTCGCTCCCAGAACACTGCATTGCCAAGGCTGTCACTGGGCCTTGCCGCGCAGCCTTCCCACGCTGGTACTTTAATGCCGAGAAGAACTCTTGTGATAACTTCATCTACGGAGGATGCCGGGGCAATAAAAACAACTACCGCTCCAAGGAGGAGTGCATGCAGCAATGCTTCGGTGAGTCTGCGTAGTGCCTCAATCCAATACACAGCCACGGGCAGGGGAACCCTCCCGAGAGGACCCCCATCCCTTTCCTCATCCTCTCGACTCTTACCCTCACCCTCCTCTGGCTTCCTAGTGGGGAGGGGGTGGCAAGGCCTCAGAACCGTCTGAAGGGCTGGAAGAAGTCACTTAGCTAGAGCTCCCCTTGAAGGCCCAGGACCAAGGGGAAGCCTCTGGTGGCTGCCGCTGTGAGCGAAGGAGGGCTGGGAGCTGACCTCAGGGTTGTGTGTTTTCTTCCAGGCAAGCAGTTGTATCCTGCCCTGCCCTTCGGCAGTAAAGGTAAATGGCCCCTCGCCCCCCTCCACCTGCCTGCCTGGACTTAACTCGGCTCTGTCTCTGTGGCCTCATGTTGTCTTGGACACATTGTCCTTCACTGTCCACATCTTTTGTTAGAAAGTCACGTTTCTGCACGAGATTGGCTGGGCAGCTTGGAACTCGCGGTAGACGTGTGTCCCATGGTGCGATGTACATAAACGGGTTCGGAATGAGGCTGTCTCTTCCCAGCAGCCCCGAGGGTGACCGGGGAACACCACCTCGTGCTTAGGCATCTGGGATCTGCCACACACAGGCCTGAGATTGACTCCAGGTTTGGTGGGGAGCTTTGCTGCCCTGGGGTGTTCATCGTTGGTCCTGTGTGACACCGAGGAGGGTGGAAGGCCCTCGCTGTGGGTGGGCCATGGCCCCCACCAGCACTGTTGTCCCCACGCAGTCTGGTCTGGCGAGGAGGCTGGGCCTTCTCTTGCTTTTGTTTCTGGTTCTGAGCCTTAATCATGGATGGTAGTGTTTGCACAAAAGACCTGCTGTGCTGGTTTGGCCTCTTTGCACCTGTTTCCTGTTCAGGAGCCCAGGCCTGGCCTGTGTGTCTGCCCTCCTTTAGCAAAAGAGGAATGAAGCTGGAACCTGGTTGGCCAGGCATCGGGATCTGGAGGGTGGGAGATGGGGAGGGAATTGACCCTGTCTGGTTCTGTGGCTATGTGGGGAGAGGGAGCTGGGCAACTGCCACTGGACCACATTCCTTAAGGGGAGCCTCGCCTGAAGAAAAAGCACTGACCAGTGGGACTGCAGTGGGGTAACCACTGTCAGATTTGCCTGGGCAATTAGGAGTGTGAGGGTCCCCTCCCGGCCCTGCTCTGAATAGACCCGTGCCCATCCCTCATTCCACAGGCCACCACCCCAGCAACCTGCAGGGCCACATCTTTCTCTGGGCTGGTTGTGGGGGGTGGGGGGGGCGGTGTTTACACACCCACACTAGAGATGGGTGCTTTTCCTGTATAAGTTGCCCCAGAGAGGTGGTAGGGAGATAGAGTTGAAGTGAGGATTTTTTTTTTTGTTCAAAAAGAAGAAACACAGCCACTCTGTCTGTGTGCACCTAGCATAGCACCTCCATTTTTTAGAAACCTATTTCTCAAGACTATAGGGACTCTCTTGAGGACTTGACTACCTGTCAGGCTTCCTGGGCTGGGGCGGGGGGACATGTGGCCCAAGGGGTGTTGGTCTTCCTCCTGGGCTCTTGCGGACACCGGCTGTGGCCCCCTGGGGTCCCCCCTCCCAGTTCTGAGGCCTCTCTCTCTCATCCGCAGTGGTGGTCCTGGTGGGGCTGTTCGTGATGGTCCTGATCCTCTTGCTGGGAGCCTCCGTGGTCTGCCTGATCAGGCTGGCGCGGAGGAACCAGGAACGCACCCTCCGCACCGTCTGGAGCTCTGCGGATGACAAGGAGCAGCTGGTGAAGAACTCTTACGTCCTGTGAACCCCCGTTGCCCAGGGGCTGCCCCCTTCCACCCCCTGCTGATGAAGAGAATCTGGGAAGGGAGGGGAGATGAGTGTTGACCGCATGTGTGCTTTTTCAAATAGAGTGATTGATTTGTATTTGCGCGATCATTAGGGCTTTTGGTCTGTTTGTTCTTCCACAAGGTGAGAGGGCTGCTCCCTGGCCCCCCAGGTGGGTTTGCTTTAGAAGTCCTCTTAGTGAAGGGCTGTGCACAGTGCAGGTGGTCTGGCCTCCATCTGAGTTGGTTCCTCTTCGATTTCTTTCTTGGCTCCAGGTGTAGTTTTCTTTGCTTATGTTGAATCCTGTTGCCTCCTTTCCCATCACAAAAGTGATGTTTTCAGAGTTTGTTTGTTGTTGTATTTTTTTAAGTAAGCAGAAACATGGTTTTTTTAAAATTAGGATTCTGAAAGGAAGAAGGTAAAATGTACAAGTTTAATAAAAAGGGGCCTTCCCATTTAAAAAAATATTCAGCATGTGCTTTCTTTATGGGACTGTTAATACAGACTCTGCCAAAGTATCCACAGGACATGAGATGTCCCCATCCAGGAACAGACTGTAAGAAAACATCTTTCAGATCTTTTTGAATGAAATACATCTTATGTTACAACTGAGTGCTTATAAAGTTTCGCCAAACAACACTTAGCCTTACATCTGTGGTAAGCTCTGATGTTTTCTTTTTTTTTTAAGCTCTGATATTTTCTTACTAGTTTCACTTTTTAAAAATTCTGGTCATACCTGAAAGGTCGGGGCATGCCCCGGGAAAGTGCTGCAAGGCAAATTCCGGAGGCTGGCTAAACTTCTGGAGACCGACCCCCTGCAGCCTGGTCCAATCAGGTACCAACACAGAGCCCTTGGACACTGACCACCGCTGTAGCCTGCGCTTTCTTCCTTATATGAAAAGACCTGGCTTGGACGCCGGCCCTGACTATAAAACCCCTCCCCACCCCTCCTACCTCGCAGACTCCCTTTGTCTCCTCACTCACCCGCCCCCGGGAGTTCTGCCCGAGAGCAACGATCAATAAAAGGCCGTTACCACCGGTCCTTAGAGGCGGTTTTTTCCTCCCGAGGCGTTTTTCTAACAATACCATGCTGATTTTTTTTTTTTTTTAATGACTCATTTTGGCATCCTTGATCTTCATCTTCCCTGCATGTCTGCAATCATCCCTAGGCCTCCCTCCATGACCCTGCATAGAAATGGGGACAGGGCACCACCAGGCTGAACTCTGCCTCCAGGCTTAGTCCCAATTCTGCGCCTGCCTGTGGGCACTCCCTTCCTCTCAAAGCCCCCTTTCTCCTCACCCTTCTCCTAAACACATAGTCCTAAACATGGGGCCCCGTCTGGGCAAGCCATGGGGTCAGGCAGGTAGACTGGGGCCTCCGCCTGCCTCAGTGACTCAGGAGGCTGGTCGCCAGCCTGGGAGTAGGTAGAGGTGCTGGGCCTGGCTGGGGGCCCATGCTACCCGGCACAACAGTTCCAGATCTTGCTGTGGCCTCTCCTTGGAACAAAGAGACAATAAGCCCCGCTTTTGCTTGACCCTTCCTAGAAATCCCTTAAGGCCAAAGGCCATCCTCTATACATACTATACAGGCAGACCTCCTTTTATTGTACTCCGAAGACACTGCGGCCTTGTTAGATAATGGGGTTAGCATTTAAGTACATTTAAATTAATGTATATACATTGGTTTTTTTTAGACCTAGTGCAGTTGCACACTTAATAGACTATAGTGTAAACATAACTGTTAAATGCACTGGGAAGTCAAAAATTTCATGTGACTGGCTTTATTGTGATAGTCTGGAACCATACACACAGTATCTTGAAAGGATGCCTGCACACTGAGGGAAAGACTTGTGTCTATTAGGGCTTAGAAATCTATTGCAGAAGCAATTGGGTAAATACCTCATCCACTCCCAGCTTTCTGGTCCATGGTAGATGTTGCTCCTGGATTCTGGTATTCTCCCTGCCAAGGCTTCCAGGCAGTCTGGCACTCCAGGCCCTCACTGTAGTTGACTCGAGTTTGTGTCAGGTGAAACCTACTTGCCGCGTCCCGACAAATTAGGACCCCTCAGTGCCTCCAGTGGAGAAGGCAATGGCAACCCACTCCAGTACTCTTGCCTGGAAAATCCCATGGACAGAGGAGCCTGGTAGGTTGCAGTCCGTGAGGTCGCTAAGAGTCGGACACGACTGGGTGACTTCACTTTCACTTTTCACTTTCATGCATTGGAGAAGGAAATGGCAGCCCACTCCAGTGTTCTTGCCTGGAGAATCCCAGGGATGGGGGAGCCTGGTGGGCTGCCATCTATGGGGTCGCACAGAGTCGGACACGACTGAAGCGACTTAGCAGCAGCAGCAGTGCCTCCAGAAGAGCCTGTGGTCCAGGGAAAGAGGGCTGAGGCATTGGGAAGAGACCCTCCACCCACTGCCCTCAAGTAGGCAGGTCACTTAACTCCTCACTTGTAAGATGGGTGGATGGGAAAGTTGCACGAGATCACAGATGTCAGGTCACCCATGGAAAGTGGTGGCCACCTCTGCCCACCTTCCTGTGTCCTCGTTGCCCCTTCCTCGGTGGTTCTCGCCTACACCCCCGCTGCCACCCCACAGGCAACCCTCGGGTCCACTCCTGTGTCCTGTCAACTTCAGGCGCCTCAGACCCACTGATGCCTCTGGCCTAACAGAAGGCCTTTCTCCACCTACTTGGACAAGAGTTGTCTCTCCTTCATATCTTAGTCATATGAAGAGAAAAAAGCAGCATATTGGGTTTTAAAAGAAACTGTTGGGAATCACTTTTAAATCTACTGCAGTAGGAGGAGATCATGAAGTGAATTCTCCTGACACCATCAAGGCCAGTCGAGCTTCCGCAGGTTTTTCCTATCATACCTTTATATGTTTCTGATGCAGACAATATCTCTGTGACACTTCTGCCCAGATTTGTCCTGTCCTGTCTTGTGGTTTGGGAGGCCCTGTGGCCCCACTTGCTCCTGGCAGGGTGACAGCAGGGGGCCTTTGGGCCATCTTGGTCTGCTAGGGCTGTCTCCCTTCTATACTTTTCCATGTTATGGTGCCGCTGTTCCAGTCTGGTTGGCCTCCTCCTGCCATGCCACTGTGGCCCCTGAAACTAAACTGCCATGTTTTCCACTTTGTAGACCATTTACAGGCTGACATTGGTCCTCTTTTTGTTGCAAAAACTGCCTAACAGTAGGCGAGTAGCCAAGGTGCTCAACAGACATTTCATGGCCTTTGTTATCCTCAGACAGACTGCTGGCATCATTCAGAGGTGGAATGGATTTCTAAAAAGTCAACAAAGATCTCTCCTCTGCTTCTTCTTGGTCCATACACTTTAGCAAGGCAGTTTGGTCACTGAATAAGTGTTTGTCATCAGAAAGGGTTTTTTCCTCAACCATCTCCTGGGTAAAAGTCACGTCAAAAGGGTTGGGAGTTATGTAGACTATTTTGAAAAATTTGGAATGCTACCCTCATCAGCCCTGTGTATGACTCATCTTCCCCTGAACAACAAGCCCACGTGCAACCTCCAGGTGGCAGCTGATCAAAGGGAGCCTCAGGAATTAATGCTGGTTTAGCCCCCAACATTCCTTCTTGGATGACTAGTCCCACGTCATGGGGACAATGGCTGCTTGGTCGCTGAGCGCCTTACCTGCCATGTCTCCCTATGGGGCCCACGTGGTCTCTGTAAATTTGTGAAAATGTTTGTTCCATTCACATCTGACCTTTCCAAACAAAGATCTGGGTGTGAGTAGGAGGTGACAGAAGAGGTAAAGCTATACCCAGTGGGACAGGAGTCACGCTGATTCTTGGTCTTTGAAGGGAGTACAACCTGGCACCTGGTGTGCATGCTAAGTTGCTTCAGTCATGTCCGATTCTTTGCGACTCCATGGACTACAGCTAGCCAGGCTCCTCTGTCCATGGGGTTCTCCAGGCAAGAATACTGGAGTGGATTGCCATTTCCTTCTCCAGGGCATCTTCCCAACCCAGGGATCAAACCTGAGTCTCTTGCATTGGCAGGCAGATTCTTTACCATCTGAGCCACCTGGGAAGCCCTGGTGAGGGAACACCTTAGACCCCAGGAAGTGGGGCTGGGGGCAGGAGGGGTGTCATCAGCCCTCTCTTCTCTAGACCCTGCACCTCAGCCTGCCAACTCATCACCTGGTCCACCTGAGCCCTGCAGCCAGCAGTGTGACCCAGAGACTTGGCCAGTCCTGAAATGTTCTATGCCTGATCCCGTCACCGCCTGAATGTGGGTCCCACCCGTAGACGTTTACAAACATGAACCTGCTCGGCCCTGTTCTAAGCTGGCTGATAACAAAAGTACACACTTCTGACGCCCAAGCAGCCCTGGGCTCTGCCATGTATGGTAGTTGAGGCTGCAGCTTCTCACGGCACTGCCCACGTGACTTAACCAAACCAGTGGTGAACTGGAGTGCTCTGTGCCCAGTCCTGCGTGTGTTTGCCTGCGGGAAAGAATGAGTCACAATGCCTCTCCGTGGGGCATGAGGGCCGCTCTGGGGCCTTGTAATTATTGGCAGTGACACCGAAGATCAGCAGGTCAGAACTCCCTCGTGTGGTTCCTAATGGACGAGAGACTAGCCTTTGATTACGACCTGCCTGGCTGTGTCTTGCTCGGGCACAGCTGGGTGAGGCTGGGACACCAGATGGCAGGTTGGCCACATAACAGGAGTCACTGCTGCTTGGGGTCCTGCTGACGCTAATTAAGTGCCTTATGAGACAAACGGAATTTAGCCCCAGCCTCAGTCCAGTTGGGCTTCGCTGGTAGCTCAGACGGCAAAGAATCTGCTTGCAATGCAGGAGACTTGGGTTTGATCCCTGGGTTGGGAAAAATCCCCTGGAAAAGGGAACCGCTCCCCACTCCAATATTCTGGTCTGGAGCATTCCCAAGGACAGAGGACCCTGGCAGGCTACAGTCCATGGGGTCACAAAGAGTCGGACATGACTGAGCAACTTTCACTTTCAGTCTGGTTAATCAGAACAGCTGACAGAATGGCATACTCTTGTGAAAATTCACTAGAAGCCAAGAGAGGTGCGCTGTTTCAACAGATGATCCTCCATGGAGATCTCCTGCTTCTACAAGTCTTGATGGGTGTGTCAAGAACACACAACCCTGACAGCTGCTTACCTGGGCCATTCTCAGAATTGGATTTGCGGTGAGCGCGCCTTGAGGGATGAGGTGAGGCGGTGGCTCCCTCGAGGACAAAGCGCAGGCTTGCTTACTGCCTGCTGTAAAGTGGCAGGTCCTCCATGCTCAGCGACCCTCTCTTGTAATGCAACCAGTCACCACATGTGCAGGCTCCATCTGGACCTCTGCTTTGCCCCCTGCGACAAGGGAGGGCAACACACAGGTTGATGCTTATGTTGCTGCTGTAATAAAGCCTTCTGTCTCTGACCCAAGAGTCGAAAGGCTTCTGCCAGCATTTTGGAAACAGTTAAAAGGCTAATTTATTGTCCCTTAGTTGTGTCCAACTCTTTTGCGACCCCATGAACTGTAGCCCACCAGGCTCCTCTGCCCATGGGATTCTCCAGGCAAGGATACTGGAGTTGGTTGCCATTTCCTTCTCCAGGTGATCTTCCTGACCCAGGGATCAAACCCAAGTCTGCACTGGCAGACATTCTTTACCACGGAGCCACCTGGGAAAGCCCGCAAGGCTAATTTATTAACTTGTAAATAGAATAAAATCAACCCCCAGATACAACAGTCAGCTGGGTGTAGACCAAGCTTGGGTTTCTCCAGCTGGGCTGTCAGCCCCTCGGAACCTCCTAGCGTATGATCTGTTGGGATTTGCTGATTACCAGTATCCTCGAACATCCAGGGCAGCGTTTCTGTCACGTGGGAAAAGAAACTGAGACCCTGCATTCTGTGTGTGTAAGGTCATCCATCTCCCAGGATGTGGTTAGATTCAAAGAAAACATTCCAGGACGGGGATTATGGTGTTTATAGGACTGGGGCGCTCTGGTCGTGTCAGCTTCAGGAAGGAGACAAAACCAGGCTTCCAGCAGTTGCTCTTCCAGCTAGGCGTGTCCGTCCACAGACGTGTAGGAGCACAAAGACCCCCAGGGAGGACTATCTCCCAGCAATCTCCTCAGTCTTGTACCACTAAAGTTGGCATCCAGAAATCTCTTCCTAAACTGCAGTGATTAAGTAAAAACTTGAGGGTTGGAGTGACCCTTTGAAGCATGTTTGCTGGTGAAATGTTGGCGAAAGGGTAAGCTGATCTAGCCATGAATGACATGGGGATCGCAGGCCAGCTGGGAACTGTCTTTTTCCTACAAAGGAGAAGGCATTGCTTATACCCTTAGGACCAAGTCATTTTAGGCGAAAACAATGAGGAAACAAGCAGGGGAGAGCAGTACCATAGGATGCTAGGGGCAGGCAGGGCCTGGGGAGGACAGGCATAAGCTACTGTCTCTGCTTTTAGCTATAGAAGATGAGAAGTGAATGGCAGGGAACTCATCTTCCAAAGAGCAGGCGGATGCGCCCTTCTTACGAGCTCATGCCTGTGTTTTTCATCCAAGCCTTTACATCCACCTTCCCAGCTTAAATCTCATCTGCCATTTGTAAACCCTCCAAAGTAGATGAGTAAGGGTCTCTCACTGCCACGGACAGGGAGTAATTATAGATGGGCTCCTTATCCCATTTCTCTTCCTTTCAGTAATAAAAGTCCCCAGATTTTAGCGGGGACATGGCTGCCGAGCTAGGAACTCATTTTCCTGTCTCTCTTGCAGCTGAATAAATTCAGGTGAATAAAATTGCAGGTGAATAAATTCAGACTGAAGGGGTGTGTGATGCCTCCAGGTCATTGGGTCTTTAAAAGGAAGTGGTGGGACTTTCCTGACTGTCCAGTGGTTAAGACACTGTGCTTCCACCACAGGGGGTGTAGGTTGCATCTCTGTTCAGGGGACTAATGCTGTGTGCCAAGTGACACAGTCAAAGAAAAAGTCACAGTGTGTTTAATGTATGTGTGAATGGCCATTTGAAATTAATCAAATTCCTACAGAAAAAAAAAAAGAGGAAGCAGTGTGCCCTCCGCTGCTCTGCCCTTCCTGAGAAGCAGATGGTGGGTACCAGCCTCCCCAGAGGCCTGGGGGTGGCATCCTGGAGGGATGCACAGCACCCAGACAGGGAACCTCGTTCCTGGATGACCTCACAGAGCCACCCATCACCTGCCCTGGACTCCCACCAGCTCAGGCTCTTTTGAGAGAGAAAAGTGCAGCTCTCTCGTCAAGCCTCTGCCTTCAGAGTCCCTGTGAAAGCTGCCACGTCCTAAATGTACTGTAGTGAAGTGAACAGGTGGGGGTCTGGAGGCCCAGGCCAAGGTCTCCCGGAACCCACTCACCCCACCATTTTGTTTATTTATTTTTTTTACCCCACCATTTTATTTAGCACAGTAGTGAAGAGCTGACCTCATCTTGGGTCTGGAAGGTCTCACATTGCTGCCCCACTCCCTACTAGCCCAGTGCCCTACAGTTCCTTTTAGGGCTCAATTACATATACTGTGGGGATTGTATTATCAGTTTCATGAGCAATCATGAGACTGTGTGTATGGATCACAGTAAAAACTAACATTTACAACTTCCTTCATGGTGCAGTGGTTAGGAATCAGCCTGATAATGCAAGGGATGGGAGTTTGACCCCTGGTTCCAGAAGATTCCACAAAATAAGGAGTAACTCCACAAAGCCCGTGCTCCGCAACAAGAGAAGCCACCGCAACAAGAAGCCCGAGCACCTCAACCAAGAGTCGTCCCCACTCGCCACAACTAGAGAAAGCAACAAAGACCCAGTGTGGCCAAAAAAAAAAACAACCCAAAGAAGCCACTAACATTTATCAAATATCTATTTACCTTGTCCCAGGCAGGCTCCGTGCAAAACCATTTGCCTTGTGAGGTAAGTTCCATTTGACAGAGGAGGACAATGAGGGCCAGTGACTGACCAAATGGTCCACAGAGCAGTAAGGGGTAGAGCTAAGATTCACCAAGCTCACAGCCACCCTGGGCTTGCTCGAACCTGCCAACACCACACTGCCCAGCAGCAGGCCGCCTAACTCACCAAATGATAGGGAGCACCGGCTCTGAGTCACACTGCACTGAGCAAAGCAGTGAAATCCCCACCCTCCTGAAATGTATGTTCTGCCAGGAGAGACAGACACTGTCTCTCATATCCTGCATGTGGTTGTCGGCAAAACCACAATCTCCGTTTACCTCCTCTTCTCACTCAAAGACCAAAGATCTTTGGTTTATAAGACATTTCCCCCAAACAGCCCCCCTGCCCCGGTTGTCATCTGTCCTCATCTCCCACCTCTTTCCCTCCAGCTCTTCAGGCTCACAGGCACATTCCTGCCTCAGGACCTTTGCACTGGCCATTCCTTCTGCCTAGATATTGCCTCCATGTGCTTGTGTGGCTTATTTTCTGACCTTCAGATCTTAACAAAAAAGACTTCAGTGTGGCTTTCCTGGTAACTCTAACTGAAATCCAGTGCTTCCCAAACATACTATGTAGTTATTACCTAATTCCCTTTCTTACTGTATTTCTCCTAATACGTATTACTTGAAAAAAATAAAACGGTTATCAGTTACATAAAACCCATTTCAAATATCCAATTCAAGGATTTTTAGTAATTTTACCAAGTGGTGCAACTATCACCATAGATCTGTTTCAGAACATTTTCATCGCCTTCACCCAGTAAGATCCCTCATGGCCAATTTAGAGCTAATCACTGTTCCCACACTCAGCTCCCAGCAACCACTAATCGACTTTCTATCTTTGTAATTGTCTTTTCTGAATACTCATATGAATAGTGTCATATGACATGCAGCCTCTTGTGTCTGGCTTCTTTCACCCAGCATAATGTTTTTGAGGTTTATGTAGCCGTTGCTACATAAATACCAGGAGTTCATTCCTTTTTATTGCTGAATAGTATTCCATTGTATGAATGGATCTATCACATTGCATGTATCTATTCACCAGCTGTTGGACAGTTTCATTTCCAGCTTTTTCTAACATACTCTACATTTTGCCATGTACCCCCTGACTAGAATGTCAATTCCATAGGGCTGGAATTTTTGCTGGTTCTGTTCACTTCTGTGCCCCCAGCATTTGAACTGTGCTGGACACACAGTAGGTACTCAATAACTTTTATTATAAAATGTATTATGTGCTGAGGGAATCAGAATAAAGATAATCTCAGAGAGTGGGAGGCAAGGGCCGTCTATGCTGGTTATCGAACCAGGGGAAAGGGGACGGAGTGACGAGGCTCCATGGAGTTGGCAGTCAGGCAGGGCAGGGTTCTCTAAGGAATGGACTTTGGAGCAGAGACCTGAGTGCACAAGGCTGATAGCTGCACGTTTGTCGTTATCCTCAGGCCTAAGTCCCAGCCCTGCCCCCCACTTTTGCAGGTCCAGCAGCCAGGTCGGGGGCAAGGGCTGGGCCAGAGAGGGACTCCCAGGGACACCTAGCCTCACAGCAATTGGAACAGATGACTCAGGCTCTCAGCTCCTCCCTGAGCCTAATCTGGGCCCCACACAGTGTGGGGAGGGAAGGCTGGGCTCCCGTGGCTGTCCCTTCTACTAAGTACAACCTCCCCCAGGGTGAGACCAAGGGGCTACACTTGGACTTGAGCTACACTTGGACTTGGACTTGCACTCTACTGCCTGGGTTTGAATCTTAGTTCTAATCTGTTCATTACTGTTTCTGCTCCTCAACATCTTTTTTTTTTTTTTTCTTTTTTTGGCTGTGCTGGGTCTTCACTGTGGCACAAGGACTTTCTGTATTTACAGCACATGGACTTAGTTTCCGTGCGGCATGTAGGATCTTAGCTCCCTGACCAGGGATTGAACCCATGTCCCTTGTATTGGCAGGAGTATTCTTAAGCACTGGACCACCAGGGAAGTCCCACCCCTCATCATCTTAACTGGTTCCTCAGTTTTCTCATCTGTAAAACAGGGATAACCACCATACCTACCTTTTACTTAAAAACCAAACACTGTAAGCACTTATTGCTAGTAACTGTGTGCAGGCATGGTCACAGGAAACTAATCCGTTTGATTCTTACATCAACGCCATATGGTAGTTATCATTTACAGATGAGGCACAGAGAGGGGAGTAACTTCCCCAGATCATTCTGTTGTTGTTTAGTTGAAAAGTCGTGTCCAACTCTTTTGCAACCCCATGGACTGGGAGCCTGCCAGGCTCCTCTGTCCATGGGATTTCCCAGGCAAGAATACTGGAGCGGGCTGTCATTTCCTACTCCAGGGGATCTTCCCGACCCAGGGATTGAACCTGCATCTCCTGCACTGGCAGAAAGATTCTTTACCACTGGGCAACCTGGGAAGCGCTACTGGGTAATACAGGTAGGCTTCAAATGAAAAGACTGGCTCCCAAGTTTATGCTCTTCTTCCTTTCAGATTCTGCTTCTCACCAGGCCAGAGAGGATGTTAGTGAGTTAATGCACAAGAAGCCCTTGGAACAGTGCCAGGCACAAAAGTACCCAAGGAGTGTCAGTATTATCATGGCACAGAGAGCATGCGGAGGCACCCTTTCTCTCATTTATTCAAGTGCAAGCCTCTGACCCTTTGGGGAAGCTAGTTGGATTTCTCTGGTGGCTCAGACAGTAAAGGGTCTGCCTACAATGTGGGAGACTTGGATTTGATCCCTGGGTTGGGAAGGTCCTCTGGAGAAGGAAATGGCAACCCACTCCAGTACTCTTGCCTGGAAAATCCCATGGGTGGAGGAGCGTGGTAGGTACAGCCCATGGAGTCACAAAGAGTTGGACAGGACTGAGCGACTTCACTTTCACTTTTCAACAGTGCTAGTAGTCCCCTCCCCAGAAATCTTCACCCACCCACACTCCTCTCCCAACCCCGAGTCCCTTGGACTGCAAGGAGATCAAACCAGCCAATCCTAAAGGAAATCAGTCCTGAATATTCATTGGAAGGACTGATACTGAAGCTGAAGCTCCAATACTTTGGCCACCTGATGCGAAGAGTCGACTCACTGGAAAAAACCCTGATGCTGGGAAAGATTGAAGGCAGAAGGGGACGACAGAGGACGAGATGGTTGGATGGCATCACCGACTCAATGGATATGAGTTTGAGTAAGCTACAGGAGAAGGTGAAGGACAGAGAACCCTGGCGTGCTGCAGTCCATGGGGTCGCAAAGAGTCGGACACGACTGAGCGACTGAACAGGGTGCGTGAGGTAGCGGGGAGCATAGCAATTAACTGTCCACCCTGTCCGTTTCCCAGAGGATCAGCTGGGCGGTGCTGGGGAGGGGCAATGAGTCACGGTTTAGGACTTTGAACAGAGGTCGGGTGGGGCTCCTCAGAACTTCCTGGCTGGCCCACTGCCCCTCCCCAAGGCCCGCCCCCTACCCTCGCAGCCCTGCTCCAGCGCTCTGGCCCTGCACACACACCTTCTCTCACTACCATGGAGTTCGACCTGTCGGCAGGTGCGCTGCTGTTGAGTGGGGAGCTTGGGGGCCAGGATCAAGCCCTAGAGTCTGCCTCCGGGGGGCATTTTTTGCGCCTGCGCCAACCCATCCACTGTCTCTTCTCCCTGCAGCCGTGGAGTCCACCTCCAAGAAGCCCCAGGGGGCAGGCAAGGTGGGAGACCCCAAGCACAGCCCCCCCAAAGTTCAGGGCGGGTCCGCTGATAACCTAAAGGTAAGTCACCTCATTCCTGGGAGTTGCTTTTTGACCCCAGGACCCTGCTCGGTCTGGGGCCTCCGACTTGGGGGGAATGGGAGCTGGGAAAGGGGTCCCCTGGCTTCACTGGTGTGCCTCCCAACTAGCATCACCACGGCCATGGCCACGGCCAAGGGAGCGCCTCAGATTCCAGCAGCAGCTCCAGTGATTCGGAAAATGAGGTGAAGGTAAGAGGCCTCCCCCTCCGTAGCGGGTGCCCGCTGCCCCAGGTGAGGGCGGAGTCCCAGCCCGGAACGCGGGCCGAGGACTCACCGGCGGAACCCTCTCTCCCCTCCCACCCCCACCGCCCCCTGGCCCCACAGCCCGGCTCGGAGCCGCACAAGAGCGCCCCGGGCAAGGTCAAGAAGCCCAAGGTGAAAAAAGAGAAGAAAAAGAAGGAAGAAGGGAAGAAGAAGGCTTCCCATTGATGGGCCTGGGCGGGGCTCATTAAACCTTTGCTCGGCCTCCTGGTCGCCTTCTGGTTGGGAGGCGCCGTGAGCGGTCCCCGGCCTCCTCCTCCCTTCCCGGGCCGGGCCTGCCCCCTGCTGGACACCGCGCGCCGAGGAGAAGCTGCCCACGCCGTGTCCGTCACGGTTTATTGTTTCTGGAAGTGGCCGCCCTGCTGGGGGGCGGCCTGTGCAGCTGGAGATCTCAGCACCTCGGCGAGGGCGGGGAGGGTGGGAGGGGCTCGGGCCGCGGGGCGCCCCGGTGGCCGGCAGGTGGCCGGGAGATGAGCTGTGGCGGCGTCGCCGGCGGGGGTGGGGGCGGCGGCCGCCGGAAGCAGCAGCGGCGGGAGGCGTCGCGGGCCGCCCTCACCGCACCAGGTGGAAGGTGAGCCAGTACATGAGGAGGGGCTGCGCCGCCGCCACGGCCATGGTCAGGTACATGCGCAGCTGGTTCCGCGCCCCGCGCACCGGGACGCCCTCGGCCGCCGCCTCCGCCAGGATCTTCAGCCGCAGCGTCCGGATCTGGGCCGGGGAGGGAGAACACTCTTGAGCCCGGCCTCCTTCGGGACTCCACGCTCCCCACCCTTCCTTCAGAGAGTGGCTGGGCTTAAGTCTGCTCCTGGGGAACCTCGGGTTTCTCCCAGATCTCCTAACAGACAAGGAGGACCTCCTTGTCCTCCCAGGCCTTGGGAGAAAATGTGAGAGGGTTCTAAACTCAGCTGCCAAGCGAGGGCCTTAAGTTGATGAAGTCGGGAACTTCAGTGTGAACGCCCCACCCACGGGGATGGCCAGGCTTGGCCCTTTGGCCACCATCAGCTTGTGCTGCACTTGACGATTTTTCGTCAAGCCAGAGATGCCATTTTTTCTCCCCAACTGTTTTGTTTAAACCGCCCCTAAAGCTGTAAATAATGCCATGTAAATTGAAGTTTATCTGTGGGGCAGATCTGGCCCACCAGTCACTAGCTTTTGCTCTCTGCTCCTCACACTTTTCATACTGTTCATGGGGTTCTCAAGGCAAGAATGCTGATGCAGAAGTGGTTTGCCATTCCCTCCGGCAGTGGACCACCATTTGTCAGAACCCGCCACCAGGACCCATCTGTCTCGGCTGGCCTTACACGGCATGGCTCATAGTTTCATTGAGTTACACAAGGCTGTGGTCCATGTGATCATTTTGGTTAGTTTTCTGTGATTGTGGTTCTCATTCTGTCTGCCCTCTGATGGATGAGGGTAAGAGGCTTGTGCTAGTTTCCTGATGGGAGGCACTGGCTGTGGGGAAAACAGGAGTCTAGCTCTGGTGGGCAGGGCCATGCTCAGTAAATCATTAAATCCAATTTTCTGCTGATGGGTGGGGCTGTGCTCCCTCCCTGTAGTTTGGCCTGAGGTGGCCCAATCCCTAAAGTCTGCAGTCTTTATGGTAGGTTATAGGCTCTATAGTAAGGGTAAGGGTGATCTCCTCAAAAAGAACTTATGCCAGCATGCCACGTGTCTCCCAGAACTGCTGCTGTCAGGACCCTGCGGCAGGCCACTGTCGACCCACGTCTCCGCTGGAGACTCCCACTCACTCACAGGCAAGCCTGGCTCAGCCTCTTGTTGCCCAGAAAGGGGAGAAAGAAGATGAGATGGTTGGATGGTATCACTGACTCAATGGACATGAGTTTAAGCAAACTCCAGGACATAGTGAAGGACAGGGAAGCCTGGTGTGCTGCCGTTCATGGGGTCACAAAGAGTCAGACATGACTGAGCGACTGAACCACCTAACACTTGCTCACACTGATACTCTCAGCACCCTGACGTGGAATTATCATCACCCCATTTTACAAAGGGTTTCCCTGGTGGCTCAGTGGTAAAGAATCTGCCTGCCAAGCAGGAGACAGGTTCAATCCCTGGGTCAGGAATATCTCCTGGAGGAGGAAATGGCAACCTATTCAACTATTCTTGCCTGGGAAATCCCTTGGACAGAAGAACGTGGCGGGCTATACAACCCATGGGGTCACAGAGAGTCGGACATGACTTAGCAACTAAACAATAACCTTTTCAGAAAAGGGGAAACAGGTTTAAAGAGAGGAAGTGAGCTGCCCAGGATCCAGGGAGGCCTGGGGTCAAAGCCAGGGCTGGTGGATCCCATGGCTCCTAACCAGCACTTCTATTCCAGCTGGAAGGACTCTCAGAGAAGCTACTTCAAGGACACTATACTCTTTTCATCCTAAAGGAAATGCTGGAAGGAAAGCCCACCATACAAGAAAAGTGGAGTGAGAGCCGACTGGCTGGCTCCTCCTCCCCCTTCAGCACCCCACCCTTGGACACCCCCTCTTCTGGGAAGTTCTCCCAGGCTAGGGCAGCCCTTCTAGGACTCCTCAGTTCACCAGTATGGCTATGGGTCTAAACTCCCACCTGACATCCCCTGCTTGGATGACCCCAGGGACCCCCAACGCTGTCCAGAAGGCCTGTGCCCTGCATTCCACCCTCCCTTGAGCCCCAGCTCACCATGAACACAAAGATGGACACGCAGCACCAGCCCAGTACCAGGTAGTAGCCGATCTTCCCAAAGAGCAGGCCCATGAGGACCCCGCCAATCATCCTGTGGGGAGAGCAGGGGAAGGCTGGTCTGAGGATGAGGCCCTGGGGCTGGGGGCTGGCAGTGGGGAGGCAGAGGGGGTACTCACCCAACATACTTGTAGCCCAGGAAGGCCACCAGGTCGATAGTGCTGAGGTCTGTGTTGACAGTGACAAGGTAGAGGCTGAGCAGGATGGCCAGCACCTCCAGTGTCAGCCAGGCCAACGCTGAGCTCGCCTGCAGCCCCAGGAGGTCTGGAGAGAACCTGCCGACACCCAAGCTCTGTCAGCCCGTTGGCTGGCTCAGACCCTCCGAGAGCAGGGGGGACAGCCTCTGGTGGCAGGGGTGCGTGCTAGAGACCCGGTAGGGACCAAGATGGATGTGGGCCCTGTCCTGGAAATCCCATCCCGAGTGACAGAGCCCAGAGAGGTCAGGCCGGGATGGGGGAAAGTGCAGGGCAGGGCAGGTGTGTGACCCCATTGGGAGGGAGGGTGTCCGAGAGGAGGGGGCACTTGAGCTGAGGCTTGAAGGAGTAAGGAGCTGATGGGGGAAGAAGACCTCTGCCGTATCCCCTGGGACTCAACAATTCATGGCTCTAATGACAACGGTTTTCCATGCCACGAAGGTAATGAACAGGGGTCTGTGAGCAAGAGGTGGGGGCCTGAGCCGGGCTGGAGGGTGGGGAGGTTTCCCCGAGGCAGTATCAGCACAGTGGAGACATGAGGAGTGAATGTAGGAGATGGAACACATTCCTCAGCAAAGGGAACCGCGCGTGCAAAGGCCCTGGGGAGGCAGCCCAGGTCCTTGGCAGAAACAGAAAGAGGACCAGAGTGGCTCAGCAGAGTGAAGGGAAGGGGCAGAGAGAGACTGCAGGCGGGCAGTGACAGCTCCGGAACTGGGGCTTGGTCTGGGGACAGCTGAGCAAGGGGTGGAGAGGGGTTGGCATGGCCAGGCCCAGCTCTCAGACAAGGTCTTCCTGTTGGAGTTGGGGTGCAGGGGTGTGTGGGGGGGGCCTGGCAGTTAGTCAGGAGAGGCCAGGGAAAGCTAGATTCAGTGTCATCCACCATAGGGTGGGGTGATGGGCTGCACATGAGTGGGGAAGAAGAAAGAGGCGAAGGCAACCCTGAGGATACACAGAGGGCTCTGTCTTGGGCCAACTGGCTACACGGTAGGACTGTTCTGACCCAGGGGAACCAAAGAGACCTTCTTGACTGTCCCCCCCAGCACTGCAAACCCCACACTACTCAGCTGACCCCAGGCCTCTCTTACCTATCCTGGGTCCCCAGCGCCAGGCCAGCCACCAAGACGTAGGTGATGAAAGCCATGGCTGTGGGAGGCAGACACACAGACACTGGTCAGAAGAAGGAGGACCATCGGGCCTCCGGGCACCTAAACATCTGCCCGAGACAGGCCCGCCTGGAGGGAGGAGGTCGCCGGGTGGAGGTGGGTGGGATGAAACCTGGAATGTAGAGGTCGGGAGCGTTGACGTCAAAGCGGGGGGCCACCGGCGTGTCCTGCTGGTACTGCACCTCCCAGTCCTGTGGGGAGAGTGGGGGGAGCAGGCAGGACCTGGAGCGGGGTGCCTGCGCCCCTGCAAGCCCTCTCTTGGGGCCAGTCTATCCGGCCTGCTCCTCAGTCTCCTTCACCCCTGCCCATCACGTGCCTTGGGGGGCCAGTGCTCACCTGGTGCAGGTAGGGAAAGACGAGCAGGCCCAGCTTTTTGCCCACGTACATGGTGTCCACGGCGAAGTAATACTTGAGCTTGGTGACGGGAATGAAGCGGTCGATCTGGGGAGGCAGAGCCCAAACCTGAAGCCCTGGCCCCGTGGCCCCTGCCTGCACCCCCCACCCCAACCCACACCAGCCCAGCCCACTCACGTTCTTATCCACCAGCTCCTTGCCCTGCGCAGCGAGGCTGCTCCCATAGGCCATGGCCATGTTGGACACAGGATCAGCCAGGAAGGCTCCCTGGGGCGAGGCAGAGGCTGCAGGGTAGCCCAGGCCACCGGGCACCCGCTGGGCCCCACAGCCCCGGCTCTGGGCTGAACTCGTGTCATCAAAAAGCTGGTGGGGGTCAGCCATTCCTGGCTGGGACACAGGAACCCTCCGCTTCGAGGCTGCAGGGGAAGAGGGATGGGAGCCTCATTCATTTGTCAGGAGCTCTCCCTCTGGCTTCTGCTACAGTGGGGCGCTGGTTTTGATGTCAGATGGGTTGTCTAACTAACTGTGGTGTTGGAGAAGACTCTTGAGAGTCCCTTGGACTACAAGGAAATCAGTTCTGAATATTCATTGGAAGGACTGATGCTGAAGCTGAAACTCCAATACTTTGGCCACCTGATGCAAAGAACTGACTCACTGGGAAAGACCCTGATACTGGGAAGGACTGAAGGCAGGAGGAGAAGGGGATGACAGAGGATAAGATGGTTGGATGGCATCACCGACTCGATGGACATGAGTTTGAGCAAGCTCCGGGAGCTGGTGATGGACAGGGAGGCTTGATGTGCTGCAGTCCATGGGGTTGCAAAGAGTTGGCCATGACTGAGCGACTGAACTGAACTGAACTTAGAGTTGTCTAGTCAGGTCTGGGCGGCCTCTGCCATCCATCCATCCATCCATCCTTCCAAATAACGATGATGATGATGATGATGACAATGATGGCTACTATGTACTAGGGTTAACTGTGCACAAAATCCTGTACTAAGTCTTTTACAAGCAAAGTTTCTAGACAGACTGTCTCTCTTCCTGTTCCTTCTTAGTCATTCAGTTCCGACCGCAGGGGCCTTGTTGCTCACTGAACACGCCAGGCACCTTCCATCTCAGGGCCTCTTCACTGGCAGTTCCTCTGCCTGAATGCTCTTGATTCAGACACCCTCAGGACTCCCTCTTCTCCTCGAAGTCCTGGCTCCATGGGACCTTCCCCAACCATCCTGTCTGTAACTGCATCTGTCTTGGTAACACCCCCCATTCCCTTTCTGCGCTTAATTTATATCTATAGAACTCAGCACCAGCTGACATACTAGCTGTTTAATGTCTCTTGTTCACTGTCTCCTCCACTCCAGTGTGAGCTCCCCAAGGTAAAGAGCTCTGTCTTGTTTGTGGCTGAAGCCCTAGCCTCTAGAACAAGGTTTGGAATAGATGCTTGATTAAAAAAAAACAAACAAACAAAACCTGATGAATAAATGGCCATTCCCAGTTTACAGATGTGGAAACTCAGGCTTAGAGAGGCTAAATGGGGACTTCCCTGGTGGTCCGATGGCTGAGATTCTGTGCTCCCAGCACAGGGGGCCTGGGTTTGATCCCTGGTCGGGGAACTAGATCTCACATGCAGCAACTAAGAACTGACGCAGCCAAGTAAGTAGATAGATAAATAGAGACACTAAATGACTTGTGCAAAGGGAGAGACAGAGCAGGATTCCATCCCAGGTCGGCCTGTAAAATATTATAATAATTAAGCCCCAACTGACCACTGAAATCACATCAGGCCATGTTCTAAACACTGTGGATGAACTCATTTAATCCTCGCAACAACCCATTCTGTGCTGGTAATACTATCATCCCATTTTACAGATGCTGCTGCTGCTAAGTCGCTTCAGTCGTGTCCGACTCTGCGACCCCACAGACGGCAGCCCACCAGGCTCCCCCGTCCCTGGGATTCTCCAGGCAAGAATACTGGAGTGGGGTGCCATTTCTTTCTCCAATGCATGAAAGTGGAAAGTGAAAGTGAAGTTGCTCAGTCATGTCCACTCTCAGTGACCCCTTAGACGGCAGCCCACCAGGCTCCTCCGTCCATGGGATTTTCCAGGCAAGAGTACTGGAGTGGGGTGCCATTGCCTTCTCCTTTACAGATGGGATGCCGCCAAAGAGGTTCAGGTCCTTGCCTAAAATCATACAGATAGCATGAAGCAGAACTGGGTCTCAAGTTTTCGAAAGGTCCCTCTGCTTCATATGGGGAACAGGCTGGGGAGGCCAGGACAGGGAGAGGAGAGGAAGGAGGCTGAGGAGATGGTCCAGGTAGAAGAGATGGTTGAGGTGGGCCTTGGGGGGGGGGGGGGCAGGGGGGTGCTGCTTCTGGATTAATCTGGAGGTAGGGCAGGATTTCGGGAAGTGTGCTTGGCTGGAGTAGTGTAAGGAAGAGGCAGGAATCCACGTTGTCTTCCCAGATTCTGGTCTGAGTGGGTAGGGTGCTGTCTACAGACATGGGGAATATAAAGAGGGCGGATCTGAACCCAGCGCTCTGGCTCCAGCACCCTGACCCAAAGCAATGCCTCCATAGCAAATTTACTGAGAGCCTCCTCTGTGCCAAGCGCCATGGTGGGAAAAGGGCAGTAAGATTACAATGGGATGGGGGAGAGGGGTCAAATAATCCACGTCATGGCTTTCTCCACACCTTCATTTTCTTCTCAGTGGAAAGGTGTCCACTCTCCGGGGCAAAGTGACACTCATAAACTGCTCAGCCCCTGGCCTGGCCCATAGAAGAGTGATCCATCTCATTACCTGTCATCAGTCATTAGCCCCTCAACTCTTCCTCTTCATTATGTGTAGCCTGAAAACAGACCCGGGGAAGTCCTCGATCTCAAAGCCAATAGCGCCGGCACTGGCCCACTTGTCCCTGAGCACCACTTCTCTTTCCTTCTCCCACTCCTGGCTAAAGGGCTGGTTTCCTGAAAGCTTTGGTATAAGCCCTTCCTTCCTCTTTGTCCTCACCTCTGACCTTGGCAGCTGGGGTTCTGCTCTCACTGGTCCCTTAAATGCCCCTGCACCATCAGGCCGGGGCTGTTATTCCTCTCTGCTCGGACTCAAGGCCCTTGGCAGCACTAAGGCCCTTGCCACAAATGCCAACCTCTGACTCAGTATCTGCTCTCCTGGCTTCCGAGACACCGTACTACCTTTTTCTCTCTCCTGTCGGAGTCCCACAAACATCAACTGAGCCCCTCTATGTGTTACGCTCTGCTGGCAGGCAAAGTGGATACAGCAGGGAGCAAAAGGGAACAGCTCATGCTTTTATGGAACTGATGGTCTGATCAGTCCCTCAGTCACTGGTTTCTCTCCAGCTCCCTGAACTGTGTGACCCAATTTTTCACCCTTACCCTTGTCTTCTGCCTCTCACCTAGGGCAATCTCACCACACTCCTGGCTTTCAAAGCCACCCACCTGATGCCCTAGGCTGTCTCTAGCCACCATATCCTGCCACGGCCCTCTGACTGCCCCTGGGCCTTTACCTCTGACACTGGTGCTCACCCACCATGTCTCAATGTTACCCTCCTTTCTCAGATTCTGTCATCTTGCGCCTGAATTAAATGTCCTTCTACCAAGTACCCCTGTTCATCCTTGGGCAGAGAGTATTTCATGCCCTCTGCCTAAGATCATTGCCCACTGCACTGAGAATAAAACCCAAATGCCTACGAGGCCTGCATGACCCAGCCCTGCCAACCACCCTGGTTTGTTACCTCTCTTGGGACTCATTCCACCTGGCCACAAGGGCCTCCACCTCTCGGGCCCTGACCCTGCCAAGCTCCTCGCCTCAAGCTTTAGAACAGACAGTGCTATCACCCTGGAACACGTTCCCACAATTTGTTCCCACAATTAACACTGGCCAATAGAGCACCTGGCCTCAGCTCAAAAGACTCCTTCTCAAGAGATCTTCCTTATCCTCCATATGAAGCCCTAGCCCTACCTTGCTCTTTCTTATAATATCCAGTGGTTCTTTTTTCTCTTTTAAGGAGTTACCACAATTTCTAAATCTATCTTCATTTGATTACTTGTTTACTCAGCACAAGCCTCCCAGGCTTTTCCCTCTCATCACAAATCCCCTTCTCATTCCTCATCATCAGCTGTATCTCTTCCAGGAAGCTTCACTGACACGGCAGGGCCGGGTCAAGTTTCCTAATCTGGCTAACACACACCTCCATCCCAGTCACAAGCTCTCTGACTGTGCTTCCCCCACCCCAGCCCTGAGCCCTATGCCTGCACATAGCTCCATCACACTAGACTGTTGCTGTCTTCCGCTCTGTACTGGTAGCTCCATGAAGACAGGAAGCAGGACTGATGGGCACATCTGTGTCCCCAAGATCCCCTACCGCAGGGCCAGCCAGGTTTCTTTTTTTTTTTTTTTTTCCAGCCAGGTATCTTAAGAAAGGTTGAAGGGAGGAATGCAGGCATCATGTCTTGAGGCCTCCTCAACTGCCCCCCCAATCAATTTCCAATTTACTCCCTTTACAGTTCTAATTACTTCCCAAATTATCTTGCTGACTAGTTTACTCCCGAGTTTAGTGTCTGTCTTCCCACTAAATTCTCCGTTGTAAGGTTGTCAAGTTGTAGGTTACCACTGGGTATTCATATTCCACCAGCACAGGGCCTGGCACAAGGGAGTTGAAGCAAGATACGATGAATGAATAAATAAGATGCACGGTCACTCCTGGGGATGAAGAGGAACTTAGAGATAGAAATTCACAGACACGGGAAAACAGCACAGTAAATCCAGGTTCAAATCTTAAATGAGGAGTAAACACGGGCCTCTGGGATCGCATAGGGCTACAGGGCTATAAACGCCGTCCTATGCTACGTGGGCAACCGCGCAAGGCCACGGAAGGGTGGAGAGCGGCCAGAGGGCTAACTACAAATGAATGGAAGTCGCGTTTTTCTGCACATCACACAATATCTTGCCCAAACTTGTTCTAAAGGAATTTCCTAAAGAAAAGAAGAATCGACCCCAACGCGCCCCCTACCCGGACCTGGCATCCCTGCGCCGTGCACACCTCGTAGCTCCCTGACCTCGTGACCTCTGACCTGTGGCGACCTCGCCAACCGCCAAGGCGGCCCCGCCACGCCCCGCCCTCCCGATCTCTTCGGTCGGCCACGTACGCCACTTACGCTGCCGGGGCGTCCCCGCCGCCGCCAAGCCTGCCGGGTTCATCTTTCGCCGCCGCAGCCACCGCCGCCGCAGCCGCCGCCCCAGCCACGGTTCGAAATGTGCCCGCCCGGCTGCCGTAGCCACGCCCTACCGGCAACACGGCAGCCAATGGGCGCCTCGATCGCGCAAGGCCACCACGCCCTCTCACGGAGGCCTAGAGAAGTTGGCGGTAAGAGGAGAGTTTGGAGACTGGTGACGTAAGGCAAGAGTCAGGCCTTCAGGGCTAGTAGGGCGGAGCCGGGAAGAATCCGTGGAGCAGGAGGTGTCGTGCATGCTGGGAAATGTAGGTGTCGAGCGAAGAGGCCGATGGGAAATGGAGTTCTCTGTAAAAAGAGCTCAATTTAGCTCCTGAGAGCACTGGGGAGCCAGAGAAGGGTATGGAGCAGGAGGAGACCCATTTGTATTCCCCAGCGGCTAAGCGGAGTTGTGTGGGCTCTAGGGCTTATACGATTTTGTCAGACTTTCGGTATTAAAGTGATTATTTAGAGTGAGAAAAGGAGATCCAACAAGTTAGATGGGAAGAACCAGGTGTCTTTTTTTGACGTGTTATTGTTAAAAAACAAAATTAAACCGAGAAAATATGAAGACCTAATGGGCTTTATTCAGCAACTTATGAATTAGGCAGCGTCACATCTAGTAAATAGGAGGGAGTTTGTAGGAGTTGTACAAAACGGAGCTTTTTATGTGAAAGGAGGCAAGGAAGTTATTAACAAAAGAAAAGAAAGAATTATTTCAGGCCAGATCACCTTCTTTTGGGGGGAAGGTAAGAATCTATCTTGTAGAATACTTTTACCTTTGTAGGTGGGAGTTGGGGGTGGAAGTGGGGAGTGTAGAAATGGAGAGGTCCCACATGACAGATTACCTCACTGGTGCTGATCAGGAAATTCCAAACGGGCGGATTAAGATTACCTTCCTGCGGAAGGACAAAATTGCAACTAGGTCAGATATTAAAATCTAGGTTTGGTATCATGGGGCTTCCTTGGTGGCTCAGCTGGTAAAGAATACACCTGCAATGCAGGAGACCTGGGTTCGATCCCTGGGTTGGGAAGATCCCCTGGAGAAGGAAAAGGCTACCCACTCCAGTATTCTGGCTTGAAGAATTCCACCGACTGTATAGTTCATGGGGTTGCAAAGAGTTGGACATGACTGAGCGACTTTAAATGATGTGTTGGTATCATGGGCTTTAGCACAAGCGACACATTGGGGTTTCTGGTTTTCTCTTTAATAGTATCTTTAGACGTTTCTCCCAAAATTCATAAAAATGCTCCTGTGTTGAAACCTGGTTTCCCAAAAACACTATGACCCTCGGCAACTGAGCGCACACCTGCTAGTGAGAAGCCCTGAAAATTAAGTTACCTTAGTCTCTCCTGTGTCTGCCCTCTGTCTCTCCCTATCTAACTCTGTCTCCTCCTCTTTCACCCCCTGAGCCTCCCCTTTTCTGTCCGTCAGTTCCTCCAGTTATCTCAGGCAAAGATAATGGTAGAAATGACTTCTGAGGAGTGATAGTATTCCGGAAGGATGTCAGCAAGTGACCCTGTCACTGTGGCTTTCCCTTTCCTCCTGTGAGACATTGTCTTTTCTGGGGAACTTGAACTGTTCTGGTCTCTCAGTTATGAGTCCTGGCTCCACAGTCCTGTAGGCATCGTCCTCCCAGCCCCTGTCACTCTGCTTCCCTCGTCACAGCCCCTGACCCTCTGGTCTGTCAGTCTGTTGAAGTGCTGGGAGCCCCCTGAAGGTAGGACCCAGGACAGCCTTGGTCGCTGCTGTTTCCCTGCCCTCAGCCAGCAAAGGGCCGGGCACAAAGTGGGCGCTGAGCAAAGATTTAGTGAATAGCTAAGGATCCCCAGTCTGTGAGGGCACAGGTGACACCTGGCCCTGTGGAGTCCCCGTTTGTGGCGTCCCCTCCAGGTGGATGCATTCCCGCTCCAGAACGCACGACTTGACGAATGGATTGAGGGCTGGATTTCAGTTTGTCCCTCTGGCCCCTCAGCCAAGAGCTCGGGTGCGGCGCAGTCGGGCAGCGACTCCTCGGTCCGCGGGCGTAAAAGAGTTCGGATTCTTTCTGGCATAGGGAGCCGCCCGCTCGGGGGAGGAAGCACCCTGCCGGTCTCCTAGGTCGTGAGCGCTGGGCTCCTCCCCCTCGGTGCCCACACCTGGCGGTGGGGCGTGCCTCAGTTTCCTCCACCTCCGCCCCTCCCCTTTTTCTCTTCTTCCTCTTTGGGTAGCTGGTGGCCGCGCGTCGAGCACTCCCGGAACTGAAGCTGGGCGCCGGACGATCGGGAGGCGGGGGCCACGTCAACGGGGCGGCGGGGGGCTCGGCGGGCTGGCCGGCTGAGCCATGCGGCGGGGCGCGCTCCTGGCGGGTGCCCTGGCAGTATACATCGCGTACCTGGTGCTGGGCGCGCTGCTGGTGGCCCGGCTGGAGGGGCCGCACGAAGCCCGCCTCCGAGCCGAGCTGCGGATGCTGCGCCAGCAGCTGCTGCGGCGCAGCCCGTGTGTGGCCGCCCCCGCCCTGGACGCCTTCGTGGAGCGGGTGCTGGCGGCCGGACGGCTGGGGCGCGCCGCGCTCGCTAATGCCTCCGGGTCTGCCAACGCCTCGGACCCCGCCTGGGACTTCGCCTCGGCTCTCTTCTTCGCCAGCACGCTGGTCACCACCGTGGGTACGTGAGCGCCGCCCGGAGCCCCCGGCCCACGAGGACCCGGGGCCCCCTGCTCCCCCTCACCTCCCTAGGGACCCCAGAGCCACTACGAAATATCCCTATCCCAGCAGATCATTCTCAGTTAACTCTGAGCCCAGGATCCCCTCAAAACCCCTCAATGAGAACCTGGGACCCACACTTGTGGGATCCTCCACCTTGAGGAGTCCCTATCCAGACCTTTCCTCCCAGTAGGAAGTCCCGCAGTTCGCTTGGGGTCCAGGGCCATTCTCAAAGTACCTTCTGGCAAGCATCTAGGGCTCCCTTCCTCTGCCTTGGAGACCTGCGTCTAGTCCCGTCTAGGCCTAGAACAATCCTCAGAGACCTCCTTTGAGAACTCAGTGCCTGCTGCCGGAGATCCTCTCCCCATTAGCCACCCAGAACCTCCGCCCTTCTCTCTGGCTCAGACCTCCATCCCCTCCAACACCATCTCCTGACTGCAAATACATCCTTCTGGGATGTGTCCTTCCGGAAGCCTTACCCCAATGTCCTCCCGACCCTGGTGCCCTAGTGAGGACCCTGAATCTCCAAACCCTCTCCAGGCACCATCACTAAAGACCTTACTGCCAGCAGAGATCCCTCAGCAAAGACCCAGGGCCCGCATCTCAGACTTCCACCCCTCTGGACCTAGACCACTCCCCAGCAAGGGCCCCTGCCCTCCTCCTGACCATTGTCATACTTCCCTGCAGGTAGCCCTGACTCTAGATACAGGACCCCTCTTCACATATCCCACTCCTTCTTGGCATCTCCTTTGTATTGGGGGAGCCCTCAATGTAGGGCTTTTCTTCCAATAGGGACACCCCCGTTCCCTCTAAACCTGGGACTTCCAATTCTGCAGCCCTCAGCTGTGGAAGTATTGGAGAGAACTTGAGCGCCTTCCAGGAAGAACTGCTGACTTTCTAACTGGAAGGTCCCCACCCAGGACTCCCACCCCTCCAGTTCCAAAACAGCTCCAGCAAAACCCCCTAGTGTTTTTCAGACCAGGGACTCTGATGGGGTCCTCTGTTTATTTATTTTGACCTCTCCAACCGGCATGTGGGATTTAACCTGTACCCTCTGCAGTGAAAGCTCAGAGTCCTAACCACTGGACAACCAGGGAATTCTATAGGAGCCTCTTTGAACGTGACAACCCTAGCTGAGACTGTCACCAATCTCTGGCCCCTGATACTCCTTGTAAGAGCCCCAGAATACCTGGGATCCCAACGCTGGTCACACATGCTATCCTTGACACAAGAATCCAACCCCCCCCCCCCCCCAACCAGGGTACCAGCCCAGGGACTCTACTCTCCGAACCTGCTACCCCTGCTCCTAGACTCCCCCTGTCCACCCTGAATTTCCCAAGAAAGGGAACCTCCTTGGGACCTGAGACCCCTTCAGTCTCTTCTAGACCCACAGCTGGGACCTTTTGCCCCAACTCTGTCCCAGCCTGGTTTGGACTCTCCCTCCATCAAGGATGCTCCAGGTACTTTGTACCCCAGAACCCTCCCCACTATTCACTCAAGACCATTACCGCTTTCTACCCTGGACACTCTCAGCCAGGACATGAGACGCACACCCCCTTCCATGATCCCCTTAGCATTGTCTCCCCCCATCATATTGCCTCAGGCATCCTTGGGCTCAGAAGCCCCCTCTACCTGAGAACCCCCCCTCCTAACCCCATTTGTAATCCCACTGGTGCCTGTCCCCCTTCTTCCTCTGGACCCAGGACCCCAGCCCCAAACCAGGATCTGTTTCAAACCAGGACACTGGTCTCTGATTTCAGATTACTAACTGGACCCCACAGATCCCCTTCTCTGGACCCCTACAGCCTCAAGTAGGACCAACACACACCCCACCCCTCAGCCCTACCTGGGAAACCCCTCACCTCAATGCCCCTCAGACCTGGAAAATCCCTTTGTTTGTCAGGCTCTTCTGGTCCTCCCACAGCCCCTCCCCAGCCCCCAAACTTCCTCTTTGCCTCTTTGCTTGGATTTGGCTTCCTGGGAGACTCAAGTGGTAAAGCATCTGCTTACCAATCCAGGAGACTGAGGAGATGCAGGTTCGATCCCAGGGTTGGGAAGATCCCTTGGAGAAGGAAATAGCAACCCACTCTTGCCTGGAAAATTCCATGGACAGAGGTGCCTGGTGGGCAACAACTGTCCATGGGGTCCCAAAGAGTTGGACATGGCTTAGCAGTCGAGCACGCTAGGATACGGACTAGGGGAGTGGCCTGGGCCTCGGCTAGCCCAGACTCCTAACTCCCTATCCCTGCTGACAGTAGCCTTTGCCGTTTGTCACTGTGACAGCCTTTGTCACTGTCAAGTGGACCAGCAAACCAGGCCACGGCAGCCGGGCTGGATCTCACAAACGCTGCCCACTTGCTGGCTGGGCCTGCCCAACCTGCTTTGGGGCTTCTCTCTCCCTCTGTCTCCTCCCAGATGTTGCCTTCTGAGAAGTCATCCCAGGCAGGACAGGTGAAGAAGCCAAACACAAGGCAGGCACAGGTTCAGATTCCTGTTCACACACTGCTGATCTCTAGTCCTCTGTGTCCTCCGTCATCTGTAAAATGGGGATAATCACACTCCCTACTTCACAGTAATAGTAAGACCTGGTACAAGACTTAACCACACCACATACAGACTTCAACTCACTCATCGCAGTAAGCCTTGTGAGCCAGGTGCTGTTTGTGGTCCTATTTCTTAGCAATAGAATCTGAGGCCCAGAGAGGTTGAACAACTTGTCCAAGGCCACACAGCTAGGAAGTGTAGAGTGCAGATTTGAACCGAGGCTGTCAGGCCTCAGAGTTCCATGCTATTTTTTTTAATTAAAAAAAAAATATTTTTTTAAAATTTTGGATGCACTGGGTCTTTGTTGTGGCACGTGGTCTTTCTCTAGTTGCAGCACGCAGGCTTCTCTTGTTGTGGCACTAGAGCTTCTCTAGTTGTGAAGCACAGGCTCTAGAGCACACAGGCTCAGTAGTTGGGGCACATGAGGTTTGTTGCCCTGTGGCGTGTGGGATCTTAGTTCCCCAACCAGGGATTGAACCCAAGTCCCCTGCATTGGAAGAGGGAGTCTTAATCAGTGGACCACTAAGGAATTCCCCAGAGCCCCCATGCTCTTAACCAGTGCACCACACTACTTCTTCAGCTTCCATGAATGATGAAGGGTGATACATGTATATTGTAAAACATTTCTGACAGTCCTTAAAAAATGGTAAGTTATTGCAATAGGGGAGAGAGATTGACCTCAATTCAGAGTACAGCAAAGATAGCTGGAGATTTAGAGCTGAGAGCAGGAGGGGACTAGTGGATGGAAATGGAGAAGGCAATGGCACCCCACTCCAGTACTCTTGCCCAGAAAATTCCACGGACGGAGGAGCCTGGTAGGCTGCAGTCCATGGGGTCGCGAAGAGTCGGACATGACTGAGCGACTTCACTTTCACTTTTCACTTTTATGCATCGGAGAAGGAAATGGCAACCCACTCCAGTATCCTTGCCTGGAGAATCCCAGGGATGGGGTCGCACAGTCGGACACGACTGAAGTGACTTAGCAGCAGCTGCAGCAGTGGATGGAAAAGTACTAAGAGGGGACATGGACAGTAGGGGGATTCTTGCTAAACTGGCTTAATAGGATTCTTGTTAAAGACCGCCAAGAGCTTCAATACAAGTGGTGGATAATGAGAAATTTGATCAGATGTCAAGTGTGGGGGATTCTCCCTAAATAAACTTAGTGCTAGTGGCATTATTGCATCTAACTCTTGGCGATCCCACGGACTGTAGCCCGTCAGGCTCCTCTGTCCATGGAATTCTCCAGGCACAAATACTGCAGTGGGTAGCCATTCCCTTCTCCAGGGGATTTTCCTGACCCAGGAACTGAACCTACATCTCCCGAATTGCAGGCAGATTCTTAACTTAGGATTCCTGCTAAAACCGGGCTTGGTCATGAAGAGAACTCAGAGGGGCCTGACTCAAGCTTGGTCAAGCAGGAAGGCTGTGTCCATGAGACATGCCAGTGATAATAACCGAGATTGACAGAGCCTCATTTATCATTAGTGCTGTTGGTGAAGCCGGGAGCCCTGAATATATCTAGAGAAATGGAAAACCCGACAACATTCAGAGAGGCCTCTTCCACAGCGTTCCTGGGCTTGTTGCAGGCCCTAGTCTGAGGAAGATCTGAGGCCTGGAGCTAGTCCAGGCAGCCTTGCTGCGATTGAGGTCAGGGCTGGAGGAGTCGGCCTGCTTGGAACTGGGAATGCGGAGAGGGAGCGAGCATCACAGTCTTTCTGACTCTTTTCATGCCTGTGCTAGATGCCCTGTCCCAACCTGTACTCAAGGAAGGGATCATTTATGAGGCCATTTCAAGTACTCTGAGGAAACTGAGGCTCAGAGAGAAGTCACTTGGCCAGTATCACTCAGGGACCAAATAACAAAGCACTGCTTTGGACTCAACTCTTGGAAGTAGCAAGTTGAGGCTCATAGCCCACATTCTATTCCTCTTTCTTTCTTTTTAAAATATTCACTAGTTTTTCAAAAGTATTTGTTTAAATTTTTGGCTGCCCTGGGTCAAAGCTGGGGCACAAGGGACCCTCGATCTTCTTTGCAGCATGAGAACTCCTAGTTGTGACATGTGGAATCTAGTTCCCTGACGAAGCATCGAACCCCAGCCCTCTGCATTTGGAGTCCAGAGTCTTAGCCCCTGGACCACCAGGGAAGGCCCCCTCCCCACTCTATTCTAACTCTGATTTTTTCTGTTTATAAGAATTTCATGTCATTTGCAAACCTGTCCTTTCAGCCAGGTTGCTGGAGTTTCTCCATCAAAATCCTTTTATTAATAAAGCTTGGAGCCATAAGTGATAAACCTCAAATAATAGTTGCTTAAATATAATGGGAATTTATTTCTTGCTCATATTCAAGGGAGTCAGTCCAAGACCAGAATGGTGCTGCATGGTCAGAGACTCTCAGGTTCCAATATAACTCTCAGGCCAGGCACGGTTTCTATTCCCAAGCTCATCTCATGGTCCCAGATGGCTGCTCAGCTCCAGCCTTCCTATCTGTGATCTAGTCAGCAGGAGGAGGGAGTAAAGAAGGGAGATAGGCATCTCCCTATCTTTAAGGACACTTCCTGAAGTTGCTTGCTTCTTTTGTCTGTATCTCCTTGGCCATAAATTATTCCAGACCACACCTAGCTGCACTGGAAGAGGGAACATCTTTCCTGTTAGCCACGTGTCCAGCAAGATCTAGAGGATCCTTTATTTTTCCCTAGTTTTTTTTTTTTTTTTAAACTGGGGCAAAGTACACATCAGATTTATTATCTTAACCATTTTAAAGTGTACAGTTCAGTGGTATTAGGTATATTCATATTGCTGTGCAAACATTGCCAGCACCCATTTCCAGAACTCTTTTTACTTTTATTTTTTTAATATTTATTTATGTATTTAGGCCGCATCAGGTCTTTGTTGCGGTGTCGGGGCTTCTCTTTAGTTGTGGTACACAGACTTAGTTGCCCCGAGGCATGTGGGATCTTAGTTCCTCAGCGGGACCAGGGGTCGAACCCACATGCCCTGCATTGGAAGGTGGATTCTTAACCACTGGACCCCCAGGGAAGTCGCCAGAACTCCTTGGATCTTGCAAAACTGAATCTATACCCTTGTATATACTAACTCCCCACTTACCCCTCTCCTCGACTCTTGGCAACCATTGTTCTACTTTCTGTGTCTGTGATTTTTTTAATGTTTATTGTTTTTAAAAATTAATTCACTTATTTGGCTGTAACCAGATCTTAATTGTGGCACACGTGATCTTCAGTCTTCATTGCTGCCTGCAGAATCTTTAGTTGCGACATGTGGGATCTAGTTCCCTGACCGGGGATCAAATCCAGGTCTCCTGGATTGGGAGCGTGCTGAGTTTTAGACAGTTGGATCGCCAGGGAAGTCCCCTGTCTCGATGATTTTGACTGCACTAAGTGCCACCTATAAATGGAATTGCAGAGGCTTTGTCTTTTGACAACTGGCTTATTTCACTTAGCATAATATCCTCAAGATTCACCCATGTAGTAGCATGTGTCAGAATTTCCTTCCTTCAAAAGGCTGAATAATATTGCATTGTTTGTGCTTAAACATTTTGTTGATTCATTCACCCATCGGTGGAAACAAGGGCTGTTTCCACCTTCTGACTATTGTGAAGAATGCTGCTATGAACAAGGCTGTGCAGGTATCTCTTGAGCCCCTGCTTTCAATTTCTTTGACTATATAAAAGCCAGGGGGAGACTTCCCTGTGGTCCAGTGGCTAAGACTCCACACTCTCAATGCAGGGGGCCCCGGGTTCGATTCCTGGTCAGGAAATTAGATCCCACATGCTTCAGCTAAGAAGACCTGGCTCGGTCAAATAAATAAATAATTTTTTGTTGTTGTTTTTTAAAAAAGTCAGAGCCAGGGGATCCTTTTGCATGGAAGATGGGCTCAGGGGGAAGCCTGCTTGTATGGACAGTGCTTTCACACTTTCTTATGAACCACAAGGCTGGACCTGTAGTATTTTGGGCAAGACGTTTTACTGTCAACATAAATCAGGCCCCTTACCACCCCAGTTATATCTCTGGCCCTTTGGTTTGATTCATTTGGGAAATTACACATTGCCAAAGTGAGCCAGTTTCACCAACACCTGAATTCCCCTTAGTCATATTTCTGTTTGCAGAACTCACACCCACACTGACCCTCCAAGACCACGGTGGGGCTTGTCACACCCATTTAAAAATTTATTTATTTCTGGCTGCCCTGGGTCTTCGTTGCTGCACGTGGGTTTCCTTTAGTTGGGGAGAGTGGGGGCTACTCTCTAGTTGCGAGTGGGCTTCTCATTGTGGAACATGGGCTCTGGGGCATGTGGGCTCCCGTAGGCGTGCACAGGCTTAGTTGCCTTGCAGCATGTGGGATCTTCCCGGACCCCTGATAGAACCTGCATCCCCTGCAGGGCGCGTGCTGCCCCGTTGGATTGTGTGGAGTCCCGTGGGTCACCAGACAAAGTGCTTTGACCTGAGATGGAGCCACAGGAGGGCCCTGAGCAGGGGAGGGACATGACCTGACTCCCGTGTTCACAGGGTCCCTCTGGCTGCATGGCGGGGAGAAGGGAGACCAGGGAGGAGGCTGCTGGTAGACAGGACCAGGATGAAGCCTTGTTGTGGAGTGAGGGGGAAAGCAGGTGGGTTTGGGCTCTCTGCAAAGGTTGAGGCAACAGAGTGGATGTGAGTGAGAAGGGAGCCAAGGATGACACCAGGCTGTCAGCCTGAGCCATGGGGAGGGTGGAGGTGCCATCGGCGGAGATAAGACAGTCTGGGAGGGGTCGCTTTGAGGCTGAAATTAGTCCTCAGTTTAGGGCAATCACAGACCCCAGAGTGGATGCTGAGTGGGCCGAAGGATTTCCCCCTGACTTCCACAGGCTACGGGTACACGACGCCTCTGACCGACGGGGGCAAGGCCTTCTCCATCGCCTTTGCGCTCCTGGGCGTCCCAGCCACCATGCTGCTGCTGACCGCCTCGGCCCAGCGCCTGTCGCTGCTGCTCACCCACGCGCCCCTGTCCTGGGTGAGCCAGCGCTGGGGCTGCGCCCCCCGGAAGGCAGCCCGCTGGCACCTGGCCATCCTGCTGGGGGTCATGGTGACCCTCTGCTTCCTGGTGCCAGCCGCCATCTTTGCCCACCTTGAGGAGGCCTGGAGCTTCCTGGACGCCTTCTACTTCTGCTTCATCTCTCTGTCCACCATTGGCCTGGGAGATTATGTGCCGGGAGAGGCCCCCGGCCAGCCCTACCGGGCCGTCTACAAGTTGTTAGTCACAGGTGAGTGGGGTGGCTGCCTGGGGACTGAGGGCTGGTGTGAGGGGGGGCCTGGCCCTGTCCCGGAGGGATGGGGCATTCAGAGTCGCAGCCCCATCCTGGGGTATCCCGTAGCCCCATGGCCATGACCTGGGTGGTCTGGGTCCACTCATCACCTCTCTGCCATCTCTGCAGTCTACCTCTTCCTGGGCCTGGTCGCCATGGTGCTCTTGGTGCAGACTTTCCGCCGTGTGTCTGACCTCCACGGCCTCACAGAGCTCATCCTGCTGCCCACCCCGTGCCCCGCCAGCTTCGAGGAGGAAGATGACCGGGCGGACATCCTGAGCCCCGAGCCCGAGCCACACCAGCAGCTCACCGCTGGCTCGCACGTGGACTACGCCTCCATCCCCAGGTAGCTGGGGCAAGTGTCGGGGCAGCTGCAGACCAGGCCTGCGGCTGAGGGGCCCTCGGGACTGGAACCGATGGACTAGCCCGTCTACAAGCACACGCTGGTGTTCCTGAGGCCCTGCCTGCACTGTTTGCCCTTGTCTGACCGGCCTGAGCACCGCCCGGATCCAGGAGGCAGCACTGCCTTCTTTCCCCCACCCCTCCTATCACCTCCCCGCACACTCTGTGCTTCCCTGACTTTCTCACCGTCTCTGTATTTCTCAGGCTTTTCCTTGCACCATCTGCCTCTCTCACTCGAGTAGCCACTCATCACCTGCCGATTCTCCCAGGCTCTGGGCTCAGACCTCATTTCAGGTGCTAGATTGATCACTTCACCTCGGGCCAGTGACTGGCCCCCCCTGAGCCTTGATTCACCTCTTGGGTCAAGTAGAAAGAATATATTCCGTCATTCAAAACTCCCTCCTCTGTGCCAATCCGTGCCAGGCAGCGCTGGGGCCACCACAGTGTTCCAGATGCTCTGGGCCCTGCTCTCATGGGGCTCGCTGTCCTGCCTCCCATATAGTGACAGTTCATAATAGGCAGGACTTCATTAGTGGGGGCGGGGGAAGGTGGGCAGAGTGGTCAGGGCTGGGGTAGAGGAAGCACAGGGAATGTACCCAATCCAGCCGGGGAGGTCAGGGAGGGCTTCCTGGAGGAAGGGGCAACTGCACTCAGACCTGAAATCTGAAGAGTAGTCAGTCTGGGGAAGAAGGTGTACCTGACTCATTTTCCTCCAGTGTGTCCAGGGAGCTAGACATATTTGGATATGCCTGGGGTCGGCCTGCATAATAGAGTCTTCCAGGAAGCTGAGACGGGATCCTAGCCCAGTATGGAAGGTGTTGCTTTTAGTGAGACACTATCATAACAGCTGTTCCTGTTTACCAAGAACTAATTACATTACGTTCCCTGGGCTCTGGAACCAGCCTGTGTGTGTGTGTTAGTCGCTCAGTCGTGTCTGACTCTTTGCGACCCCATGGACTGTAGCCTGCCAGGCTCTTCTGTCTGTGGGATTCTCCAGGCAAGGATATTGGAGTGGGTTGCCATGCCCTTCTCCAGCCGGAGCCAGCCTGCCTGGGCTCAAATCCCAACTCAGCAGTGTCCTGCCTGTGTCTTTGGGTGGTCATTTTGCCCCTATTTCCTCGGTTTCCTCATCAGTAAAATGGCAATAATAATAGTTCAAAAGATGGTTTCACAGTGCCTGCCATGTTATTCTGGGATGATTTCTTTGGCTAGGTCCTGTTCTGGGTACTTTACACATGAGGAAGATAATGCAGTATTATCATTGGATGTGGGCATATTGTAAGTGTCCTTAAATGACCATCTTGGGAACTTGGCTTCTTTCTTGAGGGCACTAGAGAGCCATGGAAGGGGTTTGAGCAGGAGAGGGCCATGGTTAGGTTTGGGCTTTTGCTGCTGTGTGTTTATGGGGTCGGGGGGAGGAAGCTCCAGTGGCGCAGTCAGTTAGCGCGTGGTACTTATATGGAGTGGGGGGGAGACTGAGGCTGGGTGCCCAGGGGAGGCTGGGGCAGGAATGAAGCAGGAGACAATGGGACTGGGTGAGGCTGAGGGAAGGGGAGGAGGGGGCAAGTCAAGGGATGCTCAGAAGGCCAGGTGGACGGGCCGTAAGCCTTACAGACTTGGGAGGGACAAGGCCAGGAAAAGGTCCAACCATGCTCACCTGCCCCTGAGGTGGGGGACCTGTGAGAAAACAAATTTGTAGGGAGATGTTGAGGCTTGTTTGGAATATGGTGGCTGTGAAGGGCTAAAGGGACACGCGGGAGAAGGCAGCAGGAAGTCACAGGACCCTTGGAGCAACGACTTAGGGGGTGGTTGAGGCTGCAGACAAATGAGGAAACGAAAACTATGAAGGTGGGTATTGACTGCCCTGGGTGGGAATAAAGAGAGAAGACCGACCTTGAGAAATCAGCCATAGGGTGTGTGTATACACACACACACACACACACACACATATATATACACATGTATATGTATATACATATGTATATGTGTGTGTGTGTGTTTGTGTATATATATATATATATATATAATATCAGTAAGGAAAGATTTGGGTTGCAAGTAACACAATCCTGACTGGCACTGACTGAAACAGTGAGATGATTGTATACTGTATATCACCCGAGTTAGAGAGACCTCTGGGTTTGATACTGTTCACAACTCCAAGAGGGTCTTGTGGCCCCTGGTTCCCTCTCTCTCTGCTCTGTTACCCTCAGCTGAAGGCTTGGCTCCCACATAGGCTGTCCTCATGGCCACAAAGTGGCTGCCACAGGTCCAGGCATCACAATAAGACATGTTAATTTTTAGTGCAAGAAGAGGGAAAGGGGTGTGTCTTCCCATGGTGCCTCTTTGGAAAGAAGGAAACCTTTTCCCAGTGTCTCCCAGCAGACTTCCTCTTCCATATCATTGACCAAAATTGGCTTCTGAATCAGTCATCGGCCAGTGATCATGGCATCACTATGATTAGCTTGAATTCCTCAGGACTCCCCCTGCCACCAGGGACTGAGGCTGGGGCTGAGGTTTTAGTTTGCAGGCTGGTAAATACTTGAACAAAACTGGGCTTCTATTAGAAAGGCAGAAAGTTGGGAGAATGGGAGCTGTCAATGAACTAGTCAGCCAGGATGATGATGTATATAATTATGCAGGTTGGGACCTGCATAAGGGTTACCTAGCCGGCAGGGTGGTAACAAATTGGGGCTGAAGTTCAAGGCTGAATATACCCAAAGGGGACTTTTCTTTTTTTTCAGGGGGGACTTCTTTTTCTAATTAACATAGTCCCATATGATGAGCAATGACCCCTCAACCAAAGAGAAGAACTTACAAATCAGACAGAAAGGAAGTTTGAGAGAGGAGTAGGAAAACTAGGAGAGTGGGAAATATTGGTGAGAGATGAGAGACTTTTAAAAAGGGAAAAGTCAACATTGTCAAATGAGTCACACAAAATCATTTTAATAACACGAGAGAGAACACTTATATAGGATTTACTACCTGCCAGGCACTCTTCCAAGCTCTTGATACACCAGAATTTATCTTATGCTCTCAGCAACTCTGTGAGTTAGTTACATTCTCCATATTGCAGATGAGGACAGGAGGCCCAGAGAGGTTAAATAACTTATCCAAGATCACACAGGAAGTGCAAGACTGGGATTTAGATGAGGATTTTTGTTTTTTTGGTCACCTTGTCACATGGAGGCTCAGAAATATCCACTGTCTAGTTCTTTCTTAGTCTCTCACCCTTCCTGGCTCCTCAGCACATTTGTTGACCCTGCTGCTAAAGTCAGCAGTTGGGTGAGGGGCAGTTGCTCGAGGGAAGAAGGTGCCTGTGTGATCTGGCTTCTGCTCCCCACCACTTCTCCTTTCAAATTCCTTCCTCCAAAAGAAACCAGGCCCTGCTCATTTCAGATACTTAAAAAAAAAAAAAAAGTGCACACTTAAAAATGGAAAAAGTAGAAGAATGTTCAATAGAAATAAGTCTTTCTCCTGTATGTGGGCTGTGATGACAGATTTTCTCAGGTCTCCTAGGCATGTACCAGCAATATACCTGTGTCTATATGTGTGTCATTAATTTTTCTTCTTTCACTCTGCCAAAGTGGTACTATATGGTGAGGTAATTACAATCACAGACTCTGGAGGCAAAGTCCCTGGGTATAAATCTGAACTCTGTCATTCCCAAGTCTGTGGTTTTGGGCCACTCATTTCACCTTCCTGTGCTGTTTGCCAATCTGTGACATGGTATAACAGCACCTACCTCATGGACTTGTTGGAGAATTAAGCAATATCTGTAAAGATCTTAGAACAGTGTCTGGTGCTCAATAAAATATCGGCTCGTTTCTGCACCTTTTTCATATTATATGTTTCATATATACATATATAATTTTTATATGCTTTTCTAATATTCTCTTTCTATACCTTGCTTTTTTTTTTTTTTTTTTACCAACCCAGTGTCATTCAGAGATCATTTCAGAGGCACAAGAGCAAGTCTCATATCCTTTTTAATTTATTTTTATTTGGGGTTGCACTAGGTCTTCATTGCTGTGTGTGGGCTTTCTCTAGTTGCAATGAGCAAGGGCTACCCTTTGTTGAAGTACACGGGCTTCTCATTGCAGAGCACAGGCTTCAGTAGTTGTAGGACAGGGGCTCATTAGTTGTGGCTCACAGGCCCTAAAGCTTGTAGGCTTCAGTAGTTGCAGCACATCAGCTCAGAAGTTGTGGTGCATGGGCTTCGTTGCTCCTCAGCATGTGGAATCTTCCCAGACCAGGGATCAAACCCGTGTCCCCTGCATTGCAGGTGGAGTCTTATCCACTGCGCCATCAGGGAGGTCCCTTATATCCTTCTTAATGTCTGCTGTGCCTCCTTTAGGACAGACATCCCACAGAATACTGGAGTGGGTTGCCATCTCCTACTCCAGGGACTCTTCCTGACCCAGGGATCGAACCCATGTCTCCTGCATCTCCTGCGGCTCTCACACTGGCAAGCGAATTCTTTACCACTGAACCACTGGGGAAGTCCAAGTTATTTCCATGTTTCATTAATGGACATGTGGGTGGCTGCTAGTCTTTTGCTAGCATAAATGAGGCTGTAGGGTGTACCTTGGGCATGTAAGTAACAGGGGGACTTTCTCCTGGTGCGGATATATTCCAGAGTCGGGGGTACCATGAGGACACCCCAGTCTCTCTGCTTCTGTGAGTCTAGAAGGGCTCAGGTACACAGCTGCTGGGTTTCTTCCCTCAGATGAAGTCACCCTTCCTGGTCTGTGGGGGTGGGCTAGGGGGTGGCGGGGCACAGACTTTCATAGCTCTTTATTTACCGGGAACGCTTATTCTGCACTGTGTTGCACATAATTGGAAACAACAGTGATAGATAAAGCCCCAGGCCCTGCCCTCACAGAGCCTGCCATGCAGTGGGAAACAGAGACCCACTCCTGGGCAGCCATAGCCTAGCGTGGTGAGGGGAGGGATGAGGGCTGCTTCTGTATCACAGACAAGACATGAAGGCAGGAAAGCGGTCAGGTGGTGACAAAGTAGGGAGTAGTATTCCAGAAGGGGTTTATAGTGTGTGCACAGTCTGGAGGAGAGCCAGCATACTGGGTCAAGGATATTCAAGACTCTGCTTTGGACCACAGAGAGAGCAACAGATGAGTGGATAGGAGGGACAACAGGCATCAGTTTATGCAGAGCTCTGGAAAACAATTTAGTTTGGATGTTTCCCTAGGGTCCTGGGGAGGTATGGAAGGTTCCCAGGGTGTTGTCCCCAGACCATTAGTATCAGCATCACCTGGAATATAATTACCAGCCCCATCTAAAGACTTAAGGGAATCTAAACCCCTGGGGGTGGAGCCTAACAACTTGTTTTAACAAGTCCTTCTGATTGAGTCTAATGCACTCTGAAGTCTGAAAACCACTGGAGTTTAAAGTCAGCTTTTAAATACAACATATATTTAAAACAGAAAAAAAAAAAAATAAAGTCAGCTTTGCAGTCCATCAAAAAGTCATGGTCTGGGGAATTCCCTGGCGGTTCAGTGGCAAGGACTCCAGGCTTCCACTGCAGGGGACCCGGGTTCAGTCACTGGTGGGGTAACTATGATCCCAGCGGCAAAATAAAATAAAGACGGTCTGAGTCCTTAACTGTTGGGCGTCAGAGTACCAATGAAAACTGTTAACTTATTGAATATTTATTTGTGCCAGGTACTCTTCACGTGTTATCTTATTGACTTCTCAAGACAACTGCCTTTGTCTTTGTTCTGCAGATGAGGGTGTTAAGCCGCAGTCAGATTAATTTCCCACACGGCCCTAATTTTTTTTTTTTTTCCACTAGAATTGTGATAGTAAAGTCTGATTGGGTAGAAGGATAAGCAGGCCAGAACCACCAATAGGAACTCCTGAAGGCCTTTCTAACACAAACTTCGTCCGCAGTTCCCTCTGCAGTCCAGGGCCCGCGCGAGTGTTGAGCTTCTCCCTCCCTCTGTCCCTTAAGCCGTAAGCGCTAGTCGGGAAGCGCGTTGCCACGGAGACAGGCGGGTGAAGCAGGCGTGCCTCGCGAAAGGCAGAAGTCGGTTGCGGAAGTGTAGGCGGCCATTTTGAGACCGGGCAAGAGGGGCGGGACTGGAGCGGCAGAGTGACGGTTGACCGGTTTTAACTTAGTGACTGGTACCACCGGGCAGGGAGAAGAGGGAGGTCTGGGGCCTCCCTGGGAGGGATGCGGGGGGTGGGGGCGGGGTTAAGAAGGGGCGGAGAGGGGCGGGGGAGGAGAGGCGGGGAAAGGCTGAGGAAAAGGAGGAGAGTCCAGGGACTGGGCACAGGAGGGGCGGGGCGGAGAGAGGGCGGGGCGAGGAGCCTGGAGAGGCCGAGAGAAGGAGCCGGGCCATGCAGAGGGGCGGGGCTAGAAGAGGCGGAGCTTAGAGCTGGGCTGTCCGGGGCATGGAAAGAGGTGGTGAGAAGACGAGGGGAGGAGACAAGGTACCGCGGTTCAGGGGGAAAGTGAGGACCGAGAAAGCGCCGACAGACAAGGCAGCGCCGGCAGGGAACGAGGAGGTGCAGGGCGCAGAGAGGGCGCGGAGCGAGCGGAAGGCCAACGGCGAGGAGAGTTCCCGAGGCAAAGAAACGGTCTCCACCGAGAAGGGGCGGGGTCATAGGAGGGGGCGGGGCAAGGAACGGGCTTGGGAAGACCACCTCCCCCAGGATGAGGGGGGAGGGCGGGTCGATAAGGGGAGGGACAAGGCGCAGAAGCTGAGCGAGGGGCAAGCTACAGGCGAGAAATCGAAGCGAGGACAGGGGAAGAGGTGGGGCGTGGGGAAGGTGCAGGTTCGGGAGAGGGACGGGTCTAGAGGCAGGGTCTGGTACCTGGGCAGGGCCCGAGCACGGAGAAAGGGGCGGTGCGGAGAAATGTGGGGGGGCGGGGCAAGAAGTGGGGGCGGAGCCAGGCTCAGGTATGCGAGGAGAGGAGCTGGGGGCAATAGGTGGGGCATAGCTAAACCGAGAAACAGAAATAGAGACCGACTGAAGAGTAGGGGTCGGAGGCAGAGCAGAGGAAGAGCAAAGAAGGATAGGGCAAGGTTAAGGGGCGAGGCTGGGAGGCGGGGCGAAACCAGGGGTAGGGGCATGGCCAGGAGCAACAGTAGGGGAGAGCCCTGGAGTAACAGCAGAGGTGGGGTCCGGAAGAGCAGTAATTGCCGGCCCGAGGTCTGGAGCAGAGGTGGAGCCAGGAGCAAGAACAGGAGAGAAGCCAGGAGCAAGAGCACAGGCGGAGCCAGGAGCAAGAACAGGCGAGAAGCCAGGAGCGAGAGCAGGAGAGGAACGTGGAGCAAGAACAGGCGAGAAGCCAGGAGCGAGAGTAGGAGAGGGACGTGGAGCAAGAACAGGCGAGAAGCCAGGAGCGAGAGCAGGAGAGGAACCTGGAGCAAGAACAGGACCGGAGCCAGGAGCAAAAGTAGGAGTGGAGCGAGGAGCAAGAATAGGGGTGGGGCCAGACGTTTGAGCACAGGTGGGGCCAGGAGCAGGGACTGGGCGGGGAGCAGGAATAAGGCGGGATCTAAGACGGCGCCTACCAAGAACAGTCTAGCCGGCTGGTGACCTCCGCCTTCTCCAGGTTGAAGCCACGTTACCCACTTGCCCGAGATGTTCCCTGCTGGCCCTGCTCCGTGGCCGAGGCTCCGAGTCCAGCGGGCGCTGTGGGCACTGCTGGTGGTGCTGTTGGCACCGTGGAGGTTGTGGGCGATACAGGAAACCCAGGAGTGCACCTGGCAGGTTGTCTTGAACAACTTAGAGTCAGTAGGCAAGAACGACGCGGTCGATCATTTCGTCGATCAAGAGCTGTACACAGTGGACAAAGTGTTCGACCTGCTAGTGGACGCACCCATCGACCGGGATGAGGTGAGGAGACTGGGGGCAGCCGAATGGGAGAGGTCCTGGAGCTGCACCCTTCTGGGCTCTGGACATTTGCTCACCATCTCCTTGCAGACATACCTCGGCTTTCCTTACTACCTGAAGATCAACTACTCCTGCACAGGAGATGTGGTGAGTGGGTGCAGGGGTGGGGGACGCTTATTCTGTTGGGGCCTCAGTTTTCCCCCTTTCTAACATTTAAATAGGCATGGCACCATTGAACCCTAGAGACCTTAAAGATTCAAGAAGATTCCTGGTATCTCACCAGGCACATAGTTGGTGCTTGTTAGCTTTTGATTTCCATAAAAAAAAAAACAACAAAACAACGGAGATATATAAAGACTTCCCTGGTGGTCCTGTGATTAAGACTGAAAGGTTCCACTGCAGGAGGCACAGGTTAGGCTCCTGGTCAGGGAACTAGGATCCCACATGCCAGATATTGGGGTCAAAAGAAAAAGAAACATAGATATTTTCCTCATAAAGTGAAGAAAATATTTTTTAAAATTGAGATAGAATTCACATGTCCTAAAATTCACCATTTAAAAATATACAATTCAAGAGTTCCCTGGCAGTCCAGTGGCTAGGACTCCCGGCTTGGTGTGCAGGGAGTGTAGGTTTGATCCCTGGTTGGGGAACTAAAATTCTACAAGCTGCCCAGCACAGCCGAAAATACAGACAAACAAAAAACAGTTCAATAGTTTTTCGTATATTCACAAAGTTGTGCAACCATCACCACTATCTTGTTCCAGCACATTTTCATCACCTCAAAAGGAAACCCTGTACCCCTACCCTCCCGAGCCCCTGGAGACCACTGTTCTCTACTTCTGTGAAATTGCTTATTCTGGACATTTCATATAAAGAATGGAATCAAGTAATATGTGGCCTTTTGTATCTGACTTCTTCCACTTAACATGTTTTCAAGACCCATCCATGTTATAACATGGATCAGTATTTCCTTTTTATGGATGAGTCACCGATGCAATGGACTTGAACTTGGCCAAACTTTGGGAGATGGTGAGGGACAGGAAGGCCTGGCATGCTGCAGTCCATGGAGTCACAAAGAGTCAGACATGATTGGGCAACTGAACAAGGACAATATTCAGTTGTACAGATGTGCTACATTTTCCTTAGCTATTCATTAAGTGATGGCGATTTGAGTTATTTCCACTTTGGGGGTGGTTATTATGAATGATGCTGCTATGAACATGTGTATACATGTTTGTGTAAGCATCTGTTTTCAGTTCTCTTCAGTATATACCTAGAAAAGGAATTTCTGGGTCACATGATAACTCTGTTTCACTTTCGAGGACCTGCTGGGCTGTTTTCCAAAGCAAATCCATGTCTTTTTTCATTCTCATAAACAGTGTATGAGGGGTCCAGTTTTTCTATATTGTCATTTGTTGTTGTCCATTTCTTTGATTCTTGCCCTCTAGTATGTGTGAAATGGCATCTCAGTGTGGTTTTGATCTGCATTTGCCTCGTAACTAATGATGTTGAACATCTTTTCATATGCCCATTAGCCATTTATCTATCTTCTTTGGAGAAATGTCTGTTCAGATCCTTTGCCCATTTAAAAACTGGGTTATTTGTCTTTTTATTGTCACATTATAAAATTTCTTTTTATATACTGGAAAGTAGTTCCTTCTCAGATGTATAATTTGTGAATATTTTTCACATTCCATGTCTTTTCACTTTCTTAATGATGTCCTTCAAAGCACTAAAGCTTTACATTTATTGAGATATAATTCACATATCATACAATGGCACCATAGTTTTAATTTTTGATAAAGCCCAATTATCATTTTTTTTTTCATTTGTTGCTGGTGCTTTTGGTGTTGTCTAAGGCTTTACCTAACCACAAATCATGAAAATTTACTCCCATGTTTTCTTCTAAGAGTTTGTTTGTTTGTTTTAGCTCTTATGTGGGCCTTTGATTCATTTTGAGTTAGTTTTTGTATATGGTGTGAGGTAGGGGTCTAATTTTTGCCTGGGAATATCCAGTTATGCCAGAACTGAAAAGATTATTCTTTCCTCATTGAATTGTCTTCACATCCTTGTCAAAAATCAATTGATTATAAGTATAAGGGTATATTTCTGGATATAATTCTATTCCATTGTTCTATATGTGTGTCCATATGCCAGTACGACACTGTTTTGATCACTGTAGCTTTGTATTAATTTTCAAATTGGGAAGTTTGAGTCCTCCAAGTTTGTTCTTTAAGATTGTTTTGACTGAAATAAGCAGAATGTTGTGGTTGAGAATTGAAGTTCTGAAGGCTACAGACCTGGGTTTGATTCTACCATGGACTCATATTTATCTGGAGGAAGTATAGCATGATAGTGAATCCTTTGGGCTCTGGAGCCAGGCTGCCTGGCTTCCAACCCCAGTCCTGCTCATAACAGCTGAGTGATCTCAGGCAAGTCACTTAACTTCTCTGTACCAAAGTCTCCTCATCCTTAACAAGGCTACAATAATGATCATACCCACTTCATAAAATGATTAAATATGTATGAAGCACTGAGCACAGTGGCTGGTTCATAGAAAGTGAATGCTAGCAACAAGTTTCTAGAGAGTGATCTGGGCCGAGAGTTGACTCCATCAACTTTCTCTCCTTATCTGTGAAAGCCTGATAGTCATTCCTTTATCTGTTCATGCAACACATACTCTAAGTCAGACCCTCTTTTTTTTTTTTTCCACAATGGGTTGGGGAGGCAGTACAGTGATAAACAGTGTGGCCTGATGTTTCTTCTGGATTCAGCCCACCAGGGAAGCAGACAATCGACAAGTAAATACAGAAAACAACTTATTGGTGTAATCAGTGCAAAGATGAAAATAAAATGAGGTGAAGGTGTTAGCTGGAGTGTTTGGGGAAGGTCTCTGAAGAGCTTGAGAAGAGGCCTGAATGATGAAAAGGGAGAGAACTGGGGAAAACACTGGAGCCAAGGGAACAGCAGGTGCAGCTGTCCTGAAATAGGACCGAGGCCGGAGTATATGAGGAACCGCCCGGAGGCCTGTGTGTGGCTGGAGCAGGCTCAGCAAGGGGGACAGTGGGAGGGGAGAGTGAGACCTGGCTTTCTCTCTAGTGAGATGAAGCCATGAGGTTTTGAACAGAGGAGGGATGTGATGGGATTCAAGTGTTAACAGGCTGAATAGGGGGCAGAGCAGGAGCAAGGAGACAGGGAGGAGGCTGATGCTTGGTCCAGGCAAGAGTTAAGGGTGGACAGCATCAGGGTAGTTGTGGCCACTATAGCCCTGATAGGGAAGAGCTCCCCAACCCACCAGCACCTGCTCCCCTGTGATTGGAAGCCAGAGGCAGGGCTGGGACAGGTGTAGGGGGCAGGATTGAAAGGGCCCTGGCCGAGGCATTCCTCAGGATGAAGGCCTGTGCCAAAGGAATCAGACTCATTAAATCTCCCACCCGTGTCTCATAGCTCCCCCCACACCCCTGCCCACAGCGACTTGAGCACAGCTGTCTCTTGGGGATGCCTCCAAGCCTTTGCTAATGCTCTTCTAGAGACTTCCCTGGTGGTCCAATGGTTAAGACTCCATACTCCCAGTGCCAGGAGCATGGGTTTGATCACTTATCAGGGACCTGCATACCACATGATCCAGCCAAAAAAAAAAAAAAGAAATATTAATGCTGTTCTATACCCAAGAATGGGCTTTCCCTGGTAGCTCAGCTGATAAAGAATCCGCCTGCAATGCAGAAGACCCAAGTTTGATTCCTGGGTCGGGAAGATCCTCTGGAGGAGGGATAGGCTATCCACTCCAGTATGCATGGGCTTCCCTGGTGGCTCAGATGGTAAAGAATCCTTCTGCAGTGTGGGAGACCTGGGTTCCATCCCTGGGTTGGGAAGATCCCCTGGAGGAGGGCATGGCAACTCACTCCAGTATTCTTGCCTGGAGAACCCCCATGGACAGAGGACACTGGCAGGCTACAGTTCATGGGGTAGCAGAGTTGGACACAACTGAATGACTAAGCACAGCACAGCACATACCCTAGAATACATGTCTTCCTCCTTCCATCTCCACTCTAAGTCAGGGGTCCCCAAACTCTGGGATCTAATGCCTGATGTTCCGAGGTGGAGCTGATGTAATAATAATAGAAATAAAGTGCACAATAAATGTAATGCACTTGAATCATACTGAAACCTTCCCCTCACCCCCCAATCATGCTCAGTGGAAAAATTGTCCCCATTAAACTGGTCCCTGGTGCCAAAAAAGTTTGGGGACTGCTGCTCTAAGCCCTGCCCTCCCTTCTTAGCCCAGCCAGGATCCTGGCGCTTCTGGGAGGTTGTCCCTGGCCACCCAGTCACCCTCGTCCCTAGTTCCTTTCTGTATAACTGCCCCTGCCTGCCTGCTTGCTAAGTCACCTCAGTCATGATTGACTCTTTGTGACCCTATGGACTGTAGCCCCTCCAGGCTCCTCTGTCCGTGGGATTCTCCAGGCAAGAATACTGGAGCAGGTTGCCATGCCTTTCTCCAGGGGCTAACTGCCCCATCATACCCCAGATCCCAGTTCCTAAACCAGAAGCCCCAGGAGTGAGAATGGAATCCCTGAAGTGAGGGAAGAGGCTGCTAGTAGTTGTGGGTGCCAGGTGCTCCCACCTTTATATTTTTGTTTGTCCTATGCTTTCTTGCCCTATGCATTCCCTATGTCTAATTTCTGTCTGAGGACCTTGCTCTGGACTCACCTCCTCCGGGAAGACCTCCTGACTCCCTCCCAGCCAGAAGCACCTCCGCCCCCTCTCCTAGACTGGTTCCGTCCCCCTCCCGTGCCCCAAACCTAGACCATGTTCTCTGACCTTCCCACGGTGGAGATTCTGTTCTCCTGACCCAGCCTAGGAAGAAGGCAGGCTAGTAAAGGTGGGGTCAAGGCAGGGGGACCCACAGCCTCTCTTAAGGACACCCCTGTGGGGCCATCTCACCCTCAGTCCTCCGAGGCCTTGGTCCGCAAGGGCCATCTGACAGGGCTGAAGCCGGTGGTGCTGGTCACCTTCCAGTCCCCAGTCAACTTCCATCGCTGGAAGATAGAGCAGCTGCAGATCCAGATGGAGGCAGCTCCCTTCCGCAGCCCAGGTGGGCCTGGTGGGTGGGGGCGTGGCCGTGTGGGGCGTGGCCTTGTGGGGCGTGGCCAGGGAAGCTCAGCCGGGTTCCTGGTCTCAAGGGGCCTATGACTTGGTGGGGGTGTGGGGGTGGTTGCGGGCCTCACAGGTATCTTTGACCTGGGAGGGTGGTAGCCAAGGATGCCTCAGCAGGTTCCGGGGCCCAGATGGGGCCACACAGAGGCCCCAGGGGGATCCATGGCTGAGAATGGAGTTGCGGGGGGATCCCAGTGGTTTGTGGCCGGCGTGGGGGGAGGCTACTGGAAGGCCCCAGCAGCTTCAGTACCCACCGCCTGCCAGCAGAGAGATGTGACGCAGAGGAGGTGTGTCTCATGAGCTGGTACACGCCCATGCCCATCAAGAACGGCAGCGTGGTCATGCGCGTGGAAGTTAGCAGCAATGGCCTGGGGCCCTTCATTCCCAATAAAAGGTGCCCTTTCCCAATCCCCGGCTGGGTGAGGCGCGGAGACTCTGGGAGGGGCTTCCTAATTTCCGGATTCCCACAGAAGAGAAGAGGGGTCCTCAGGGCGGGAAAGGGGCAGGGAAGTGGCTGTGAGCTCTGGCAGCAGCCAGAGCCCACACCGGTGCTTGCCCCACACCCACCTCCAGGTTTCGTGTGAACATTAACGGCTTCCTGGAGAGACAGCGAGACCACGAACTCCAATTCACTGTGGGAAACGAGGTGAGGGGGCCCTGGTGATGGGAAGGGCCCCTGGTGCCGTAATCTGCTAAGTACACTTTAAGTCTTGACAGTGACCTGTGCGAGAAGGTCCTCTAGCATACCCATTTTAAAGAGGAGCAAACTGACGCCCCAAAACGATGGAGCCATTTGCCCACAGACTTGAAACTGTGTCTTCCTGACTCCTGCACCCATATTCTTAATCATAGTGCATTCATTCATTCAGTAGGCACTTCCTGAGCACAGATTGTTGGAACATAGCAGCGAACCCACAGACCCAAATCCGTGCCCTCTCTTTGAGCTGACAGTCTAGTGGGAGAGACAGACACCAGACCAGCACACATGAGATCAAGTCAATTCCACAGCAGGTTAAAATGTGGTCAGTGCGCTGGAGAGAATTCAGAGTGAGGGGAATTAGATCTCTGTAAGAGGGGGTGGCGGGGGCTTCCCAGGTGCTTAAGGCTCAAGAATCCATCTGCCAGTGCAGAAGACGCAGGAGACATGGGTTTGATTCCTGGGTTAGGAAGATTCCCTGGAGTAAGAAATGGCAAAAAAAAAAAAAGAAAAAGAAATGGCAACCCACTCTGGTATTCTTGCCTGGGAAATCCCATGGACAGAGGAGCCTGGTGGGCTACAGTTCATGGGGCCACGAAGAGTCAGACACAGCTGAGCACACACACAGGAGGGGGTGGCAGTGTTTAAATGGATGCTCAAGAAAGGTGTAATTGAGAAGATCGACATTTGAGTACAGTCTTGGTGGAGGAGAGGCAGGAATTACGTGGTTACTAGAAGAGCATTTCGAGCAGAGGGAACAGTCGGTATAAAGGCTCTGAGAAGCAGTGAGAAAGCCCACATGGCCGGGAGAAAGTGAGCAAGGGGGAGAGTGGTGGAGGATGAGGTCAGAGAGGTGATGGAGGCAAATTGCACATGGCCTTGTGAGTCAGGGTAAGGTCTTTAGGTTTTACCTTAAATGAGACAGAACCGTGGGAAGAGAGGGGGTTGTCGAGCAGCCCTCTGGCCCCTACCCCGCAGCTCTTCCATCTGATACCCCGGTACTTTGTGAATGTCCCGTCGAGGCCGCTGTGGTACACTGTAGACCAGACACCTGTACTCATCCTGGGTGGCATCCCTGAGGAGAAGACCGTCCTACTGACTGACACAAACTTCAAGGACTTCTTTCTCGTGGAGGTGAGTCACTGCAGGGCAGAAGGTGGGCTGGGTTCCAGCTCCTAAAGTGGAAAGGGGCCCAGGGCCATGGAAGGGATCCCCAAAGTCACACCAATGCCCAGGAGAGGCAGATAACATCAAAAAAAGACAGACGTTGCAGCCAGGCAGCCTGGGTTCAAATCCTCCTTCTGCCGTCTCCTAGCTGTGTGATGTTGGGCAAGTTGCTTCACCTACCCTGGCCTCGGATTCCCCATTTGTAAAATGGGAACGACATTTATATTTACCTTATAGAATCATTCTGAGAATGACACAAATGCATAGTAGTCAGACCCAGAATGAGTAATATGGGAGTTGAAGCTATTATTATTTATAGGTCCACCATTTGTAGTTCTGAAATCCCAAATCTTTGAAATGGCATTTTCACAATTCGAGGCTAAAATGCATTTGTTGAGAAGCTCTGACTTGAGCTAACAAAGACTTCTTTTTTTTTAATCTTTATGCATTCCATTTAATAATATTCTGATGCTGCCCTGCAGAAATGTTAAGGAATTTGATTATGGGGTGCTGCCCCAGACGCCACTGGGTGTTTGGGTGGTATATATGTGCCATGGTGCATACTCAGTCATTCAGTCATATCCAATTCTTTTGTAGCCTGCCAGGCTCCTCTGTCCATGGGATTTTCCAGGCAAGAATAGTAGAATGGGTTGCCATTTCCTAATCCAGGGGATCTTCCCAATCCAGGGGGCTCTAGCATCTCCTGCATTATAGGTGGATTCTGTACTCCTGAGCCACTGAGGAAGCCTCATATATGTGTCATCTTACCTTCTAAACACTGGAAAATTCTGAATTTCAATATACACCTGGCCCCTAGGGTTTCAAATTTGGTGTTGTGAGCCTATATTACTTCCAAAACATGGAAGCAGTGTCTGAAGTGAGGTCCTTTCAGTGTGAAACACAGACATGTTTGGGTTAATCTCAGTTGTAGGCAGAACTCCAAACCAGTTTGGTTTCAGCAGAGAAATAAGATTGAATAGGTGCACCCAACTGCAAAGCCTGGACACAGAGCAGCCTGCAGGCCTGGCTTGATTCAGGGTTCGAATGAGGACTCCAACTTTCGGCTTCACTTCTTCTGGATTAACTCCATCTTCAAAGTGATTCATATCATCCCAACTCATAGGCAGAGAAAGGGAGCACCTCTTTTCCAAATAGATTTAAAAAAAAATTCCTGAAACTTATTTGCTTGATCCTGATGGGCTCAGCTTGGGTCATGTGTCCCAAAAGAATGGAGCGTGCCAGCTAGCTTAGCATGAGTCATGAGATCTGTCCTAATGAGGAGGGTAGCCAAGACAAGAGACAGTGAGAGGATGACTTCCCCGGAGTGACATCAGGGTAGCTTTGCCACAAGAGGGGAGGACAAGATGCTGGTTGTTAATTGTGTCTAAGATAACAATGTGCACCACAGCAACCCCGAAAGTCTGCTTGAACCTCCTCCCATCAAAGTTGAAAGTGCTATCATGATTTTTTTTTAAAATATTTGTTTACTTACTTATTTTTGGCTGCATCAGGTCTTAGTTGCAGCATGTGGGATCTTCACTGCATCACATGGCATCTTTTATACTGTGGTCCATGGGATTAGTTGCTCCGAGGCATATAGGATCTTAGTTCCTCCATTAGGGATAGAACCCGAGTCCCTTGCGTTGAATGGCAGATTTTTAACCACTGGACCACCAGCGAAGTCCTCCCACACATGGATTTCTGACAACCCCAGGTGGATTAATGTTCTCTCAGTTCCCTCTGGCTCTGAATTCCTGCTTCTGTTGAACTCTTTCTGTTTATAGAACATCTCTGTTCTATAGAGCTGTCCTGTCAGCTCTCTCTCTGGTTCTGACCCAGGTCTTTGCAGACCTTGGTCAGTTTTCATGCTTCTGACCCAAACACACCCACAGGAGAGATGTAGCCAATGAATTCTGCTGAAGAGATTTGGAGGACAAAGGAGGGGAGTTAAAAGTGCAATTTGAACTTCAGGCATCCTTTTTTTTTTTAATTTATCAAGATGAAAATCATAAAATTCACTATTTTAAAGTGAACAGTGTAGGGCCATTGAATATATTGGTATTGTGTAATCACCAACTCTATTTCCAAAGAATTTCCATCACTCCAAAATCAAAGTCTATTTATTCTCAGTTTTTAACCAGGACTTTTCCCACATTGCAGTCTCTACTCTATTTTCCTTCCTTCGTCCTGTTTCACACCTCAGCACTCCTGTCGACTGCCCCTAGGATCTCATAACAACCCCTGCCCCCTCACCCCCTGCACACACACACACACACACACACACACACACACACACTATGCAGCTATCTTCAGCCCTGTGTTGGTCAGGTTTAGTTGCTGTAACAGGAATTCCCCAGCAGCCTAGTGATTAGGATTCCAGGCTTTCACAGCTGTGGCCCAGGTTCAATCCCTGGTCAGAGAACATCCCAGAAGCTGAATGGTGCATCCAAAAAAAAAAAAAGATTCTGTAACAAAGAGACCCTGAGAGAGAACAGCTTAAATGGATGCTATTGCTCATTTGCCAAACAGTCCAGATGTGAGAAAGCCCAATCTCTTTTACTTTCCTGCTTCACCATCCTCTAGGCCCCAGGTGTTGATCTTACCCGTGTGACTTGAGCTGCATCATGCCCATGTCCATACTACAGCCAGCTTGGAAGGAGAAAGAGCATAAGTGAAGGGCAAGCTATTTTCTCTTACGCAAGTTTCACTTGCAGTCACATTCCATTGCTGAGGAATTAGTCAATTGGCAACATCCACTGCAAGGGAGGCTGGGAAGTCTAATTTCCACCTGGCTGGCACATACCCTGCTAAAACTCCATTACCAAAGAAAACGGGAGAAATGGAGTTGAGCCCAACTTGCCACCTGCCAAAAGTGGAAGAGGGAATTTGTTAGTTCATGTAACCAAAAAAATTTAGGACTTCAGGTCCAGTTTGATCCAGGATTTCAAACAGTGTCACCAAATCTGAGTCTCTCTCTCTCTCTCCAGTTCTCAGACCTGGTTCCTCTGTATTGACTTTGAATTCAGTCCAGTTCAGTTCTGTCACTCAGTCATGTCCAACTCTTTGCAACTGCAGCACTCCAGGCTTCCATGTCCATCACCAACTCCCAGAGCTTGTCCAAATGATTGACTTTATGCTCAAACATCTCTGGACTGCAAAGTTTGCATCTTCTCAGGCCCACATCCAGTGGGAATTATCTTTCCCATTATCTTCTAACCCTCAAATCCCAAGATTCTTCCACTTGGTGTGGCTCACCATTCGCCCACCTTGACTCAGTCATTGTGGTCAGAGAACCCCAACAGGCTGCTTGTTGGGGGAAATAAGTCAGAACTCTCAAACACTGCCCAAATAAGAAATCGAGCTGACTCACAGCTTTTCTTTTTCTCAGGCATGTGGAGGAAGATGGGAGGTGTGATGATCTTCTAGTTTAACGAAGAAATTTTCCAAGTGTTTCTTCCAGAAAACAGAGGCAGCACTTTAAATATTAACAGGGCAATACATTGTGATATCCAGTCAAAATGACAGATTGAGAGGGTGCAGGTTAGTTTGCCCAGGCATAGCAACAAAGTCTGTAGTCTGCAGAAATCTCTTATGTACTGAATAGGTAGGGAAGTGAGAATGTTCATGTTCTTCTTAACTTGGTGAAATTTCCCTTAGCAGCAGAGCCTAGAGTTTTATTTTGATTTATACTTTTTAAAAGTAAAAAATAATTTTTTCTTGTCTTCATTGCACAGCATGTGGGATCTTAGTTCCCCAACCAGGAATCGAACCCATGCCCTGGACATTGAAAGCTCAGAGTCTTAACCACTGGACCACTGGGAAATCTCTGATTTATACTTTTTGTTGGAAAAGTTAGTAGAAAATTACACTTTCTAGTGGAAAATTTCAGTCAAACACAAAAGTAGAGAGAATTGTATAATGAACCCAGTTTCAGTAATTAACATTTTGCTTTTTTTTTGTCCTACTTTTTTTTTTTTCCTAGAATGTTTGAAAGAAAATTCTAGCCATTATACCATTTCACTTGTAAATTCTAAGAATACTTGAGGAAATATCTCTAACACATTAGGACTTTGAAGAAATAAAATCACAATGCCATTATGATGCCCAGCAAAATTAACAGTAAGCCCCTAATATTGGGTTGGCCAAAAAAAATCATTTGGATTTTTTGTAAGGTGTTACAGAAAAATCCAAATGATTTTTTTGGGCCAATCCAATATCATCTGACCTGGTCATAGTTAAATTTCCCCCATTATCTAAAAATGTGTTTTATAGTTGGTTTGCTTGAATCAGGATGTGCATGTTGCATTTGGTTGTGAACTCTCTTAATTCTCTTCTCACCTGTAAGTCTGCTCTCCCCTGACCCACAACCATCAATCACCTTTTTTTTTTTTTTCCAGGTAATTTGAGAAGCCAGGCCTTTTGTCCTATAGAATTTGACAGTTAATTGCCTTTTTTTTTTTTTTTTTGCTGCACTGGGTCTTCATTGCTGCACGTGGGCTTTCTCTAGTTGTGGTGAATAGGAGCTACTCTTCACTGCAATGCATGGGCTTCTCATTGCGGTGGCTTCTGTTATTGCAGAGCACAGGCTTGAGGCACATGAGGTTTAGTAGTTGCAGCTCAAGGACTTAGTTGCTCCATAGCATGTGGGATCTTCCTGGACCAGGGATCTAACCCACGTCTCCTGCATTGGCAGGTGGATTCTTTACCCCTGAGCCACCAGGGACGCCCTGGCTGTTTTCTTCTTCATAGAATCAATTAGCTTATTCCTCTGACCTTATGTATTGAATATTAGTCTCAGGGTGCCATAATAAAATACCTCTGACTGGGTGGCTTAGGCACAGAAATTTATATTCTTGTAGTTCTGGAGCCTGGAAGTCCAAGATCAAGGTGTCATCAGGGTTGGTTTCTAGTGAGGCCTCTTTCCGTGGCTTGCAGATGGCTGCCTTCTCACTATTGTCATCATGTGGCCTTTTCTCCGTGTGCATGAGTGGAGAGAGAGAGAGATCTCTGGTGTCTTTTCCTCTTCTGATAAGGACACCAGTCCAATAGGATTAGGGCCCCACCCTTATAACCTCACTTATAACCTTGCTTATAACCTTAGTTATCTCCTTTAAGGCCCCAACAGACTCATGTTGGGGGATAGAGCTTCAACATGTAAATTCTGTCTGCAACACCCTATATTGCCTATAAACTGGTAGTAAGTTCTAGAAGCTTGGTTAAAGTTATACTCAATCTTTTAGGCAAGAGCCCTTCATTGGATGCTTTCCCACTGTTAATGATATTGCCAGTGTTAGTGATTAGTCGGTGAGTTCAGATGTCCAGTTGTTCAAATAGAATAGGATAGGGACTTCCCTGGTGGTCTAGTGGTTAAGAATCCAGCTGCCAGTGCAGGGGACATGGGTTTGATCCCTGGTCTGGGAAGATCCCACATGTCGTGGGGCAACCAAACCCATGAGCCGCAACTACTGAAGCCCGTGCTCTAGAGCCCGTGCTCTGCAACAAGAGAAGCCACTGCAGTGAGAAGCCCTCGCACCACAACTAGAGAAAGCCCATGGGCAGCAACAAAGACCCAGCGCAGTCAAAAATAAATAAATATAAAAAGTACAGAATAGGATTATTAAAATGTGCCTTAGGCCAAGCATGGAATCTTGTGGATCCACATGAGGACAATCCTGACTATGGCCTGGGGAACCGGGTATGCTGAGCCCCGATGAGTACATGGAGCACGGCCCAACTCCAGGGAGCACAGCAAGCCCCCACTGGCTCTGGCCTGGGTCGCCTCCTTCCAGGGGAAGTTTGTTAGGGGAAGTTTGGCCACCAAGATGCTGCTGCAGGGTGAGCAGGAAGGGGGCCCTGGGGGCAGCCACATGTGTCCATCCCAAGCAGTGGTCAGAGCAGGTGCCTCCCGCCAAGGCGGGACACGGGAGTGGAGATCAAGGCCACCTGCTCACCAATGGCTCCACTCCCCTGCAGTTGAGCATTGACAGTTGCTGGGTAGGCTCCTTCTACTGCCCCCAAGCCAGCTTCACCGCCACCATCTACGATGCCATTGCCACTGAGAGCACCCTCTTCATCCGGCAGAACCAGCTCATCTACTATTTCACAGGCGCCTACACCACACTCTATGAGAGCAATCATGGCAGCGGTGAGGGGTCGCATACCCGGGCGTCCTGGGCATCTTAGGCCATGGGACCTGCCTGTTGGAGCCCCAGGGAGGGTGCTTCAGTGAATCCATCACTGGAGGCACCTGGGGATGGAATTACCACGGGTGGGGAGAGGGGGATGTAGGAGGGACTTCCCAAGCTCCTGAAGCATCACTTCCCGCCCTGCAGGCACCTCCTCCTACCCTCTGTATATTGGGGCAAGGCTTTCATCCAGACCTTCCCAGGAGTCTTGAACCCACTAAGGGCAGAGAGAGGCCTGAGAGTGAAGGGAGGGAGCAGAGAGAAAGAGAGACACGTGCATGGTCACTCATATGCAAAGGCGCAGAGAGGGTCAAAGATGTACCAGAGAGAGATGCACACCAAGCGAGAAGTGTGGGGCGCTGGGGAGGGGCAGGAAGTCAGGCAAAGAGAGAATCAGGGACGGGCTGTTGGAAAGGCAGAGCCATGAAGGAGATTGATCAGGGAGGAAAAGAGAGACTTAATTTTTAATTTATTTATTTGGCTGCGTCAGGTCCTAGTTTCAGCACGTGGGATCTTTAGTTGAGACATGTAAACTCTTAGTTGTGGCATGTGGGGTTTAGTTCCCTGACCGGGGGTCGAACCTAGCCCCTCTGCTTTGGGACTGCAGAGCCTTAGCCACTGGACCACCAGGGAAATCCTAAGAGAGACTTTGGATTTGGCCTCATCTTTTAAATGATATCAAAGCCCTAGTTCTTCTTACCCCCCTGCCCCTCCCCATGTAAATAAGCGATGTGAACTTACAGGATCACAGAAACTTACACTATAACCCCTATTTCATTAGTGAGTGTTCCCAAAGGCTTTATTTTTCTCACTTTCTTTCTTAGGGAACTTTGACAGTGGGAAGAACCAGGTTAGAATAGACGTAAGTCAAAGAAAGGGGTGTTTATTGGCTTAGACAGCTAGAAAACTCAGGAGCATGTTGGTTTCAGGCACAGTTGGATCTGGGGACTCAAGGTCCCAGGCTCAAGTGTCTGTGCTGGCCCCCACAGAGAGATGGGTTCGAGTCCTGGCTAACGAGTGCATCAAGAGGTTGTGCCCCGTGCATTTCCATAGCAATGGCTCCGAGTACGTGATGGCCCTCACCACTGGCAAGAACGAAGGTTACGTCCACTTTGGGACCATCACAGGTAAGGTCGGGAGTCTCCAGCAGCCCAAGAGACCCCTCAGGGCCCTCTCACTCCCTAAGAGTTCTGACCCCAGGCCCTCACCCCTCACCATATTCCTTCAAGAGGGGTCCCAGGCTATGAGTCAAGATGGGTTTATGCCTTTGTAGTGGCAGGGCTTGGTGGGAGGGGGGAGTGGTTAGGTATCTTTCACAATGTGTTTGGTTTCAAAGGGCAGAAGCCCAATTCAAAAATCATTTAAGCGTAGAAAATGTGTAGACTTATATAGATGAAAAGACCCAGATGCAGCATCAGGCATAGCTGGATCCAGGGCTTGCAGGGTGAATCGTCAGGACTATCCCTTGGCAAGGGAGTATAGCCTAGGGATTATAGTATGGGTTCATGAGAGAGACTGCTCTAACACACCCAACTCAAGTCACCTGTGGCTTTGGACAGGTAACTCAACCTCTCTTTTCGGGCACTTATCCTCATTTGCAAAATGGGGCTGAGAATACTAATACCCACATCATCATGTTGATATCAAGGTTAAATAAGTTGACATATGTGAAGGTCTTAGAGCACTAGGGACATGGTGAGTCCTATTCAAGGGTTTATCATTATTAGCCCTATAATTTGGCCTCATTTTCAGATAGATACTCCCTTCACAGGGGTTAGAGATGGCATCCAGGAACTTGGGGCTCACATCTCCCACTGGTTTGAGTCACCCCTGACAGCACTCTTTCCCCATTGGCCTTAGCACAAATCCCAGGGTTCACTCTGACTGGCCCATTTCTGGGTCATGTGCTCAGACCCGAGCCAAGTACTGTGACCAGCAAGCAGACATATTCTGATAGGCCAGTTGTGAATGGACAGAAAGGCCAGTTGGGGGAGAGCTGCCCCAGGGCTAAGAAGGAGGCACAGGTATTCAACCCTGGATAACTGAAGAGCTGATGTGGTGGGGTGCCAGATGGGCTGGGAAGGGCCTGAGCATTGACCTGCTCTGCTCCTCAGATGGCCTCGTGTCCTTCAAGTTGCTGCCCAGGAATCGGTCCGTGTGCAGTGCAATTCTAGGTATCCCACTCCCACATGGGTCTGCGGGGGTGGGGAATAGGGTGGGCTTGGGAGGGTTGGGGGGCAACTGGGGATGTGGGAGAGCAGGGAAGGGTGGGAGAGGCCACGGGAAAAGATGGGCAGTTTCTGGGGATGGGTGGAGAGTCACCAGGATCAGCCTGGCAGTCACAGAGACCATGGAGGGGGACGGGGCTGGGGGTCTTTTCTGGACTTCTGCCTCCCCTCCCCAGCTGTCAACTGCTCCATCACCTGGGCCGTATTCATTGCTGGTGACTACAATCTACTGATGCTGGTGGAGATTGTAGGCCCTACCTCCCAGAAGTATTTCCAGGTGGTCAGCTATGACCTGGGTAATTGGGGCACCACTGGGGGCTGCTAAGCGGGAAGGGGCAGGAGATGGGGTTATGAACTGCTGCTCCATCTTGTGGCATCTGTGCTCAACAGATAGCAGAAAGGAAATGTGGCTCCTGCCACTGCTAGGTCGGGGCAGTGGTGGAGAACAGGCCGAGTGGCCTGGGAAAACTGAGAGGAAGTCGATGAGACTGGAGCCGAGGGGGAAGGGGAAGGAGGGAGATTGGAAGCATGAGCAATGCGAGACCTGGGAGGGCCTTGTGGCTCACAATAAGATTTGATGTGAGCTGATGGAGTGAGAATAGGGCTGCCGTGTACAGTTGTTTAGGGCTTCCCAGGTGGTACTGGTGGTAAAGAACCTGCCTGCCAATGCAGGAGACAGTAAGAGACATGGGTTTGGAAAGATCCCCTGGAGGAGGGCATGGCAGCCCAGACAGAGAAGCCCCTAGGGCTACAGTCCATAGGTTTGGATACTCCCAAAGCAACTTAGCAGGTGTGCATGTACAGTTGTTTAGGCTGTGTCTGGAGCTCCCCAGCCAAGGAATCAAGTCCTCTGCCCTCACAGGACTGTATCCTCTTAGAGGAAGAGCCTTTTTATAATTCACATGGAGAAATTATAAGGACTAAGGAGCCTGGCGGGCTACAGCCCATGGGGTCGCAGAGTTGGACACGCCTTAGCAACTAAACAATAGCAACAACAGTGGGCCCAAATGGGAAGCTGTTGGGATGGGGTTGGAGGCGTTGGGGAGCTGGGGACCTGCTCAGTTGCAGGTCTTGAAAGCTCAGGGTCTCAGGAGATTTTGCTGTGTCTTCCCCACCTGTAGTCAATGATCACCTGGTTGTCCTCTACACCATCCCAGAATTCATCCCTGACGGTAGGAGGGGAAGGCAGAGGGGGCTGAAAAAGTGGGTGGGTGCCAGGAGAGGCCCAAGCAACCCCACCTCACTGCTCTGTCCACTTTGCCTGTGCCCCTGCCAGCTCGAGGCCTGGAGTTCCTGATGATTCTAGGGACAGAGTCCTATACCAAATTTCCGATGGTCCCCAAGGGCATGTCCTACAACCCGTATAACAACCTGCTGCTCATCTGGGGCAACTTCCTTCTCCAGAGGTATGGAGCCGGCCTCCCCAGCCCCACGTAGGGTGGGGCTCCTTTCTGAAGTCACCAAGTTTTCAGGGTGTGTATGCCCAAGGCCAGAAGTGATCAGAACCATCATGGGGGAAAACATGGGCTGGGGTGGGCAGAGATAGAATAGGGGAAGCTGATATTTTAAAGCTGGGAGTCCTTTTTTTTAAAAAAACAAGAACAACAACAATGGTTTATCCTTATTTGTTTTTGGCTCCACTGGGTCTCGGTTGCTGTGCACGGACTTTTCTCTATTTGCAGAGAGCAGGGGCTATTCTTCGTCATGGTGCACGGGCTTCTCATTGCAGTGGCTTCTCTTGTTGCAGAGCTCAGGCTTTAGGCATGAGGGTTTCAATAGCTGAGGCACTGGCCTCATTAGCTGTGGTGCACGGGCTTAGTTGCTCTGCAGCATATGGAACTGAACTCACAGCCTCTGTATTGGCAGGCGGATTCTTAACCACTGGACCACCAGGGAAGTCCCAGTGGTGGGAATCCTTTCTTAAATGAAACCTGCTATGAGGACCCAACCTGTGTGAGCAATAGAGGGACATGGCCCGGGGAGAGGGTAGGATGCTTTTCACCCTTCAGGAAGCTGAAGGACCCAGAGCCAACTCTGTGGGGTGTTGGCAAACTGCCAGTTTGGTCGAAAGCTCCTGTTTACAGATGGGCAGGTCAGCCAGAGGGTTTGGAGGGGGGGGCAGAAACTAGAGTCCCAGGCTTCCTTTGTGTGTTCTCACCAGGCTGGTGGAGAAGGGAGTAGATGGTTCCCGCAGTGGCATGTCAGGACTAGTCAGGGAAGCAGATATTCTCTGGGCCTCACCTGGGTGTGCTGACCTCCCACCTCTGCCCATTCAGTTTTTTTTTTTTTTTTGCCCATTCAGTTTTAACAGTGAAAACTTCATTTACCTGGCGGACTTCCCCAAGGAGCTGTCCATCAAGTACCTGGTGAACTCGTTCCAAGGGGACATGGCCATTGTCACCGAGAACGAGGAGGTGGACTGCCCTGCCCCTCTCCCCACTTCCTTTCTGCCCAGCCCCGAAGCCCAGGGGTCTCCCTCCCCCCCCCCCCACCCCCGTCAGGGTAAAAGGGCCCAGGAGAGGGAACATTCTCAGGGACCCTGGGGAATGGAAGGGCAGCAGAAGCTCCATTTATAGCTGAGAACCCTCAAACTCAAAAAGGATGTGTCTTTTCCAAAGTTACTCAGCAGGGTAAAGGGCCTGTGCTCAGAGTCATGAAGGGATGTCCATAGGGGGCCCTCTTTCATTCCGCCATGCAGCTCAGCACACCCGATCCAGTGCTAGAGACACAGTGGCCAATGAGTCAGCTGTGGGCCCTGCCCTCACAGGGTCCCAGTCCAGTTGGGAGGATGGATTCATTCCCAGACAGTGACAGTTCAGGGCAGCCAAGGCTGCAGTGGGGAAAACAGCACATATGGAAGTTCAGACCCTGTCTGGGGGTATATGCGTCAGGGAGGGCTTCGTAGAGAAGGCCACATGGAGGGGGGCTGTGCTGGAGGCTGGAGAGAATCTTCCAAGCTGAAGCTGAGGAGGAGGTTTGGTCTACAGCCAAATGTGTTAGGGGGTGGGAGGGTGGGCATCAGTACAGAGGTGGGAAACTGAGGCCAAGGGGATGCCGAGACCCTGAAGGGTGCAAAGAGCGGGAAGGGAGACTTCCCTGGCGATCCAGTGGTTAGGACTTCACCTTTCATTGCAGCAGGTGTGGGTTCGATCCCTGGTCGGGGAGCTGAGATCCCACATGTCTCAGGGCCAAAAAACCAAAACAGAAAACAGAAGCAGTATTGTAACAAACTCAATAACAAATGGTCCACATTACAAAAGAATCTTAAAAAGAGTGAGAAGGGAAAAAAAGGGCTTAGCCCTCAGATCCCCAGCCTTCAGGCAGTGTGTATATTAGGAATGGTTACATTGCAAGTAATAAAAGCTCAAGCAGACTGAAATATTGAAGAAATTTATCATGTGGAGTGAGGGCTGGAAGCAGAGGTGGTTGGGTCTGAGAAGTAGAAACATGGCTCACCTGGTCCCAGCTGGAGGTGAGCACCCAAGACTCACCCCTCAGGGAATGGGGGGTCTTTACCCCTCAGAGGGAGGGGTGGGGGTCACAGTGCCCATGGGCCTCACACACACACACCCGGCTGTCATACCCCCAGATCTGGTACCTCCTGGAGGGCAGCTACCAGGTGTACCAGCTATTCCCGTCCAAGGCCTGGGAGGTGTACATCAACCTCCAGGTTCTTCAGCAGTCCTCTCTCTACGCCCCCAATGAGACCATGGTCACCCTCTTCTACGAAGACAAAAAACTGTACCAGGTACCAAGGTGGGGGGATGGCACTGGGAAGACATAGGGGAGCTGCAGGGTGGCTGACACCAGCTCATGTGGCCCATGCCTTCCCACTGCAGCTGGTGTACCTGATAGACAACCAGCAGGGCAGGCTTGTCAAGAGGCTCATGCCCGTGGAGCAGCTACTGATGTACCAGCAGATCAGTGACGGCTATGTCTTGGAGCGGCAAGGGTGAGAAGATACTGAACCATAGAGACAGACAGCCTTAGGCACTGCCATCTGAAGCTCCCATTCTGGGGTGGGGGGGAGGGGAGACCAAGCCATCCCCAGTGACAACCTTTGGGCTCAAAGCAGGAGGGGTCTAACGCAGCCTGGGGGCAAGGTGCATCAGGGAGGGCTTCCACAAGAAGAGGTGCATGAAGGGTGAGGAGAACTGATGAGGTGGTAGATGGAGAACGGTGTTCCAGACAGGGGGAACCACTTGTGCCCAGTGGAAAGGAGACTGGGTGATCAAGAACTGAGGGGAAGTGTAGTATGGATAGAATGCGTTGCCAATGAAGTGCCCTGGAGACCAGGCGGAAAAGGTAACCCTGGTGGTCATAGGGAGGAACTTGAACTTCATGGTCAGATTTTACATCCTTCTGCTCACCTGCAGAGGAGCCCAGGGAGGCAGCTGGGAGTGGTGGAGGAGTGAGGTGGAAGAACCCTTAGAAGGTTGACTACCGTGGAGGGGCCGGGGAGAGTATAGGATGAGGTCCAGGACTCTGTTCTGAGGGGTCGAGGGACAAGCAGATGAATATGTCCAGGGGCTGAACCTGAGGAGGAAGGTCAGGGATTGCGGCGTAGGTCAGGATCAGCCTTGCGTAGCCAGCAGCGTAGGGGTGGGAAGCAGGCCCGCGGAGGTTCCTGGTGCGCGGATCCCGGGAAAGTCAGCTTCCGTCATCCACTACCGCCGCTCAGGAGCCACCTGACGCTGTCCTTCTCCAACTTCTGCCCCTTCACGGTGATGCGTCTGCGGGAGCTGCCCAACCCGCAGATCTACACGCGCCAGGAGCGCTACCGCGCCCAGCCGCCGCGCGTCTGGGAGCCCTGGGGCTTCCACAGCGAGAACTCGCTGGCTGTCTATCAGGGCCTCGTCTACTACCTGCTCAAGCTGCACTCGAAGTACGACAAGGTGGGCGCCGTCCGGGCCGGGTCCTGCCTGAGGCGGTATCACAGGGGCTTCTACGCGGGAGGGAGAACCGCGGCGGAGGGCGGAGCAGAGCAGAGCCGCCTCGGTGCTTGCGAGGCTGAAGGTGGGCCGAGGAGGGGATCGAGCTCGGCTCAGAAGAGATGGCTTTGGGCTGGGGGCAGGGGTGGGCGGTCAGGCCGAAAGCCGGGCTTGGGTGTGTATCTTTCAGTTTGGGTCAGGGGCTGGGACTGAGGCTGGGGACACTGCCTGCCTGGGCACACCCCTTGACATACCCACCCGTCCCCTCGGTGCCTCGATTCCTGCAGCCATACGCGGACCCAGTTCACGACTCCACCTGGCGCTGGTGGAAGAACAAGAAGCAGGACCAGGTGCGTGAAGAGGGTGGCGAGTCGGGGGAAGGGGCCGAGCCCGGTTCTCCCCCTCACCGTCCCCCTGTCCGGGCACTGACTTTGCGCCGCACCCCGTCGCCTAGGATTACTACTTCTACCTGGCCAGCAACTGGCGGAATGCAGGCAGTGTGCACGTTGACATGACCAGCTACGAAAAAATCTACGACCTCAAGGCCGAGAACGAGCTGCCCGAGCGCATCTTCCTGGACAAGGGTACCAGCTACAACTTCTCAGTCTTCCTGACCGCCCGGAAGCCGGGAATCCAGCACGGTCTGTGGGCGGGGCCTGGGTGGTACCGAGGGGCGGGGATTCGACTGGGTCACGCCCCAGCCTTAACCCCGCCCTCTGCTCCAAGCAGGCCCCTCCTTCCAGGTGCTGAACCCGTTGGATCTGGCTGTGGTGCTGGCGGACCCCGACTGCATTGAGGCGGTGGTGAAGGAGAAGGTCCTTGTTAATCGCAACTCGGTGCTTTTCTGGGTGAGACCGGGTGGAGAAGAGGCATTGAGGTGATGGCGGAGCTACTGGTGCAGTGGACCTGTTAGAAGCCCGCGGTTATTTGAACGGTGCCTGTGTCGTCCCGCTGGCCTACTGACCCCTTCATTTCTGCCTCCACCCCCAGGTTATGCTCAGTGATAAAAGGTCTTGCTTTGACCAGGGCATTAGTGGACATCACCTCATGAAGACCTCCATGCTCGTCAAGGTGTGTGGTCCAAGCCTGGAGGGCAGGGACGCGGATGAGGGGAAGGACTAAGCCATGGGGTCCCATCTCATCTTCTGCTCCTACTCGCAGGTGTTGGGCTCGTCTGGGCACTGCTTCCAGAACACGAACCAGGGGCTTCGTATGCAAGTATTGGACTTGGGGTCCTGGGCCCTGTGCTGGGAGGGAAGGGTGTGGGTCAGTCTCAACAGGGTGGAATCTGAGGGCTCTAGCTGGGAATCCCAAGAATGCCTTCCTAATTTTTTCTTTCTCATTCGTTTTTATCATTTACCTCACCCAGCCACCCCCTCCCTCCTTTAATCCATTCATGTTTTCAGAAAGTACTGCATTGCATAGATTGTACACAAATTTGTGTGTTCCTTCTGATGCTTTTCTTCTAGGGGAAGTTAAGTATCTGTGACACAGGGCTTGTTTTTCCAACTGGTCCAAAGGTGGCACGTGAACAAGCTTGGCTCTCCTTTCATGCCTTGCTCTTCCTTTGCCTGCTCACACGTTCTTTGTTCAAGCCTTTGGGTCCTTGGTTCTTCACCTGCTATGGAGGCAGACAGTGAGGCTCTGAGAGATGCAGACATCTCTCAGACATGTCTGACAGGAGCTAACAAGTGGTAGAGGAGGCCTTGTTCTCACCCACTTCCCTGCCCACTCTCCAGGAGACAGACCCTGGTGCTTCTCTTTCCTGGGTTAGTATGCGTGCATGCTAAGTCGCTCCAGTCATGTCCGACCCTTTGCGACCCCATGGACTGTAGACTGCCAGACTCCTCTGTTCATGATATTCTCCAGGCAAGAATACTGGAGTGGGTTGCCATGCCCTCCTCCAGGGGATCTTCCCAGCCAGCCCAGGGAGAAAACCCTTGTCTTTCATGTCACCTGCATTGGCATGTGGGTTCTTTACTAGTGCCACCTGGGAAGCCCGAGTTGCTATGACCCAGCGCAATTTTAAAAAGGGACTTGTAACAGCTCCCAACTCCTTGGATTACATGGGATATTCAGGGTCGAAGGCAGGGAAGAGTGACCACAGCCCAATAACTGTTTCCTGCTAAACTTAGTAGTGCACACTATTTTCCTCTTCATCATAACCCCAGAAAGTCAGTTAATATCTATTTGGGCCCAGTAGATCCCTTCCAGGAATCTGATCTGCAGCACACAGTTACTGCAAAAGACTTGGAGACATTCTAAATGTTCATTACTAGGGAAGTGGTTAAATAAAGGGTGGTACATCCATGCAGTGGAAAACTATGCAGCTATTTAAAAAGAACAGGGTGTGGGTGTGTGTGTGTGGGGGGGGGGGTGTGAATTCCCTGGTTGTCCAGTGGTTAGGAGTCAGTGCTTTCACTCTTGTGGTCCAGGTTCAATCCCTGGTTGGGGAACTAAGATCCCACAAGCCTCATGGTGTGGCCAAAAAAAGAGAGAGAGAGAGAGAAAAGAGAAAAACAAGAGCAAGGGGGCAGAGATCTCCACATACTGCAACAGTGTATACGAAATGATAGCATGAAAGAGGTTACTTGATAACATATATTCATGTTTGCTTTTATTTTCATGAAGAAACTATGGGGAAAAGGGCAAGAAAGTATTCATAATGGTTCCCTACTGGTTGAATGAGCCCTTCCCTGGTGGCTTAGATGGTAAAGAGTCTGCCTGCAGTTCAGGAGACCCGGGTTTGATCCCTGGGTCAGGAAGAACCCCTGAAGAAGGAAATGGCAACCCACTCCAGTATTCTTGCCTGGAAAATCCCATGGACAGAGGAGCCTGGCAGGCTACAGTCCATGGGGTCGCAGAGAGTCGGACACGACTGAGTAACTTCACTTTCTTTCTTTACTGGTTGATTAGGGAAGAGTCAGGACAGTTGGAGGACAGGAATGGAAGTGAAATTTTCACTGTGTATATGTGTGTGTGTCTGTGTGTGTATCCCAATATATATCCACTTATCTATCTATCTATCTGACCATGATACCTGCCTAAAGATTGTTTTTAAAAAGTCAATGATTTTTTAAAAAGCATCTACTCTTTTTTTATTGTAGCTTTTTACAAAAATAATTTTTTTTTCTCTTTGGTTGCACTGAGTGTTCCTTGCTATGTGCAGGCTTTCTCTAGTTGCAGCGAGTGGGGGCTACTCTTCACTGTGGTGCATGGGCTTCTCATTGCAGTGGCTTCTCTTGTTGCAAGCATGTGCGCTTCAGTAGTTGCAGCACTTGGGCTCAGTAGTTGTGACTCCTGGGCTCCAGAGCACAAGTTCAATAGTTGTGGCACTTGGGCTTAGTTGCTCCGAGGCTTGTGGGATCTTCCTGGATCGGGGATCGAACCCATGTATCCTGCATTGGCAGGTGGATTCTTAACCACTGAGCCACCAGGGAAGCCCCAAGATACTGTATGTTAGGTGATGTGCACTAGGAGAAAAAGAAGCAGGCAAGAGGCATAGATAGGGAAGCCTTTTCCATAGGATGGCTCAGGGAAGACCTGGCTGAGGAGGAAACATTTGAGCAAAGACTTGAAGGAGAGGAAGAAGTGAGCATGCGGTTGTTTATCAGAAGGCATGCCAGTGAGAGGGGACAGATAACAGAGGCCTGGAGATGGGAGTATGTTTCCTGTCTTAGACAAAAGGAATAGCAAGGAGCAAGCGTGGCTGGAGCAGGGTGTACAAGGAGGATGGTGGAGAGAGATGAGGTTGCAGAAGTGTTGGGCAGGTCACATAGGAGGCATCTGAGCAGAAGAGTGACTCAAGTTTCAGAGTCCCTCTGGTTGCAAGTGTGCGACAGCCTGGAGGGGAGACACAGGAGCAGGGAGACCATGGGGAAAAGAAGGTTGGGCCAGCCCAAGTAGGGCAGAAGAATTGGGGGAAGAAAGTGGCTCCATCTTGAACTCTAGAGACAACAGGATTTCTGAATGTGGGGTTGAGAGAAAGAGAGGTTTCCAGGATGAAACCAAGGCTTTTTAGCTTGAACATTGAGGGATGGAATGCCATGAACAGAGGTGGATTGTGGATAGATTGAATCTGAGAAATCTTCCCAGTGATTCAGTGGCTGATAGGTGTAAAGTCTTTGGCTTATGCTCTGTGGCCAAAACTCCTCTCCACAGAAGCCAGCAAGCCCAGATTGCAGTCTCTAGATGCCCATGTCCTTCTGACAATGGGGTGAAGTCCTTGGGCCCTAACCCCAGAATGGGCCAGGAACCTTTCATTCCCAAGATACTGAACTCCCATCCTGGGCCCTACCTCCCCCACGTATCCCATGCTTCCCCCAAGCCTACTGTTTAGGAAATCAGGCTCCACCTCAGCTCTTCATTGTCTTATTTTTTGGCTATGCAGGCTTGTAGGATCTTAGTTCCCCAACCAGGAATTGAACCCGGATCCTTGGCAGTGAAATCTGAGTCCTAACCACTGGACCACCAGGGAATTCCCTCAGCTTCAGCCAATTAAAGTCCAATTAGGAGCCGGGACTTCCCTGGTGGCTCAGACTATAAAGAATCTGCCTGCAATGCAGAAGACCTAGGTTTGATCCCCAAGTTGGGAAGATCCCCTGGAGGAGGAAATGGCAACCCACTCCAGTATTCTTGCCTGGGAAATCCCATGGACCGAAGAGCCTGGCTGGCTACAGTCCATGCGGTCGCAAAGAGTCTGACATGACTGAATGACTAACACACACAGCAGCTGGCTGCTTCATAGGCGTGGGTGTTAGTGGTTTTGTATGTCTTATTCTGAAGGCAGTTGGTAGCCACCTGACTCAGTTTGAATTCCGACTCTACCACATTCCCAGCCGTGTGACTCTGGATAATTAATAAGTGACTTGACTTCTCTGTGCCTCACTTTTGCCCTCTCGTTAAATGGAGCTGTTAATGGTCTATATTACGCAAGATTGTTCTGAGGAGTAAATGAGCCTGAATATGTAAAGCTCTGTGCAGAATCCCTCCGAGCCCCGTGCACAGTGAGAGCTATGCAAGCGCTTGCTGTTTCTATTGTTTTAACCGTAATAATAATAACCAGCTTAGCCCTCTAGTGAGGGTGAGCCTGGCAGGTAGTGGTGGTGTGTGGGGGAGGAGGGGTGTCCCTCCTGCCGGACCCCCAGAACAAGGCTTTTCTCCTCTCCCTCAGAGCAACCTGATGGTGCCAGTGCTTATTGGCTGCCCGCCAGGCAAGCGCCTGGCCTTGGACATCACCTACACGCTGCAATACAACCGCGTGCAGAACAAACACTACTTCGACTGCGTCAAAGTGGACCCGGAGATGCCCTGCTTTCTCTTCCGGGACAGTGGGTGTCCAGCGCCCTCTCCTTTGCCCTCCCCGGCCCTTCCTGCCGGCCCGCTCACTGCCCCCACCCATTCTCTGCTCTTCCTTTGGGTCCTTTCATCTCTCCTCCTTGCCCTCTCTCATTTCTCCTCCCGGTCTCCACCCCTCCGACCCCACAGTCTTCTACCCATTCTTCTTGATCCAAGATTTGGTGACGGGCGATTCTGGCAGTTTTCAGGGCAGGTAAAGGGGGGGCCAAGCCAGCGGCTGACGGGAGTGGGCTGGGGGCAAGGGACTGGGGGTGGGGGCACGGAGAAAAGGGGATGGTAGAGGTGAGGCAGGACTCCAGACAGCCCCTTCGAACCTCTGCTCCCCACAGCTACGTGCTGAAGGTGGTGGGCGGCGGGCCCACCCTTGACACCATCAAGGAATACAGCGAGGAGGAAATCTACCGCTTCAACAGCCCCCTGGACAAGTAATCCCTGTGGGACCAGGCCCATAATTGGCCCTTCTTCCCCTGCAGGCCCCCTCTAGCTGCCCAGCCACAGACCAAACTTGGGCTGCAAGCCCTACCCACCAGGCCCCGCCCACGGCGCAGGCTCCCAGGCTTCTGCAAACTCTAGCCCTCCTGTGGCGTGAGGCTCCACCCACCCAATCCCCGTCCCCTTCCCCGCCTCCTTTTGGAGCCTCGGTCCGCTACTGAGGTTACCCCTGCCTGCGCAGGACTGGCAGCCTCATCTGGACTACGGAGAACACAACGACCACCGAGGACCTGGCCTTCAACATCATGTCCCACAACAGTTTAGGCATCGAGTGAGTGCCTGGGCCGACTGCAGGCCCCCTTCGCCCCCACCTGCCCGCATCTATCCGGCCTTTCCATCCATTCTGCCTCTGGGAGACTCCTTGGTCCTCAAGCTACACTGACTGTTTTTGTGTTCCTCGAATGAGACTGACTTTGACCTTTATGCAAACTGGACCCTCTGTCTGCAGGACTGGTCCCCCTTAATCCTTCTTCAGGCCTTAGTTCAGATGCCACTTCCTCCAGGAGGACTTTTCTGACTGTTCTAGGTGGGACAGTTGGCTCTCGCATCCTCCTGTACCTTCCTTGTTCTCACCCTGACCCCTCTGAGCTGTCACTGTCTCCTGTGGAGTCTGTCTGTCTTATAAATCCAGGTCCAGAATAGATAGTATTTGTTGAATGAGACAATGAACAAATTCATTCATTCTTTGTAGGCACTTATTGACCTTTGAATGGAGATATCAATGAATGAATAAAACAATGAAGTAATAAGTTAGCATACAGCAGGAATTCCCTGGCGGTCCAGTGGTTAGGACTTTATGCTTCCACTGCTGGGGGCCTGGGCTTGATTCCTGGTTGGGGAACTAAGATCCTGCAAGCTGTGTGGCGCGGCCAGGAGAAGAAAAAAAAATTAGCATATAGGGCCTCAGTAGCTATTTATTTTTAAGTTCTCAAAATTTTTATTACACACTGAACAGTGACAGAATATAAGCTTATATTTGTTGTTGTTTAGCCTATGGGGTCGCACAGAGTCGGACACAACTGAAGTGACTTAGCAGCAGCAGTCTATAAGTTGTGTCTGACTCTTTGCCACCCCGTGGACTGTAGCCTGCCAGGCTCCTCTGTCCATGGAATTTCCCAGGCATAAATGATTATTTTTGATTCAATGAATGAAAGAAAATGATGCCGTAAGCAAATAAAGGAAACGAATGAGTAAACAAAGTAACCGACTGGCACCTAGTCAGTATTCAACTTGCATTTATTGACTATGTGAAAAAAGAAATGAAGATGCGACTTTGTGCCATGACGGAATAAAGGCAGCACATCATAGGTATACAATCCGTAATCTAGATGAATACATAGTAACGGAGGAATTGACAACTCCCCTAAAGAAGGGAGGAAAAGGATGGAGAAACGAACAGCCTGTCTCCTGGTAGGGGGTCAGTCAGCCTTACCAGCTGAATGAGTGAAGGCGTGAATCAGGGAGGGAGGTAGGAGGTTGCAGCGAGTTAGTGCTCATCCAGAACTTGTGGGGCTGAGGGGAAGATCAGGGGTTGTCACACGCTAGGCGTGATTTGTACCACAAGCGCCTGAACTTGCTCCCCCAGGTGGCTATGTCTGGAGAACTCACCGTGCCATGACACCATTCCCCACAGCATCTTTGCCCCTGAATTCTTCTTCAAGGTGTTGGTGAGCAATAGGTGAGGCACACACACAGCTGAGGTGGGATCGGGGGCTTCCTGGGGGAGGTGCCCACCTCCTCCCCACCCCATCCTGACCCCCATCCCCACCAGAGGTGTGGACGAGAGCACCTATTGCGACTACCAGCTCACCTTTCTGCTGCACATCCATGGGCTCCCGCTCAGCGCCAGGCAGGCCTTCCTCATCCTCCTGGTAAGTGGCTGCCCTGGAGATGCCCTGCCCTGCCCGGTGGAGGGCCACTCCCCCATCCCACCTCCCCCACCCCACCTCCCCCACAGAGACCGCCTACCATTGCCTGTTGACCCATTTGCTGCAGGTGTCAGCCAGCCTGTTTGTCGGCCTGGTGATTCTCTACATCATCTGCTGCCTTCTGTCGCCCTACATGGTGAAGTTTTGCAATTTCCTCCGCTGGAAGATCAACAGCATCATTGGCTTAGAATCTTACTACACCTATAGTACCCCCTCCGACAGCAGGGCCTTCAGCCACTCTGGGACCGTGTCTTGGAGGAGCTCCAGGTTAAACTCCAGGGTTGTCTACAAGGGGGCAGAGGAGAACAAGGCTGAAACTAAGGACGCCTTGAAGAGGAAGTCCACCACCTAAGCCTCTGGCCTGCCCCAGCCACCACCCACCCTTGTCTCTTATGTCCTGGGTTGCCTTGGACATCGCTTGCTCATCCTAGGCCTTTCTCCCTGTTCTGCTTGAATTTTCACTCCACATTTCAGCATCAGCCACGGGACCTTGTAAGGACCTGTGTTCAGTTAGTTTGTACCACCCAGCTGCATTGGTTATTAAAATATCAAAATCCTCCTGTGCCAAGCTGGTACGTAGTGACTTCTCTGTGTGCCTCCTGGCTCAACCCCTCCGCAGAGTGCCCCAGACCTCCCTACAGCCCAGCAGGGTCCTCCATGACCCAGGCCCATTGCCATGGCCTGCAGTCTGTTCTGACTGTTCAGTGCCTAGGTCTAAAACTAATTGTGACAGATTCTGAATGACAACACCTATCTAGTGTCTAGTTTAAGGAGGGGTCTCTGGGAGGTTTAGATTTTTGTTTCAGTTGCAAGTAGCAAAATGTTCTGTGGTCCACATGGAAATGGTAATTTATGGACTTTGTTAAGACGGGCTTCAAGTACAGCTTGATCCAGAAGCTTCAATGTCCATAGAATTCTGGCTCCATTTCTCTAGCTTTCCCTGCCCTGCCCTCATCTGAGGGTGGTCTCTGACCTCAGGCCAGTGCATCTCACAGTCACAGCGCATCCATATGTTTTATTATCCAGAGAAAAAAAGGGGCTGGAGTCCAACATTCCCAGGCAGAAGTCCTGTTGGTCACTCTGATTGGATGGGGTTGAATCATAAACTCAATACTTTGCCACTCACTCTGCCAGACCTTGCTGGGCTTAAGCCCTTCAGAACCCACCCCTGGAGTTGAGGGTTGTCAATCCCACCCTAACCTCTTGCTTATGTGTGGGGAAGGGATGTTCTTGTAAGGAACATGTGTGTCAAGAAGGGAAAAAGGAGGACTTCCCTGGTGGTCCAGTGGTTAAGAATCCATCTGCCAGTGCAGGGGACATGGGTTCCATCCCTGGTCCAGGAAGATCCCACATACCTTGGGGCAACTAAGCCCATGCACTCCAGCTATTGAGCCCCCTCACTATGGAACCCAGGAGCCGCAACTTCTGAGCCCAGGCACCACAACTACCGAAGCCTGCATGCCCTAGAGCCCGTGCCCTGCAGCAAGAGAAGCCACTGCAAAGAAAAGCCTGCATGCCACAAAGAGAGCATATCCTCCACTTGCCACAACTAGAGAAAACCCACACCCAGCAACGAAAACCCAGCACAGCCAATAAATAACAATTTAAAAAGAAAAAAGAAGGGAAAACAGAGACCAAAAGTCAAAAAGCAAATGTGCCCGTGTCCTCCACTTCCTGTCCACCCAGTAGGCTCCACTCTAGCCCCTCCCCAGAGGTCTTAGGTGGAGTGACTATGCAAGTCTTCTGACCAGCCCCTCCTGGGGCTTCAGAAGCAGAGCCCCAGGGGACATACCCTGTGAGGGGTCACCAGGGCAGACAGCTGAACCAGCTTGTCCATGTTGAGGTAGCATAGCTCCAGAGCGGGCAAGGCCTCTGAGATCACATTATAGAGTTTGGGAATCATCAGAGGAGCACTCAGAGTGGAGAAACGGAAGGACATGGTCAGATGTAGAAGGATGCTCTGGCTGCCCTGTGGAAGACAGCTCAGCTCTCAAGGCAGCAGGCCAGGGACTGGTGCAGGAGGGGATGGTGCTGGACCAAAGCCTGGTGTAGGAAGGAGGAGAAGGGGCAGGCGGGAGGGATGCTCAGGAGGTCTAGTGAACAGGCTGTGATGCTGGCAGGCCATGGAAGGGGAGTGGGTGCTTTTAGGAAAATGTCCAGGCCTCTACCCTGGGGACTGGGGGACAAAAAGCTATTCCTGAGATGAGAACTGAAGAAAAGGAACAGGTTAAGGGGAGACACTAAGACCATTTGGGGGTCACAGTAGGTGTGGGAGGTCCCAGAGACTTCTAGAGGAGTCTATTCAGGAGGCTGCGGGAACCTCAGGTCTGGGGTTCAGCAGGGAGGTCAGCAATGGCCAGGCAATATGCACAATAATCAACGGTACAGATTTATCAACAAAATTCATTGCACTAATGCAAATTAAGGAAAATGTGACAAGACAATATCCTATTTTGACCTAAGTCCATTTGAACTGCTGTAACAGAAGACCATAGACTAGGTGGCTTACAAAAAATGGAAATTTATTTCTCATACTGCTGGAGGCTGGGAAGTCCCAGATCAAGGTGCCGGCAGATTTGGCGTCTGGTGAGAATCTGCTTCCTGGTTCATGGATGACCATCTTTTTACTGTGTCCTCACATGGTAGCCACCTCCCCTGAAAAGAACATGCCTGCCAATGCAGGAGAGGTGGGTTCAATCTCTGGGTCGAGAAGATCCCCTGGAGAAGGAAATGGCAACCCACTCCAATATGCTTGCTTGCAGAACCCCCATGGACAGAGGAGCCTGGACGGCTACAGTCCATGGGGTTGCAAAGAGTCAGACATGATTGAGCAACTAAACAACAGTGACCACACATGGCAGAAAGGATGAGGAAGGTCACTGGGGTCTCTTTTATAAGGGCATTAATCTCAATTACAAGGGTCCTGCCCTCAAAATCTAATCCTCTCCTGATACAGTTACGCTGGGGGTTAGGTTTCAACATAGAAATCTGTGTGGAACTCAAACTTTCAGCCTATAGCAGATCCCTTAGATTCGCAAGTAATCTTCACGATGTTCTATTAGGAAAATTCTATCATTATCCCCATTTCATAGATGAAGAAACAGAGGCTCAGGTATGCCACCTGTATGATGACATGAATAGTTATCTGAAAAAGCTTATTCTAAAATTCAACATCCATTTCTTGTATTAATCCTAACTCAAATAGAAAAAGAAGGAAGCTGAGCAAGATTATCAAATTACCTGATTACTAAAGACAGATGGCATATGGCAGATGGCGGTTAAATGCCAAAGCCATTTTCAATAAAATTTTATAGGTAGAGTCCACATACATGAAAAACAGCTAATAAACATGTTCGGTAAAGTTGAAGTACACAAAATCAACACAAAAATTGGTTGCATTTCTATATACAAGCAATGAATAATCTGAAAAAAATTTTTTAAAAACAATCCTACTTACAACAAAAAGAATAAAATGTTTAAGAATAAATTTATAAAAAAGACTTGTGTACTGAAAACTACAAAATATTGCTGAAAGGAATTAAAGACTTAAATAAATGGAGAGACATCCCATGTTCTTGAATTAACATTGTTGGCAATACCATCCGTATTAGTTTGCTAGGGCTGCCATAACAACACACCTTTTAAGATCAAGGTGCTTCTGATTGGTTTCCGAGGCCTCTCTTCTTGGCTTGCTGATGACTGCCCTCTCGTGGTGTCCTCACAGTCTTTCCTCTGTGTGGTCATGTCACTGGTCTCTCTTCATGTATCCATCCAAATGTACTCCTCTTATGAAGACACCTTTCAGATTGGATTAGGGTCCACTGGGCCTTGTTTTACAATGTGTATTTCGGGTCTTCGTTGCAGCATGGGGTCTCTCTAGTTGTGGCACCAGGCTTAGCTGCCACCCAGCACTTGGAATCTTAGTTCCCTGTGTGTTGGTCGTTCAGTCATGCCCAACTCTTGGCAACCACATGGACTGTAGCCCACCAGGTTCCTCTGTTCATGGAATTTCCCAGTTAAGAATACTGGAGTGTGTTTCTATTTCGTCCTCCAGGGGATCTTCCTGACCCAGGGATCGAACCTGGGTTTAACCACGTTGCAGGTAGATTCTTCACCATCTGAGCCACCAGGAAAGCCCCTAACCAGGGATCAAACCCATGTCCCAATGCATTGCAAGGCAGATTCTTAACCACTGGACCACCAGGGAAGTCCTGAAAATAATCCCCTTTTAAAAGGCCCTATCTCCAAATACAGTCTTGTTCTGAGGTCCTGGGGGTTAGGGCTTCAACATATACATTTTAGGGGAATACCATTTAGTCCATAACATGACCCATAGTGCTATACAGATTCAGTGCAATCTCTATCAAAATCCCAATGGCAATTTTGAACATCTCAAAACTCATATGGAATTGCAAGGGACTCCAAATAGCCAACACTACCTTGAAACAGAAGAACAACATTGGAGGACTCATACTTTCTGTTTCAAAATGGCAAAGCTACAGTAATCAAAACAGTGTCTGACTGGCATAAAGACAGACATACAGACCAGTGTAATGGAACACAGAGCTCAAAATAAACCCTCACATATAGTCAGTTGATACTTGATCAGGTGCCAAGACCCATCCAAGGAGAAAGGATGCTCTTAACTACAAATGGTACTGGGAAAACTGGATGTCCAAATGCAAAGGGAAAAAGTAGGCCCTTATCTTATGCCAGGTACAAAAACTGACCAAAATCAGACCAGATTTCTAAATTTAAGGGACTTCCCTCATGGTCCAGTGGTTAGGATCCCCACTCTGAATGAAGGGAGCCTAGGTTTGATCCCTGGTCAAGGAACTAGATCCCACATACTGCAACTAAGACCCGGTAGAGCCAAATAGATAATTTTTTTTTTTAAGAGGGAAAGACAATGATTTTAAAACAGAAGATTTCTAAATTTAAGAATTAAAACTACTGGGAATTCCCTGGTGATCCAGTGGCTAAGACTCAGCACTTTCACTGCCATCGGCCTGGGTTCAATCCCTGATCAAGAAACTAAGATCCCACAAGGAATGCAGGGTGGAAAAAAAGGTTAAAACTATAAAAAAAAAATGGGGGGAAATCTTTGACAAGTCAGTGGTTTTTTAAGTATGATGCCAAAAGTACAGGCAACATAAATTGAACCTCATCAAAATTTAAAACTTTTGTGAATCAAAGGATACCATCAAGACTGAAAAACCCAACCCACAGGAGAAAATATTTGTAAATCATATATCTGATCAAGACTACAATACAGAAAATGAAAAATTTCTGTAACCATAGCAATTCAATTAAAAATGGCAAAAAACTTGAATAGAGATTTTTCCCAAAAAGATATGTAAAATAATCAATAAACATGAAAAGATCATTAATTTTTTAATGAAAAGATCATTAAAAGCACATTCAACGTCATTAATTATCAGGGAAAGTCAAGTCAAAACCACAGTGAGATATCCCTTCACACCTATTAGGATGGTTATAATAATTAAAAAATGACAACAGATACAGCTATTGGCAAGGATATGGAGAAACTGGAACCCTTGTATGTTGCTGGTGGGAATGTAAAATTGCTTAGATACTGTGGAAAAGAGTTTGGTGGTTCCTCAAAATGATTACCCTAGACTTACCGAGTCATTCAGCAGATCATTTCTGGATATACAACCCAAAAGAATTGAAAATATGTTCTCAAACAAGTACATGTACATACATGTTCATATCAGCATTAGTCACAAAGTCAAAAAGTGAAAACAGCCCAAATGTTCATCAACGGATGAATTGATAAGCAAATGTATATCCATACAATGGAGTGTGATTCAATCATAAAAAGGAATGAAGTATTGATATATTCTGCAACATCTATTAAGGTCAAAACCATAACGGTTTTTGTGAAAGAAGCCAGACATCTAAGGTCTTGTATTTTAAGATACTGTTTATATGAAATACCTAGAATAGGTAGAATAGACAGAATGCAGACTGATCATTACCAGGGGTGAGGAAAAAGTAGGGAATGGAAAACAACAGCTTAAGGGGAATGGGGTTTCTTTCTGTGATGATGAAAATGTTTTGGAGGTAGATAGAGGTGGTATTTTTTTTTAGAGGTGGTATTTGCATGACAGTGTGGATCTAATTAAGTGACACTGAATTGTTCACTTTAAGATGATTAATTTTATGTCAGTTTCACCTCAACGTGAAATATATATGTGTGTGTGTATATATATATATATATATATATATATATATACAAAAAACAGTATGATATTTACCAAGAATAAATATTTAGAAAGCAGTATGGGGCTTCCCTGGTGGTCTCGTGGTTAAGAATCCACTTGACAATGCAGGGGACACCTGCTAAAGCGGGGGATCCAGAAATGTCCCACATGCCACAGAGCAACTAAGCCCACGTACCACAACTACTCAGCCAGCACCCTAGAGCTCTCGAGTCACAACTACTGAGGCCACGTGATGCAACTACTGAAGCCCGAGTATCCTGGATCCCGCGCTCTGCAACAACAGAAGCCATTGCAATGAGAAGCCTGTGCATTTCAACAAAGAGAAGCCCCTGCTCGCCACAACTACAGAAAACCCACACAAAGAAATGAAGAAAAACAAACAAAAAGACAATATGGTATTTATGAAGAATAACTATAGACCGATAGAATATAATAAATGACTTAACATGTCTGATTACTGAAGAGATTTAATATAAGATATAAATGCTTTTCATATTGGTGAGAAAGTGATAGCTTATTTAATAAATGGTTCTGAAAAAAATTGCCTGTGAGGATGATATCAAATTTAGATTTCATGACATATGCAAAAATTAATTCAAGTGTCATAAAAATTATGTGTGGGAAACACAAATACTTTACCAAAAAGTTTTGGAGAATATTTGTTTTACTCTGACATGGCAAAAACTTCTTAAGCAAAATAGAAAATACGGAAGTCACAAAGGGGGAAAACAAGTCATAAAGGGAAAGTTTCATAAATTTGACTATGTAAAAATGAAAACTCTGCATGGCAAAAGATGGATAAATAAATTATATATATATATTCAGAAAATAAACAATAGGCCAAAGGAAATAGTTGCAACATATATGATAAAATGTTTTATCTCCAATAAGCAGAAGGGACAATAAATTTTTAGAAAAATGCAATAATCCTGCAGAAAATTTTAGAGAAGAGGAAATTAAAATGTTTAATAAATGAAGGAAAGGGTCTCAACCTTATTAGTACAGAAATCCAAACTAAAGCAACAACAACAGCAATAAAAAAAAAACTAGTGCCTGTCCTGTAACAGACTGGTAAAAGGAAAAAAAATAAGTTCTAAAGCCTACTAGCAGTGATACCATCAGCACTTTCATTGCTAGTGGAACTGTGAATTGCTACAACTTTGAAAAGCAATCTTATGTTATCTATTAAAATGAAAAATACACTTAAGTCAGTAATCTTAATTCCTAGGATCTGTCCCTTAGCACTAAAACAAATGTATTCAAGCAAATGCATGTAAGAATCTTCAAAAAAACAAAAACCTGCCCACCCATTTTAATGAGAAATAATTCACATACATCCCTGTACGTTTACGGCATACAGCATGATGGTTTGATATGCATATAATGTGAAATGATTACCACAATAGGTCTAGCTAACACCCATCTTCTCATATAGGCATGAGGTAGGAGACAGTGGGCCTCTGGGTCGGACACCTGGTATTTGTCAAGTGGACTAAAATTCAAGCTTTGTTCTCACCCAGACACTCCAAGGACAAAGCTAGTGGCAAAAGCTGAGCTTTGCTAAAGCAAAGAGACAAGATGCCCACTCCTGAGGTCAAAAAAGACTTCCCTGTCCATATATGCGCAGGAAGACTTCTTGGGGGTCAAAAAGCAAGGGGGCTCCATCCCATAATAAGTAAGGACATGCACCCACAGGCCTCTGTGGTGGGATCCATCTTAAAAAAGTTGTGCAGACATCTTGGGAAGGGTCCAAGGAGTAGTGAGATGTGAAGAAAGAAATAAGATAATTGGCCAAAGGTAAACAAAGTCGGATAAGACTGAGCGACTCAACCGAACTGAAACAAAGATTGGGAAGGACTGTCTTATATAAATGACTTACATTACCTCTTTATTGTGCTCCTCCTCATTCAGGACACCCACACTTCTCTCCCTAGCTTCTGACTTCAGACTTACCGTGCTCCTCTCATTAGGATGCCCATACCATTTCTCCCCAGGTACATATCTCTGCCTTGTTGTTGTTATTTAGTCACTAAGTCATGTCTGACTCTTTGCGATCCCATGGACTGCAGCACGCCAGACTTCCTGTCCTTCACTATCTTCGTGAGTTTGCTCAAACTCATGTCCATTGCGTCAGTGATAACATCCAACCAACTCATCCTCTGTTAGCCCCTTCTCCTCCTGCCTTCAATCTTTCCCAGCATCAGGGTCTTTTCCAATGATTCAGCTCTTTGAATCAGGTGGCCAAAGTATTGGAGCTTCAGCTTCAGCATCAGTTCTTCCAATGAATATTCAGGGTTGATTTCCTTTAGGATTGAATGGTTTAATCTTGCAGTCAAAGGGATTCTCCAGAGTCTTCTCCCACGTCACAATTCAAACCATCAATTCTTCAACGCTCAACCATTTTTATGGTACAACTCTCTCATCAGTGCATGACTACTGGAAAAACCATAGCTTTGACTACACAGACCTTTGTCGGCAAAGTGATGTCTCTGCTTTTTAATACACTGCCTAGGTTTGTCACAGCTTTTCTTCCAAGGAGCAAGCATCTTTTAATTTTATGGCTGCAGTTATCGTCCACAGTGATTTTGGAGCCCAAGAAAATAAAATCTGTTAGTGTTTCCACTTTTCCCCCTTCTATTTGCCATGAAGTGATGGGACTGGATGTCATGATCTTAGACATCATGGACTGAAGCCCACCAGGCTTCTCGGTCCAGGGTGTTCTCCAGGCAAGAATACTAGAGTGGGTTGCCATGCCCTCCTCCAGGGGATCTTTCCTACCCAGGGATCGAAACCTCACTCTTTATGTCTCCTGGCTGGCGAGTTCTTTACTATTAGTGCCACCTAGTTTTTGACTTACTGCACTCCTCGCTCTGGTTGTCCAAACTCCTCTTTGGGTATGCATTTTTGCTTTGCTTCTGTCTTAAACAACTTGTTTGTCTGTGTGCTCACCTATACATGTTTCCAGGAGGCAAAAATTGTAAAAATAAGTACAAAGTCTCAGTACCTGTTTTTACAGTTCTTGCCTCCTGGAAACATTCTTGCTTTCAAGTGGGAGAAAAAGCCAGGGCCACTTTGCTTCTACCCTCTAGACCCCAGGTGGTCTAAGGGCTAGGACCAGGTTACCCAGGTCTAATCCCCTAGCAGAGAACTAAGATTTTTCTTTAAGACTGCTCACTGATGTCCCTCTGAGATTAGATATAGTAAAAAGAAAGAAAAAAAGGCAAAACATTTCTCTGTGTGATGAGAACTTGTAAGATGTAGTCTCTTACCAACTTTCCTTTATATCACACAGCAGTGTTAACTGCAGTCATATGTTGTACATTACATCCTAATTATTTATAACTAGAAATTTGTACCCTTTGACCACCTTTCTCCAATTCCTCCTCACCTCAAGAATTTTTATTGCAACATTATTGAAAATGGCAAACAAAAATAACCAAAATGTCAATGGGAACCATTAAATGAATTGTGTAGTTACATTGTGGGATATTATGTAGCATTTTTTTAAAGTGTCAGAAATATGTCCATTGTTCTCCAGAGATGTCTTTCAGTTCAGTTCAGTCGCTCAATTGTGTCTGACTCTTTGTGACCTCATGAACCACAGCATACCAGGCCTCCCTGTCCATCACCAACTCCTGGAGTCCACCCAAACCCATGTCCATCGAGTCAGTGATGCCATCCAACCATCTCATCCTCTGTCGTCCCCTTCTCCTCCTGCCCTCAATCTTTCCCAGCATCAGGGTCTTTTCAAACGAGTCAGTTCTTTGAATCAGGTGGCCAAAGTATTGGAGTTTCCACTTCAACATCAGACCTTCCAATGAACACCCAGGACTGATCTTTAGGATGGACTGGTTGGATCTCCTTGCAATCTAAGGGACTCTCAAGAGTCTTCTCCAACACCTAGTTCGAAAGCATCAATTCTTCAGCACTCAGCTTTCTTTATAGTCCAACTCTTACATCCAAACATGACCACTGGAAAAACCATAGCCTTGACTAGATGGACCTTTGTTGGCAAAGTAATGTGTCTGCTTTTTAATATGCTGTCTAGGTTGGTCATAACTTTCCTCCCAAGGAGTAAGCGTCTTTTAATTTCATGGCTGCAATCACCATCTGTAGTGATTTTGGAGCCCAGAAAAATAAAGTCAGCCACTGTTTCCACTGTTTCCCCACCTATTTGTCATGAAGTGATGGGACCGGATGCCATGATCTTAGTTTTCTAAATGCTGAGCTTTAAGCCAACTTTTTCACTCTCCTCTTTCAATTTCATCAAGAGGTTCTTTAGTTCTTCTTCACTTTCTGCCATAAGGGTGGTGTCATCTGCATATCTGAGGTTATTGATATTTCTCCCAGTAATCTTGATTCCAGATTGTGTTTCTTCCAGCCCAGCGTTTCTCATGATGTACTCTGCATATAAGTTAAATAAGCAGGGTGACAATATACAGCCTTGACGTACTCCTTTTCCTATTTGGAACCAGTCTGTTGTTCCATGTTCAGTTCTAACTGTTGCTTCCTGACCTGTACACAGGTTTCTCAAGAGGCAGGTCAGGTAGTCTGGTATTCCCATCTCTTAGAGATGTCTTTAGTGTATTGCTAAAAAGCATGGTGCTTTTTAGAAAATATGTATAGCATTAATATGATGCAGTTTTTCCTTAAAGACTTTTTTTAAAAGACACAACTTGGGGCGGCGGCGGCATAGCGCTCAGCGCACAGGGCGCCCCGGCAGCAGCTGTCGCGGAGGCGCCCTGCGGTCCCGGCCCGGCGCGGCCACCCTCGCTCTATCTGCCTCCCTGCCTCGCTCGCACCATGGCTGATCAGCTGACGGAAGAGCAGATTGCAGAATTCAAGGAAACTTTCTCCCTATTTGACAAAGATGGTGATGGCACCATCACAACCAAGGAACTTGGAACCGTCATGAGGTCGTTGGGTCAGAACCCAACAGAAGCCGAATTGCAGGACATGATCAACGAGGTGGACGCTGATGGTAATGGCACCATTGACTTCCCAGAATTTTTGACTATGATGGCTAGAAAAATGAAAGACACCGACAGTGAAGAAGAAATCCGCGAGGCGTTCCGAGTCTTTGACAAGGATGGCAATGGATACATCAGCGCCGCAGAACTGCGCCATGTCATGACAAACCTGGGAGAGAAGCTGACAGACGAGGAAGTAGACGAGGTGATCAGAGAAGCAGACATCGATGGAGACGGGCAAGTCAACTACGAAGAATTCGTACAGATGATGACTGCAAAATGAAGACCTACTTTCAACTCCTTCCCTCCTCCCCCCGCCAGAAGATCAAATTGAATCTTTTACTTACCTCTTGCAAAAAAAAAAAAAAAAGTTGATTTACTCAAAAAAAAAAAAAAAAAAAAAGACACAGCTTGGGAATTCCGTGACCGTCCAGTGGTTAGAAATGGGTGCTTTCACTTGGATGTCCCAGGTTCAATCCCTGATTGGGGAGCTTAGATCCGTGGCAAATGGGCTGGGCGGGGTGAACCGTTGGCGCGGGTGGGGGCGGGGGCGGGACGAGCCCAGCGGAGCGTGGTTGAAAGACACAATTTATTTACACACTCGTTCATTCATTCAACAAATATTGTCTTCCTCGCGGTGGGAATACAGCAGTAAAGAGAATTGATAAACATCCTTACCTCTTATGACATTTTAAATGATGGAAGACATGAGAATTGAGAAAAAGTAGATGTTAAATAGGTGTAATATAGATGGAGGAATCAGGGGTAGGGATAAAAAACAAACTAGGCATTCCCTTCATATATGGTGGAATTTAAGCCATTAATATTGGATGATTTTTGTAAAGTTTATGAGTATTCGTACAAGCTTGGAGAAAATGTGGAAAGATGCACTGAGAAACTAGTGAGAAAGACCTAGAGTCAAATCCCAGACGTTAGTCTCTTGGAAGTTTACCCAGTCTCTCAAAGCCTGTCTGTAACATGGGAAGAATAACAGTTATTCAAATAGCTCCACCGCCGCCACCTCTTGGTGTAGAAAGAGGTGCCGCGCAGGTGAAATCTCCAAGACACAGAGCCCAGGGTGACGCCAGTGAGGCCATATTGGCTACGGGAAGTGCGGAGGCGTTGCGACCGCTGTCATTTTCAGTTAGGGCATGGGGCGACTTCCGGTTACCATTTTGCGTGACAGTAGAGGCGGAGCTCCGGCTGACGCATTCATTAGGGGCTGGGCTCCGAGGGCACCTCCCTGACAGCGACTGAACGCTAAGCCCGGAGGGCGGAGGCAAGCTATCGTAGCCCCGCCCCCGACTTTGGGCTCCACCTCCCGGCCCCACTTCCGCCGGGTGAGCGTCGGTAGGCGTCGGTGCCGTAAATCGGGCTGTCGGTTTGCCGCATCACGGAAGATGGCGGCCACGGCGGTGAACGGGGTGGCCGGCACCTCGAGCTCGGGGCCTGCGGCGGCCTCGGGCGCAATCCTGCAAGCCGCGGCCGGCATGTACGAGCAGCTCAAGGGAGAGTGGAACCGGAAAAGCCCTAATCTTAGCAAGTGCGGGGAAGAGCTGGGCCGTCTCAAGGTAAGGATCGGCCGGGGGTGCTTCGAGGGGTCCAAATCCAACCGAGTTTCAGGCTCAGGGGGAAACCGCGGTGCCGACGGGACTAAGGCGGACTGGGCTATCTAATAGGGTGAAGGATTCAGAGGAGCCGAAGTGCGGTTTGGAGACATGAAGATGTGAGAGGGACCTCGAACAGACTAAATGCGGCCCCACGGTCGGGGGTGATGGAGAGGGTGTTTCTGGCACACCCGAGTGAGAGGTTAAAATTTTGGTGCTTGGAGGCCTAGCTGGAGTGGTAGGATGGGGCTGTCAGCTTTTGTGATGTAGGATTCTGGCCGCCACCAAGTGGAAAATGAGGACTGGACAGGGACATGGAAGAAGGAAGCTGAGATGATGGGGTTCGTGGTTAAGACCAGGCTAAGTTGGGGTCCGAGAAGTCTGGGGCTTAGGAATAGATCTGTGGAGAGGGGGGCCCAGCTAAGTTGTGAGGGCAGGACTGAAGCTGGGAAAAATACTCTTATAGCACAGGACCTTAATGGGGCTCGGATTGCTTCAGGCCAGGTGGAGGGGGTGCAGGTGGGCTGGACCACGTTGCTGAGGGGAGTGTATCTGATAAGGGATGATGTGTGAGCTGGACTATAGGAAGAGATTAGCCCCCTTTCCTCCTTGGTGTAGGTTGAGGGGGGTAGCTTGTCCCAACCCAACAAGTGTGGGAAAGTGTTGCCAAAGAACCAAAGGTGCTAGTGTCTCCCCACCCCCTTTATTCCACTGGGTCAGGTATGGAGTGGGTCTCCCCAGTGGGTCTATTAATACTTATAACATGAAGTCATCCTAAATGAGCCCACATCATGTGTCCAGGCCCTGATCTGATGGCTTTATGAGGACTGACTCCTTTAATACTCATAACAGCCTTATGAGTCAGGGATGATGGCTAGCTCTATTTTCTAGGTGGGAAAATGAAGGCCTAGATAAAAATAAATAACTCATACTTAAAGTCCCATCTTCTTTCCTTCCTTCCCCTGCCCTCCTCTTCAGCTGGTTTTGTTGGAGCTCAACTTCCTGCCAACCACAGGGACCAAACTGACCAAGCAGCAGCTCATTCTGGCCCGTGAGTGTCACTGGAATTGATGGGGGGTTTATGGACTTGGGTCATGGCAGGAATGGTAGCAGTGGTGGTCAAGGTCGGGACTCTGGTCACCTCTTGAGAACTTCCTCTGTTGCCTACAGGTGACATACTGGAGATCGGGGCTCAGTGGAGTATCCTACGCAAGGACATCCCCTCCTTCGAGCGGTACATGGCCCAGCTCAAATGCTACTACTTCGATTACAAGTGAGGATGGACCTGGCCCCTAATTTGGTGTGTGTGTGTGTGTAGCGGCTTCCCTGGTGGCTCAGTGGTAAAGAATCTGCCTGCCAATACAGGAGGTGGGCAGATCCCTGGGTTGGGAAGATCCCCTGGAGAAGGGAATGACAACTCGCTCCAGTATTTTTGCTTGGAAAATCCCATGGACAGAGGAGCCTGGCGGCCTACAGTCCATGGGATCACAGAATTGGATGCAGCTGAGCACACAGTAGTGTGTGTGTTGGAGGGGGTGGGTGGTTTACATGGCAGCTTTATATCCTTGTTGCTCTAGCCACTTGGGACATCTTCCTTCACCTGGGAATTTCCCCTTTGCATAGCTGTGTGCCCAGAAACCTCAGGGTTCGTGGTTGGCCTGGAGGTCCTGAGTGTGGGATTACACCGTCCAGTCTCAATTAACCTCTGGTCTATCTCCTCCTTCACATTCCCATCCTAAATTTCCCCTCCCCAGTGTGGCCACCGTCCCGTTTTACCTGCCTTGATCCCGGCCTTGCCCTCTTCCATTCATCCCTCCATGGCAGCTGGTAGGATCTTCCTGACACTAAAATTTGACCATGTTGATTGTCTGCTTAGAACCTGTCATGACTCTCTGTAGCACTCAGGTTTCAGACCAAGCTCTTTCCTGTGGTCTTCAGTGGGGTATCAGCACTGACTCCTCTGTCTGTCTGTCTCCCATCTGGCCTTGTCTCTCCTATTGGACTGTGAGTCTTCTAAAAACAGAAGGGTCTTGGTCACTGCTGTGTCCCGGCACAGCCTAGTATGGAGCCTGGCCCCGAACAGAGACTCACTGACTGCACGTTGAATATGAAACTGAATGGTTTCATAACCGAATGGAGTTTCCATGGAGACTGATGGTTAAGAATTTGACAGGAGAAGCTAGAAAAACTGAATTTGAAGCTATTTTTCCCCCTTCCTGATTATATGATCTTGGGCAAGTGGTTTCACCTCTCTAATTCTCAGTTTCCCCCCAGAAGTGAAGGTAATGCTTATTAATATAATCATAGTTAGCACTTCTGTAGAATTTCTTGGGGCCAGATACCGTTCTGATCACTGTACCTGGATTAAATAACTTAATCAGTTAACCCTATTCATTTAACCCACCTCTATGAGATGGGTACTGTGATGATAACCTGTTTTACAGTTAGGGGAACTGAGGCTTAGTCACTTTACTGGAGTGAGGTCACTTTCTAGGGCCCATATGATTGTGACTTCTTTATGTCTCTTTGAGCCTCAGTTATATGTGAAAATCCAGGAACTAGTGCTCCTCCAAGGAGAGAGCATCGGGCAGTCATCAGGGTGGATCCCTGGAGCCTGTGGTGTGGGGAGCTTGGTTGGTAGCTAAGCCCTGCTTACCTTGGATTCCCACTCTGGTCTATAGGGAGCAGCTCCCAGAGTCAGCCTACATGCACCAGCTCCTGGGCCTCAACCTCCTATTCCTGCTGTCCCAGAACCGGGTGGCTGAGTTCCACACAGAGTTGGAACGGCTGCCTGCCAAGGACATCCAGACCAACGTGTACATCAAGCATCCGGTGTCCCTCGAGCAAGTGAGGCTGAGGAAGTGGGAGGGGAGGGCCTGGCTAAAGGGAGCGGTGCAGGGAGAGACACTCGGGAGGGTTTCCTGGAAGACTAGGCAGAGCTCAGCCTGTGGACTCATTTGCTCATTTGTCCAACAAATATTGAGCCCTAGCCATGTACGCAGGCATTTTGGTTGGTTTTCTGACTGTACAGTGAACAGAACAGACCAAATCTCAGATCTTATGAGGTTGACATTCATGTGAGGAAGCAGATAGTAAACAAATGACTATGTGTGTGTGTGTGTGTCTGTGTGTACATACCAGGGAGGGCTTCCTAGAAGAGGAGGACCCATCTGCATGGGGAATGGTGACTCTATGGCAGAGAATGTTCTGGCAGAGTGTAGATTATGGAGGCACTGGGATTACAGTGAGACCTCAGTGGGGATGCCCCTGTGCTGCCTCTTCCTCATGGTCTCTTCTTCCCCACCCGTCCTCTACAGTACCTGATGGAGGGCAGCTACAACAAGGTATTCCTGGCCAAAGGCAACATTCCTGCCGAGAGCTACACTTTCTTCATCGACATCCTGCTTGACACTATCAGGTGTGGGGGGGCGGGGCGGGGCAGGGCCCTGCAGAGTGTAGAAAGAGCTTGGACTCCAGAGTCAGACAGCTCTGTGTTTGAATCCCATTCGGGCCACTTGTGATCTGGGGAGGCTGGGCACATCAGTTTCCCTTCTGTGAACTGGAACTGGTCATGAGATGGTAGTAAGAGCCCTCATCTCACTCTGGGCCCATGGAATTCGACCCTGAGCATGGGCCTGGTGCCCAGACGTTGCTCAGCTCAGCGCTCAGACAGAGACCCTGCTGCCTTTCTTATGGAAGTAGTCCTTGAGTCATCTAGCTTCACCTCAGGTCACCTAAACTCTGCAACCTCAGTTTTCTGTTCTTTAGAATAGGGCTACCAAATCCTGCTAGCTCCCTGGGGGTTGCTGTGTACACAGGTGGCATTGCATGGGCGGTTGGGCATGACGTGTACAAGTCCAAGTGTTCAGGTGGTGTCAGAGTTGGTTCACCTGGGCAAAGCGCCAGATTGAGTTGTTTTCTCATTCCTCCAGTGACAAAGCTGGGCCCAGAGAGGTGCAGGGAGTGAGGAGAGGCAGTTTAGTGGGTTTAGGTTATTTTTAACCCTGAAATATTTCTACTTTTTGCAGTGCACAGGGAATATTATGATGAGTGCCCACATACCTACCACCTGGCCCAAGAGATACTAATGAAACACCTCACAAACGGGCATGCTCCTCCTTGTCACTAGTTTTTGCCCAGAGCTACCCCTTCTCCCATTTCAGTGGCTTGATGTCATGCTGTTTTTTACTTCAGTGTTGACCTCTTAAAATGGGTACAAAGAACCCCCTTGGGATTGGATCCTGTGGGGAGGGTGTTAGGTGAAGAGATCCCCTTCTGTGAATCTGAGGCTCAGTTTCAGCCAAGCCTGAAGTCCTCGTGGCTAGGAGTGAGAATCTGAGCCTGGGTCTAGGAGTCCCGGAGACCTGAGTGTGTGCCCGGCTCTGGCCCTGGCTTTGCAGCTCTAGTCAAGCTACTTTCCCCTGAGCCCCGAGGGGATAAATGGGGCAGGTAACATATTTCAGCCATAAGTGCTGAACTGAAGGGCCAGGCCTTGTCTGTGCACAGTAATGAGACTCATCTTCCCCCAGGGATGAGATTGCTGGTTGTATCGAGAAGGCCTATGAGAAAATCCTCTTCACCGAGGCCACCCGGATCCTCTTCTTCAACACACCCAAAAAGATGACAGACTACGCCAAGAAGGTGGCTGGGGTGGAGGTCAGGGGACCATGGGGTGCACTCACTGACAGCAGGGTGGGATGGCCCGGAGGGACACTGGAGCCAGACTCCAGTTGTGCGACCTCAGGCAGGTGGCCAGACTTCTCTGAACTTCAGTTTCCCTGTCTGTAGAAAGGGCTCGGGTTTCTATGTGGGATGAGCTGAGCCCAGCATTTGGCACCAGCCGGAGGCGGAGGCTTAGCACTTGGTGGTGGCTGTCCTTATGAGAATTCCTTGGAGAGGGCAGCTTTTCCCTGCAAGACTCTGGTTCATTGGCTCTGGGGTGTTTGTGTGGGAGCAGGGTCCCTGGAGGTGCTGGTGCTTGTGATGGAGCAGCCCTGGTGACTGACGAGGGTCATGGTCAGACTGGAATAGGTGAAACTGAACTTGGGTGTTGGGGACAGCTGATATCTAATGATCGTTTACTCTGGGCCAAACATTGTTCTCAGTATTTTTGATTCATTTGAATCCCCACAACAGACCCAGAGAGGTGTGTAATTAGGGTCCCATCTCAAACATGGAGAAACAGGGGCACAGAAAAGTGAAATTACTTGCCCAGGGTTGTGCACATTAGAGCAGGGTTGGTGAGGAAAGTGAGCCAGAGCCTACATGGGTAAGTGCTGGCTTGGGGGGCTGGGGAGGGTGTGTGTGATCACCCCACCCATCTCCCATCTCTTCTTTCTTGCAGCGAGGGTGGGTCCTGGGCCTCAACAACTACTACAGCTTTGCCAGCCAGCAGCAGAAGCCAGAAGATACCACCATCCCTTCCACTGAGCTGGCCAAACAGGTCATCGAGTATGCCCGGCAGCTGGAGATGATCGTCTGAGCCCACCAGGCACTGGGATGGGGCAGGGCTTGCATTATTTAAGGCAGTTGCAGTGCAGAGTTCCCCCTAATAAAGATGGATTGACATTTTCTTTCTTAGGCCCTTGTCACCCCAGGTGGATTGGTAGGGACATAAGTTCTTATCTCTGAAGAACTTGGAAGTTTGGGGGCCTGAGGAAGTCTGAGGTAGCCCTGGGTCAGCCTCTTTCCAGTGGCCATTGCTCAGAGTCTCCAACACAGATGCCCACTGCAGGGCCCAGTGGCACTGTGGGCTGGGGGAGGGACAGGCCCCAATAGAGGGACTATTGCAGCTAGCTGTGGACACTCGGGAAGGCCAGGCCAAGGTACCAGTGTTTCAGTGAAGGGGGCGAAATGTCCTGATATTGAAAAATACTTGGAATGAATTAAACCAGTTTTTAAAAATGACATGCTAAATCGACCTCTGTGGAACAAAAGGCACAAGGCCCTGGCCTGGGTGGGCCTTCATTCCCACTCTTCTGAGCCAGTGCTGTGACGTAGGACCTCTGTACCTCCCAGCCTATGTTTCCTGCCCTTGAAGTTCTCAAGGTGTTGAAGGCAGAGTCCAAATTTGACTCGGCAACTTGTGGGATGTGGGATTTTCAAGATTTTCTTTGAGTCAGTTTCCCCAGCTGCATAATGGGAAGGATCATTTCTGCTTTTCCGAGTGATTTGCGCTAAACCCTGAGCTTGGCACCAGATCAATTGGTTGGAAATGGGGTTGATTCTGTTAAGGGGAATGAGAATGTCTCACCTGTGGGCTCATCAGTCCACATGCTGGATGAACAGAACCTCCCTTATTGATGGTCTAGGTCCAGCTTCCTGTTCCCAGGGTGTGGTGTTTCCAGGGAGACCTCTGCCCCACCTCACCCCTCCAACCCTTAGCTGGTGACTGACAGGCATCTCAGCATCTGGATGGTTATTTTATTGTCAAGGAGGGGGAGGCAGAGGGCATTGAGCAGACTGCACTCAGTTGGAATGGGTAGCCTGCAGGTCATAGTGCTCCAGCCCGGCTACCAGGGAGCCGGCCAACTTGATGGTGGCAACCCAGGGTGGCTCACTCAGGTGGTTGGTGGGCGTGCTCAGCCTACAGGGAGGGTAGAATCATCAGAACCTGTGTGGCCAGGCCTTTACCCATTCTAGGCTCCACTTTCTCCGTCTGTGTAAGAGACCATGACTGAATATCCCAAAGGGAATTTAAATCAGGGCTGTATCCGTGTAATAAACTTAGTAGGAAAGAGGGCTGAGAGCTGGTGATAATGGTTCCCCCAACTCCCCCTCCAGGCCCCAGCTGAGCCCCAGAGGTCCCAGGGCAGAGTGTCTCACTGTGACTCAGGACTCAGGGTCCAGCAGACCCGGATGATGACCACATTCTGAGATGAAGGGGTGAAGGAGACGCAACCAGAGGATGCAGTGTCTCCCCTGAATCTGCAGAACCAAGGGTAATCTCTGCAGGACAAGGACTGGGGCACCGGCGCCCTCTGGTGGTCAAAGACTGGAGCGGTCAGGAGTCGAGGGGACTAGGTTTGGGGCTTCCTTTGGAAGCCTGCATTTATAACCATTTGGTTCCAGAAGACCATCATCTCTTCTGTCTCTGAAGAGCTTGGGACATGGTCCTTCTTAATGTCATCGGGGACAGGGTCAAGGCAGTGAATAGGATCAGGCCAGCTGGGACCAGTATCCCTGGTGAGAGTAACAAGGGAGGTTATCCATCAGAGGTCTGGATACTAAGGGGCTGGGCCAAGGTGTTCTCTGTCTGGGAGCAGCGTGCTATCAAAGGCTCCTATTGGTTCTGAAAGATTGGGGTTCAGTTGGGTTTGAGATGCAGCCAAGGGGAGGGTCTAGGGGCAGCTGGGGTCAGGAGGCCAAAAGGTTGAATGGGGCCCTCCAGGAAAGTCAATTTCAGGACTTGTAGTATCCCCCCCTCCCTCCCTCCCTGACCTCCCCTCACCAGGCAGACACGTTTCTTGGCAGGCGGCGGTGGCGTGGCTGGTGGCGGCAGTAACACTTGCAGGGACAGGAGTTAAGCACCTGGAAGGGTGGCCAGTGGCGCGCGGCGCCCGAATTAGCTGTCCCCGCCGGAAGCGCCCCGCTGCCGCCACCCCCTGCACCACGGCTGTCAGTCACAGTAGTGGCTGTACGTTCGCGGGGACCATCTCCGGGCGCGCCATCCTCACGCGGAACCGCGCGGGCTGCACGGGGACCCTTGTTCCTGCGCGTGCGGGTCTTAACGGGCGCGGGCGCAGGTGGTAATGGCTCGTCCACAGTGGGAGCTGGAGCCGGGGATGGGGCCGGGGCCGGGGCCGGGGCCTGGTCGGCAGCCAAGGCCGAGGACAGAGCGGGAGCCGGGACGGGAGCCGGGGCGGGAGTCACGGCCGACTCCGAGTGGCCCGGCCCCGGGGCGGGCGGGAGCGTCACGGGCAGCGGCGTTGGCTGGAGCACGGGCGGCTGCGGTGTGGGAGGTGGCGCTGGAGGCGGCGTGGGTGGTGGTGTGGGCGGTGGCGGCGGCAGCTCGGGGGGGCCGGGAGGCCCGGGGCGCACAGGCTCGCCATTGGTGGGCGCCGGGAAGATGAACATAGGCGGCGCCAGTAAGGCGGGTGCGGGCCTCCGGATCCCGGGAGCAGGATGTATCTGCCCTGGAGCAGGCGGTGCGGAGCCCCAGGGTCCTGAGAAAGCGGCTGCGCGCCGTCTGGGCGCCCCGACGCCTCCGCCAGCCCCATTGAAGCGAAAGTGGCGTTCAGGGCCTTCAGGAGGGCTCACCCAGTCAAATTTGGGCTTCGAGCCAGGGAAGGTGGTGTAAGGTGGTGGCGGAAGGGTCCGGGCGTGGGACGCAGGCGCCGAGGGGGGTCCAGAACACCCCTCGCCGTCTCCATCACCGCCCTCTGCTTCCTGAGTTCCCCGAGGGACCTCTCCCGAGGGGCGAGAGGCCCCGGGAGCCAGGGGTCCCTGCTTCAGGACCTCAGCGTAGGAGATGGCGCCCGAGGCGGCGAAGAGTCCGCCGCCGCCGCCGCCCCCGCCCCCGAAAGAGGCTTTAGCGGCTAAAGAACTCGACGCTGCCGCAGCGGGCAGAGGGGGCCCCGACTTGAAGGTGACTTTACACAGCAGACTCAGGCCGGGCTCGGAGGCCGCAGGCCTGGCCATTTCGCCCTCGCCTGCTTGGGGAGGTGCCCCCCTGCGGGCCCCGCTGTCCGTCTGGCCCTCGCTGCCGAGTCTGGCCTGGCTTTCTGTAGGGGTTGCGGCGGGTGTGGCCAGAGTAGGAGTGATTCTGCGGTCCGGGGGCTGCCGGTCGGAAGGTGACGGTAGTGGCGGCTTCCGCGGCTCCAAGGGCGGCGGAGTCGGAGATGGGGCCCTCGGGACAGGGTCGGGGTCCTCTTCGGTTAGTTGCCGGGACGGCGGCGGCAGCGGGCGGAGGCTCGGAGGGTCGCCCTGGCCGCGATGACTCGCCTCCAGCAGACCGCGGATCCGGGGCACCGGAGTGCCCGTGGGTTTTCGCCACTTAGACGGCGCGGGCAGCAGGGTCCCCACGGGGGGCGGGGGTGGTGTGGAGACCGCGGCCGCAGCCGCCTCCTCTGAAGGGGGCGTCACCGGCGAGGGCAGTTCTAAGGTCAGGGGCAGGGGTGAGGGTGAGGCCTGGGGCTCCGGGGGTACCAGGAGTCCCGGGGGCGCGGAGCTGCCAGGGAACCAGACGCCCAGCCCGCGAGCCAGGCGCATGGCCGGGGAGGAGGGGGTCACCTCGGGCTCCACCAGTGATGTCCGGCGGGAGTCGGAGGACCGGTCCGAGGCCTGCTCTTTTCGGGAGCCCCCGCCCGCGGACGGCTCCGACTGCACGTTCCCCATTTCTGACGGAGGTCGGGACTGTGGTCAGAAAAACTTCCGCCAGTCAATCTGCCAGGACTGTGGGGACCCCCCCGAAGCTGGCTGAACTTGGTCCTGTCCGCCAGAACCGACTCCACCTTTGTTCCTCAAGACCTCCTCAGGCACTGGTTTCTCCCCGCATTCCTGTTCCCTGACTCTTGACGTTCACGCCTTCTTCCTCGTGGCCCCATACAACTAGCTGCTGCTCAGATACTTAGTCTCTTATCCTCTTAGTGTATTAAGGCCCGGTTCCTGTCTCTCTGGCTGGTCCCTCATATCACATCCCTACACTGTGGCCACGTTTCAGGTCTCTAAGCTCCAAGACATAGGTCTTGCCCGCTTCCCTGGCAATCACGCAGGCCGCGACACTCATGACGTCGGCCTCTGTAGCCTATAAGGCCTACAAAGAGTTCAAGCTTCTTTCCCAGGACTTTAACTGGGCTCCTGAGGCCCAAGCCCCGCCCCCACCCTCTCATACCGCCTCCGATTGTCAAAGAACCTGGCCTTCTCAAGTCCCCTCCCACTCCTGCCCAGGTCTGGCCCCGCCTCCGCTTAACAATTCCTGGTATTCTTGTCAGTCTAACCCCTCCGTCATCACCTCTAACCCTCAGATCCCTCTCTATGTGTTGATCATTTGGTCCTGTCCTCTTCCCGGCTTTAATCCTAAATTTCTTTTCCCGCTCCTCGTCTAGAGGCAGGCCTCACACTCAGGCCCCACCCCTTTCCCCAAGCTCCTCCTTGGCTCCTCCTTCGCTCGGAGGATGCCACTCACCAACTCCTCCAGCTGACCAAAGTTCAGACCGCGGCCCCCTGGGCCCAGGGCAGGGCGGGGAACGGCCGTAGCAGAAAATAACCGAAAAGAACGGAGGTGCGGGTGAAGGCAAGTGGGCGAGACAGCGAGGGCGGACCCCGAGCTCGAGGCCCCGCCCCCGAGCTCGAGGCTCCGCCCTCTTGTGAGCCAGCCTAAGCACAGCCCCTAACGAACCTGGATCTCCCTTTGAAATACTCCGGTGTCTTCTTCCCCGCCCCCCAGACCTCGTAGTCCTAGGCCTCATCTCTTTAGAACGTTTTTTTAGCCCCGCCCCTTTACAATGCCCCGCCCCCTCCGTTATTACTTCTCCCGAAGCCCCGCCCATTACGAACTCTGCTACGTAGCTCCTCCCTTTTGGAACTCTCCGTCGTCCGGCCCCTAAAGACAATTTACTTATAAGCTCCGTCCTTCTAAGACCTGGCAACCTCTCTTCCCAAGACCCTCTCCTTCCTCTGGCCGGCCTAGAAGGCCCTTCCTCCGTGGGCCCGCCCCTTCCCTGACGCACGCGCCCGTCCGCGCCTTCGGCGTCCGCACCCTCTCCTCCTCTAGGCCCTCCGACCCCGCCCCCTTGCGAAGGCTCCCTTCTCGCCCCACCCCTTTTCGAACCCAGTCAGGCACCCAGCCCCTCCCATTTAGAACCGCAAACGTAGACCCTCGCCTCTTTAGAATCTTGAGACCAGGCTCCGTCCTGGACCCCTTCTCCATATCCTCAGGGGCCAATGGCGCGGATGGGTGGGAAAGTAGGGGATCCTTTCTGGATCCTGAGAAAATGCGGGCTGGGGGGCTGTTCGCTAGAGTCAGGGCCGGGCTCTAGGACCCAGCGGGCAAGTGCGCCTGCCTTGCGCTTACCCCTCCCCCAAGCCGCCCCCTCCCCCCCACCCATCTTCCAGGTTCCCCCTCCCTCCCCCTGCGCCCCGGCTCCCGGTGCCCGTCTCTAGCGCCGCCGGAGTCAGCGAGGGAGCCGGAGCGAACAGGAGGAAGAGGAGGAGGAGGAGGCCACGTCGCCACCGCTCGGAGCCCGGCCGGAGCCTCCCAGGCAGGTGCCGAGTGGGGCGAGGGGGCGGGGGCTGACAGACCGCCTGTCACGATGAGGGGGCGGCCAGGACCGCGCTGCGCCTCCTGCCCACCGGGGCGCCCCCCAGACCCTAGCTGGAAGGAAAAGGAGGTGGGGCCCCCTGAACTGCGCGGCAGCCATTTGGGGTATCGGTCACCATTTAGGGGGCCTGGACTTCCTCCGAGGACTCCCCATTCATAAAATTCCGTACTGGACCCTCACCATTGAGGAACTCAGGGGACCACTCCCCCCCGGGGAACAGCTGTGTGAGGAGCGTAGGGCATCCAGAAATCCCGGCGTCCCATCCCAGTAGGCCCTGGAGAGGACCCCTGCCCTCTTTCTCTGCTTCACCTGTTGTCGGGGGAGGCGGGCGGACAAAGGAAGCAGCGTCACGTGACTGCTCATTCACAAAATCCCATCCCATTGAGAAAAGGGGGCTGGGGGCGCTGCAGCCTCCCCCTCCCCTCCCGAAGGACTGGGGAAACCCGGCAGCCTGCTGGTGGGGGAAGGGGCTAGAGCTCGTTGCTGGGGTCCCTAAGGCCGGTGCTCCAAGGTCCCTGCGCTAGGTGGTAGTGAGGGGTTGGACGCTGATCCCGATTCTGGGCGGAGGGCTACGTCCCCTGAGCTGGGGGGCGGGGTAAGATGGTTCTGAAGGATGCTAGGGCGGGGAGGGAAAGGAGGAGGGATCAGTTCCTCCCCCAACCCCTCACCCGGCAATCTCTTCCCCTTGCCTTTCCTCGGCAGGGGCCTGAGGGAGCAGGCTTGATTTTTGTGAATGAAATGCTCTCTGGATGTCTCTCGATCGCCCGTTTCTGGCTTCCTGTGCCTCCATCTCCCTTTCGGCCTGTCTCTGGCCATTTCTGGTTCTCTCCCTGCTCCCTGCCCATCTCCCGTTGCTGGGTGACTCAGTGAGCTTTGCATCCGGTCTCATTCATAAATCCGGGAAGGGGTGGGGGGGGGGGTGGTGGAGGAAGACAGCCTGGGTTTCTCACCCAGCCAGTGGCCTGGGTGGCAGGGTGCGGAGGCAGTGTAGGGGGGACTGGAGCTGAGTTGATGGGCTCTAAGAAAATACATATGCGCAGGCACCCAGCTGTGAGGGGGACGTTGGGTGGGGCTGTGGGTACGTGCTGAGGGAGGAGAAGAAGACAGGGTTGATAGGGGATGAGCAGGAGGAGGAAGGGAAGTGGAAGAGCGAAGCTTTGGGGGTGAGGATGGGGAAGATGAGGAAAGGGAGGCAAGGTGAGTATGGAGAAAAAAGGTAGATATGGAGAAGGAGGTAGGCATGGGAGAAAAGAGATGGCAAGAGGAAGAAAGAAGCCATGCTGGAAGAAGGTGGGCATAAGAGAGGTGACGGGTATGGGCAGAAGGTGGGCATGGGGAAAGAGGTGGGTATAGAAGGTAAGGGGAGTATGGGTGATTAAGGAGACAGTAGATCGGGCTGTGAGGGATGAAGAGGGGACGTGAGGGTTGGGGAAACGCTGACTAGGAGAGCAGGAATGACGCTCACTGACCATGTTGTCCCTGTCCCCCTACCTCCTCCAGGTACATGGTTCGGGTCCGAGCCGTGGTGATGGCCCGAGATGACTCCAGTGGGGGCTGGCTGCCTGTGGGGGGCGGGGGCCTCAGCCAGGTGAGCGTATGTCGGGTCCGAGGGGCCAGGCCCGAGGGGGGGGCCCGCCAGGGGCACTACGTCATCCACGGGGAGCGCCTCCGGGACCAGAAAGTGAGCCACCCTGGGGCGTGGGGGTGGGGTGGGGGTGTGGGGAAGTAGGGGGCTGGGGCTGGGAATGCAGAGGTGAGGTCAGGTCATCTCCCAGCCGAAATCAAGTCCGGGTGTGGGATGGAGCTGGAAGTGACTCTGTCCTCTGGATGAGAGTGGGGAGTTTGGGGACTATTGGGGGTGTCAAACAGGTCCCGTCCCCTGCCACTGCCCACTGGATGGCCACAGCAGCCTGCTCACTGGTTTCCTTGTCCTGCTCCTGCTCCCTCCCCCAACCTCAGCCTGTTCCACTGGGGCTGGGCTAACACCTGACTCAGATCACATCCCTCCTCGTCTCAGAACCCTCCCCGTGGCTCCATCTTGCTCAGAGATCCTCACCACGGGAATTTTACACCACCTGCCCCTCTGCCCTAAGTATTTGGAGGCCTTTGGTGGGGGGACCATCTGGAAGTGTCACATAGGGTTTACCATCCTGTTGTGGGTTCAGCAGGAATATTCTGGGCTGTCTGGCATGAAATGGAAAGAGACTGTTGACGTTTCAGCTGGGGATGTAGTAGAAAGGTTTGGATTGTTTGAAAAGGCTTGGGGTAAGGGTTGCATTTCAGAGCAGGGGTTGGAAGGAACAGTGTAGGGGGATTTGAAATAGTGTGGAAAAAATACAGTGATGTTGGGCAAGAAGATGGGATAACATCTAGGGTGTTGACCAGCATCTGAGGGGAAATCTGTGGGATTTTGATAAAAAAAATTTGGGGGGTAGTATTTGGGGAGATTCCTGGGGCATCAGAAGGGGATTAACAATAACATTTTGAGATGTTCAGTAAAGCTTGGGGAGTACAATTGAGCCAAATGGGCGATATTGACTGTCAGAAGGAGCTTAACATTTTTTGAGGCATCCAATAAAATTTGGGATGCCTACTGAGATATCAGAGGGAAGGAGGTGTTAGGAAAATGTAGAGATCAAGGGTTTGGGGGGAAATATTGGAGTATCAGAGGTGTGCTCAATATTGGGGTGTGATCAGGGTTCAAGGGTGCACCTAGGATGGGGAAATGAGATTTGTGAGGTGCTCTGGCAGGAAGGGAATGTCTGACCTGGACCCTTCCTGCCTGCCCCCACTTCAGATCACCTTGGAGTGTACCCTGAGGCCAGGCTTGGTTTACAACAAGGTGAACCCCATCTTCCATCACTGGAGCCTGGGTGACTGCAAGTTTGGGCTGACGTTTCAGAGCCCGGCCGAGGCAGATGAGTTTCAGAAGAGCCTGCTGGCAGCGCTGGCTGCTTTGGGTCGAGGTGAGTGGTGCATGTGGTAGGGGCTGGAGCCTGGGCTGGGGTGAGTGGGGGGTGGGAGAAGCTTGGTCCTGAGAACTCACTGCTCTGCCTCTCTCCCTACCCCAGGCTCGCTCACCCCCTCTTCCTCCTCCTCTTCCTCCTCCCCTTCCCAGGACACTGCAGAGACCCCCTGCCCTCTGACGGTGAGTCTCCTGGGTGCAACGCTGCCGGGAGGGCAGGGGGCTATTTCTATTCTGCAAACATTCTTGAGCACCTACTGTGTATCTGGAACCAAGCCACATGCTGGGGACACAAATTCGGGCCAAAAACGATTAATGTCAATTTCGATCCCAGTGATTTTAGTTTTTCTGTTCTATCATGATTTACCCATTCATCCAAGGGTATTTATTGAACACCTTCCATAAGAAGTGTTTTAAGCACTGGGGATACATCAGTGAACAGAATAAAGTCCCTTTCCTCATGGAGCTTCTATTCTAGTGTGGAAAGGCAGAAAATTTTTTTAAGGTACACTATAAAAATGAATAAATATTAAAAGTAAATAGATGAATAAATCAATGGGAAATCCAACCTTCTAGTTACTCGAGATACAAACCTTGGAGTCATCCTTGACTCCTTTCCTTTTTTAATGCCTCCTCATCTAGTCTGTCAGCACATATTGGCTCCACTTTCTTTTTAAAAAAAAATTGGCCTCACCTCACAGCACACAGGATCTTAGTTCCCCAACCAGGGATGGAACTTGGGCCCGTCAGTGAAAGCGCTAAGTCCTAACCACTGGGACCTCCAGGGAATTCCCTGGCTGTACGTTCAAAATGATCAGACTGTGCCTCCAACCTGGTGACTATTCAACCTCATCTCCCAACTGGACCATCTCATCAGCTGCTCATCATCAACTGCCCCCCTCCTCCATCTCCTTTCCCCCACACAGCCAGAGGGACCCTATTGACATCTAAGTCTGATCACGGATATTCTCCACTTAGAGCCCTACCAGGGCTCCATCTCACTCCTGGTAAAGAACAAAGTCCTCACAGAGGCACATAAGACCCCACACCAGCTGGCCCCCTATTACTCTCCCTCATGGTCACTAGGCTTCAGCCACATTGGCCTCCTCACTGTTATGCCAAAAGGGAAGACAGATTCCTGTCTCAGGGCTTTTGCACTGGCTGGTCCTCTTGTCTTGGAACATTCCCAAATTTCCACATGGCTTATTCTCTTACTTCCTTCAGGGCTTTACACATGTAGTCTCCTCCTCAATGAGGCCCTCCCTGTTGTTATTCAGTTGCTAAGTTGCATCTGACTCTTTGCAAACCCATGGACTGTAGCCCGCCAGGTTCTTCTGTCCATGGGATTTCCAGGCAAGAATACTGGAGTGGGTTGCCATTTCCTCCTCCAGGGGATCTTCCCAACCCAGGGATCAAACCCAGTCTCCTACATTGGCAGGTGCATTCTTTACCACTGAGCCATCAGGGAAGCCCTGAGGCCCTCCCTGAGTAACCTGTTTAAAACTGCAGTCTCCTAATGCTCCTTATCTTGTTCTTTCCCCCATCTTCTAAGACAGTTTTATTTCCTCTTCCAATAGACAATTTTCTTATCTATGACTTTACTATCCATCTCCCATGCTAGAATGTCTGCTCCAGGAGGGCAAGGATCTTTTGTTGCTTTCTTGCTGCATCTTCAATGCTTAAAACAGTGCCTGGTAGACAGTTAAGTGTTCAGTAAACATGTGTTGAATAAATTGATTGACTGAATAAATGCACATAATGTCGGATTCGATTTGGCCCTTGCTGGGAACAGTGGGAATGTCTCAAGAACACGTGGAGGAACAAACCTGGTTCCCTGGGCAGAAAGGGGGGCTTCCCAGTATAATGGGAGATGAAGGGGGGTCTACAAAAGTCACACAGACAGATCCCATTTATTGAGTGCTTTCTCAGGAAAGATGCTGTGCTCTCTGTGCTCCATCTCATATCCTCCCAATGGCCTTTGCGAGCCTGGCAAGTCATGGGTGCTCAATGAATGTTTATTGAGGATAGTAATCTGTTGAGGTAGGAATGATTCTCAAGTCACAGAAAGGAATGGAGGGTCTGAGAAGTGATGTTTCAGCCTGTAAAGGACAGAGCTTGGTTTGGACGGGAAGGAAGACATTCTAGGTGGGTGGAACTACCCCACTAAAGGTGTGGTGGTAGGCAGGAGGCAGGAAGGCAGCTGATGACCAAGGGACAGGGGTTCTGAGAAGGGAGAATGATTTGATGTTCTGTAGGTTGGTGAGCTGAGCAGATAAGAAGAGGAAGTCCAATAACCATAACCATTTCCAGCTCTTCCTGTACTCCAGGCATGTTTATGCCCTTTACAGTGGGTCCTAACCACAGCCTTATGAATAGACAATATTATGATCCCCATTTTACAGAGGAGGAAACTGAGGCTCAAAGAGCTGAGCTCACTTGCCGGAGGTCACACAAGCAGTCAGTGGCATTGCCGGGCTTGAACCCAGGCCTGTCTGGCCACAGAGCCCTCGCTCGCAATGGGAGGGGGTCTATATAAGGGCATCGGCTGTGCCAGAGGTCCCGGCTCTGAGGCCGCCAATCTCCCCCAGTCCCACGTGGACAGCGACTCCTCCTCCAGTCACAGCCACCAGGAGACGCCTCCCAGCGCAGCAGCGGCCCCCATCGTCACGGTGGAGTCAGCTTCCGGCTTCGGGCCGGCCACGCCCCCCCAGCGCCGCCACTCATCAGCTCAGGTGGGGCTCCCGGGGAAAGGGGGCCGGGGCGCCGGGGTCCGAAGTGGGCGGGAGCTGAGGCCGCAAAGGGGCAAGAAACCACAGATTCTAAGGGATGGCTGACCTGTCTTGTGGCGAGGGAGCTTAGGCCTGGGTTTCTGGGAAGGTTGAGTGAGGGCTTCCTGCGCGTCTCCTGCGCTCTTGGAGATTGGAATGCTCTGGATTCCAGAGGGGTTTAGGGGACGACTTGGACAAGGAATATATATTAGGGGGTTGGTGGTACTCATGGAAGGAGTTCTTCAGTACTTAACTGACGAGGAGTGAGATTCAATATCCGAGGGGTAAAAGGGACCTGGTGACCAGACTCCTGCAGAAGGAGAAGATGGACGGGGTCCAGGACTCTTGAATCTGAGAAGGGCTGGGTACAGGAATCCTGGATCTTGAGAGAGGACAGGACTGAGAGCCTGGCCCACTGGGTCCTTAAAGTTTGGGCTTGTGCCTGAAGTCTTCTGTCTGTCCCTGGGAGTGGAGTGGGCTGAGGACTTAGAAGTTCGGGACCCCAGGCAATCAGGATCCCAGTACAGGATGCTAAGATAAATGAGGCCTGTGGCTGGGTCTTTGGATTCTCGGGTCTTCTAAGGCCGGGATGGATTGTGGTGGCATGTGGGGGATCACAGAGCCCGTTAACCTGTTCTCCTGTATCTTGGTCCCGCAGAGCTACCCTCCGCTCCTATCGTTCACGGGGATTCCGGAGCCTTCAGAGCCCCTGGCTGGGGCCGGGGGCCCGGGCTGGGGCGGCCGCGGCTATGAGGATTACCGGCGCGCGGGGCCGCCCGCGCCCCTCGCCCTGTCCACCTGCGTCGTGCGCTTCGCCAAGACCGGCACTTTGAGGGGCGCAGCCCTAGGGCCCCCCGCAGTCCTACCCGCCCCTCTCACCGAGGCTGCGCCTCCAGCACCCCCGGCTCGCCCACCCCCAGGCCCCGGCCCGGCCCCTGCGCCAGCCAAGGCCTCCCCGGAGGCGGAGGAGGCGGCGCGCTGCGTGCATTGCCGTGCGCTCTTCCGCCGTCGCGCTGATGGTCGTGGCGGCCGCTGCGCCGAGGCCCCGGACCCGGGTCGCCTGCTTGTGCGCCGTCTCAGCTGCCTGTGGTGCGCCGAGAGTTTGCTCTACCACTGCCTGTCGGATGCCGAGGGCGACTTCTCGGACCCGTGCGCCTGCGAGCCGGGCCACCCGCGCCCCGCCGCGCGCTGGGCCGCGCTGGCCGCGCTGTCGCTCGCCGTACCCTGCCTCTGCTGCTACGCGCCCCTGCGTGCGTGCCACTGGGTCGCGGCGCGGTGCGGCTGCGCCGGCTGCGGAGGTCGCCACGAAGAGGCTGCGCGGTGAGGACGGCCTGATGGGTCCGGTAGCCAGACCGAGGACCCAAAATTGAGGGTCCAGGACCCCGGACTCCGTTCGGACCCCAATCCCAAACCTAGGCACACCCGGAACTTGGAGCTTGAGTTTGGATTGAGAGACCCCAGACCTGGAACCTGGACCCCAAATGTAGGACGGAGAGACCCCAGAACCAGCTTCATTGGGATGTCTGTCCAAGAGGTTCCAGGGACCCTGAGTTCTGGCTTTCCCATTCTCCACCCCCACCCCGACCTAGACTAAGGAGATTCCAGGGATCCCCAGACCCTTCACCCCAGGCAGGCAGGGAGCACACGGATCCCTGAGAGCAGGGCTCATCCTGACTCCCTGTTCAAATTACCAACCTAGACCCCCGTCATGCCTGGCACCATGAACCATCAGATTACAGCCTCATAATTAGGAGTGGCCAGAACCTGACCCTACCTGTATACAGTTACTCCCAGATCTTAAATCATAGTACCTGGAATCACCCCCCAATGATTCTTGAATGCACCTAAAACCTGGGGCACCTGTATCTAGGATGTTCTTGTAGCCCCAGGACTTCTTAGACACCAAATCCTCTTAAGATGCCCTGAGTCCTTGGATGTGCTCAAACGGCTGTTCTCTCACCCAAATGACTTGGGAGATCCACCTCAGAGCCCTCCTTCCCATGTGCACATGGCCCAAGATTCAGAATTCAGACTCCGAGATGCTGTGAGCCAAGGATCAAAGACCTCTGTAGACCCACCCATCCCAAGCTGGTGTTCCCAGGATTTTTCAATTCCATATATAGAACTCTGAAGTCCTATATATGTAGGACTGATGTAGGATTGAAGGCCACCAGTACCTCAGGGTCTAAGACGTGGGTCCCAACCCCTCAGATACCCTTCTTCCCAACCTCCTTGGACTCGGATTTCAAGCCCCAGATCATCCTGGAATCTTCAGCTTCTTTGTACCCACATATTCCCAGTCCCCAAAAGGCTAGGAGCCCAGTTCCCAGAAGATGGGACATTCATAGCAACTCAGACCTCTGACCCCTTGCCCCTGAGTGGCCCCAGAGTGATTTAGGAACACTCAATTCAAGACCCTAAGGTGCCACTGACCCTCCAAATTCAGAACTCAAGCCTACACAGTATTGGGATTGTCCCTGACCCAAGACCTTGGTCCCTCCATGCCAGAGACAAATCTGAGGTGCCCTGGGACTTTCACACCTTCAGATCCCAGATTTTTTTGGATTCCAACCTCTCTAGCCTGATATTTCCCAGGCCCAGCTTGTGCATCTCTTGAGACCTGCTGCCCATTGAATCCTGCCGTCCGCAGACCCCTGGGAAACCCCAAGGTCCCAGACTCTCAGAATTCTAGTCCCAAGGGCCCTGGCCCAAGCTCTCAGTATCATACAGAACTAACTACCCCTTTAACCCTGAAGGGGGAAAAAAAAAAAACATTTTGAGCTAATGTTCCTGGATTCCAGGACCAACCAAGATCTCTCCTGCTCCCATATCTAGGACCTAGCTTTGCCATAGATGAGTGTGCAGGCTGTGTGTGCTCACAGCCAAGGCTGTGAGCAGGGCTGGCCATGCTGTGCCCTCAGAGGAAGGTGTGCATTTGTGTAAGTTGCACAAAGGCAACTAGATATGGCTCTATTGGCACAAATGCCCATGGGTGCACACTCACACCTACACACACCCACACCCACACACTTCCCAGCCTTGCAGACTCTCTCCCAAGCCCAACCTTGAGTCCTAGCCTTAGTCCAAGCCTTTCATGTTCTGCCCCTCTGTTAACCCCTTCACTTCCATCTCAGAGTTGGGGGTTGTTTGGGAAAGTTTGAAAGCCCGGTTCATGGCCTTCTGAGACTCCTCTTCTGGGGAAAGGGGATTCCAAGATCTCTCTCTCTTCAGTGGAATGGGACTTCTAGTGTACCATGGATCTGACAGCCTGCATGGGGGAGATCACGGTCTTGGAGCAACACAATCTCAATGTTGTATGGGCTTGGGACCTACATCTGGTCCTAGGCATCTTGAAGTGTGCACTTACCTTTCCTCATTACCCAGACCTGGATGGCCTTGTGGGGGTTCAAGGGATAGGTCAAGGGGGCCAGAGGGATGGATCCTCCTGTCACTTCCTTTAAATTATTAACTATTTATTACATCCGGAACCTGTGAGATTCAGCTCTCTCAACCAGACCCTGGGATGGGTGAGAGAAAAGAGGGGTGTCCCTCCCACCCCCACTCTGCCCAGCTCTCATCAGTGTCAGACCCACCAGAGCTGAGGGCGGAGGGATGAGGGGCTGGGGCAGCCTGGGTCCCCATCCCCCTCTCTGTGCCTCGGTCTCCTCCCTTCCGTGGTGGGCGGGGGGAAGCTCCATTCTTAACCTACCTCGTTTTGGGGAGGGGTGGGACGGGGGACCAGAGTGCTGTAAGGTGCTGTGGGATCTGTGGACGAAGTGGTGGGGGCTGGGGGAAGGTTCCCTGGCTCCCACCTCCCAGCACCGCCTCTCCCAGGTCTCCCAGTCCTGCTCCCTGCTAATACCCACCTCTGATCCATGATTACTCTTCATCACCCCTAAATCAGGGGTGCATGGAGGGATGACCCTGGGAGCCAGGAAGACCTCAAACCCTGGAGCCCCCAGGCCCAATTTCCCAGCTGCTTGCCCCTCAGATTGGATGCTTGGCCCCCAGGCTTGGGGGAGGCACCTCGACATTTATCTTCCTGATCTTGATTCTAAGCCAGTCTGTGACCTCAATATTGTTATCAGTGCAGGCTGAAGTAGTGGGGGAGGATGGGGGCCGAAGACCAGCCTTGTCATCGGGGGAGGGGGCATGAGATATCGGCTCCAAGAAATGTCTGTGACAAAGTCTCAGCCTGTGTTCTTTATTTGCACTGATGCACCCCATCCGCTCATCTTCCTGAGCCACCAGACCAGAGAGAAATCCTCCTTTCCCCTTCTCATCCTTTAGTCCCAAGCAGACCCTCGGCCTGAATTTTATACATACAATCACTCCACAAGTACATTTACTGAACACTTGTTATATACCAAGCCCTGTTCTAGGTGCTGGGGATAAAACAGTGAACAGAAAAATTCATTCCCACAAGGAACTTATGAACTTTATAGTGAAGGAGATAACATGTTAGTGGAGGAGATAACATATAGTGAAGGAGATAACATGTTAGTGGAGGAGATAACATATAGTGAAGGAGATAACATGTTAGAAATGATATATGCATGCATGCTGAGTTGCTTCAGTCACGTCCAACTCTTTGACTCTCTGTGACCCTATGGACTGTAGAAGACCATCAGGCTCCTCTGTCCATGGAATTCTCCAGGCAAGAACACTGGAGTGGGTTGCCATGATCTTCTCCAGGGGATCTTCCCAACCCAGGGATCGAACCCGTGTTTCTTATGTCTCCTGCATAGGCAGGTGGGTTCTTTACCACTAAGAAATGATATATCCTATAAAGAAAAAGTGAAAATGGGGGATACAGACAGTTATTGCCATGGTGGTCAGGGAGGCCCCATGGAGGAGGATGGCATTTAAATATAACCCTGAAGGTGAGGGAGTCCTGGGGCTGTCTGTAGGAAGAGCATTCCAGGTGAAAAGGACAGTTGTGCAAGGCCTTGAGTGAGGAGCATGTCTGGTAAGTCTGAGGGACGTCAAGGGAGCTGGAGAGGGGAGGAGCAAGAACAGGAGGGTGCTTAGGAGATAGAAAGGTGAAAGAAGGAGAAAAGGTGACAGGGAAGATCTCTGGGACCTTGCAAGCCATTGCATGGACTTTGCTGTTCACCCTGAGTGACATGAAGCTATAGGAGTCTCCAAGCATGGGAGCTTGGAGCTTCTATGTCACAGCAGATGTGACCTGAATCAGTTATTCACAAGTTCCCTTTGGCTGCCTGTGGGGACAGATCCTGGTGGGCTGGTGGGTGGGGGGAGGCTTGAAGACAGGGAGGAGGCTGCTAGGATGGTCCAGGAGGAGACAGTGGTACACAGGACCAGGGTGAGAGGAGTGGAGGCCAGAAGAAGTGGGAAAGATAGTGGAACTGTTTTGAAGGTCAAGTTCAATTTAGATATGAAAGTGAAAGTCTTAGCTGCTTAGTTGTAAAGTCATTATCCTGCCTTCTTTATCCTAAGAGGTGGTGGTTGTTTAGTCACTGAGTTGTGTCTAATTCTTTGTGACCCAATGGATCGTAGCCCACCAGGCTCCTCCGTCCATGGGATTTCCCAGGCAAGAGTACTGGAGTGGGTTGCCATTCCCTTCTCCAGGGGATCTTTCCGACCCAGGGATCAAGCCCAGGTCTCCCAAATTGCAGGCAGATTCTTTACCATCTAAAGCACCAGGGAAGCTCAATTTAGATAAGGAGTACACCATAAAAAGAAGAGTCAAGGTTATGACTCCATGGCTTCGGTCTGAACAATTTTTAGTATTTTATTAAGGTCAACAACTGCTGCCCCCCGACCCAGTACTCAGCCATGGAGTAGACAGGACTATGGAGGAACCAAATTAAGGGCAGACTCTCCCCCTAAGCGGAGAAGGCAATGGCACTCCACTCCAGTACTCTTGCCTGGAAAATCCCATGGACAGAGGAGCCTGGTAGGCTGCGGTCCATGGAGTCGCTAGGAGTTGGACACGACTGAGCGACTTCACTTTCACTTTTCACTTTCACGCATTGGAGAAGGAAGTGGCAACCCACTCCAGTGTTCTTGCCTGGAGAATCCCAGGGACAGGGGAGCCTGGTGGGCTGATGTCTATGGGGTTGCATAGAGTCGGACACGACTGAAGTGACTTAGCAGCTCCCCCTAAGAATCAGGTTCTGGCTCTTTTTGTCCTCAGAGTCTCTACTTCCAGTCTATTTTCACTCCCAGTAGAACTATCTTGAAACTACTGGAGATCAGGACAGAGTTGGGAAGAGAGTAAACCTGGAAAACTAATATGAACAACAGCTACAAAAGCAAGAGGAGTAATAACAATAGAAATAGGTTAAGTGGTTAAAAGCATGGACTTTGGAATCAGATCTGAATCTGAGTCCTGGCACCACCATGCAACTCACTCTGTGATTCATCCTTTCTGCACCTCAGTTTTCTCTTCCATAAAATGGAGATAAAATACCTAGCCTAGTACCACACACGAAATGCACTAGGTGGCATACGATATCTTAGTTCCCAAATCAGAGATTGGACAAGTGTTCCCTCCAGTAGAAGGGTGGAGGCCTAACCACTGGACAGCCAGGGAAGTCTCTCTGTTAGTCATTTTTAATTGAGTACCCCTTAGATGTCTGCTAAGCACTTACATACAGGACTAATCCTCACAAACAACTGTAAGAGATAAGCGTTATTACACTTATTACACAGATGTCAAGCAACTTAGCAGGAACACAACGACGGTGAATGGTGGAATCAAATACCTAACCTTTGCCTGCGGACCAAATTGCACTGGTAGAGTGCAGTCTCTTAATCACCATGGTATATTGCCCTTGCTCCCTCTCTGAAAGGCTTAGTGAGGCAGAGGGGTGAAGATGCATACTGTGATCGATGGGCGCACTGTGATCGATGGAGACTAACTCGGCTGTGTGTGTGAGTAACTGGTCCCTGAGAGAATTCCAGCTCTAAATAGGAAAGGAGGAAATGGGTTTCTGGACTTAGAGCGGAGTTGGGAGAACAATATTTGGTATGGGATGCTTTAAGAGCAGAGGGCGTTTGAGGGAGTCGGAGGAAAAGCTGCTTCTATGTCGCAGCAGGAGCGACACCGCTGGTCTGTCGCGACAGCCGGGATCCAAAACGCCTGCTGTGGATTTTTACAAAGCCAGGTGGGTTTTCCAGCGCCCTGACTGGTTACCCGAAGGGACGCGCTCTAGTATTAGGCTAAGGCGGTGAACCTGGGGGCGTGTTCTACCTCCTTCTACACCAATTGGAATGACGAAAGCCCTTAGCGAGAAGAGGCTGATTGGTCAGTTATAGGGGCCGCGCGCACGCCGCTCCTGGGGCGGAGCCTCCCACCGACCGGCAGGGGGCGCGCGCCTGACGAAGAGGCGACACTCGCATGGAGGGGGCGGAGGCCGAGGAGCAGGAGTGGGCCGCAGTGGCCCGGGACCTGCTGGCCCTGGGGTAAGGCGAGCCGGGTGTGGCTGGGGGTGCAGGAAGGGGCAGGTCTTCCCTCAGAAATTCCTACTAACCTCTCCCATACCCTCCCGCTCTTTCGGCGGCGCCGCAGGTATGAGGGTTGCCCGGGGGCGGCGTCGCCGGGCACATCGTGCCCAGACTTCAGGGCGCTGTGCGCGCGGCTGGCGGCGGAGCTGGCGACTCTGGGTGCCCTGGAGCGGGAGCGAGAGGAGGGCACGGAGGCGTTGAGCGTCGGCGACGGTACGCATGGAGGGAGGTCGGGAGGTTTGGAGCCTTGGGTGCCGCCGCCACGCCCTGACCATCTCCCGCCTCCAGTAGGTCCCGGCGCTGAGGAGGAATTCCTGCGGCAGTTGGCCGGCCTGTTGCGGGAGTTGCACTGCCCGGACCGCGAGCTCTGCGGCGGGGACTGCGCGGCCTCACTGCGGGAACCCAACGCGCGCTTGCGCCTGCTGCGTGAGCTGGGGGGCGGGCCGGGATGCGGAAGTGGGCGAGGCTACAGCCTCTATCGGGGCGGGCTCCGCACGTTGAGGTGGAGCCAGGATTCCCCCAGTCCCCAGGGGGCATGCTCAAAACTTTGAGGCGTTCGAGCGGGTGGGAGGCGGGTGGAGTAGAACACTGGGGCGGGCTAAGGGCTCTGAGGTGGGCGGGGTTAGGATTCTGAAGGAGGTTCTCGAAGCTCAGGTAAATTGGGTAACGGAGTCTGACAGGGTGGTTCCGAAGTGGGCAGGGTTTGAATTCTGCAGAAGGACCTAGGTCTCGAAGTGGGTGGAGCTTATCCTGGTGGTGGAGTCCGGGCTCTAGATGGGTGCAACTAGGAGGCGGGAAGTTTCGAAGCCGCTTGAACTTTTCGACCCGGGTGGGTGGGGTGGTGGCCCTCCTTGATTGCACTGCTCCTTTCCCCTACTTTTAGGCTTTCTGTGCTCCGAGGTCCAGGCCACCCGCCTCCTCCGCCTGCGCTCCCGTCTGGATCCCAACCCTGAGCCATTCTGTGGGGAGGGGGCAGAGGAGGGACCTGACATGGTCCAGGAACTGATCCTTACTCTCCAAGCCCTGGGGCTGCCCAGACCCACGCGGGGGACCCTAGCCTGTCAGCTGCTTCGGGATTTGCATGCCAAGGTAGCCAGAGTCCCCTCCACACCGGGGTCACCCCACCTTCCTCGCAGGGGGAGAGCCCCCTCTCCAAAAGAGGCTCCAAGAGGAGTGCCACCCCCTCTGATGTTTTAATCAGCAGAATTGTGACTGCCATTCTTGGTTCTATGGCCGGAGTCCTCAGGGTCATAGGGAACTGGGGTTCACAGAGGAGTCTATCCGATTTCTGTGCAGTTAACTCTATCTTCCTCCTTCTCCCATCAGATCTCCGAGCTGCTGCCTTCCCTGCCCCCAGAGTACCTGCAGCCCCTCCTCAACCACCCACTGGACGCACCCAGATGGGTAAGGTTGTGTATGGCTTTAAGTGAAGGGTGTTCTCATCCAGAGGTGAGAGTGAGGGCGACCCCTGGCGTGACTGAGACCTTTCCCCCCAGGAAGCGTTGGCGTCTGTGTCCCAAAGCCTGCGGGATCAGTACGGCTGCCGCCGTTGCCTCCTCCTCAAGCGCCTTGACCTCACCACATCTGCTTTCCACTGGAGTGATCGGGCTGAGGTGTGGGCAGAAGACCTAGGCGGGAGCAGTTGTGGGAGCTGCGACTGCAGCGGGGAGGAAGGGAGGGCCAGGAATATGACCCTCTTGCTGATTCTGAGACCTAGGACAGTTTAGAATCCTGAGGTTGGGGATCTGGAATCTCTGGGCCCCCAGGGCATTCTAGAATTTCCTGATCTGAGCAGGGAGGGTATTTAGAGCAGTACTCCTTATTAAAAGATGTGAGGGCCTTCCCTGGCAGCTCAGTGGTTAAGACTCTGTGCTTCCCTTGCAGAGGGCAGGGGTTCAATCCCTGGTTGGGGAGCTAGGATCCCTGGTGCTGCATGCTGCGTGGCATGCCTCCTCCCCAAAAAAACATACATAAAAGATGTAGGAAGCATATAACATTCTAAGTCAACTATACTTTGATAAAACAAACAAAAATCGTAATGAAATATTAAAAAAAAAAAAAAAAAAAAAAAGATGTGGGCCTGAGAAGGGAAGAGAGATACTTTCAAGATTACAGGTCCCATCTGGGGAGGGCTCATGGGTATGTTCTTCCACTAACTCGTAGGCCCAAGGAGAGGCCATGAAGGCAGTACTGATCCCAATTCGAGAGGCTCTGACCTCAGAATCAGATGTCTCCATTGCACACGTCCTGGCTGCCCGAGCTGATCTGTCTCGCCTTGTCCCAGCCACTAGCAAGACTGTCCGCCGAGGGACTTGCTGTGCCATCAACAAGGTGAGCACCTGGGAATGGGGAAGGGCGCCAAACACCCTTGGCCTTCAAACTGGCCTTTCAGCTGCCTCTGCCCTGGACGAGCTTGTCCTCTCCTACCTGGGCTGCTGCTCTGGCCTTCTCCTTAGGTTCCTGGCCTCTGGACTCACCACTCTATCTCCACATGGCATTTAGAAGAAACTTCCCAACTCAAAAATCTGACCATGTCCTTCCCCAGCTCAAAACCCTTCTATGGCTCCCTAGTGCCTTCAAAACAAAGTCCATCTGTTTACTGAGTCCTTGCCCACCTCTCCTGCTTTGGCTTAAAATCCTCCCCATCACCTCAGTCTGTCTGTTGTTTTGGGTTTTAACCATTTTTATTTATTTTTTAAAATTTTATTTATTTATTTATTTATTTGGCTGCTCTGGGTCTTAGTTGTAGCATGTGGGATCTAGCTCCCTGACCAGGGATCAAATCTGGGCCCCCTGGACTGGGAGTTCAGAGTCTTAGCCACTGGACCACCGGGGAAGTCTCTTAACCATTTTTAAAAGCAAAACTACCCTCTGTTCAAATGATTAGGCTAAAATTTAGCCTCATATCTCTCTGTTTAAACAGTCTTATATGACCTGGGCTTCCTAGCGGGCGCTAGTGGTAAAGAACCTGCCTGCCAATGCAGGAGACATAAGAGACACAGGTTCAGTTCCTGGGTCAGGACGATCTCCTGGAGGAGGGCATGGCAACCCACTCCAGTATTCTTGCCTGGAGAATCCCATGGACAGAGGAGCCTGGCGGGCTACAGTCCACAGGATCACAGAATCGGACCTGACTGAAACGACTGAGCACACATATGATTCTTAGGGCATAAAATCTAGCACAGCAAAAAGTGAAGCAAAATTTTAAGTTAAGAAAAAAAACCAAAACACTGATTTGCTGGAAATGTTATACAAAGCCCAAATATGAAACAGACAAAAGCTGAAGTGCCCTCATTCATATTGCTGGGGATGTGGACCTCTTATCATCACCCTCCCCTTTATTCCCCTTTTGCTGAGGCCCCTTGACTGAAAGCTCCAGGACTGTATCTCCCACCATGCAGCCCCCACCACTGTACCATGCAGCATGCAGGATCTTGGTTCTCCAACCAGGGGTCAAACCTGTGCCCCCTTCATTGGGAGTGTGGAGTCTTAACTACTGGACTACCAGGGAAGTCCCAAAATCTGCCCTTCCCTTCCTGCTGTTCTCTTGGGTCTCTGGTCCCCTTGTCCAAGATATTTTTCTTCTCTGAAACTCAAATCTAATCATCTCTCAGGTGCTTATGGGCAGTGTTCCAGACCGGGGGGGCCGCCCAAATGAGCTGGAGGCTCCCATGCCCAGCTGGCAGAGCAGAAGAGAGGACGGAGGCGGGCGGAAGGCAGGCCGCCAGTGCTGGGGCCGCAAGAAGAAGAAGAAGTAAAGGGGGACTGATGATTGCGGAGAAGGTTCCTTCATGTGATGCTAATCTCCAAGGAGTCACTCTGAGGGTTTCTCTTGGCACCTGGCATCCCAGCCCCATGTTCCCTGTTCCTGAGGCCCCAAAAGTCCTCCCTGCATCTGCCATTCAACACCAAGGACCGTGTTCTCTGGAAAATAAATCTAATTTATGGCAGCCCTAGGACCTGTCTCTGTGGGGGCCAGGTCAGGGGTGCTCAGGTTTGAGGTGATTGGAGGTCTCTGTCCCCTGGGTCTGAACAGGCCCCTGCTGCTCTGACCCTTCAAGTCCCATTCTCTTCAACAACCTTTGCTCCTGTGGGCATGGGGCAGGAGACAGGCAGGCATTGGACAAATATCTGTCAGTAACCACTGTGTGCCAGCCCTGTTCTAGGCACTGGGGATACAGATAATAAAACTCCCTGGTCTCCTGGAGTTACCTTTCTGGTGAGGAAGGGCAGGCAAGAAAGTTTAGTTTGTCAGATGAGGAAAGGGCTTTAGAGAGAAATAAAGCAGGAAGGCAGGATTGGGGGACTATGGGGGAATTGCAGCTTTGTGTGATCTGGGGAGGCCTCACTAAGAAGGTGATACTTGACCTAAACCCCAGAGAGGGAGCCACGTGGACCCCCTCCTGGCAGAGGGAGTGTCCTGTGCAAAGGTCCTGAGGTAGGAGTAGTTTTGGGTATGATCAGGGACCACTCGGGCCAGTGTAGCTGAAGCAGGATGAGTGAGGGGTGAGTGCTGGGAGGGGAGGCTGGAGAGGTGACAGGGGCAGACCATGTGGGGTGGGGACAGTGAGAACTCTGGTTTTCCTGAGTGAGATGGAGCCACCAGAGGGCTCTAAGCAGAGGAGGGATTTGATCTGACTTAGGTTTCAGAGGCTCCCTCCCTGTTCTACCCTTTCTCTGGCCTTCTCTCCCACCTCAGAGTTTGGAACTCTACCCGCTGTCCCCTCCTGCTCCTGACCCATGCTGACATCAGTGCAGCATATTGGTCAGTAGCTTCCATGTGAGAGGTGGACAAGCTGGGTGTGAGTGCTGACTCTTAACATTCAGGAGTTCTGTCTGCGTTGGTGAGCAGTTTGACCTCGCTGAGCCTGTTTCCTCATCTGTAAAATGGGAATTTAAGGACTTGGCAAGATGATGATATTTAGTCACTCAGTCGTGTCCAACTCTTGGCGACCCCATGGACTATAACCTGCCAGGCTCCTCTGTCCGTGGGATTCTCCAGGCAAGAATACTGGAGTGGGCTGCCATTCCCTTCATCCAGGGGATCTTCCCAACCCGGGGATCCAACCCCAGTCTCCTACACAGGCAGGTAGATTCTTGACCACTGAGCCACCTAGGCTAGGTCTAAACGTATCCAACACAGAGCTGCACGGATATCACATGCAAGAAAAGGAAATACAATTAACAGCCACTCTGATGCAAAAGAAAAAAATAACTTTCTTTTGGAGTAAGACAGGACAGAAGCTTCAACAGAGGCCGTGTGGATGGGAAGGAGACGGAATAATAGGACTTGAGACTGACTCTGGAGGAGGAAGTGGGGAAGAGACGAGACCAAGGCAACATCTAGGAGTTCAGCTTGGAGGACTCGGTGGGTGGTGAGGCCTTCGCTGGCAGAGGGACCTGGAAGGAGGATAACATGGGGTGACGTGGGGAGTGTACGATGTTCAGGTTCACTGCGGGGAATTTACTCCACTATTTATTAATAGTGTCTGATCTATTTGGCCTTATTCTTGACATCTTCTGGTTTTCTTTCTGTTTTTCTTCCTAAACTCACTTTTTCTTTTGTACTAGGGGTTACCCCTTCCCCTCCCCACCAACATACTGAAATTGCTATCAACATTAAAAATTAACCCATTATCTACACCCTCCTACCCAAGCAGTTGAGGACTTTTGCTTCGTTTCACTTCTCTGTGCTCCCCCAAGTCTTGTCTGGGTTCCCCCAGGCAACTAGGCTGGTCTCCCTGTATCCAGTGGGGGTGGGGGCAGTTCCTCCTCACCGTCTCTGGTTCCCAGGAGGGGTGTGGGGCCTCTGTCTGGGTCCAAGCATGGCGGACGTGGCACCCAGGCTCAGGTTCCAGGGACAGCGTGTAGGAGAGATGGTCCTCGGAGCCTGTGTGCAGGGGTGCAGATGGGAGGGACGTAGGTATGATGGGAAAGGCCTCATGACCGCAGAATGAATCCCCATCCGTCCACCAGGGCCCTCTTCCCAGGACTGCCACACCCTGGGTCTTACCACAGCTGGCCTGGGGAACTGGAGTGGGTGGGACAGGGGCTTCCGGGGGACTCGCATCGCCCTTGGCCCCTGGCCTCTTCTTACACTCCACCTTCACCTGGTCTCTGCAGTGTCTGTGGCAACACAGCCCACAGTCTGGGGGAGATTCAGAGGTTAGTGCCAGAGGCCCAGTCCATGTCCCCCTTCTTCCAGCTTGCAGGTCCTAGATCCCCTTTCTCTACTGATGCTCCACTCACCCCGACAGCGGTAGCCTTGCTTGGTGACACCCCAAAGCTGGGAAGAGAGAGCAGAACAGGTTACCTAGGCTAATACAGGGAGGGCTGTGATTGGGGTAGGGATAGGGGCTGTCTGGAGGAAACCATCCAGGTTTTGGAAGTTCCCAAGGCTAGAGGCCTATGTGGGGTCTGGGAGACTAAAGGAATTTGGAAATTTATCTTAAGTTTGGAGAGTCACCTATGATATGAGAATCGGACAAAATCTGGAGTTAATAAAACATAAATCCTATGGGCAGGGGTTGTGTCTGTTCTGTTTCCGCCTGTCCCCTTCCACCGCCGCCGAGAGTCTATAACTGTGCCTAGCACCGTGGAGGTGCTCAGTGTCTATTCAGTGAATGAAGAAGTGAATTTGGAAAGCAATCCAAGGTTTGCGAATCGGTCTTGGTTTGGGAGTGAGAGATCTGTCCATTCCACAGATTGGAGGACAGATTTCCAAATCCAACTGGTTTTGGAAATCGTAGCGTTTGAATCATCTGAGGCCTAGAGACTTGGGAGCCTGATTCAGTTTGCAGATAATCTACCCACCCAGTCCAGTGCGTGGATGCTCAGTTGTATCTGACTCTTTTTGACCCCATGGACTGTAGCCCGCCAGACTCCTCTGTGGGATTTCCCAGGCAAGAATACTGGAGTGGGTTGCCATTTCCTCCTCCAGGGGATCTTCCCGACCCAGGGATCGAACTTGTGTCTCCAGTGACTCCTGCATTGGCAGGTGGATTCTTTACCATTGTGCCACTTGGAAAGCCCTTATTATCCAGGGTTTGTCAATTATCCAGGATGGAGATTGGGATTTGGGCATTATCTAGACTTCAGAATTATCCAGGGTGTAGGGAATATCCATTATTTAGGATTTCTGTGAAGTGTTTGTTGTTGAGTCGCTCAGTTGTTTCTGACTTTGTGACCCCACGAATTAAAGCACCAGGCTTCCCTGTGAAGTACGGGGACTATTTGAGGCTGGAGGATTTTCCTGAATATGGGGATTATCTGGGGCTTGGGGCTTGTGAGCACAAGGGAGGGTTGGCTTTCCCAGCCCAGGCTGTGAACAGTTAGGGCGCTCCAGGAGGGGTCCCTCAGGGTGACGGTGGGCAGAATGCTCACGAAGCCACTGCAGCTGTCACAGAAGGTGGGCTTGCGGAAGGTGACCTCCTGGAAGGTGTGCAGGAAGGCCAGGCCCAGCTTGGAGCAAATGGCACTGGCCCGGAGCAGGTATTCTGTCAGCTCCTCACGGCTGAAGGAGCCGCTCCTGGGGGAGAGACTGTACTTTAGCAGGCCTGGCCCTGTTCTCCCCGACCCAGGAGCCCTGGCTACCCCAGGTCCTCATCTTACGGGAACCCAGGAGTCGGGAGCACCTACCCCTGGCGGGGGGGTGGGTGAAGCCCGTGGCAGGCGAAGGGGAAGTTGCCTGAGAGTCGCTCAAAGTCCTCCTGAGAGATGGTGCCGCGGCCATCAGGGTCATAGTTCTTGAACACAGACTTGGGAGGAGCATGGGAAGGGAAGAGTAAGGTCAGATCAGGGTCCCCACCATTATCTTATTTTTTTAATCTTCTGTCCACACCCCAAGGCATGTGCAATCTTAGTTCCTTGACCAGGAATCGAACCCATGCCCCCTGTGTTGGCAGTGTGGAGTTGTAACCCCTGGACCGCCAGGAAGTCTCCGGGGTCCCCACAGTCTTAGATTCCTCCTCCAGCTCAGGGCTCCTCCTCACCTCCACCAGCTGCTCCACATGCCGACCCAGAGTGACCGTGTCAGGCTTGGGCGTCACACCAGGGGCCCACTCCACCACCAGGGGCGCCTTGAAGGGGGAGGGTGGCTGGGGCAGGGACAGAGGGGCACAGTTAGTCAGGGCAGAGGCTTGGGCTGGAGGTCAGAGGTCAGGGCTGGGGTCTCACCAGACTCTTGGGACAGCGGGGCTCCCGGGCATAGGAAAGCTCATAGATCTCGTCCTCCGTGTAGAAGAGATCCAGGGAAAGCTGGGGATGGGCAGGATGTTAAGGACCCTCCTTGTCTCCATCCTCCTCCCTGCAAGCTAGGACTGCCCGGACCCCCAATCTCCTCCTCTTTCCAAAACCCCTCTCTCCTGGGACCCCCATGGTCCTTTCTTCCACTGAGCGCCCATTCACTCTCCATACCGCCGGCCTCCTAGTCCAGAAACACCATCTTCTCATTGAGGTTTTTTGGATCCTATTTAGAATTGCAAACCTCTATCACTTTCCATTGTCTGTTTCTGCTTTAGTTTTCTTTATAGCACCTATTATCTAAAAGACCATATGATTTACTTACTTACTTTTTTCACTGGCTATCTCCCCCACAAGGAAGTCAGCCCCACAAGACAGCAATTTTTTTTTTTTTTTTTCCTGATGCACACACTGCTGTGAGCCTAAGTGCCTAAAGTAATGCTTGGCTCACAGCTGGTACTCAGTAAATATTTGGGCTGATGGCCTCAGAGCCAGCAAGCATAGCAGCTTAGGCATCAATCATCAGAGGACAGGACCAGCTTCAGAGGCAGGCCCCACACATAGAAGGGCCTTCGGTTCATTTAAGGCCCTGCTGTCACCCTCTTGAAATTCTCAGTAATTTCAAACAAGGATCCCCACATTTTCAATTTGCTGGTGGTCCTGACTTAGGATCTGAAAGTCAACTTTTCAGTCTTTGACTACATGGTCCTCCAAATCCCAGTCTCTGTCAATTTATTGCTCTTTAGAAAGAAATCCTCTATCTTCCTATCTATCTATGTAAAATAAAATGTAGCCAGAACTGCACACTCGCAGTCTTGGGACATAGTGTGATGGTTAACATATGTTAACACTCACGTTCTGAAGCTGGCCTGCTGTAGGACAGGAGGTAAATGGCCTTACCTCTGTGGGCCTCAGTTTCCCAGTCTGTAGAATGGGTAAATAAGGATCCCTTCCTTGTAGGGGTGTGAGGATGGAATGAAGTGCTCTCTGGGTACTGTTTAATGTGGTGTCTGGCACACAGAAAGTGATTAATAACTTATTATCTTTTTGCTTAGATTCCTGAGTATGTTTTAGCTTGGAATTTTGATCTGTTGGTGTGAGAAGCCCAGAACCTTGAAGTTTAGGAGTACAAAAGCCCAAAGCAATGCTGGAGCTCAGATCAATGGAAGTTTGAGTTCCTTGGCGAATTGGGGGAAAAATGCATTTTAAAAAATTTATTTATTTGGCTGTGCCAGGTCTTAGTTGTGGCATGTGGGATCTTTAGTTGTGGCGTACAAACTCTCAGTTGCAGCATGTGGGATCTAGCTCCCTGACCAGGGATCGAACCTGGGCCCTCCTGCATTGGGAGCTTGTAGTCTTAGCCAGTGGACCATCAGGGAAGTCCCCCAAAATGCATTACTTATATAGAGCTCACTGTGTTCCAGATACTATTTTAAGTACTTTGTGTGAACTAAATGAGTGATATTTACATGAATTATATTATTGATTCTTTTCAATCACTCTCTGAAGTAGGTCCTATTAGTATTCCCATTTTGCAGTTAAGGAAACTGAGGCTGAGGAGTTAAGTGACTTGCCTGAGATCACACAGGAGAAAAAAAAAACAAAACTTACAAGTTCTGGCTTCAAAGCCCATGCATTCCAGTGCTATTCTACTATTCTGTCCTGACCCTCATCCACCAGGACCCTAAATCTCAGGGCCCTACAGGTGCAGTCTCAGGAGCTCAGCCGCAGCAGCTCAGGGCAGCTCACCGTGAGCAGGTGCAGAAGGTCCTCACTGGCACTGCCCGGGGGTTCCTGTCGCTGCAGGGCTGCCAACTCCTGCAGCCGCAGGTAGAGACTGTTGAGTTTGGGCAGGTGCAGGCGGCCATCAGGTAACCTGTCAGGCTGTGCCTCGTTCAGGGCCACCAGATCCTTGAGGTGCACTCCCAGAACAGGCAGCCGGAAGGCCGTGCAGCCAGCCCAGGTGCGGCGGTAACGGGCGTAGTTGTTGTGGGCTGCCAGGAGCTCTGTCAGCTCCAGCAGGGCCTGTGTGGGAGAGGCATGGAATGGGGGAGGCTGGCTCTGTTCCCCCAGCTCCCTGAAGGGGAGTACCCACCAGCCTCTGGGCACCCAGGGGCTCAGTGGCATCCTGGAACTCTCTCCAAGCCCCTCCATGTCCCACACTGGCTTCAGCACTACCCAGACTGCTCTTTTTCTTGGGTCCCCATCTCAGAAAGGCCCCACTATCTCCCATTCCCCAGGCCAGAGTGATTTTTCAAAAACCCAACTCTGATCACGGGTGCTGTCATCTTTCCTAACTCCCCACTGCCCTCTAGATAAAGGCCAGACACCTCAGCTGAACTTGCAAAAGACAACAGGATCCTCCCTGCCCCCCACCCTGGGGCATCTCTAGCCTAATATCCTGCCATGTCCTGACCTCAGCCACACACCAGACTCATGGATGACGCACTCTCCTTAAGACACTTTCAAAAAAAAAAAAAGACACTTTCAGGACACCCCCAACCCATGCTCCTCCCATGGGTGGCCCAAATGTTGGTATCCCTAGGGGCATCATTTCACTCTCCCCCTAGACTGCAAGTTCTCTGCTAGCATCTGTTATATGTCTCCCTCAGTGCCGCTCAGGACCAGACACTCAGTAGAGAGAGGTCAGCACCATGGGTGAAGAGGGAGGAAGAGTGACAGAGGAGGACAAAGCCTGGGGTCTGTCGGATTTGGAGGAGCAAGGTCTCCAGGTGGCTCCAGGGCTCCTGGGAAGGGGTGGAGGGGGTTGGGAAAAGTGTGGGGGTTCAGGATAATTGATCACTGGAACTTTGGGGAGGGCAGCGGGGGTTCACCTTGGTGCTGTCAGGGCTCAGGTGGGCATGGGAGTCCTTGAGTCTGGAGATGGCACTATGACAGAGGCCGCCTGTGACTGCCATCAGCGTGTTGAAATTGTGCAGCTGGAGGAGCCTCTAGGGAGAGAAGGTGATGCAGAAGTGGTGGGTACCACACGGAGGACAGGTAAATTGGGGGTTCAAGTGACAGCATCCCCCAGCTGAGATGAAGTCTTAAGCATGTGGGGAGGGGTGCTGTGTAAGCATCAGACAGGTGAGATGTGTCAGGCAGGAGTGGGCCGCAAGCAGGTATGTGGGCATTACCCAGGAGTCATGCAGATGATAGACTAATGTGAAGTCAGATGAAAGTGGGGGGAGTCAGGCGAGTATGGGGAATTGGACCGGTTTGGGAACTCAACAGGTCTGTGTCAGGCGTGGAGGATTCAGAGAGATGTGAGGGTGTCAGGCAACTAGGCGGTCTCTGCCCTGGGAGTCAGGTGAAGAAGGGCAAGAAGGCCTGTGCTCTGGGCGAGAGTTAGGGGCCTGGCAGAGGTGAATGGGGCTAGAGTGATACTGAGGGGTCAGGTGGATGAGAGACAGGTGCGGGGTCAGCCAGTCATCAGGAGCAATAGCCTCATCCTCCCCTTTTTCAAGTTTAAGAGTGGAGGTCGATGCGGGGAGAAGGTGGGGCCAGGGAGAAATAAGATTTTCAGACTGAGGAGACCCCAGGTAGAGGCCAGAACCTCTAAGTCTAGCTGGCCAAGGAGGGGAAGCAAAACGAGGAAAGACGCCAGAGGAAGGGCGTGGTCTGCGAGGAAGTACGCAAGGGGGCGCGGCCAGCTGGGGGAAGGAGGGCTTCCCTTTTCTCCAGCAGGGAGGGAACCTAGGAGGAGGGGGGAGGGGAGAAAAGGGGCGGGGGTAGGAGGGCGCGGCGGGACCTAGGGAGACCTGCAGTGATGGGGCCTGATGATGTCACTGTCCTGAAGGGGCAGCTGGGGCCTAGGGACCCAGGCAGGGGATGAGGCAAAGGTGGAGGCAAGAAAGAGCCTCCTCTTCCGTTGTCCTGGCGACAGAATATTTGGGCATAGGGCTTGGGTGATGGGGTCAGGACGAACGTCGTCACCTGCCACGTCTGGGACCAAGGAGTGGGGCCCTTGCGGGTTTGCGTGGTGAAATCAAGGCCAGGGAAGAAGTGCCATCACAGTCCTGAGTTGGAACGATGGGACTGAGGCCTCTTGGGGCATGGCCAGGGTGGGTCGAGAGGCGGCAGGGCGGGGCCCGGAGATGGTGACGTCACAGCCCGAGAGCCCCGCGGGGCAGGTGTGCAGAAGGCGGGCCTCACCTGTGCCACGTGGATGAACTTGTCCAGCACCTGCGCTCGCTGTGCGGGCCCCGGACGGCTCAGCACCATGACCTGCACCCAGCGGGACACGCTGTTGCTGAGACCTACGGAGCCCTCCAGGGTCGGGCAGCCCCGCACAGAGCCCTGCAAAACGTAGTCCCGCAGGTCCTGGGGCTGGGGGAGAGGTGGGCGTCAGGGTGGGCCCTGGCGCTCAGGCCTTACCCCTCACACGCCCATACCCCAAGCGGTCACGACCTCCGATGTCCTAGCCAGGCCATCACATGTCACCATGGTCCCCTCTCATCTGAGGAGAAACGTTTAAGGAAAGCTGGGCACTATTCTGAGCCCTCTGTCATAGCCTTACAAATTGATGAATTGACTACTATATGATTCCCATTTTACAGATGAGGTCATTGAGGCACAGAGAGGCTTAGTAATTTGCCCAGGGTCACACAGGCCCAAGTCACAATGGGAACCCAGTCTATTGCCCTCAACAGTATACCTGACTTGTGTACAGAAGAGGATACAGAACTAACTGCTATTTGTTCTGCACAAGGGGTCAACATTACATACCCACATCCACTGCAGTGTACAGTCAGGAGATTTTCACATTAAGGAACCAGATCCCCACCTGCCCTCAAAATGATATCAAGATGGCAATAACTAAATACATACATAGTTTGAAGCATTTTAAATGATCCTTTGCGTAGGTAAAATATGTCAAACGATGCCAATTTCAAATGTTCAACTGGATGGCATTTACTCTGGATCAGGCACTGATTCTATGAAAATGAGTGTTAGTTGCTCAGTTGTGTCCAACTCTTTGCAACTCCATGGACTGTAGCCCGCCAGGCTCCTCTGACCATGGGATTCTCCAGGCAAGGATACTGGAGTGGGTTGTGGTTCCCTTCACCAGGGGAAATTCCCTACCCACGGATCGAACCCAGGTCTCCTGCTCTGCAGGTGGATTCTTTACCATCTGAGCCACCAGGTACCTATGAGGCAGGAACTAAGTCCCCCTTTTTCAGAAAACAGGCCGGAGTACAGGGTATTTAAATGCTTCTCAAATAAATAAACAATTAGTAAAAATATTTTGAGCACTTACTATGTGCCAGGCACTGTGACAAGCCTTTTAAAAATATTTATTTGGCTACACTGGTTCTTAGTTGCGGCATGTGAGATCTAGTTTCCTGACCAAGGATCGGACCTGAGCCCCCTGAATTGAAAGCAGAGTCTTAGCCACTGGACCACCAGAGAAGTCCCCTGTGATGAGCATTTTTAAATGGACATATTAATTTAATTTCCCCAACGAGCCAATGAAATATTATGACCTCCTTTTTACACATGAGAAAACTGAGTCCCAGAGAGGCTGAGAAACTAATTCAAAGTCACACAGGTAGGAAGGCGCTGATGGGATGTGAACCCTGGGGGCTCTGTACTCAGCCAGCTTAACTCATTTTCCTGTACCCTCTAGCACCCAAGTTTGACAGTTTGGGTCCTCTCAGTCCTGCCTGGCGCCAGCCCATCCCCGCCCCACCCTAAGCCATCTCCAGTTGGGAGGAGAGGGGTCCTTACTGTGATAGCCTGGAAGGACCGGAACTCCAGGTAAGTGAGGTGCTCTGCCAGCTCCTCAGTCTCCAGGTGGTCGAAAAGCAAGGACACTTTGCGCTTCTTGCCCAGGCCTGGGCTGCTCATGGGGTGTGGGGGGCCTGGGCCACCAGGGCTCAGCCTGGGGGGCAAAAAGAGGCAGGGTATTAGAGGGACTCAGGGTGGGAGGTGTCGGGGTGTCGGTGGGGAGGGAAAGGGGCTGACTCACCGACTGGAGAAGTCTCCTAGGCTCTGCTGGGCTGAGTTACCCTCCTGCTCCACAGTGGCCCAGAAGCGGCCTATAACCTCTTCTAACTGGGGGTCCTGGTGCATCATCTCAGGGTGTTGGGTCAGCCAGTACCTGGGGGGTGGTTTAGAGGTGGTGGGATGGGGCTGGGGGGAGGGACGCAGGTCTCTGTAAGGGGTCTCGCACTGAGGGATCTCTAGGTGCTGGGCTTGGGGGTGGTGACTCTAAATATGTACAGGGGAGTCTCTGGAAGGCCAAGGTTCAGAGAGGCACCAGGCTGGGAGGAGCTCTGGGAGTAGGCCTGGGGGCCTCTTACTACAGGCTGAGGGATCTATGGAGGATAGACTGGGCAATCTCTGGGAAGTGGTTGGAAAGCACAATAGTGGGGGTGGGTCTCAGGGACTAGGTTGGGGGCCTATGGGGTGAGATTTTGGGGTAACAGGGTGAGTGGAATCTTAGAAGCTAGGTGGGTACATGGGAGGTTTCAGGAATTTCAGGAATCTGAGCTGGAGGTCTTGGGGTACCAGCTGGGAAAGGGTCCATAGGATCTGGTCAGGGGTCTCTAAGAGGTGAAAGTTCTAAGGAGGAGAACTGGGAGGTTTTAGGAAACAAGCCAGGGGGTTCTCAGAAGTGGGATGTAGGGGAGTAGGACTGCATAGTCTCTGGAAAGTGCTTTTTGGGGGGGTGGCAGCAGGGTGAAGCTCCTGGGTCATCATGGGCATGGAGTCTTGGCCCAGGCCTACCGGACCAGGTGACAGATCTGCAGCCGTCTCCGCTCCTGCGTGCTCCCTGTGGCCTCTTGGTACTTGAGTTCCGGTCAAGGCTCGGTCATCCAGCATCTCAGGGCTAACTGCTCACCCCGTCCCCACAGGCTCTCACGTCTCTGTCCTCCGCCCTCCACCCACTGCTTATGGCCCCGGGAGGATATAAGGTCAGCAGACGGGCAGCAAAGTGGGCAGAAGGCAGCACCCAGCTGTGCATGGCAAGTGCCATGTTGAGAACGTGGTCCCCGCGGCGCAGGCTGCCAGCCGAGTCTGCAGGCAGGAGAAGGGGACTCTGGGTCAGAATGGCCCCTGGTGGACAGCCTGGTTCAAACCCCAGTTCTACCAGTGACTCCGTCTGTGAGCTCGGGCACACAACCTGGCCTCCTTGCGCTCCAGTTTCCTCGTCTGGACTGTGCATGGACCAACATCGTGCCTGGCAAGTCATGCTGAAGATGGAAATAAGAGTCAGACCCCCCCACCCCCACCCTGCCGCCCCGTCCATGCAGGTCAGGAAAATGAAACACAGGTATCTCTTGTGTTCCTACTATTGAGATTCATTCCACATACTCTTTCTCCTGTTTTTGTACCCCTCAAATTGAGCCCGGAGAGAGGTGGGTGCTTGGCCCAAGCTCAGACTTGGGGGAGGCTGGCCAGGGACGGGGAAGACTCACCAAAGGACTGAATGCATTTCTCCAGCAGCTCATCTTCGCTGCAGCCGCCCTCGTTCAGCATGCCCAGTGCCATGGAAGCCATGACCTTGCTGATTTCCCGGGGGCTGGGGCATGTCTTGTGGCGGCGGGCCTGTCGGGGCCGGCCCCGCCCCCCTGTCTTGCCTGGGCATTCCTGGTGGGATTTCCTGTGGGAACATCCCCTGGGGATTCATGGGAGTCCCTTCCTTCAGGCAGACCCCCAACATTCTTCTCGACCCCAAAGCCCCAAGGCATCCTGGGAGAAGCTTCCTAAAGGCAAGGGGCTGGCATTAGTCCTGACCTGCATTGGATCCATAGGAGAAAACCCCAGTACTCCAGATCATGGGAGCCATCTCCTACAGGCAAACTCCAAGGGAACCATGGGGAAAACCTGTAGGGGTACCCTGATTGCCCCCCCCCCCAGGGAATCATGGGAGAAGACCCCCCAGGACTAGTAAGGACCCATCAGGAATCATAAGAACTCCTCCACCGGCCACTGCCCCCAAATTCCCCTTGACTGTGTGATCCCAAGACCTCATGAAAGAGACTTCCTGCTGGCAGATGGGTTACTCCAGACCTCCCAGGGAATCATGGAGAGAAGACCCCCAGAACTATTCTTGTTCTACCTAGGGGGAATCATGGAAGGTTCTGCCTTCAGGGCTGCTCCTCAGAATTCCTCTTTGCAGGGCTTCCCTGTTGGCTCAATGGATAAGAATCCACCTGCCAATGCAGGGGACATGAGTTTGATCCCTAGACCAGGAAGATTCCACATGCCATGGAGCAACTAAGCCTGTGTACCACAACCACTGAAGCCTATGCGCCCACAGCCTGGGTTCAGCAACAAGAGAAGCCACTACAATGAGAAGCCCGAGCACCCCAATGAAGAGTAGCCCCCCTGCTCGCCACAACTAGAGAAAGCTGAAGCAAAAAAGCAATGAAGACCCAGTGCAGCTGAAAATAAATAAATTAATTAAAATTATTGAATTTAAAAAATTGGGGAAAAAAAAAAAACCAGAAAAAAGAATTCCCCTTTGCCTTCCAACATCCACCCCTTGTCCCCTGAGCCCTCAGGAGGGAAGCAGACCCCTGAGATTTCATTTCTCTCTTCTCCCCCTCTCCGTGATCCCCACTAAGGTGACAGACCCCCTTCCCCAAGCCAGCCTTTCAGCAGGACTGAGTCTCAGCTATGAGCCTGGGTCTCTAGATTTGGAGCCTGGAGAGAAGATAAGGGTGCAATGTGGCTTCACCAGGGCTCTTCAGAGCTGGGCGTGGTCCCTCAGGCTGAGGCAGCTTCAAGAAGTTTAAAAAAAGCCCTCACTCTGCCCTTCGCCTCCCTGAGGCTCCTGTTCTAGTTGGGGAACGAGGGTAATGGGGAGACAGGGGTGGTGAAGGAAGGAGGGAGCAGAATCCAGGCAGAAAGCCTTGGCTTCCACAGGAGTCAGATAAAACTGGGTTGGAAGGACTTCCCTAGTGGTTCAGCAGTTGTCTCTGTGCTTACACTGCCAGGAGCACAAGTTCAATCCCTGGTTAGGAAACTAACCTCCCACATGCCTTGAGGCCGAAAAAAAAAAACAAAAAAACAAAAAACTGGGTTGGAGAAATTTGTGCTGGCTGTGTAACTTTATGTTAATGACATCATTTCTTCAGACCTCAGTTTCCTCATGTGAAAAATGAAAGTCATCTTGGGACCTTTCCCGGGAATTTATTATGAACATTCAATGCTCTGCTCTTCAAAAGTGCTAAATAAGGGATTAAGTTTGCTGAGGCTGTTAAGTGGCCAGGGGTGGGAAAGTTAGATTTGAGACGCAGAGAGAGAATGTGATGGAGCAGACTGAAAGCCAGGCTGGGGGGATGGGGGTGAACAGAAATTGGGAGACCCCCGTAACAAGGGCACTGCTATGTCCCTGGAGCATCCTGAGGGCTCAGGAAATCAGTACTGAATGTTGTCAAGTAACAGCTGGCATTACTGAGCACCCACTGTGTACCGGGCAGGGAGGTAAACACCTATCTTCAGACCAGAGATTTTCAAAGGAGGTCCAATCCCAACAGCATTACCTGGGAACTTGACATAAATAGAAATTCTCAGGCCCCACCTCAGACCTACGACGTCAGAAACCTTGGAGGTGAGCCCAGAAGCCTGTGTTTCAGAAGGCCTCCAGGTGGCTCTGACGCGTGCCCATGCTTGAGAACCACAGGTCTAGGCTGTACCACCGAGGGCTTATGAGCTGGTCTGAGGAGGGGCTACGATTGCTCTACTGACTGAAGAAGAAACTGGGGCACAGAGTGGGCAAGTGACTGACCTAGGGTCACACAGCCAGAGAATGAGGTAGCCAGGTCTCCACCACTAAACTCCTGGATATTATAGGGGAGGGGACCTTTTGCCATCAGAGACAAGCCGGGGGAGAAAGGGGAAGCTGCCCCAGCTAGGGATGCAGCCACCATTGCCCCTGTGAGGACAGGAGGGCAAGTTTGTCCAGGTTATAGGAAGCCTATTCTAGAACCTGCGGGCATAACCAGCTGCTAGGCCCTTACCTTCGGACTGTTGCCCCCCACCTCCCCCGCCGTTGCATCAGGGAACAGCCAGGAGTCGCTTAGGAGGCAGGGAAGCCGCCTTGCCCCTTGGCACACTCCCCTCCCCTAGGGTAGGGCCCTGCAGGAGTCTGGAGTTTCCAGTCCAGCGGGCAGCCAAGAAAACCCCCGGGGAGGACAGAGACACCCAGCCTAGGGAGCCAGGATGATTGAGGGGCGTGAAGGGTGCGGGGGAGAATGGGCTCCGAGCAGCTCGAATTCCAGCAGAGCAAGGATAAGACACAGCCGCCCGAGCCAACAGCCCCAGCCTGAACTTTCTCTGGACACCCCGAAGCATCTTTCCACCTGGCGCCCCCTGCTTCTGCGGCTACTGCGAGAGTAGCTCGACCGTGCCCCCCCTCGTCAGAACCTCCCCGACCCTCCCCTGCAGCCCGAGACAGACCCAGGGGCTTAGGGAGCTCCCGGTCTCCTTGGGGAGGGTCCTCTCACCTCTTGCTGTCTTTCCTGTTCATGCTTCCTGGGGGGGAGGGGGTCTTATAAGAGTGAGGCTCAGCTCCTCCCCCCTCACCACTGCTCCAGCTTCTTAGCCCCTTGGGAGCTGGGGCCTCCTCGGCGCTTGGGAAGGAAAGAGGAACTGCCCCTCCCCACCCAGCCCCAGGCCAGGGGGAAGGAAGAGGCTGGGGAGAGACCAAAGGTCCCCCCTCCCCCCACTTGGGGATCCCTTCAGGCTGAGGTTTCCGGTGCTGCCGGCCCCCACCCCCAATCACCCGGCGGGCTCTATCTCCCCCATCTTTCGATCTCCAGACCCGTGATTCTCTGTTCGGTCACTGTCATGCTTCAATAAAAGCCCTTTTCAAAGAAAATATGCCTAATATGACACATTTATGTACACACACTGGAAAGAAAAGTCTGTATTTCTGTAAGGACATACTTACGTCTAACAATGCACCGAAGTTTGGAAAGTCACAAGACATGGTATTTTGTATATTTCTTCTTCGGTTTCTTTTATTTCTAGCTTAGTTTTAATGCCATTTATGCCCCCAGAAAACATTTTCACTCTATTCCTTTTATTGTAAGAGAACCTCATGTAGCACCTACTGTATGCCTCACACTGTTGTAAGGGCTTGTATTAACTCATTTAATTCTCACACAATCTTAAAGATTGTTATTATCAAAACATTGCAAATGGAAGCTAACCCCCTGGGAGCCCTCACCCCATCCCACTGTCCCTCTTAGGCAGGGCTGACACATGGTTGGCTTTCATCTGACCTGTTGGCCTTGAGTTTGTTTAAATACATAGAAACATGCTCATAGAAACAGACTTTTCTTATGAGTATGTGTGCTTTTTTTTTCGTTTACCTAAATGTGTCATGCTTGACATATTTTTAAATGGAAGTACGAAAGAGAGTCAAATCATAAGTGTTTAGGTTGCTGAATGGTGACAAACTGGACATGTCCATGTGACACAAATCAAGGGAGGGAATGTTTCTGTTTCCCATAAGCCCCCTTGTGTTACCAGCAGCCTAATTTCTAGCAAAGAGGTTTTGCCTGGTTTTGAGCTATATATATAAACTGAATCAACTATTGTGTCTGGTTTCCTTCGTTTAACTCGGTGTCTTTGTGATTCTTCTGTATTATATTTAGTTGTAGCTCATTATTTTGGTTGCTGTATAGTCTTCATCATGTGATTAGTTCATGATCTATTGATCGGTTTTTCTGTCATGGACATTTTAGTTGTTTCCAGTTTGGGGCTGCTGTGAATAATGTTTCTGTGACCATTCCACCCCCTGTCTTTTGGTGAACGAAGCAGTGCATAGTTCTGTAGTGTAGATACCCGGGAGTGGAGTAGTAGTTGCAGTATGATTCTGCCAAACCTAGTAAGTGAGTCCATTCAACCAAAGCTCTCATATAAGTCTGTTTTTAAAAATATTTATTTATTTGGCTGCACCAGGTCCTAGGTTGAGGCATATGGAATCTAGTCCCCTGACTGGGGATTGAACCCAGGCCCCTGCATAGGGAGTGCAGAGTTCTAGCTATTGGACCACCAAGGAAGTTCCTAGAAGTCTATTTTTGTTCCTTTCTTTTTTCCACTGAGAGAAGTCACCATGGCTTTTTTTTCCCCCCAGACTGGAACATTTAGACAAGTACAGAGTGCATTCTCTTCAACTTTTCCATTCCATGCCGTGTGATACGGTTTCAGACCCTCTCCACCTTTTTCCTCCTCCTGCGTTTTCTCTTCTCTCTCCTCTAATCTCAAGGATGCTCTCTGTGATGCTCTGTTTGTGACTCTCAGCCCATCTCCTCGGCACCTGCTTCACACAAGGTGATGTAACAGCCCTGACTGAACTGAGCTCGTAGTGAGAAAGTGTCTCCAGGCCTCCTGGACTCGAAGGAGGATCAAGGAGTGAGACCGGAAAGTTCTGGGCACTGGTATATATGTGTGCCACCCCCATGGCCCTCGGGGATGGTTAATACCAGCAATAACACCAGCAACCACAAAGGAAAAGACTTCTCAAGCAAACCACAAAAAACTTATGAGACAGAAAAAGGGTGCATTTAATAACATCCAAATAAAGATTTCTTTTAATTGAGGACACTGTGGGACAAATATCAAATGACAGAGAGGAAAAACTATATTTAAAATGTCTAAAATCAATGAGAGGAGCTTCCCTGGTGGTCTGGTAGTTAAGAATCCACCTTCTAATGTAGGGGACACCGGTTTGATCCCTGGTTAGGGGACTAAGATCTCACATTCTGCGGAGCAACTAAACCTGCATACTGCAACCACTGAGCCTGTGTGCTCTAGGGCCCATGCGCCACAACTAGAAAAAGCCTGCACTCTGCAACAAAGACCCAGCAAAGCCAAAAATAAAAAAGTAAAATCAATGAGAAGAATATCCAGAATGTATATTGAAAAGGAACAGCTGCAAGTCAGCAAGAGAAAAAGACAGCCACTCTGATAGAAAACAGGGCAAAGAGGATGAGCAGGTGAGGAGGAGACCCAAAACTCTGACAGGCACCTGAGCAGATGCTAGAAATTATTGGTAAGGGATCAGGGAAGGGCACATTGAAAGAACAGTGAATCATCCTGTCCGTCTGGCAAAAATTAAGACTTGGAAAAATGCCAAGTAGAGGTTGAGACTGTGGGGACCTGGGGACCCTCGTGTACTGACAAGCAGCCAGCCATTCCTGAGGGCCACTTGGCACTGAAAGTGAAAGTGTTAGTCATTCGGTTTTGTCTGACTCTTTTCAACCCCATGAACTTCAGCCCGCCAGGCTCCTCTGTTCATAGGATTCTCCGGGCAAGAATACTGGAGTGGGTTGCCATTCCCTTCTCCAGGGGATCTTCCTGACCCAGGGATTGAACCCGGATCTCCTGCATTGCAGGCAGCTTCTTTACCACCTGAGCCACCAGGGAAGCCCCAACTTGGCAATACAGTCAAATCAAATGTGTGCATGGAGCTGTGACCCCTCACTTAGCTCCTGGATGTGCATCCCTCGGTTCCACTTGGGGACATATGCTAGGATGTTCACCGCAATGTTATTTGGGGAGAGCTGGGGGCAACCTGACCCACTCCAGTGTTCTTGCCTGGAAAATCCCAGGGACAGGGTAGCCTGGTGGGCTGCCGTCTATGGGGTCGCACAGAGTCGGACACGACTGAAGCGACGCAGCTGCAGCAGCAGCAGGGGGCAACCTGAGTGTTACCTCCCCAGATGAGAGGGTGAATAAACAGAGGCAGACGGTCACCAGAAGGGCCTGCAAAACTCCCACAGGCATAGATAAGGTGTCCATGGCACAACATGGGTGGGTCCTAAAACAAGTAGTGATGACTAACAGGAGGAAGAAATGCTATTAATATCTTATGATATAATGCCCAATGACACAGAATAATTTCTGTTATATACACAATTCTAAGGAAAAACTTAGATACTTAATATACAAGTGTGCATTATATAGTGTATAATAGATAAACATATGATTGGATAGCATAATTATATTAGCCTAAATATCTAATTATATAATTATGCATTATATCATTCAACGATGTGGTACAAGCTTGTGCAACATATAGTACAGTTGTATCAATAAATCTGTATTTAACTATGTAACATGTAGCAGTCCATTATACACAAGTCTCTAGGTATCAATATAATTTTACTGAACTGCAAGATATTGTTTTGTATAGCTTAATATATACCATTTCATTGTAATAATGATAATAATTTGTTTTTGGCTGCACCATATGGCATGTGGGATTTTAATTCCCTGACCGGGCATTGAACTTGTGCCCCCTGCAGTGAAAGTGCAGAGTCCTAACCACTGGACCACCAGGGACGTCCCAATAATAATTTTCTAAAAATATTTATTTATTTGGCTGCAATGGGTCTTAGTTCTAGCACGCAGAACCTTTTAGTTGTGGCATGCAAACTCTTGGATGTGGCATGTGTGATCTAGTTCCCCAACCAGGGATCAAACCCTGGGCACCCTGTATTGGGAGCACAAAGCTTTAGCTACTGGACCATCAGGGAAATCCCCCAATAATAGTTTTAATAGCTCCCTATGTCAATCAGTTACCATGTGGTAGACTCTAATTGGTTTCCTCATGAAGTCTTCACAATCCTAGAAGGAGGGGACTAGCCCAGATTAATCTAGTGAACAGAGGAAGAAACTGAGGCCCAGAGGCAAGAAGTTAACTGCCCAGCAGGAGGCCCAGGTGTGTGTGGCATCCTGCTTTGGGACTTTCATCCCCACAGGAGCAGGAAGGAGCTGGTTGCCCCTCTCAGGTTCCCCAATTTACAAAGCCCAGGGCACTCATCTGCATAAAGGGTGGCCCAACTAGTGGCCATAGGTGGCTCTGGCAGCCCCTGGGGAGATGAGGATTAGTATTCTGGGGGATGTAGCCTGGCCCTGCTAAAGCGACTTTTTGTTATAACTAGGAGATTTTATGCAAATATAGAGACAGTATAGTAGAGTGGTTAAGAACCCTGGCTCTGGGTTCAAATCCCTGGCTCAGCCTCTGTGTGACCTTGGGCAGGTTGCTCTACCTGTCTGTACTCAGGCTTATCTGGAAAATGAGCACCATAAAAGTACTGACTTCCCAAGATTATTGTGAGAACTATAGTCATCGCTCAGCAACTGCAGGGGCTTGGTTCCCAGACCCCCTTGGATACCAAAATCTGTCCCATTTCATTTAAATGGTGTAATATTTGCATGTAACCTACACACATCCTCTGGCAACATTTAAATAATCTTTGTGTGTGTACTAAGTTGTTTCAGTCATGTCTGACTCTTTGCAACCCTATGAACTGTAGCTCGCTGGGCTCCTCTGTCTATGGGATTCTCTAGGCAAGAATACTAGAGTGGGTTGCCATGCCCTCCTCCAAGGGATCTTCCTGACCCAGGGATCGAACCCAAGTGTCTTATGTCTCCTGCATTGGCAGGCAGATTCTTTTCTACTAGCACCACCTGGGAAGCCCAAATCATCTTTAGATTACTTGTAATACCTAATACAGTGTAAATGCTATGTAAATAGTTGCACATACAATGTAAATGCTATGGAAAATGTTGCGGGCCTGTACCAAATTCAAGTTTTGCTTTTTAGAAACTTCTTGAATTTAAATGCATGCTCAGTCTCTTCAGTCATGTCCAACTCTGTGCAACCCTATGGACTGTAGCCTACCAGGTTCTTCTGTCCATGGGATTCTCCAAGGCAAGAATACTGGAGTGAGTTGCCATGCCCTCCTCCAGATCTTCCCAACGCAGGAATTGAACCCACTGAGCCTCCTGCATCTTCTGCATCACAGGTGGATTCTTTACCACTGAGCCACCCAGGAAGCCCTGAATTTAAATATATATATGTATATAAAATTTAAATATATGTATATAATTTATATACGGTTGGTTGAATCTTCAAATAGGAAACTCACAGGTATGGGGGGGCAGCTGTACCTCATTTATTTAGGTCGTGTCCTTAAAACCATACATGGCAAGGACCACACATGTTTGATTCCCCTCTAAGCAATGTAAATAATGACAGGATTGTTGTGAGAACTAAAAAATGACATGCAGTGAAAAGGTCCTAGCTCAGGGCCAGCAATGCAACAGGTGCAGGAAAGACATCTGCTATGGCTAGTACTCCTTCCTCATCAGTTTTTATAATAGTGATGATGAAGATAATTTTCCTTGTATAGGTAGTTTTTAAATACAATTTTAAAGATTATTTCCATTTACAGTTATTACAAAATATTAGCTATATTCCCCATGTTGTATACTGTCCTTGAGCCTGTCTTGCACCCAAGTTAGTACCTCCTCCTTCCCGCCCCTTTATTGCCCCTCCCCCCACTAGTAGCCACTAGTTTGCTCTCTGTACTTGTGAACCTTCTTTTTTGTTATATTCACTAGCTTGTCATATTTTTTAGGTTCCACATGTAAGTGATATCATGCAATATTTGTCTTTGACTTATTTTGCTTAGCATGCTGTTGCTAAGTCGCTTCAGTCGTGTCCAACTCTGTGCGACCCCATAGACGGCAGCCCATCAGGCTCCTCCATCCCTGGGATTCTCCAGGCAAGAACGCTGGAGTGGGTTGCTGTTTCATTCGCTTAGCATAATACCATCCAAATCCATCCATGTTGCTTCAAATGGCAAAATTTCATTCTTTTTTATGACTGAATAGTATTCCATTGTGTATATGTACCGCATCTTCTTTATACATTCATCTGATGATGGATACTTAGGTTGCTTCCATCTCTTGGCAGTTGTAAATAATGCTATGAATACTAAGTGCATGTATTTTTTTTTAATTAGCGTTTTTTGCTTTTTTTGGATACAAACCCAGGAGTGGAATTGCTTCATATGGTAGTTCTATTTTCATTTTTTCAAAGAAACTTCCATACTATTTTCCATAGCAGCTTCACATGTATTGGTACAGTTTTAAGTGCTGGAAATAACCTAATTTAATACTTGCAGCAGCCCTGTAAGGTAGGTGCTATTAATATCCTCTTTACCAATTGAGGAAACTACCCACAGAAAGGTGAAGTGACTTATCCAAGGTCATGCAAAGGAGTGGCAAGGCAGGAATTTGGATCCAGTCTGGCTTATTCTTAATCATAGTGTGTGATGTTTTCTTTTTAAAAAGTTAAAATTTTCATTATTTATTTATTGGCTGTGCTGGGTCTTTTTTGCTGCGCGGACTTCTCCAGTTGCGGCCAGCGGTGGCTATACTCTAGTTGTAATTTGCGGGCTTCTCATTGCAGTGGCTTCTTTTGTTGCAGAGCATGGGCTCTAAGGAGCAGGTTTCAATAGTTGCAGCTCCTGGGCTCTAAAGTACAGGCTCAGTTGCTGTGAGGCATGGACTGAGTCGCTCCGCAGCAGGTGGAATCTTCTTGGACCAGGAATCGAACCCGTGTCTCCTGCATTGGCAGGCAGATTCTTTACCAGAGCCACCAGGGAAGCCCTGTATGATGCTTTTTAAAGCCAGGAGAACCGGGTGCTCATTCCGATTCTGCTGTGTGACATCAAGAGGGCCTTCACCACTCAGAGCCTCAGTTTGCTCTCTGTGAAATAAGAGAACTATGGCACTATGGCGTAGGAGGACAGAGGGTAGCTCCCTTATAGACACTCCCCCTGAGCTTTTCCACCCCAAGCACACCTTCGGCAGAGGTTTGGAGTCTGTGGGCGGGGCACCGTCTGGGGGCGGGGCCTTGGTCGTCCGGGTCCAATGGGAGCCCAGGGGCGGGGACCTCCTCCCAGCCCTGTCCAGCACACGAGTCCTCCACGCAGTTCCATCTACCCCGCGGGTGCCTCTGGCGTCCCCAGAGGTCTCCGACCCCAACCCGCCCCCAGCCCACCCGCCCGGCCTTCAGCCCCCTCCTCTTAGTCCCCGACTTCAGTCCGACTTCAGGCGCCTCGGGCTTCGACATCATGGGTGACGGAGGAGAGGGCGAGGATGAGGTCCAGTTTCTGCGGACCGTGCGTATCTCTGTGTTGGGGTCTCTGGGACTGTCTCTCGGGTCCCTCTGAGTGTCTCTTTGTCTCTGAACTCTCTGTCCTGATTGCTTGTCGTCACTGAGACTCACGGTCTCTTCCTCTGTCCCTTTGGGTGACTGTCACTCTATCTTTCTCTGTTTTTCCCTCTCAGTCTTCCCCTGCCTTCCTTGCCGGAGAACCAGCAAAATTTGGGACTGCAAAATGGGGAGTGGGGGTGTCTTCCGCCACCTTCTCTGACACTAGCAATTTGTCCCAGAGAATGGGGCCGCTGAGAGAGCACCCCCCTCCCACCTCTCTGGAAGCAGGCACTTGGGGAAGGTGGTTCTAATTCCTGAGCTTAATTTAGCTGCCCCCCTCCCCCACCCCCCACCTAGCCCTAATTCTCTTCTTGCTCCAGACTCTGACCTATTTAAATTCTTGGGAAGGGGGCTGGTGTGGGTTGAAGGACTGAACTCCTTTGAACTCCCAGCCCTTGAGGGTCTCCTGAGGGTCCCTCTGGTTCTGGGTCTTCTTTCTTCCCCCACTTGGTCTTGGGGAGAAGGGTCAAATATGGATGCTAATGGTCTCTGGGTGGTGTCTCTCCGGATCTGTCTCTTTGAGTTGTTTGCGCCTCGTCTCTCTACATCTCTGTCTCCCTGTCTCTGGCTTTGTTCTTCAGCTTCAGGCCATCTGCGTTTCACACCGCGTCTTCAGTGTCAAAGACTGTGTCTCTCCCCGCATCCCTGATCCTTGGCTGGGGGGGTGGGGCAGGGCAGGGAATTGGAACAACAGGTGTCCCTCCCAGAATAGACCATTTTTCTGGGGCCTGGGCAGGGGACAGGGAGAGAGAGGATGGAGGAGGGGTTGCCCATCTCAGAGTCCTTCCTATTTTTCCTCCCAGTGGTTCTGCTGGGTGTGGGGGAGTGAGGAGGGGAGGGGACGTTCTCACTACTGGGCCAGGTCTGCTGATCCTGCACTAGCCCTTCCCCACCCCCTCCGGGCCCTGGGAAATGCTGACACAGCATTCCGGCCCCAGAATAGGACCCTGGTGAGCCAGCTCTGGTTTCCTGGGAGGGAGGAACGAACAGCTGGGGCTGGTAGTGAAGGATGGGGACAGCTGGACATTCGGCCACGGGAGGAGGCCTAGCTTCACCCTAGATGCTTGCCCCAGCTCCAGCCCCTTAGCAGACATCATGGGTTGGGCTCTGCCCTCCTCCCCAGCCCTAATAAGACCATGGCCATGGCCATGAGCCCTTGAGCAGCCACTCTGCATCAGGCGCCATGCCCAGGGCCTCAGCCTCTGGAGGCATCTAATTATATCCTTGCCGCTCTGTCTTCTGAGGTAGGGCCCTATCTTTATCTCCCTGGGAGTTTTGAGGGAAACCGAGGCCTGAGTGGCAGAGTCACTGACCAAGGTCAAGGCCAGGAAGTGTCATCTCTGGATGCCCCTGGGTACAGCCCTCTTGCTTTCACAAGAGGAAGACTGGGCTCCGACTTGCCTGGGTAGCCAGCGTTGGGTTCTAGAGGCCTGGCTTTGGCATCTCTTGGCCCCAGACTGGGTCCATTTTCCTGAGCTTTATTGAGGTTATCAGGTGATTTTCTCAAACTCTCATCCCACCAGTAAGAAATATATTTTATATTGCAACCCAGTACATGCATCTATACACATATATTATAAAAAGTCAACTTTATCGGGTTATAATTGACAGGCAATAAATTGTACTCATTTTAGGTGTTACAGTTGACAAGCTGTACACACCCATGTAACCACTATCATAATCAAGACATAAGACATTTCCTTTACCCCAGAAAGTTCCCTTGGGCTCTTTTCAGTAATCATCCTGCTCATCTGCTTTATGTCACCATAAATTCCATTAGTCACTAACCAGTGTTTCATATAAAGTATATGCTCATTTGTCTTGCTTCTTTTGCATACTGTAATATTTTTGACATTAATCTATGTAGCATGTATTAAGAATTCATTCCTTTTTTGTTGCTAAGTATTCCTTTGTGAATATGCTGCAATTTGTTTATTGGTTCACCTGCTGATGGACATTTGGGTTGCCTCCAGTTCATAGTATTATGCTCGAATTAGGTGAATTCACACATGCCTATTTTTAACTGAAACAAGTTTCATAAAATGTAGGTAGCCCTTAGAACATGAGGGGCATGCTGCTATTTTCTGTTCTTGCTCTACTTTTATTTCACTTTTTAAGCATGATGGCCATGGTCCCCAAATTCCTTTCGTTTCCTTCTGATGGGTGGCAACATCCAGCCCTGCCCAGGCTGGGGTTTCTCAAAGCTTGGCCCAGGTCAGAACCTCCTTGGTTCTGGTTAATGGTCCAGATTCCCCACTGACCCCAGAGCTACTGAATCAGGCTCTTGGTATTGAGGGGGAAAGTAGGGCAGCTAGGAAGTTACCTTTTTAACCAGCCTCCTCCGACTTCATTCTGATGTAGGAGAAAGTTAGAGACTCACTGGCATAGGGATTAGGCTCCCTGTCCCAAGGTTTACATCTTGGTTTCGCCTGTTTCCTAACTTTGGGCAAGTGATTTTTATTTTTCTCTCTGAGCCTCCATTTCCCAGTCTGGAAAATGAGTACAAAAATATGTACCCTAAGAGTTCAAGGGGTAGGTGCGAATATCTCTCTGAGCTCATCTCCCACTTTCTCCCCTACTCTTGAAGACAGCACCACCAAGCTGTCTCCCTTGCTTTTTCTGTTTTTTAAATTAATTATTCATTTATTTGGCTGCACCGGGTCTTAGTTGCAGCTTGTGGGATCTAGCTCCTGGACCAGGGATCAAACCTTGGGCCCCTGGCACTGGAAGCACAGAGTTTTAGCCACTGGACCACCAAGGAAGTCCCTCCCTTGCTTTTTCTGAACACCCTCAGCCCCAGGCCTTTGCACAGGCTGCCTCCTTTTCCTGGAACATTCTTCCTCCAGAGATGATCAGGCCTGATTCTTTCTTGTTATTCAGACAAGGTTCAGCTCAAATATCACCTCCTTGCAGAGGCAGTCACTTCACCCCCCTCACTGATGTCATCTCTACCCCAAGAGCCACTCACTTACATCACCCTGAGTTATTTTTTTCCATAGCACTTACACTGAAATTAAAATTATAAATTGATTCATCTGTTTTTTTTTTTCCTCACTGAGCAGCATGCAGGATCTTAGATTCCCTGACCAGGGATTGAACCCATGCCCCCTGCAGTGGAAGCACAGAGCCTTAACCACTGGACCACCAGGGAAGTCCCTGATTCACCTGTTCATTACATCTCCCATAAGGATGTCAGCTCCGCAGCCAGGGATTTTGCCTGCTTTATTTGCTGTTTTATATCCACACGTAGTCAGTGTCTAGCACAGAGCAGATGCTCAGTGTTTATTAGATGCATGTAAAGCCCTGAGCATGAAGTCTAGCAGACAGTAGGTGCTTGATAAATGCAAACCATACAATCCCTTTGAATAGATAGCATATACCCGGATGTCGGGGTTGGGGGTTATAGAACAGAGTAGTCCTGGGTCCCCTCCTCCCAGGCTGGATAGAAAGAAAGAGGGCTGTCTATGGGGAGTGAAGCCCAAGGTTTGCTGGAAGGACTAGGGGCTGTGTGACTTCCAGCAGGACACCTAACCTCCTTGAACCTATTTCCTTGGCTGTAAAATGGAATAATCACTGCCTTACTTGGTGGTTAAACACCGAAGTCTCCATCAGTATTTTCCCCCCATCAGTTTTGATTGAAACCTCTGTCAGTAAAAGTGTTGAGCATGCCCCTAAGTATATTTATATTAATTATAAATGTAATACAGGCTACTCAACTAACATATCAAGAAGTAGTCTAGTGTTCTAAGAGTGAGGCATATTGGGAATTCCCTAGAAGTCCAGCGCTTTCATTGCCAAGGGCCTGGGTTTGAATGAAAACAACAACAACAACAACAACAAAAAGGCGGTGTGTGGCATATAGAGCTGCAGCATTGGGATCAAATCTCAGCTATGCCATATTCCAGCTGTGTGACCTCAGGCAAGTCACTTCACCTCTCTGGGCCCGTGTTTCCACAGGTTCAAATACTAGGACTTATCTCAGAAGTTTGTTCATTTTACCTACATTTTAAATTTACTTCAAGCTTAGAGAAAAGTTGTGAGGTTAGCTCAAAGGACTCCCATGTAGCCTTCAGTCATTTCCCCCAGATGTTAAGATGCATTCCCTTCCCTTCTCCCTCTCCCTCTCTCCAAATGTCTTTTCTTAAACTGTTTGAGAGTAAGTTGTGGACATGATAACCTTAACTCCTAAATCCTTCAGTGTCTGATTCTTAAAAAACAAGGGGAAGATGATGGCTCAGATGGTAAAGAATCCATCCGCAGTGCTGGAGGCCTGGATTTGATCCTTGGGTTGGGAAGATCCCCTGGAGAAGGGAATGACAACCCACTCCACTATTCTTGCCTGGAGAATCCCATGGACAGAGGAGCCTGGCGGACTACAGTCCATGGGGCCTCAAAGAATCAGATACAACTTAGTGATTAACACTTGGCTGTTGTTGGTGGTCTCTCACAAAACCACAGCACAGTTATCAAAATCAGGAGATTTCATGGGAACTTTGCTGGCGGTCCAGTGGTTAAAACCCCGCGATTTCAATGCAGGTGACATGGGTTCGATCCCTGGTTGGGGAACTAAGATTCCACATGCTGTTCGGCATGGCCCCGAAAAAAATCAGGAGATTTCCTATGGCTGTGATACCATCATCTAATTCACTGGCTGTATTCACCTGTCACCAGCTGTCTCTATACCGTCTTTGCAGCATCTCCCCTTCATCCAGGATCCAGTCCAGGCTCTGGCACTGCATTCAAGAGTCACTAGACAGCACTCCTTAAATGATAACTACTATTAAAACAACACACAAAAGAGAAGTTGAGATCACTGTGCTTAAAACCCATTTAACTCCAGACGCCCATATTTCCCATCCTTTTGGACCCCCACCTGCGAGTCCCTGGAGCCACTTGGCATGGGTGCATGCTAAGTCGCTTCAGTCGTGTCCAACTCTTTGCAACCCCATGGACTGTAGCCCGCCAGGCTCCTCTGCCCATGAGATTGCCCCATGATTCCAGGCAAGAATACTGGAGTAGGTTGTCATGCCCTCCTCCAGGTGATCTTCCGGACCCAGGGATGGAACCCGCTTCTCTTAAGTCTCCTGTCTTGGCAGGCAGGTTCTTTACCGGGGCGCCCCCTGGGAGGCCCGGAGACCGTTGGACTGGAGTTCAAATACCAGTTCCTCCTCTTATCAACCATCTGGGCTTGGACAAGCCATGTCCCCTCATTGAGCCTCTGTTTCCATATTTTAACACTGGGATGACACTGGCTCGGATCTCATGGGGATTTTAGAGGCATGTAGAGCCCTCAACTCGAGCCCCTGCTGGATAGATGGCGAGGGTGGGGGTTACCAGCAGTATCTTTTCTACGAGGGGAAGGGGTAGACCGGGGGGCGGAGTCTTGGGGCGGCGCCTCCCCTGACGCTCGGCCCGCCCCCAGGACGACGAGGTGGTCCTGCAGTGCAGCGCCACGGTGCTCAAGGAGCAGCTCAAGCTCTGCCTGGCCGCCGAGGGCTTCGGCAACCGCCTCTGCTTCCTGGAGCCCACCAGCAACGCCCAGGTCTGTGCGGGACAAAGCAGAGGGTCTGACGGCAGAGAGGCCGGGACCTGAAGAAGGGGGTCTGGGGGGGTCTGGAGAGGGGGTGCTCTCCCCACGAGGGAAAGGGGCGAGGCCTGGGATGGGCGGAGGTCTGAAGAAGGAGGGGCGGGGGGCGGAGGGTCTTCAACCCAAGGCAGAAGGGCCGGGAGGGTCAGGGGGTGCTAGCAGGGGGCTGACTAGGGAGGGGCTGGAGGTTGAGAAGTGGAGGGAGTTTGGGGTCCGAGCCTGAGGTGTACTCGGGATCTGAGGGAGGAGGTGACCTGGGGGGATGGGGTGGGGGCTGGGAGAGGGAGGGGATCTGGAGACAGACGGAGGAGGCGGCCGGGGGCCTGCGGTGCCTGGGGTGGGAGGCTCAGGGGGGCGGTGTGAGGCCGGACTCGCCCTGGTGCATTTGAATCCGTGACCGCCGCTGTCTGAGGGAGGGGCAAGAGCTAGGACTGTCTGCTGGTGATGGCGGGAGGTGGGGGTTCTCTGCGGGGAGGGCCAGGAGGAGGCTCCAGAGTAGGAATGGGCGCAGTGTGTCTTGCTGGGGGAGGGGGAGGGCTGAGGCCTCTTGAGATTAGGTGGGGTGTGGACACTTCTGTGAGGTTCGGGCGGGATAAAGGGGTGTTCAGGAGGAGGAGAATAGAGGTATTTCCTGGGATGTTGGCGCGGATGTGGGGGTGTCTGAAGTGGGCGGCAGAGGGTAGGGCTTCTTGGAGGGTTGGGGTCAGGTCTGGGTCTCTAAGGGGTGTAGGTATTTAGATTAGGGGCAGGGGTGCACCAGCACTTTGGAGCTTTCAGGGCCATGTTCACCTCTCCCTACCCCTACCCACCCCCTCCCCAGAATGTACCCCCCGATCTGGCCATCTGTTGCTTCGTCCTGGAGCAGTCTCTGTCCGTCCGAGCCCTACAGGAGATGCTGGCCAACACCGTGGAGGCCGGTGTGGAGGTGAGGCTCCCCCCAGGTGGGATGGGTGGCAGGGACGGGTGGGAGGACCTGGGGGTCATTTATTGTCCTCTCTTCTTCCTCTCTCTGCCCTGCCCCCCGCAGGCCCTCAATTTGGATAAGTGGGTAGGTCTGGCCTTGGGTGTCATCTGTTCTTGCTACCTCTCCTGACCCCAGGCCTGCCTCTTGGGCCCAAACCCTGCACACAGGGGTTGGGGGTCTCCCCCACCCCGGTTGTCAAGGTCTGTGGAGCCCAGAAAAGGCCAGGCAGGAAGGAAGGAAGGAAGGGGGTGGGGGCTTTTGAGCCCCCTGTTCCCCCACCCACTCCTTCCTCCTCTTTTCCATCCTTTTCTCCAACTCCGCTCCCAGCTCTTCTCTGCATGGGACCTCTCCCCTCATCACCTTCTGCCGCCCCAAGTGTGGGTCCCCTCTGGTCCAGGAGTGGGTCTGCCATGTGATCACGTGGCCCCATCACATGGCCCCCTCAGAGCATGGGCATGTGATGGGCATGTGATGGGGCATGATGTCTTTGAGCACCCGGGTGTACCCCCCCCTCCAAGAGGGGCTGAGTCTCCTTGTGCCTGGGGGTGAGGGGGTGGTGGCAGCACAGGGCAGGTCTCTATGGACGATGCTCCAAGGCAACAACTGGCAGGACAGTACCGGTGCCCAGACGTGTTATGACAGGTGACAGCAGAGGGGACCAAGGTCCATGGAACATGAGATACGGAGGCTTCCCTGAGGGACCCTAGGTATCTGAACCTCTGGAAGAGGGGTTCAGCCCCCTGGGTGACTTTGGGGCCTGGCTAACAAGTTGAAGGAGGCGAGGAGGACAGAGTGGGCTTTGGGGAATATAAAACACTCCTTCCACAGCCTTCTCAGAGACCAGAACCTGCTTCCCCGTGGAAGCAGGGAAGCTGGGGCAGAAAATCTGTTTCTGGTCTGAGCTGAGTTTTCTTCGAATCCAGGCCTGAGCATGGTGTTTTCCGGGGAGCATATTCCCCCCTGGTAGGCCAGATGTTTCGGGGGGGCCTGTTCTCACTCTGTGCCCTCCGTGCCCCCACAGTCGTCCCAGGGTGGGGGACACAGGACACTCCTGTATGGCCATGCCATCCTGCTCCGGCACGCGCACAGCGGCATGGTGAGTGCATCCAGAAGGGGGCGGGGCAGGGCGGGGGCAAGGGGGCAAGGGGGCAAGGGGGCAATGCCCACAGGAAGCTCACTCCCCGCTCCAACCCTAGTACCTGAGCTGCCTCACCACCTCCCGCTCCATGACTGACAAGCTGGCCTTCGATGTGGGACTTCAGGAGGATGCAATAGGTACAGGGGCTGGAGGAAGGAGGTGTGATGGGGACACCGCAGCAGGGAATTGGGGTGCAGAAGGTCTGCAGGAATCTGGGAGTGGGCAGACATGGGGGACTTTGGAGCTGAGAGTCTGGGGGTGTGGATGGACATATTCTGGACAGAGAGGTTTGGGTGGACATGGGGGAACTCTAGGCAGAGAGTCTGAGGGCGAGAATGGGAAATTGAGGCAGGAGTAATAGGAGAGTCTGGGGAGGAGGGTTTGGAAGGCTCCGTGGCTGGGAATGCCTTGAGGAAGAGCACTGTTACCTGGAAAATTCCATGGACAGAGGAGCCTGGTGGGCTACTGTCCAGGGGGTCGCAGAGTCGGACATGACTGAGTGACTGACCACACACGCACACACATCCAGAGAGCCCTCTCCTCCCCCACCCATAGGAGAGGCCTGTTGGTGGACGACGCACCCGGCCTCCAAGCAGAGGTCGGAAGGAGAGAAGGTCCGAGTTGGCGATGACCTCATTCTTGTCAGTGTCTCCTCCGAGCGCTACCTGGTGAGCAGCCCCTCCCCGACCACAGCTCCTACTGCCCCCCGGGGCTGGGGGTTCATGGAATCCACCCCATCTCCTCATCATGGGTTTGCCTGGTCTTTGGCCCCAGTGTCCTGACTCCCAGTTTTCGGTTTCCATCCAATTTCTGGTTTCCATCCAGTTTCTGGTTTCTGATGCCCATTTCCTGACTTGATCTCGGTTTCCTGATCTGTGACCTCTGATTTTCTGTCTGCCCATTTTTTGGCTTCCACCTTGGTTTCTGACTGACTCTGGAACTATTATTCACACCCTATCATCTCTGACCCCCATATCCTGGTGGCCCCCAGCACCTGTCGACAGCCAGTGGGGAGCTCCAGGTTGACGCCTCCTTCATGCAGACACTGTGGAACATGAACCCCATCTGCTCTGGCGGTGAAGAGGGTGAGGAACCCAGGCTTCTAGCCCCTAAGCAGATACCCCCAAAGCAGACCTCCAACATCACTCCTCAGACCCCAAATCTAGATCTCCCAATTATAACCCTTGCTCTTAGATCTCCAACTGACACCAAATCTGAGACTCTAGAGCTCAAATCTCCAAACTGAAAACTCAATGTCAGATTCTAAATTCAGACCCCAAAACTTATATGCCAAACTCAAGTCCTAGAGGTCAGACCCCTAAACTCAGATCCAAAGCTTGAAACATTAAATTTGGAGTTTATCTGTCAGACTCAAAACATCTAAAGACAAGCACAAGCTTATCCCTCAACCCCCAAAACCAGCCCCCACAAATTCAAACTCAGATCTCCAATCTAAGACCCCTAATTCAGACCTCAAACTCAGCCAATCAACCTCAGACCTCCAACTTTAACCTCAAATCTCCAATATCATCTCTTAGTTCAGACTGCCATACTAAGACCCTAAATAAACCATGGCCCCAAAACTTTGACCCCAAATCTCATACCTCAAACCTCAGGGCCCTAAGCCAGACCCAAGCTGAGACTCAAGTCACAGATAACAAAATTCAGGCCTTAATCTCAGACCCTGATACTCAAATCCACCAACTTGTAACTACAAAGCTCCTATCTCCTCAGACTCAGACCCAAAAGTTAAAACTTTCAAACCTCAGACCTCAAACCTCAGATACTAGCCTCAGACTTCCAAAGTAACACTCAAAATTCAGACCCCAACTTCAGATCCAACCACTGTACTTCTAAACCCAGGCCCCAAAGTAAGCCCTGGAACTCTGACCCCAGTGTCAGGGAATATTAAACCCAAATCTTTGATGACGTTCCCTGACCCGACCTCAAAAATCCACACTCAGACCTTTAAAGCCCAGACCTGCAAACCTTCCACCGTCAGCCCCACACACCCAGACCCCCAAAATTAGATCCCCCACCTCAGACCCCAAATCTCATGCCTCTAGCTCAGGCCTCAAACTGAGCCCAAATCTCAGACTACCACTTTGTACCTTCAAACTCAGATGTCCTATTGCAGACCCCCAAACCCAGCCCTCAGCTTCCCACAGGGCAGAAGGAGGGCCCTCAGTTTTGGTTCCAGACCTTTTGGGGGCTCCAGCTCCCCATGACCACGTGCCCTTGCTTCTGTCCAGGCTATGTGACCGGTGGCCACGTCCTCCGCCTCTTTCATGGACACATGGATGAATGTCTGACCATTTCTCCTGCTGACAGTGATGACCAGCGCAGGTCTGGGCTTGGGGACAAGAGGGTCTGGGGTCTTGGGGCTGAGGGGTGGGTGGCAAAGTTTGGCTGGGGGGACTGGACCCTGAACCCTTGACCTTACTATCTTCCATGTACGCAGACTTGTCTACTATGAGGGGGGATCTGTGTGCACCCACGCCCGCTCCCTCTGGAGACTGGAACCGCTGAGAATCAGGTAGGGGTCGGGTTGGGGGAGGCAGGCTGCAGGGGTTGTGAGGGGTTCCTGGGGGGCCTGCGAGGAGAAGAGGGTTTTGAAGGAAGAGCTGAGGAAGAGACTGGAGGGTTCTGAGGGAAAATCTGGGGTCCCTAAGGGAGCAATGAAGGTCCTTAGGGGTCTTGGGGGTGGTGAGGGTTCCTCAGGGAGAGATCGGGGATCCTGACTGAAACTGTGGGGAGTGGAGGGGAGAAAATGACAGAGCTGGGAAACCTGGGTGCACCAAAATTATCTGGGGAAGCTCTGAGAAAGAGGGCCTGAGAGAAGTTTGGGGTTCCTGAGGGAGACCTGGGGGGTCCTAAGAAAGATCTGAGGGCTCCAAGGAAGGCTTGGGGCCCTCTGGAACAGGGCAGAGGGCTTGAGAAGGTTTCAACGAAGACTGTGGTGTCCATTGAGAGAACTGGGGGACCCTCTGACCCCCACCTCGTCCTTACCCTTTGCAGCTGGAGCGGGAGCCACCTGCGCTGGGGCCAGCCGCTCCGCATCCGGCATGTCACCACTGGGCGGTACCTGGCGCTCGTTGAGGACCAGGGCCTCATGGTGGTTGACGCCAGCAAGGCCCACACCAAGGCCACCTCCTTCTGCTTCCGCATCTCCAAGGTCGGTGCAGTCAGGATGCCCGTGCTCACCTGGAGCTCTAAATTCCACTCCAGCCCCACCTCACACTTTGGAATCTCTTGTTGGGGGCGGTTCCCCATAAACTCTCAAGCAGAGGAGTCTGACCTCTGACCCCTGCCCCTGTAGGAGAAACTGGATACTGCCCCCAAGCGGGACGTGGAGGGCATGGGCCCCCCAGAAATCAAGTATGGGGAGTCATTGTGCTTCGTGCAGCACGTGGCCTCAGGCCTGTGGCTCACCTATGCTGCCCCGGACCCCAAGGCCCTGCGACTCGGCGTGCTCAAGAAAAAGGTGGGTGCCTGGAAGGGGGAGGCGTGGGCTGCAGGCTGGGGCAGGAAGGGTGCTGGGGGTGGTCACGCTTGAACCTTCAGTGTTTGAGCATGGGATCGAGAGAAAGACAAAGACTGAGAGAGAAACTGAGATTGACAGACACAGGAAAAAATTATATATATATAATGTATATATATAATATATACATTATATATATATACACACACACACACACACATATATATACAGTGGGAGGGAGGTTCAAGAGGGAGGGGAAATATGTATGCTTATGGCTGATTTTCATTGTTGTACGGCAGAAACTAATGCAACACTGTAAAGCAGTTATCCTCCAATTAAAAATAAATTAAACAAGAATGAAAATAAAGTGGAACATTTTGGAGGATTTTGTCAAATTACACTAAAAGCTAAAAAGATATGTCCTTTGGCATAAGTGATTCTGATGTTAGAGATTTATCTGTAAGGGAATCAATTGGATAATTGTACAAAGATTTGGGTATATTTATCAATGTAAAAGTCCAGTTAAAAAAGAATATATAAATTAAGAGAGAGAGAAATATAGAAAGACATGAAGACAGAAAAATAGAGAAAGACAGACAGAAATATGAAAAGACAGAGATGTAAAGAAAAAGATGGACAGTAACAAACTGAGAACAATATTCAACCAAGTATTGAGTACCCCAGTTGTTCTGGGTGTATGTGTGGAAAAATAGGTGAGCTAGACTGACTTGTTCTCTGCTTTCCCCATCTCAGACACTGACTAAACTGTCTCTAATGAAGTACATAGTTTTACAACCAAACAGTAGGAAAGCTATTAATACTTTTGGTAGAGGAACAGCATGTGCAAAGACCCTGAGGTTGGGATGAAGTTGGTCTGTTGCAATCACAGAAAGGAAATCTAGTTTGGCTGGAGGAGAGTGAGCAAGGGGTGGATTATAGAGATGAGGGCAGAGAGGGCATGAGAACAGATTGTGTAGGGCCTTGTGGGCTGTGGTGAGGGGGGGAGGGGGGGAATCTTGACTTTTACCCTGTATGAGATGGAGCCAGAAGAGAGTTTTGAGCAGGCCTGGGGATGACCTGATTAAGGTTCACAGGGTTCCTTAGCTGCTTGTGGGAACAGACTATGGGAGTGAGCAGAGTTGGAGGAGGGAGATGGGGTGGGAAGGGGCAGGTGGGGGGTGACCGTGGACAGCACAGGGGTTTCTGTGGAATAAGGATAGGGAAAGAGTCTGGTTGTATTTTGAGGGCAGAGCCAACTGGATTTTCTGACAGATTGGATATCAGGGTCAAAGGGACAGGGAATAAGGATGAGGCCATTATTTTTGCCCTTTATGTCCTGAGCAGCTGGAGGGAGGGAAGTGCCATTAAGCGATTCAGGGACAGCCAAGTGTCAGCTCAGGAGAACAGGCCCCAGGGCTGAGAACAGAGACATGCTGAGTGAATAGACTTGCTAAGTGAATAAGTGGGAAGACTAGAGTGACACCTGTTTGTAAAAAAAAAGTGAGGCCTGAATTTGGATACAAGAGCAGAGGATTTAGAGACAGGCCTGGACCAGAGAAGGGAATGTGGGAGTTGTTGGCAAGTGGATGATATTTAAAGTTGCTGGACTGGGTCGGGTCCTGGGGAGGTCAGCTCAAGGGAAAGTCAGCTGCTGTGATGGGCTCACCTCCCAGAAAGGTGTGCAGGCATTCTGTCTGGGACATGTTAGGTTTGGGGTGCACTAGGGCTTCCTGATGGAGGGGGGATGTTAAATAAATAGGAGATACGAATGGAGAGGATCTGGCCTGGACAAGTAGAGACAGAGAGGGAGAGAGTGAAAATCAAAGAGGGACAGAAAGAGAGAAAGAAAGACAGATGCTTGGACTTACTTGGTGGTCCAGTGGTTAGGAATCTACCTGCCGACGCAGGGGACATGAGTTGGATCCCTGGTCTGGGAAGATCCCATGCGCCTTGGGGCAACAAAACCCGTGCACCACAACTACTGAAGCCTGCACTCCTTGACTTTGTTGTCCACAACAAGAGAAGCCACTGCATTGAGAAGCCCATATACCACAATGAAGACCTAGTGCAGCCCAAAATAATAAATAAATAAATAAAATTAAAAAGAGAAAGAGGCAGAGAGAGAGAGATGGACATAGAGACAGAGAGGGAGGCAGGGAGAAAGAGACAGTGTGGGATAGACATGAGAGAGAGAGAGAAACAAAGGTGGACAGACACAAAGAGGACAGACAGAGGGATAGAGAAAGAAGAGAAAGCTAGAGGGGAAAAAAGAGAGCGGGATTGAGGATGAAAGACACAGAGACAGATGGAGAGGGATGGTGGGGGACTGGTAGAGATCTGGTGATAGATGGGGGCACTCAGGGGGCTAGAGTCTGGGTGGAGGTCTGGGGAGCATGGCCCTGAGTGACTGGGTCCCCCTCCTGACTTCTCTGTTCCACCACTGCCAGGCCATTCTGCACCAGGAAGGCCACATGGACGATGCACTGTCACTGACCCGCTGTCAGCATGAGGAGTCTCAGGCTGCCCGCATGATCTACAGTACTGCCGGCCTCTACAACCACTTCATTAAGTGAGCCTCCAGCCTGCCCTGCCGTAGGGGGCCGGGCCACACCTTGACCCCCATGCTTCTGCAGTTCTTACGCCTGACCATTACAGCTCTACCTCTGACATTCACATGTCTAACATAGATAAACTCCTGATCTCTATACACTTGGGGCTTCCTTGGTAGCTCAGCTGGTAAAGAATCTGCCTGCAATGAAGGAGACCCCGGTTCAATTCCTGAGTTGGGAAGATCCCCTGGAAAAGGGATAAGCTACCTACTCCAGTATTCTTGGGCTTCCCTGGTAGCTCAGATGGTAAAGAATCCACCTGCGATGCGAGAGACCTGGGTTTGATCCCTGGGTCGGGAAGATCCCCTGGAGACGGAAATGGCAACCCACTCCAGTATTCTTGCCTGGAGAACTCCATGGACAGAGGAACCTGGTGGGCTACAGTCCATGGGGTGGCAGAGTCAGACACGACTGACAACTATCCACAGCTATACACTTGACCCCTAATCTGTCCTCTACCAGCCATGACTTTGACATCACATCTCTGATCATTACCTAGTTTCACACCCCTGACACCCAGACCCTCGACCCTAGACATCCCTTAGCCGTGACCTATGCTTGCATGACGTGTCCTACACAGACGCTTTGCCCTTGGCGACTGTGTGAGCTCAGGCCGATGCCCCTCTATCCCTGCGCCTCCGTCTCCCCCTCTGTTAAACAGGTGTGTCTGTGGGAGTCCTGCGGGGACTCGGGGTGGGAGGGGGCGGGACTTGCACAGTGTTCCGGGTCCCTTGCTGACCAGTGCGCGGTCCCCGTAGGGGTCTGGACAGCTTCAGCGGAAAGCCGAGGGGCTCGGGGTCCCCGGCGGGCACAGCGCTGCCTCTCGAGGGCGTCATCTTGAGCCTGCAGGACCTCATCGGCTACTTTGAGCCGCCCTCCGAGGAGCTACAGCACGAAGAGAAGCAGAGCAAACTGCGCAGCCTGCGCAACCGCCAGAGCCTCTTCCAGGAGGAGGTGAGGCCGCAGCCCGGGGGGGCGGGGTCTGTGGGCGCTGGGGGCGTGGCCTGTGAGAGGGGCGGAGCCTACCGGGCCTGGAGAAGCGGTGGTCTGAGAGGAGCGAGGCAGGAGGAAGGACCTGTCCGGTGTGAACAGGGCGGGGCAGCAGGGTCATCAGGGACACGCGAGAAGGCGGAGTCTTGAGTGTCCGGACTGAGCGGTGGGCGTGGTTTTGGTGAGGGGCGGGGCGTGTGGTGCAGGGGCGGGGCCTGTGAAAGCGACTTGGGACCGGAGCCTGGAGGCCCGGGGCAGGACTTGTTTCCTTTCGTGCGAGGACGCGGCGCGGTGAGGGTAAGCTCTGAGCCAAGGCCTGAGAAGTCAGAGGCTGAGCTGCCGGCCTCAGGGGGCGGTGTCTGTAGGGGCGGAGCCTCCGGGGTGGGAGGACAGAACCTGAGTGGGGCATGGTAGGGGGCAGGGCCAGAGAGGTTTTCGGGTATCAGGTAGGTGGTGTAAGGAGGGACTTCAGCTTGAGTCAGAGGCTGGGAGTTTGTGTTTTACGAGAGAGACTTGGTGGTCTCCACTCGGCGAGAGGTCTGAGTGGGAGGGGCCGAGAGAGGTGGGAGGCTGGGGCTGGACAGAGGCCCAGGGTCTGATATTTCCACACGGTGCTTGCGGAGCATTTTCATTTAAAGTCTTCCAGCTTGGGCCCCCTTCCTCTTCAGGGGCTCCCATTCTGATGGGGGCGGCAGACTTAGAAATGATAATACTAACAATAACAAAATTTATGGCGTGGGATTAGTATACGCAAAGCGTTTGGAACAGTACCAGCACATAGAAGATGCTATACTGACCATGGTTATTGTTACCGAATTTAGCCCTTACTGTATGTTATGGGTGTTGTATACCTGATATCCTCCCCATAACCCCATGGGGGATTGTAATTCCCCTATTGCAATGGGAATTACAATATGTCACTGAGTCGCAGAGAGATTAAATAACAACCATTTACTGAACAGATGCACCAGAGGGATTATAGTTGTCAACAGAACAAAAATCCATGTCCTTGTGGAGCTGACATGGGGGAGAGGATATATGATCAATAAAATCGGAGGATTATAGGGTATATTATACAATGATAATAAGTGCTAAGGAGAAAAACAAAGCAGGGCAACCATAGAGAGTGCTGGGGTTGTTGCACTTTAAGGTAGAATGGGCAGGGACTTCCCTGGCAGTCCAGTGGTACTCCCAACGCAGGGGATGCAGGTTCGATCCCTGGTCAGGGAACTAGATCCCATTTGCCACAACTTAAGATTCCATTCTTGCAACTAAGACCTGGCACAGCCAAAGAAATAAATATTAAAAATAAATAAAGTAGAATGGTCAGGGAGGATGACCTGAATGAAGATAGGCAGCTACACCTACACCTGAGGGAAGGGAGATAGAACAAGTACAGGGGCCATGAAGTGGGAGTGTGCTTGAGAGTTTCCAGAATAATGAGGAGGCTGAATTGACTGAAGCTGGGTGAGCTAGAGGAAGAGTGGGAGAGGATGAGCCCAGAGAAGCGACAGGACCAGGCCATGGTGAGGACTTTTGCTTTGGGAGTCACAGAAGAGTTAGGTCTTTGAAAGTGACAACTGGCTAGGGCCAGAGCCACTCTGTGTGACTCCAGCTAGTTGTGTTCTCTACCATAAGGCACTGCATCTCTTACCATGAGCCCAGGATGTAGATACAGTAGTTATCATAGCAGTCTTATTGTCTATTACTGTTGGAATGAATCCACAAATGTGGCTTATCCATACGATGGCTATGGATGCCTCTCAGCAATGAAAATGAACAAATGACAACTGCATGAGACAATGCTCTTCATCTTTTTTAAACAAAATATTAATTTTTTTATTTGGCTGAGCTGGGTCTTTTTAGTTGTGACATGTGGGATCTATAGTTTTGGCATCTGACTTCTTAGTTGCAGCATGTGGGATCTAGTTCCCTGACCAGGGATTGAACCCGGGTCCCCAGCATCAGGAGCACAGAATCTTAGCCACTAGACTACCAGGGAAGTCCCCCAGTGCTCTTAATCTTAAAACCTAGTATTGAGCAAAAGAACCCATGTACAAAAGAATACTTACTGTATATGTCAAGTTCAAAAACAGGCAAAATGCCACTAGACTGTTTACCAATGTACACATAGGTAGTAAACATAGAGAAGCAAGGAAAGAATTTCCATACAAGTCAGGATGACAGTAATCCCTGACTGAGAGGGTTGTATAATCAGGAGGGGCATCGAGCTAACTTCTGGGTGGCTGGCAATGCTCTCTTTCGAGGTTACACAAGTGTTCTTTATATTTGTGTGTTAAACTGTAATCACTTAATCTTTATTATTTGCAGATGCTGTCTTTGCAAATATGCCTACTTGCTCAGATTTATTTGTAACCCTCCCCCCGCCCCAAATCAATATTTGCAGTGTATTTGTGGTCATCTGTGGACATGCGCAGAGAGGAAAAAGTTTAAGTCAGCTGATGCCTTGTTTCCAGTTGAGGTTGAGCAAGGTGACAGTCTGCCTTTTTATTTCAACTCTCACCTGTAAACAAGCGTCCTTTTCATATTGGCATATTGAGAGCCATACTTCATATTTTTGTGCTTTTTGTTAATTTTGTTGATTAAAATGGCCCCTCAGCACAGTGGCAAAGTGCTGTCTAGTGCTTCCAAGTACAAGACATCTGTGATGTACCTTACTGAGAAAATACATGAAATACAGTGTTGTTGGTTGTGATTTTAATGTTAATGAATCAACAGCATCTATTATGGTGTCTTTAAACAGAAACACACATAAAACAAGAGCGTGTATTGATTGCCGGAAATGTGCTCAGAGACTCAGAGATGCTCCCTGTGTTTCCTCTTCGAGCCATGATTCTCAGGATTCACTAATTCAGTGCTCAGAACTTAGCTACTGTGAAAATCAAGAATTGATTGTGCATTTTTATATGCTTTTCTGTGTATCTGTTATAATTCAAAATAAAAGAAGACAAAAGGTTAAAATGTTTTAAAAGGAGAGAGAGAAGGCAAACATCTCTTTGATGGTTAGTAGGGAGAGTGAGCTGGGCCAAATGGGACCAGGAGTAGGGTGCTTGGAAGTGGAAAGGAAGGAAAGAAAATGCTGGAAGGAGAAGCACAGATTCAGTCCTGATGTTAATAGAGATGTGTTATGTTGGGGACAGAGGCAGAGCAGGACAGAGTCAGGTCTGGGGGGCTGAGGAGGAGAAGAAGGAGATAGGAGTGAAGGTGGACATGGAGCCAGAGGCTCTGATTTAACATTATTTATGTATTTATTTGGGCTTCCCTGATAGCTCAGCTGGTAATGAATCCACCTGCAATGCAGGAGACTCTGGTTCGATTCCTGGCTTGGGAAGATCTCCTGGAGGAGGCCATGGCAACCCACTCCAGTATTCTTGCCTGGAGAATCCCCATGGACAGAGGAGCTCCCATGGACAGAGGAGCTTATTGGCTACAGTTCATGGGGTCACAAAGAGTTGGACACAATTGAGCGACTAAGCACAGCATGCATGTATTTATTTATTTTTTTGGCTGTACCTTGTGGCATCTTAGTTCCCTGACCAGGGATTGAACCCGTGCCCTCTGCAGTGGAAATGTGGAGTCTTAACCACTGAACCACCAGAGAAGTCCCTGTGACTCTGGTTTAGATCTGAGAACACACAGTCACTAGCTACCGAAGGAATATGAATTAGCAAATTCAAGAAAGGTAAGGAAGGGAGGGCATGGGGTTCCTGTGATGATCTCCTATTTTCTCTATTCCAGGGGATGCTCTCCTTGGTCCTGAATTGCATTGACCGCCTAAATGTCTACACCACTGCTGCCCACTTTGCTGAATTTGCGGGGGAGGAGGCAGCCGAGTCCTGGAAAGAGATTGTGAACCTGCTCTATGAAATCCTGGGTAAGGGGCCCCAGTCTTGACTCCCCCTTGAACACCCCGGGTTCCCAGTCCTATAGGATCTGACCCCTCTTTCCACCTTCAGCCTCTCTGATCCGTGGCAATCGTGCCAACTGTGCCCTCTTCTCCAACAACCTGGATTGGCTGGTCAGCAAGCTGGATCGGCTAGAGGCCTCCTCAGGTAGGAGGACCCACGGGGAGGGGATGGGGACCTGGGGGAGGGGGTGCTGCAGCCCTGTCACCTCTCATGCTGGTCCCTGTGCAGGGATCCTGGAGGTGCTGTACTGTGTCCTGATTGAGAGTCCAGAAGTCCTGAACATCATCCAAGAGAACCACATCAAGTCCATCATCTCCCTCCTGGACAAGCATGGGAGGAACCACAAGGTTGGCCCCTCATCCCCTGAATTCTGAACCCTGACCTTTCTCTGTGGCCCTCAAATTGCCAATCCTTTCCCCAATTTGTCTCTTAGCTGGACTCCCCTGCTACAAGCTTCCATCTCAATACCGAGTCTCTGACAACTCATGGTTCTTAAAGGAATTCTGGGCCATATTAGATGCTTCATTAGCTCTTGGAAGCAGTTTATTCAATTTCTAATTTTGTAGCTTTTAGTGGGAGCTGCACGAACACCCTCCAGTTTGCCACAAGTGCTACTGGTTCCCACAGAATTATTTCTAACCACCTCAGATATTCACCTGTGGTGTAGATGTGGGTTTGATCCCAGGGTTGGGATCCCCTGGAGGAGGAAATGGGAACCCACTTCAGTATTGTTTCCTGGGAAATTCCATGGATAGAGGAGCCTGGCAGGCTACAATCCTTGGGGTCACAAGAGTCGAAAACGACTGAGTGCCTAAACCACTAAACTACCACCACCACCTCACATGTTTACATTATCCACCTGGGCCCTGAAGACTCTCCACTAATCTAAAAACCTCATCTGGGTCCCTGTGCTCCTTCCCTGACTGACCCTTTCACTCTTCCCCTGACCTCTCACCTCTTACCCCAGTCTCCCCTTCCTTACATTGCTGATGTCTTATCCCAACTCATATGGCCCCTCGCTTCTCGCCTGACCTTTCCCTTTGACCCTGATCTCTCTCAGTGATTCCTGACCTCCCACTTACATCACCTCTTCTCAGTCCAAATCTCTATCTCCCATCCTGGCACGTCGTCCTTCTGGTATCCCATCCTGGGTCTTCCATAGACCCACCTCCCCCACTTCTCTGGTGCCCTCACACCCTGACCTCTGACCTTGACCTCCAGGTGCTGGATGTGCTATGTTCCCTGTGTGTGTGCAATGGCGTGGCCGTGCGCTCCAACCAAGATCTCATCACTGAGAACTTGCTCCCTGGCCGCGAGCTTCTGCTGCAGACAAACCTCATCAACTATGTCACCAGGTCTGGCCCCTAACCCCTGACTCCAGGACTCAGAACCTCTCAAGCCCCTCCCTGACTCCCAGGTGGGTGGGCCTTCTTCCACCTCCCAGCCTGGGACTTAACACTGGTCCCCACAGCTGTCCCCAGGCCATCCCTGGCTTCTCATGTCTCTTGTCCTCTCTCCCTGCTCCATTTCTGCCTCTGTCTCTTCCTCTCTTTCTGTGTTTGCTCTTTCTGTCTTCCTCTGTCTGTCTCTGTTTCCCTCCACCTCTTTTTCCTGGGCTGTCTTCCATCTCTCTCTTCTCTGTCCTTTGATGCTTCTCTCTGTCTCTCTCTGCTTTCTCTGTGTCTCTCTCTGTCTATTACTCTCTGTCTCCATGTCTCTGCTTTTCTGTTTTTCTCGTGTATGCATCTCTTGGTCTTTCTCCCTTCCCTTCCCACCCACCACCAGCCTGGGTCCTCCTTTCCATCTCTCCTTCACCCTCCTCTCCTGTTCTGTCTCTCCTGCAGCATCCGCCCCAACATCTTTGTGGGCCGAGCAGAGGGCACCACGCAGTACCTCAAATGGTACTTTGAGGTGATGGTGGACGAGGTGGTTCCATTCCTGACAGCTCAGGCCACCCACCTGAGGGTGGGCTGGGCCCTCACTGAGGGCTACAGCCCCTACCCCGGGGGCGGCGAGGGCTGGGGCGGCAACGGGGTCGGCGATGACCTCTATTCCTACGGCTTTGACGGGCTGCACCTCTGGACAGGTACCTGGACCCTTCTAGGGGACCCTCAACCCTGACCATTGGCCCCAGGGTTTCTAAGGCTCTCACTGCACACCTTGGTGTTCTTGGGATCTTGACCCCCAAACAGGCTAACTTTGACCCCTTTACTCCTCATTTCCCAAGACCCTAACCCTAGTGCTTCCAGAATCTTGGCCCTCACCTGTTTCTTCATAACCCCCAGAACTCTGATCCCAGAGGAAGTCTGATCTCTGTACTGAGGGATCCTAGAAAACTACCCTGATTATTATGACCTCTGATCTTTGACTTCCGACCCCAGAGATTCCAGAATCCTAAATCCAGGACAGCTTTAATCTCTGGCTCCTACACCTCTCAGGAACCTAACCTCAGGGGAAACTTGACCTCTGCCCCTAATCTCTAAGAGCACTTGACCTTGAAGATCCTAAAATGCAGACCCCTTTGGATCCTCTAATATCTACCCTTGTCGTCTGAGCCCACTGGTTCCCCTGGACCTCTGACTCCTGACTTCTTCCTGGTGATCCCGGTGCAGGACACGTGCCACGCCTGGTCACTTCCCCCGGGCAGCACCTCCTGGCCCCCGAGGACGTGGTCAGCTGCTGCCTGGACCTCAGCGTGCCGTCCATCTCTTTCCGCATCAATGGCTGTCCCGTGCAGGGGGTCTTCGAGGCCTTCAACCTTGATGGGCTCTTCTTCCCTGTTGTCAGCTTCTCGGCTGGTGTCAAGTAAGGACTCGTCCCTGCCCCCTTGCCAGTCTCCAGACGAGGGCCTGTCCTAAGACAGCTTCTGCAGGCACGCCATAGCCTTCTATGGGGCCAGGACCCAGCGGCCTACCCTCAGGGCTGATGGGCCAGACCCTTGTGTGAGGGCACTGTGACACTCTCCATGTCCTCCCAATGACCTCTGCTTTGCCCCAGTCTCTGTGTCCCCAGATTTCACAGTGACCTTCTAATGATTAATAAGTTTCTCCCAGTGACCTCCCAGATGAACCTCTGACCCTGCTAATTATTCTATGCCATTCCAATGACCTCCAAATGATTTCAAAATCTGAACAATGATCTTCCAATGACCACAAAGCTTCCCAATGATCTTGGACTCTCCCATTGACTCCATGCTCTTAACAACTCCTCAATGACCCCAGCTTCTCCCAGCGATATTCTAAGAGCTCCATAATGCCCCAGCTACCCCTCAATGACCACAGTTATTTCAAAGACTTCTCAATAGCCTAGTGTTTTCCCAATGACCCCAAGCTCTGTGTGTGTCTTCTCACCGTTTCAGTGGTAATTATGTTTTCTCAAGGTTACACCTTGAGAGTCTCAATGACTTCTGGATGACCTTTTTCTTAGTCTCCCCCAAACCTTCTGATATCTCTAAATGCTCTGTTGACCCAGGACCTCCTCCAAAGAACCTTCCTGTGACCATGGATTAACTCCTTAGTGACCTGACCCCCACTTTACCCTTTTTGGTTTTCTAATGATTCCTATTGCCTTCTGACAGTTTCTTTGACCTTAGACTTTCCTGATTCCTAAAATCACCTCCATGACCCTATGACGTCCACTGACCTCAAGTCAACCCAGCACCTTCCACCAATTCCAGGATTGTTCCCTTCCCCTCCCTGAGTACAGACTCTGCTCGGTAAACTGCCCTCACTAGTGACCCCACTCTCCCATCTAGGGTGCGGTTCCTCCTTGGTGGCCGCCATGGTGAATTCAAGTTCCTCCCTCCGCCTGGCTACGCCCCTTGCCACGAGGCTGTGCTCCCACGAGAGCGACTCCACCTGGAGCCCATCAAGGAGTATCGGCGGGAAGGGCCGCGAGGGCCCCACCTCGTGGGCCCCAGTCGCTGCCTCTCACACACCGACTTCGTGCCCTGCCCCGTGGACACTGTCCAGGTACTGCCTGCTCTGTAAGGGTTTCCTAGAGTGGCAGACTCCCTTAGGAGTCAGCGGGGTGGGCAGCTGAGCTGGGAGCTGGGGACCTTGTTGTTTGACAGATGGGGAAACTGAGTCAGGGGGGCGGCAAAGGAATCTCTCCAGACAGAATCTGTTTCAGGGGGTCCTCACGACAGCCCCCTAAAGAAAAGACTATGACTGGGACTTCCCTGGTGGCTAAGGCTCTGTGCCCCCAACCCAGGGGATCCAGGTTCGATCCCTGGTCTGGGAACTAGATCCCACATGCCGCAACTAAAGATCCCGCATGCTGTAATGAAGATAGAAGATCCTGCATGCTGCAACTAAGACCTGGTGCAGCCAAATAAATCAGTAAAAATAAATATGTAATAAAAGAAAGGACTATTATTGCCCCAATATACAGTTGAGGAAAGTGAGGCCCAGAGAGGTCAAGCAGGTCGTGCAAGTCACACAGCTGATTTGAACCCAGGCGATCCGATCCCAAAGCCTGTGATCACATCCACCACAATTTGTGGAGCATCTTTTCTATTCCAGGCCTCCCCCCAATTCCTCTTATCCCAACCTGAGCTCCCCATCCTTCCCTCCAAGTGTGTTCCTCTAGGAGGGGATATAAGTCATGTTTAAGAGCCTGATCACGAGGGTTTGACTTTCAGCATGTCACTGTGGACATGTGAGTTCACTTCTCTGTGCCTTGGTTCCCTCACCTGTGAGGAAAGGGGGAGAATGAGAGAACGTACCTGTAGCATGGTTGTGAAGTTTAGATGAATTAATGCATGTGAAGTGCTTAGCATGGTCCTAAGAAAATACTAAGTCCTCAACTGAGTTATTGTCATTATGAGTAAAGTGAGTGGGCAAAAGTCACTCAGCCATGTCTGACTTTTTGCAACCCCATGGACTATACAGTCCATGGAATTCTCCAGGCCAGTATGGAGTTGGGTAGCCTTTCCCTTCTCCAGGGGATCTTCCCAACCCAGGGATTGAACCCAGGTCTCCCACATCACAGATGAATTCTTTACCAGCTGAGCCACAAGGGAAGCCCAAGAATACTGGAGTGGGTAGCCTATCCCTTCTCCAGCAGATCTTCCCAATTCAGGAATTGAACCAGGGTCTCCTGCATTGCAGGTGGATTCTTTACCAACTGAGCTATCAGGAAAGTCCTGTCATTATGGGTAGTAGTAATGTTATTGCACATCAACCTGTCATCCCCCTGTAGCCAGGCCTGGATGTCTCCCTTCCCGTCCCCCACAGGTCAACCTCAAGAGCTATCCACTTAGTCTCCTGGACATCCCCTTCCCACTCCTCCCCCCACAACCCAACCTGGTCCAACTATGTGCCAGGTATTTATACAAACTACAGTTGATTCTTGGACAATGCAAGGGGTTTAGGGGCCCAACCCCAGCATAGTCGAAAGCACCAGTACTACTATTTCTTAGATATGAAAGAATTGGTAAATGACACATGCAAGAGCAGGAAGCTGAAACAGTTTGGATAGGATGACTCAAACTCTTCTTCTTTTGATTCCACATATTGTGATCTCAATCAAACACAAACTTTCCCCTACCTTGAGTTAATTAGAGATCTGTAGAATGAAAACATGCGGCTTCCCAGATGGTGCAGTGATAAAGAATCCTTCTGCCAATGCAGGAGACTCAAGGCACAGGTTTGATCCCTGGGTTGGGAAGATCCGCTGGAGTAGGAAATGGCAACCCACCCCAGTATTCTTGCCTGGAAAATTCCATGAACAGAGGAGCCTGGCAGGCTACAGTTCATGGGGTTGCAAAGAGTCAGACATGACTGAGCACACACACACACACACAAAATGAAAATACAGGTACTATATTTATTGAAAAAAATCCATGCAGTTCAAACCTGCATTGTTTGAGGGGCTACTGTATATAACATTTAGTAACTTACGTAGATGATTTCACTGAACCCATATAAAGTAAGTATTGTGTTGGCCAAGAAGTTTGTTCGAGTTTTTTCATATGATCCTATGGAAAAATTTAAACAAACTTTCTGGCCAACCCAATGTTATGAGTTAACATTGTTCCAGTTCTCATTGTACAGAGAAGGAAAGAGGCCCATCTGTTCATTCAGCAAACATCTCCAGAGCATCTCCTCTGGGCTGGGCAGGGCTGGGGAAATGCTGGAGACAGACACAGTCCCAGCCCTGCCCTCTCGGAGCTCCCAGTCCACAGGGGGAGACAGATCCATCCCCAGATAATTCTTTGATTCTGAGGATGTCAAGTCCTGAGCATCCATCCTGGAGGCAGGGCGAGGTGATGGGGAGCAGGGCTTGGATGGCAGGAAAGGTCAAAAGAGCTCCCTGGTGAACTGTCCAGAGCTGGTGCATGTTCTTGGGAAGACTGTTTATGGCGCGGGCTGGAGGGAACTCAGGGACCTCACAGATGTCCCCTGCCCCCAGATTGTCCTGCCTCCCCATCTGGAGCGTATTCGGGAGAAGCTGGCCGAGAACATCCATGAACTCTGGGCACTGACTCGCATCGAGCAGGGCTGGACCTACGGCCCGGTGAGTGGACAGGGGAGAGAGGCTAGACTGGCTATGGAGGAGTGAGAACCGCTTGCTATTGAGGAGGGGCCAGGGGTTGGAGGAGGAGACTTTGGGAGGGCTCCTTGGGTTTCAAGTGGCAGAATGAGGGGTAAGAGGTCAGAGGTCACAGTCTGGGAGTGTTGGGGGAGGAAAGAGGAGCCAAGGAGTGACTCTGGGGTTTCTCCAGGTTCGGGATGACAATAAGAGACTGCACCCCTGCCTCGTGGATTTTCACAGCCTACCAGAGCCTGAGAGGAATTACAACCTGCAGATGTCGGGGGAGACGCTCAAGTGAGGAGGGAACCGGGGAACAGGGGCCTGGGCCTGGCCACTGGGCAGAAGGGCATGGGGAGACAGGGGGAGCGAGACAGAGACTGAGAGAAAGAGAAAGAGATAAAAGAGCAACACAGGGCGTGGGAGATGGGGATTGTGAAATGGACAGAAGGTGAGTAAGAGACAGAGGCACAAAGAGATGCTCAGGACTTCCCTGGTAGTCTGGTGGTTAAGAATCGCCTGCCAAGGTGGAGGACACGGGTTCAATCCCTGATCCGGGAGGATTCTACAGGCTGCAGGGCAAATAAGCCTGTGTGCCACAACTACTGAGCTCACGCACTGTGACTACTAAAGGCCGAGCGCGTAGAGCCTGTATTCTGCAACAAGAGAAGCCTCCGCGATGAGAAGCCTGAGCACTGCAACTAGAGAGTAGGCCCCACTCGCTGCAACTAGAGAAGAGCCTGTGCAGCAATGGAGACCCAATGCTGTTCAAAATAAATAATAAATAATAAAGTAAATAATTTAAAAACAAACATTCCTATATGCTACCCATGTATACACTGGAAAACAAAATTTTTAAAATACTATTATGTAAAATGGTTCCCCTTGCTAAATAAAGATGCACAGTAACTGGAAGAAAGAGAAAGAGACAAGGAGAGAAGCAGAGAGGAAAAGAACACAATCAAAGAAATACAGAGACAGAGACACAGGGAGAGACAGGAGTCAGAGAGGCAGAGAGATGGGACAAACACCCATAAAACCAGAACAAGAGACAGGGAGAGAGCTGGTGACCCAGAGACAGAGCTGACAGGGGCCGGAGGAGGAGGAGAGCCGGGCTGGGGGAGGGGAGGCCAGGGACAGGGTGGCCATGTGGGTGACATGCTCCCCTGCCCCCACCCCCTGCCCCAGGACTCTACTGGCGCTGGGCTGCCACGTGGGCATGGCTGACGAGAAGGCGGAGGACAACCTGAAGAAGACGAAACTCCCCAAGACGTGAGTGTGGGTGACCTGGGCCCCACCTGGGGAATGGAGTAGGGGGCTGGGGATGCCACGGTGAGGGCTGGAGTGATTGAGAGCTGGAGTGGGGAGGTTGAGGTCAGAGACAGAGGGGCCGTGGGTTGGGGTGGAGGTCATAGGACCAGGGGTCAGGGCTGTAGAGACAGTGGTGAGCATCCTAGGCAGTTGAGAACGCAGAGTTGGGAGTTCCTGAGAGAGTGGGAGTGAGTCAGACTCAGGGTCACAGTCTCCATGGAGTCGGGAAAGTGAGAGAGTGGAAGTTGTGTCTCTGAGTTAGAGGTGCGGGGCCAATGGAAAGAGATGAGAAATTGCTGGGGTTGTCAGTAAGGGATCCTGAAATGATAGATGAGAGGTCAGAGGTCCTGGGGATAGATGCCAAGTTTCAAAAGTCAAGGACTCCAGAGCGAGCAGTTTGAAATGACAGGGTCCTGGGATCAGAGGTAAGAAGCCTCCAAGTTAGAGGTGAGAGGTCAGAGCACCCCAGGACCAGAGATGAGGCTCCCAAGATCAAGATGAAAGGGTCACAGAGGCCAGAGGTCAGTGAAGTCAAAGCCCTTGCTAGGGTCAAAGGATCCTGGGGTCTGAGGTCAGGTAAGCTTATTTAAGAACCCTGATGTCAGATGGGAGTTCCCTGGTGGTCCAGTGGCTACAACTTCATGCCTCCAATGTAGGGGGCCTGGCTTTGACCCCTGGTCAGGGAACTAGATCCCACATGCCACAACTGAGAGTTTGCCCACCACAACTAAAGATCCTGCATGCTACCCCATGCAGCCAAATAAATAAATAAATATATTGAAAAAGAACTCTGCTGTCAGAGATCAAAGGTCAAAAGTTTCAAAGATCACGGGATCCTAAGGACCAGGGTCAGAAGTCAGGGATCCCGTGGCACAGAGCCCAGAAGTGGAGGCGAGGGTCTCGTCCCACTGGCTCCCCAACCACCCGCAGGTACATGATGAGCAACGGGTACAAGCCGGCACCGCTGGACTTGAGCCACGTGAGACTGACGCCCGCACAGACCACGCTGGTGGACCGGCTGGCGGAGAACGGGCACAACGTGTGGGCCCGAGACCGAGTGGCCCAGGGCTGGAGCTACAGCGCCGTGCAGGACATCCCTGCCCGCCGGAACCCTCGCCTCGTGCCCTACCGCCTGCTGGACGAGGCCACCAAGCGCAGCAACCGCGACAGCCTCTGCCAGGCCGTGCGCACCCTGCTGGGCTATGGCTACAACATCGAGCCGCCCGATCAGGAGCCCAGTGAGTGCTGACCGCAGGCCCCCTGACCCCGCCCCGGACTCCAGTCTCTGACACAATTCAACCTCTCAATGGGCTACATCTGTAACACTGACACTTCCCCCAATCCTGACACTCACTCTGTCCCTGAGCCTGAACCTGATCTTGACCACTGACCTTGACTCAAGCGCTGCCTGGGCTACGGCTGCAACACTGAGCAGCCAGACCAGGAACCCAGTGAACTCTGACCCTGACCCCTGGCTCCAGTTCCTGACCCCCAGCTCTGACCCCTGACCCTAACCTCTGGACTATGTCTACAACGTGGAGCCACCCAACCAAGCACTCAGAGAGCCTCTAAGCCCTACTCCTAACTTGACCACTGACCTATCACTGACCCCTGACCCCAGCCTCAATCCCTGCCCCACCCCAATTTCTATCCCCTCCTGATCCTGATTCTGACTCCCTCTCCCCGATCCTGCTTTCAGCCCTTGATTCTTAACATCGACCTCAATCTTGACCCTTCACCACAGACCATGACCATGATCGACCCAACATTCTCCTTCCATGTCTCTATTACTAGTTCCTCCATGAAACTCTTGACTGCTAGAGGGACGGAGCAGAAGTCTCAGTAGGTCCCTCCTACTTCCCTGTGACTGCTCTGAGTCCCCAGTTCTTCTTCTCTGACACCAAAAGCTGTCCCTTTCCCAACGCCCCCCAACGCCCTTACCTCTCCCGATCCTCCCACCAACCTAGCCTCTCTTACTCTGCCTGGCCCCATGTGCAGGTCAGGTGGAGAGCCAGTCTCGCTGGGACCGGGTGCGCATCTTCCGGGCAGAGAAATCCTATGTGGTGCAGAGCGGCCGCTGGTACTTCGAGTTCGAGGCAGTCACCACCGGTGAGATGCGAGTGGGCTGGGCGCGGCCAGAGCTGCGGCCAGACGTGGAGCTGGGAGCGGATGACCTGTCCTATGTCTTCAATGGGCACCGCGTGAGTAGCTCCCTGGCTCCATTCTGCCAGGTTCTGTGATCCTTCCCACACTCTTGCAGTCCAGCCCTGCCTCTCTATTTGTGTCTCACTCTGTCCACCCATCCTTGAATCTACCTTCCCATTCATCCCTCCATCCTCCATCCTCTCTCTGTGCATACATCCATCCGCATCCATCTCTCTATCCAACCATCCATCTGCCCATTCATCCATCCATCTTCTCGTCTGTCCAACGAATCACTTAGGCATCCACGTTTCCATCTATTCAGGTAGTTGTCAGTTCATCTATTCACCTTTTTAAACCAATTTGTGATTTCATTTATCCATTCATCTATCCAATAATTTAATGCATACAGACGTCATCTATTTATCCACCCACCCACACAGACCTATGTGTCTGTCTGTACTTTCTTCTTTCAACCCAACACCTCCGTCAACCCAGGTGAATTCTCAGCTTTCATTTCATTCTTCCATCCAGCCACACACCTGCTTCCCGTCCATCTATCCATCTCATTATTCATGTATCTGTTCTGGGGTATATGGGTATAGATGGGTTCATATGGGGGACATTGATAGGTTAGTTTTTCCTTTCCATTCCTCTACTTTCTGCTTCCCCCAGCCCTCCAAGACCACTTGGGTGGTCTTTACAGTCCCAGCCATGAAAACAACAGAGAACCCAGGCAAAAGGGATGAGATAGAGAGATGAACAGGAAGGGAAAGCATGAACGCCTAGCCCTTATCTTCCAAGGACCATGGATGCAAATGTGGGGAAAGATGGGGTACGCTGTGGGGGTGACCCTTCTTCTGTCCCCCATGCACTGGACCTGACACCTTGCATGTGTGTCTTGACATGTCTCCCCTTGCTTCCGTATCTCCCCATTTCTCTATATGTCTCTCACACACCACGTCTTCCCATCACCTCTTCACAGGGTCAGCGCTGGCACCTGGGCAGTGAACCATTTGGGCGTCCCTGGCAGTCAGGAGATGTCGTGGGCTGCATGATCGACCTCACAGAGAACACCATCATCTTCACCCTCAATGGCGAGGTCCTCATGTCTGATTCCGGCTCAGAAACAGCCTTCCGCGACATCGAGATTGGGGATGGTGAGGGCCAGCCTCGGGGCCCCTCTCTGGTTTTCTTCCGTCTCACCTGACCCTACACCGCCCCCTCTAGCCCCCCGCTCTTCCAACCCCTCTTTCCACGGCACATCCTCCCCATGGCTGCCCCTGCCTCACCCACCTGTCCTCACCCCTGCCCATCTATCCCCTCCCACCAGGCTTCCTGCCCGTGTGCAGCTTGGGACCTGGCCAGGTGGGTCACCTGAACCTGGGCCAGGATGTGAGCTCCCTGCGGTTCTTTGCCATCTGCGGCCTCCAGGAAGGTTTTGAGCCGTTTGCCATCAACATGCAGCGCCCGGTCACTACCTGGTTCAGTAAAGGCCTTCCTCAATTTGAGGCCGTGCCTCCTGAGCACCCCCACTATGAGGTAAGGACTAACCCCACTCAACACCCTCAGATCTGCTTCCACACCTCATTCTCGCCACAGGTCTCTTCCCCAACCTTCTCTTTGTCTTCCGTTAATATGTTAGACCACAACCTTGTAGAAGTGAGTGTCAGGATAGTGGGCTCCCAGGGCTGCCTTGTAGGGTATCAGTTCAGTCACTCAGACATGCCCAACTCTTGACGACCCCATGGACTGCAGCATGCCAGGTTTCCTTGTCCATCACCAACTCCCAGAGTTTGCTCAAACTCATGTCCATCGAGTTGGTGATGCCATCCAGCCATCTCATCCTCTGTCGCCCCCTTCTCCTCCTTCCTTCAACCTTTCCCAGTATCAGGGTCTTTTCCAATGAGTCAGTTCTTCACATCAGATGGCCAAAATACTGGAGTTTCAGCTTCAGCATAAGTCCTTCCAATGAATATTCAGGACTGATTTCCTTTAGGATGGACTGGTTGGATTTCCTTGCTGTCCAAGGGACTCTCAAGAGTCTTCTCCAACACCACAGTTCAAAAGCATCAATTCTTCAGCACTCAGCTTTCTTTATAGTTCAACTCTCACATTCATACATGACTACTGGCAAAACCATAGCTTTGACTAGATGGACCTTTGTCGGCAAAGTAATGTCTCTGCTTTTCAATATGCTGTCTGGGTTGGTCATAGCTTTTCTTTCAAGGAGCAAGTGTCTTTTAATTTAGGTAATTTTAATTGTAGGGTATAACCTTGGCAAAAACACACCTTTCTGAGCTGGGTAGCTTGCCTACAAAATGGGGGAAGGGAGGAAAGAGAAGCTGGATTAAGTGACCACACTGGAAATTTTCAGCCCTTGTAACTATTTGATCCTACCAAGGGTTTCTGCTTGTGTGCTTAAGTCGCTTCAGTCATGTCCAACTCTTTGCGACCCTATGGATTGTAGCCCGCCAGGCTCCTCTGTCCGTGGGATTCTCTAGGCAAGAATGCTGGAGTGGGTTGCCATGCCCTCTTCCAGGGGATCTTCCCAACCCAGGAATAGAACCCATGTCTCCTATGGCTCCTGCATTGCAGGAGGATTCTTTTACTGCTGAGTCAACAACAAGGCTTAAAAATCCCTGGGCACATTTCGGCACCTTCCTTACTAATTGTTATCTAGGGTGGTTTTTTGGGGGTGGTTACTTTTCGGGGGGGAGCTGTGCTTGGTCTTTGTCGCGGCATATAAGCTTCTCTGGTTGTAGCACTCGGGTAGTTGCCCCGTGGCATGTGGAATCTTAATTCCCTGACCAGGGATTGAATCCACGTCCCCTGCATTGGAAGGTGGATTCCTTACCACTGGACCACCAGGGAAGTCCCGGGGGTTACTTATTTTTTAGTAACTCTTCATTAATCTGAGTATCCTAAATTTTATACCCTAGTGCCTTTCTTTCTCAAGGTTAAACTCCAAGGTTAAACTCTCTCTCAAGGTTAAACTCTCAAGGTTAAATATGGTCATATTCTGACCATAAAAACTCCATATAGACCAAAGTGATGGTCCTTTTCTCAACCTGGGAAGAACTTGAATTCCACATGGCTGAGCTTCAGCTGGTACTTTACAATCAGGCCTTGAGTTGGCCCTTTCCCTGTTTTGTGACCTGGGGCATATGACTGTCCTTCTGATCATCAGTTTTCTCTTCCTAGGCATAGCCCAAATCTCCCTCTCATACATTCTCTCTCTTTTCTGAATTACTTGGATAAGTTGGAGACATCTTGCTTCTTTACCACTAAATATTTCAATATGCATTTCTTCGGAACAAGCTATACTCTTATAGAGCTGCAGTTATGAAAATCGGGAAATTTAACATCGATACATACTATTACCTAATTTATAATCCATATTCAAACTGTGTTGTGGTAATAATGTCTCTTTTTATTTTTCTGGTCCAAAATCCAAGCCAGGGTTACACGTTACAGTTAGTTGTTATGTCTCTTTAATATATATAAAATGTTTTGGAGTCTTTCATTGTCTTTTATGATACTGGTGTTTTTGAAGGGTACAGACCAGTTATTTTGCAGAATATACATCAATTTGGGTAGGTCTTCTGTCTCCTCGGGCTTCCCAGGTGGTAAAGAACCTGCCTGCCAATGCAAGGAGACATAAGAGACCTGGGTTCGATTCCTGGGTTGGGAAGATCTCCTGGAGGAGGGCATGGCAACCCACTCCAGTGTTCTTGCCTGGAGAATCCCATGGATGGAGGAGCCTGGCGGGCTACAGTCCAATGCATGGGGTCCCAAAGAGTCGGACATGACTGAAGCTACTTAGCATGCATGCATGTCTCCTCACGATTAGGTTCAGGTTACACAGATTTGGCAGGAACATCATAGCAGTGAGGTTGTATTCTGCTTGATGCAGGGTCTCAGAGAGGAATACCATGGCACTATGTCTTACGGCTGATTATATTAACTTTGACTGTATGTTTATCGTTACCACCATCAAGTTACTGTGTTTCTCTTTGTAATTAATAAATAATTTGTGGGGAAGCATTTTAGGCTAGGTAAAAACAGAAGGGTGTCTTCTTTTCTTTTTTGGCTGAGTTTCAAAAAAGCTAAGTCGCTGGAGCTGTTGCTCCAGTCGTGTCCAACCTTAGTTTCCCAACCAGGGATCAAACCCGGACCCTGGTAGTGAAAGCACCAAGTCCTAACCACTAGACCACCAGGGAATCCCCCCTCCCTGACTTTTATTCTATTTTTTAAAATCTTAATTAGAAGGACTTTAAACAGGGGACTATCCAGTCTAGATTTGAGTTTTGGAAAGATTCCTTTTGACAGTGAGTTGTAGGAGGAGAAAATGGGGCCACAAAGACCAGAGAGATCCCTGGGGTGGGAGAGGATGGTGGAGTAGACATGCATGCTAAGTCACTCCAGTCGTGTCCAACTCTTTGTGACCCTAAGGACTGTAGCCCTCCAGGCTCCTCAGTCCAGGGGATTCTCCAGGCAAGAATACTGGAGTGGGTTGCCATGCCCTCCTCCAGGAGATCTTCCCGATCCAGGAATCGAACCCAAGTCTCTTAGGTCTCCTGCATTGATAGGCAGGTTCTTTACCACTAGTGCCACCTGGGAAGCCCAACAGGAACCTCCCAATACTTGCCACTGCCAGATGGTGTTCCCAACCCCAAGAACAGAATGTTAGACAGCAGTGAGACTGAATCAACTAACCTACCCACAACCACATGGATGAACCTCACAGACATAGACTGAAAGAAGCCAGACACAAAGGAACACGTACTGTAGGATCCCATTCATAGACACTTCAAGGATGATGGATGCTGCTCTGTGGTATGCTAAGTCAGGAGGGCGCTACTGTGAATGAATAATCAGACATTTAGTTACTTAGCGTACAAATCACAGGAGGAAGATGATCAGTAGACTTGTCAAGGAGCAGAGGCAAAACAGGGCTTATTTAAATTAATTAATTTATTTATTGGCTGTGTCGTGTGGCATGGGGGATCTTCGTTGAGGTGCATGGGCTCCAGAGTGTGTGGGTTCTGTAGTTGTGCATGTGGGCTTAGTTGCCCCCAGGGCATGTGGGATTTTACTGAACTGGCGGCTCAAAGCATAAAGAATCCACCTGCAATGCAGGAGACGAGGGTTCGATCCTTGTATTGGGAAGATCCCCTGGCGAGGGGACTGGCTACCCACTCTAGGAATCTTGCCTGAAGAATCCCATGAACAAGAGGAGTCTGGTGGGCTACAGTCCATGGTGTTGCAAAGAGTCAGACATGACTAAGTGCGCGCGTGCGCGCGCACACACACACACACACGCACACGGGATTTTAGTTCTCTAACCAGGGATCGAAACTGTGTCCCCTGCATTGCAAAAAGAATTAACCACTGGACCGCCAGGGAAGTCTCCAGACAGAAGTTATAAGAGAGAAAGGAGAGAGAGGAGAGGAAAAGATTCTGCAGACAGTTTTGGTTGCACAGTTTTGGGGTGAATTCATTGGCTGACATGGAGCACAGAGGTCTGTCTTGGCAATTGGTCCTTGATGAGGTCAACTTGAGGTGGGGCATCAAAGAAAGGGCACTGCTCTAGTTGCTTATGGAGCCTCCAGAGAATCTGAGTCTGTCTTTTGGGTTCACAGGCCAGGCACCTGTCCCTCTCTCAGCTCCTACCCCTTATTTAGGCCAGGTTGTTGCATTTTCCTCATCAGAATCCCTCACTATCTTTGAGAGGGTAGTGACTAAACAGGCACTGAGGAGGCTTCCAGGGGGACTGGTTGTATGGTCCATTTCTCGATCTGAGTGCTGGAGACATAGGCGTGTCTCTCCAGAACCTCATAGTGTTGTGCATTTATGATGTGTGCATTCTTCTGAGTGTTGTATTTCCAAAAACAACAAATTTAACAAAAATTCTTCTGGGGGATCTTTAAAAAAACTCTGACCCTTCTGGGCTGCTCTCCCCAAGAGGTCTCCATAAGAAAGCAGGAGGGCAAGGCCCATGTTCTGTTCACTGATGTGTTCCTGGCACTTGGAAAAGTGCCTGGCACACAGTAGGTGCTCAGTAAATATTTGTGGAGTGGATAGATGGATGGGGGGGTGGAAGCATTCTTGGATGGGTGGGTGAAACAGTGGATAGATGGTTGGATGGATGGAAGAATGAAAGAATGGATGGATGAATGGATAGATGGGTAGATAGAAGGGTGGGTGGATGGAATGAAGGATGAAAGAATGAATGGATGGATGGATGGATGGATGGATGGATGGATGACCTAGTCTGGAGTGAAGTCTGTGCTTAGGTAGGTTTTGAAAGCTCCCTGAGTGATTCCAGTTTCTGACCAGGGTTGCTCATGTACAAAGGTGTCCAGACAAAGGTAGACAGAAGGTGAATGCACCCATGGCCAGGTTGCGTGTCCCATGGGAGTTCCTCCACCCAGAGGAGTGAGTCTCTGGCTAATTCTCACACGGTGCTCTAAGGCCGAATGGTGACTCTGTGTGTAATAAGGTTTAGGACCAATGGCCCAGCCCAACCTCCTGGCTCAGTGCTTCCTGCTCCCCGCACAGGTGACCCGTGTGGATGGCACTGTGGATACGCCCCCCTGCCTGCGCCTGACCCACCGCACCTGGGGCTCCCAGAACAGCCTGGTGGAGATGCTGTTTCTCCGGCTGAGCCTTCCGGTCCAGTTCCACCAGCACTTCCGGTGCACCGCAGGGGCCACCCCGCTGGCACCCCCTGGCCTGCAGCCTCCCGCGGAGGATGAGGCCCGGGCAGCGGAACCTGATCCCGACTATGAAAACCTGCGCCGCTCAGCTGGGCACTGGGCCGAGGCTGAGGGGAACAAAGAAGGAAGTGCCAAGGAGGGGGCACCCGGGAGTCCTGCCCAGGCTGGGGTGGAGGCCCAGCCTGCCAGGGCAGAGAATGAGAAGGATGCTACCACAGAGAAGAACAAGAAGAGAGGGTGAGTCAAGGCAGGGGCAGGGTGGGGTTTGGGGGGTCTGTCCTGGGACCCCTCAATTAGGCAACTTCAGTAACTTGAGAAACCCCACTCTACTGCAAAGTGGTCCCATATGTGCTAGGTGGACCCAGATTACTGAGGGATCCTATTATGTCTCAAGTGAAGGCTATTATTTCTCTGGGATACTCTAATTTCCTTGAGAATGTAAAATTGGGATGCCCCACTATGTCTATGGAGAACTCCACGGTCCTTGGGGTATCTGTTGGGTCCCAAAGCTTTTCATCCAATGGACTTCACTATCTGTGAACACTAAAGGGGACCTCAGATTCTTGGTCAAGTTATCTATACCCCCAAGGCATTCCAATGAACACCACTGGTCTTCTACATTGGGGTCATTTCTGTGTCTCAAATGTATCCCCCCCCAAAAAAACTAACTTTAATGGAGACCCTCAAAGGGCATTAAACTTGGATTGAAACCAAATCTGCTTTCCCCCTATGGTGGCAGTGGTTTTCAGTGGGATGTAATTCTGTGTCTCTTGAGGGGATGTGTGGAAATGATGGGAGATTTTGGGTTGTCACAGTTTTGAGGAGACGTACTGCTTGCTGGGGGCTCTGGGGATTCCACATGCCTTCAGTGTACAAGACGGTGCCACAATGAAGAGCTGTTCTTTCCCAAATGCCTTTAGCACCCACATGAGACTTGCTGACTTGGGAGGACCACTGTATGCTCCCCAAGGCAACCTCCATGTTCCCAGAGGCACCTTTAAATCTGGGTAACCCAACATCCGAAAACACAGAGATCCTCCAAGGTGGACACTCCTGATGCAATTGGGATTTCATCCCTCTAGAAGCGAGGCCTTGGGTATTAGAAATGGGGTGTAGTTAGGATGGATGTGGGGCTTCCCTGGTGGCTCAGCGGTAAAGAATCCGCCTGCCAATGCCTGCCAATGCAGGAGGCACGGGTTTGATCCCTGGGTCGGGAAGATCCCCTGGAGAAGGAAATGGCAGCCCACTCCAGTATTCTTGCCTGGAAATCCCATGGACAGAGGAGCTTGGTGGGCTACAGTCCATGCGGCTGCAGAGTTGGACATGACTGAGCACACATGCATGCACACACGTACGTACGTGGGATGAATGTGGAGGCCTGACCATCGCGATGGGAGGGCTGGGGGGCTGGGCTGGAGAGTGAGCCTCATGACAGCCTCTCCTCTTCATCTCCAGGTTCTTGTTCAAGGCCAAGAAGGCCGCCATGATGACCCAGCCACCAGCCACGCCCACTCTGCCCCGACTCCCTCACGAGGTGGTGCCTGCTGACGACCGTGATGACCCTGAGATCATCCTCAATACCACCACGGTGCGAACCAAGGACCCTCAGCAGACTTCCAAATTCCATGCCGTAGTCCCCAGTAATTGCCCTTATCTGGGGATACCCCAGTATCTACTGGAAACCACAAAATATTGTACACGTTGACTTAAACCCTTTGAACCCCTAAATCCATATAGCTAAGGGCCTAAAAATCGCAGGGAACACAATGAAGTCGTGAGGCATGCTGACCTAACTCCCAGGGATCCCCAAATCCCAAGAATGAACCAACATAGACTCAGGACCCCCATATCTGGGTTCACCCTTGTAAACTCACCACCCCCAAATTTAACTATTCTAGTGGCTCAGACGGTAAAGCGTCTGCCTACAATGCAGGAGACCCGGGTTCAATCCCTGGGTTGGAAGGATCTCCTGGAGAAGGAAATGGCAACCCACTCCAGTATTCTTGCCTGGAAAATCCCACGGATGGAGGAAACTGTTAGGCTACAGTCCATGGGGTCGCAAAGAGTCAGACTCGACTGAGCGACTTCACTTTCACTAGTATATTCCTGGGAGCCAGAATTCACAATAATCCCAGTGTAGTTTTGGGATTCCCCAAATCTGGAATATTTTCTGAGATAAATAGCCTAGTGGTGGGAGGGACCCAAATTTGAGGGTATCACAAAACTGTCCCAAAAGATTCCCAGATCTAGACATACATCAGTAAATACAGAAAGAGAGGGTATCAAATGCAGCAACGTCTTGTCAAACCCCCAGGGACACTGAGAATCCAGGGAAACCAACTAAGAGTCCTAGGGAGGCCCTGGGACTGACCGCTGGTCTCCCCTTCGCCTCCCCAGTACTATTACTCCGTGAGGGTCTTTGCCGGCCAGGAGCCCAGCTGCGTGTGGGTGGGCTGGGTCACCCCTGACTACCACCAGCACGACATGAACTTCGACCTCAGCAAGGTCCGGGCGGTGACGGTGACCATGGGAGACGAGCAAGGCAACATCCACAGCAGGTGTGGGCAGGGGTGGGGCACACCCCTGTTGGGGGCAGGCACGCTGGGCACCTCCCTTTCCTTTCCTCCTGTCTTCCTGCTTACTTTCCTCTCCATGGCTCCTACTCTGAGTTTTCCCTCCTCCTTTTTTTTTTTTTTTTGTAAATGTTGGCTGCGCTGGGTCTTCAGTGCAGCGTGCAAAGCTTTCTCGAGTTGCAGTGTGTGGCTTAGTTTGCCCCACGGTATGTGGGATTTTAGTTCCCTGACCAGAGGTCGAACCCACAACCCCTGCATTGGAATGTGGATTCTTAACCACTGGACCGCCAGGGAAGTTGCCTCCTTTCCCATCTTGTCATCTGCTTTCTAGGTTACCTCCTTTCTCTGTTCTCTCCTTCTGCTCCCCTTCCTTCTCCTTCCAGAATCCACCACCAGCTCCTAAGAATTCTAGCTCCCAGGGGCTCAGGGTCTGGGGTGAGGGGTTTCAGTGCTCAGGCCTACAGGTGGTGGGTGTTTGGGGGTGGTCCTGGTATTCTGGTCCTGGTATTCTGGGAGCTCGGGGTCTACAGGTGGTGGGTGTTTGGGGGTGGTCCTGGTGTTCTGGGAGCTCGGGGAAGGGGGCGTCCAGGGGTTCAGAACGCCTGGGGACCAGTGTGCTGACCACCCCTGTGTCCTGCAGCCTCAAGTGCAGTAACTGCTACATGGTGTGGGGCGGAGACTTCGTGAGCCCCGGGCAGCAGGGCCGGATCAGCCACACGGACCTTGTCATTGGCTGCCTGGTGGACTTGGCCACTGGCCTAATGACCTTTACCGCCAATGGCAAAGAGAGCAACACCTTTTTCCAGGTGAGCCCAGCCCCTCAGCAACTTAGCAATAGCATCCTCGTGACCTAGCATCCCAGGACAGTCCACCAAGAGGACAGGCCCCAGGGAGACAGAACAAAAACAACCTCACAACAGGCCAGAGCTCTACTGTGGCTATGGGAGGTGCCTGGGAGACCATCTGCTGACATCCAGAAAGATGGAGACAGAGCAGAGCCTTGACCTTGGAGAGAGGTTCATATTCCATCTTGGGCTGGGTGGTACCAGTCACCTTTTCACCAATCAAGGAAAACCCTAGGATGGACCAGAATTCTAAAGTGGTATTTTCCTTTTCAACATTTGACTATGGAAGGTTTCAAGCACACAACAAAATTAAAGGAACTGTACAGTGAGGGCCTATATACCTCCATCATGAATCTGCAAAGTCCCAGATGGCAGCTTCCCCTGAGGAGGTGGAGAAGGTTGGCCTTGCTGGATCAGAGGTGGTACAGTCCATGCGCAACCTCATGGCCACTGTGGAGCCTCCCATGCCCGAGTTTGGATCTGTAGGCACCAGCAGGATCAGCCTGGGGTAACTGGCTCTAGAGTTTGGGATCTGGAGTCAACACCACCTCCAGTTCATCCTCTTCCTCACCCTGCCCTCTTTTCCCTTGCCAGGTGGAACCCAACACAAAGCTGTTCCCTGCCGTCTTTGTCCTGCCCACGCACCAGAACGTGATCCAGTTTGAGTTGGGGAAACAGAAGGTCCGTGATGGGGCGCGAATGGGGGCAGGCTGAGGAGGGAGGTGCGGGAGGTCAGGCTGAAGTGTGTGCGGCGGGGGTGTAGTCTGGGAGGTCTTCCTGGAAGCAGAGCGGTGGGATCCAGCGGACTGGGAATCCTGACCCGTGCACACCTCTTCGCCCCCCAGAACATCATGCCGCTGTCGGCCGCCATGTTTTTGAGCGAGCGCAGGAACCCCACGCCTCAGTGCCCGCCTCGGCTGGAGGTGCAGATGCTGATGCCCGTGTCCTGGAGCCGCATGCCCAACCACTTCCTGCAGGTGGAGACGCGGCGGGCGGGCGAGCGGCTCGGCTGGGCGGTGCAGTGCCAGGAGCCGCTCACCATGATGGCGCTGCACGTCCCCGAGGAGAACCGGTCAGGGCCCGCCCCGGCGCCCAGGGGTGGGGCGGGTACCTCAAGCCCTCTGGGGTCTGGATCCCACTGGGTGCCCCCTCCCTGTTACCCCTGGGGCTCCAGATAACACCCCAAGAGGCCCCCAGACCACCCTATTATCCGCAGATAGCACACCAGGGGGCTTTCAATCCATTTCAGCAGGCTCAGACTCACCTCCGGAGATGCAGACTCAGCCCAAGCATGTCCAGATAACACCCCAGGGGACTCCAGACCCATCTCAGGGAGCCAGATCCACATCAAGAAGCTCACACAACACCCCAGGGGCCTCAAGTATACTTCAGAGGGTCTTGAACATTATTCAGAGAGGCTTAGATACACCCTAGGGTCTCTCGGGAGACCCTACACAGGGAGACTTTAGATGTGTCCCATGGAAATCTTTAACTCACTCCAGGGGACTCAGACACACCCAGCTAGACAGTATTCTCATGGATGACAGCAAAGTTTTTTACCAACTCTAAATGTGGCCAGGATCCCAGAGTGACCCCAGGAGGCTCCCAACATGCTTCATCTTTCCTTTATTCACTCATTCAACAAATAGCTCTGAGCCCCTCCTGTGTGACAACAGCGTTCCAGGTTGGAGACACCAAGCTCTTGTAAACGGCCATTCTAGTAATGCTCAGACCTACCCAGAGGGATTCAGACCCATCCCCAGAGTCCCCAGACACACCCATTTATTCATTTGTTCCTACAGCAAATATTTGTTGATCACATTTGTTGTGCAGTCACTCAGTCGTGTCCGACTCTTTGTGACCCCATGGACTGCAGCACACTAGGCTTCTCTGTCCTTCACCATCTCCTGCAGTTTGCTCAAACTTATGTCCATTGAGTCGGTGATGTCATCCAACCATCTCATCCTCTGTCATCCCCTTCTCCTCCTGCCCTCAATCTTTCCCAACATCAGGGTCTTTTCCAATGAGTCGGTTCTTTGCATCAGGTGGCCAAAGTATTGGAGCTTCAGCTTCAGCATCAGTCCTTCCAATGAGTATTCAGGGTTGATTTCCTTTGTGCTTAGTCCTTTTTAGGTGCTGGGAATATAGCAAACAAACAAAACAGGCAGGAATGTCCTGTCCTGACGAACTTTACATTCTGGTGGTGTTCAAATATATCCAGGGTACTCAGACCTGCCAGAGTGGGGTTTAGACCCAACCTGGAATCCCACATACATCTCACAGTCACCGGATCTTTTCCCTGGACTCTTAGATCCCCAGGGTACCAGACCATCCTATAAACCCCAGATGTTTCCCAGGGAGCCCCCAGATCAGTGAGGGACTTCTAGAACCATTAAAAACTCTCCTAGACTCAGCTCCGCAGACCTCACAGAATCTTGATCCAGCAGAACACTGGGATTCCCTGCTAGGACCACCATCACTCGCCTGAGCACCTCTTTGCCTCTCTGGTCTATGTCTCTGCCTCTCACCTCCTCCGCTCGCTCTGTCTCTGATTGTGGCCCATTTCCACCACAGATGCATGGACATCCTGGAGTTGTCTGAGCGCTTGGACCTGCAGCGGTTCCATTCGCACACCCTCCGCCTCTACTGCGCGGTGTGCGCCCTGGGCAACAACCGCGTGGCCCATGCTTTGTGCAGCCACGTGGACCAGGCGCAGCTGCTGCACGCCCTGGAGGACGCGCACCTGCCCGGCCCTCTGCGAGCAGGCTACTACGACCTCCTCATCAGCATCCACCTGGAAAGCGCCTGCCGCAGCCGCCGCTCCATGCTCTCTGAGTACATCGTGCCCCTCACGTCTGAGACCCGCGCCATCACTCTCTTCCCACCCGGAAAGAGAGCGGACAACGGTCCCCGCCACCACGGGCTTCCTGGCGTCGGCGTCACCACCTCGCTGCGGCCTCCGCACCATTTCTCAGCCCCGTGTTTCGTGGCTGCCCTGCCAGCTGCTGGGGCGGCAGAAGCCCCGGCCCGCCTCAGCCCCAGCATCCCTCTGGAAGCTCTTCGGGACAAAGCACTCAGAATGCTGGGAGAGGCGGTGCGAGATGGTGGGCAGCACGCTCGTGACCCAGTCGGGGGCTCCGTGGAGTTCCAGTTTGTGCCGGTGCTCAAGCTGGTGTCCACCCTGCTGGTAAGGACTTCCTCCTGCTCCCCTCTGTCCCGGTCTTTTCCGCAACCAAATCATCCATACGTCCATTCATCCACCTATACCTGCATACATTCCCCCTCCCATTTATGCATCCACCCACCCATTCATCTCTCCATCTATACACCCTTCACCTTCCAACTTATCCTTTTATCATTTACTCATTCACTTTTCCTTCCATCCATTCATCTGTCATCTATTCATCTTCCTTCTTTTTGTTCAATCATTTAACCACCCATCATTCATCCTCCACCCACCTTTCCATCCATCCATCTGTCCATTCAAACATACCCCCATCTGCCCATCCAAAAGTTCATCATCTATTTATCCTTCCAGTCTTCACCCATTATCTATCCATCCATCTCTCCATCCATCCCTGCCTCCATCTATCCAACTTTCGATCTAGTTGTCCATTCAACCTTCCATTCATCCATACATCATTTCATCCACTATTTCATCTATCCACCTACCCATTTATTTATTTATCTATTTTCCCTTCATACATCCAACCATCATTCTCCTTCCACTGTGTATCCATTCATCCACATATCCATTCATCCACCCATCCACGGATTCATCCATTCTTCCATCTTCCACCTACCTGTCCATCAATCCATGCATCTCTCTATCTATATGTATTAAGTACCCACAAATCCATCCAACCATCTACACCTGTTCATTTACCCACTCATTCACTCATTCTCCATCCTTCTATCCATTCTTTATTTCATGTACTCTTTCATTCACTACCCATCTAATGATTCTTACATATAAACATCTATCCAGTTTTCATACACAAATCTGTCCACCCATCCATCTATCCATTCCACCCCAGTACGTAGTTACTTATGCATTTATCTATTTACCTATCCACTCATGTACTTGCTTATGTGTCTATCAAACCCCATGTATCCACCCACCTCTCTAAACATCATTTACCCTGTCATCCATCTACCCACCATCTCTTCTTCCCCCTTTACCTTCACCTTTCAATCCATTATCCACCTATCCATAGACTTCTTCACACCTCTGCTATTTTATCTATTCATCCACCCAGTCACCCAGTTCTCCCCCATTCATTCTTCTCTCTCTTTCCCCACTATTTTCCCTTTCATTTACCCCCTCTCCTTCCATCTCTTAGCATCTCCATTATGTTCACTGAGAGCTGGCATATACTGGGAGCTATGAGGGCCTCTATCAGATGTAGGATGTGTCCTGTCAGAGATGCTCAGGTTTGGGAGAAAGGACATTCACTTGTGAAGGGAGAAGTGCTCATATTTGGCTATGTGATCTGGGCTGTGTAGATGGGACACAGGGTATGGATCTGGGAGGATCTTAAGGAAGGTGGATGGTGGGACAGGGGGATGCCATTCCTGTTTGTAGGAGGAATTGTATCCAGTCAATGCAGCGATGAATCTGGCTTGTGCTGGAGAATCAGGTCTGGGGAGTGAGGCTGGGACTTGATTACGGGAGCCGTGCAGGCTGCAGTGACAGAGCCAGCCTTTGTCCCCTAGGTGATGGGCATCTTTGGCGATGAGGATGTGAAACAGATCTTGAAGATGATTGAGCCTGAAGTATTCACTGAAGAAGAAGAGGAAGAGGAGGAGGAGGAGGAGGAAGGGGAGGAGGAAGAGGAGGACGAGGAGGAGAAGGAGGAGGACGAGGAGGAAGAGGCACGGGAGAAGGAAGATGAGGAAAAAGAGGAGGAGGAGGAGACAGCAGAGGGGGAAAAAGAGGACTTGGAGGAGGGGCTGCTCCAGATGAAGTTGCCCGAGTCTGTGAAGTTACAGGTGAGCTGGTTCTTCCTGTTTTTCCAGCCTCCATCCCTCTGGGCTGGGAGATGCAGGGCCTGGTGGGGCTGGAGTCTGGACTTTGCCCCAAGGTAGTGGGGCACCGTGGAGGGGCATAAAGCAGGGGAGTGCTGCTGGCTTTGAATGAGCTCTCTGGTTTCCTTGTGGGAGGTGAATTAGAAGGATGAGACCATGGAGATGGCCGCCTTGAGGATCCAGGCAGGAGACAGTGGTGGCTCGACCTGAACAGGGCCGTGGAGTTGGGAGGGAAGGCAAGAAGAGTTTCAAGGAAGTCATGGTCTCACCACCATCCCACCTACCACATGGCTATCATCCCACAGATGTGTAACCTGCTGGAGTATTTCTGTGACCAAGAGCTACAGCACCGTGTGGAATCTCTGGCAGCCTTTGCAGAGCGCTATGTGGACAAGCTCCAGGCCAACCAGAGGGACCGCTATGCCATCCTCATGAAAGCCTTCACCATGACTGCAGCTGAGACAGCCCGACGCACTCGCGAGTTCCGCTCCCCACCCCAGGAGCAGGTCCTCTGACTCCTGACTCCAGCTGGCTTACTGTTTTACCCCTCAATCTCAGCCTCTCCCCTTGCCCTTGAGTATCACGGGTGATACTCAACCTCTAAGTCTGACTTTGACCTCTGACCCTATTGATACACTTAACTGTTACTCTCTTGTGTGTGTGAGTCGCTCAGCTGTGTCTGACTCTGCAACCCCATGGACTGTAGCCCACCAGGCTCCTCTGTCCATGAAATTCTCTAGGCAAGAATACTGGAGTGGGTTGCTGTGCCCTTCTCCAGGGGATCTTCCCAACTCAGGGATCGAACCCAGGGCTCCCTCATTGCAGACAGATTCTTTACTGTCTGAGCCACCAGGAAAGTTCCGTTACTCTCTTACCTCTCTCTGAACCAGATTTCTGAGCCACTGCAGACTGACCCTGACTCCTTTCGAACCTTTAGCCACCCAGATATTCTTCACTGATTCATGAGCTTAGACAGGAACTCACAGTTGGATATTTGATGCTCAACCTCAGAGTTCCTGCTCTGGGATCTCTCACTCTAATCTCTGACCTTGCCTAGATCAACATGCTATTGCACTTCAAAGCTGCTGAGGATGAGGAAGAATGTCCTCTCCCTGAAGAGGTCCGACAGGATTTGCTCGAATTTCATCAAGACCTGCTGACACACTGTGGTAAGAGAGGAGATCAGAGAATCCACCTCCCAAACTTTCTTTTGAGACCTGTCTTGAAGTTTTCCTAAGATTTTCTGATCTTAAATATCTACAGGTCTTGTGAAGTAACTGTTGGTAAAATGAATGACTGAATGAATGAACATATTAGTGAACAGGTGGATGATGTGGAAGGATATGTTTATGTGGGTGTTTGGATGGATGTACATATGGGCTTCCCAGATGGCGCTATGCTGTGCTTAGTCACTCAGTTGTGTCCAGCTTTTTGTGACCCCATGGGCTGCAGCCTGCCAGGCTCCTCTGTCCTTGGGGATTCTCCAGGCAAGAATACTGGGTTGGGTTTCCATGCCCTCCTCCAGGGGATCTTACTAACCCAGGTATAGAACCCAGGTCTCCTGTATTGTAGGCGGATTCTTTAGTGACTGAGCCAGCAGGAAAGCCCAAGAATACTGGAGTTACCCCTTATCCCTTCTTCAGGGGATCTTCCTGACCCAGGAATCAAACCAGAGTCTACTGCCTTGCAGGTCGATTCTTTACCAGCTGAGCTACCTGGGAAGCCCCAGCCACCAGGTGGCGCTAGTGGTAAATAATACACCTGTCAGTGCAGGAGACCAGATTTAATTCTTGGGGTGGGAAGATCCCCTGGAGGAGGAAATGGCAACCCACTCCAGTATTCTTGCCTGGGAAATTCCATGGACAGAGGAGCCTGATGGGCTACAGTCCATGGGGTTGCAAAGATTCAGACATGACTGAGCGCGCGCGCACACACACACACACACACACACACGCATACACACACACGGATGAATGGCTATCAGTTCAGTTCAGTCTCTCAGTCGTGTCCAACTCTTTGTGACCCCGTGGACTACAACACGTCAGGCCTCCCTGTCCATCACCAACTCCCAGAGTTTACTCAAACTCATGTCCATTGAGTCGGTGATGCCATCCAACCATCTCATCCTCTGTCATCCCCTTCTCCTCTTGCCTTCAATCTTTTCCAGCATCAGGGTCTTTTCAGATGAGTCAGTTCTTCGCATCAGGTGGCCAAAGTATTGGAGTTTCAGCTTCAGCATCAGTCCTTCTAGTGAATATTCACGACTGATTTCCTTTAGGATGGACTGGTTGGATCTCCTTGTAGTCAAAGGGACTCTCAAGAGTCTTTTCCAACACCACAGTTCAAAAGCAACAATTTTTTGGCGCTCAGCTTTCTTTATAGTCCAACTCTCACATCCATACATGACTACTGGAAAAACCATTGCTTTGACTAGACGGACCTTTGTTGGCAAAGTAATGTCTCTGATTTTTAATATGCCGTCTAGGTTGGTCATAACTTTTCTTCCAAGCAACAAGCATCTTTTAATTTCATGGCTGCAGTTACCATCTGCAGTGATTTTGGAGCCCCAAAACTAAAATCTGTCACTGTTTCCCTATCTATTTGCCACGAAGTGATGGGACCAGATGCCATGATCTTAGTTTTCTGAACGCTGAGTTTTAAGCCAACTTTTTCACTCTCCTCTTTCACTTTCATCAAGAAGCTTTTTAGTTCGTCTTCACTTTCTGCCATAAGGATGGTGTCATCTGTATATCTGAGGTTATTGATATTTCTCCCAGAAATCTTGATTCCAGCTTGTGCTTCATCCAGCCCAGCGTTTCTCATGATGTACTCTGCATATAAGTTAAATAAGCAGGGTGACAATATACAGCCTTGACATACTCCTTTCCCTATTTGGAACCAGTCTGTTATTCCATGTCCAGTTCTAACTGTTGCTTCTTGACCTGCATACAGGTTTCTCAAGAGGCAGGTCAGGTGGTCTGGTATTCCCATCTCTTTCAGAATTTTCCAGAGTTTGTTGTAATCCACACAGTCAAAGGCTTTGGCATAGTCAATAAAGCAGAAGTAGATGTTTTTCTGGAACTCTCTTGCTTTTTCTATGATCCAGCAGACGTTGGCAATTTGATCTTTGGTTCCTCTGCTTTTTCTAAATCCAGCTTGAACATCTGGAAATTCACGGTTCACGTATTGTTGAAACCTGGCTTGGAGAATTTTGAGCATTACTTTACTAGCGTGTGAGATGAGTGCAATTGTGCAGTAGTTTGAGCATTCTTTGGCATTGCCTTTCTTTGGGATTGGAATGAAAACTGACCTTTTCCAATCCTGTGGCCACTGCTGAGGTTTCCAAATTTGCTGGCATATAAGTGAATGGACAAGTGTGTGAACTGATGGAGAGAACAGCTGAATAAAGAAGTGAGTAAAGAGATGGCTGGCTGGTTGGGTGAATAAAAAGAAAGATGGCTTGCGGGATGGTTGGCTGATCTCTATTGTTTCTCATAAGAAGTCAGCTGATCATCTTACTGAGATTGTTTTTGTATGTGATGACTCATTTTTCTCTGGCTGGCTTTCAATATTTCTCTTTGCTTTTGCCTCTAAGCAGTTTGAGTATGATGTATGTAGGTGTGGAACTCATTGAATTTATCCCACTTGAGTTTGCTGAGTTTCTTAAATGTGTAGATTAATATTTTTCATCAAATTTGGGACTTTGGGGCCATTATTTTTCTTTTTTTTTTCATTATTTTTCTAAATAGTTTTCTGCCCCATTCTCATTGCTTCTTCTAGGACTCCCATTATGCATATGTTGTTATACTTGATGGTATACTATGGGTCTCTGTGGCTCTGTTAATTTTTATTCATTCTTTTATTAAGGCTGGATAACCTTTGTTGTTCTATGAATCAAGTTCATTGATTCTTTCTCCTTCTATCTCAAATATGCTGTTGTGCCTCTCTAATTTTTAAATTTCAGTTATTGTACTTTCAGTTATTGTACTGGCTTCTATATAGTTATTTTTGTATCTAGTTCTTTTTATTATTGGGTTGGTTTTTTTTTTTTTTTTCTGCTGTGTTGGGTCTTCATTGCAGCGAGTAGGGGCTTCTCTCTAGTTGCAGTGTGGAGGCTTCTCATTGTGGTGGCTTCTCTTATTTCACAGGCTCTAGGGCTTGTGGGCTCAGCAGTTGCAGCTTGTGGGCTCTACAGTGTGGCTCAGTAGTTGTGGCCCTTGGCCTTAGCTGCCTTGAAACATATGGGATCTTCCTGGACTAGGGATCGAACCTAAGACACTTGCATTGGCAGGTGAATTCTTAACCACTGGACCACCAGGGAAGTCCTACCTCTTTATCAGTAGTCTCTATTTGATGAGTCACTGTTGTCATACTTCTCTTTAATACTTTAGACATGGTTCCTTTAGTTCTTTGAAGATACTTGTAGTAGTTGGTGTAAAAGACAAACAATTCAAAGAATGAATAAGTGAACAAATAGATGAACATATAAAGAAATAAATGAAAAACCCCATGAACACACACACATGAATGAGAAATAAATGTGTGAATACGTGAATGAATAAAGAAGTAAATGATTCAGCAGATTAATAAGCAAACAGATGAATGACATGCCTTCCCTTCTTGACCACCTCCAGGAATTCAGCTGGAGGGGGAAGAGGAGGAACCAGAGGAAGAAGCCACCCTGGGCAGTCGCCTGATGAGCCTGTTGGAGAAGGTGCGGCTGGTGAAGAAGAAGGAGGAGAAATCGGAGGAGGAACCACCTGCCGAGGAGCGCAAACCCCGTGAGGACTGGGGCCACCAGGGAAGAGACGGGGGTGGGCCAGGCAGCCCTGTGCTTAGGGAGCTTCTGGCTACAAGACAGGCCCAGGAGTGGCACGAGGGATGGGCAGGTGGTATTAATGAGAGAGGAGGAGTGGAGGGTGGGGTGAGAGAGGAGGCCTGCTGGAGGTGTGGCCCAAGCGCGGGGCCTGCACAGTGTGTGTGTTGAAATAGCGTGGCACATGGCTGCCAGAGGGGAGCCACACCTCCAACCTAGGACTGGGGGCAACTCCTGCACCACCGTGGTTTCCAAGGCTCTTCATTGTTTTTCTTTTATTTCTTGGTGAAACAATTACTGTGTTGAGGGATAGGAAAACAGTCATAATAAATGTTGGACCAGTAGGTCATTATACAAACTATGTATTAGCACCATATAACAAGGACAGAGTCCCTGACATTGCTACAGAGTTTATTCTATAACATTTAATAAATTATTGGACCAACTCTGGGCCAGGCGCTATTGTTAGAGCTGGGGAATATATTGATTCATGGCAAATATAAGGGGAAAAAGTGGAAGCAGTGATAGATTTTATTTTCTTGGGCCCCAGATCACTGTGGATGGTGACTGCAACCATGAAATTAAAAGACGCTTGTTTCTTGGAAGGAAAGCTATGACAAACCTAGACAGCATATTAAAAAGCAGAGACGTCACTTTGCCAACAAAAGTCTATATAGTCAAAGCTATGATTTTTCCAGCAGTCATGTATGGTTGATTTACAGAGTTGATTCACAAAGAAGGCTGAGCACCAAAGAATTGACGCTTTTGAACTGTGGTGCTGGAGAAGACTCTTGAGAGTCTCTTGGACTGCAAAAAAAAATCAAACCAGTTAATCCTGAAGGAAATCAACCCTGAATATTCATTGGAAGGACTGTTGCTGAAGCTGAAGCTCCAATTCTTTGGCCACCTGATATGAAGAGCCGACTCATTGGAAAAGACTCTGATGCTGGGAAAGATTGAGAACAGGAGGGAAAAAGGGCAGCAGAGGATGAGGTGGTCAGATAGCATCACTGACTGAATAGGCATGAATTTGAGCAGAGTCTGGCGGGCTACAGTCCATGGGGTCACAGAGAGGTGGACATGATGGAGCGACTAAACACAGCACACTCCCTGGAAGACAGTGGAGGACAGAGGAACCTGGCATGCTACAGTCCATGGGGTCGCAAAAAGTCAGACACGACTTAGGGACAAACAACAACAAAGATTCAAAGTCTCTACCCTGAAGGAGTTTAGAATATTACAAAAGATATATATATATATGTATATATACATATATATATATATATATATACCATAATGTCAAATGACCATAGATGCTAATAAGAAAAACGAAGTTGAGTAGAGAAGAAAGAGGGACAAAGATGGAAAGGTTAGAATGGGGGGAGAGGATCCAAAGATTTGGGAGAAGATGATTGGTACAGAAAAAACAGCCTGTGCAAAGGCCCTGAGGCAGGAACATCCTTGGTGCATTTAGAAGCCAGCGTGACTGGAGCCAAGTGAGCAGGAGAGGTATTGAATATGAAGTCTGATGTGATGGGTCCAAAGTGTATAGAGCAGATGGACAGAGGGTAGGACATGTCACAGGTCATCATTCAGTGCCAGTGCAAGAAGGTTTCTCCTAACCCTGAGAGATGGGAAACATCTATCTTCTTTCCCAGAAATCCTGGGAAGAATAAGTGCCATGAGAGAAAGAGCAATAGAGAGAGAAATGGATGCTGGATGTAGGGGAGGAGAGTCCTGGCGAAATCACCCGGGAAAGAAAACAGTTCATTTTTTACATTATTTTCAAATGCCACCAATGTCCTCACAGTTTCTCTTTGTGTCTGTTGTCTCCCATGATGAAAAATTGGCTGGGTTTTGTTTGTTTTTTTTTTTCCCACATCGTTTGGCACATGAGAGCTTAGTTCTCTGCCCAGGGATCAAACCCATACTTCTTTCATTGGAAGCGCAGAATCTTAACCACTGGACCACCAGGGAAGTCCCCAAAATTGGCTGCATTTTTACAGAACAAGGGCTTTGCTGATAGCTCAGCTGGTAAAGAATCTGCCTGCAATGTGGGAGACCTGGGTTCAATCCCTGGGTTGGGAAGATCCCCTGGAGGAGGGAAAGGCTACCCACTCCAGTATTCTTCTCATGGAGAATTTGATGGACTGTATAGTCAATGGGGTCGCAAAGAGTCGGACACGACTGGGCGACTTTCACTTCACTTTGCTTTACAGAACTAATGGAATTACCATTTGTGCTTTCAAAGATGCTCCTAATAGCTCTCTAGTACTGTGTATCTGGTGGTACACATTCTTTTTCCTCTTGAAAAGGGGGCTCTTGTGGTCTGGGTATAGGGTGAAGATGACAGAGACTCTTAGGGCTATATAGAACAGAGTCTGCCAGCATCTGTCCAGTCCTGGCAGGGGTAGAGTGGGGTTTAACTGGTAGCAACTGAGAAGCCCTTTGGCAAGAAGGGCCCCTCTTGCATTGTTCTGGCTCATAGCCCTGTTCTGGGAAGACCGTTCAGACCCTGTGTCCCCTTTCCAGAGTCGCTGCAAGAGCTGGTGTCCCACACGGTGGTGCGTTGGGCCCAAGAGGACTACGTGCAGAGCCCGGAGCTGGTCCGCGCCATGTTCAGCCTCCTGCACCGGCAGTACGATGGGCTCGGGGAGCTGCTGCGCGCCCTGCCCCGGGCCTACACCATCTCCCCCTCCTCCGTGGAGGACACCATGAGCCTGCTGGAGTGCCTCGGCCAGATCCGCTCACTGCTCATCGTGCAGATGGGCCCCCAGGAGGAGAACCTCATGATCCAGAGCATCGGGTGAGGCCCCGCCCTTCACCTATTGAGGCCCCTCCCCTTCCCTGCTGAAGCCCGTCCCCTCCCCCTTTGAAGCCCCGCCCCCTGCTGAATCCTGTCCCTCCCCTGCTGGGGCCCCTCCCTTCCCTGCTGAGCCCCGCCCCTCCCCCCGGGAAGAGACCGGAGCCCTCTGGGCTCCAGCTTGTCGCCGCCTCACGTCCTCTGGATGCAGCAACGTGCCCCTCCCCACTTCTGCCCCATCCTCGGGGTGGTGTGCTCCTCCCAGCTGCTAGACTGTCTCCCCTTACCTCTCCACTCACTCCTGGGGAGCCTCTCGTACTTGCCTATGACTCTTGGCACAAGATTTGCACCCTTTGAGCTTCAGTCTGTAAATTGAGAAAGAGCCACACCTACCTCTCGGAGTCGTGATGTGGCTTCAGTGAGCAGGTGTGTTGTTTAGTCGCTAAGTTGTATCCGACTCTTTTGCAACCCCATGGACTGTAGCCCAGTCCCCCATGGGATTGCCTCATTGTCCCAGGCAAGAATCTTGGAGCGGGTTGCCATTTCCTTCTCCGAGGGATCTTCCCAACCCAGGGATCAAACCCACATCTCCTGCTTGGCAGGCGTATTCTTTACCCCTGAGCCACCTGGGAAGCCCAATAGCAACAGTACTAGGTTTGAGCACTCACTCAGTGTCAAGTATGCCATGTTCATTCACCCAACAAACATCTGTTGAGCACCTACTATATGCCAGGCCCTTTCTAGGCACTTGGCAATACAACATGCAACATGCTAGAGATGTCTGCCCCAGGGGAGCCCACCTTGGATCTTTGCCTGGTTTTCTTGTCTGTGAAACAGGGATAATTATAGCTCCTGCCTTCCAGAATGGACATGAGGCTTGGATGAGTTCAGATCAGTAAAGGGGGCGGTGCCGGGCACAAACTAGGAGTTCAGTAAATGTGAACTCTTACCACAGTCGAGGTGATGGCTCCCCCAAAGGTCTGGGGGCTTGCCATGGACTTGACCCCATGCACTCGGCCTGTCCACAGGAACATCATGAACAACAAGGTCTTCTACCAACACCCGAACCTGATGAGGGCACTGGGCATGCACGAGACAGTCATGGAGGTCATGGTGAACGTCCTTGGGGGTGGTGAATCCAAGGTAAAGGGGCTGTGTGGCCCAGGGAGCTCAGGGGAGGGGGCCAAGGGGGGCAGGCACTGACCACTGGCCCACCCTGCCCACCCAGGAGATCCGCTTCCCCAAGATGGTGACGAGCTGCTGCCGCTTCCTCTGCTACTTCTGCCGCATCAGCCGGCAGAACCAGCGCTCCATGTTCGACCACCTGAGCTACCTGCTGGAGAACAGCGGCATTGGCCTGGGTAAGAAGCCCTGAGCCCACTCCTGGCAGTCCATCCAGGCCGGGCCCCACTCTCCGCTGACTCACTCAGTCATTCAACAAATGTGCATGTGTGCATGCTAAGTCACTTCAGTCATGTCTGACTCTTTGTGACCCCATGGACTGTAGCCTGTCAGGCCCCTCTGTCCATGGGATTCTCCAGGCAAGAATACTAGAGTGGGTTGCTATGCCCTCCTCCAGGGGATCGTCCTAACCCAGTGATCAAACCCTCATTTCTTATGTCTCCTGCATTGGCAGACAGGTTCTTTACCACCAATGCCACCTGGGGAACTCAACCCACCCCAAATCTGGCCCTGTAATGAGTAGTGTTGGGGATACCCAGATAGCCCTGGGCCTGGCCCTCATGGGGCTCACAGTGGAGTGGGGAAGACAAACGCATCCTGGACTGAGACAGCTTGGACTGCTCAGGCCTGGGATGGGGAAGCACGGGTCAGAGGAGGCACCTGACCCAGGCTGGGAAAGAGGTGGTCAAGGAAGTCTTCCTGGAGGAGATGAGATAAACAAAAGTAAGACAGTCAGCCAGGCACCTCTAATGAACATTCTCATTGCCTCTCACCCCCACAGGCATGCAGGGCTCCACTCCCCTGGACGTGGCAGCTGCCTCTGTCATCGACAACAACGAGCTGGCCTTGGCATTGCAGGAGCAGGATCTGGAGAAGGTATGGAGGGAAGAGGCCTGGCCCATACTTGACCTCCTGGGGCACCTGCAGATTTGGGATACACTCTAGGGGTGCTGTTGTGCAGGATCCAGAACTGAATCACAAGAGGAATAATCTCAGGAAAGGAACAGGACCTAGTCACTCAGTCACGGTGTGTGTGTGCGCTTAGTCATTCAGTTGTATCTGCTTCTTTGTGACCCCAGAGCTGAGTGAAAATCCAAGCCCCACCTCCCCAGCCATGTGGCCTTTGCATGTTTCTTGGCCATCTGCGCTCCCTGCTTCTGTGTATAGCGGTAAAGAGCAGCAGCTATAAAGTTCAGCAACTTAGGTTCAACTCTCCACACTGCCCCCCTTTGCTGTGTGGCTTTGGACTAGTGACTTAAATCTCCAGGCTTCCATCTCCTCATCTGTAGAATGAATATAATAGAAATAGTTTCATGTAGTTGTTCTGAGGATTAAATGAGTTAACCCACAAAAGCATTTACAAAACAGTACACACTCTCTGACAGTTAAATAATTTATTTAACAAATGTTTATTGAGCTCCTATTATGTGTCAGGACCTGTCCAAGGCAATAGGGGTATGACAGTGATTGAGATGGTAAAAAATCCTTGTCTTTGTGAAGCTGACATTCTAGTTGGGAAGATGGAAAATAAACATGATGAATAAGAAAATATATAAGTAAATATATATATATATATATATATATATATATAAGTAAATATATAAGTAAAATATATAAAATAAGGGCTTCCCAGGTGGCTCAGTGGTAAAGAATCTGCCTGCCAAGTAGGAGCTGCAGGAAATGCGTGTTTGATCCCTGGGTTGGGAAGATCCCCTGGAGGAGGAAATGGCAACTCACTTCTAGTAATCTTGCTAGGATAATTCCATGGACAGAGAAGCCTGGTGAGCTACAATCCATGGGGTCGCAAAGAGTCCGACACAACTGAAGTGACGGAGCATGCACACATGCATGGTGTATTAGCAAGTGACAAGTGTTAAGGAGGAAAAAACAGGGGAGGGATATCAAGTGTTGGAAGGGTGTGCCCAAATTTAGACAAGAGTGGTCACAGAAAGCCTCACTGAGAAAGTGATAGGTAAAGTTCTGAAGGAGACAGGGGCCATACGGACATGGAGGGGGAAGGAGAGCATTCCAAGCTGGGAAACAGCCAGTGCAAGGGCCCTGGGGCAGGAGTGAACTCAACAAGTTTGATAAACAGCAAAGAGACCAGTGTGGTTGTAGCAGAGGGAGACAGGGTGAGTGCTAGGAGGTGAGGGCAGGGAGGTGACAAAGGCAGGCTATATGGAGGGTCTTTGGGCATAGCCCTAAGTGAGATGGCATCATGGTATTTGCAGGGTCCCTCTGACTGTGTGGGGGACAAACTGGGGGTTTAAGGGAACAGTGAGCCCAGGGAGAAGGTGGCTGCGATGGTCCAGGGGGGAGATGATGGTGGAAGATGAGGGTTATTGGCTGAGGGATCCAGAGACAATCGGATGGCAGAGGTCCTGGGGAAGACAGGGACTTGAGCCTTGGCGAAGAAGGTAGTGTGGGTCGAGCCCCTGGCTGAGCCTCCCTCTACGCCCAGGTGGTGTCCTACCTGGCTGGCTGTGGCCTCCAAAGCTGCCCCATGCTCCTGGCCAAAGGGTACCCAGACATCGGCTGGAACCCCTGTGGTGGCGAGCGTTACCTGGACTTCCTGCGCTTCGCTGTCTTTGTCAATGGTGAGGCGGGAGGTGGAGGTAACAGGGCGGTAGGCTGGGGGCGGGGTCACAGGTCAAACCTCCCTTGGGTGTGGTCCATATTCTAGGCCAGAGGCCTGGCCTGGGCAGGGGTGCCTCCTAGTGGGCACAGGGCAGGGTCCGGAGATCAACGGGGGCCTGGAGTTCACCCCCGAGGTGCCAGGTTGAGGGCCGCCCAGGGACAAACCCTGGGCAGTGGCTCAAGAGGCCTCGTGACTCTGCGAGCCACCAGGTGAGAGCGTGGAGGAGAATGCCAACGTGGTGGTGCGGCTGCTGATCCGCAAGCCCGAGTGCTTTGGGCCTGCCCTGCGGGGCGAGGGCGGCTCGGGGCTGCTGGCCACCATTGAAGAGGCCATCCGCATCTCCGAGGACCCTGCTCGGGACGGACCAGGCGTCCGTAGGGACCGGCGGCGCGAGCAGTGAGTCTTCCGACCTCTCCTCGACAGAACAAATCACCCTCCCCAATCCCCTTGATGCCGCCCCCTCCTCACATCACCGCCTTCTCCTGCAGCTTCGGGGAGGAGCCCCCCGAAGAAAACCGGGTGCACCTGGGACATGCCATCATGTCCTTCTACGCAGCCTTGATTGACCTGCTGGGACGCTGTGCGCCAGAGATGCATGTGAGACCTGAAGCCCCGGCTGGGGCACGGGGCATGGCCAACCTTGAACCTCTTCATTCAGACATTCGGTGACATTGATATAGCTCTTGCTGTGTGGCTGGTCCTGGGCCAGGCAACGCAGGGGACACACCAATAACTAAGAGCCTGTGGCCCCACTCTCATGGACCTCCCAGTCCAGTGGAGGAGACCAGGCAGTGAAAGCGGGCTTGTCAGGGCTACAGGCGAACAGCGCAGGCAGAGGGATCAGGGCTGGAAATTCTAGCATTCACTCCAGCAGACAGGGTCCTGCTTTATGTGCCAGTGGGTCAGGAAGGGATGGAATGAGCAAATGCGGTGTGGGGTGCCCGATGACATGCCCACCTCCCCTCTCCAGCTAATTCAAGCCGGTAAGGGTGAGGCCCTGCGGATCCGTGCCATCCTGCGCTCCCTTGTGCCCCTGGACGACCTCGTGGGCATCATCAGCCTCCCGCTGCAGATCCCCACCCTGGGCAAAGGTGCGGAGGAGCGGGACTCAGCAAGGGACTGACGCTGGGGAGGAAGCAGAGGGGCCCCAAGGGCAGCCCTGATCCCAGTCTCCTTGCCCACAGACGGGGCCCTGGTGCAACCAAAGATGTCAGCATCCTTTGTGCCCGACCACAAGGCGTCGATGGTGCTCTTCCTGGACCGGGTATATGGCATTGAGAACCAGGACTTCCTGTTGCACGTGCTGGACGTGGGGTTCCTGCCCGACATGCGGGCGGCTGCCTCGCTGGACACGGTGAGTAGCCTGGCCACCCTCCCGGCCTCCACAGTTGAGAAGGGTCATGGGAACGCCTGCAGAACAGCCTAATCTGGGTAATGAGGTAGTCTGGATAATCTGGTAATGAGGGTTCATTAATTGACTCCTAGACTTTTGTATATGTTTGAAATTTTCTTAGTCCAAAGTAATAAGGGTACTAGAGACTGGGAGGAGCAGGTTTGGGGCGAAGATCAGAGGCCTGGCTGGTTGAGTTGCCAGGGCAACCCCAGGAGCGTGCACGGGAGACCTGATGTCCCCACTCTGCGCCCCAGGCCACTTTCAGCACGACAGAGATGGCGCTGGCGCTGAACCGCTACCTGTGCCTGGCGGTGCTGCCGCTCATCACCAAGTGTGCGCCGCTGTTTGCGGGAACCGAGCATCGCGCCATCATGGTGGACTCCATGCTTCACACGGTGTACCGCCTGTCCCGCGGCCGCTCGCTCACCAAGGCGCAACGCGACGTCATCGAGGAATGCCTGATGGCGCTCTGCAGGTGGGGCGGGGCCAGGTGGGCGGGGCCACGAGTGGGGCGGGCCCTGGGGAGAGATAACCCCGCCCTGTGCGTGTCCCCGCAGGTACATCCGCCCGTCCATGCTGCAGCACTTGCTGCGGCGCCTGGTGTTCGACGTGCCCATCCTTAACGAGTTCGCCAAGATGCCGCTCAAGGTGAGGGCAAGCCCGCTTCAGCTTGCGTATTTCCATGCTCCACCCACCGCCTTGCTCTGCAGCTTTTCAGTATCACATCGCCTGGGCCGGTTAACCTGCAAATGTTCGGGCAGCAGGCCGCATAGAAACTTCTTTAATATTCTTATTTTCATACTAGGATTCCCAGGTCATTCACTTTGCGTCATTGGTGCCTCTAGCACTGCCTAATTAGAGTTTAATTCGCCCAGCAGTGAGCCAGCCCCCCTTAATTAGCATATATTTGTGTGGGACGCACCGCTTTTTCTAATCAGTAAGCTTATTCACATGCTTAGACCACCAGCCTTCCGCTATTCAAATGAGAACATTTACTTGAATCAACAGTACCACAGCTATCCTACATATTTTCACTGTCTCGCCTATTATTTTTTCATTTGCATGCTTGTTTGCCTAAGGAGATACCCCCAACTCACATATCTTAACTATTTTGTACAATACATCTAAATCAGCCCATTTCAAATTTGCATATTGGATGGTAGAGGCTCTCTCCCCAATTACCATATGTTTGCATGGAGTACTGAGTATGTTTCTACTTGCCATGTTAATTCACATAAAGACAGATCACTTCATCTTTATGCCCATTTGCACACGACCCTTCCCATGGACTAATATCCGCATGCTTATTTGTGTAAAGCAAATCCAGCTTTGATTTAATGCCCATCCCAATTCTGAATAAGAGTGCCAAATTTAAACTGTCCAGGATCACTTCCCAATATGCATATAATTCTCTTATTAGCATGTCATTTGCATGATCTACACCTCCTTCATTTAAATTTAAAATTTAAAATCAGTGGCACCCTGGGCCTCCCTAGGCCTTCATTTGCCTACCACCTGTTTATGTCTCCCTCATTTGTGTGTCCCCCTCTTGCTCCCACCCAGCTCCTCACCAACCACTATGAGCGCTGTTGGAAGTACTACTGCCTCCCCACAGGTTGGGCCAACTTTGGGGTCACCTCGGAGGAAGAGCTGCACCTCACTCGTAAACTCTTCTGGGGCATCTTTGACTCGCTGGCCCATAAGGTCTGAGCACCCAGGGCTCCTGAAAGAAACCTGTTTGGAGGGCTTGGGATCTGAAGTCAGGGATCCAAAATGAAATTCCCAGTTTGGGGGTTCAGGGAGGGATGCGTCTCCAGTTCTGCAGGTCTGGATCTAGGAGGATCTATGATGAGTTGGGTCCCTGGTTTGAATGTCATGGAAGAGGGAATGGGGGACTCTAGTTTGGGGGCTTGGAGAGGATTAATTAGGGGTGCTTTGAGAGTCCGGGTGGGTCTGAGGTTTGAGTTTCAGAGTGAGACCATACTTCAGGTCTGAGGGCTTGAGAAAGAGGGTTGATTATTGGAGGGGTGAATTTGAAGTCCTGGGGCTCCAGAATTGGAAGGCTCAGCCAGGCCTGCAGTGACCCATCCTGCCCCCCTCACATTCCCCAGAAATATGATCAAGAGTTGTACCGCATGGCTATGCCCTGCCTGTGTGCCATCGCAGGGGCCCTGCCCCCGGACTACGTGGATGCCTCATACTCATCCAAGGCTGAGAAAAAGGCCACGGTGGATGCTGAAGGCAACTTTGATCCTCGGCCTGTGGAGACCCTCAAGTGAGGCCTGCGGGCAGTGGGGGGCTGGGGGAAGGAGGTTTCAGAGATGGAAGGACGGGCCAGATCCAACATCTGGTGACCCCATCCCCCCAATAGTGTGATCATCCCAGAGAAGCTGGACTCCTTCATTAACAAGTTCGCGGAGTACACACACGAGAAGTGGGCCTTTGACAAGGTCAGCATTAGGATCCTCCCCTCCCCAGGAACTCCCCACCCTTGCCCACCTTCCTCAAGACCTCAGCTTTCCTCCAGACCCAGATCCTCCTCGAGGGCCCCAGATTTCCCTGAGACCCATAACTCCTTTTGGAGCCCTCAACCCCTCCAGGGCTCCCCTTCAGTGTTCCCCAGGCTGGTGTCCACCCCTCATCCTGCTCCCACCCTCAACTCCATAGTGACACTGTTCCCACCTGTCCCATCTCATCCTTCAGATCCAGAACAACTGGTCCTATGGGGAGAACATAGATGAGGAACTCAAGACCCATCCCATGCTGAGGCCCTACAAGACCTTTTCAGAGAAGGTGACCAAACCTTGGGACAGAAAGTTGGGGGTCCAAAGTTGGGGGCTTCAGAGAGGAGGAGGCAGCTTCATAGGCTTGGATCTAGCTGGATCTGTGGATTGGAGTTCCTCACCCATGGCCTTTTGTTGTTGTTCAGCTGCTCATTTGTGTCCAACTCTTTGGGACCCTGTGAACTGCAGCATGCCAGGCTCCCCTGTCCTTCACTATCTCAAACTTGCTCAAACTCATGTCCATTGAATCAGTGATGCCATCCAACCATCTCATCCTCTGTCGCCCCCTTCTCCTCCTATCCTCAGTCTTTCCCAGCATCAGGGTCTTTTCTAATGAGTCAGCTCTATGGACTTTGCCTTCTGGCAAACCTGACTGCCTCCCATAGATCACGGACTCCTGGTGTGTCTTCTTTTAGAAACAGTCAGAGGGATTAGGTTTGATTCCTTGACCATACAACTTAACTTCTCTGAGTCTCATGTGTAGCATGGGATGATAAGAACTTGTTTGGGAGGCTGTGTTACAGGGCAGGTAAGAGACTTGGTTTTGAAGTCGGACTGGACCACTTCCTAGACATGTTGTCAAGGGTTTTCCCCTTCTTGGGACCCTGGTGGCCAATGAGGCTGAGCCAGGAGGTCCTACCTCCCCCTCCCTCTCACCCCATTCCACTAACTCCGCTCCCTCCTGTGCACCCCAGGACAAAGAGATTTACCGCTGGCCCATAAAGGAGTCCTTGAAGGCCATGATTGCCTGGGAATGGACGATAGAGAAAGCCAGGGAGGGTGAGGAGGAGAAGACGGAGAAGAAGAAAACCCGGAAGATATCACAAAGCGCCCAGGTGGAGGCGGGCGGGCGGGGCGGGGGCAGGGGGTGGGGTCACGACGCAGTGGAGAGCGGCTAGAAGGGGCGGGGCCAGGAGGGGTGGGGCCAGGTAGGATGTGGGGTTGAGAGAGGGAAAAGGGCCCAAGGGAAGGAAGTGGGGTCAGCGGTAGCGGGGAGGCCAGGAGAGGGGTGCAGGCTAAGAGATCTGGAGCCTGAAAAACTGCAGAGGGCAGAAGAGCAGAGGGTGGCTTAGAGGCAGGCCTTTAAGGAAAGGTGGCAAGGAGGGGATAAATTGGGTTGGGGCCTGGGCTTCCTGCGAACCAATCATGCCCCCCCCTCCCCTGTCACCCCAGACCTATGATGCAAGGGAAGGCTACAACCCGCAACCCCCCGATCTCAGTGGAGTTACCCTGTCTCGGGAGCTGCAAGTGAGTCTTCTGGCCCTTTATTTGGGAACATGGAGGTGTCTGTGGCAGGAGGAGAACATCCTCTGAATGTGGGCCTTGACCCCTTTGCATCCACTCCTAGGCCATGGCGGAACAACTGGCGGAAAATTACCACAACACATGGGGGCGCAAAAAGAAGCAGGAGCTGGAAGCCAAGGGTGAGGGCGCCCACCCCACCCCCGCACAGACTCCCCTTCTCCGCAGTTCTCCTAGTCACAGGCTCTGGAGTCCTAAGGGCCTGGGTTAGAGTTGCGTGACTTTGAACGATTGCTTTCACCCCCATTAAACCTTCCTTTCTGTGTCTCTCAGTTCAGTTCTGTCGCTCAGTCATGCCCAACTCTTGGCGACTCCATGGACTGCAGCACCCCAGGTTTTCTTGTCCACCACCAACTCCCAGAGCTTGCTCAAACTCATTCATGTCCATTGAGTTGGTGATGCCATCCAACCATCTCATCCTCTGTCGTCCCCTTCTCCTCCTGCCTTCAATCTTGCCCAACATCAGGGTCTTTTCTAATGAGTCAGTTTTTCCCATCAGGTGGCCAAAGTATTGGAGTTTCAGTTTCAGCAAGAGTCCTTCTAGTGAATATTCAGGACCTATTTCCTTTAGGATAGACTGGTTGGATCTCCTTGCAGTCCAAGGGACTCTCAAGAGTCTTCTCCAATACCATAGTTCAAAAGCATCAATTTTCAGCACCAGGCCTTCTTTATGGTCCAACTTTCACATCCATACATGACTAATGGAAAAACCATAGCTTTGACTAGATGGACCTTTGTTGGCAAAGTAATGTCTCTGCTTTTTAATATGCTGTCTAGGTTTGTCATAGCTTTTCTTCCAAGGAGCAAGCGTATTTTAATTTCATGGCTGCAGTCACCATCTGCAGTGATTTTGGAGCCCAAGAAAATAAAGTCTGTCACTGTTTCCATTGTTTCCCCACCTGTTTGCCATGGAAGTGATGGGACCAGATACCATGATCTTAGTTTTTTGAATGTTGAGTTTTAAGCCAGCTTTTTCTGCGTCTCTGCAGTGAGGATAATCACAGCGTTTACTCCTGTAGGGCTGTGGGGAGGATGTGGGGAGCATCTGAAAGCAATGGTTGGTTATTCTTATCTGCCTATATTACTATAATTATGCACACTCTCAACTTCAGGAACCACGTCAATGAGAGATCTGGTTTCCCCCTCCCACCAATGCCCCTAATTTCTGATCTTTGCTGCCCCAGGTGGTGGGACCCACCCCCTGCTGGTTCCCTACGACACGCTCACCGCCAAGGAGAAGGCGCGAGATCGGGAGAAGGCCCAGGAGCTGTTGAAATTCCTGCAGATGAACGGCTACGCGGTCACCAGGCAAGAGGGCTGGAAGCTGGGCGGGGGAGCGGTAGGGATCACGCGCGGAACCCCAGCAAAAGCTGGGAGAGGCGGATCCTAAATTGCGGAGGCGGAGCCAGAGAGAGGAGGCTGATAGGGCGGGAGGGCGGGGTCAGAGAGGGGTGTGGCCTGTGGGCGGAGGCGGGGCCGGAGGGGAGGAGTCTAAGAAGGGTGGGGCCTGGAAAACGGAGGTGGGTCCCGTAGGAGTCCAGGGGAACCTGGAAAGAGGCAGGAAACACCGCGTGTCTGGGTCTGAGCTGACCTCTCGCTCCGCCTGCACGCAGAGGTCTTAAGGACATGGAACTGGACACGTCTTCCATTGAGAAACGGTTCGCCTTCGGCTTCCTACAGCAGTTGCTGCGCTGGATGGACATTTCTCAGGAGTTTATCGCCCACCTGGGTACGAAGAATTCCCTCCCTGTGCCCGCCTTAGCTGCCGTTTCATCTAGGGACCCAGTTTATGCATTTCTGTTCCCGCCCCCACGCCCTCCCCATTTAGTCATTGAGCCAGACATTGTCCTATGGATTGAGAATAGGACATGAACAAGATAAAGATCCCTGTCCTTCGGCAACTTACATTCCCGCGGCGGATACATTCCCTCGGTGGATTCAGACAATTAACGTTGGAAATGACGGGATCACTTCGTGTGTTAGAAAGTGATTAGTGTTATGGGGAGAGGAATACACTAGAGCCAGCTAAAGAGGGCTGGGAGTGTGGGCCGGATGTAATTGTAAATAGAATATTCCAGGAAGCTAGGGAGAGAGCTACTTGGTCATCTGGGGAGAGTATTTCAGGCAGAGGATCAGCCCGTGCAGAGGTTGCAGATGTATTAGGAGGTCCCTGTGGCTGAAGCAGAGTGGGATGGGTGGGGTGGTGGGGAGACTGAGAGGAAATGGGGTCAGAAAGGTGACAGAAAGATCACGCCAGGCTTTGCAGGCCATGGTGAGGACTGTGGCTTGTTGCTCTGAGTGAGATGCTGCCCTGCGAGCAGTCTAAGCAGCAGAGTACCCTGGTCTGCCTTGGGTGTTCACAGGCTCCCTCTGACTGCCTGTGGGGGGTCAGGGGCAGAAGGGAATGAGGACTGGGAGACTCTGGGTCTAATTTGAAGGCTGAGGTTGTGGAGATGTCCTGCAGATGCCTCTTACATGTCACTAAGAGTCACAAGTGGGACCCCTGTAATCCCAGCTTCTCCCAGAGAGCCACCCCAGAACCCCAAATTTCCTTCAGCTAAGTGAAAGGCCCAGCAGGATTCATTCACACATCTCACCCCAAATCCCATGTGAGTGGGACCCCTGTGCTGCACACCCTCCTGGAAATCCCCTTTCCTCCTGAACTTTAACCTCCTCATCTGTGAAATGGGGATTCTGTTCACTGCAACCAGCGGTCGCTCTGTCCCTTATTTGCTGAGTGACCTGAAGCAAGCTGTTGCACCTCAATTTCCTCATCTGTAAAATGGGGACAAAGGACCAGTCAGGCCTCCCATGTTGGGAGGAGATTTTACAAGGACATGTCTCACACTACCAGGGACATAGCAAGTGTTTAGTAATTAAGCCTTATTTTATTATTATTTTAGTAATATTATTTTAATAATATGAATCATTATTATCACTATGATGATGATGATTGAAATGGATTTCTACTTTAAAGTTCAACCTAGGGGTCTTCTCTGGCAGTCTAGTGGTTAAGACTCCGCGCTTCCAGTGCACAGCCACGAGTTTAATCCTGGTCAGGGAACTAAGATGCCACATGCCGTGCACTGCAGCCAAAAAAAAGGTTAAATTTAACTTTTTAAATTTCCCCTCCTCACCTATCACAAATTCTTTTCTTCCTGTCTACACTGACTTCTTTTTTCATTTATTCATTCCACATTTGCTCAGTGCCAGGTGAGGAGGGAGAATGTTTCATGGTCTCACCGCATTCCAGTTTGTCCTCCTCTCCATTTTCAGCATCAGGAAGGGATTGATCAAGGAGTTGGAATCATATGAAAACAGGGGAGAGAGGTTTACCTCAAAGCTGACAACAGTGACTTCATGCCAGGAGCTTATCTCCTGTCATACCCTCAGTCTGCCCCATCAGAAAACCCTGAGTTCCCTAGAAATGAAGCCACCATGACCCCTATTTGCCTTCCCCCACCAGAGGCCGTGGTCAGCAGTGGACGAGTGGAAAAGTCCCCTCACGAACAGGAGATTAAATTCTTTGCGAAGGTGAGAGGTGGCCACAGAAGTCGAAGGAGGCTGGGGACGGGTGGGCTTTCCTCGCCCTCCACCCAATCCCCTTTATCTCTTCCCCACGCCCCCAGATCCTGCTCCCTTTGATCAACCAGTACTTCACCAACCACTGCCTCTATTTCCTGTCCACCCCAGCCAAACTGCTGGGCAGTGGTGGCCATGCCTCCAACAAGGAGAAGGAGATGATCACCAGGTGAGCCCCCCAGGACTTCTGACTCAGACCTCTGACCTCATGGCGTTGTAATCCTGGGTCATTTCCTCCCAACCTTGGACTTGAAAGGCTCTGTTCCTGGGTGCTGGGCACTGATCAGTCTACCTGCAGAGGTGATGGAAGGGCTAGGGTGACAAACTGTCCTTGTGTGCCCCCCCCCAGGATATGGGACTTTCAGGCAGACCGGGGTGAATCGGGCATCCTATCAGAAAGGCAGATCAGCCTCCCCATCCCCAGCATCCCAGTTACTGCTTGCAACTCTCTAGCTGGTTCATCTCTCTACTCCCCCTTCCCATCCCTCTGTCTCCTTCATTTTCTCCCCCATCGTCCTTTCTCCTCCTGGCTCTGTCCCTCCCTCCCTGTCTTCCCTGTCTCTCCTCCTCTAATTGTGTCCCCTCGCTGTCCTCGCTCCCCGTTTCCCTTGTCCTGTTCCTTTCTCTTTCTTCAGCCTCTTCTGCAAGCTTGCGGCTCTTGTCCGTCACCGAGTCTCTCTCTTTGGTGAGTAGGTCTGCTCCCCAAGCCCTTCTCCCCAGTCTTCCCTCTCTTCGCCTCTTCACAACCTCACCCTGAAGAGATATGGCCCAGGTTCATGCCTTAATCTGAACAACCTTCACTGTTCTTCCTCTGGACTTGGACATGGAGTGGGTAGTCCTGGGGATGGGACAGTGACTGGGAGAGTCCTGGGCCCTGCCACCTTGGAGATCCCAGACTCCTCACCAGACAGTGATGGCCCAGAGGTCAGGGCTGGGGTGCGGGAGGGACCAGCAGAGGGGTCCAGGATGAGGAAAGGACAGGGACGTATGCAGTGGGGGAGGGGTGGGTGGAGAGAGATGAGTTGAGGTGGGTGTAGAGGGAGGTGCTGTCGTCACAACCCTTCCTTCACCCAGGCCCACCTTCCTCCCCCAGGCACGGATGCCCCAGCTGTGGTCAACTGTCTTCACATCCTGGCACGCTCCCTGGATGCCAGGTGGGGCCATGGGTCACGGTGCCCACTCCCATTCTACCCCTGCCGTCCACCGCCCCCAGCCCCTATTCTCCTGGACTCTCTGCAATCTCAAATCTCAGATTGCAGAGTGCCCCCACTTCCCTCCTAGGACCGTGATGAAGTCTGGCCCCGAAATCGTGAAGGCTGGCCTCCGTTCCTTCTTTGAGAGTGCCTCGGAGGACATTGAGAAGATGGTGGAGAACCTGCGGCTCGGCAAGGTGTCGCAGGCGCGCACGCAGGTGAAGGGTGTGGGCCAGAACCTCACCTACACCACCGTGGCCCTGCTGCCGGTCCTCACCACCCTCTTCCAACACATCGCCCAGCATCAGTTCGGAGACGATGTTATCCGTAAGGGCTACTGATCCCAAGGGCTGGGGTGGGGCTGGGGGCGTCAGTTCCACGAACACCAGCCATCCCAGCGTGCCTGGTAGAGTCTTCGGGTGTTTCAGTGTTATGTTTATTGAGAGGTTTCATTGCCATAAGCAAAGTGTGCATTCAGTTCAGTAAATTGGTAGGGAACAGAATGAGCTAATCAGAATATTTATTCCACAGATTTAACAAAAGACCCTCCTTCACTGTTGCTTAAGCAAGTTACATGTATATTTCTTTTTTAAAAATATTTACTTATTTATTTACTTTTGGCTGTGTTGGCTTCCCAGGTGGTGCTAGTGGGATAGAACCCACCTGCCAATGCAGGAGACATAAGACACACGTGTTCAATCCCTGGGTCGGGAAGATCCCCTGGAGAAGGAAATGGCAACCCACTCCAGTATTCTTGCCTGGAGAATCCCATGGGCAGAGAAGCCTGGTGGGCTATAGTCCATGGGGTTGCAAAAGAGTCACACACCACTTATAATGAAGGTATCGTCAAACTTTTTGTTGAACTCTTGAATATGAGCTGCACACACAGTGACACCTCATCCCTAAATATTCAGCCTTCAACACCTAGATGTTGCAGAACCTTTTCTCCTGTAACCACAATTTCAGTATCACACTTAGCCTGACTATGGTTAGATTTCCCTATTACCCTCAAAATGTCTTTAATTTTTTTTTTTAATTCAGAATTCGATGAGGTTTCTCTTACTGCATTTGGTTGTCATGCCTCTATCACCTCTTTTCAATTTAGAACAGTCCCCCTGCCCCCTCATGACATTTAGGAACTTGATGAGCTTCTTAACCTGGCCTCCTGGGGAGTGTGTGGATAACCGAGATTGAAGTCAGGATTGGATGTCTGTTTGCATATTCTGGAGACAGTCTCCAGCATTATCATCAAAGAGATCCATGACCCTTCTCCAAGGAAAGAACAGCTAGCCTTTATTGAACACCTGCTGTGTACCCTGTCCTAATTGCTTTCTGGGTTATTAACTCGTTTAATCTTCACAGCAACTCTGTAAGGAAAATACTATATTTATCCACATTTTACAGAGAGGGAAACTGAGGCCAAAACTAGTAAATGGCAGGCTGGCTCTACAGCCCCTGCTCTGACTCTGTCATTTGGAGACAAGAGATGGGGTTAGGGGAGGACCGGACTAACCCTAACTCCACCCTTCCTCCCCTCCTCAGTGGATGACGTCCAGGTCTCTTGCTACCGAACACTGTGCAGTATCTACTCTCTGGGGACCACCAGGAACCCTTACGTGGAAAAGTAAGGAGAGAGAGAGTTTGGGGCTGGGGTGGGGACTGTGGGGGTTCAGGGACGTGAGGACTCAGAAAACGGGAGTGAGTGAAAAGCTGGGAGATGGTTTGTCTTCAGAAGACAAGAGGACTGTGGCAACTGTAGTTCCTCAGTGTGGCCACGTGAGGGCGCTCAGAGGAATGCCCGTGAAGGCGGCCACAGGCCCTTGGCAACCAGGATGCTAGGTTGTTCTCCGCTGGCAGGGGGCACGCAGAAACTCTGGTGGCCCACGGGAGCCAGTCATGCTGGGGGGAACTCGGGAGGGCGGCCGGCAGTGCCCAAGTGGGCACTCCTGAGCCCAGATCATTGATGGAGCAAGAGGACATTCAGGAAACCCAGGGAAATGGCTACATCAGTGGCCACCAGTGAATGGCTGCTCTGCTCCAAAGGGTCCTGGGAGAGGCACTTCTGTGGAGGACGGGACTGGGATCCAGGACTGGGCAGAGGGGGCTTGGGAGCTGAGCACAGCCGTCTCTTCCAGATTGCGGCCAGCCTTGGGCGAGTGCCTGGCCCGCCTGGCAGCGGCCATGCCGGTGGCGTTCCTGGAGCCACAGCTGAATGAGTACAACGCCTGCTCAGTGTACACCACCAAGTCTCCCCGGGAGCGGGCCAGTAAGTGGGGGTGGGGCTGGGGAGACTGGCAGGGCTTGTCTTCCACCCACATGGGGTCCAAGGAGACCCACTGTGAAGGTAGTGGGGTCCAGTCTGGGCCCTGAGGTGTTGAGGATTCCCCAGCTTGTGGGTGCTTCAGATTGGGGAACCCCAGAGTTTATGGGGACAGCAGTTTGTGGTATGAACACTGAGGTCGGGGCATGAGGAGTTGGCATGCCCTGACCCCCTCCCCGCACCCCAGTCCTGGGGCTCCCCAACAGCGTGGAGGAGATGTGTCCCGACATCCCAGTGCTGGAGCGGCTCATGGCCGACATTGGGGGGCTGGCTGAGTCGGGGGCCCGCTACACGGAGATGCCGCACGTCATCGAGATCACGCTGCCCATGCTGTGCAGTTACCTGCCCCGCTGGTGGGAGCGCGGGCCCGAGGCACCCCCACCCGCCCTGCCTGCCGGGGCCCCCCCACCCTGCACAGCCGTCACCTCCGACCACCTCAACTCGCTGCTGGGGAACATCCTGCGGATCATCGTCAACAACCTGGGCATTGACGAGGCCACCTGGATGAAGCGGCTGGCTGGTGGGTCTGGCGAGCGTGCAGGTCCAGAGAACTGGGGCCAGTGTCCTAGGACTCGGGTCCCTGGATCTCAGAGGGAGATTTCAGGGTCTGTGGTTTTCTGCGAATGGGGAGGAGTCAGATCTCGGTTTTCTCAGGATCACAAGGCCAGAGATCATCCCCAGGAGCCAGAATCTCAGGGTCATAGAGTCTGAGAGGGATGCATGGATCCTGGGAGTCTTCCAGGCTGGATTTGGAATTTCTGGAGCCTTGGAAAGGATCAGGAGCTGAGTCAGAAGGCTGAGTTCCTTATACAAAGGGTCAGAGAACCAGGTCAAACATCGGGGTCCCTGATATGGACAGTTAGGGTTCTGGGTCCAAGGTCAAGAAATGAGTCTTTAAAAGGTTGGGATTCCTCGTTCATAAGTTCCATGTTAGGGGTTGAGTTTTGGCTCAGAGCCAAGCTACAGATCAGAACTGGGGTCAGAGGCCAGAGTCAGAGGCCAGAGAAGGTAAGAATCCAGAGGCATTTGTCAGAAATCATGTGGTGAGCTTCATCTGGGTATAGACCAGGTCAGAGGTTAAAGACTGGAGTGAGATGTCATGGGCTAGGGTAGGGTATCAGGTTAGGATTCACTTGTTGGGGTCAGAGGTCAAGGACCTGTGTCAGGCTAGAGGGTCACAGTTTCAGGTCAAAGGTTATGGTGGGTGGGATGAAAATTCAGGAGTTGTGTCAGAGGTCACAGTCTGAGGTCAGGTGTGGAATCATAAGTCGATGCTGGGGTCAGACACGAGGGTCAGGCTGGGATCAATGTTAGCTTCTAGGTCAGAGGCACAGGTTGGAAGTCAGGGATGGGAACGGAGGTCAGGGGTGGGATCAGACGTCATAGATGAGGTGCTGGAGTCAGCGGCCGGCCAGCAGCCATGCTCCCCGTCTGCTCCTGCAGTGTTCGCCCAGCCCATCGTGAGCCGGGCCCGGCCGGAGCTGCTGCATTCTCACTTCATCCCCACCATCGGGCGGCTGCGCAAGCGGGCAGGGAAGGTCGTGGCCGAGGAGGAGCAGCTGCGTCTGGAGGCCAAAGCGGAGGCCGAGGAGGGCGAGCTCCTGGTGCGGGATGAGTTCTCCGTGCTCTGCCGGGACCTGTACGCCCTCTACCCGCTGCTCATCCGCTACGTGGACAACAACAGGTCAGCAAGCCCCCAGCTGTCCCCCCACACCCCCCAGCCTGGCCTCTGGCTTCCCTGGACCCCTTCTGACCTCTTGCCTCTGGCTTGCTATAAACTTGTAATTCCTACTTCATCCCACCCCACCTCCTGACCCCCAGCCCCTGTTGCTTCTGGACCAATAGAAGCCAGCTTGTGTTTGCTCCCCTTCTGCTCCTTGAAACCTCCTGAATCTGAGGCCCTGTGAGGGTTGCAGTGTTAGCCAGAAGGAGCCGTATTTCCCTCCTCCAGTGCTGTGTCTCCCCGCTTGGGTGGACAGGATGCTCGATTTGTATAGTGGAGTCCAACAGACAGGACTTCCTCCATCACTGGTCTCCATCCTGACCTCGCCAGCCTAATTTGCCCCAGAAACATGAGTCTTTGTAAAGGGCAAGCTCAGATGTCAATCAATTGCTAAAAACATCTCCCTGAAATCAGAGGCACCATTTAAAGTATTATCAAGTCTTAGGTGCAGCCAGATCCAGGGCTTGAACAGGTTTCAACTCCAAGTTCCATCTTGGTTGGAAAAGATTTTAAGGTTGTACCAGGGCTTTGTAAGAAAGGGTTCATGGATTGATTAGCTATGTCTGTCCTGGAAGCAGAAGCACATAGTAGTATGCATGCTGTATATATCCTTGCACACTCATCTTTGTGCACATGAGTGGGTATTGCTGTAGGGTAGCTTCCTAGGAGTAGGAGTGCTGGGTTGAAAAGTTTGGACAAGTAAAGCGAAATACTTATGGCAAAAATATGGCAATGAAATTGAACAGATTGTTGTATCATGAATGAATCTCACAAACATCAGGTTGAATGAAAGAAACCAGAAAATTTTAAATAGAGTACATGTCATATCATCTTTTTATGTAATGTTCAAGAACAGACAAAGATAATTCATGGTTTGGAAGCCAGGATAAGGATATCTTTCAAGAAGAGGATGGGGGTACAAGGGTACTTCTGGGGATTGGAAATGTTCTTTTAAAAAAAATTATTTATTTGGGTGTGCTGGGTCATAGCTGTGACATGCAGGATCTTTAGTTGTGGCATATGGGATCTAGTTCCCCGACCAGGAATTGAACCCAGGCCCTCTGCATTGGGAGCGTGGAGTCTTAGCCACTGGACCACCAGGCAAGTCCTTAGAAATGTTCTATTTCTTGATTTGGGTGGTGGTTACTGGATACTTTATATATAAGTTATGCTTCAATAAAAAGGTTAGAGACAGAAAAAAATTTTCAGGAATTGTCATTTTATAATTTTTAAATCATCTGAATGGCCAGATTACCCTAGAAAGCTCTCCCTCTCCCATTTAAGTCTCTGGATGCCCTCCCCTGAGATTTCTTCCTGCTGCCCCCTTCCCTGGGGGTCCCTGCCCTCATCCCTCACCAGCCCCTTCCCCTGCCTACCCAGGGCACACTGGCTGACCGAGCCCAACCCCAGCGCGGAGGAGCTGTTCAGGATGGTGGGCGAGATCTTCATCTACTGGTCCAAGTCCCACGTGAGTCCCCACCCTCCCGCCCCTCCTCTCTAGAACCCGAGCAGCTGCTGCCCAAAGAGGCCCTCCCGCACCCTGTCTGATCTCCAACACCGCCTCCCCCACCAGAACTTCAAGCGCGAGGAGCAGAACTTTGTGGTCCAGAATGAGATCAACAACATGTCGTTTCTGACAGCCGACAACAAGAGCAAAATGGCCAAGGTGGGTACTTTGCTCTGGGAGGAGGATTTAGCTGGGAGGGAAGGGGGAACAGCCTCGGGCTTCCTAGCTGACCCCTCCTCACCCCGCCAGCCCTCCTCGTCCTGGTCACATTCCCTGAAGCCCTCACAGCAGCCCCTTCCCCATCCTCCTTCCTCCTCATCTCCCCCTTCTCAGCTCCATCCCCTCCCTCCTGTTTTTTTCTTCCTCCCCCATTTCCCTCTTCTTTCTCCATCTCCTCCCTCCTCCTGTTTCTCCTCCCCATCACCCAGTACCTCATCTTACTCCATCCTCCCCACCTCCTTCTTCCACCCCCTTTCCTCCTCTCACCTCTCCCACTTCTTTCCTCCTATTCCTTTATTCCACATCCCCACCTTCTTCCCTCTCCCCTTAGCCTTTCCTGAACTGCCCTCTAAAGGGCAAGGTTAAAAGGACAAGCCCACCACCCTCAGCAAGGTCTGGAACTCCCCAGCTGGGGGATACGTGTCAGGGTAGGGCAGAGGAGTGGGGTAGGGCAGACTTGGAGGGGCCCTGGGGTTCTCGGAGGGACTGGGGTAACACTTCTTGTCTGTGTCTGCACCCTGATGCAGCAGACGGGAGATGTACAGGTCAGCCCCACATCTGGGACCTTCTGCATGGCTCTTGGCTAGTACCCTCTACCCACCCGCCCCCAACCCCAGCCTCTGCTCTGCCTCCAGAAAACCCTTCCCCTGTTCCCTGCCTCTCAGCCTTGGCTTCCAGCCTCATTCCTCTTTCTCTTGCTCCACCCCTCCTCCCACTAACCGTTCCCTTCCGGCCCTCATCTTTTGGTAGTTTTTTTTTTTTTTTTAACTCTCCTCTCAGCTTTCTCCAAAGCTTCAAAGCATCGTGGACTGAGGTTCCAGGGAATGGGAATGGGGGTGCAAAAGGCACGTGCATGGTTGGGTTTAAGGCCTGGACTTGGGAATTAGACCGACTCGGGTTAGAATCCTGATTCTTGGCAGTTAGCTGTGTGATGTTGGTTAAGTGTCTTACCCTTCTGAGCCTTGGAAGGCATCTGGTCGGTGGCCCCCAGCCCCAGGGCTCTGTGAGGACCCAGTGAGATGCCGCATGTGCTGGCACACAGGTCACGCTCCGTATCATGAGCCGGCGTGGATGTGGCTCTGGCTGAAGCTTGCCACTGGGGCTTTTCATTGGCATGACTAGGGTGGCCCTGGCCGTGGGTCTGCACCCGAGGCTCCAGAACACGGCTGTGGGACTCTGTGCCCCGTGTTTCTGCTTCCAGATCTTTCTGGACCTGTCTTCTCTCTTGTATCTTCTGTCTTCCTGTCTCCTTGTTCATCTCAGTCTCTCTCTCAATCTCTTTCTTCCCACTTCTCTTGTCTCTTGGGACTCTTCACTGTTCTACATCTTCATTTCATTCTTGGGAACTCTGCCTGGGGCTCTGAGGTGGGGGTGGTAGGTGTGTTGTGGGGGCAGGAGGGGTGTCCTAGTGAAAGTTCTGAGGGGACTCTGGGAGAAGAATCCAGAGGTTGTGGAAGCCTGGAATTGGGGGAAATCCGGAAGGATTTGGGATAGAAGCTGGGAATTTGGGATAGAAGCTTTGGTCTGTGAGACTCTGGGGTCAGGGCTCAGGGTATGAAATGAAAGATCAGCAAGGTCTGGGGTGGAAACTGAGGTGGGCTCTGGGATCGGGGAGGGTCTGCCTCACATTCAGGCGAGGGGCTGGAGTATGGACAGTGGGGGCAGGGTGGGGCTGGGGCAGAGGCCAGGCTGGGACTCAAACTGGCACTGAGCCCGGTGTTCCCACAGTCGGGGGGCTCGGACCAGGAACGCACCAAGAAGAAGCGCCGGGGGGACCGGTACTCCGTGCAGACGTCACTGATCGTGGCCACGCTCAAGAAGATGCTGCCCATCGGCCTGAACATGTGTGCCCCCACCGACCAGGAGCTCATCACGCTGGCCAAGACCCGCTATGCCCTGGTGCCTGCTCAGCCCCTTTCCGGGAACTCAGCACCCTACTGAGCCACACTCAGCACCCCACTCAGCACCCCTGCTGAACCCCTGGGATCCCCCAGGGGCCCTCCCTAAGCACCCTCCTGAATCCTTCTCCAGGACCCTGAGGGCTCACTGGGCCCCCTAGGATGCCCTGAGCCTTCCCACGGGATGCCGAGGGTCCCACTTGGGATGCTGTCAGGACCCTAAATGGGACCCCACTGGAACCCAGGAAGGCCACTAAGACCCCCCCCCCCCTCGGACCCAAAGACCACATTGAACCTTCAGGAACCCCACTGAACACCAACCCCACTTCTGCTAAACTTGCTAGAATCCTGAGGATCCCACCTGAGACATCTTGAGCTCCCTTGAGACTCCTCCAAGTCCTCTGCAAGGACCTGCCCAAGCCCCTTGGGACCCACAGAGCCCCTCGTGATCCCACTGGCCCTCCTCTGAACCTCTGGACTCCCACTGGGCTCTCCAGATCACTCTCTCTTTTCCTCAGGACCCTGTAGATCTCTCCCCTTGGACTCTGTTAACACCCAGCTGAGCCCCAAAGACTCTTAGGGGCCCAGTGAGCACCCTGTGACCCTAACTAGCCCCCAGGATCCTAATGACTTCTTCCCTAGGCTCAGAGAGGGACTGAGACCCCAGCCTCTGAAGTCTCAAAGCTGCCTGGAATCAATTGACCTTGCTCCTGAACCCTTCTAAGCCCTCTGGGACCCAAAAGAGGTTCCTGGGGCCCCTTTCATCCATTATATGGGAACTCCCCCCTCCCAGATCCTTTTCAGCCTCAGGGACCCAAGAAGTCCTCCCAGGATCCTGCCCCAAGACCCTTAGAACCTCCCCCAGGACCCTGCTAAGCACCCTGAGGATCTACTAATCCCCAGGACCCTGAAGACCACTGACTCTCCTCTGATATCACAAGCATTCCCTTTCCCAGAACCCTAAAGCCTCCTTCCCTCAGGACCTCAAGCTCCTTCTAAGACCTGTTGAGGCCTGCTGAAATCCCAAAGAGCCCTTCTGGGCCCTTCTGACCCCTTAACTTGGTTCTTGAGCACCCCCTCTACTGGGATCCTAAAGAACCCCCACCCTGCTGATCCCTCCTTTAATCTGTGTGAACCCCCCCAGTGACGGGTAATTTGCCTGACCCCCTTGACCTCTGATGACCTTGCTGTCTCTCTTATAATCCCCCTCACCTACCTCTGATTTTCAAAAACTCCCTGCCATCTCCCACTTACTCCCAGCCCCACTCTCACCCTCTTCTGACCTCCTTTTCTGACCTTTGAGGATATCCTCATGTCAACCCCTACCTCCTCTCATATCCCAACGAGGCCCCTCTAATCCTGATTCTTCAAGGTGCCTTCAATGGCCACTTGGACTCCCCTCTGACCACTCCTGACCCCTGGATCCTTTTCATTTCTCTTGAATCCTCTCTTGGATCTTGGGGTGGTGGGGTTAGAGGGGAGAGGGTTGTAGGTCAAGGAGGATGCTGGGCCCTCCGGAGTGACCCAGCCTGGTTTGTCTCTCCAGAAAGACACAGATGAGGAGGTCCGGGAATATCTGCAAAACAACCTTCACCTTCAGGGAAAGGTACGCCTCTGCCTCTTCAATCTGCAACTGAAAGGGGCGCGTCAGGATAATAGCAACTGCCCCAGCCAGTTTTTGAGCCCTTACTTTGTGCCAGGCCTGGAAAGAAGGACCTTAACTCGTACTCAGTCCCTCAGTGAATCCTCATTGCTTTGAATCGTGGGGCGGGGGCGGGGCCCTCCGAGAAGCCCGGCTGAGGGAGGAGGGAGCGGGCAGGGGAGAGGCCTCATGCCAGACGATCTTCCTCCTCTCAGGTCGAAGGCTCCCCTTCTCTGCGCTGGCAGATGGCCCTGTACCGGGGGCTCCCGGGCCGCGAGGAGGACGCTGACGACCCGGAGAAAATCGTGCGCAGAGTCCAGGAAGTGTCCGCCGTGCTCTACCATTTGGAGCAGGTGTCTTACTCCTGAGTGGTCAAAGCTTCGTCTCTGGGCGGGGCCGGGGCGGGGCTTGAGCCTGTGGGCGGGGCCTGCGGGCGAACCGCGGGCCTCTGGGCGGGGCAAGGGGCGGGTCTTGAATCTTTTGTAGGTGGTGGACATTAATTTTACAACGAGACTTAGAATGGAAGCTTTGATATGGGAGTCAGACCTGGCGCGCAATCTCGGGCCTAGGGAAGGCGCCGGGGCAGAACTTTGGGTCTGAGAGTCAGGCCCGGTGGAGACGCCTTGACTCTGTGGGCAGGACCTTGGGCGGGTCTTGAGTTTAGGGCGGGGCCTAAGGGGGCGGTCCTGGGTCTGTGGGTGGGGCCTATGAGGGAACTAATTGGTCTGCAAGTCGAAAATAGGTCAGAACTTTGACTCTATTGGCGGAGCCAGGATGTTCCTTCGGCCCTGTAAATCGGGCCTGAAATTGGACTGGGCACAGATAGACATTTTCACTCGGGGCTGGAAGTGGGAATCAGACCAGGGGCAGAATCTGGAGCCATGACACATAATCCCGCCATCAGATCGAGCACCCTTACAAGTCCAAGAAGGCCGTGTGGCACAAGCTCTTGTCGAAGCAGCGCCGGAGGGCAGTCGTCGCCTGTTTCCGCATGACCCCCCTGTACAACCTGCCCACGTAAGACACCCCGCCTCCAATGGAGGAAGGGAGCCTAAGCCGCCTTGGAGAATGGGTGGGTGAGGAGGCGAGAGGATGGGGTACGCACCCAGTGGGGTCTTGCGGAATGGTTAGGGGAGGCAGTGTGAGGGACGTGCGTGGGGAAATCTTGCTGACGCCTCAAATCTTCCCCTGCGAAGGCACCGGGCCTGTAATATGTTTCTGGAGAGCTACAAGGCGGCGTGGATCCTGACAGAAGACCACAGTTTTGAGGACCGCATGATAGATGACCTTTCAGTGAGCTGGGGCCTGCCTGGGAGTGTGGGGGCAGATGGGTAGGGCTGGGGCCCACCTCCAGGGATCACCCTTCACACAGAACGGTGTGGGAACGGAGGCCCCTGGCTTGGGCAGAACCAAGGGAGGGTGCAGGATGTGGGGGAAGAGAAAATAAACAGTCTAGCAGGGCTTATTTGGGAGACAAGTGGGGACTCTCGAAGCCCCTACCCAAAGCCCCACTCCTCCCTCCAGAAAGCTGGGGAGCAAGAGGAAGAGGAGGAAGAAGTGGAGGAGAAGAAGCCAGACCCCCTGCACCAGCTGGTCCTGCACTTCAGCCGCACTGCCCTGACTGAAAAGAGGTGAGACCCTTCCTGGGCTTCCAAGAGGGACCCACTACCTCTCCCCACCCCAGTCCTTGCTCCTCAAGAGAGAACCTCTGTGTCCTGGGAAGGGGGAACACCCACAGCTGATCCTTTAATGTCATTTAACTGGGACAGGCAGAGTCATCTTGTACCACTGTGCAGACTGGGCACTTTACAGGGGCATCTCTTCTGAAGGGTTCACATCACAGGCAATATCAATTTAGGCTTATTCTAGAAGAAAATGTCTTGTTCACATAAAATCAGTATATTACGCTATATTATAGGGGCGAGGTCAGTATATTGTGATGCATTTCCAACAGATGGCAGTGAGGAGCAGGGCACTTCTAATTCAGACAAAAGCTTCATGTTAAACACTTGACAGTGAGATCCTCTCACTTCATCTTCACACTATGAGATAGATATTGTTATCAGCTTTGTGTGTGTGGATGAGGAACTGGAGGCACAGAGCTTTGTGTTTTCTCATGGAACACCAAGTCAGGAGATAGAGAGTCCTGGGCTGGGCAGTGGCATAGTGACACTGACAGAGACCCAGGCTCAATCAGGATTTCTGCCCTGCCATTCTAAGCTGTTGCCTCATAGCTACAAAATGGATGCTGAACCTCCAGACATCATGACCACATGTCAGACAGAAAGAAGGAGAAAGGCTTTCCTCTAAGGAAAACCCAAATCTTTTTAGCCAAGGAACGCTCTCCATGGTGGGCTTATGCACATGGCCCATTGGCTAGAATACTGACATCAGGCCACCAACAGCTGTGAGGGAGACTGAGAAGCCAAGTGTTCTGTTTTCTATTCTCTGGGAAAGCAGTGACTCTGGAGTTAGACTATTCAGGTTTGAATTCCAGTATAGACTTTGTGACATTGGCCAAGAAAATTATTTGTGCCTCAGTTTCCTCATCTGTATAATGGGACTATTCATATAGTTGACCCTTGAATAATGCAGGGGTTATGGGCACTGATGCTGAAGCTGAAGCTCCAATACTCTGACCACTTGATGTGAAGAGCCGACTCATTGGAAAAGACCACGATATGGGAAAGATTGAAGACAAAAGGAGAAGGGGGCAGCAAAGGATGAGATGGCTAGGTAGCGTCACCAACTCAATGGACATGAATTTGAGCAAACTCTAGGAGATAGTGAAGGACAGGGAAGCCTGGTGTGCTGCAGTCCATGGGGTCTCTTAAGAATCGGACACAACTTAGTGGCTGAAAAACAACAAAGGGGAACTAACCCTTCACTCATATAAGAATTCATGTATAACCTTATAGTTGGCCCTCCATATCCATGGTTCTCCATCCATGGATTCAAACAACCATGGATCATGTAGTACTGTAGTAGTATTTATTGAGGGGAAAAGACCCCACATTTAAGTGGACTCATGCAGTTCAAACCTATATTTTTCAAGGGTCAACTCTATATCTACCTAGTTGGATTACTATGAGAATTAATGTTATTATATACAAACACTTAGAATAGAGACCAACCTAGAGTAAACTCAATGGGTATTGGCCATTACTTCTGCTATCATTAGTATTATTATAGAGGAGATGCAAGGAAGTGGTTGATCATAGTTGTCAGGTGAGCCAACCAGTTGTCAGGTGGCAAGATAGCCCCAGAAGCTCCAGGGTTCCATCACACCATCGCAACAATCCCAGCGGAAAAGGAGCACTTCTATCAATAGCTTCAGCAAAGCTCCCAGAATGAATTCCACTGGACCAGCGTGGATCACATGACCATCCCTTACTTATTATTGTAGTCAAGCAGATAGAAGGTACCAATTGGCTCAGCCTTGATCACATGCCCAGTCTGGTCATGGAGAGCCTACCCCGTTGGCACCACACAGCCTGAGCATGGGGATGACTGACTTTCCAAAGGAAATCTGGAGGCGCTTATAAGATGGTGTTCCTCCATACTGGGTCCTGACTGTCTCCCCACTTACTTCCTCAGCAAACTGGATGAAGATTACTTGTATATAGCGTATGCTGATATCATGGCTAAGGTGAGGCCCTGCCCCCATCTAGGGCAGGTTCCCTTCCCTTCCCCCTCCAGCTGCAATGCCTGCCCACTGAAAGGGCTGGGACTGGACTGGGGTATCTTTTCTGTTCACCATCATCTCTAACTGATGCCCCATCCCCAGAGCTGCCACCTGGAGGAGGGAGGGGAGAATGGCGAAGCTGAAGAAGAGGAGGTTGAGGTTTCCTTCGAGGTAGGTGGGATCAAGTAGTCCCGGAAGAAAGGGGTGGGGGACCCTGACTCCATCATCCCCCATTCATTCAAGTGTGTGTTCACAGAGCAATGCTGTGGGCCCAGCCCTGGGCTGGGTGATGTTGGGTACATAGCCGTGACTAAGCCAGTCCACTGGGGAGACAGCTACATCAGGCAGATAATAACAGCATCGAGTATCCATGGTGGTGATGAGGGCAGCTAGGCAAAATGGTCCCAGCAGGAAGAAGGAGGCACAAGCAGTGGGGTCAGGGTGAGGGAAGCCAGGGAAGTTCAGGGGGTCATGGGGACCCTGGTGAGACACCTGATCCAGCCTGGGGGGAAGGACTTCAGGGAGGGCTTCTCAAAGGAAGGGATGTCTACAGAGAAGGATAAAAGAAATGTGCCAGTTGAAGAAAAAGAGGAAAGTGTTCCAGATAGGGGCACAGCATAAGCAAAGGCCAGACAGTGAGAAAGTAGTAAATGCAATGAGCCCATCCTTTCATTCATTAATCAGCAAGCATTTCCCCGAGTTTCTCAATCTTTTTTGTTTCAGGGTCCCCTTTGGCATCCGGCGAAGCTTTTCTTATGATCATATGTTTATGTTTAGAAAATATTTATTTGGCTGCATTGTGTGTTAGTGGCACACAGGGATCTATGTGGCTCGAGGGATCTTTGTCAGGTCATGTGGGGGTCTTTCATTGCAACGCATGGACTTTCTAGTTGTGGCTCAGTAGTTGAAGAACTTGGGCCCCAGAGCACATGGGCCTCAGTAGTTGCGACATCCAGGCTCTCTACTTGTGGCTCAGGCTCAGCTGTGGCCTTTGCGCTTAGTCGCTGCACAGCATGTGGGATCTTGGTTCCCTGACCAGGGACTGAACCCATGGTCCCTGCATTGCAAGGAGGATTCTTAACCACTGGACCACCAGCAAAGTCCCTCAGAATAATGTATCTAAATGTACAAAATGAATTCATAGCAGAAGAAATAAGCATATTAAAATAGTTACTAAAATATTATTTTAAAATTTTGTGATACAGTAATATCTGTACCTCTTTATTAGTCTACCAAATAGCAAGAACTAACAGTGGATCCAGTAGCTACTGTAATTGATAAGTGGTGATGAACATAAGTGACATTTTAAGATGTCTTCAAAAATAATGTGGTATGCAAACATCTGTGATTCTGATGGGTGACACAACCACAGATTCTGCTAACATTGCCGTGATTTATGACCTCATCTATAATGGAAGGAAATGCTACATTTCAGTCAGAGGCTGGGAAACATAAACATAGACCTTCCCCCCGCCATCCGTGTTCACACATCCCTGGGATTTTATCCATTGACTCCTTGAAGGTGTGTGGGGCCACGTTACAACCAGTCCAGGCCCAGCCCTGTGCTTGGTGCAGGAGACAAATCACAGATCTAAATCCCAGGGGACAGAAGGAGCTTACAGTTGAAGGAATGAGCCAGGGGATGTGGCTGGATCAGGAAGAGCAAGGGTGAGGGCAAGGCTGTGAGGGGGAAAGGCTGGGCTGGTGGGCCTGGATTCACTCAGCAACGTGGGCCGGGCTCTGCTGCAGGAGAAAGAGATGGAGAAGCAGCGTCTCCTGTACCAGCAGGCGCGGCTGCACACCCGGGGGGCTGCGGAGATGGTGCTGCAGATGATCAGCGCCTGCAAAGGTGCCCTCCATGTGCATTTGGCTCCCCCCGAGTACACCCGTCCTGTCCCCAGCCCACCCAGCCCCTCTGGACCCAGCAGGCACACCCTCCCACCTCTCCTGCATGTGGTTTGCCCTCTTGCTTTGCAATTTCTCACTAATTCCTTCAATCCTGATCACCCCTGCCCACACACCCTTGCACACTCCTCTGATCAACCTTGCACACACACCCTTGCATACTCCTCTGCCCAATTCTCTGACATTTCCCCCCGGGTGGCTGTTTTCTGGTGGGCGGAGAACACTGATTCCAAACTGAGCGGACCACTGTTTGCTCCCCCGCCGTGCCCCCCTGCAATCCGTTCCCCCCAGGAGAGACGGGCGCCATGGTGTCCTCCACCCTGAAGCTGGGCATCTCCATCCTAAATGGAGGCAATGCTGACGTGCAGCAGGTAACGAGTGAAGGGACTTGGGAGGAGGGCTAAGAGGGTTGGGAGGTTCCTGTGTGACTCCCCCATTCCTCCCACCCTTCTGCAGAAAATGCTGGATTACCTGAAGGACAAGAAGGAAGTTGGCTTCTTCCAGAGTATCCAGGCACTGATGCAAACCTGCAGGTGGGCTCTAGGGCACATCTTATTTAAAAAAATAATTGTGTCTCTTTATCTTTGGCTGTGCTGGGTCTTTGTTGCTGCACAAGCGTTTCTCTAGTTGTGACAAGCAGGGGCTACTCTATAGTGGCGATGCGCGGGCGTCTTACTGTGGCGGCTTCTCATGTTGCAGAGCACGGGGCTCTAGGGCTTGTGGGCTCCAGTAGTTGGAGCACGTGGGTTCAATAGTTGTGGCACACAGACTTAGTTGCCCCAAGGCATGTGGGACCTTCCTGGATCAGGAATCCAACCCGTGTCTCCTGCATTGGCAGGCAGATTAGTAACCACTGGATCACCCCCACTGAGCCACCAGGGAAGCCCCCCTAGTGCACATTTTTCATTAAGCTGAGTACCCAGTCCTGGTACCACCTCCAGTTCTAGTTCTGTTCTCTTGGTTTCAGGAACAGAGACCCACTCAGGCCAGCTCAGATAACAGGGAGTTTATTATAAGTAGTCACATGGTACAATAAAGGAGGCAAAATGCCACAGATTTTAAAAATGAGTTATGTTAAGGATCCAGATAGCTGGAAGGTAGTTGAGACTTCAAGGGGCACTCGGGCAGCAGGGACTTGGGGCTCTTTCTGATGACCCCTGTTCCTGTGGCTCCACTGCTGTCTGCTTTCGCTCTCCTCTTGTGGTTGACTGCCTTTCGCTGCCTCTCTGAAGCTTTTGCTAATTGATGGTTTCTGTTTCCTTCTGATTTCAGCTTTTATATATTTCATCCTTGCCCCACCTTACCCCACAGCCGCTACTGCATAGCTTCTATCACCTCTTAGTTTCTGCTTCCTCTCGATTTCAGCTTACTCTCTCTACCACCTCCCCCCATCATGGGGAGGGCTGGCAGGCTCTGGAATAAAGGAGGGCAGAGACCTCAGCGCATCTTCACTGTCTTTCCTTTCTTTCCCTCAGTGTCCTGGATCTCAATGCCTTCGAGAGACAGAACAAGGCAGAGGGGCTGGGCATGGTGAATGAGGATGGAACTGGTGAGGCCCTTTTGGGCTTCCCGCTCCCTGGGGCATCCCCTTCCTTTAGGATCTACCCCCCTCCCTCAACATTGCCCAGAGCTTCCTTCCTCCCAAAACACCCTCCCTCCCCAAGAGCATCCTCGGGTTCCCCCTCCTGCAGTGGTCCCAGTCCTGCCCCTCTCCCATTCCTCCAGAGTCTCCCTCCCCATGGTCCCACCCCTGGGTGTGTCCTGTGTTCTCTCACCCGTCCCCACATGGACCCCACCCTCCACATGCCCCAAGTCTCCAGCCCGGGTTGCTGTTCTCTCATTAATGTCCCTAATCCGAGTTAATTGAGTCTCCTCTTTGCTGTGTTGTGACGTGTCTAACCTTTCTGCCCTGATCCTTGCCTCCCGCCTCTCCATCTCCACCTGTCCATCTCTCTTTCTCTCCCCTCTTCTTTCTTCCATTCTGCTTTCACCCTCTTCTTGTTCTCTTCTTTACCTCCTTGCTCCTTCCTGCTCTTTCTCTCTATGGGTTGTTTCTCTCTCTACGTCTTCAATCCTGACCATATCACTGTGTGTTTTTTTTTCCTGTCTCTCTGTCTCCTTCTGTCTTTCTTTCTCCTTCTTTTTCTTCTGCTTCTTCCTCCCATCCTGTGGCTGCCTCAGTCATCAACCGCCAGAACGGTAATTCCCGGAGCCCATTCCTTGCTATGCTGCTGCCAACCCGCCCTTCTAACTCCCAACCGCCCCCCTCCACCCTGGTGGCTGAGGATCTGGGACATCCAGGGGAGGGAGGTACCATGCCGGCCGGAAAATCTTGAGATCAGGGCTCCAGAGACCAAGAGTTGGGTCCCAGATTAGCCACTAACAACACATGGGACTATGACTAAATCGCTTACTTTACGTAAGCTTGTTTCCCCATGTATAAAATAGAAGCAAGAGAAGATGGCAAAGATCCTTTTCCAGCTGGATGTTGTTGGACTTCCAGACCCAGATTCACAGTCCCGAGGTGGGGTGAACCCCACTCCCACATACCCGGCTCTCTGCGCCCGCGACCCCAGATTGATCGAGTCTGCTGTTCCCATCCACCAACTGGATTGGTTGCCCCCAAGCATCCACTCTGATTGGTGTGCGTGCCTCCTCTGCGCCTGCTCTGATTGGCCCAAACATTCACTATCTAGCCTTCCCCTCGCTCATCCCGCCCCTATAGTCCACAGTGATTGGCTCCTTTCAGGTGCCCATTCTGATTGGTCCATGTTTACACGCCTCCCCCTCTGCTTCTCCTGGATTGGCTGTTTTTTAAGACATCTGAGCCAACTGGCTTTCGACCGCATCTCCCGCTCATTTCTCCCTTGCACAGAGCCTTTGCGTGAAAGTGACTTCAACCCCCATAACCCATTAACCGCTCCCCACCCCGCAGTCCTGGAGGGGGGCTGAAGGAGGTATCAGCAGCCCAAACCTCTTCTAGGTGGACAGACACTCTTGGATGTCACACAAGTGGTGACATCAAGGAGACACTGATACTGTAGAGAGACACTTGAGGCTGCAGCTTCATGACTCAGGGCCCCTCAGTCTCCTTCTGCTGATGTCCTGGACTCTGAGGTTGGGACCGCTGGCGTCATGGATTCCCATGGCCCTCATAGTGTCTTTGAAATGGTGGCTGCTGCTCCCTGCGCACCGGCGCCCTGTGCATGTGTGTGCAGTGTGCATGGGCCGTGTGCACACTTTCTGGTGGCCTGGCGCATCTGACTTCTTCTGCACCATGCCCCGCCAACCCTCCCACCCAGGAGAGAAGGTCATGGCAGATGATGAATTCACCCAGGACCTGTTCCGATTCCTGCAGCTGCTCTGCGAGGGTCACAATAATGGTGAGGAGAGGAGGGTGAGATGGAGAGGCGGCCAAGGTCTGGGGTGGGTCTGGAAGTGTTGCCTGAATTAACCCCCAGCCCCATTCTCCCCTGATCAGTGATGACCTCACCACCCTTCCAGGCCGTGACCTCGACTCATTCTTTACTTTCAGCCATTGTGAAGCCCTGTCTGCCCACCTTCCTAAATCTCCCTTGAATTTCAGGAATACAGTGGCTTTGTTTCACTTTCACCTCCTCTAACCCAGTCCAATTCCCCCAAAGCAATCTGCCAAAACCCAATTTGGCCAAAAATCAATTTTCACACATGAGCAGTTTGCCACATGCCATTTTCCCACAGGCATTTTGCTGCAGCTGCCAAAGTTCAGTAAATGCGGTGGATTTCCTTTACTCTGGGTCTGCAAAGGGGAAAATTGCCTGGCATTTCTAAATGAATCTCTTAGAACCACCTATTAATTTTGCTTATAAAATACTTTGCCAGGAGGAGGTCCCGCATTCTCTTGCCTAACTTAAACAAGTTTGAGTTTCCACAACTTTTGTTCTGGTCCAGACAATATAACCAGATGAAGGATGACACAGCAAGTTAATGAAATACATCACTGGTGAGAAAGTGACACCTCACGTGGTACACAGTGTACAACACTAAAGGAACAGTTGAAATTCTGAACAGCAAACATCCCACCCAATGCAGTTTCCTATGACAAACGTGTACAGTCTGGAGGCTGTGGTTATAACACTTAGCAGGTGATAAGAAACCACAGACTGCCCAGAAATTAACCTTCATGACAAGAATGGGAGTGATTCTAAACCTAAATTCCACAGAACCTGCACCCCACTTGGCTAGTATTCTTTAAGGTAACTAGTAAACATCTTTAATTTTCACTCTTTTCTTTTCAACAAAAGATAAAGCATGATCCATTGCTTTGCATTATCATAAGCTCTTTTGTCCACAGCTAGTTTTCCTCCAAGTGCTATTACATACCTTAGTGCCAGGTAACTAAGGTTTTCTTTCTTTAATGAGGGTGGAATCAGTCTTTGGGATTTAAAATGAATTTTCGTCCCTGGGTCTGTGACTTTTTGGAAATAAGTATGTTCTTTTGGGGAAATTTCTTTCTCCCACCAAATCTGCAATCCAGCCTTCTGCCCAAATTTGTGGATTCATAAACCAGTCTAGTCGAATAAATATTTGAAATATCTTTCAAATCTTAGAGGCTTTGCATGTCTTGAGTGTTCAGTGCCATTCAGAGCAGACAAAAGCCAGGGAGTTGTAGCTAACCATTTAGGCTTATGGTCTGATTTAAATGAACACAGAGAAAGGAATTAGAAAACAGGTTGATGGGAAAGCCTATCAATTTGCTTATAAAATCTTGAATGTCTGAGTATACTTTTCGTCTATCACATGAAACCAGGCAAAAGGACATTCAGGACTGAAATAGTGATTGTGAAGTGTTTAGAGGGAAATCAGGTAGAAGCAAAACTTCAGGAGAAAAAAATTCCAAGGGGCTGTTGAAGCCATCCTGGGCAACACATTGCTATAACATCAAAAGGGTTAACTGAAGTTTGTGTTCATTGCCTTGATAGTCTGATGAACTGGTCATTTGGCAAATGGGTCTATAAAAGTTGTTCTCAGACTCAAGTGTGCCTAGGAATCAGCTGGAGGCCTTGTTAAAATAGACTTTTGGACCCCATCCCAAGTTTTTTGATTTAGTAGTTCTGGGATGGAGCCCAGGAATTTGCATTTCTGACAGGTTTCTGGGAGATGCTGACCCTGCTAGTCTGGACTGGTGCTTTGAGAACCACTGCTCCAAAGCACAACTATTAACCTCAGCACTCTCTTTAAGGCCCTTTAAGAACCGCTGTTGTTGGGACTTCTCTGGTGATTCAGTGGTTAAGACTCCATCCTTCCAGTGCAGGGGGTGCAGGTTCCATCCCTGGTCTGGGAACTAAGATTCCACAAGCTGTTGTTTATTGAGCACTTACATACCTGTTCTAAATTTAGAACAGAGCAGTGTTCTAAATTCATGATATATACTAACATATTAAAATCTCAGGACAGCTCGATAAAGTAGGTCTATTGTGACTACCACGTTACATATGGGAAAACCAAGGCACAGTCTGCCGCACAGAGAGGTCACACAGTGAGGAATTTGAGCAGCCAATTCCTACTCATCTTTCAGGTCATAGCTCAGAGGTCCTCTCCTCCACGAAGCCCTCCCTGACCACTCAGTCTGGGTCAGGCAGCTCCTCTGGGTTCCTCCAACCCCCTGAGCTTCCTCCATCACAACCCTGATCATCATAATTATTATTCCAGAACTTCTCAACCACACACTGAAGAAGGGAGAGTGGTTTAATAAGCCCCCAAGTAGCCATCACTCAGCTCAAATTATAAGCTCTGCCATAGAACGTTTTTCAAATAGTGGGAACCCACTCACTAGATGGTCGTGAATCAAGTTTATCACCGAGGTTCTCATTTCTAATTGCACGTTGGTATGCCTGGGGAGCTTTGCAAGACACTAATGCCAAGTTTTCACCCCAGATATTCTAATTTAATTGGTCTGGGATGAGGTATGAGCATTGGGAGTTTTAAAATTCTCCAGGTGGCTCTAATATGCAATCAAGGTTGGGAGGTTAGGAATATACATTTAGTGCATTGAGATCAGAATTCTTTCTAGTTAACTAGTACAGGACACAAAATAGCATAATGCAGGGCACATACTGGGGTTCCAAGGTGGTGCTAGTGGTAAAGAACCCATTTGCAATGCAGGAAACACAGGAGACTCGAGTTTGATCCCTGGGTTGGGAAGATCCCCTGAAGGAGGGCACGGCAACCCACTCCACTATTCTTGCCTGGAGAATTCCATGGACAGAGGAGCCTGGTGGGCTACAGTCCATTGGGTCACAAGGAATCAGACATGACTGAAGTGACAGCATGCATACACACATGGCACATAGTAAGGGTATGTGAAACTACTGGTTCAGGTATATGTGGATGTAATGTCAGATTAGACACCCCTCCTGGGCCTCAATATAAATGTGTACTGTATTTCCTACTGTGGGTTGCAGTTAGAAGACTGAAAAATAACTACATGACAATAGAAACTTCACAAGGGCAGAGACTTTGTTTTCTTTTACTCCTGTATCCCCAGGGCCTTGAACAGGGCCTGCATATGCACTAAGTCACTCCTATCATGCCTAACTCTTTGCAACCCTATGGACTGTAACCTGCCAGGCTCCTCTGTCCAGGGGATTCTCCATGCAAGTATACTGGAGTAGGTTGCCCTGCCCTCCTCCAGGGGATCTTCCCAACTCAGGGATCAAACTTGAGTCTCCTGTGTTTCCTGCATTGCAAACGGGTTCTTTGCCACTAGCACCACCCCTGCTAGTGGAAAAGCCCTGAACAGTGCCTGGCACAGAGTAAATGCTCAGTAAATTTATAGTACTAAAGTATAAGTGACCAATCTTCTTCTATCATTAGCATATAATATGTGCTCAATAAATAGATATTGACTGAATGAACAAATAAATGACAGATGCTTATCTCCTCTGGTTTTCAGTAGGTGTGCAATAAAACTTTTTTGAGAAATGAGTGAATAACCAATCTTCCATCTCTCCAGCACATAGTAGGCATTCAGTGAAAAAAACTTGTGAATGACTAAAGGTTGAATCCCCATTTCCCCCTGCTGTATTATAGATGCTCAGTAAATATTTGGGGGGGGGGGATGAATAAATGATTGATCTTCCACTACATCTGGCACATAGTAGGCCCACAATAAATACTGATTACACAAAATGGATAAATGATCCTCCATCTTCCTCTAACATATAGTAGTTACTGATAAAGAGTTATTAAAGAAATGAATGATTATATGCCTTCTGACATACAACAGGCACTCAATAAATATTTATTGCATAAATGAATAAAGGACCCACTGTCCATCTCCTCTAGCACATGTCCATCTCCTCTAGCACGTGTCCATCTTCTCGAGCTCAATGAATGAATGCTTTTCATCTCCCTAGATTTCCAAAATTACCTACGGACACAGACAGGGAATACAACCACTATTAACATCATCATCTGTACTGTGGACTACCTCCTGCGGCTGCAGGTGAGGCTGTGAGGCCGTCCAGGTGTGACCTGGGCCGGGGACTGTTGGGCCATAGCTGGCCCCAGCAGCCGCTCACACTGCGTCTATCCGCCAGGAGTCCATCAGCGACTTCTACTGGTACTACTCCGGCAAGGATGTCATTGAGGAGCAAGGCAAGAGGAACTTTTCCAAGGCAATGTCGGTGGCTAAACAGGTGTTCAACAGCCTCACCGAGTACATCCAGGTAGGGTTCGCTCTCTGGGGCGAGGCGGGGCAGTCTCGCATCACTCGCCCTACCCGGTGCTCACGTAGAACCTTTGCCCCCCAGGGCCCCTGCACCGGGAACCAGCAGAGTCTAGCGCACAGCCGCCTCTGGGACGCCGTGGTGGGATTCCTGCACGTGTTTGCCCACATGATGATGAAGCTCGCTCAGGTTCGGGCCCCTCTGTTCTTCACCCTACTGCCTCCGGACATCCCCTAACTGCCACGTTTACAACTTTTGCTCCCTCAGTCAGTTTCCCACCCCAGGGTTCCCAGCGGGTTCCCTACGGGTCCCGGGCGAGTCCCGTCTTCCTTCTGGATTGGCTTCCTGCATGACCCCGCCTCCTCCCCTCCACCGCCAATCGGCTGGCTATCCATCTATAGTTTCATTGGTCTGCGTTTGGGTCCCGCCCCCTCTGGCCCAGAACTCCACTATGGTTGGTTGGTGTTCACACCAATCGGATGAGGCGGGGTCATGCAGAAAGCCGGTCCAGAAAAAAGATGCAGCCAGTCTGGAACCCGCCGGGAACCCTGGGGTGCGAAATTGATTGATGGGGGATAGGAAAAGGGTTGGCTTCTAGATCTGGGCCTGAGGCTGAAGGAGTGTTTTGCTTCTTTATTCTGCTTGCGGCAGATGACTCCTATCCAGGGCATCCATGATGTAAGGTCCCTGTCGAGCCGCATCTCTAGCATCTTCGTGCTCCCTTTGCCCCACCACCCCCACCCCTTTGCAGTCTTGTCAACGTCTCACAAACACCTTGTCCGTCTGCTCTACTTCTGTCTGATAAACATATTTCAAGGCTGCCAAATGCGCTGCAGGAGGGCCCAGCATCTGAAAGGGCACCATCCAGAACCTAGATATCCTACGTAAATACATCGATGTGTTTATTCCAGTAGTTTTCCAGCAGGTGGCAATATTCTGTATAATTTCCCAACAGGAAGAGTCTTAAGGAAGGGAAGCTTTTTTCTAATTTACTCAAAGGCGCCACAGGGGCTGGCAGAAACCCTGTCTGGTGTCATCTGACCTTTTGAAAGGAGTTGAATTTAACTACGCAGTTTCTCGGTGTGAGTGAGTTGAAGTCAAGCTGTTGTAATCTTAAAATTCTAGAGAATACTGGTATCTTTGTGGAGATTTCCAAATCTTACAGAATTAATTCATTAGCCATAGCTTAAGTTAAATTGCAAAAGTTAGAAATCCAATGCAAAGTGGTGGCTTACCAAAAAAAAAAAAAAAAAAAAAAAAACTTATCAGTTCACATCACAGATCCGATCATATCCAGGGTCTAGCTCAGACGGTAAAGCGTCTGCCTACAATGCGGGAGACCCGGGTTCGATCCCTGGGTCGGGAAGATCCTCTGGAGAAGGAAATGGCAACCCACTCCAGTATTCTTGCCTGGAAAATCCCATGGACTGAGGATCCTGGTAGGCTATAGTCCATGGGGTCGCAAAGAGTCAGACACGACTGAGCTACTTCACAGAATGCTGTTAGTAGAAATGTCTGTCTCCTCTCTGGCTTCATTATCAAGCAGGCACTTCCCAGGGGCTGGAAAGAATGGTGTCCCGGGCTTCCTGAGCCCCTCTAACAGCTTCAGAGAGAAAAGAACCCCTGTTTAGCTCCAAGAAGACTTGCCCCTACTCTCTTATTGGACTATAGGGTCACATGCCCATTCCTGAACCAATCACCCTGGTCAGGGAAAAGAAAGCTCTGATTGGCCAGACCTGGTCCAATACCCACCCCTAGAACCAGGAAGGTGGGTTTAGTCCTATATTCTCTGAGAGCAGGATTGTTGAATCAATTAAGTAGCTGTGCCTTGAGCAGGCACACACCACAGGCACTCACCAGGATCTGAGATCCTGGAATGTTGGAATCTTTGAGTCAGAATGCAGAGCTTTGGAATCATGGGAAAGTGTTAAGATTAGAGGGCTTTTCCCCAGGTGGCACTAGTGGTAAAGAACCCGCCTGCCAATGAAAGTAGACATAAGAGATGTGGGTTTGATCCCTGGGTCAGCAAGATCGCCTGGAGAAGGAAATGGCAACCCACTCCAGTATTCTTGCCTGGAGAATCCCATGGACAGGGGAGCCTGGCGGCTACGGCCCAAAGGGTTGCACAGAGTCAGACACAACTTAAGCAATTTAGCACGCATGCACGCACTTTAGGATTAGAATTAGCAACTCAAGAACTAGCATGAGGTGACCTTACATCAAGCCTTACAATTAACAAGGAGGAGCCTTACATCCCATTTACCTGGTACCCTTACCCTTCTTCCATTTTATTAGGTAGAACCATATGAAATTGCCACTTTGTTGGCGAGACATGCCTGAATATTGGCAATTTTATGTAGTTCAGCCTCATACAAATAGGGACCATGAGGCAGAACTTCGATCATGTTGGAGACTTCTGTGGGCCCTCCATGAGACGCCATGACAGGAGAAGCAAAGTGTCCCCAGATTCTTCCCAAAAGGCTTACCAGAGAGCCCGTAGCTGTGTCCTGCAGCCTTCTTCCTGAACCCAGAGTCTCACTTTTTTCATCACACATTGATTCAACAAACATGGGTCAACCTCCCCCCAGAGGCCAGGTGCAGGGCTGAATGCTCATCCCTTCCCCGGTCTGTGTCCGTGTCCCCAGTATTTGCTCCTGTCCGTCTCTGTCTCTCTTGGTCCCAAGCATCTGCTCTCAGCCCCATACTCCTCCAAGCCCTCCTTGTCAACCAGCCCTTGCCACTACACATCCCCCCAAAGTGTCCACCCCACCCCCACAATCTTGTCTCTCTGCCCTTTGCCCTGCTTCCGAGGAACATGTCTGGACTCGGGTCCCCTCGGAGGTAAGATGGGGGAAGAAAAGTGGTCTTAGGCCCTGCTGGGTGGATGGAAGCAGCTGGAGGTTGGGGGAAGCATCTCTGCCAAAAAGAACCCTCACATAGCTGGGATGTGGGGTCCCTAGGACTCAAGCCAGATCGAGCTGTTGAAGGAGCTGCTGGATCTGCAGAAAGACATGGTGGTGATGTTGCTGTCATTACTAGAAGGTAAATGCCCAGTGGCTGTGGGTGAGTGCCGGGTACCAAGGTGCAGACAAGCTCAAGAATGGCCCTCGGAGACCCAGGAGAGCCTAAGCTTCAACCCCATCTGACATCATGTCAGGGTCAATGCATTTAAGCTGCTGGAATAAGCTCTCCAAACACTTATTGAGCAACTTATTATGTGCCAGGTCCTATGTACATATGATAATTTATTGATTTCCCAGAGAAATCTTAATCAGGTGGGTGGCCAGGACACTTTTTAAAATGTCTGCCCTGAATCGTTATTTATTTGCTGAATGTGTCAGTTAGTTCTTGCTGCCTAACAAATATTCCTAAAATGTAGTGACTTAAAACAACCATAATTTATTACTAATTAATAAAATAACTTAACCTGTAGACAAAGACTTTTTCTATAGAGGTTCATAACGGCATCCTCATTCTTTTACATGGCTGCATACTACCCGTTGTGTTGTGATACAGTGATTCATTTAACCACACGCCTATCAATGGACATTCAGGGTTTGGTTGTTTTTTTTAATGTGTGTTTATTTATTATTAATTTATTTTTGGTTGCACTGAGTCTTCACTGCTGCACAGAGCTTTCTCTAATTGCAGCGAGCAGGGGCTACTCTTCGTTGCAGTGCATGGGCTTCTCATTGTGGTGGCTTCTCTTGTTGCGGAGCAGAGGCTCTAGGCACACGGGCTTCAGTAGTTGCGGCTCGTGGGCTCAGTAATTGTGCTGTGTGGCTCTGGTGCGTGTGGGTCAGTGGTTGGAGCACACAGGCTCAGTAGTTGAGGCTCCCAGACTCTAGAGTGCAGGCTCAGTAGTTGTGATGCACGGGCTTGGTTGCTCCCCAGCACGTGGAGTCCTCCCAGACCAGGGATCAAACCTGTGTCCCCTGCACGGGCAGGCGGACTCCCACCCACTGTGCCACCAGGGAAGTTCCACATTCAAGGTTTTTAAAAAACATTTCGCTATGACAAACCATTTGGCAATGAATAATCCTCCTACGATGTCTTAAACTTTTGGTAACTAGTCATTAGCTTTTAAAAACCAGATTTAGGGACTTCCCTGGTGGTTCAGTGGTTAAGACTCTGTGCTTCCAGTGCAGGGGGCACAGGTTCGATCCCTGGTCAGGGAACTAGGGTCCCACATGCAGCGCATGGTACAGCAAAAGTAAATAAATAAATCATAAATATAAATTTAAATTAAAAAATCAAATTTAAAAATCAGAAATCCCTTTAAACATTTTGTTTCTGAAAAATTGTAAGACTCAGTGACCAGGGTCTACATTCTCACATGGGCAAAAGTCAGCTGAATTGGATTAAATAACAAAATCATATCAGTATTCAATCTGATGTTGATGACAGCGCTATGATTAGATAAGAGAATGTCCTCATCGTTTAGAACATATATGTGGAAATGTTTGGGGTAAAATGCCTCATGTCTGCAGCTTACTCCTTAATGATTCAGTGAAAAAAATAGAGGGAGGGGTATTATAAAGCAAACATGGCAAAATGTAAGCCATTGGTGAATCTGGAATACATGAAGTTCCCTTGTACTCTTGGAAACTTCATGCATTAATACATTTGAAATTATATGAAAATCGAAAGGTCCAAAAGGAAACTGGAGCCAGTTTGGGGAAATTCCTGGTAGTCCAGTGGTTAGGACTTGGCAGTTTTACAGGCATGACCCAAGTTCAATGCCTGGTCTTGGATCCTGCAAGCCATGTGGTGTGGCCAATAAATAAATAAAAGTAAAATTCTGCTTAAAAAGAAGCTGGAGCCAGTTTTCTTTTGGGGGAGAGCATGGTGTCCCAGTTTACCACAGTCTCTACCTCTCCCTCTGGTCTGCCTTTCAGCCTACCTCAGTCTTCTATGGACCTCCCTGGCGCCTATGGGCTTGGGAAAGACTTAGGTGTGTGAGCTCTGAGGTCTTGCCTCTCTGGATTCAAGTCCACCCCACCACCTCACTGGCTATGGAACCTGAGTGTGGACTGTCTCTGAGTCTTTTTTCTCATCTGTACAAATGAACAGGGACACATGTTCCTTACAAAGATGAGGTCATATCAATGTAGTAGTTGCCATGGCATCTGGGACCTGCTGTTAGCTGATGCCGTTGTTGTCTTTATTGATGACTCCCCCAGCTATAGAAGGGAGGAGGACGAAGACAGGATCAGCCAGGTTCACACCTGGTGCTGTTGCAGAGCAGGAAGTGACCCTTTGGGGGAGGTGTCAGAGCTGGCCAGGGAAGTTCCACCAGCACAGGGCATCCTGGCAGCTCCTGAGCTGAAGAGGGAGGCAGGCCACATGGGGATCCAGAGAGGAGGTGCTTTGGGGTCACACTGACCGGGGGCTGCCCGCAGGGAACGTGGTGAACGGCATGATTGCCCGGCAGATGGTGGACATGCTTGTGGAATCCTCATCCAACGTGGAGATGATCCTCAAGTTCTTTGACATGTTCCTGAAACTCAAGGACATCGTGGGCTCTGAGGCCTTCCAGGACTATGTCACTGATCCCCGTGGTCTCATCTCCAAGAAGGACTTCCAGAAGGTGGGTACTTGGAGGTGGATGGGTGGGGGTGCCAACGGCCACTTGTGCACCTGCCTGGCTGCCTGCTTTGGTCAAGAGACTCCTCTGGGCACCTCCATTTCTTTATCTGTAAAATGGGAATAAAACCATCCTTGGAGGTTTTTTTTGGTGTTTTTTTTTAATATATTTCATTTATTTAAGAATATTTTTTAGCGGTGCTGGGTCTTCGTTGCTGCACCAGCTTTTCTCTAGTTCAGGCGAGCAGAAACTGCTCTCTAAGTTGAGGTGTATGGGCTTCTGATTGCGTTGCCTTTTCTCATGGAGCACAGGCTCTAGGGTGTGTGGGCTTCAATAGTTGTGGCTCCCTGGCTCTAGAGCACAGGTTCAATAGTTGTGGTGCACGGACTTAGTTGCTCTGTGGCATGTGGGGTCCTCCCAGACCAGGGATTGAACCCGTGTCTCCTGCATTAGCAGGCAGATTCTTTACCACTGAGCCACCAGGGAAGCCCTTGGATTTTTGTTTTTGTTTTGGCTGAGCGGCATGTGGGCTCTCAGCCCCCTAACTGGGATTGAACCTTCCCCGCTACATCGGAAGCAGGGAATTTTAACCACTGAACTGCCAGGGAAGTCCTCCTTGGAGTTGTTTTAAAGATGAAATGCATTAAAACAAATAAGAACCAGTATTTCTATTATCATTATTAATAGTCATAATTTTATCATTATTATAAGTAGAGATGGTTATTCATTTGATAAACGTCCATTGGGTTTCTTCTGCGTTGGGCCCTGTGCTGGCAGCATGACCATGGACAGAGCAACAGCTGAGACAGACACAGCCCTGCCTTCATGGGGCTTATAGACTAATGGGAGAGGCAGTCAGTAAAGACCACTGCAGGTCTAAATAATGAAACTGTTAGGAGGGAGATGCAGGAACCAGCTTTATCCAGGAGTCCACTCACCTGGCTTTGCCATCCTTTCTACCCCAGGTAAGTCACTCATCTGCCCTGAGCCTCAGGCTCCTCATCTGTGAAATGGGGCTAAGATAATAACATTAACTGTTTCAAAGGACTGCTGTGAGAGTGGGCAGTGGGTGAACAGTGGATAGTGCCTGGAACACAGAATACAGGAGATATTACCTGTTATTATTTCTGTTATTACTGCCAGATCTTTTCCATCACTATTTTATCTTTTTTGTTTCAAATAACTTCAGGCTTATGGAGAGGTTGCCAAGAACATTACATAAAATTTCTGCATACCGTTTCACCCAGATTGCCAATATGTTAATTTTTTACCTCATTTGCTCTGTCAGGATTCTCCTTTACCTCTAAATACTTCAGGTAATGAGAATGAGTTCATTCCCTTACATAACCACAAAACATTTATGCAAATCAGGAAATTAACTTTGACACAATGCTGCTATCTACAGATTTTATTCAATTTTCACTCTTGAAGGAATTTTTTTCCCTTGTCAAGGATCCAGTCTAGGATCAGGGATTGAATTTAGGCATCCTGTCTCTTTGTTGTTCAGTCACTCAGGCATGTCTGACTCTTTGCGACCCCGTGGACTGCAGCATGCCAGGCCTCCCTGTCCCTCACCATCTCCTGGAATTTGCCCAAGTTCATGTTCATTGCATTGGTGATGCCTGTCTCTTTAGCCCTCTTCAATCCAGAACCCTTCCTTGGTTTGTCTTTGTCTCTTATGAACTTGACATTTTTGAAAAATAGAGGCCACTTGTTTTATAGGATGGCCCTTAGTGTGGGCTTGTCTGAGTTTTCCTTGTGATTCAACTGAGGCTACAGACTTTGACAGGAATATCAGAGAAGCACTATTCCTTCTTGGTGAATCATATCAGGAGGTACTTGCTATTAGTTCTTCACATTTCAGTTTTTGTTAGCTAGGCTCACTTGGTGAAGGTGTTTACCAGGGTTTCCACTGTAATGATGCTGTTGTTCCCCTTGGTATCTTGTGAAGATGTGCTTTGAGACTATGTAAATATCCTGTACTCAGGTTGGCATCCATCAGAAATGCTTATGTCAAATAGTTATTACTCTGGCAATTGATAAATGGTGGTTTTCTTTTACCTTTACTGTGTGTGTGTGCTCAATCATGTCTGACTCTTTGCGACCCCAGGGACTGTAGTAGCCTGCCAGGCTCCTCTGTCCATGGAATTTTACAGGCAAGAATACTGGAGTGGGTTGACATTTCCTACTCCAGGGGATCTTCCTGACCCAGGGATCAAACCCACATCTCTTGTGTCTCTTGCATTGGCAGGCAGATTCTTAACCACTAGTGCCATCTGGGAATTAGATACCTTTCAGAAAATTTTTATTGCAATATAGTTGATTTACAATGTTCTGTTAATTTCCACTGTACTGCAAAGTGATTCAGTTTTACATATATATATATATATATATATTCTTTCTAATTATGGAGTATCACAGGATGTTGAATGTAGCTCCCTATGCTATACAATAGGACCTTGTTGTTTATCCATTCTATATGTAATAGTTTGTATCTGCTAATCTCAAGCTCCCAATCCTTCCCTCCCCCACACCCCCTCTTGGCAACCACGAGTCTATTCTCTATGTCTGTGAGTCTGTTTCTGTTTTGTAGATATGTTCGTTTGTGTCATATTTTAGATTCCACATAGAAGTGATATCGTGTGGTATTTGTCTTTCTCTTTATGACTTACTTTGCATAGCATGATAGTCTCTAGGTCCATCCATGTAGCTGCAAAGTCATTATTTCATTAATTTGTATGGCTGAGTAGTATTCCATTGTATACATGTGCCGCATCTTCTTTTTATGTCTCTATTTATGGCTGCGCTGGGTCTTCACTGCTGCATATGGGCTTTCTCTGTTTGCGAGCAGGGGCTACTCTTTGTTGCCCTGTGTGGGACAACACATTCTATTGTGGTGCCTTCTCTTGTTGTGGAGCATGGGTTCCAGAGCATGCGGGCTCAGCAGTTGTGGTGCGCAAGCTCAGTTGCTCCGAGGAGCGTGGAATCTCCCCAGATCAGGGATTGAATCCATGTCTCCTGCAATGGCGGGCAGGTTCGTAACCGCTAGACCACCAGGGAAGTCCCCGTACCACTGGGATGACCCATTCAATGGCTGATGGACATTTAGGTTGCTTCCATGTCTTGGCTATTGTAGACAGGGCTGCTATGAACATTGGGGTGCAGGTATCTTTTTAAATTAGTGTTTCGTCTGGGTATATGCCCAGGAATGGGATTGCTGGATTATATAGTGATTCTATTTTTAGTTTTTTTATGGAACCTCCATACGGTCCATACCAAACATTCCCATCAATAGTGTAAGAAGTTTCCCTTTTCTGCACAGGTTAGGTACCGTTTTACTATAAGGAAGAGTTTTTCCTTTCTCCTCCATTTACTTGTTTGTTTATGCATTTGTTCATTCATTTATATTGGTATAGACCTATGGCTTCTTATTTTATTCTAGGGGTTGCAATTGCTGCTGTCCGTCAGCATTTAAATAAGCCCAGGGTCACCCCAGTTAAGTAGAAAGTGCCCCATGCCTCCCAGTTGTCCTCCCTGCCTCGCTGTCTCCCCGCTTCTCAGCCACGCCTCCCAAGAGCTGTCTACACTTGCTCACTCCTTTCTCACCTCCCACTCCTTCCCTCATTCGGGGTTTGCTGGCTTCTGTCCCTGTCACTCTCCTGAAACTACACCAACTAAGATCATCAGGGATCTCGCCACCCTACATCTCTCCTCTGACTTGTCATCTTGACAGCATTTGCCACAGTTGGCCATTTCCTCCCCCACCCCTAGCAATGCCTGCTTCCCTGGGCATCTGTGCCACCCATCCCTGGGACCCCTACCTTCCCTGGCAATCCCTCACAGATTTTTTTTAAAGATTTTTTAAATGTGTACCATTTTAAAAGTCTTTATTGAATTTGTTACAATATTGCTTCTTTTTTTCTATGTTTTGGGCTTTTGGTCCCAAGACATGTGGGATCTTAGCTCCTTGAACAGGGATCAAACCTGCTCTCCCCACAAAGGAAGATGAAGTCATAACTACATTGCTATCCCTAAGCTTTAGGAAGAAGAGCTAATATGTATCATGTTCTCACTCTCTGCCAGGTCCTGTGTGTAAATGAATGGTAATTTACAGCAACCATGACGTAGTAAGGACTAGTTTTTATTCCCATTTTACAGAAGTGGAAACTGAGGCACAGAGAGGTGAAAGTGCTCTGTTTAAGGTCACACAACTAATTAACAAGTCTGGGATTAGAATTTAGGCAGTCTGACTCCAAAGTACACTGCCTCCAGGGTCATCCATTTACTAGCGCAATAAAAAGTCAGTGAGCATCTCTTGAGTGCCAGACATGCTCTGAGGAGTTCCAGCCCTACTCTCTTGACCAGCAGATTTTCAGCGAGAGTCTGAGGAGGGAGGGCTGCAAAAGAACCAGAAAACATTATGCAGGTGCTAAAGTTGTGTCATATATATGCCACGCTGTGTGTGTCATGTGGGATGTTAGTTCCCCAACCAGGGATCTAACCTGTGCTCCCTGCAGTGGAAGCATGGAGTCTAACCACTGGACTGCCAGGGAAGTCCCCTGCATCATTTATCATTTTAAAATGACTCTACTCAGCAAAGGAAACCATCAACAAAATAAAAAGGCAACTTACAGAATGGGAGGAATATTTGCCAACCACATATGTAACAAGGGGTTGATATCCAGTGCACACAAAATTTTCATGATAACTCCAAAGCAATAAAATCAATAAATCTATTTAAAAGTGAGCAAAGGACCTGAATAGGCATTTTTTAAAGAAGGCATACAAGTGGCCAACAGGTACATGAAAATGTGCTCGATATCACTTATCATTGGGAAAATGCAAATCAAAAAAACCACAATAAGATATCACCTCACACCTGTTAGGATGGCTGTTATAAAAAGAGAGAGAGAGAGAGATAACAAGTGTGGCAAGGATGTAGAGAAAAGGGAACCTTTGATCATTGGTGGTGGGAATGTAAACTGGTGCACTATGGAAAACAGAAAAGAGGATTCCTCAGGAAATTAAAACTAGAACTACCATATGACCTTACAATCCCACTTCTGGATATCTGTCCAAAGGAAATGAAACTATTATCTCAAAGAGATATTTGCACTCTCATGTTCACTGCGGTATTATTCACAATAGCCAAGGTGTGGAAACAGGCTAAGTATCTGTCAGTGGGTGAATGGATAAAGACGGTGGTGTGCGAGGGGACATATGTATACCTATGGCTGATTCATGTTGATGTTTGGCAGAAACCAACACAATTCTGTAAAGCAATTATCCTTCAATTAAAAAATAAATAAATTTAAAATAAAAAAAACAAAACTAGAAGTACTACCAAAAAAAGAAGGTGCTGTACGTATACACACAATGAAATATTATTCAGCCGTCCATTATTTTTTATAATTTTATTTATTTTATTATTTGTATTTATTTTGGCTGTTCTGGGTCTTCGTTGTTGCACGGTCTTTTTGCCAGTTGTGGGGGCTACTTTCTAGTTGTGGTACGTGGGCTTCTCCTTGCCATGGCTTCTCTTGTTGTGGAGCATGGGCTCTAGGGCATGTGGGCTCAGTAGCTGTGGCCACGGGCTTAGTTGCTCTGTGGTATGTGGAATCCTCTGGGCCCAGGGATTGAACCCATGTCCCTTGCATTGGCAGGCGGGTTCTTATCCACTGGACCATCAAGGAAGTCCTGCAATATATTCTAGAGATACAGGGAGTGCCCTGATTATTTTTAATAGGTGTCCAGTATTCCACTTTGCATATATATTATAGTTTATTTGATAATTTCCTATTTTTCTTCAAAAATAATTTTTTATTCTTATTGGTATTTTTACTTGCCTATTTATTTTTTTGACCACGCTTTGAGGCATGTGGAATCTTAGTTCCCTAACCAGGGGTCCAACCCATGCCCCCTGCATTGGAAGCACAGAGTCTTAACCACTGGACTACCAGGGAAGTCTCTGATTATTCCCTGTTGAGGGACACTTGCTTTGTGCCCAGTCTTTGGCCATTACAATGCGTGCTTTCATTAGGGTTGCCATGCATAGTTGTACAAGCCGTGCACTGTACAAAGGTGCCAATTTATAGCACAGATATTGTAAATTTGTACCACAGGCTTCCAGCAGATGGAAGTAAGTGTATTGAAGAAGGCTCCTTATAGGCCACTAGCAATGCTGACTAGGACAGTTTGTACGTACATCATTTTGTATGTGCAGTTGTATCTGAAGATGGACTTCCAAAAGTGGGATTGCTGGGTTAAACGGTAACTGCATTTGTCGTTTGGACAGATTTTGCCCTCTGTTTTTCCTTCTCATAAGCAACATGTGAGGCTGCCTTTTCCCCACAGCCTCACCACCAGACCGCATTTGTCAAACATTTGGATTTTTGCCAATCTGATAGGTGAAAAAGGGTAGTGCCGTGCAGTTTTAACTCACATTTATCCTGTTATGAGTGCAGTGAAACCTCTTTACACATTACTTTGGGCTTCCCAGGTAGCACTAGTGGTAAAGAACCTGCCTGCCAATGCAGGAGATGTAAGAGACGCAGGTTCAATCCCTGGCTCAGGAAGATATCCTGGAGGAAGGCATGGCAACCTACTCCAGTATTCTTGTCTGGAGAATCCCATGGACAGAGGGTCCTGGTGGGCTGTGGCCCATAGGCTCACAGAGCCAGACACGACTGAAGTGACTTATCATGCACACGTTACTTCTTTTGTATCACGTGTTCAGTGAACTGACTATGCCCTTGGCTTTCTCTTCAACTGGGATGTTGGCAGTTTTCTTCTTGATTTCTAGGAGCTCTTTATATATGGGACTGCTTATAACTTTGCTAGGTGTAATTCTTTTTCCTAGTTCATCATTTGTCTTTTGCCTTTGCTTATGATGACTTGTTTGTTTGTTTTTTTGGGGGGAGGAGTTTGGGCATGCATAAAGCTTATTTTTTAAATTAAATTTAGTTTTTTGGCTGCACTGAGCCTTCATTGCTGTGCTTTCTCTAGTTGCAGTGAGCGGGGGCTACTCTCTAGTTTCCATCCAAAGGCTTCTCGTTGTGGTGGCTTCTCTTGTTGAAGAGCACAGGCTCTAGGCACACAGGCTTCAGTAGCTGCAACACAGTAGTTGTGGCTCATGGGTCCTAGAGCATGCAGGATTCAGTAATTGCAGCACTCAGGCTCAGTAGTTGTGGCGCATGGGCTTAGGTGCCCCGTGGCAAGTGATATCTTCCTGGACCAGGGTTTGAACTCATGTTTCCTGCATCGGCAGGCAGATTCTCAACCACTAGACCACCAGGGAAGTCCAAGACATAATTTTTATGTAGAAAATCATTTAAAATATTTTTATTAATTTTAAAGAAAATAGGTAATACAGGGGTACATTCCTTCTGTAAAAAAATTCAGAACATATAGCTATGGTTGAGGTTACCTTTGATCCCTATCTCCAACCCATTTCTCATCACACCTCTTCAAAGGCTGCCACGGTTATCCTCTTGGTGTTCAAATCTCCAGGCATTTATTTCTGCATTTCCTTCCATATGTAAATCTGCATTGAAAAACATACAGAATTATTTTAGGGTTTCCCAAGCTCTTCATGGTTGACAGAGTTCTTGACAGTTTGCAAAACACATCTCCAATGATAAGTACTTGGCAGATTCCAAAACATCTACCACAGTTTTTAAAGCCCTTCCCGGTGGGTGAAAACATATCTGAGGCTACTAATTTATTCTTAGCACTATTTTGTAGTTTTCTTTGTTTTTTTTTATTAGCAAATATTTTTGTACATCTCTCTGAATTCAAGACTTCCTTTTAAAAACATCTTTATTGAGATATAATTCATATACTATCAAATTCACCCATATAAAAGGTATAATTTAATGGGAGGGGGTTTTTGGTATATTCACAGAATTTTGCAGCCATTGCTACAATCTAATATTAGAACATTTTAATCACCCCCAAAAAAGAAACACCATGCCCTTTAGCAGTCACTTCCCATTTCCCCCACTCAGGCCCCTGCCAACTGCTAACTTGCTTTCTGTCTCTATAGATTTGCCTATTCTGGACACTTCATATCAATGGAACTGTCCAATATATGGTCTTAAAAGGGTTTCCTTTTATTTACCAAGCCACAGTGTCATTATCATCCCTAACTGAAAACAAAGCAATGAAGACAAATGAAAAAGATCCATAGCTCATTAAATCATCAGATGTCTGGTCTGTGTTTTAATTTCCAGATCTTCAAAATAGCACATATAACTTTTTGTAATTTCTTTGAAGCAGCATCCAAACAAGGTCACCTAGTGCTATTGATTGCTAATTCTCTTAAAAAAAAAAAAAAAAAAAGCTTTATTTCTTTCTTTATTTTTTGAACATGCGGGGTCTTCGTTGCCGTACAGGCTTTTCTCTGGTAGCAGCGAGTGTGGACTACTCTCTAGTTGTGGTGTGCGGGCTTCTCTTGTTGCAGAGCACAGGCTCTAGAGCGCATGGGCTTTAGTGGTTGTGGTCTCCGGGCTCTAGAGCACAGGCTTGATAGCTGTGGTGTACGGGCTTCATCGCTCCGTGGCATTTAGGGTCTTTCTGGACCAGGGATTGAGCCTGTGTCTCCTGCATTGCAGGTGGATTCTTTTCCACTGAGCCACTGCCACCAGGGAAGCCTAGTTGCTATTTCGTTAAACCTCCTTCTATCAACTGCTATCCCTCCTTCACTTTTTCCTTACCTGGCAGTTTATCTGCTAGAGACCCAGGTTGCTGATCCAGTAGAGCAGCACTGCCTGATAGAAATACAGGGACTTCCCTAGTGGTCCAGTGGCTAAGACTCTGTGCTTCCCATGCTGGGGGCCCAGGTTCAATCTCTGGTCAGGGAAGTAGATCCTGCATGCTGCAACTAAGACCCAGCACAGCCAAATAAGTAAATAAATATTTTTTAGCAAGAGATACAATGGGAGCAACACATACAGTTAAGGAATTTCTAGTACCTGCACTTTTTAAAAAAGTGAAAAGAAACACATGAAATTATTTTAAATAATATATTTTATTTAACCTACTGCACCAAAATAGTATTTTGACATATAATCAATATAAAAATTATTAGATATTTTAAATTCTTTTGTTTACACTGTCATCAAAACCCATAAGTATTTTATACTGTTGCCACATCACACTTTGCACCAGCCACGATTCTATGGCTCAGTAGCCACATGTAGCTCATGGCTCTCCATAGATAGTTCTTTATTAATGGTAGAGTTTCCTGCCTTTGGATCTGGCTGATGCAACCTTATGGTGGCATTTAATCTGTTCCTCTGTCCCCTGCATTTCCTGCAGACTGGGACTTAGGTCATGAAGCTTGATCAGACTCAGGTTTGGAGTATTTGTTTTTATTTTTTTTTTGGCCAGCACCTTCCTTTGTGGTGCTTCATACATCCATTAAGAAGCACAGCCTGACCCCTCATCACTCCTTTTGTGATGTCAGCAACCATCAGTGTTTGATGCCCAGACACATTAGTTCATTAGAAATTGCAAAATGGCGATATTCTCATTTCTAAATGTTTGACTGTTACCCAGCTTCACGTGGTTTCCCAAACCCAAAGCATCATATGATTTCCCAAACTTTACAAATCTTTATGTTTTACAACATGCTTTTCAGTTATTTTTATGATTTAAAAGATAAGGTCAGCTTTAAAAAAAAAAAAAAAAAGGACTTCTTGATTTTCCAAAATTGTAACAGAGTTAAAAAGTCTTCTCAGTTTTCAAAATGCTTAATTCATTTGACAAATATGTGCTGAGCGCCTACTGTGTGTAGCAGTGAACAAAACAGAGACCCCCACCCTCAGAGCTGATCGCCCAGTGGGGAGGGACAAATGAAAATAAGTAAACAAGATAATTTCAGGTTATAACCTGTGGTCTGAAGTAAATGAGCAAGGTGGTGTGCAACAAAGCGTGATGTAGTCAGCTCTGTAAATTGGGTGGTCAGGTAGGGCCTTCCAAGAGGGGGACATTGAAGCCGAGATCTGAAAGCTACCCTGTAAAGGTAGGAGAGCTTGTGGCCTCCCCAGCAAAGGGAACAGCAAGTGTAAAGGCTGAAAAATGGGAACAAGAGGGATGCAGAGGAGGGCAGCGTGGCTGTTGAGAGGGAGAGAAGAAAAAGTCTGAGAGGTGATGGGGGAGGATGTGCTGAGCCTGGTTGGCTGTGGGGAGGGCTCTGACTTTTAACCTGAATGAAATGGAGCTAACGGAGGATTCTGAGCAAGGGAGGGATGTGATCTGACTCAGAGGTTTACAGGGTCCCTCCAGCTTTGTGTGTGGGGTCGGGGGAGAGACTCTGGGGACAGAAGAGTAGGAGAGAAACCAGGGAGGAGTCACTGTGACCCTCTAGTGGGGGACAGAACCGTGGAGGGGGAAGAAGTGTCCTAGATCTTTTGAAAGTAGAGCTGACAGATTTGCTGATGGATTAGGTGTGGGTAGTGAGATAAAAGGGAGGAATCAAGGATGACTCAAAGATTTTAACTTAAGCACCTGGGTGGGTGGTGATGCTATTCCTGAGATGGGTAAGACTGTGGGAGGAGAGGTTTTGAAATCAAGAGTTCAGTTCTGGCCTTTTCCACACAGAGATGTCAGATAAGGCTTCATCTGTCAAGTGTATGGATTCTGGGGAGCAGTCAGGGCTGGGATGTAGACTACACAATCATTGGCATGGGATGGCTTTCCGAGGCTTGAGCCTCAAGGCTATCTCCATGGAGCGTGTATATCTCAAGAAAAGAGTGAAGATTTCAGACCTGGGGCCCCTTTAACCTTTAGAGGTCTGAAAGAGAAGGAGACTCCAGCAGAGGAAACTGACAGCAGTCAGAGAGGAAGGTATTTCGAAAGAAGGGGACAGGCAAATGGATAATGACAAAGAGAGAGCAGCAAATCACAAGAGCATGCATAGTCCAGGACTGATTGGAGGGGATGGAGTCCCAGGCCCCATGCCGAGCCAGGTGGGGGAGTCAGATTTTAAGAGGGGAAGTGTCACACTGTATCATAAGAAAAGGAGTCAGGTTGATGGAGCGACAGTAGAAGGTGAAGAGTTCCTGTGTGATTATGTCTCCACGCTCTGTGGTTTTTAGAGCCCTTCATGATTTGCAAAGCATGTTACTCATTTAGAAAGCATTTTTGCAAAGTTCTTGGCTACAAAGCACTTTTTAGAGCCAGAAAATTTCGCTTCTGTTCATACCCAGAGCAACGTTTCGCAAACTGCATGTGGCAACCCATCTGTTGGTCATGAAATTAATTTAGTTAAGTCATGACCAGCATTTTTAAAAATAAAATAGAACATTGCAGAGTGTGTTACATAGCGAAAGTCAGAGTTGTGTCCTAAAATCTTTTTTTTTTTTTTTGGTCACATTATAAAATGCATTCTTACTGTGGGTGCTGTCAAAACATTTAAAAGATTGCCCCAGAGAACCTTTTGCAAAAAGTGCCCAGAGCTGTGAAGTAATTAGCTTCCAACTAATAAAAAAAAAAAAAAAAAAAAAAAGTGCCCAGAGAGCAGTAGGAGAATATTCAATGAAAGTGTCTGTAAAGTAAAAAACTGGAAATAATCTAAATGTCTGTCATTAAACCTTCTCCTATGAAGGCTGTCAATTTTCTTCCCTGGAGTCTCCTTCTCTTCCAGATAGAATGCTGTATTTGTAAAACAAGAATACTAAACAGCAGTGAAAATGCATTCATCTGACCTATACATCAACATGGATAGGTCTTGAAAACAAACAGTTGAGTGAAAAAGTTACATGATTATACTAGCAATTCTTTATATCAAAATAATGTACAGGATACCAAATATTTTTGTGAGAAAATGACAGAATATAGATAGTAGAAGTACTGACACATACTTCTTTTTTTATTGAAGTGGAGTTGACTTACAATATTATGTTTCAGGTATACAGCATAGCGATTCAATGTTTTTATAGATTATACTCCATTTAAAGTTATTATAAAATATTGGTTATGTTCTCCTTGCTGTACCATATATGCTTGTAGCTTATTTATTTTATATGTATTTTGTACCTCTTCATCCCCTTCCCCTATCTTGTCTCTCCCCCTTGTCCTCTCCTCAGTGGTTTGTTCTAGTTTGTTCTCTATGTCTGTGAGTCTGTTTCTGTTTATTCTGTTTTCTGCTACGTTAATTTCTTTTTTAGATTCCACATAGAAGTGAACACATCACTATTTGTCTTTGTCTGATCTGTTTCACTAAGCATAATAACCTCTAGGTCCATCCATGTGACACACAGTTCTTTCTTAAAAATTAATTAACTAATTAATTTTCTTTTTGGTTGCATTGGGTCTTCATTGCTTTTCCCAAGGCTTTCTCTAGTTGGGGTGAGTGGGGGCTCCTCTTCATTGTGGTTTGCAGGCTTCTCAATGCAGTGGCTTCTCTTGTTGCAGAGACAGCCTCAAGGCTTTCGGGCTTCAGTAGCTGTGGTGCACAAGCTTAGTTGCTCCAAGGCATGTGGAATCTTCCCGGACCAGGGATTGAACCGGCGTCCCCTGCATTGGCAGGCAGATTCTTAACCACTGCACCACCAGGAATGCCCTGACATATAGTTCTTGGGAAGGATACCCCAACCCCAGGATAGTGGTTACCTTGGGGGAGGGTGGGGAAATGGAGTAAGAGACGGGTACACAGAGGACTCCAATCACTGCTGGTATGTTTCAGTTCTTAAAAATATAGTAGTTGAAAATATGTTCATCGTGAGCATTTGTTAATTCTGGGGTGATGAGTATGTGACTGTTTATTCCCGGTTGAGATTTGGAGGCCTCCGTTGTATTAGGTGCCAATTATGTAGTTGCTGAAAATGGGAGGATGGGGGACCAAAGGGCCTTGGGGAAGGGGCAGAGGTGGTGGCATGTACTGCTATCAGTCAGGGCCCTGGCCTTGAGGGGGCTGGCCTGGAGGAAAGAGTAAGGATCTAACTGGGTGACAGAGGGTGCTGTGTGGACAGGATAGCAGGACTGACCTTTGAGGGAGAGATACAACCAGCACAGGGAGGGAACCAAGGAGAGAAATGCCACAACTCCATTCTCCTCCTGTTCCCTGACCCCAACTGGGTGACTCCCAACTGCAGCCAGAGGGTCAAGAGAGCCTCTGGTACAGACCACAGGTGCCACTGTAAGGGGAGAGGGCGGGACGATGGGTGGAGAGCAGGATGGCCGGCAGGAAGCTTGGGACAGCATCCCTTTACCAGCTGCTGCCTGAGTGCTGGGGGGCTTCCCAGGTGGCTCAGTGGTAAAGAACCCTCCTGCCAACGCAGGAGACATGAGATGCAGGGTCAGTCCCTGGGTCGAGAAGATGCCCTGTAGGAGGGCATGACAATCCACTCCAGTATTCTTGCCTGGAGAATCCCATGGGCGGAGAAGCCTGGTGGGCGACAGTCCATACGGTCACAGAGAGTTGGATATGACTGAGCGACCAAGCGTGCACACGAGTGCTGAGTTTCATCAATTCACATCTTACCACCAATGAAAAATGGACTCACTCTGACAGTGGATGTGTGGCTCAGCTTTGTGGAAATGCAACATTCAGTAATTTTTAAAATATGTATTTATTTATCGACTGTGTCGGGTCTTCACTGTGGTGCACAGACTTAGTTTCCCCATGGCATATGGGATCTTAGTTCTCCCACCAGGGATGGAACCACTGTCCCCTTGCATTGGAAGGCGATTCTTAACCAGTGGACCACCAGGGGAGTCCTAGCATTCAGTATTTTAATAACTGGTACAGTCTCACCCATGTCAACCTCTGGGTGTCAGCCGTGGGTGGTGATTATATGATCCTGGACTTTTCTGTCTTTATGAAAAGTCCATAGTGGTTTCAGGAAGAGCATCGGGGCTCCCCAGGCCACACTTCTGACCTCCCCTCCTTTCCCCACCCCAACCCCTGCCCCCTGCCAGGCCATGGACAGTCAGAAGCAGTTCACCGGTCCGGAAATCCAGTTCCTGCTTTCCTGTTCCGAAGCGGATGAGAACGAGATGATCAACTGCGAGGAGTTCGCCAACCGCTTCCAGGAGCCAGCCCGCGACATCGGCTTCAACGTGGCGGTGCTGCTCACCAACCTGTCCGAGCACGTGCCACACGACCCGCGCCTGCGCAACTTCCTCGAACTCGCCGAGAGCATCCTCGAGTACTTCCGGCCCTACCTGGGCCGCATCGAGATCATGGGGGCCTCCCGCCGCATCGAGCGTATCTACTTCGAGATCTCGGAGACCAACCGCGCCCAGTGGGAGATGCCCCAGGTTAGCGGACCCATGCACGTGCCTGCTCGCTTCCCGGGGCTTCTGGGACATGCCCCTCGCATGCTTGGACCCCACATGGGGCAGTGCATGCTTTGCAAATCTCCTTTGCAGACTCCACTGGGCCCCTGCTCCATTCGTGCAAGCCCATGCCCACCCTTTTGCACACGTTGTATGGGTACTGCTCTGCCCCTGCAGACCTCTAGCTCTCCCATGCCCACCTTGTGCAGACTCGGCCTGTGCATGAATATACCCTGATATGGGGCCTCCCGGGTGGCTCAATGGTAAATGATCTGCCTGCAATGCAGGAGACGAGGGCTCGATGCCTGGGTTGGGAAGATCCCTTAGAGGAGGGCATGGCAATCCACTCCAGTAATCCTGCCTGAAGAATCTGCATGGATAGAGGAGTCTGTGGGCAGCTACAGTCCATGGGGTCACAAAGCGTTGGACACGACTGAAATGACTGAACACAGAGTATACATACCTTGATGCAACATGAGCAGCATTGGCATGCCCTCAGTGTGGCTGCTCACACCACGCCTGCCTCTTGCACACACACCCTGGGAGCTCTTAACAGTCCGGATGCAACTGTACCCACACTGTGTACTTGATCCCACGTGGTTACACCCACCTCGCTCACCTTACCAGCAGCTCCTGGTATGCTCTCTCTCGACATTGGCCTGCCCATGCCCACTCTTTTGCACACTCACTCTGAGGGCTCCGGGATGCCCTAATGCTAGCCCATCCCTCACCAGTCACCACGTGCCTGCATGCCAAGTCGCTTCAGTCGTGTCTGACTCTGCAACCCTATGCACTGTAGCCCACCAGGCTCCTCTGCCCATGGGATTCTCCAGGTAAGAACACTGGAGTGGGCTGCCATTTCCTTCTCCACACCAGTCACCACGTGTGCCCCCAAATGACCTCTGAGTTCCTAACACACAATTCCCATCTCACTTGTGGGTGCACACTTCTGGGCCCACCTGTGGGTGCACCTGTCTTGCACACTCACTCAGAGGATGCCAGTGTGCCTTCCTGAAGCCTTGGCATGTCATATGGTTGCCTGCCCCTCACTCATTCACCCGCATGCCCTGGCACACCCATGCTCACCCATAAGCACTTGGACTGCCCTCTACAACATGTTCACAAGGCGTGGCCAAGCCTACCCCTTGACCTGATGTGCCCCTAATATGCCCAGCCCACGGTGTTTGCCCCTTACATACTGACTTGCTCCAAGAGTACACTCACACAGCCCTGGTGTGCCCCCAGTCCACCTCACACTCTTAGCCAGCACGTGGTTCCCATCCCCCATTCTCTCACATGCCCATGTGCCCCTCAGGCAGGTTCAGCCCCTATTGTCCAAGTGGCCCTCCTGCTCACAATCACCATGCATATGAAGGCTGTGTGCCCCTTGCACTCACACTTCCTTTTTCTTATTTTTTTCGTATTTTGGCCATGCTATGCAGCATGCAAGATGGTTCCCCAATCAGGGATGGAACCCAGGCCTCCGCAGTGAAAGCGCAGAATCCTAACCCCAAGGCCACCAGGGACCTCCCCCCACTTCCCTTTGGTTTCTCAGAAGCCCCCCAGGTGCCCACACACTCCTCCTTCTTGCTCTGCACACCCTTCCCACATCACACAGTCCATGAGGCTTGCACTCCCATCACCTCCTCAGCCCTGGGCCCCTCGGCGCTCCTCCTCGGTGAGACCTGGCTCCTGTACTCCCAGGCTTGTACCCCACTCTGAACCCTGCCCTCATCTTCCAGGCCCTCTTACACTTATTCCTGGGTCCCCCTGCATAAGCATCCTGGTGCATACACACAGCCTGTATGAACCATAGGCCCCTCCCACATTTACAGGACTTCCCAGGTGGCTCAGCAGTAAAGAATCCACTGCCAGTGCAGGAGACATGGGTTCAAGCCCTGGGTCAGGAAGATCCCCCGGAGAAGGAAATGGCAACCCACACCAGTATTCTTGCCTGGGAAATCTCATGGACAGAGGAGCCTGGTGGGCTACAGTCCATGGGGTCGCAAAAGAGTTGGACATGATTTAGTGACTAATCAGCAGCAAGAGCTCACATTTACAGCCTCCATCCCCGGTTTTGCCCAGGTCCACGCATGCCTCCCCATATGTCCATGTCCGCGGAGCTCACTGAGTCCGGCATGGCCACCTGCTGCCCCACACCCTCCCATGCCACCTTGGCCCCCCCACACCGATACCTCCCTGAGCCCCTTGCGCCCCCTCACAAGGCTTCTGCACATCGGCTCCCATCACATACTCCTCCGGAACCCCCAAGATTTTGCTCACTCTTCTGTATCCCTTGAGGCATCACTGTACCTTCATCCTGCTCTCCAATCTGCCTTAAAAGCCATCTCATCATCCTCGCACGCAGGATGGCCACACGTCCCTTCATCTGCAGGAAACCATGGCTCTTCACTGGCCCTTCACACTCTGGTGCCTGCTGTGGGAGCTCCAGCCCCCACCTCTGCCCCTCAAATGCACTCCACGGGCACCCTCTGTTAGCGTTATTCCTCTAAACACTCACTTCCTCCTGCTCACTCCTTCTCATTCCCACCTTCTAGTGATCCCAGGAGTCCATGTCTGCCTGCGCGGCCCTCCAGCGCTCAAACAGCAGTACCGAGATAGCAGGCACTGTGGGGCATTTCCTAGCCGCCAGCCCTGTTCTAAGCACTCAGCATCTATTAACTCATAAGGGGAAACTGAGGCCCAGAGAGTTCCGTCTAACAGTGGTAGAATAGGGATTGGAACCCAGACAGGCTGGCTGCAGAACCTTTGCCCTCAACCACCATGCCCCCTTTCTCAAGGAAGCCAAAAACATCGATTCTGGAGCCAGCTTGTTGGGAATTCAAATTCCACGCCTATCACCTTTCGGCTGCATCACCCTGAGCACGTGGCTTTCTGGGCCTCCACTTCCTCATCTGTAAAATGAGGATAACAGCCCATACTTCTGCGATGGTTTGTAAGGATTAAATGTGATTATGATACGCAAAATGCCAGGGTACTGGCCCTGGCCCTGTTGAAATTCTTCCAAGTGCACCTACAGCGAGCGCAATACAGGTGCGCTCCTCGAAAATAAAAACCACGATGATACTTAGAACAGCGGCGAGCGCCCGGCCGCCTTCGCTGTGGTCCCAAGTGCCCGCCGACGGCGCCCCCATCATGTCCCCTCCGCCCCGCGCTGCAGGTGAAGGAGTCGAAGCGTCAGTTCATCTTCGACGTGGTGAACGAGGGCGGCGAGTCGGAGAAGATGGAGCTCTTCGTGAGCTTCTGCGAGGACACCATCTTCGAGATGCAGATCGCCGCGCAGATCTCAGAGCCCGAGGGCGAGCCGGAGGAGGACGAGGACGAGGGCGCGGGCGCGGCGGAGGCGGGCGCCGAGAGCGCGGAGGAGGGTGCCGCGGGGCCCGAGGGCGCGGCGGCCACGGCGGCGGCGGGCGCCACGGCACGGCTGGTGGCGGCCGCGAACCGGGCCATGCGGGGCCTCAGCTACCGCAGCCTGCGGCGGCGCGTGCGGCGGCTGCGGCGGCTCACGGCGCGCGAGGCGGCAACCGCGGTGGCCGCACTCCTCTGGGCGGCGCTGGCGCGCGCGGGCGCGGCAGGCGCGGGGGCCGCGGCGGGCGCGCTGCGCCTGCTCTGGGGCTCGCTCTTCGGCGGCGGCCTGGTGGAGGGCGCCAAGAAGGTGACGGTGACCGAGCTCCTGGCGGGCATGCCCGACCCCACGAGCGACGAGGTGCACGGCGAGCAGCCGGCCGGGTCCGGGGGCGACGCGGACGGCGAGGGCGCGGGCGAGGGCGCGGGTGATGCCGCCGAGGGTGCGGGCGACGAGGAGGTGGCGGACCAGGAGGACCCGGGAGTCGCCGACGGGACGGTGGCCGTGGCCGACGGGGGGCCCTTCCGACCCGAAGGGGCCGGCCTCGGGGACATGGGTGACACGACGCCGGCGGAGCCGCCCACGCCCGAGGGCTCGCCCATCCTCAAGAGGAAGCTGGGGGTGAGAGTGTGGGCGGGGGCTTGAGGGCTTTGGAATGACTGAGATAGGAAGGAGGGTGAGAAAGGGGAAGAGAGACTCTAATAGAGGGTGGGTGGCAGTGCACAGAGAGAAGGAAAACAAAAAATAACAACGAGAGGGCCTGAGAGATGTAGAGACACACACAAAGATGGACACAGAAATGGAGACCTGGAGAAAGGTTCTCGGTAATACTCGCAGTGTTTCTGGGAACCACGGAGAAAAAGATATCTGGAAACAAATAGAGCCAGCGATCCAGAGACCGAATTAGAGGAGAAGGGGGATCAAGTTCTAAAAAGATCCAAGATGGGGTCAGAGACACTGGGAAAGACCCTCAGAGATACAGGCGATTGTGGGGAATTAAGTAGCCCACTTGATGGAAGCCCCTAAAGCATTATCAGGCCCTCAGTGCAGAGAGTGCCCTAGGGGTGCGGTTGTCAAGGTGATGAGAGGCCACACCCAGAGAAGCACTCCACTGGGGGTCTGCCTGACTCTGCACAGTGCTTTGGTCAAGGCTGCTCCATCTTTCTGAGCCTGTTTCCCCTCTGTAAAATGAGAGTTATAATCCCTTTTCTGGTGGGGGTGGAAGGAGAGTACAACTCAGATTGCCTAGGAGAAAAGTGCAGAAGGGACAAGGAGAGGAATAGGCAGGTCTGAGAGGCCCTGAGGGTGCAGGCTCCGCCCTGATACTTGCCCTGCCGCCAGGTGGATGGAGAGGAAGAAGAGCTGCCTCCAGAGCCTGAGCCAGAGCCGGAACCCGAGCCCGAGAAAGCTGAGTGAGTGGCCTCAGGTGCAAGGGGCCCAGACCCCATCACTGCCTCCCTCATGGACTGGGAGCCTCCCGAGGTCAGGGCCTGAAGGTGTCCTGGTTACCCTGTGACCTTAGCATCACTCAGCCCAGGCCCAGACCCAGAGGAGGGCCTCTGTGAAAGGCGGTAGAAGAAGAAATGCTCCTCTCTTCCCCATAAGCCTTTCTACCAGACGTTCCCTCTGCCTGCAGCACCCTCCCCCATGCTTGGTCTCAGCCTTCCTCCTCCTCCCCATTATGGCTTACCCATCTCCTTCTCCTGGAAGCCTACCTTGACTCCCCTGCTAAGATAAAGGGGTGTCTCCTTCTCATGAGCCTCTCCTTCCCATGAGTCTCTGAGCTTCCCCCATCCCAGCCCTGACCACTCTGGGCTGCCACTGTCTGGTGATGGGTCTGTACCCCATTGGACCCACACCCCCATGAAGAGGTTGGTCTCACCACAATGTCTGCAGCACCATCTAGACCTGGGCCAGGCAGGGGAGGGGCCCCACACTTGGTTTTAAATGAATGAATGCATGCCTTCCCCAGGCACCTTCTCACTCTTTCTGTGTCCTGCCCTGCAGTGCTGAGAATGGGGAGAAGGAAGAAGTCCCTGAGATCCCACCAGAACCCCCTAAGAAGGCAGCTCCTCCTCCACCCCCTCCAAAGAAGGAGGGAGCTGGTGGAGCAGGCCTGGAATTCTGGGGAGAACTGGAAGTACAGCGGGTGAAATTCTTGGTGAGGACCCAGCAAGGGCAAGCCCCCTTTCCCAGGGACACCCACTCAGCATTCACACGACCTCTGCCCCCACCCTGTTCTTAAGCCCACCTGTGCCCAGCTCACCTCTGAAGGGAAGCCAGGCTGGGCAGACGGCAGATGTGCCCAGACAGAGCAGGACCTGGGCACAGGGCAGCGTTTTCAGGTGGTCCTCCCTTGGCTGCTCAGCCTCTCCCTGCTCACAGTCCTTATTCCAGCCTCCATGCCTGTGCGCACCTGGGGCCACCTGCTTCGACTTCCCTCCCCCATCCTCTATCCAGAGCTAAATCCAACTGAAGCCATGGCCTATTTCTTGGCTCTCAGCCTTCAGATGGGAGCAGCCACACAAGCCCCAGCTCCTCCTGTGTGGTGGGGGGTGGGGCGGTGTGAGGGGGACTCACCTCCTCATCCAGGCCTGGAAGAAGGGAGGGTGAAATTTGGGAGGGCAGGGCCCAGGGCTCCACCTGTTCTGTCTCCTCTCCAGGCCAGCCTGACATGAGGGGATGAGGGAAACATACTGGACAGAAGGGGGGTTCCGTAAGGATTTGGGGGAAGAATAGGGAATGGAGAGAGCAATGGAGAGGAAAGAAGGAAAGGAGAGGTAGGAATAGATGTCCTCTGCCCGGGATAAAGCAGAGCGGGCCACCCGGCCCAGGAAGCAGCATGGCAGAGGGGTTGGGAGGGTAGACTCTGGAGCTGTACTGCCTGGCTTCAAAGCCTAGGCCTGACACTTCTTAGCGACATGACCTTGAACAAGACAACTCACTCCCTCAGCCTCCGTTTCCTCATCCAGGAAGTGGGCACATCAGTGCAGAACTAAACAGGTTCATGTAGATAAAGCACTTAGCCCAGGTCTTGGTATATAGTAAGCACTCAATACATGGGAAGTTGTGGGACCAGTTATTCAGGACCCTGGTGCTTGGGTTGTGGGTGAATGTTGGGATAAATTCTCCAAGGGAGAGGATGCACTGTAAGCTCTGTCTTTCTCTTTCTCTCTGCATCTTAGAACTACCTCTCAAGGAATTTTTACACCCTGCGATTCCTTGCCCTCTTCTTGGCATTTGCCATCAACTTCATCCTGCTGTTTTATAAGGTGCTGGTCAAGAGGAGCTGGGGGGTCAAGTGCTGATCTGGGCTGTGGGATGGGAGATTCAGTCCCAACGCGTCCCCGGGGCCCTTGAAACTCACCAGGGACAAGGGATTGGGCTCAGGGTCCCGGGGAAGAGTCAGGCTGGACACCTGGATCTTGAGACCCTGTAGGGGTGAGTATAGGTGTCTGGGTCCATCTGGAACAGATGCCTGAGGGCCCAGGGGAGTTAGAGGAGCGAACAGGTTGTGGGTTCCACGTTCAGCTCTGCCACTGGCCAGCCCTGAGCCCCTGGGTGCAGGCCTTCCCCTCTCTGCAGCACCCACCAATTCAGTTACTTCTCTTTGCTTTTACATAAGCTGAAGAGAAATCTGTGGGGAGGAAGCAATGGGAAGCTCATGGAATAGAAAGAGAGGCCTAAGAAGCAGCCCTCCTAAAGGACAAAGGGACCTTAAGGATCTTGTCCAGGACCTGGATAACACGGCCGAGAGGCAGTCTGGCAGAGTGTTGAGAGCACGGCTTCTGTAGCATCAGAGTCTAGCTCAACTACTCACTGGTGGCATGAAGTCAGGCAAAGTGTTTAAACCCCCTCCCTTTTTCTTTTGGTCATGTCACTCCTCATATGGGATCTTAGTTTCCCAACCAGGGATCGAACCCACAGCCTCTGCACTGGAAACATGAAATTTCAACTACTGGACCACCAGGGAGTCCCATCCCCCCCTTTTTTAAAACACATGTCAATTCTCTTAATTCTCACAGCTCAGGGACTAAGATCCTGCATGCCGTACAGTGTGGCCAAAACAACAACAACGACCAAAAACCCCACATGTAAAGCTCTTAGAATAGTACCTGGTATATAAAGATGCTGTATGAATAAATGATAGTGACCACTAATTTTAGTATTAGTAATAAAATTAGTGTTAAGGGAATTCCCTGTCAGTCCCTGGTTAGGCCTCCTCTTTTGCTGCCAAGAGCCTGGGTTCAATCCCTGGTTGAGGAACTAAGATCTCACAAGCTGATATATACATGTGTGTGTGTGCTAAGTCACTTCAGTCGTGTCCAACTCTTTGCGACCCCATGGACTGTAGCCTGTCAGGCTCCTCTGTCCATGGGATTCTCCAGGCAAGTATACTGGAGTGGGTTGCCATTTCCTCCTCCAGGGAATCTTCCTGACCCAGGGATTGAACGTGTGTTTCTTATGTCTCCTGCATCGACAGGCGGGTTCTTAACCACTAGTGCCACCTGGGAAGACCTTGATATGTGTGTGTGTGTGTGTTCAAATTAGTCTCTCTTTAGGGCTCTACTATCAAGACAAATCAACTCTGTTTTCAGTTCTCCTGTCACTCAGTTCAATAGTCAAGATTCCCAGAACAGAGTCTGATTTGCTAGCTCAGGTCCTGGACCTGCCCCTTGATCTTGATTGACAGTCCCGCTGAGACTGCTTCTGACAGGGGCCCAGACCAGTCTCAGGCATGGAGGCTGTTCATTTTCTTCGCGGGTTCAGGGTGTGGCAGACCAGGTACCAGGACACCGGGTCCCCACCCTGACTGACCTGTGCCCCCCTCCTTTAGGTCTCTGATTCTCCGCCGGGGGAGGATGACATGGAGGGGTCAGCAGCTGGGGGCCTGTCAGGAGCAGGGTCTGGTGGCGGTTCCGGCTGGGGCCTGGGGGCTGGAGAGGAAGCGGAGGGCGAGGAGGATGAGAACATGGTGTACTACTTCCTGGAGGAGAGCACGGGCTACATGGAGCCAGCCTTGCGCTGCTTGAGCCTTCTGCACACGCTGGTGGCCTTTCTCTGTATCATTGGCTACAACTGCCTCAAGGTGGGTCATGACCACAGCCTTGGGGCCGGGACGTGCGAGTGTGTGTGTGTGTGTGTGTGTGTGTGTGTGTGTGTGTGTTTGGTGGAGAGGGGAGAACATGAGTGGGGCCCTGGCTGAGAGGACCTGGGACAGGGGCTGGGGTATGGTGCAGTGTTGGTACAAAGGGGACCTAGGGCTGGGGTAAGGCCAGGGGCTGAATACAGGATTGGGCTCTTTAGCAAGTGTGATATTCAAGCTGGGAACTGATGAAGCTCACACTGAGGAGCTGGGTCCTGTGATGATGTTAATTTCTGTGTCAAGAAGCACAGTTTGTCATTTGGGACTATTTTCTACGTGTTGGTCAGCTGGTGAATCTGTGAGGGTGTGTGGGCCTCAGACACAGCCTGGGTGCCAACAGGGGGGCGTGGATTCTGACAACTGTGCCCGAAGCTTTGTGATGCCCCATAAGTTGTGCTACAAAAACTTCCATTTGAGTTCCATGAGAGCTGACTGTCCAGCTAATCTTGATACTTTACAGTTGGACGAATGGCGTTCTTTGGGCTTCAAATGTGTGCATGTGCCGTTCCCTCTGCCTGGAAAGTTCTGCGCTGCTTTGATCTCCTCTCACCTGCCTGTTTCATTCTTCCTCCTTTCCTTGGGAAGCCACTGGCTGCAACAGGCACCAGTTCTGGGCCCTCCTGGGTTTTCTCCGAATCCCAGCCCTGACCGATGATTGCATTTCCCCACCACTACTACCCTGATCACTCTGGGAGCGTGCCTCTGATGTGGGGTCTCATGAAGGCTCCAGCAAGACGTCCCAGCTCCTGCCGAGGCTGTGGTCTCCTGACCTAACCCCCCTGACTCCATTTACCTCCCTGCACCCTCTAGGTGCCCCTGGTGATCTTTAAGCGGGAGAAGGAACTGGCCCGGAAGCTGGAGTTTGATGGCCTCTATATCACGGAGCAGCCTGAGGACGATGACGTGAAAGGACAGTGGGACCGGCTAGTGCTCAACACTCCGTAAGGGCTCAGCACCCCCTGCAGTGGGTGGGGGAAGCAGAGCTGGGGTGCCACTCCATCCCCAGCCCAGGCCTGGAAAGCCCGGGGTTCCAGGCTCTACCACTCCTGACTCATTCTCCCCAAGCCTCCACCTTCCTCTTTGTAATACATACTGATTGCCTGTGCATTGAAGTACCTGTGGGCGTGCTGGTAGCACATGGAGATTCCGAGGGCCCCAGCCCAGGAGATTCTGGTTCAGTGAGTCTCCAGAAGCGCCCAGGAACCTGCATTTTAAACTCAGTCCTCACACAGGATTCTCACCAGGTGTCATGAATGGGAAACTGATGAAATCATTTCGGTTTTGAACTGAGCCCAGAGAGGAAATGAGGGTTATGAGGATGATGTGGCAGGACATTGGACCCCCAAAGAGCATTCCCAGCCCATCCCATCTGCCCCAGGTGAAGTCCCATCTTCCGTGTTCATACATCCAGGCTGCATCCTGAAAGGGAGGCGTGTCTAGGATAAGAACACCAGGTCAGGACATCCCTGGCAGTCCAGTGGTTAAGACTCCGTGCTTCCAAAGCAGGAGGCACGGGTTTGATCCCAGGTCAGGGAACTAAGATGCCGCATGCTGCGGGAGCCAAAATGAAAAACAAAACAAAACCTGGTAAATAAAGGGCCAGAAGCATCAAATAAAATTAAATAAAACAGCATGAGAAAGCCCTCCATTCCCTGGACGCCAGACCAGGGCCAGGCTGCTGGCCCCAACTCCCCCCAATCCCCATCACATACTCTGGCCTCCCCATCTCCCATCTGAGTGCAGTTCAGGTCGTTATACATCCCTGATCACCTGGGCTCCACCGATGACAGCAGTGGGGGCCTGGGGGTGGGGGCAGGATGTTAAGATTGACCTTGGACAAGCGTCACCTGGCCTGGGGTCTTTAGAGCCTGATCCTGAGTGAGAGGTCAACTGTCTGGGATCCCCTGTGAGAAAAGCATTGGAATTCCAACCCCCCCCCCCCCCGCACCCCTCTCCCATCCCAATCTGGCTGGTGGCTCCCGTTCCCTCCTCCCCTAACATCTTGTGGCTTCTTTCTCTTGGCAGGTCTTTCCCCAGCAACTACTGGGACAAGTTTGTTAAGCGGAAGGTGAGACGCTGTGAAAGGGGAGGTCCTCCCCAGCTGGGTCCCTTGATGCTACCAGCCCATCAGAGCCCAGTCAAGCACTTGCTTTGTGTGCAGCCTTGGGCAAGGGGCTTTGCCTCTCTGAGAAGCACCTCAGCTTGCCCGTCTGGAAATGGGCATGATAATCACCCCCCCCCCCCTCTTTAATGACATGATGCATATGACAACCTCAGCAGTGCCTGGCACAGAGTAAATACTTCATGAATATTAGTTTTGAGGGAGGAGCTAAGGCATCCTATTTTCAGCACATAGACTCTGGTGCTGGATTGCCTGATTTTCTCTTTTTTGTTAATATTTCATTCATTAATTAATTTGGCTGCGCTGGGTCGTAGTTGCGGCACCTGGGATCTTCGCTGCTATACTCCGGCTTCTGTAGTTGTGGTGTCCAGGCTTAGCTGCTCTGCAGCCTGTGGGAACTGAGTTCCTCTACTCGAGATAGAACCCATGTCCCCTGCACTGGAAGGCAGATTCTTAACCACTGGATCATGAGGGAAGTCCGTTGCCTGCTTTTCCATTCCTAGATGTGTCACCCTTTCTGTGCCTCAATTTCCATCATATTGAATGAGGTACTAAGAGGGCTGACCCCACTGGGTGGTTATAAAGATCGTTTGACCTGCTTCATGAACAATATCTGGCACAAAAGAAAACATTAGACAAGGGTTGGCTGTTAGAATTATTCACTCACTCAACAAAAGTTTATTGAGTACCTACTAGGTACCTAGTACTAGGAACTGTACTAGGGTTCCTAGCCGTAAACACATCTTGACCCTCAAGTTGGAAAGACAGATGAGGAACACATTTATAATGTTCAGATGGTGATAAGTGTTGTAGGAGAGAAAAAGACGGGTGGGGAGTGTGTGGGGGTTGGCCCAGAGAGATTACTCTTTCGTGCAGGGTGGTTAGGAGGTGAGGGAGTGAGGTGGGTGAAAATCTGGGGGAAGTGTGTCCTGGGCGGGGAGAGAATGGCAGTTGTAAAGGTCCTGGGGCAGGAATGTGCCTGGTGTATTTGAGGAGCTGTGGGGAAGCCAGTGTGGCTGGAGCAGAGTGAGTGAGAGGGTGAGCAGGAGGAGATAAATTCATCAGTGATGGGGTGGGGGGGAGTTATATAGGATTATATAGGCTTATATGGGTTATATAGGTTATATAGGATTCCTTGCCTACCTGCCTAATTATAATAAATTATCCCAATTAATTTGGCTAATGAGCTAACTGGGGGGGCCTTTATCACTTTTGGATCCTCCCCCTGAAGATCTGAAGAAAGCTCTGGCCCTTCTCCCCAGAAAAATGCACCCCCAATCTCTCACACAAAGTTCAGAATGTCCCCAGACCTCCCCCCTACAGAGCAGACCACCACCTTCCCCACTCCAGTCGTGTCTGCACGGCCGCATGCTCCCCTGTTGCAGGTCTTGGACAAGCACGGGGACATCTATGGGCGGGAGCGGATCGCTGAGCTGCTGGGCATGGATCTGGCCACGCTGGAGATCACAGCCCACAACGAGCGCAAGCCTGGACCACCGCCGGGGCTGCTCACCTGGTGAGCTGGGGAGGACCACCCCCACCCCCAGGCCTGGGGCAGGCAGGGGAGGTGGCTGTGGTCTGATTCTCCAGCATCTGGCCATCCTTGTTTTCTCTGCCCTACAGGCTTATGTCCATCGATGTGAAGTACCAGATCTGGAAGTTCGGGGTCATCTTCACAGACAATGTGAGGAGGGCCCCGTGGGTGGGGGAGGGACCTACAGGTGAAGAGTATTAGGAGGGTTGGAGGCTCCACCCCCAGGGATCCCAGACCAGGGACCCACTCCTGAGCTCTGCGCACATCTGATCCGAGGGCACCCTCAGACCTGCCTGAGGCTCCTTACCCTCCAGCACTCTTTTTGCTGTTTTCCTTAATTCATTTTATTTTATATTTAATCATTTATTTGGCTGCACTGGGGTTTTGCTCACTAGTTGTGGTGGACAAGCTTAGCTGGCCCCATGGCATGTGGAATCTTCCCAGACCAGGGATCAAACCCGTGTCCCCTGCATTGGCAGGCGGATTCTCAACCACTAGACCACCACAGAAGGCCCAGAACACTCTTGAATTCCCAGACTACATCCTTCTGCAGAGGGTTCCCCAACTCCCCGAAGAATGGCTTCCCACACCGAGTGCTCCATTGTTCTAGAGTGTTCCTGATCCTTCAAATAATCCCTGGCCAGAGATGGCACCCTGACCACCAGAGCACGCCCAATGCTCTTGAATGTTCCTGGGCCTCCTTAACCCTCATGCATGCCCGCTGACCCCGGGTTTGTGTGCCCACAGTCTTTCCTGTACCTGGGCTGGTACATGGTGATGTCCCTCCTCGGGCACTACAACAACTTCTTCTTTGCTGCCCACCTCCTGGACATTGCCATGGGGGTCAAGACGCTGCGCACCATCCTCTCCTCCGTCACCCACAACGGGAAGCAGGTGTGGAGGGACCTGCCTGAGTGGAGCAAGCCTGGCAGGGGCCACCTTAGCTGTCCCCTAGGAGGAACAGAGGGTGAAGGCTGGGCAGCTAGGGTCGCAGGGTTGGGTGAGGAGGGGCAAGGCTGGGCTGGCTGAGCCAGGGTGGATGTGGGTCATGAGACCCCAGCAGGAGGGCCATCTGGGCTGAACTGGGGCAACAATAGAGAAGGTGGGCATGGGGGAGGGGCAAGCCAAGCGTGGAGCTGATCCACCCCCTGCCTACCCCAGCTGGTGATGACCGTGGGCCTCCTGGCAGTGGTGGTCTACTTGTACACCGTGGTGGCCTTCAACTTCTTCCGCAAGTTCTACAACAAGAGCGAGGATGAGGATGAACCTGACATGAAGTGTGACGACATGATGACGGTGAGCCCCACCCCCCACACTCTTGTACATGTTACCAGCCATCCCTGACCCTTAGTTTTCCCATCTGTAAAGGGGGTCAGTAGTAGAACCTACCCTGGGCTTCCCCTTCTAATGTAGGGGATGTGGGTTCAATTCCTGGTCAGGGAACTAAGATCCCACATGCCAGAGAGTGCAGCCAAATTAAAAAAAAGAAAAAAAGTAATAGAACCTACCTTGCAGACTTATTTCCAGGGTTAAGTCATCTGACCCTTGTGAGGTACTTGGAACACTACTCAATGAATGGAAGCCACTGTTGTAATATTTGAGCTCTTCAAGGTATTATCATTGGAAAGGGGCTCGAGCACAGTGCCTGACTTACAAGCCATGTGATTTGGGGTTGACAGCTCAACCTCCCCACACTCTGGTGTCCTCACCTGTGAAATGGTTGTATAATAATAAAGCCTATATCCCAGGATTGTTTTTAGGACTGAGTGATGCTCCCTGGGGGCTCAGCGGTAAAGAACCCACCTGCCAATGCAGGAGAGACAGGTTCGATCCCTGGGTCGGAAATATCCTCTGGAGAAGGAAATGGCAACCCACTCCAGTATTCTTGCCTGGGAAACCCCAGGGGCAGAGAAGCCTGGTGGGCTACAGTCCATGGGGTTGCAAAGAGTTGGACATGACTGAGCACACACGATGCTCCCTGACCATCAAAGACTTAAAAGTTTAGAATAGTGCTTAACAGGTATTAAGGATTCCAGAGATGTGAGCTACTATCATCATTATCTATCAGGAAAAGTTTTATGCCATGCATGTCTCTATTTTCTCTTCTATTCTAATAAGTGGTGGTCATCACCCAAATTGAGTTTAACCTACTACAGGCATGGGTCACAGTGGAAAGAATCATGCAAAAAAAAAAAAAACAAACAAAAAAAAGAATCATGCCAGGGCTTTATCTCAGAATGGCCTGTAATCTGGCACTGTGCTCACGGGACCCATCTGGTTCCTCAATCTGATATTTGAGGCCCCACCAGGCTTGGTCTTGTCACTCAGCCTTGTTCCCACCAGTCATTGGTCTTAGCTCTTACCCAAGGCAACTGGGTTCTCTCACCGCCTACAGACGTAGAAAAAACAGTGTAAGGTCTTTCCCAAGTCCCAGGCAGACCATGTCCTTCCCTCTGCTCAGAACCTTCTTGTGGTTCCCCAATGCCTTCACCATGGTGTACAAAGCCAGGGGAACCTAGCCTGGCTTGAATCTAACCACAGTCCTTGCCTTTTGCTCTCTGGCTGCCTGGTCCTCCCTCAGTTCCCCTAAAGTCATGTGTTTCCTCCCAACCCAAGCCCTTTGCATCTGACATTCTCTCTACCCGCCCTCTCCCTGGCCCTACATACACACGCCTATTCACTTGATGCCTCATCGTCAACTTAAATGCTGCCTCTTACAGGAAGCCCTCCGTGACCGTTAGCTGGCCCTCATTTCTCTCCCTGCTCTTGCTCATAGGAACTCTATTTCCAGCCTCACTGAACTCTTTTCAGTTCCTCACAGGAGCAAGATGTATTCTTTCCTCCCCGGGGGTGACGAAACATATGTGGTTTTCTCTGCCTGGAACTCTCTCTCCCACCTAACATTTTCTTCACGTTTCCAGTTCACACATGTCCTCTCTTCTAGGAAGCCTTACCCTATCACCCAGCCGGGGTCAGGCTTTCAAAGCTTCAACGTTTCCTGTGCTTCCCCCATCTTGCCCATGATTACACTGTGCTTTCCTGGCCCTGGGCCCTCCCTATCACAACCCTGATCATTTCTGGGCTGTCATATCTGATGCCAAGTTTGTGAGCCCTGTGAGAGCAGCATTCAGGGCTGTCTCAGTCATTGCCATGTGTGCCCTGCCCTAGCCAATCCAGGGCCCTGTAGGTTCTCGGTGAATGTCGAAGACCGAATGCGTGACTCATGTGCTTCTCACCCTGCCCCTGCAGTGTTACCTCTTCCACATGTACGTGGGTGTCCGAGCTGGTGGGGGCATTGGGGACGAGATTGAGGACCCAGCAGGCGATGAATACGAGCTGTACAGGGTGGTCTTCGACATCACCTTCTTCTTCTTCGTCATCGTCATCCTGTTGGCCATCATCCAGGGTCAGTGCTCATCAGGGTCTTGGGAGTGGGGGCTGTGTCCAGAGGCAAGCTAGCTCTTTAAGGTACAAATCCAGGATCTAGTCAGCCTGGATTCATATCCTGGCTCTACCTTCCCCTACCGTGAGACTTTGGGCAAGTGACCTTTCTGAGCCTCAGTTTCTCTATCTGTAAGATGAGGATATTAATTATACCAGCCACATAGAGTTGCTGTGAGAATTAAGTTAATTCATAAGTGGTAAATATCTGGCTCATGGTAAGTGCTCAATAAACACTAGGTATTATTATTTTTAGTAAGTGGGGTGAGATTAGGGAGATGGCGGTGCAAGACTCAAAGGCAGATAGCTAGAAGAGCGGGAAGCCTGAACTAGGTCAGAAGTTAGACACTGACGTGCGCCCTGCAATTCCCCCCCCCCCGCCCCCCGCGCCCCACCCAGGTCTGATCATTGACGCTTTTGGCGAGCTCCGAGACCAGCAAGAGCAAGTGAAGGAAGATATGGAGGTATGTCATGTCTCGGGGGCGACCCTGAGGGATTACAGGACCCTGGGAGTTGAACGGACCTTGATTCTTATGTCTCCTGTCACGCACAGACCAAGTGCTTCATCTGCGGTATCGGCAGTGATTACTTTGATACGACACCGCATGGGTTCGAGACCCACACGCTGGAGGAACACAACCTGGCCAATTACATGTGAGTGTGGGCCCGTTGGCCAATCAAGAGGGTGGGGCGTGGCCACCAACAGTGGGGTAGGGGAGGGAGATACTATTGGCCAGTCTGGTGCGGTGTCCATGTGGGTGGATTCCCAGCCAGCTAATCAGGAGAAAGTAAGGGAAATCGTGACCTGTCTACTGCTGCCTCCCATCCCCAGGTTTTTCCTGATGTATCTGATAAACAAGGACGAGACAGAACACACGGGCCAGGTAAGCGTGTGTTATTGGAAGGACAATGGGCAGGGACATGGTGAATTTTAATATAAGGTCCGTCAGCAGGTGGCAGTGAAAAGCTCATGTCTATATGAAGCATTTGAAGATGTGACCAACCAACTCTTCCCCATCCCCCACCCCTAGGAGTCTTACGTCTGGAAGATGTATCAAGAGAGATGTTGGGATTTCTTCCCGGCTGGCGATTGTTTCCGCAAGCAGTATGAGGATCAGCTTAGCTGAGACACCCCCAGCTGGCCCTTCACCCCCCACCTCAAGTGCCTTATTCTCACAGCAAACCCCATAACCCTCAAACCTCTCCCCACAAGGCAGCTGGGGGAGGGGTGACCATGTACTGACGAATAAAGTCTGTGCTACACCCCTGACATCATTGTGTTAGATTATTGACATTTGGCGGGGGTGGGGGGTGGGGGGCTGGGCATCCAGGAATTCTGCTCTCCTCTCCTCCCCCCCCCAAAATCAAGATGAAAGCAGAGACTGAAGTCATGTTTATTGGGAGACAGGGGCATGCCAGGGTCAGGAGTGTGTGTCCGTTGGGGAGGGAGGTGTAGAGACTGGTTCCTAACACCCCCTCAGGGACTCATTCCTGGATGTAGAGGTTGCTGGGGGCAGTGGGATCATCTACTGGGCGTGTCTCCACCACCACAGGCCTGGGGAAGGAAAAGAGAAGTCAGTTCATTCACTCATTTGTTCATTCACTCATTTGTTCATTCACTCATTTGTTCATTCACTCATTTGCAGAGAAGTCTATAGAGTTTGTTCCAGCATAGTGTTGGGCTAGGGCAGTGGATGAGCAGACATCGCCCCTGCCCTCAGGAGACCAACATGAATCAGTGAATTAGATGAGTACAAAGAAGCATGAGGCACACAGCAGGGAAACCTAGCTCAAGGGTTCAGCCAAGGTGTCCCTAAAGAGTGGATGGTGGAGCCTGAAAGAAGTTCAGGAGGACACTTGGTGAAAGGGCAGGGAAGAGTGTTCTGGGCAGAGAACAGCCTGGACAAAGGACTTACATGGGAGAGAGCTTGACTGCACAAGTCATGGTTTGTGGGCTGTGACCAGGATTGGTATTTATCTTGAGGCCACAGGAAGCTTTTAACCAAGTGGAGAGTGACACAATCAGATCTGGATTTTAAAAGACCCCTCTGACATATTGAAAGATCAAAGAGATCTTTGAAGGGGCTCTCACTGGCTAAATCTGTGAGTATTTGTGCCTCAAAACAGATAATAATAGTAATAGATTATAACCCATAGAATAAAATGAATATCAGCTTTCCTGGTGGTCCAGCAGTTAAGAATCTGCTTTGCAATACAAGGGACACCAGTTTGATCCCTGGCCTAGGAAGATCCCACTTGCCACAGAGCAGCTAAGCTGGCGAGCCACAACTACTGAGCCTGTGTGCCTAGAGCCTGTGCTCCACAACAAGAGAACTCACGACAACGAGAAGCCTATACACTGCAATGAAGAAGAGTGGCCCCTGCTCTCAGCAACTAAAGAAAAGTCTGTGCAACAACGAAGATCTGCCACAGCCAAAAACAAACAAGTAAATAAATCTTTAAAAAAAATAAAGTGGAGGATCATTTTTTTAAAAATAATAAAATAAAAATCCTTGAGACTATGCTGAAATACACAGTCATATATACACACATACATACAAATATACATACATACATACATACATGGTGGAGAAGGGACAGCTCTCTGCTACAGTAGAATGCCGACTTATAAATGTAGAAGAAATGATAGAAATAGGAAAATCACCATTTAATAGACTCAGGCAAAAATCACCAAGTCATGGTAAAGTTAGGTGAAACAGTAGTTTTACATAGTCTCAAGAAATTACCCAAAAGGATACTTATTTATACAGAGGAAAGAAGAGTAGCATTATAGTCAAGAAAGCTGGCTGATTCCATTTTAACCAAGTGACTGACCAAAGATAACCTCACCAGTAGCGGGACAAACTGACACACACTTCCTGATCTGATGCAGTGAGGACACCCCATCACTTCTGCGGTATTCCTGCCCCAAATGTGTAACCTGGAAACCTCAAACCCAACTAAGGGACATTCTGAAAAAACAAATTTCCTGTACTCTTCAAGAGTGTCAAGGTCACGAAAAGCACAGAAAGTCTGAAGAATCGTTCCAGGCACAAGCCTAAAGAAACATGACTCCAAAATGCAGCCCACAATCCTGGATGATATCATGGACCAAAAAAAAGTATTATTTTTTGGTTACAAAGAGCATCATTGGAACAACTGGTGAGACTTGAGTGGGTGTGTGAAATTAGAAGATAGTGCTATCTCGGTGCTCTTTTCTTGATTTTGACAGCTGTATTGTGGTTTGTAAGAGTTATGTCCTTGCCTTGATTTAGGAAACATACACTGAAGTATTTTGGGGTAAATTGGCATCATGCTTGCAATTCATGTGCCAATAGAAAAAAATTACACATATATGCAAGGCAAGAATAAAGCAAATGTGGTTAAAAATAATAAAAGGGAATCTGGGTGAAGGGGATACAGAATTCTTAAATTTATTTTTGCAACTTCTCTGAGTCTAAATTTATATCAACATATCAATAAGAAGTTAAAAAAGAATGAAAATTCCACCTTCCGGCTTCCCTGGTGGCTCAGTGGTGAAGAATCTGCCTGCCAATGCGGGAGACACAGACCCAATCCCTGATCTGGGAAGATCCCACGTGCCGTGGGGCAACTAAGCTTGTGCATCACAACTACTGAGCCTGTACTCTAGAGCCCAGGAGCCGCAACACAGCCAAAAATAAATAAATAAAATTTTTTTTTAACAAAAGAAAATTCCATCTTGGCTGCTCTGTGGGGGAATAGACTATAGGAGACAGAGATAGAAGCAGGGAGACCAGGTGAGAGGATGTCCAGGCCAAAGATACAGATGGCTGGGGGACACCTCAAGATACCCTCTTTACATCCAAAGTACCCCCCTCCCTGGTCCTTTGTCCTCTTCCCCAAGTTCATACCTGGGGGAGCCAAGCAGACGGAAGGTGAGGGTGGGATCTCTGAGCTCCTGCAACAGCTGGGGGAAAAGGTGCTGTATCAGTGTCTAGAAGACTCCTCCCCTCTCCCTTAAAGAGAGTAAGGGGCAAGGTCTCTGAACTCCTCAGGTCCAGAAATAATCATTCCTGCTACCACCACTCATCAACTGTGTGACCTCAGGCAAGTTACTTAACCTCTCTGCACCTCAGAGCACTAACCTTTGAAATCATAATACCTACCTGATAGGCGATCTCAAAGATTAAGGAGAATACAAAAATGTCAGGGCAGAGCCTGACACGTGGTGTTCTGTGAATTAAGCATCATTTTCACTCCATTTTCCAGATGAGAAAAGTGAGGCACAGAAAGATTAAGTCATTTGCCTAAAATCATTCAGCTGGATTCCAACCCAGGCATTCTGGTCCATGCTCTTAACCCACTTGTCTCTATTTCTGACCCCATTTTACAGTTGGGAGCCTGAGGGGGGCTTAGAAAGAAGCAGTCACACAGTAACCCTGGATGAGCTCTGGTCCCAAGAAACACTGGAGCAGAGAAACGGACCTGTGTGAACTGAGCCTAGAGGAAGCGTCACCTCAAGGGGCGGAGTTTGTTCCCCCTATCGACCAGATGAGTGAGATGATTGACGTGGGAGGGGCTTGCGGGTGCTAGGAGGGAGGAGCTTACCTGGTCCGAGCCTAGAGCCCACACCTGCACTCCATGCTTCCAGAAGGCCTGGAGCCGACCCCCGACCATAGCTGGGAGGAAAGCAGTGCCTGTTACCCTTGGGTTTCACTTAAGCCTCCAACCTGGACCCCGGACCCCGGAATTATCATTCCGGCACATACCCACGGCCTCCACCGCTTCAGTCATGGGGATCTCTGGAGTTCGAAGCCCCCGGACCGGGGCCCCCTCTGGTGTCACCAGCTTCAGGGACCCTAGAAGGAGGTAGAGAAGGGAGTTTAAGAGCAGTAAGCGGGCTTGAGAAGGTTATCGAGGGACCGGACAATACGGACGGGTAAGGACTGGAGGAGCTCAGAGTTTCTGAGAGGTGCGGCGTCTGGGGGTCGGTATCTAGGAACAGTGGAGGCAAGGGAGGGAGGAAAGTTCTTACCGTCCATCAACACCATCACCTTGTCTTCCTCGACCTGAGTCACCTGTACCGGTCCCTTGTGCTCTGCTTGAGAGATCCGGGTTCAGGGACCAATCCTCCCGCATTACGCCTTTCTCCGCTAGGCCCCCCTCTCCATTCCCAAGCAACTGGGCTAAACCCCGCCTATCACAGAATTCCCCATTCCCCACCATCAACCTCACTAATTATACATACCCAACGTTCTCCCGCCCCGCTGTCGGTTCATCCCCTTTCCCACTTACGCCTCAGGCTAAGCACCGCCCAGCCACTCAGACCCAGCCCAACCCGTCCCAGAGCCTGCCCGCCTCACCCGTGCTCATCTCGCCCAGCCAGCAGGAGAGCGCGCCGAAGCGCACAGTGTGGAACAGCACCGACTTCGCCGGCTTCCCGGGGCTCACGCCGATGCACACGGAGGGCAGCTCGGAGCCTGGCCCGGTCAGCAGTGCAAACACCGGCAGAGGCGTAGGGAGCGGGAACAGCACCTGCTGCGGGCCGCGCAGGGAGGGGCGGGTTCAGAGGAGGCCGGGGCGGGGCCGGGGGCGGGGTCTTGGAAGACACTGGGCTTGGGGCTTCCGAAGTATTTCCCCTCCCCGCCAAGGATTTCTTGAGCCCTCAGTTTTGGGAGGCACCATTTAGAAACTTCGGGGGGGGGGGGTGAGGCCTCAGAAGGCTTAGAAAGTGACGGGTGGGGTGAGGGCAGGAGCTTAAGGATCGGAAACACTTGAGGGGAGGAGCCTCCAGGTGGGCGGGGCATTGGGGAGATTGGGGGAGGCCTCGGGTGGAAGCCCAGGTTCGCAGGGCTAGCTGCAGAAGCGCACAGAGGATGGCCCCAGCCACCCAAACTGACAAAGCCCCCAGCGTCTCAGGCTCCCTACCCGGACCAGCAGAAACTTGTTCATGGGCTGGTACCACTGAAGCAGGACCACGGATGTCTCCAAAGCCCCACACAGGAACGGACCTCCGGAGCTGGCGCCCTCCGCTGTGGAGGCGGGTAAGTAGGGGTCAAGGGTCTCTCCCGCGACCCCTTGCCCCCAAAGGCCACACACACCTCTCCCCAGGCTCTACTCACCCTGCCTTAACTCTGCAACCCTCTCGGGTGGAGAGGGAGTCCAAGTCCCGCCCTTAGTCCTGCCCCATGTCTGCCCACCCCTGGGGTTCTCACCCACACAGCACGCCCGGCAGCCTTTGGTGTCCGGGATCTTAGCGGAGACTATGTTCTTCCTGCGACGGAAGGTAGGCATGAATGGGGGAGAGGGACGGCAGGAATGGGGCATTAGAGGGGTCAGTGGTACCACTCGGGGCTGGTACCTTGCTAGTAGCCGGTGGGGGCTAATGTGAGCGATGGGGCTTCCTGCTCTGGCCTCTTTCCGTTCCAGCAGGCCCAGGATGCTATGAGAATACAGGTAGGGGGTCTTTCCTGCAGTGTGTGTGTACATAGGGAAAGCAGGCAGTTATAGGCTACTGCACACTCCCACCCTTCCCTCAGCCCATCACTTGGCCCCATCCCTTTTAAATGCCCAAGTCTTCTAGTCTCAAGCACCTTTATTTACTCATTTTTTCTTGCAACATTTTAAAAAAAATTTTTGTGTGTGCCCCATGGCATGTGGTATCTTAGTTCCCTGACCAGGGATTGAACCCATGCCCACTGCTGTGGAAGTGTGGAATCTTAAACACTGGGCCACCAGGAAGTCCCATTGCAACATATTTTAAATGTTCATTATAGGCCAGGCACTGTGCTCAGCTCTGGTGAACAATGGTAAGTAAAATAAATATGTTCCCTACCCTTGTAGCACTTGTGGCCACATGAGAAATGACAGACACTTAACAATCAGATGAAGTTACACATATTACAAAGTTTAAGAAGGAACATCTAGAAATTCTGCAAAAGTTTGTCATCACAGATGTGATATGAATGAGCTCACTCATTCTATTTGGCTCTGGGTCTCCTCATAAATTAGATATTCTTTTACACAAAGTGTTTATAGAGCAATGACACAAAATTTTAATCCACAACCTGCTCACTCCATTTCAGTAAAGCATGGAACAAGTATTGTCATCTTGTCAACATCAAAGAAAGGTAAAGACTGACTTCTTGTGGAAATTACCTCAAAACTGACTTGAGAGATGGGCACGATTGTGAGCCCCATTTTAAAGATGCGGAAACAGAGGCTTAGGAAGAAATGTCTTGCCCCAAGTCCCACAGTGAAAAGGTGACTGGAATTTGAACTGTAGGCTCTGAGAAGGGGGAGCCTAATTGTTTTCTCTGTGCCCATCTATTTCCCAACCTCCTGACCTTTGACCCCTTAAGTTCTGTCCCCCGCCCCTCCCACCCAAGCCACAGCCAGACCTGAGAGAGACATGAGGACATTGTTGATGGAGTACACCCAGGTAGTCCGGCCAGAAAAAAGCTGCAGGCAAGGGGGAGATGGCTCCTGTAAGACCCCAGCAACCCCAACTCCAGCTCCCACCCTTGGACCACCTTGACCCACTCCAGGGACTGCCCCTCACCATCTCCAGCGTAGCCTCCTGATCATTTCGGTTCAGGATAAAAATGCCTTCCTCGGCCCCCAGGAGCAGGTGCTGGTCTAGGGGGGCAGACATGATGATGCTAGGACCTGCTTCATCACATGGGACCTCCCAGACCCCCGTATGACCCCAAACGCTGATACTCTGTTCCTTCAATTCTCTATTCTCCCCTCACACTGACATTTCCAGCCTTTGTTTTCACAAATCTGAACTCAAATCCTGACCAGTTCCCCTGAGCTGGTCTCATTCTCACCAGCCTCTGACTTCCCCTGTTCTGGTGGTTCTCCCATCTCTGACCTGCAAATCCTGACCATCTGTCCCCTCAATTCTGACCCCAACATCAGACATGTCTTCCCCAGTAGCTCTCTCAATTCTATCTGTCTTTCTCCCCAGTTCTGGTCCCTGAATGCTAATCCTATCTCAACATTGATCCCCAAATTCAAATACCCTTACATACGACTCTTTCTGTCCAGTGTGACCCTACAAGCTCTAATACTGTTTCCTTAACATTTACCCTTCACTGACTTTGTCTCCACATTTTTGATCCCCAAATTCTGTCCCTTTCTGCTACATTCTAATCCCTAAAACTCCTGACCCCAAATTGCCAATCCCAATCTCTCTACCATGAACCTCCAACTGAGGCTGTGTGTATGTGTATGTGTGTGTGTGTGTGTGTGCACTCAGTCATGTCTGACTCTTTGAGACCTCATGGACTGTAGCTCACCAGGCTCCTCTGACCATGGGATTTTTCCAGGCAAGCATACTGCAATGGGTTGCCATTTCCTTCTCTGGGGCAACTGAGGTTAATGGGGTCCAACTGTCCCAGATCTTATACACCGAACTCTGACCTTTCTGGTTTATCTGACACTCCTTTTTAAAATTCCTATTTTATTTATTTTTTTGTGGCCACACTGTGCAGCATGTGGGATCTTAGTTCCCTGGCCAGGGATCAAACCCATGCCCCCCCCTGCAGTGGAAGCACAGAGTCTTAACCACTAGACCCTCAGGGAAGTTCTATATCTGACACTCTTGACCTCCAAACTAATTTCCCTAATCTTCATTCTCAAACTCAGCTTCACTCTACCCAACTTTGATCCCTAAACCCCAGCTGTAACTCCTGGTTCTGCCCCTGCCTCCACTCTGCCACTCCCTACCATATTAAGACCCTTCCCCTCTCCCTGACTTTCTACCTTCCACTAAGGGTGCTCCCCAACCCCGCCACATTCTCTGTGACCCTCCTGAATACTCACCCTTGGTGGAGGGGTGCGTCCAGGCCGCCGTGCTGTGGATCCGGAGGGGGCAGCCATTGAACAACTTGACAAGAAGGGCACATCCCTGGGTGGGCCATGGGGGGTGGGGCAGCAGCAGATCCAGCAAAAGGGAGGAGGGGACAGGAAGGCACAGTGGTTAGGACTCAGAAGCAAGAGTGGCAAGGTTCAAATCCTGACTCTGCCTGCTCAAAGGTTTATGACCTTGGAAACTGTTTAATCCCTCTGTGCCTCAGTTTCCCCATTTTGAAATGGCAGATAGATCTATCTCTGCAGTATCTGCAGGATGGCATCCCCGACTCACTGGATGTGAGTTTGAGCAAACTCCAGCAGAGAGCGAAGGACAGGGCAGTCTGGCATGCTGTAGTCCACGGGGTCACAAAGCGTCAGACACGACTTAGTGACTGAACAACAACTGCAGTATCTACCTCTATCTGTGCAGGTACGCACCACGTAAAGACACGAGATCAGGGTCTGGCACAGAGGCTCTGCTCAACAAATGTCACCTGTCATTATTATTAGTCTTCCCTGCCCCACCCCCCCACTCCCACCAGGCATCCCCAGCTGCATCCAGAGATATCAATCCTCAGCATCACCAGCCTCACCTTTCTCTTCATCTTTTCCTTCTTGGGGGGCAACAGCGGGGGCTGGTCAGGCTCTCGGGGGGCTGGGTTCCAGAGTGAGGGTTCTGAGAAGGGGAGAGGAAAATCAGCCCCCAAAGCCCCCTGATCCCTGCCCAACCCCCACCTTCACCCACCTCCCACCCCAGCCTGCCTTGTTACCTGAGTGGGCAGTGAGGTGGGGGCTTCGGGTGGCTGGGGGAGGCACGAGATTGGGGGTGCGTGGGGGAGGCCCACTGGCACACCGGACCAGCACCCCCGGGCTCAGCTGGCCATCATCCCCAGTCCCCCCAGGACCCTCATCTGACGGAGAACGGAACTTGGGCTTTGGAGAGAGAGAAGGAGGGTGAGGAATACATTAGATCAACTCAGAGAGAGGGCACCTTGCCAACCACCTCTGCCAGAACCGACATTAGGTCATGGCCCTGTGATATCTAACCACCCCTCCAACCTTCCCCTCTGAACCATGCCCCAAAATCAACACACTCCAGCTACTAAAGGGGAAGGGTTGGGTGCAGTGGGGTTTCCAAAGACCAGCTACTGACCAGCATCCATTGGGCTAAATATTCTGAGTCCCACCCCTAGGGTCAGGGATGCCATTTCCAGATCCCAGTCATCCCAGTCTCTCAGATCTCAAAGGACCTGGTGTCCTAGACTCCAGCCCAAGAAAGCTTAATATCCCAGTGTCTATGGGCCCTGGCTCCTGGCCCCCAGCCCCCCATCTCTGTCCGAGGGCCTTACCTTGGGGGGCAGTGGAGGAGGTGTGTCTTCTGCAGGGGCGGGGCTGGAACACAAAGATGGGATCAGCAGGCGGGGGGTGTGGGCAACAAGGCCTGGGGAGGGTTGGGGCTGGAGGTCTGAGCTCAGGAGGGTCAGAGGGTGACTCGATCTGGGGCTAGAGCTGAGGGCTAAAGGACTGATTACCATGATGATAATGGTACCAGTAACTCTTAGATATCAAGTGCTGACAGTGCATCAAGTCTCTGCAACTTCACACCCGCCTAGGAACACAGACTGTACGGTGCTCCGGGGGTCAGGTTCTCACCTGGTGCACGTGAGTCTATTACAGACGAGAGGTGTGCAATGGACAGGTGGGCCCTGAGGCTGACACAGGCCTGGGGCTGGGGGAGATGGGGGCCTGGGCCAACTGCTGGGGTTGAGGTTGGGTCTGGGGCTGAGGGCCTGACATGGGGGAAGGTTCAGTCTGAGGGTGGGTGAGAAGATGAAGAAAGATGAGGGGGTCCGGGGGTTAAAGGTTAGGGCAGCAGTTGAGGTCTGGGAGTGAGAGGAACATCTGGCAGGAGTTGGGGACTAGAAGGTAGCAGGGCACCCAGGGTTGAGTTGGCTGGGATTGGAGAGGAAGGAAAGGGGAGTCGGAGTTAGAGGTGAAGGAAGGTGGGGTCAGGGGTCAAGGGTCAGCAGTGAGTAGTAGAAGGGAAGCAGGGCTGAGGCTGGGGTCAGGGGGTAGGAAGATGGGTTACAGGAAGGCGGGGGCTGGGTGGGGGCCTGCAGAGCTCTTACATGTCCACGTCGTCATAGTCATCATCGGACTCTGATAGGTTCTTCCTGAGAAGGAACAGGTATGAGCCTCGGGTGGTCCCCACACACATCCCTGCCCCACTCCCACCCTGAGGGTCCCTGACCTAGGACTGCCGCTCTTGAAGTCTCCAGGGGGCTGTAGGCGAGCCTGCAGGATAGTAAAAGGTCAGCAGTGGCCCAGGGGGAGAGGAGGGCATCTGGGCAGTCAGGGAGGATCTCACCGTGTCCACCGGGGGCCTGGACTCCATGCCTTTGAGCTTCCTGAACTCCATGTGCCGCCCTGGGGAATGGGGGGGGGGGGGGGGCGGTCACACAGTGAGCTGCAGATGTGGATTTGGGAACAGAAAGAATAGAAGTGGGGGTGGGTTCTGGGGTCAGGATCTTAGCAGTGGAGTTGTCCCTATAGGGAAGGGACCTTGGTTTACAGGGGTTTCATCTGGGGGCCTCGCAGGTAGCACCAGTGATAAAGAATCCACCTGCTATCGCAGGAGATGTGGGTTGGATCCCTGGGTCGGGAAGATCCCCTGGAGGAGGACATGGCAACCCGCTCCAGTACTCTTGCCTGGAGAATCCCCATAGACAGAGGAGCCTGGCAGGCTACAGTCCATGGGGTCACAGAGAGTTGGACACAACTGAGCATATACAGCATTTGGGGTCAGGAATGGAGATCAGGGAGGTGGGGGTTCAAAATGGTTATAGAGTGGTTGCTTTTAGGTTTCATTTGAGGATCAGGGAGCAAAGATTCCTGAGGTCTCTGGGAGTCCTGGTGGTTATGGGAAGCCTCATGAGGTCTGTTTGCAGGACAGAGAGGTGGGGGTCTCCAGAGGCATTTTGTAGATCAGGTGGTGGTGAGGTTCTCTGGGGTCTCCTGTGGAGTCAGATGGTGATGGGGGTCTCTGAGGGCCTATTTGGAAGTGATGAGGGTCTCTAGGGCAATCTGATGAAGGGGCAGCTCCTGGATTATGGAGTCAGGTATCCAGAAACGTAGATTCTATACTCACGACAGCAATCCGCGTCTGGGATCCCCAGAGAGCTGGCCCGATGGGTGGATCGGATCCGCCGAGGGATGACCGGGGGGAGCTGGGTAGAGCGGCGGCTGCATCAGACCCGAGGTCCGCCAGCAGCAGCCACCCTGTGGGTCCAGCCCGGAGTCCTGGGCCCTCGCATAACCCATGTGCCCCCAGGCTCTGTGTCAAGCCACCACCCCATCCTCCCTGGCCCTTTTCTAAGAGAGGCAGCAAGGGGGCGCTCCAGGCAGGGAAACAGGCTGAGCAAAGGCGAGCCAGGCCCTCACCTCAGGCTCCTCGTCTTCAATCTCGCCCACAGGGGCCCCCTTCCCAGGGTTCCTCAGTTTGTCCAGAAGATCTAGGATCAGGCCCCTGCTGAGCCCAGGCTGGGATACCAGTTGATGCTGGGGGAGGGGGGGAAGGGGGGTGTCAGCAGACAGGGGGCGGGACGGGAAGGAGGGGGCTGGGATGGGGCTGGAGAACGCATCTAAGAGGAAACTTGGGGGGAAGTTGCCAACAGAGGAAGAAGGCAGGGAATCCTGGGGAGCTGCAACCTGGGGGGATTCTGAGGTGTCTGAAGGGATTAGAAGAATGTGAGGTATTTTGGAGAACTCTACAAGTGTCTCAGAGGGGACTGGAGTTCCCCTGGAATTCTGGAGCACACCCAGGAATGGGTCCTGAGGCCCTTAGGAATTTGTGAGGTTTAAGAATTCAGTGTAGGGAACTTTGCTGGCGGTCCAGTGGTTGAGAATCTGCCTGCCAATGCCGGGGACACGGGTTCGATCCCTGGTATGGGAAGACCCCACAAGCCACAGAGCTACAACGACTAAGCCCTTGTGCCCTGGAGCCCGTGCTCCACCCAGTGAGAAGCCAGCGCACTGCAGTGAAGATCCAGCACAGCCAAGAAAAAACAAAAAGGGGGCCTGGGACACAGTTGGGAGAGTCTTGAGGATCCTGGGGAAATCAGAGGGACTAGAGACTTTGAAAGGGCCATGGGGGTTCCGTGAAATGAAATGATCCACCTTGTAGAGAGCTGTGGGAGGCCCTGGGGAATTCCTCACCCTGGGGGTGCGTTTGGGAAGGCTACTCAGGGGAGGGAGGCTTACAGTGAGCATCTTGGTGGCACTGGGTCGCTTCTTGGGGCTCTTAGTGAGGGTGACTTTGACAAAGTTGTGGAAAGCAGCCGACCTTGGGAGGAAGAAGGCAAATTCCAGGGTGAGGGGACCAGAGACCCTCCCAACAGACCATCGCCCTTGGCCCCGCCCTCCCTCTCCCTCCTCCACGTGCCCCTCTCCTACCATTTGCCTTTATCCTTTAGCCTTGGTGGCTGGTAGCCACTCTTGGTCATGAGGAAGAGAACCCTAGAAGAGTAAGGACAGAACATGGGTGTTCAGACTTCCAGTGGCGGCCAGATCTCATGGCTCCAGGGGCCCCTAATAGCACTGAGGTCAGCAGGGACAGAATGAGGATGAGGGGTACATTTCATAAGGCATGGGGTGCCCCTTTGAGGGGACACCAGCAGGCTCAGGGGGAGCCTCAAAATGGGGCTCCCTAAGTTGGGGCCCCTCCTGTGGAGGGATGGAGAAAAAGCTTTCTGGGTTGAGGGGATCCTGAGGATCTCAGATTGGGCTTAGAGTAAGGGGTGTCTCCTCCAGGTGGTCTTGAGGTGGAGAAACAGGCTGGGGGGGTGGTGTTCAGGGTCAGAGTTGAGTGGGGTCTCCGGGACCAGGGGGACTTGCCATATCTGCCTACCTGAGAGGGTGTACATCAAACAGTGGTGGCTGTAGCTCGGCTAATTCGATGGCTGTGATGCCCAGGGACCAGATATCACACAGTTCATTGTAACCCCCCTTCAGGGCCACAGCTGCCACTTCCGGAGCCATCCTAGGGGCAGAGAGCCTCAGAGAACCAAAGGGTGACAACAAGAAGGGGAAGGGGAGACAGAGGAGACTGGGGCAGGCATACAGAGAGCCAGATGCAGAGAGAAACATACAGATGGAGAGAGACAGAAATAAAGACTTCCCTGGTGGACCAGTGGCTAAGATGCCACGCTCCCAGTGCAGGGTGGCTGGGTTCAATCCCTGGTCAGGGAACTAGATCCCACATGCTGCAACTAAGACCCAGCATAACCAAATAAATATTAAAAAAAAAAAAAAAGATGGAGAGAGATAAAGGCAGAGAGATAGAGACAGGCTGGAAGATGGGAGACTAAGAGAGAGATAGTGAGACAAACATGGACAGATATGGAAAGACAGACAGACCGGGATAAAAATCAACACAAGCACTGGGAGGAGTGGGTGGAGGATGCACAGAGACCTAGGTAAATAGAAAACTCCAAAAAGACCCCAAGAGCAGATAGACTGTTTACCAGAGAAAGGTAGAGGTGGGCAAAAAAGCCAGGGTGGAGATTCCCAGAGACTGAGCTTGTTAAAGCCATGCCAGCCCACACCACGCCTGGGTGCCCGCCAGGCGTCCCTCACCAGTAGGGCGTCCCGATGAAAGAGAGGCGTCGAGCCAGCGTTGCCCCGATCTGGGCCGAGATACCAAAGTCAGCTGGAGACAGAAGGAGAGACATGGTGACCTGGGGTCCCCTGTCCCCTCGGCCCCCCCTCAGGCCCTCAGCCAGCCCCACCAGCCACACTCACCCAGTCTGACCTCCCCAGCATCGTTGATGAGGATGTTGGCTCCCTGGGGAGAAGGGAGGGATTAGAGGCTGTCAGAGATACCCCTAAGTCCAAAGCTGCTGACATTCCCTGGCCCCACGACACCCTGACCCTCCTGACTCCTGTCTCCCAGGTGCCCCACCCACCAAGGCCACCTCTGCCCCTAGATCACCTTGATGTCCCGGTGGATCTTCTTCTGTGAGTGCAGATAGGCCAGTCCCTGGGGAGGAAGGCCGAAGTGCAGGCTGTGAGCGTCCAGAGGCAGGAGCAGGGCCCTGCCCCAGCCCAAGCCCAGAGAGCATCCCCTTACCTGGAGCACTTCCCGGCAGACGTAGCTGATCTGGAGCTCCGACAGGGAGCCTGTCACTGCAGAGGTCACCCAGGCACTGTGTTGGGTGCAGGCCAGACCCCTGGCCACCACCCACACCAGCTGAGAGGGTACCACGCAGGGAGGGGAGAACTGGGATGGGACAGGTGGGAGGAGGAGGCAGAAAGGCAGTCAGCAACAGAGAGAGGCAGCGGTGCAGGGAACCAGAGAGATTCATTCAACGTGATTATTTGCTGCATGTCTACTGTGTGCCAGCCACTGTGGCAGGCAGCAGGGATACAGCTGTGGACAAAAGAGGCAGAGAGCCCTGCCCGCGTGGAGAGAACGTTCTAGAGCAGGAGATGGATGGCAGATAAGATACACAGGTAAGATACACAAGACACCAATAAATAGTAAGAAGAAAAATTAAACAAGAAAAGATAACAGGAAATATGTGTGGGAAATATGTGTGGGAAGGAGTATGACATTTTACACAGGTTGATCAGCGAAGGCGACCCCGAGAAGGCAGCGGGGGTGGAGATGGGGAGCAGTCCCACTCGGAAAGGGAAAGGCAAGTGCAAAGGCCCAGAGGCAGGGGAGTGCCCGGTGGTGCTGGAAAGCAGTGAAGTGGGTGGAGAAGAGGTGAGGCACGTCAGACTGGGATTGCCAGTGGGGGTCAGACTCGTGGGCGGTTGAGAAATTTGGGCTTCGCTTTGGGGGGAGATGGAAGGCATGGGACAGCTCTGAGTGATGTCACTCTGTAGAACGAGGAAAGGCAGACAGAGATGGGAAGAGACATAGAGAATCAGGAACAGACCCGAGCTGAGGCAGAGAAAGACAAACATGGTCAGAGATACCCAAAACTGGGAAAACAGACACATTGAGAAAGAGAAACACAGAGAGGTGAGGAGAATACACCAGAGAGAGACAGCAGACTGAAGGGGTCAGAGGCTAGGTCTGACGGGCTGCTGGGGTGAGTCACTTCCTCTCTGCGGGCCTCAGTTTCCCCCACCCGCCCTGAGGACTTCTTCATGAAGTCCTTCCTTTCCTGACATTTGAGGTCTAGGGCTGGACGGAGACTGGGAGATGGTCACAGATAGAGGTGCACATCAGAAATCTGATCAAGGCCCATCCCGCCCCCACCCTCCAATGCTCCAAGACAGTGAAAAGCAGGCTGAGTGAATCAGAAATGCATTCACTCATTAAATGAACAGATGGGCACCGAGGATGAGCTAGAAATGCAGAAATACTCAAAGGCATGAATAGACCTTGGTGAGAAAATGCAGGCACAGGGGGAAGACGGGGCAGGGAAAGTAGAGGGGAGCATTGCAGAAAAACCAGAGCTGGACTCTCAGATCCTGAAGGATATAGGGTTCAGGGCCTGCTTGGGTACCACAGTCTCCCCAGCATCTTCCAGGCTAGGCCTGGTCCAGAGGAAGGGTTCTGTGTGAAATACAGACCAGAGAGACAGTCCCCAGAGATGCAAGGGTAGAGGGACAGGACAGGTGGATTGGAGGGCCAAGGGCTGCCTGATCTCCTCGCCCTGCCACTCACTCACCTTGGTAGATGTCCTGGAGAGAACCAGCGCCACAGAATTCCATGCAGATCCAGAGTTTCTGCAGCCTACAACAGTTCAAGAGCAATAATGATAACAGCAGTAATAAATCATTATTTATAGGACAGTTCCTGGCTCACTGTCCATCCTATCCTAGTTTAACAAGAACTTGAATGTAAGAGCTGTCATCTCTCTATTGCCTACCAGAGTGAAATCATCCCATTTTACAGATGGGGAGGTTGAGGCTCAGAGAAGAAAATATATGTTTAGGGTCAACTGGACCAAACCCAGGTCCCTGGGCTCCTACCATGACGTTCTCTGTCGTCCCATGCTAACCTAGGAAACAGGGCAGAGACTTCACAGGTTGTGGAAGTTCAGAGGGGACAGAGGAGCCCAGGATGCCGGGTCTGGGGGGCAGAGATCATTCCTGGGGCATCTGGGATACTCAAGGGTCAGGGAAATTAGGGGTTCATATTAAAGGAACAGAAAGTGAAACTGGGGGACCTGCAAGTCAGGACGATGATCAGTTTTAGGGGGACTTGGTTTCACATTTGGTTACCACGAAGGGATCAATTTGGTGAGAAATGGTAGTTATTCATTGGAGATGAGATTTGGAGGTGCTCTGATCAAACAAGTGGGACTTCGGGCTGGAGATCAAGTTAGGAGGCCCCAGTTAAAAATGGAGGTCCAGGATTAGAGGTTAGGTTGGGGGGGGGGGGCGGCTGGTCAGGCATGGGAGTTGGGGGCAGGGGCTGGGCGGGGGGGCAGGGCAGGTCTGCAGCTCATCACCAGAGATAACTCCCATGGTAGGCCACGATGTTGGCGTGCCGACAAGTTTTCAAGATGAGGATTTCCTTCTGAAGGGTGGAAACATCATCGTCTGCGAGGAGGGGCAGAAGAGAAGAGGCTACTGCAGGGAGGGAGTATGGGGGAGATCCCAGGGTCCCAGGAGGTGGGGGTAGGGGAAGGAGTGCCTGGGTCCTGTCCTCACCAGGCTCCATCTTCACCATCTTCAATGCCACCAGGTCCCCTGTCACCTTCTCTCGAGCCTTGTAAAGGGGAAGTTGGCAGTCAGACAGGCTCCATTTGCCCGAGTTCTTCCTCAGCATCCCTGAACCCAAGCAGAGGACTGGGACCCTCTCGCATCCCCATCCCTTCTTGGGGCTCACCCCCAAGGTCACGGGTTTGAGGGTGTTGGAGAAGGAGGGGGGTTCCTCACCTTGAAGACTTCCCCATAGGTGCCGCCACCCAGCCGCTGCAGCAGGTCATAATGGTCCCGGGGGTCCCTGTTAAAGATGTCAGGGTCTACGAGGTCCATTCCTGGGGGCCGGAGCTGGGCCTGCGCCCAGGGGCCAGCAGGGCCTCAGGGCTCCGAATGCTGGCACCTCCCTCCCTCCCCACACGCCCTGCACCCGCCTTGCCTCCACCGGCTGTGGCCTCCCCTCTCCCCACTCTCGCTTCCTGCCCCGGCACAGCGCTGTGCAGCCGGCGGCTCCACCCCCTGTCCCCTGGGCCCTGACAGCCTGTGAGGGGCAGCTTGCCTTGGGACCCAGGGGACCACCCCCCTCCACCTCCGGGGCCCTGGGCTGCATGTAAACCAGATGCAAACTATCTTCATTGTGACCAGGAGGGTGCCCTCACCCTCCCCCGTTCTGGGCAGCCACTAAAAACTACACTTGAACCTCTGCTGAATGCCGAGTGTTGGGCCACAACCTGGAGATGGCAGGTCTACACCGGGATGACCATACAGTGTACATTATTGTTCACCCGGGACACATACAGGCACTTAGTGGTAACTCCCTGTGGGGCGCGCAGGCCAGTCGATGTGCACACACCTGGATACCCATGTGCACGTATGTGGATGTACCCGGAGCATATACATATATGACACATGCATGTGCATTCATGCCTGCAGTGGACAGTATCTGAACACATAACTCAGGATGGCACATGCGGGGCGCTCGCCTTCACCGGCAAAACTGGAGCCTATGGGGACTGGGCGTGATCTGGCGGGGTCCACGAGCCCCTCCCTCCGCCCCTGCCGGGCTGAGCCCAACAGCTTTGCGGGCCACTGCCCTCGGCGTTAGGGTGCAGTGTGGGGGACCAGGTTCACGACTTAAAACTGCGAAGCTCAGGATCCTGCCTCATGGGCCAAGGCCTAGGGCCAAGGGGACCTCAGAGATCACTTTCTTCGGCACATGCCCATGGACCAAAAGGACTGTACTAATGGAACCCCAGCAGTTTTGAGTTCACAGCCGCGCGCAACGCGACGTGCGTGCACGCCGTCACGGATCAGTCTACTTCCCGGTGAGTCCGCGCTCACGCGCCAGGGACTATAACTGGATACGCGAGGCCCGGGAAAAGTTTAGTCCCGCCCCCTCTCCGCGAGAAGGCGCCTGCGCACTTGGTTAGACTAGGTCTTTTATCGCGCCGTAGCTTCTGCTCGAGAAGAGAGTATGCGCACGCGCTAACTGCGCCGGCTGGGAAGAAGTCACGCGGCAGCCGGAAAGCGTGGCAGCTGCCGCAAGACCCAAAGCACGATTCACCGCCCGCGGGGCTGCAGAGAAAACAATTACGTAGTTTCCGTTTCCACCGACTCTTCCTCTTCCGGTCCTCGAGGACGCTTTGCCGGCAGGGTCTTCGGCTGTAGCCGTGGTGTGGGAGGCTGCAGCCGTCATGGCGATGTTTGAGCAGATGAGAGCGAACGTGGGCAAATTGCTCAAGGGGATCGACAGGTCAGAGCCCGATCGGAGGGAGCGTTTCTGGCCAAGACGGGTGGAGGAGAGGGTTTTCTGGAGTCAGCAAGAGGTGGTCAGCATTCTGGGCTTGCCCAAGGGTGGGATTTTTTCAGTCATTCTGGAGCAGTTGTTTAAGAGAACAGCATTGTATAGGCCTAAAGGTAGGAGGTGGCCTTGCCTGCCGCTCAGTCCGTTTTAATTGCCTTAAGACCGCCCTCTCTGCTTAACTTACCCTCTCTCAGCCCCCCGGTTTTCTCTCTCTGCTCAGTCTCACTGAGCCTCTCAGCGCCTCTTTGTGGCTCCCCTTGCCCCCTTCATTTCATTCATCGAACACATGTTTACTAAAATCTGCACTGAATTCAGGGCAATGGTGCGGACCAGAGATAACCAAAGACAGCCACTGGCTATGCTTTCATGGAGTTTCTAGTTTAGACAAACCGGACGGTAGACAGTGATAACCAGGAGTGGTCAAGGCGGTGATGGGGGAAGCACAGGTAGTTTGGTGGGGGCTGGGATGGGGAAAATTAGGCAGGAGAGAATGGACTGGACCGGAGTGGAGTTTGGGGATGGGAGGAAGGGGTGGATATCAAAGATGTCCAGGAGGCCAGATGTACAGGCTGCAAGGGCTGGTTGGCTGAGACATGGAGGAGGCATTTTTCAGAAAAGACCCAGGGCTCTTATGGGGTTTAGAGCTGGGGCTTAGGTCTGGGATATGGATAAGTTTCATCAGAGGTTATAGAGCTGATTCAATATTTGAGTACAGCAAGTGGCCAGTGACAGAGGGAGGGAGGAAAGGAAGAGAAGGAGGAGCAGGCTACATTTCCCCCAACTCCCACCTCAAGAAGTGACTGGCCTCAGCTCTTGTCTCTGCTCACTCATCTTGTTTCTCCTCTAGGTACAACCCTGAGAACCTGGCCACCCTGGAGCGCTATGTGGAGACACAGGCCAAGGAGAATGCCTATGATCTGGAAGCCAACCTGGCTGTCCTGAAACTGTGAGTATCTGCCTCCATTCCCATCCCCTTCCCATAGTCAGCAGCCTGCCACTCCCAGCACTGGGTGGGGTGGGAGTGAGGGGTAACCTGCAGGATGTGACTTCTCTCTTATTTTTTTAAAATTGGAGTATAGTTGATTTACAATGTTATATTAATTTTAGATGTACAACATAGTGTTTGGGTATTTTTATAGATTATACTCCATTTAGAGTTTATATAATGGGAGTTATAGCCCCTGTGCTGTTCATTGTGACTTTGTATCTTACTTATTTTATATGTATTTTGTACCTCTTAATCCCCTTCCATTATCTTGCCTCTCCCCCACCCCATTCCCATCTATAACCACCACTTTGGTCTCTGTTTCTGTTCTGTTGCTTTCGTTTTATTCTTTAGATTCTGCATATAAGTGAAAACATGTGGTATCTGCCTTTCCCTGTCTGACTTAACTTCACTAAGTGTAATATTCTCCAGGTCCATCCGTGTTGTTGCCAAAGGCAAATTTTCATTCTTTTCCCTTTTTTTTTAATGGCTGAATAATAATCCATTGTGTGTGTGTGTTTATATGTACCACATCTTTATCCATTCATTTGTCAATGGACACTTAGGTTGCTTCCAGATCTTGGCTACTGAAAATAATGCTGCTGTGAACATTGGGGTGCATGTATCATTTCAAATTAGTGTTTATTTTCCTTATTTATGTGTATACACACGCGCACACATGGGGTGCATGTATCATTTCAAATTAGTGTTTATTTTCCTTATTTATTTGTACACACACACACACACACACACACACACACACACACCATACACCCAGGAGTGGAATTGCTGGATCATATGATAGTGCTAGTTTTAATTTTACGGGGAACCTCCCTACTGTTTTCCATGGTGGCTGCACCAGTTGACATCACACTATCAAGCATTCTCTCTTCCACATCCTTGCTGGTGTTTTGTTATTTGTTGTCTTCTTGTTGCTAGCCAGTTTGTCATGTGTGTGATTCTGATTTGCGTTTTCCTGATGCTTAGTGATGTTGAGCAGCTTCTCATGTGCCTCTTGGCCATCTCTGTGTCTTTGGGAAAAAGAAAAACGTCTATTCAGAAGTTTCTGACAGGGTTTTGGGGGATTTTTGGTATTGAATTGTATGAGCTCTTTATCTGTTTTGGATAGGATGTGGATAGAATGTGCAAGTCTAGGAAGCCAGGAAGTGGGGCAGGAGGAGGGATGGTTTCTGAAAGCTTAGTTACAGGGGCTGCAGTCCAGCAGTTAAAACCCTGGCCTTCCACTGCAGGGGACACGAGTTAGATCCCTGGTTGGGGAACTAAGATCCTCGTGGTGCAACCAAAAAGTAAAAAAGGAAATAGAAATCATAGCAAAGCATACATACCGGCTGCTCCAGAAAGCAAATGTGTGGTTTAACGTGGAATTACAAATGAACACCTATGTAATCACCATCCCAATTGCAAAATGAGTGTTGCTGGCACCCCTGTCCTTTGCCCCATGTGTTTTGTGCCAACCACCCTGACCCTGGGGACCACTCCTATGCACTCATGGCCTGGCTGTGTGTGAATTTACCACATGCTTGCAGACACATGTACACACATGCACATTCTGATTCGCTTAGCTCAGATTTGCATGCTTTGAACTGAACGTAAGAGTAGCCGTACCACTGGAGCTCTTCTGCGTCTGGCAGCTTGTACTCAGCCCTGGATTTGTGGGCTCCACACTTTTCCTGTGTGGCTGCAGTCTATTGTTATTGCTGTGTAGTGTTCCATGTGGAACCAGGTCCTAATTATCTGTTACCCTGTCGGTGGATATTTGGTTTCTTCTTTCTAGATGCTTTATTGACAGTTATTGTTGTTTGTTTTAGTCACTAAGTCATGTCCACCTCTTTTTCAACCCCATGAGCTGTAGCCTGCCAGGCTCCTCTTGTCCATGGGATTCTCCAGGCAAGAATACTGGAGTGGGTTGCCATTTCCTTCTCCAGGGGATCTTCCCGACCCAGGGATTGAACCTGTGTCTCCTGCATTGGCAGGAAGGTTCTTTAAAACCGAGCCACCAGGGGAAGCCCAACTACCAGCTTTGTAATGTTTAGAGCTCTCATGACCTCGATTTTGCCATCTGTAAGATGGAGACATCGTGTGTGTTGGTGAGGTCGTTCAGCTTGTTAGTGGTGAGAACCACTGCATAGTGAGCGCTCCCCATGTGGTACCTACTGTGCTATAACCTTTGTATTAACTCACTTCGATGCTGTGTTTTGTTTGTGAGGTAGACACAGTTGGGTTTTTTATTTGTTTTGGTTATTTTGTGGCAGCACCACACCGGCATGCAGGATCTTAGTTTCCTGAACCTCTTGCAGTGGAAGCACAGACTCTTAACCATTGGACCACCAGCGAAGTCCTGATACAGTGGTTTATTCTCACCTCTTGCAAGAGAGGAAACTGATGCATGGAGCATTTATTATTTTTTAGAATGTTACTTCATTATTTATATTTTTGGCTGTGCTGGGTCTTTGATGCTGTGCAACGACTTTCTCTGGTTGGGGGGGACTACTCTCTAGCTGAGCTGCACGGGCTTCTCATTGCCGTGGCTTCTCTTAATTGTGGAGCACAGGCTCTAGGGCACATGGGCTTCAGTAGCTGTGATGCACAGGCTTAGCTGCCCTGTGGCATGTGGGATCTTTCCAGACCAGGGAAGTCTACTTATTTTAAATGCTCCATGCCGGGGCTTCCCTGGTGGTCCCATGGTTAAGAATCCGCCTTGCAGTGCCGGGAGACACAGGTTTGATCCCAGGTACAGAAAGATCCCACATACCACAGGGCAGCTAAGGCTGTGTGCCACACCTACTGAGCCTGAGAGCTTTAGAGCCCATGCTCTGCAACAAGAGAAGCCTGTTCCTGGGGATTCTCCTGGCAAGAACACTGGAGTGGGTTGTCATGCCCTGCTCCGGGGATCTTCCCAACCCAGGGATCGAACCCAGGTCTCCGGCGTTGCAGGTGGATTCTTTACCATCTGAGCCACCAGGGAAGCCCAACAAGAGAAGCCAGCATACCACAAGTAGATAGTAGCCCCTACTTGCTGCAGCTCGCAAAAGTCCACGCACAGCCACAAAGACCCAGCACAGCCAAAAATAAGTTATTTTTTAAAAAAGTAGTCCAGGGTCACTCAGCAGTGAAGTTTAAATCCAGGCAGTTGGCTCCAGAGGCTTGACCACTGCTACTTATGTACTCATTTGTGAATCACTTAACACTGTCTGCCCTACTGAGTGGTTGTAAGGATTAACTGTCTCCGTCTATAGACTACAGAGCAGGAAAGTAGGGTCAGGGAGGTTAAGGTCCGAGCCAGACAGTGGGGTGGTTGGTATCAGAGCCCAGACATGTCCAGCTCCCAGACTCCAGGCGGAAGCAGTGAGCATACTTCCTGGCACATGGTGAGGCCCAGGGACATGGAGATGGCACTGCTACCACATCTCCGTTTCCCTCCTCAGGTACCAGTTCAACCCAGCTTTCTTCCAGACCACGGTCACTGCCCAGATCCTGCTGAAGGCCCTCACCAACCTGCCCCACACTGACTTCACGCTGTGCAAGTGCATGATCGACCAGGCCCATGTATCCTTCCAGGCTGGGATGGGGGGAAGCGGGTGCAGGGGAGACGGATTCATAGGGACGTGGTCTTGAGTTCGGTCACAGACACCGATTGCCTGCTCTGGTCTTGGCCGGGGGCTGGCCGCGGCTGGGACAGAACCGTCACAGAGCTCACATTCTAGCGGGGGAGACCCGTCCTCTCTGGAGTAGTCAGGACTTGGGGTGTGGGGGGCCAGAGGAGGCACCTGGACCTGCCTGGAAGCCAGGAAAACTTCCTGGAGGAGGGAACAGATGAAAGATGAGGAATTAGGTGATGTGTAGGGAAGGGTGATCCAGGCAGAGGGGAGAGTGTGTAGGGAAAGAGGAAGAAAAGAGCTCAGCGCCTTGTTAGAGTCAGTAGGGGACGTTCAGCTTAGCCACAGAGTTGGTCAGACTCAGCCCTGGGGAGCTGAAGAAGGCTTTAAAGCTGCAGAGTGATAGGGGGAGAAACATGCTTTAGAAAGATTCCCGTGAGGCTTCCTAGCCGAGGAAAGACCACCAGGCAAAAGGTCGGAGCCATGAAGAGCTAGCTTGTCAGCTTCCCTTCTTTCTACATATCCCCAGGGACTGGCCAGTGTCTGTCCGGTACAGCGCTGGCCTCCAGTGAAGAGATGTTGAGTGAGGTACCACTGAACTGGCCTGCTCCCTGGCGGCCGGGCTGAGAAATGTCTTCCTCATTGAACCTGCCCTGCCAGGTGTGTCCACGGGGGCACCCGCCTCTGACAGACAGCCCACCTTCCCCAGAGCTCTGTTCTGGTGCCTTAAAAAGCGCATATGATCCACTGTTCAAAGTACAGCAAAGTGTACCGTGAGAAAACCAAGGCTTCCTCCCTCCTCACCCGACGGCCACCTGCTCCCCTTTATCTCAGTGTGTGAGGCAGCCCCTGTTGAGGTGTCCCCACCTCTGGATCCTTAGGTTCTTGCTCATTTTTGCCATGACAAACACTGTGGTGAGCAGGAGGTGGGCGGGGCGGTCTGCGGCGAGGCGGCCACCTCCTCTGTCTGAAAGGCCTTTTGCCCTTAACGCCTCCCCCCAGCAAGAAGAACGGCCCATCCGGCAGATTCTGTACCTCGGAGACCTGCTGGAGACCTGCCACTTCCAGGCCTTCTGGGTAACTTGCCTGGGGCCCCAGGGCAGGGTGGTGACTGGGCCCTGCAGAAAAGCTGCTGGAAGTCAAGACCACGCACTTTTATTGGCTTCTTCCATGGCAGTGGGCCCTGTGTTCAGAACTCTGCATGTGGGATGGCATGGAATGGTCATCCCCACCTGGAGCCGGGACACCCCGGTCCCCTCCTCTGCTGACAAAGTTCAGGCTTTCTCTCTCACTCTCTCACACACATACAGGCACCTGTTCTTCCAGCAAAAGTCCTCTGTCCTCTAAATACTCTGCCCCCACGGGGCTTCCCTGGTGTCCAGTGTTTAAGATTCTGTGCTTTCACTGCAGTGGAACCCGAACCAGGCATGGGTTCAAACCCTGGTTGGGGAACTAAGATTCTGCATGCCATGGGACATGGCCAAATAACAGTTGAATAAAGAGTAAATACTGTTCCCCTTTTCTTGTCCTGACTGGACTTGGCATCCCAAGTGGGAGTCCACATGGCCTCCTAGCTCTCACCCCGACTCCCAGACCCATCTCCTCCTCCCCCAGCCCCCCACCCCTGAAGCTCCTATCTTATCATACCCCACCCCACTTTGTTGGTATCGCCCCACCCTGCTCCATGACTGCTCATTTTCGTGAAGAATGTAACTCATAGCCACTCTTTATTCTTAGATGCTTGAAAGGGCAGGTCTGTGATCCTTCCATCACCCTGACTTCTCAGTTTCCAGATTTCTTGTTCTCCCTGGGCCCTGAGCCCCTCACTCCCTCCCCTCACATCCGAGATGAGACCAGTTCTCAGCACATCGAATCCCTAAGAAGTTAAAAAACAACAACAACAAATATGATCCTAATACTTGAATTGTGCCTTCATGAAATCTGACATCATTGGTCTGGGTGTGGTCTCGGCTTAGTGACTTTAAGCAATTATCCCTGGTGATTTTGCTCCCCGGCTAAGTAAGTCCGGGAGTTACTGACCTGTACTTGTCTTCATCAGCAATTGCCTCCTCTGCCCGTGAAGGTCAAACATTTCCACCCTCTGAACACTTCCTCCTCGACCCTCGCTTCCCAGCTCGCCCCCATGGGGCCTCTGACCTGACATTCTTGGGCTTGACCGGCAGCCCCAGTCCTCTGTTCTACTTCCTCCTTCGCAAACCGTGCTCTCTTCACCCGTATCTGCGGGGCTTCGGGAGGCTGGAGAGGAGCTGTCAGTGCCCACCCGCAGCCGGTCCTCGCTTCCCGCCCCGTGTTCCTGGATGGCTCTCCGCAGCTCCTCACCACTGCCACTTTCTCCTCGCCTCAGCCTCCGACCTGGCTTCTCATTTCACGGGAAGATAGAAGTGGCCCAAGCAGAACTTCCCACCCCTGACCTGACATCTCCCGGCAGCTGACCAAGCCCTGTTCTGCTCCAGTGGGCGCCCCGTCCCTCCTCCTCCAGGGCCCCGACCCCCTGCCCTATCGCCCACTCAGTGACGTCACACCAGCCATTCAACCCCCTTGTGCAAACTTGACCTTCCTATACTGTTTCCGTCCCCACGCAACACGTCCACACTGCAGTGGGTCCTGACATAAAAAAACTCCGCCTGCACCTCCACACTCCCCACCAGCTCTGCCCCCGCCCCCTCCCTCTGCTCCCCTTCCAGCCTTGCTCCTGGCTGGGACCCCGCTGTCCCAGTCTGCCTGGGGCTTTCCCAGTTTTAAAGCACAAAGTCACATCCCAGGCGAATCAGGGCTGTGGCTCAGCCCACCCCAGGACAGGTTGCCTGTGTTCAGCCTCATCTTATCCCTCTGCTCACATTAACCCATGCCATTCAGGCCTTTGTGGCCAGCCCTCTGACCCCTGACTCAGGCACAGGTCACAGAAGTGCTCTTGTTGAGACCCCCAGTGACACCCCCATTGCTCGATCCTGTGGGAAGTTCTCAGGCCCCGGCTCACCTGCCCGGCTAGTGTCTCTTGGCTTCCAGGACAGCTGCTCTCCCACCTTCCTCCTGCGGCGCTGGCTGCTCCCTCTCGTTGTCCTAGCGGGTTCTTCGTCTCCCTCCCTGATGTTGGGGGAGCCCTTGCTGGGAAGGCGACATTTGAGCAGAGGCCTCAAGGAGGTGGGAGTGCTAGCCAATGGGGGAAGAGAGTTCCAGACCCTGAAACAGCCAGCACTGAGACCTTGAGGTGGGCGGTTGTCTGGCAAGTCTGAGGGGCAGCAAGGAACCCCTGTGGTTGTATTGAAGGGGTGAGTGGGAGGAGGTGACAGGTAGTTTCCAGGGGGTTTTGGGGGGTGGGCTCATGGGCATTGGTAGGGCTGTTGCCCTTTTCTCTGAATTAGATGAAATCCAAGAAGAGCTGATTGAGTGCAGGTTCCTCATCTGTCTCCTCCCTTGTCATTTCATGGGAAAATAGAAGCAGCCAGCGCTGAATTTGCCACCCCCAGCCAGTGCTGAGGCCTTGAGGCAGCTGAGTGCCTGCCGTGTCTGAGGGGCAGTGAGGAGCCCCTGTGGTTGGAGTGAGGGGGTGAGTGGGAGGAGGTGATGGGCAGATCCCGGGAAGCCTGCCAGGTGCAAACCCCACCCTGTGATTTTGGGCAAATCTCTTAGCTGCTCTGAGCCTTGGTTTCCCCATCTCTAAAATGGGCAGAAAGCCAGCATTGTTACATCATAAGGTTGCATACAGAAGAAGGGCTGGTCTGTGGGGTGAATGCCAGAGTGTTCGCTTCTCTTATTTTAGTATCAGGGTTAATCTTCTTGGCATTATTTATAACTTTTTTCCTTGGCCACATGGCTGAGATCTTAGTTCCCTGACCAGGGATTGAATCCAGGCCCTTGGCAATGAAAGTGCCAAGTCCTAACCACTGGACTGCCGAGGGGTCCCCTTGACATTGCTTATATTAACGTCATTGTGAACATCGTCCTTCCCCCCACAGCAAGCCCTGGATGAAAACATGGACCTCCTGGAAGGTATAACCGGCTTTGAAGACTCTGTCCGAAAATGTAAGTTCTTCTCTGAGCTTGGGCTCCCTGAGGGGAGGGAGTGGCAGCAGGTTCTGAGAGTGGCCCTTCGTCTTTGTCCTTAATTTCCGCAGTTATTTGCCATGTCGTGGGCATCACGTATCAACACATCGATCGCTGGCTTCTGGCTGAGATGCTCGGGGATCTGACAGGTAAGGCCCTCTCTGGGTCCCTGGTGCCCATCTAAGAGGTCAGGGTGAGCGGGGCAGTGGGCCTCAGCCAGCTCCTCAAGTGGGCCCACTCCTGCCTTACCAGGTTGTTATTAAAGGCCCAGTCCAGAGAGGGAATAAGGACTTAGTATAACACCTTCCTTTCCTTTTCAGAGATCCTACAGCATTCATTCATTATTCTGCATAAATTAGTTGAAGGCCCACTCTGCACTGTTCAAGGCCCTGGGGGCATGGCGGTGAACAGCACAGAACGGCTTAGATTCGTTCTCGTGGAGATAGCAAAACAGATGACAAGTGAAGCTGTATGCGTCTAGTGGGGATTCATGCATGACGACCCCTGGAGGGCTGGGAGGGTGGGGGCTAGGGGAGCAGGAGGCACGTGGAGGTGGAGGCACAGCGTCTGAACAGTTACCTCTCACTGGAGTGAGGCGGGCAGCCTGAGGGCAGAGTGAATGTGAGGATGCTCTGCTCAGAGAGCAGCCAGGGAGCCCTTGGCCCCGGGCTGGATGAGCCAGGGGCGGAGCCAGGGCCGAGAGCTGGTGGTGGGAGGGGTTTCAGGCACGGAAGGGCCTCCTGCCTGCCTTAGTCCTTTATGCTGAGTGAGATGGAGCCACTGGAGGGTCTGAGCAGAGAAGGACATGATTAGATTTATATTTCTAAAGATCCCTCTAAAAAGAAAAAAAAGTATGTGTATTTGCTCATTTTGCAAAAAGAAACACAGGAAGGGAAAAATTTTAAAACAAGGAAAATGGTTACTTCTTGGGAGCTGAGGGTGAAAACAGGGAGGAGAGTGGTGGGTTGGGGGTGAGATTTCTCTGAGCACCTTCTTGGATAGGTTTGTCTTTTAATCCAGGTGGGACATTGTTTTCAGTGGAAGCTAACTTTTTTTGGACACTTTGTGTCCAGCACTATACTAAGCACTAAGTGTTTTACATTGCCTCGATATTTTATGTGTTTAAGAGTGAAATTAAATCAGAAAGGGATGAAAAACCCTTAGAGTTGAACGTAAAGAGAAACAGGTGAATCTATATCAAATTGATAATAGTCACACAGAAAAGAATTATTTCGAGTTGTAGAACACTTCTCTGGCCAGAAAAATACCCTTTTTTTTGGTGTTCACTCGCTAAGTCCTGTCTGGCTCTTTGCGACCCCGTGGACTGCAGCATGCCAGGCTCCCCTGTTCTTCATTGTCTCCCGGAGTTTGCTCAGACTCAAATCCACTGAATCAGTGATGCTAGCTAACCATCTCATCCTCTGCCGCCTCCTTTCTAAAGGCAAGAAAGAGCTGCAAAGAAATTCTTAAACATGGTGCCATAAGGTTACTGTTCTTGGTAATGAAGAAATCATCATTTCGAAGCCATTTCAATGTAGATTGGGGGAAAAGCAGAGAAGTAAGCGCTCTGCTGTTTTTAGGAGCTGAGCTTTTACCCTGGGAGACATGAGAGGTAAATAGAAAATGAAAGGAGACTCAGAAGCCCTGTAGTGGGAAGGATGAGAAAGCTAAAAGGCTCCCCCTGGCTGCTGTTTGGAGAATGAATCATAGGAGCCCCAGCCTGGCAGCCCAAGACCAGATCTGCCCAAGGCAGGCCAGGAGGACACCGTGAGCGCTCCCCCCGTCCCCCCTACCCCAGTACTGTGGATCCGTGTGCAAAGCCCCTACACTGCTGTGTCCCCTGCAGACAGCCAGCTAAAGGTGTGGATGAGTAAGTACGGCTGGAGTGCCGATGAGTCAGGCCAGATCTTCATCTGCAGCCAGGAGGAGAGCATTAAGCCCAAGAACATCGTGGAGAAGATTGACTTTGACAGTGAGTTGTGGCTTGAGCCTCAGGCTGTGGGGCTGAGGAGGGGCCTTCTAAGGGAGCAGGGCTGGGTCCCCAAGGACTCGGGTAGATAAGTTCTGACTCAGGGCCAAGAAATGAGTATCCGCCAGATTCCCCTGCCCTTGTCTATCCCAGGCAGGCCACATTTACCTGGGAGAAAGGGCGGAGGGTCCTGGTGTCCTTGCCTGGAATGCTGGGCACCAGATCCTGCCCTAAAGCACTCAGTAAGACTTCCCAGGGCCTGGAGGGATCCAATAGGGTGTCCCCACACCCTCACTGGTCCCAGGGCCTCAGCCCTGCCGTCTGTTAAAACGCAGCAGAGCACCTACCAGCAAGTGCAGGCTCTGCGGCTGGGGCAGCTGGGTGGGATCTGGGTTCTTTATTCACAGCTGTGTAACTTTGGGCAAGCAATTTTACATCTCTGTGCCTCCAGTTTCTCATCTAGATAGTGGGGGTGACAGCACCAATAATTCTGACTAACACCGTGTAGTTCTTTACACTTTTTATTATTAGAGTCATTGGTCCTCAGGTCAACCCCATAAGGCAGGTGCCAGGACTGTAAGTAACTGAATAATACCGCAATACCCACCTCCTGTAACTGAATAATACCGCAGTACCTACCCCCTGGAGGTACGAGTGTGAAGTGAGACATTGCATGTGCAACACTTAGCAAAGAACCAGTCCTACAGCTCACTAAACATTACCCTCGTCACCATCACATTAACTAACACAGACTCCACTGGCTGCTTAGAGCAAGCCTGAAGTCTCACCCTCCCACCGCGCAGGTGTCCTGGAATGAGAGAGAACTGGCGGGGGCAGGGACGGGCTGCTTCCTTTAGGCCCTCGATCTCCTCCCCGCCCTCTCAAGTGTGGTCTGGTGTGTTAAAAATATGGACTGGTACACTGTGGCCTCTGAGTACAAAATGACTACATTGCTATTTAATTGAGGAACACGATCGAGCAGGCAGTCATCTCCACACTTGGGGGCTGTGGACCCTCAGTCTAAATGAGATGCGCCCACCGACTTGGGGTTCTGTGTGAGAACTCCCTGGAGCGAAGGGTTCTGTGGTGATGAGACACAAGTCCAGCGCTCAGAGCGTCTTGCAAATTGTTGTTTAGTCGCTTCAGTCGTGTCCCGACTCTTGTGACCCCATGGACTGTAGCCTCCCAGGCTCTTCTGTCGTGGGATTTCTCAGACAAGAATATTGGAGTGGGTTGCCATTTCCCTCTCCAGGGGATCTTCCCTACCCAGGGATCGAACCTTCATCTCCTGCATTGGCAGATGGTGGATTCTTTTACCATTGATCCACGAGGGAAGCCCATCTGGCAAATAGTACCATAGTAAATGTTATCAGGATGGTGATGAAGATAGCAAATCCTACTTTTAAAATCCAGGCATTGGGGCTTCCCTGGTGGTCCAGTGGTTATGACTTTGCCCTCCCATGCAGGGGTTTGTGGGGTTGATCCCTGATCAAGGAGCTAAGGTCCCGCAGGTGTCATGGCCAAAAAACCAAAAAGCATAAAAGAAAAGAGAAGCAATATTATAATAAAATTCAATAAAGACTTTTAAAAAAGAAAAAAACAGGCATTGTTCTAAGCCTGTTGTTTAAGTCTACAAGGCCCCTAAACAGCTGTGGGCCCTGCTGTGGTGGTTGGAGCTTCATCTCGTGTGTTTCCCACATTGACCCTGGTCTTCCCTTTTCTTCTCAACAGGTGTGTCCAGCATCATGGCCTCCTCCCAGTAACTTTGCAGTCGTTTAATAAAGGTGTGTTGACTTCTTAGCCTGTTGTCTCCCCTTCAACTTCCTGCCTCTGCCCCTCCCCGACCAGCGTCAGGGCCTCCATCACCGGGTGCTGGGGCCACCACTCTTCTGCCTGTCCACCCCACCCCTCAACCCAGCAGCAGAGCTTCTGTCTCCCTGGACCTGCTCCTCTGCCCAGACCCAGCAGCTGACCTCCACCACCCCGTTCCTGACAGGTCACAGGTGGAGGGCCCGCAGCCATGAGTCAGCAAGGAGGGTATGAATGGGTTGTGGGTGAGTCAGCAAGGTGTGAGTAAGAGGTAGGAGCCCAGCCCTGCACCTTGGGCTAGCCAGGGCTCTCCTGTCCTCCGGAAAACCTATGCGAACAGGTGGGGCCCCTGGGTTCCTGGAGAGGGAGGGACACCTTTACCCTTGGGCCTCACAAGCAGCCCTAGGGCAGTGGCCGGAAGGGTGAGTGGGGGAGGATTCTGGTTGCTTGCTCAACCTGAGAAAGTATTCGTCGCTCAGTCCTGTCCTTATGCAACCCCATGGACTGTAGCCCGAGAGGCTCCTCTGTCCATGGAATTCTCCAAGCAAGATGCCATTTCCTTCTCCAGGGGATCTTCCCCACCCAGGGATAGAACCTGGGTCTCCTGCATTGCAGGCAGATTCTTTACCCTCTGAATCACCAGGGAATCCCTTGTCAGAATCATAAGGATTCCGTGGGCTCTGCCCAGCGAAGTGTTCAGCTAAAGACCTAGCCTGTTGTTGACACTGAGAAACCAGAGTCACTTCCTTTCAGAGTCAGAGGAGTTTGTCCACCGCCCCCCCGCCATTGGGAACTAGTCCCCAACATTCTTTTTGGTGAGACTTTTTAAGAAAGTTGGGATCTGCAGCCAGGCTATTCTTTCCCCATCCTCAAGTCTTAGCCTCGGGTTAGTTATTCAAATTTGGTAAGGTATTCCACACATTCTGATGGAGTGACTGGTTGAGCTTTCACCTCTGAGCCTGTTTGTTGTCTGCAGGAAGAAGGAGTGGGCACAACGGTGACTGCCTCTCAGGGAAAACGAGAGGAAATCAGATGCCGCAATAGATGCATAGCCCGCCCTAAGGGAGTGCCTCACTCTCATGCCCTTGTGTGTGGACTCTGCCTACAGAAAGGGCAGCGCCAGAGCTGCCAGCCCTCCCTGCTGGCCGGCACTCACACCCATCATTCTCTGAGCCAAGGCAGGACAGGACACCCTTTACGCCGAGATCCAGACCTGAGCAGGAGCCAGGAAATAGGGCGTGCCGGAATCCGGGGACAAAGGGTGCTATTGCAGCTCAGGACTTGGGAGCCAGCTCTATGGGGTGGGGGGAAGGAGGGGACACTGGATGCTGTCCCCCACCCATTTGGTCATGTCCATCAGCAGAAGAGCACCCACTCTGGGTGGGCATGCTCCCACTCCCCAACTTGGCAGGTGCCCCTGTGTAGAATACAAGCCGGCACACCAGGTCACGGCCTTTCTGCAGGGGAAGAGGAAACGACCTTTTAAGTGTTTTGGAAGCCACAGCTTGTCCTGCTTTGACAACCTGCTTCTGCTGTGGGAGGATCACCCTTTGAGCAGCTAAGAGGCCTGGTTCTGCAGAAAGACTGGGTTTAGACACCAGCCCAGTGGCTTTTGGGTGTGTGAGTAAGGAGAGTGTCCCCTTTAGCCGTTGCTTTCAGTGAATGCACTCAGGGATTTGAGGTCATCAGCATGTCACCTGTCATGGTGGCTTGGGCTTAGGTCTGCTGGTACAACTCCTTCCACAGTCCCCTCTAGCATCCCAGGACCTGTTCATGTTCCCACCCTGAAAGGTCACAGCTCGCTCTCCTTTCTTTCATCTAAGTAGGGTTAATAACAGGATACAGTATTTATTATTTTTTAATTCAACACTTATTGGCTAATATACTGTTTCTTGTTGGCCACGTGGCTTGCAGGATAAGACACTTGTGAGGTCTTAGTTCCCTGGCCTGGGACTGAACCTGGGGCCACAGCCGTGAAAGCGCCAAGTCCTAACCACTGGCCTGCCAGGGAATTCCCAATAACGGGATACAGCATTTAATAAGTTCTGACCGAAGTCACAAGTTTTCCACCAAACGGTCATGTGGAAATGGTGACCCTAACCCTAGGGCCCCCTGGCCATACTCCTTCACTCAGGGATCACCCCCTGCCCCCTGAGAGCATCTGCCCACTGTCCCTCAGCCTCCGCAGAGTAGCTACTATCAGGTCACTCCATGGATGGCTTCGGGGAAGTGGCCTCAAAGCTGGCAATTAAAGGGAGCCTTTAAACCTCACTGGCTGGGGATATCCTCTTCATCTCTGAGCCCTGGGTCTGGGAGTTTTCTCAGTGTTGATGGGGAGCAGGCAGGGAGGGGCAGAAGGTCTATTGTTCAAGAGGACTCTCCCTGCCCAGCAGGCCCAGCATGAGAGTCCTGGGCTTGTTCTCCAGGTCAGGCAGGAAGAGATGCCCAGCCCCAACCCAGCCTTGGCCCAGCCCTGCTTTGGAAACGGTCAGTCCTGCTGGGTCTTTGGCCAGGTCATGGCTGTCCGTGCGAAAGCGGGCTGCCTCATCCTCTTCCTTCGCTTGTCCTTGGATCTCTTCCAGTGCCTTTGAGAGAAGATGAGAGCAGCTGGTAGCTCCCGTATCTGGAGAAATGTCTTCTCATCCCCATTCCCCAGCAGATGACTGTGACGGTCCTTTTGGCCTGTGTCAGTCCCTGCCTTTAGTCAAACCCTTACCTTCTTACTTTCCCTAACAACAATTCCCCTCAAGGCTGTCCCTGAATTCAATACAGTTCTTCATACTGTTGCTCAGGTCCACAACCTAGGAACCATCTTTTATTTTTTAAGAATTTATTATTTTTAGCTGTGCTGGGTCTTCATTGCTGCGTGCAGGCTTTTGTCTACTTGCGGCGAGTGGGGGCTGCTCTCTAGTCGCGGCGCACGGGCTTCTCACTGTGGCGGTTGCTCATGTTGCGGAGCACGGGCTCTAGGGCTGCCGGGCCTCAGGAGTTGTGGCTTGTGGGCTCTAGAGCGCTGGCTCAGTAGTTGGGTGCCCCACGGCCTATGGGATCTCTCTGGATTAAGAATGGAACCAGTGTCCCCTGCATTGCGAGGCAGATTCTTACCCACTGGACGCCCTAGGAGCCATCTTGAGTCTGGATTTTCTTTTTCTCTCTCTTTTTCACCTCTGCCTCCCACCCCCAACAAATTCATAACTCTTAAGTCTAAGTCATAGAGGCTCCACTTTCCCACATCCTCCCATTGCCCTTCCTCCACAGCACTCTCCTCCTCTACCCTCTGTCTTTCTGTCTGGCTTCATCAGGACCGCTGCAGCAGCCTCCTCACGGGGCTCCCTGAGCACACCCCACCTTCTGCAGTCTGTTGCCCTGGTGCAGCCAGACGACCCAGTAGACAGTTGAATCTGACCCTAGGCCTGCTTATAGTCTTCCTTAACTTCCCATTGTATTTAGAATGAAATTCACTGTATGTCCCCACTGCACTTAGAATAAAATCAAAACTTCTTTTCAGGCAAAGATAATAATAATCAAATCATTATATGTCAATTATATATCAATAAAAAAGACTCAAATTCTTCACCATGGTTTTAAGTCTGTTCATTCATCTGGGGTTTATTAAGCTTCTATCTTAGATGTGTGTTCAGTCCCTGGGTCAGGAAGTTCCCCTGGAGAAGGAAATGGCAACCCACTCTAGTATTCTTGCCTGGGAAAGCCTATGGACAAAAGGTCACAAAAGAGTCTGACACGAGTTAGCAACTAAACAACAAACAATCTTGTGCCAGACACTGTTTCAGAGACTAGGAATATGACAAAACAAAGATCCCCACCATCGTGGGCTGACATTCTCAAACTAAATAAAGCAGTCATATTAGTATATTAGTGGTGATCAGTATTCTGGAAAAAATAAAGCTGGGAAGGTGTGGATGTTATTTATAAAAAGGTGGTCAGGGGAGGTCTCACTGAGGAGGTGATACTTCCTCTGATCTGCGGGAAAGGAAGCTGTGAGCTTTGGGGATCCAGTATCTATGGAGAGTGTTCCAGGCAGTGGTAACAAGGTATCACTATGTTCAAAGGCCTTGAGACTGGAGCATAGGTAGTATTTTGGAGGAAAAATTAGGAGGCCTAATGGCAGAAAGTGAAGAGGAACTGAAAAGCTTCTTGAAGGTGAAAAAGGAGAGTGAAAAAGCTGGCTTAAAACTCAACATTCAAAAAATTAAGAACATGGCCTCTGGTCCCATCACTTCATGGCAAATAGATGGGGGCGGGGGGGGGGGAAGCAAACAGTGGCAGGTTTTATTTTCTTGGGCTCCAATATCACTGTGGACAGTGACTGCAGCCATGAAGTTAAAAGACCCTTCTCCTTGGAAAGAAAGCTATGACAAACCTAGTCAGAGTATTAAAAAACAGAGACATCACTTTGCTGACAAAGGTCCATATAGTCAAAGCTATGGTTTTTCCAGCAGTCATGTATGGTTATGAGAGTTGGACCATAAAGAAGGCTGAGCGCTGAAGAATTAATGCTTTCAAACTGTGGTGCTGGTGAAGACTCTCACTGAGAGTTCCTTCAACAGCAAGGAGATCAAACCAGTCAATCCTCAAGGAAGTCAGTCCTGAATATTCATTGGAAGGACTGATGCTGAAGCTGCAGTTCCAATACTTTGGCCACCTGATGAGAAGAGTCAACTCATTGGAAAAGACCCAGATGCTGGGAAAGATTGAGGGCAGAAGGAGATGGCAGCGACAGAGGATAGATGGTTGTATGGCATCACCAACTCAATGAACATGAGTTTGAGCAAACTGCAGAAGGTAGTGAAGGACAGGGAATCCTGGTGTGCTACAGTCCATAGGGTTGCAAAAGAGTTGGGCACAACTTAGCGGCTGAACAACAAAGTGTGGTGAAAGCTCAGAAAGGAGGGGAGAGTGGGAGGTGAGCTGGGAGAGACATGAGGACCAGCATGACCAGGAAGTGGAAGAAAGACCTTGTGGGTTCGGTTGAAACCCCAGGAGTTTCAGTGGTTTCAAAAGCTGAGCAGGAAAAAAAGAGAAAAAAAAAAAAAAAAAAAAGCTGGGCCAGGCTGAGCCAGGGCAAGGAAGACTCCAGCAGCTTTTCCTCCTTTCCTTGACTTTGACGTGTGGCACCAAGGGAAGGTTCTGAGCAGGTGAGGGAGGGATTTGACCTGATTCAGGTGTTCGCAGGTTCCTTCTGGCTTCTTGTGAGAGAGTTGGGTGGTGAGTGGAGGAGCAGAGAGATGGTGAGGAGGCTGTGGCAGAGGTCCAAGGGGAGACAAGGCGAGAGTGGACGGGACCAGGGTGTGGCCACAGGGGAGGGAGAAGTGAGTGGATTCCGTACATACTTGGAAGATGGAACTGACAGAATTTCCTGAAGAACTCGGTGTGAGGACAAAGAGGACAGGGGATGGAGGCACCATCCGGTGGGACAGGGATGATCATGGGGTGACCAGGTCTGAGAGGAAGATCAGGAGCTCAGCTTTGGATATTTACACTCGAGACACCTCTTACTGTGCCAATATCATTTATCTGTATTTACTTGCTTATTCTTTGCTGCGCCCCACCCCCCGCATTAGCCACTTGAGAACTGATCACACTTAAGCTCAGAACCATATCGTCAGCACCTGAAAACAGTGCCTGGGACACAGTAGGTGCTCAACAAGTGTCTGTTGAATGAATGAAGATAGATAAGTTCCCAAACCTTCTATCGATAACTTTCGAGTCAGCCAGTACCTATTCCAGTCTAACTCCCATGTCCATTTCCTGAATCCCGCCGGTGTTTGTTCAAATGTCCTCCTTCTCCGCAAAGCCTATCTTGACAACTCCATTTACATTGCAGCTTGATTCTTCTCCGTAACGCTAATCCCCTTGGAATATATTAACATATATATTATGTACTGAAAATTTTTTGTTTGTTGTCTCCCTTCACTAAAAGCTTCCGCGAGGGCAGGGAGTTTTATCTATCTCGTTTAAGTGCAACACACACAGCAGGCGCTTAATAAATATTTGTTGGATTTTTCTTGTTGATGGGATACAGGCCACGTCTGAACGGGTTTTCTTAGTCGGACGGCGAGACCCGCCTTACGAATCATCCGCGGTCCGGCCCCGCCCACACGCCGAGGCCCGGCGCGCTCACGCGGGAACAGGGGGCGCGGCTCGTCCACGAGCTGAAGGGCGGCGGGGAAGCGCGCTGTGCGCAGGCTCCGAACGCCCCGAGGCGGAGTCTCAGGGCCTTTTTGGGTTAGGAGGCGCGCGCGCGGGAGGGCGGCGGCGGCGGCGGCGCGGTGCGCAGGCGCGGCGGGCAGTGCGCAGGCGCCGGCGGAGGGCGGGCTTGAAGCAGCTGAAGCGGCGGCGGCGGCGGCGGCGGCTCAGGCAGAGGGGCGGGAGCAGAGGCTGGAGCGGACGGGCTCGGGAGAGGCGGCGGAATGGTGGACTACCACGCGGCGAACCAGTCGTACCAGTACGGCCCCAGCAGCGGGAGCAATGGCGCTGGCGGCGGGGGTAGCATGGGAGACTACATGGCCCAGGAGGACGACTGGGACCGGGACCTGCTGTTGGACCCGGCCTGGGAGAAGCAGCAGCGCAAGGTGCGCGGCCCGAGGGCCGGACGGGCTGGAGGGGGGGCTTCCGAGGGAGGCTGGGGACCGGGAAGGGGCTCGGAGGGTCTGTGGTGAGAACTGGGCGTCCTGAGAAGTATTCGGCGGGTCTGGGAAGCGGTTTGGAGTCCTGGAAAGGAGTTGCAGAACTTGAGCGGGGAATTGGGAGTCTGAAAAAATATTGACGGCTGAGTAGGGGATATGGAAATCTAAAACTGGGAATCAGGGAGCCCGAGGAAGGAATTGGAGCGTCTGGCCTGGGAATGAGGGGAAGTCGGCGAGATGATTGGAGGAGACTCAAGAACGGAACTGGGTCTGAGGCGGGATGGACGGGTCAGGAGGGACTGGAGGTGGTCAGAGGGAAAAGGGGGAACCGGGAATGTGTGGGTCAGGATAGAATTCGGCATCGGGGGAGTCCGAAGAGGAGCTGGAGTATGGAGGGCGTTACTTGGATTACAGAATCCTCTGAAGAGGGTTGGAATTATGGGAGCCCCGGGGATGAAGCCCCCTTCATTCTAAAGGGGATGAAGATTCTAGAGTGGGTGTGAAGGGACCCAGGGCTTGGTGGGTGAGGATGGGGAGGCTGCTAAGGAGGTCTGAAATCTGGCTCTGGTGGGAGAAGTCAGGGAGCTGTGAATAAGAGGTTTTGAAGGGGCGAGATATTATCAGGGATGCCCTGTCCTACAGGGAAGAGGAGAAGATTGGGAGATAGAAGAGGTATTGGTGACGCCAAGGCCTCCTTGATGAGAGGCCGAAGGGGGATAGAGAGAATTTGGAGTATTCTGAGGAGGGGTTCTGAAGAATTGATGGAACGTAGACAAAGCTCAGCAAAGGGTTGGCGTTGCCGGAGGCAAAGGTAGCCTGAACGGGGTGAGAATGGCGGGAGAGAATGGTCGGAATGGCGGATGGTGGGAGGGAGGTGTTTGGAGTAATGAAAGTCTCATTAGAAAGGGAGTGTGTGATGGATAGACCAAGAGAGGAATTTGGGGGTGAGGGCTTCTGGAGGTGCTGTCCCAGGACTGGAGAGTGTGTTTATGTGTTGTGAAGGGAGAACAAGTTGTTTGGGGAGGAGGAGCTGAGAGTGTCCAGAAGAATTGTCTTTCGGGGGTGGTGATGAAGAAAGAGCTTGTTCTAAAGCAGGGTCTGTTTTCAGGTGGCATGTTGGGGTGTGGAGGCAATTTCGGGGGACTCACAGTGGGGAGAGGTAGATCAAAAGGAGTGGGAGGTGCAGAGAGGGTGGGGTGTGTGTGTGTATCTGTGTATGTGTATAGGTGTATGTGTGTGCATATAATCCAAGGTGGTAGAGAGCAGGGAGCTCCAAGCTGCTAGAAGAGAGGGTTTAGCATGCGCAGGAAGAGCTAAAGAAAGGAAGGTGTAGAGGGGTGTGTGTGTCTTGGGAGGGGGTTGTTTCAAAGTGTGTGAAGAGGGTGGGAGGTACTTACTATTAGAGGCATGTCGTAGGTTCTTCAGACCTGAATTTTCTTCCCAGATTCATTACCAGCTCCATGGCCTTGGGCAAGACCCTTGGTCTCAGTGTGGTTCTGTCATCTGTGGAATGAGGAGGGGTCAAGGGAGTCCCTTCTGTGATTCTACAAGGGTGGATGTGTATGGTGTTGGGAGAGTAGCAAGGGGTTTGAGTGTGGCTGGAAGCCTCTTGAGGGTGTGAGCTGTTGCTTTGGGGGTTCTGTGCAGGCAGCCCAGGCTGGCGGGGAAAGGGTGAAAGGAACAGCTGTGCCAGGCAGCCCGGGGTGGGGCCTGGCTTAACCTTGGGGTAAATTACCAACCTCTGCTTGAATTTCCTCATCGGTAGTTTGGGGGGGCGGGGGGTGGGTGGGTGGTGGCGGCTCCATGGTGGTGTCCTTATCTGTTGCCCCACCTACCTCCTGGTGGGCAGGTTGAGATAATCTGACATAAAAATTCTTTTTGAGGGGAGAGACCTAGCCTCCAGTCTCAACAATAATTTACTGCCGGAGGCAATGCTGGGTTGAAAAAGGTTATGAGTTGCTCAGAGACCTGGGAAGTTGGGAAGGGAACAAGGCGGGTTCCATGGGGTTGTTTTTTGAGAAAACCTGAGCTCCTTCTTCTCCAGCTCCCGGTGCTGGCGGAGAACGAGCTTTGGAGCCTCTTGACTCAGGTGGTGGGGAGTAGGAACCTTCCCTCCCACTCCCTTGCTGACTCCTGCCCGTCCCAGAGTGACTCTCTGCTCACTCCATTCCCTTCTGGGAGTCTGGCTGTGTGTTCCTCCATGACTCTAGTCTCCCTTGCCCGCTGGGTGAGGCCAGGGCACCCTTCAGGCCGGGGCAGGAACTGGGACTCACCGACATCCCCAGGCCTGGCTGCGGTTGTGTCATCCCCCCCCTCCTCCCGTCCTCAGGGACCAGGCATGGTGGAAGGAAAGGGTGGCTCACAGCCCCTCTCAGACCAGCTGTTTTAGATTCTCAAGACGGGCCAGATCTTAGCGTGTCCGACTTTATACAACTGCAGCAAATATTTACACGCAACTGTACTTTGGGGGGAATATTGTTTCACTGCTGTGTGCCTACCTATTTGGGGGTGGGCATCTTCTCTGAAATGGGAGAAGGAGTAATGGAAACGAATACAGAGACGAGTCTGTGCTGTTTTCTTCCAAGAGGACCCCACCCCCATCCCCCCTAGACTGGGTTTTTCTGCTTGGCAGTGCCACTTTGGCAAGTGACAGATTGCCCTTCTTGCCCCTCTGAGGCTGAGCCACGGACCACAGAGAGGGTGGCGGTCCTGTGAGTGTCCTGTGTGTACCCTCACGCTCTTAAAAGCTATGTCCAGGACAGCTGTGGGCCCGTTAAAGCGTGTGGCAATTGAATTCTTCTAGGAATTAAGCAGGGTTTGGCCCAAGTCAGAGGGTGCCTGAGGTTCCCAGTGGTTCTCACATCCACCTGAAGCCCTTCTGGGGACCCTTGTAACCAAGGCATTACCTGATAAGTAGGTTATGCAACAGTTCTGATCTGGGAAGGCTCTGCATGTTTTCTCCAGGGGTGCGGGGGGAAGGACCGGTCTGGTCTTTCAGCAAATTCTTGAGCAATTATAGCTCTGGGCCAGAGCTCCCTCTCCCAGTTTCTGAAAGAGGCTTGAGTAGCCTTGCCACCCTTGCTCTACTGGACAGGTGAGGGGACTTGGTAGCCACTCCCGAAGTTCTCTCGTCGCAGCAAGAGGAACTGTCTCCTTTGCTAAGCTGGCGTGGTCGTTGAAACATCACTGACTGCTCACAGGGCCTCAGTGTTTAGACCCTGACCTTTGGCTTGGGCTCTATTAGGTTTGAGTTAATTATTTGAACCGTTCTGATGGTGTCTTGTTTTTCTCCAAGTAGGGTTGTTTTTCTTTCTTTCTTTTTTTTTTTCTTTTAGGCTGATGATAGAGACCTCAGAGTAGCCATCTGTTATTTTGTTCCATTACTCTTAATTGCTTGCCTCTTAGGATCTGGCTGAGACTAGCAGATCCTTAGCAGTTTTTAAAAATGGAATAAGTTACTTAGTGAAAACCAAAACCAAAAAAAAAAAAAAAGACCCAGACTCAGTTGTCATCTAGAATTAAAGACTGTACCTATGTGAGGTGGAGAAGGAAATGGCAAACCACTCCAGTATTCTTGCCTGGAAAATTCCATGGACAAAGGAACTTGGCAGGCTATAGTCCATGGGGTCGCAGAGTCTGACACGACTGAACAACTAACACACACACACACACACCCCTATGTGAGAAGGGGGGCAGGTATTCTGTTTGCCTTCCTGGGAGAGGGGTAGGGAAATGTACTCAGCTGCTAGCTTCTGTCCTCGGTCACTCCCCCAGGCCCAAGTTTTAAGAACAGGGCTTTTCTCAGAAATAGAGACACAGACGAAGAGCACTCATGTATGGATACCAAGGGGGTAAGGGGTGGGAGGAGTCAGGAGGTTGGGATTGACACATACCCTGTTGGTACGATGTCTAAAATAGATAACTGATGGGAACTTACTGTGCGGCACAGGGAACTGTGCTTCATGCACTGTGGTGACCTGAACAGGAAGGAAGTCCAAGAGGGAGTCGCTTTACAAAATGATTCATTTTTCTGTGCAGTAGAAGCTAACCCAACATTGTAAAGCAGCCGTACTCCAGTGAAAATTAACTTAAAGAAAAGAGCAAGAAACAGGGCTTTTCTGATGCCCGCCTAAGAGGCGAGGTGAGGGAGGTTGGCTGGAGTGCAGTGCCCCTTGTAGCCACTCACACCCATTCAGGTGTGTTGAATGTGGGTTGAAGGTGTGTTGAATGTGCTCAGCCCTCAGGTGAGGGTTGAAATCCAGTTGGTGCTGTGGAGTGGCGCCTACTGCTTCATCTAATTAGTTTCCTTCTCTGCGCTCTAGGGCATGGGCAGGATTGCCCTCTGCCTTTTGAAACACCCTCCCTGAGACCAGCAAGGAGGCTCCTTTGGCAGCGGGGAGCTGACTCACTGTGCAGTTGGAACTGGTGCTAAATAGTTCCATTTAATGGCAGCTGACGGCCTGGCCTCGAGCAGGCTGCCTCATGGGAAAAGTTTGGTGAGAAGTATTGGAGGAAAACAACCCTGGAAATGAGGATGGGGTTTTAACATCCGGGTGCGGCTGGTGCTATCTAACTCCTGAGATGCAGTCTGGGAGGTCAGTGAAAATGTAGGTTTGCACCCCCAAAGGGCTTCCTAGGTGGCACCGTTGGTAAAGAATCCGCCTGCCAATGCAGGAGATGCACAGGACGTGGGTTTGATCGCTGGGTCCGGTTGATCCTCTGAAGTAGGAAATGGCAACCCACTCCCATACTCTTGCCTAGAAAATTCCATGGACAGGAGAGTCTGGCTGTCTATAGTCCATGGGATTGCAAAGAGTCAACACAACTGAGCGTACAAGACAACCTCAACAACAACAGCCGCCCAAAGTGCCCCCTGAAGCGGACCTCAGAGGAGCAGGAACAAGGCTGGATTCCAGTCTCAAGTCTCTGGGGTGGGGAGTTCTACCATTTAAACATATACTCCAGTCATGGCTGAGTTTGGCCAGACAGCCCCCTTTTGCAGAGTTAAGTGAGTGAGTAGTACAAGTCAGCTGGCAGCGCTGGTCTAGCAGATGACAGCAAAGAGAATGAAGCCAAAAAGGAATCGATTTGGGAAGACGCAAGGAATTTCTGAGACAGTTGAGATGACCACTTCTGGCTTTTGACATATTGATTTATAATGTGCCGGGAATTGTACAAGCCTTTGACCAGACTTAGTGTTGTTTTTTGTTTTTTTTTTTTAAAAGGATTCCCTTTTATTTTGTGGGGGAGGAGGAGAGGGAAAGGACAAAGATAATTAAGGAACAGCTGTTTGTTGTAGTGTCACTTGCTCATTCAGGTTTTCTGAATGGCTGAATTAATCAGCATGTTTATCTCTTCTCTGGCTTTCAGAATGTTCTAGATCAATGGTTTTCCCAGCTTTATCCTTATTTCCTTCACTTAGTGATGTCCCTGTTTTCATCTGTCTGGTCACTTCCCTTCTGTCGCTTGTATTTTATGTATTTATTTTACAGAATAACAAAAGCACTCATGTTACTTTAAGTCTTCCTCCCTGCCCCCCACCCCCTTCTTTTTTCATGGAAATAGGAGGCGAGTGATAGCAAGTTGGTAATTCAAAGGCAGTGGTAACTGAAACACTGACCTACTAAAAGGTGGGCGGAAGCTTCCACTTGAGTTGATACAAATCCTGTCATCCAGGGAGGTTTGAAAGACGTCTTTATGTCCCCAGTAGTTTGAGAACTCCAGATCAGTCTCCTTCAGGATGAAGTTCAACGTCCAAACATCAAAGCCTCCAGTGCAATTATAAGGAAACTTAGTTTTACAGTGTTGCCTGTCTAGACGCCAGAATTTGTTATAAAGTGTCTGCAAGTGGTATAAGTAACACTTGCTTTTTCTTCAGGAAGGTTTATGAGTTACATTTTAGTTAGTAACCCAGGTATCAGGAAGTATAAGGTTCAGTGAGTCAAGGGAAAACAGAAATCGTTTAAAAAGTCCAGCCTCTGTTTAAAGAGTGATCTTACTGGGAGGAAAAATTAACCGACTGATTGGGAGGAGAAGGATCCGCCGCCTCCAGAAAAGGGAAAACTGCATATATTTAACCGGCAAACGTGTCCTCCTAGCAGAAGTTGTGTCCAAGTAGCAGTCTCTCTGGGCTTATAAAAACCCCAGAGACATTTGTCTTGGTGTTGTGCCTTTTTCGGTTGTGTTGTTCTTTCATGTCCTTCCCCCTCCCCTTTCCCTCGTAAACAACAGATGCATTAACTTGGAATGTCCGTGGAAAGTCTTTGAAAGCCGGTTGGTGTAACTTGGTTGCCATCTCTTTAGTCTGAGCAGCAGTTACTCCGGAAGAGGCCAGTGGCCTTTTTTTCCTTAGATGTAATTTACTGAAGGGACCTCTAAAAGTGAGTGAATTGAGCTTTAACTTGGGATTTGCTATTTGCCACCTGTTTCTGTATTGGCTCCTGCGTTCCTGGGATGGGATGAGCCCCAGCTTCCCCAAGAGTGAGCACCATCCTGTGTTTCCAAGAAGGCACAGTGGTTCTCCAGCCAGAGCGGCCCTCCTCATCCCTACATCATGCTTGGCTCCGTACTTCCTAAACTTCAGTCATTTGTGATTTTTTCCATAGCCCACTTTTGCTTTTATATACTTAATAATATTCTTCTAAGTCAATTTTGCCTTTTTAAACTTAAGTTTTAAAGGGGAAATTTATATGAGTATTGCCAGTGCAAACCCCAGCTTCCCTGGCCATAAATAGAAGGAAATTGCGAAAATAAACAGGCTGGAAAGAAAACAATGATGTGAAGTTCTAGCCTGCTGCAGGGTGTAGGCCTGAGGCCTGCTCCCTTTGTCAGAAGGAGATTGGCAAGTGTCGGCGAGGTGTTAGAGACCCAGAGAACCGAGCAGAGACGTTCTCTTTGATGTGTTCAGTAGGTAGACGAGAAGCAAAAGGGAGTAACCTTCTCGAAGTCATTCAAGTTTCAGTGGAGAGCGTGGATAACTCTTAAAATCTCCCATGGTGTGCTTGCCATGCGTGGAAAAAACGTTCTCTCACTTGACCCTGGAAACATTCCGAGAGTGGCAGGGCAGAGTGACTCACCCGGGAACATGCCACCCGTCCTGCCTGCCCGGCCTCCCAGCGTACTGCCCACGAACACGTCTCCCAGGACTGAGTGGCACTGGATTTTTCTCTGCATTCAAATGTTAACGGTTTCTTGTTTGTTTGTTTTTAAGAACTCGGGGCCACATTCTAAATAAAAGAATTGTGGGTTTATCCCTTGCTCCTCACATTGCTTTTTCTTTTTTAAATTTTATTTATTCATTTATTTTTGGCTGCGCTGGGCCCTTGTTGCCGTGTGGACTTTTCTCTAGTTGCAGAAGTGAGGGCCCCTCTCTTTGTGGCACGCAGGCTTCTCGTCGCGGTGCCTTCTCTTGTTGCGGAGCACAGGCTCTCGGGTGCATGGGCTTCAGTAGCTGCAGCTCCTGGGCTCTAGAGCACAAGCTCAGTAGTTCAGGCGCACGCACAGGCTTAGTTATTCTGTGTCGCCCTGGATCTTCCTGGACCGGGGATCGAACCCGTGTCTCCTGCATTGGCAAGCAGATTCTTTACCATGGAGCCACCAGGGAAGCCCTGCCTTGTCTTTTTAAGAGTCCAGCTTCCTTACACAAACACACTTGAAGTTTGGCTGCTCCTCTTCGTGAACCACCCTGCTGCCCCACCTGGGTATTTGCATTCTCGATTCAGAAAGGAAAGCAGTGCCCTCCTGCCGCGTTAAGAAAGGCTGATTTCAATGTTCTGCTTCCAAATAAGAGAGCAGAACAGATTCTCTGTCTCCGAGTGAAACTCTGGACATGGGCAGAAGTAGCTGTAAGTGGCAGTTTCTGCTCCACAGAACACAAGTGAAGTCATCTTTGGGAAGTATTGTTGATGGTGTTGAAACGATTGAATGGGACGCTAGAACACCAGCAACACAATAGCATTTGTGTCTTCAGCTTTGGGCAGGAATAAAGAAGACGTTGTGGTTTGTTTTATGCTTTTTAAAGTTTCCCCCCCGCAAAAGGTGTGGGGCTGAGTGATGTCTGTTACTGGCTTTCTAGTGGGTTTTTCTTTTCATCTTTTCCCGCCTCCCTGAGGGCTGGTGAGAGTGGGTGGAAGCCGCAGTCTAGGTGGATGGGAGGCAGCGCAGAAGGCAGGCCGTACGCCTTCCTTCTCGTTCCCCATGTGTGATGGGAACGCATTTGGTCTTTTAACCTCCAAAGAGCCCAAGATGAAGGGTTTCCATATCTTACCTCCTGACCAGTAAAGTCTCTTGATTCCAGCTCCAAGAATGTCTTAATTAACAGCCATCCAGGATGGGGGCATGGCAGGAAGTCAAATAAATGCATTTCTTCTCCCCCCCTTCTTTTTTTTTTTTAAAATACACATTTAATTTTGGTGGCAGAGAAGGCCAGTTCGAGGTTAGGGGAAACATCACAGGAGGAAGCCTGAAAGTGAGCAACCAGAGCCACCCCGGGAGGTTGCCTGAGGGGGTGTCACACCAGGAGTCTGTGGGTCTCCAGCTGGTGTTATTGAAAAAACAGGCCTCCCTTTACCGGTATGCGCCCCTGGCATGGTGTGCTCGAGTGCAACCCCCAGCACGTTGGTGCGCTTTGATCGGTCTCAGTCAAGGTGTGTATGAAAGGTCTTTAGCTGATAACATCGTGGAAACGAGATTGCTTGGCATTTGAGAGATGTGCCCCTGTGCTGGAGGCAGCACCGGTGGAGGAATGCTGGGCTACTGGGTAGAAATGGTGCTGCCAGCCGGTCTCCCGGGAAGGTATCCACATACGTGGTGGCCGTGCTGGGTCGGGGGACCAGGAGCCTCTGTTCTCTGGTGCACGGGTCAGGCCAGTCTGTTTTATCGATGAGGAGCGTGTATATTTGTAAGAGAGGAGAAGATGAGTACACGTGAAAGCCGCCGTTGGCTTTGTGGCTGAGGCGAGTGCTTTTTCTCTAGGCATTTAGAGTTGGAATCTCAGCTATGTGACTTCTCAACAGCAGGGCAAAATGTGCCTGCATCTTTTGCCTGCTTTCGCAAACACTGACAAATTTAAAAAGAACTCTAAAGTTTCCAGCAAATCCCAAGCACAGTTCATCCCATGATAACTTTTTTTTTTTAAACAATCCACATCCTTCCTCCTCCAACTCTGCCAGTAAATAAACCTTTTTCTCCCCCATTACTCCCACCTCTTTCCCCCACTCTCTTTTCTTTAAGGAAATGAGTATCTTTACATCAAACCTTTGTGTCTGATGGAAATATTAAATGCCTCTTGGGCTGTTGCTGGCATGGATTATGTGGGGAAGAGTCAGGTTTTTAAAGAAATTTTACAGGCTGGTATGATCTTCCAGTTCTGGCCTATGAAGTATAAACTCCATTTCAAAATTCAAAATGTCTGGAAGCAGCCAGCTTGCCAGGCTAGTTCAAGGGCAGTCTGATGAATCAACCCTTCTTACAGGCTGTCTGCTAACCAGCCCTGGAAGGTATCCAGCCGGTAAACATCACCAGGACGGTCAGGCAGTTTTTCCTATGTGAGGTTGGGGGCGGGAGGAGGAGGAGGGATCACTGGAGCTATGCAGCCAAGTCTGGTATGATGTGACTTTCTGTAAAACAGAAAGGTCTAGAAAGGTCTGATTCAAGATGTGTTTTTCTGAGATATTAGGCCTGTAGTCACCCAGCACTGAGTCTACTGGTGGAGTGAGAGGAAATACCTAGACCAGTTGGGACCGGGGGAACCTTCTTAACCATTTTGGGAAGCAAGTTTTCCTTTTCCTTTTGTAACTTTCACTGAATCAGTGACTCAGGGACAACCCACGGAAGAGAATTCAGTCCGCTGAGAGCAGTGAAACATTTCAAGAATGGTTGGTTGATGGATCATGGCCCAGAGCCGTGGAAGGTCAGGGAGTGGCACTGGGCTCCTACCCGCTGTACGGAAACACCCCAGAGATTCAAAGGGAACCAGCTTTGACCATAAAAATACAAGACTAACGACTCACAGCGCATTTAGTTCTCTTCGCAGCTACCTTAGACTTGAGAAAGTTCTGGGCCTCTTTTATAAACAGCCACAAAGCCGGCCTTGCCAAATACAGCCTGCTTCAGGGGCACTGGGTCAGCCTAGGAGACAACTTTCTTGCCTAAAAATAAGTCTATGTTCCTATCGAACATTCCAAGCATAGTTTAAACATGAGACTTGTGAGTCGCAGTTCAGGCCTCGTGGGTTCAGTTACGTCAGAGTGTGGGCAGTTGAGGGTCTTTGGGGAGCTTGGTTCCCCACTTTGGGATTGGCCCCTGGCCACCAAGGAAATCAGATGACCAAACGAGAACCATCTCCCAACTCGTTTCTTTATGTTCCTGATCTCAGGCTGGTGGGGAGACAGCAAGCACACAAATAAAACAAGGTAATTTCAGATGGGATTATGCCCTATGAATTTAATAATAATAATAATAGCAGCTAGCTAGGACTCTGGGCTTGGCACTATTCTAAGAGCTTTATGTGGACTGACTCATGTAATCCTGTGAGGTAGGTATTGTCACCTCTACAGGACAAGTGCGTAAATGAATCCTTTGAAGTTGAAGCCATTGCCCAAGTGACAGTGCCAGGATCTGAACCTAGAGGGTCTGACTTTCAAGCCATGTCCACACTACACTACAGGCTGGTGATTGGGAATAGCCTGGGGAGAGGTCCGTCAGGGGAGGAGGGCAGTGCTGGTACTTTGGATCAAGAGGAAGATCTCTGAAGACTTCACAGCTTAGCTGTTCCCTAAGGGATGAGATGGGGTCGCAAAGAGTCAGACACGACTGAGCGACTGAACTGAAGGGATGAGAAGGGTGGCTCAGTGGTAAAGAATCTACCTGCCAATGCAAGAGTCGCAGAAGACGTGGGTTCAGTCCCTGGGTTGGGAAGATCCCCTGGAGAAGGAAATGGCAACCCACTCCAGTATTCTTGCCTGGAGAATCCCATGGACAGAGGAGCCTGGCGGGCCGCAGTCCGTGGGGTCATGAACGAATCAGACATGACTTAGCAACTGAACAGCAACAGTCACAGGGAATGAGAAAAAGGGGGCCAGGAGAGCTCCTGGGGACGGCTGTTCCAGTGGAGGGAAGGGGAGGGTGGCGGCCCCGAGGGACAGGAAGTTCAGGATGGTCAGAGCAGGGCATGTACAGTAGAGAAGATGGGCAGAGCTAGCTCTCTTGGAGCTTTGTTGGAAGTGGTGATGAGGCCCAGGGTCTGTAAACGCAGTCCTTCTTAGACCCCAGTAGGCCAGGAACCTCACGCTTCCAGTAATCTGGCGCTGCCAATGCTTTCCCCTCAGGCCCCCTAGACAGGCCAAACCAGACCTGACTTCTAAAGTGGGAAGCCCAGTACCACAGAGCATTACACCAAACAAAGGCTTCAATTATCTCCATGATCACTGCTCCAGTAGACACCTGTGTTTGATTAAAGCGCTGGTAACTTTTGAATCTGGAGTTTTATGGCACCGTGTTCTCATCTGGCTTGGTCGTGTCTCAGAGAGCTTAACTTCTCTCCCCACCATCAAACTCCAGCTCCCTTCCGGCTCATCAAGAGGCTGCTGGGTTCACAACGTATCTTTGGTAAAAATGTTGTGTCTCCCCCCTTTGAAGTGGGAAGCCAGGAAGCCCGATTTTTTTTTTTTTTTTTAACTGGCTCTTCCAGGTGCACTGCTTTCGTTGTAAACCTCTCTTTCGTTACCCTTGGTTCCTCGGGTCAGGTGGGGCTGTAACTAGGACGCCTCTAGTTCAGAGAGGCGGACTTGCAGGCTGATTCATTCTGAGGCGTCCAGCCTTCTGTCCCTCGCTGGAAGCCGGTCCAGGAACACCGTAGTGTTCATTTGGCCCATGGCTCCCCTGTCAGAAGGCACACCTTGTCAAACTAGTTGTGTGGCTTTGACTCAGCAAGGGAGGAACGCTGACAGAGCTCGGGGCTAGCCATGGACACTCCTGACTCCATACACACGGCACCTGGCAAGAAGCCAAGTTCAAGGATCATGCAGTGTCCATCAGGTGAACTTGGGCTGGAGTTCTCTCTGCCTTGCCCTAGCTGCAATCCAGCAGCAAAAACCATCCCTTCTGACAGAATTTAAAGGAGCAAATTAATATGAAGTTGGCCTGTGACAGCCTGGCCAGCCCTGCTGCTTCCACTGGCAAAAAGATGGCGAGGTTTCCATTTTCCTGGCACCACACCCATGTGAACTTGTTAAATCTTTTAAGTAGCCGTATAGGAGGGGAGATAAAGGTGTGTGTTTTTATCCTTATCCCCTTAAATATAAAAATAAAACCTCCCCCCTTATAATACTGATTCGGAGTGGGAAGAAAGTCTATGGCAAGTGGAAAACGGGTCCAATTATATGGAGCTCGTACCCCGTGTTTGGGAGACGACTAAGTTTCCACGGTGGGTGGCTTATTATGCGTTTATGATGAGGTGAACCTGCTCCAAGTTGTCCCCGCAGATACAAAAAAGCTTTCTGAGGGAAGAAGCTGTCTTCTTTTCACCATGCTGTAGAGACTTGGAAGGTCTCTTGAATGACTTCACTCATATAGCAGTGTTGGGGCCGCTGACCAAAGCAGGTCTGCTTTTGATAGCCAACCAGCATCTTGTGTAACATGAGTTGGGGCTTCGAGGGCCTTGGAGTCCGGCGCTCAGGTAGAAACATGACCGGCAGGGCCCTTGACAGCCCTCGCTGGGCTCCTGTGCAGAGCTGAGCTCTGCTCCGAGCCTTTGGGGGTATGAGAGAAACCGGAGACTCGGCCTGTGCTCTCAAGGAGCTGGCAGGGCAGAGAGCAGAGCCACATGAGCCCTCAGGAGGAAACCCGGCGGCCCACAGACAAGCCCACAGCACTCTAGCCGTGTCCCGGGAGAGGAGAAGGGTGAATAGGGGCAGGTGGGTCAGTCATGGAAACCTTCATAAAGGAGGTGAGTGTGGTGCGGGCAGGTCTCTGGGGGCAGGCATTAGGGGATCCCATCCCGCATGTGCAGTTTGAACAGCCTTCCTTAGCTGCTGCTTGTGAGCATTCCCACAGTTCCTTCCCTCAGTCAGCCGTCTCTTTAGAGAGTTTCCCGTTCGAGGCAAGGCACCATGTTCAGTATGTCTCAGCCACCCATGCGTTTGAACCTCTGCATTGCAGGACTCCAGCTTCTGAGTCCCTACCCACTCAAAGGTCCTGCGGCTTTCAGGGATCTAGGGGGCAGGCCAGACCCTTCTCCCCAGGTAGGCGTCAGCTCTGACTAATCCTTCTGAGGCATGTGCTTTCAGCCTGCTGACGGTCCCTTCTGAATAAGCACAGGCTTCAGAAAAGAGGAGCAGAGAAACACCCCCTTCTCCTGTCCTCTTCTGCCCCAGGGTTTCTTCAGGCCTTGTGCCTTACCTCTGGGTAGGTGACGCTCGGCACTGCCTTCTAGTCCAGATGATACTCTAAGTGGGGAACACCGGTTCTGTGCTGATCACGGAAATGAATGGGGTCAAGTCCCGCGGGCTGGCTGGCTTGGCACACCACAGTAGACACACCATTGCTGGCATGAGGGTAGCCTCCAAGTGTTCTGCCTCGAGAGTTTATTCTTGCCTGCCAGCTCAGCTTCCAGGTGCTATTCTTTTCTTTAAATAAATGCCTTCAACTGGCTTGTGCAATGTAGGAGTCCCATCCCAGGAAATACTCAAGTGTGTTTAAAAAAAAAAAGAAAACCAACAAACTCTCCTCGTTCAGGTGCTCATGGGCCAAATGTGTGACTCAAATACTGCAGTGCCCTTCATTTGCTTTCCCAAAATTGACATATTTGAGTGTCATGCTGGTCTTACTATGAGATAAGCTTGGGGTAGCTGGCCCAGGCCTCTTTCTTAGACTGTGTGTGTGGTTTCAGGTTGGGCTTTTTCCTCCCTTCAGATGATGCTTGAGAGTCATGACAGTGCAGTTCATGCATGTCGTGGCTGAAATCTTCCAGTAGAACCTGGCTACCATCTCTCCGATCTCGCCTGGGATCAGGAGGTTTGCCATGGAAGGATTTGGGGGGTCAGTGAGAGTGGCAAGTGTGGCCTGTCATGAGCCAGTCTCTGTAGCCTGGGTGCTGAGGCACTGCTTCTGCTGTTAGACCTGCAGGCTATTAGCATAGCCAGTTTCTGTTTCCTTTTGGTTTCCAGGCGGAGTCTGCCTTAATCCTTAAGAGGTGTCTCTTTCCCCCAAGGGGAGGGAGGTGGACTTCCTTCCAGGAGAGAATAGGGGCTCACTAATTTGTAGCGGGGGAATCTACATTGCTCTACCCACACTTGGGGAGAGGTTTCAGGGGCGGGGGATGTTGCAGAGTATTCCGGAACAGAAAGTTTGTTGCAGGAACCCAGGCTCTGGAAAGATATGCCCGCTCAGCCAGTGGGTGAGGTGGTGGGTGGGTGAGCCGCTAGCACCCAGCCCGCCCACCAGACGCCAGGAGGCGGCTCAGATGTCACTGGGATCCAGGCTGTCTCCTGTCTCCAGCAGCTGCAACCCGGGAGGGGGTGTCGAGAGCGCTGCCGCTACTGTGTGAGGGTGCTTCTGGCGACAGAAGCAGGAGGCAATGAGAGGTGTGGGGTGGGTAGAAGGTCAGAGCAGAGCCTTCAGAGGGGGACAGAACTGGGCTCAGTACCCGTCGCCTCCACCTACTGGTTGCGTGGCTGTGGGCAGGGCTTAAGCCTGTGTTCTCCTTTGAAAAGGGCCACCATCCTACCTCACAGGATGATTCTAAGATTAAATAAGAGAAAGAGTGTGTCTGAAGCACTTCGCACAGTGCCTAGCACCTTGTCAGTCCTAATTCATGTAGCTTCTCAGAATTCTTTTGGCAGCTCACCATCCTACATCCAGGTGGGGTCTGCTGCTGGCGTCTCCTCTTCAAAGGAGTTGGAAGGGTCTGCTGAAACGTGCAGCTCAGTGGAAAACCAAAATGTAACGTATCCCCTTTCCTAAAGCCCTCCCCCAGGGAGCTCTGAACCCTGAACCCAGCCAGGGACTTCAAAGCAGCATCCACTGTCAAGGGGCAACTGGAATGTGAGACACAAGTGACATGACGAAGCCCTGTCCCCAGCCTCTGGGTCCATCTGGGCCTTATTACCCGGGACGTGGCTCTGTGTTTCTGAGTTGCCAGCCCTAAACAGTTTTGTGTCTGCATGAGCCACAGGCAGGGCCGGCAAGGCTTTTTTGGTAAGTCAGCTTGTTACTAAGTTGGCAGTCAGCCTCGGGACTCTTCCTCAGGTCCTCTTGTTTCCCCGTCCCCTTCCCCACAAAGCAAAAAAAAAAAAATTCCTTATCAACTCAAGTTAGAAACAACCTACAGCCTTGAGTCAGGACACCTTCTTTCAACTGGTAATCAAGTGGAAAGAAGAATGGCCTCCCACTGATAAGCCCCAAAATAACTTCCCAGAAGTGCTGTCAGACAAGAGCCTTGCTCAGCTGCTGGTCCAGAATGTTGGACCTTCTAGAGCACTGGTCCCCAACCTTTTTGGCACCAAGGACCGGTTTCATGGAAGACAGTTTTTCCACAGACCGGGGAAGGGGGGATGGTTTCAGGATGATTCAAACACGTTACATTTAATGTGCACTCTATTTCTATTATTATTATTAATATATCAACTCCACCTCAGATCATCAGGCATTAGATCCCAGAGGTTGGGGACCCCTGTTCTAGAGGGATTAGCGGAGTCCTACCGCCTCCTTCCCCCAAGCACTTCTCACGGCCAGCTCCATCCTCTTTTCCGCCTGCCTCCTGCCACTCCCCCTCCCCTTCCCGAGGTCACTTCCTGATGCCATTCCTCAACTTAGCCCCTATCCCCCCCAAAAGCAATCAAATCCACAACCTAATAAGGAAAAAGAATGAGGAGAATGTCCGCCTCCCAGCCTCTCCCCTAACAGGGCGCAGGCCCGCAGCAAATTTGGAAAATGTTAAAACGGGAGCGACAACCCGCTGGTGGGAGGTGGGAGTGGGGCCGGCTTTCAAGAGCTGCCCATTGCCAGCAGCAGGCGGGACCCTGCGGGAGGGCCACCTGGTTTGCGCTTTCCAAATCAGGTGGTTGACACCCTGCTCACACGCTGAAGTGTGAGGAAAGTAACATCAGCTGCACCTCCAGTTGGGATTCGCACGCCTGGGGTGGGGCGGGGACGACAAGTGTGCTCAGAGACACCTCCCCTCCATTGCAACTGAGACTCTGCAGATCCTAACCCTTTCTGCCTCTGAGATGAGCAGTTTTCTTCCCCTCAACTGTGCCAGGGTTAAATTAGCCCTGGCGTTAATGAAAACTTGTCGACACTTAGAGTGGCCCCCCTCCCCCGAAACCTGTCACCCCTCCTACATCATTATCTTGGGGCACACCAACCCTTTCCCAACCCTTTCCTGATGCAGTTTCCATTCTCCCTTTTCTCCATGGAAGGAGGGACAAGCCCCTGTCTTCGGGGGGAGCCCCGGGGAGGGGGGCCGGCTGAGCCAGACCTGCTTGTTTGGGAAGGTCAAGCTTAGTAATTAACCCGAATGCTTCAGGGAGGGGATGAAGAAGGAACCAGGTCTAAGGATGTGCCAGGCCTTTCAAATGGCTAATTATCAGCAGGCATGAGGTCATCCGTAAATACATCTAATTCTTTTGCTGTAATTAAGGTGCTCATTAAAAGTGCAGGGAGGTTCTATTTTATTTTATTTTTTTATTGAAGGAAAAAACACAAAAAAGCCTTTGTTTCGAATTGACAGGATGGCTTAGAACAGGCGGAGGATTCAAGGCACAGGACTAGTTTCCTGCTGTAAGAACCTTTACAGGAAATTCACTGCAAACAATATTGGTGACCCTGCCAAGGGGGCAGACCTGGGTGATGTCATTGTTCGAGGCTGTCACCGCCAAGCCTGGCCTTGGGGGAGGAGGGCTGGTGAGATTAGAAAGTGTGTTTGTGTGTGTGTGTGTTGTCTAGAAGAGGCAAGTCAACTGAAAATCTGGGTGGGAGAGAAATCACAGGTTGGGGGAGGTCTTGGGAATATTCTTAGCTAGGTTCAACTTTCTTATTTTTCCAAGTTTAAGAAAATTCTCTGTTACTATGTTTGCTCCTCAAAATGCTGTTGCTTTTTCAGAGACAGCCTTTTCTGAGCCATCCCTTGTTTTGTGCTTTCTTGGGTAACTGGCTGTTACACTCTGGGATTTGTGGCCCACAGGCAGGAAGTTAGACACCAGGTAAATGCTCACTACTGCTTTTCTCAGGAGGAGAGTCTCCATCACTGAGTGTGGAAATGGAGACACAGGATTAGATTACCATATCTGCTTCTTCCACAAAAACCATTTTGGAAAACCACCCAATGCCAGCAAGTGGGCATCTATGAGCCGCTAACCTTCCCATGTGCCTCCAGGAAGTGTCTGGAGTATCTATGAAAAAAGGACAAGCTGTGCATTTTGTCATTTTTTTCTGCTGGCTGGAAGTCTAACAGAGAGGCATAAACATAGTCTTCAAATGAAAGCAACAAAAATAAACTCGAGCCAGCCCTGCGTGAAGACATTAATGCAAAATATGCCAGCCAGCTTACTATTTATATGGCACAAGGCAGTCATCAGGAGATCTAGGCCTGGGCTAAGGAGGGTTATGTCTTTTGAGGTGCCTGTTCCTTAGAATTTCAAATAACCCAGGGGGGATGTACTCAGACGGGGTTGTAATGCTGTGTCTCGTTTCATGCTTTGCCCAGTTCAGTCTCTGGCTAAAACCTCTGAAATGCTAATACAGGATCAGGATACAGTTCAGAGTGGCCCCCACCCCCACCCCGAACCCTCCCCTCCTTAAAAAACATCCTAACAGCTTTAGAAGGAAGTTTGAGGATTGAATAAGATAGCCGTAAGTTTCCTGTGGTTCACATCCTGTAATCGCTTAGTGTTTTTTTTTTTTTTTTTTTTCATCCTCACTCAACCAACATTTACCCAGACACAGAGTTAGGTTTAAAGATACAGCAGGAAAGAAAACCAGCCTAACTCCCATCCTCATAGCAGTTCCATTGTTGAGGGGAAGGTGGACCATAGGTAGAATGAGTTTGCAGTCTATAGGCCTGTTGCCATTGCCTCCCTGGGTTCGGAAAGGATCTTCCCAACAAACCTATGTGTCTTGGAGCTCGGGTGTTCCAGCTGCCTCCCTTAGAAACCCACCACCAGCTGAGTCCTGAATGTCTGGTTCTTGGTGTGTGGTTTTGTAAGTTTCCCAGGGCCGAGGAGTCACCTTGGGATCCCGCTTTTCCTGGAACTGTCCTGGCGTGGGACACATCGCTAGAAAGGGCCATCAGATCTAGGCAAGAAGGAGGCCCCTCCTGGCCAAGGAAACCAGAGTTGGCAGGCATTCCCCCATCAGTGGCGTCTCTAGAACATCTATGTGGGAAAAGCTTCAGTGGCCTAGTCCAGTCCAAAGTGGCTGGATAGGGGCCAGATCTGGAAGCTGCAGACCTGCTGCTTTTGCTCAGATGGAGGATGTGTATGAGGCTGGGGAGAAGCTGGTGATGGGGCTGGCAGCCGACACTACACCAGCGCCTGGGGAGGAGGTTGCCTTTGGATGGCTCGGGCTGCAGCTCCATTCCGGAGCTGACTTGTGCACGTAGAGCCCCGGTCTTGTGGTAACTGCCAGGAAGCTGGGCCCGCTGTGGCCTCAGGAAGTTGGTGAGGTTAGCATCGCTTGCTTTTTGAAGTGCAGGTTACAATACCAGGGTTGACACTGCATGGGCAGAGCCCTGGGATTTTGTCCTTCGGGGACAGTGTGGTGGAAATCCTCTTTTGGGTTGCTGGCTCCCTTGCTTGTTAGGTGTCTCGAAGCAGGAGTTGAGAGCAGGAGGGAGAGGTAATAAGTGCAGCCCAGCCAAAAAGTCTCCAACGTATATGGAAAACTTAAGTGCTTTCCTGATCTTTCATGGAAATAGCCGTTCACTCTTAGCACCAACTGGAAAGTGTTGGCAGCTGAAGGGTATCGTTCCTCCAGGGCCCCTCGGAGCCAATGTGCCTGGCGTTCCTAATGTCTTCCCGACCTTACCTTTCTCTTGTGTGTCACCCATCTCAGCCTCCCAGCCCCATCATTTGGGGCCTGGAAAGCGTGTGTTCTAGGTCTCCCAAGAAATGTGGGGTTTCCACACCCTCTACCCCACCCGGAGTTTCAGGCTGTTTGTGGTGCATAGAAGATGCTGGGATTTGGGCGGGGTGGTCAGAGGAGGCTGGGCCCAGAGTCAGGGCAGCTTTGCCCTCGTCCTCTTTTGAGGGGCAGGACAGGGCTGGCTCCGTTGTGCCGTGTAGGGTGTCCCTCCGGGTGGGTGGCCCTGTCTTTTGGGCCATTGGGGGGCGGGGGAGGCGATGTGAGTGCTTCTGGTTTTCTTCTGGAGCAGAGAGACTGCCGTCTGGGTTATCGAAGGGCAGGTGACAAAAACCAGTGAAGGAGCCTGGGTGGGGACCAGGGCTGCCACTACTCAGCTTCCGCTGATTGTGGGCCTGGAACTTCATTTTCCAGAAGTTTGGAAATCCAGAGTTTTACAGGGCAATTCATTCAGTTTAAAAACTGACACTCCAAACCTGGGGGCCATTTGAAATGGGCCCTCAGAGCCACGGATTTGTGACCTCTGACCTCGAACGTCTGGCACGGTCTCGTTTTTCCCTCTCTCCTTTAGTTCCTTCTTTCCTCTCGACTGGATTGCCACTGCTAATCCTCTTACTGGGAAGGAGAAAATCCATTTTCTTTTGCTCCTTGGTGGTGACAGCTCTGATAAAAGGTGGTTGAAATGAATGGTGGTTAGAAAAGAGGGCTTGCCCTGTCTGGCTTCCCATCTCTGGACTCTTTTCCCCACTCCTGTAGATAAAAGGATCGGCTCCTCAAAATTCCTCTCACCATATACGGATTTTTAGTATCTGGCTCTGCATTTCTGTGAACAAAAATAGTGGAAAGTTGTTTTTTGTTTTTCATTTGTTTTTATTTTAGAAGGCTCCAAACAACGTTCACACAAAGGCAGCTATTCTCACACACAATGACCTGGTGAACAATGCCAACCTTCAGAATTAACTGCCAGTTCAAATTTTGCACCCCAGTGGCAGTTGTACCGAAATACTCATTTAGGATTGTTCGGCTAAATTTGACTCATGGAAGGTCTTGGCAGCCCAGGTTTTATGAAAGAGATCAATTCTAAGATCTGTATAGACAGAAAAACCAGAACACAGCACTAATCACTGATGAGAGAATTGACGGATTTCAGAAAAATGGGACATACTAGGTGTGCAATAATTTTAAAAAACTTAAAAAGAAATGGACACTTATCCCTGGAAAATTCATGCAGTTTTTTTCCTAAGCTCTAATTAAGTCCCCTGTTTATTGGATTAATGGCCCCACAGGAAAAAAAGATCCTTATCAAGCTTTGCATTTGAGAAAGCTTTGCATCTGTCTGGCTGGGAAAGGCCAGGAAACTCCCCATAAAGGCATTGCCCTCAGCTTTAACTTTTTTGGGCTGTTACCTCCTCTCTGGTCTGAGTACTTCCTGGCTTGATTGTTTTCTCAAGCTGGCCTTGAGTCCTTAGATGTTATTTGTGTGCCTCGAAATAGCTGGAGGAAAAATGGTTGTAATGCTTTGCATTGCTCTCTGCCTGTCCAGTGGATGGAAATTCTGTCTCTCTGCAAGGATACGGGCTTCCCACCCAGGAACACGGCTGGGTGGGGAAGACCTTATCACCTCGGCTGGTCTGCCGTGTTATTCCAGTGGGCTCTCGCCATACCTCAGGGTCTGGGCTGAGAGCGTTTCCAGCTTTCCACCGGTCGGCAGCCCAAGGTACTTTAGGATAGAGAACAAGTCGGTAGGAGTGGGCTTCACTGCCAGCCATACAGGCCACCCAGGGGTGTTTGTTACACGAGGCTCTGTTTGGTTTCTTTAATCTGTATCTTTTTTGGTGGATTTGGAATGAATGAAGGAAGAAGGAGATGAATTATGGAGGGGAAGGGAGGTCAAACAGATAAGGAAGAGAAGCTCTCAACACCAGTTTTAAGTAATCGATCCCAGCACGATTGATGGAGATGGCGTCGTCCACCCTTGCAGCCTTTGCTGAGCATCTCTCCAGTATGTGCCATAAACAAGGTACTGGGTGAAGAGAGGTGAGCGAGATAGTCCTTTCTGTCCTCATGGAGCTTCCGTCGAATGGGGAAGATAGGCATTAAACAGCAGCCAAACAATAAAATTGCCAAATGTACAGTGTTCCAAATGGTGATCCTTGTTTTAAAGGAAAAGAGCAGAGTCCTTTAGGAGTGTGCCGTGGATTGGGCAGGAGCCACCCTGGGAGAAGAGTGTCCTGGGCCTGCGAAGCGTGGGAGGAATGAAATAGAGTGAGACCAGGGCAGCTGGGGCCCAGTGGGGAGGGTGGTGTGAGGTGAGAGCCTCACAGGGAGGTGACAGCCACCAGAACATGCCTCTAGTGAGGATCTTGGGTTTTCTTCTAAATGAACGAAAAAGCATTGATTGCACAAAAATTTACTTCATGGCAGTCACTGTTTTGGCTACGGTCCATGAGGTCGCAAGGCTTCCCAGGTGGCACTGGTGGTAAAGAATCCACCTGTTTGATCCCTGGGTCATGAAGATCCCCTGGAGAAGGAAATGGCATCCCACTCCAATATTCTTGCCTGGGAAATCCTATGGACTGAGGGGCCTGGCAGGCTACAGTCCATAGGGAACTAAACAAGTCACTGTTTTGGGCACTGTGTTATATAGCTGTCTAAAAATAAAACAGAACCATCCCTGCCCTCCTGGGGCTCCCAGTCAAGTGGAACGTCATGGAAGCATGTTCTTTTTCGATGCTGGGACAAATCCTGTGCCAGCTCATAAAGCTTATAGCACTTTAAAATATAGTCCTTGGGAATTCCCTGGCAGTCTGGTGGTTAGGACTCTGTGCTTTCACTGCCAAGGGCATAGGTTCGATCCTTGGTCAGGGAACTAAGATCCTGCCAGCGGTGCCTCACAGCCCAAAAAACAAAGGCAAACTTTGCAGGAGCCTGTTTTTATCCCACTTTATGGATGAGGAGATGGGTTCAGAGAGGTTATGTGATTTGCCCAGGGTCGCTCAGCCAATATACGACAGAACCAGGGATCAAACCGTACCCTTCTCCGTCTAGGGGACTTCTCCTCTGTCAGGGCTGAGGAGTTGGTTCTCTCCTCTCTGTGACTTTATGCCTCCGGTGGTATGAACCAGGGGCTCCTGGTGATCCCTGGACTTGAGGCAGGTGATGGCATCAAGTCACCCACGGCTTGGGTCCCGCAGGACGCAGGACGGGGCTGGTGACGTCCCAGCTTCAGTGGCCCAGAGCTGTGCGTTTCACCTTTCCCGTGGCGTCTTGGGTGGGAGCCAAGCATTCGTCTGACCCACATGTCTGGCGAAACTTGTCTGAATGGTGGCTCGGAGCTGGGGAGTTGACGTAGCAGCCTGGCCAAACCTTCTGGGTGCCGTCTGCCTATATATGGCCTGGCCTCAAACAACAGGTGATGGCAGGAGGAGTTGTTTTCTGTGTTGCTGGTGGGAGGTGCCCAGCTACATTCCTTTGCAGACAAGCACAAACTAGATATCTTTGAAACCGAAGGTCTGAAATCAGCCAAAGAATTAATCGCGGCCTGAAAAGCACAGGGTGAGGGTACAGCCAGCCTGGCTTGTGTATCGCCTTCTCTGCTTTGTTGCTTTTTAATAAGCCCAGAAATACCTCTTAAGAGGGGAGGATCTTTTGTGAACGCCTCCAGCCGCGTTCCTTCTGGCTGACAGCGAGGCCGCCAGCCCTCGAGGGCTCAAGTCCATCCTGCTATCGGGCGCACTTTGGCTGATGAGGTGCTGGGCAGAGGTTGCAGCCGCCACCAGAGGGTTTGGTGATAAAAGGTCATCTGGATGGACCCAGCTCTTCATCACTCAGTCAGGAGGCCTCAGAGCAGGGAGAACAAGGCCAGGACACAGGAATTCCTGCGGTGCACAGAGGCCAAAGCTGGGCCCACGTGTGCTCCCCTACTCCCCTGCCCTGCAGACATGGCGTCTCACAGACACGGGCCATGGAGCCAGAGTGCAGCTCAGGTGCCGACCCTGCTGCTGTACTTACTGCCAGCTGGACCTTGGGCGGGAAGCCTCAGTTTCCTCGTCTACAATGTGTTGACCTCAGGGCCAGGGTTCAGTAAAGCAATGGGCTGGGGCATGTTTACCAAGGTGCAGAGACAGTGGCTCTGTTGCTCAGACACTATCTACTGGGGGCGGGTGGTTAGGACGGAGTCCTCGCAAGGTCTCTTCCTGTGGGGTCTGGAGTCCCACCAGGAGTGATGCTTTGGGGGTTGGAGGGGATGCCGGGAACCTTTGTTCAACTTGGAAACAGAAGCCAGAGAATTAAGATGATAGAGCTTCTTATGGTCTCTAATATGAAGCCAGCTGCTCTTTGTTTTTGTGTTTTTTTCCCCCACTAATAATCGTTGTCTGACTTAAAAAAATTTTTTGTTTTTGCTGAGATGAGGCCTTTAATTTAATTGGAGGATGATTGCTTTACAATGTTGTGTTGGTTTCTGCCGTACAATATTGCGAATCGATCATAATTATATTTATATATATATATATCCTCTTCCTCTTGAGCCACCCCCCCACCCCGCACCCCTGCTCTTTGAAGATGGACTCAGAGATCGAACAAGTTCAGTTGCTGGATATGGACGTGTTAAGCATTGAAGGGGGCCTGGAAGTAAGGATCCTAGAAATGGGCAGCAGTGTCTCGCTCACCCTTAATAGTCTCAGGCCCAGGGTGGAGGATGGAGCCCCGTGGTTCATGGGCAGGCTCTGGGCGAGAAAGCAAAGCCGGGATGGGCCACGTGCTTACTACCTCGGTGTCCTGCGAGTGGGCCAGAGGAGCCCCGCCGGGCCTCAGGGAGGCTCCACGGGGTGTTGTGTGTCCTGCAGAGTGCCCCATGCGTCCTTCCCTCTGGGAAGCCTTCTACCCGGGCAGGGCCTCCAGGGCCGGATGTGAAAGGTAAACAGGCAGCCCTTCTGCTCTTTACCACAGTGGAGCCCGGAAAGGCCCGGCTTGTGGCTTTTCATCTCAGGAAGCCCTGAGGTCCCACCGGCTCCCCTGAAGCAGCCTCACTGTCCCCGTGCAGCAGCGGAACCAGTGTGGCCCCAGGGCCCGTCCTGAAGCCTGAACAACAATAACCGCCCCCATCCCATCTCCCCGTGGGAGACAGAAAATACCCTGCTTGAAATCTTGATCCGTAGCCCAAGTCTGGAAGCCCCCGGGCCCTGCGGGGTCTGTTGTTCCCTCCCCAGCCTTGCCTGTCTCCACCCCCGCTCGTATCGCTGTGCTCGGGCACACCGGCGGCCTCTGCGCCACACTCTTTGCTGCCTGCAGGGCTGTTTCACTCACTGGAGCCCCACGCAGCTCCTCCTCATTCTTGAGATCTGCAGCTCTACCCCACTGTTTGTCAGCAAGTCCATTCCAGGCTAGGTCTCTGTCTTAGGGGGCACGCCGGTCACCTGCTTTCCTCCGGTTAGCTTTACCCATGTTGTGATCTCTCCACCCTCCCATGACGCTGTGAGGGCCATGAGAGCAGACTCATTTTGTCACTTGCTGTGTGTACTCCTAGCACGTGGCACAGATAGAGGTGCTGCAGCAAACACCTATATCTGTTCCACGTGGATTACTAGCCAGTCCATCAGGCAAGTCGAATGGACCTGCCACTTGTCTGTTCACCCACTGTTTGAGTGCCTCCTGTGGAGCGGCTTGGTGTTAAGGGTAAAGATCGCTCACCCTCAGCTCCTCTGGGAAGGAGTCCCTCTGCAGGCCCCGGGTAAGCCATGTGCTCCAGAAGGTCATAAGCCGTCCTTCCCCAGACCCAGTGGGTCAGCCAGCTGTCCTGGCTGACTTCTGCATCAGTGCCTGCCAGATACGAAACACAAAGAGGATGCTTTTCAGGTGGGGAAAGGAGGGGAGACATCACTGTCACTGGAGAGTGGGAGAGACGTTGTTGGGACAGAATTCATCCCATTTTGTGCAAACACTTCCCAAGCTAGGTGTGCACACATTGTGTGCCAGGCAGTGGTCCAGGCCTCCGGATACAACACAGGAGAAGGCCCCTGCCCTGAAAAAATGAGGCTAAACACAGGGAGACCTTTTTTAAATTTTTCTTTTCTTAACTTTTCCCTTTTATACAGAGATTGCTACCTATAGGGCAAATTAACTTAGTATAGCAAGAGACAATAAAGTGTTTTGTTTCTTGAGATAGCTGCAGACGTTAAAAACCCAGCCCTGTGGTTTCACTGCTGGCCGCCTTCCCGAAGCCTGGCTGACTGTGGTACGGTGCCCTGGGGCAGCCCACTCGCTTCCATGTCCTGAGCAGAGCCCGGAGATGCGGGGTACCAGGAGAGGAAGCGCGGTCTGGGCTATCTTTGGTGGCCATTGTTATTTGTGGGGCATTGGCAGAGAAGTCAGGACCGTGGAAAATCTAGAGAAAGAGAGAGGCTCCGTGGTGCCATTGAGCAGAATTCGATAGCTCCTCAGGGCTCTCGGGGCCACGGGACCCAGGGCGAGACCCAGCCACCAGTATCTGCTGTCGGCTTCGGCCCTGGGCTTTGTTCGCCCTCGTCCCTCCACACCTCCTTCGCTGTCTGTGTGAGCGACGCCCGGGGAATGAGCTGCTCCGCGTTCTGAGTTCAGGCCCCTGGGACCTTCTCTCTGTTCCGGAGAACAAAACCTGAGATTGTTTCTCCTTTTAAATGCAACTTTGTTCTGCAGGAGAGGAGAAAAGTGAGAAAGAAGTGCCTGTTCGTGTGACGATAGTGAGGTGTCCTTGGTACACCTTTGCAAAGGGCCCGTTTGCCCGGCAGCCTTTGCCGGATAATGAGAGGAGAGGAATACGGGGGACTTGATGGGAATCTGAGGCTGGGAGTGGAGACGGGGGCGGTGAGGGTGGGGGGAGAAGTTCACCTCAGAGCAGCCTGATCTGTCTGTCCCTTGCAGGAAAGTACAGTAGTGCTGGATGGTCCAGCAGCTGGGTTCTCTCCTGGGGGAAAGATATATGCTTGGCTATTGGCCTCGATGCATTTAAAAAATGTGTCAGCCTCTACTGGCTGATTCCATTTCCTCACTTCCCAAATACTTCCCAGCCTGGCCGCTCCCCCGAATCTGTCCTCTCTGAGATCTCCAGAGACTGGCTAATTACCACCCCTGAGGGTGTGGGCACAGCAGCACCCATTCTGGATGTGTTAGGCGCCTCATTAGTGCCAGGAGCTGTATTAGGTGCTGGGCTGCGGCAGGGGCCCCTGCCCTCTTTGTCAGCCTCTCTGCAGCGCGTGGTCCTTTCAACCCCGCCCCCCCCCCCCCCCACACACACACACACCGACACATTCATGAACATATACAAAAGCGGAGGGAATCCTTATGTACCCATCACCAACATCAACAGTTACTAACCTTCTGCCAAACTTATTTCATCAGCTTCTCCCAGCACACTCCCCCCTCAGACTATTTTAAAGGCAACCCCAGACATCACCCCTAACTGCTTCCGTATGTTTCTCTAATGGATACGGTGTCTGTGTTTTTGACGGAGCCACACACCATTGTACTGGATGCTTCTGAGCATGTCTTAAGGAAAAAGAAAAACAGAAAGTTCTCCCCTTCGCTTTCCTTGACATCGCCTTCTCCCCTCTTCTTCTCCCCCCACCTTCCCATCCTCAGTCTCTGAATCCCTTCCCTCTCCCCACCTCTGAAATGTGGGCATCTCACAGCACACTAGTCCCAGTAGAATCTCATCTCCCGCCTTTCCCCGGCCTTCAGTCCCACGCCAGAGTGGATGACTCCCAGGTCTCTAGTCCTCACTCCTCCAGTCCGACGCTCTGTTGCAGTCTTGTCTGCTAACGTGTCTCTGTGCCGTGTTAGATTTGAGGGCTTTCATGGAGGAACCCCACCTCATTTCTCTCTGTATCCCCAGCACCATGCCCTACCCTAAGAGAACCTCAGAAAATGTTCGAATGAATGACTGAGTGAATGCATGTGCAAACAAATGGCCTTTCTGCTGAGTTTTTTTGTTTTCAATTATTTTTATTTTGGCTGCACAGGTTCCTCTTGGCAGTGTACAGGCTTTCTCTAGTTGCAGTGCACAAGCTCAGTTGCCACACGGCACGTGGGATCTCAGTTCCCTGACCAGGGATCGAACCCGCGTCCCCTGCATTGAAAGGCATTTGAATTCTCAACCGCTTCTTCTGAGCTTTAGATGTAAGTTGAAACTTACACGCCAAGTAGCTCTGCAGCACATACTTCACACTCAGCATGTCCCAAACCAGACTCATTCCCAAGCCCCTCTCCCTGGGTTCTTCGTATCCAGGTCTGACGTCCAAGTCAAAAACATTGGAATCATCTTTTGACTCCTCAGCCTGTCACGGGCACCAGATTTTACTTATTTATTTTGTCTCAAGTATCAGAATCCTGACCCTCTTCCTTTTCTCTGCTACTGCTAACGCAGGGCCCCTTAGTGAGTGCTTGAGAAGTGCAGATTCTGAAGTCAGATCTCCTGGGGGTAAACTGCAAGTGCTGCTGCTCTCGCTCCCTTGAGCTGGGTGGCAGCCGGACATGCCTTGCCCACTCCGTGAGGGTAATGACTGCCTCCAAGGCCTGTGGGGAGTCTCCAGCGAGTTGGTGCTGTGCGCCCTTTGCACCCTGCCGGGCACACGGGAAGTGCTCTGACGTTGGCTCCGTCATCACCACCCTGGCCACACCAGGCCAGGTCTCCCACGGCGGCCTCCTAACTGGCTTTGCTCCAGTCTCCCAGTTCATCTCGGTGGCTCCATGAATGTGACTCATATCTAACCGGGTCACTCGGAGGAATCTTCCCAGAGGACAAATTCTGAGTTCCTCAGCCTCTCTACCTCCTGACCCCAGCTGCCACTGTCTCCTGCATCTCTCCCTGAAAGTGAAAGTATCTCAGTCGTGTCCGACTCTTTGCAACCCCATGGACTATGCAGTCCTTGGAATTCTCTGGGCCAGAATACTGGAATGGGTAGCCTTTCCCTCTTCCAGGGATCTTCCCAACCCAGGGATTGAACCCAGGTCTCCCACATTGGAGGCGGATTCTTTACCACCTCAGCCACAAGGGAAGCCCATCTTTCCCTGAGGAGTTCCCCGAAGATCTCTTGCACATTTATGTCGTCTTGTTCTTGACGAGCCCACTATGTGGGATGACCCTGTTCCCAGGTCACCACCTATCAGAACAGCTCCTCTTTCAGTGCCCGGATCCGGTGTCGCCTGACCTCTGCTGTCCTCGGATCACGCTGCCCCGCAGTGACTGGCTCACCGGTGTCCCTCCCCAGCCGGCCCGTGCCCTCCTCCGGGGCAGACCGGCCAGTTCTGTAGTCTCCCCAGACCTTTGTGATTCCCTTTATTTGTCCTGAGTCTGTTCCTCTAGGAGATGGGAAGCTACCTGAAGGCCAGTGTCAGCTTTGTCGATGTTTAATTACGTAAACGGGATTTCTTACTCTCTCCACCTTCCGTTACTTCCTTTTTTTCTTTGTTTTCTTTTCCAAGAGGAGAGGATGCTGTAGAAGTTAAAGACTCACGGCAAGGGTTCGCTCCCGCCGGTGAGGGGAAACAGCTGCCCACTTTGGTCTCTCTGCTGTGAATTCAGGCTGCCTTTTCCCTGGTTCTATCCAACAGGTTCCATCTGTGGGCAGCAGGCCAGCGGCTGGGGGTGGGGGGGTGGGGTGCACTTTGGGATACAGGCCTTCTTATCCTCCTTTTGTTTGTAGCCCCACCTTACCAAAGGGAGCGGGCCCCAGTCATCTCAGACAGGACGGCAGCACATGCCTTCCTGCAGCCGCCTGCCACCCACAGCGCAGAGAGGATCAAAGGCCCAGGCAGGGGAGGGAACGGGACTGATGGGGTCCGCGCCAGTGGAGCCGGAGCCGCCTCCTGCCCCGTCCTCCCCTCCTTCCCTCCCGTGGGACGCAGGGGCTACTGTGGAAGGGGCTGCAGCCATTCGGAATAGATTTTGCACGGAGGGGGTTAAGATTTAAAGCAGTGACATTTTTTCAGTGGCACAGCTGTCTTTCAAGTCGAATCCCACATGGATCTGCCATGTTATAAAATCGAATAAATAGTGGCTGAGGTTAAAAGAGTAGGGAGGCAGCTTCCCTCCCTACCCACCCGTCCTCCGCCCGGCACCCCTCACAGCTGAGCTCTTTCGGAACGCTGGGCGTCACATCTGCTTCTCAGCTGAGAGAGGAGGTCCTCTGTCCCTTTGTGAAGCCTGTTGGGGTTCACTCTCAGGCCTGTGTGTTTCTAAAGAAGATGACTTGGTGGGGGCGGGGAGTGAGGGGGTTCCCGGGTCTGCTCGAAGCTGTGTGGAGTAACCGTCACCTGGATCTGGGAAGGAGGAGGCGTTGACATAGGATGGGCGCGTCCTACCGGCTCTGCCTTCAGGGTTCTCTCCATCTTCACTGCTATAATCCTGCTGTCCCCACAGCCACCAGGGGGTCTTCTCACAACCTAAATCTAGTCATGCTACGGCCCCCCTCCCCTGCAAAAGCTTCCTGCCCCTCTTTGAATGGGCTTCCCTGCTTGCTGGCTCAGCGGTAAAGAATAAACCACCAACAGAGGAGATGTGAGTTTGATGCCTGGGTCAGGAAGATTCCCCTGGAAGAGGAAATGGCTACCCACCCCAGTATTCTTGCCTGGAGAATTCCTTGGACAGAGGAGCCTGGCGGGCTACAGCAACAACTCTTCGGCTCTAAGTCCCCACCCCTCCTCCAGGGGCCTGTGAGGCTTCTGCTCCTCCTCTGGGCTCCAGCCACACCCACTGGGCCTGTCCCCACCTGGGGTCTCTCCTCCGGGACTCTCCCTCCTGCTGTCAGCCGCCGGCTCCTGTTGGCTCGGGGAGAGGTCTTCCTTGACGCCTGGATTCCCTCCCCGGTTCCTCAGTTCCTCTCGTCGCCTAGCCCTGTTTTACTGCACCACCACCATCTTCCTCTCTTCCATGTCGTCCCCTCCACTAGAATGTAGAGTATGTGAAGGCAGGGATGTTTGTTTAATCCCAGTGCCGAGGAGCTAGCAGCATTTTTACTGGAAATGAGTGAGTGAAGTTTGAGAGAAGCTCTTGAGCCGTGAGTCTCCCCCTCCTGGGGGCTGGGCCCCTGGGGAGGAGGGGTCCGACGCCAGCAGTGGGAGCCCAAGCCCAGGCCTGGACAACTCTCTGGGATCCTGGGTCTGGCCAGTTTCTCTGTTCTCGGGCAGTGTCGGGGCACTCAGACCCAGTCCTGTCATCCCCAGAGCCCCCAGATCGGCCCCTGCCTCTCCTGTTGGGGGCTCCTCTGGGAGGAAGCAGGTGGTCCGGGCGCTCGGAGTCCAGGCGGACTTGCTGTTCTACCCCAGCCTGAAATTGATTCCCTCCGGGCCCTGCCTTGAGCCAGGCCCTGTGAACAGAGGGAGCCTTGGGAGCCAGGCCTCCCTGACCACGTGTTGGGGAGAGAGTGATGGAGCCGTGTGGCCGGAGAACCGCCAGCCTTCTCTTTCCTTGTCGTCAGGGCACACAATGGCTGCACCTTGGTATGAGTCACTGGCCGTAGCCCGTCATAAATTGTTTTTTCCTATACTGTCAGAGAGGCTTTTATCGGGCACCTCCTATGCAGTCCCCGAACAGATTTGATATTTGATACAGGGTCAGTTAACACGTTGTCGAGTCGAAATCTGTCATTGTGCCCATATAAGGCAAACTCCTCGGGTTACTTTTTACCTTGGCAGAATCTCAGGAATGTCAAGGTAACCGGGCCACCTCAGCATAGCTCTGATTCTTGCTGGGTCACCTGACCCGCCCGCCCTCTTCCGTGACTCACTGTGCAGCTGCAGGCGCTAGCCCGGAGATGCACCAGGGGCACTCGTGGCCCCGGTGGCGGGTGGGATTGGCGGAGGGTCTCCAGGACTGTGCTTGGTTGGGTGTATGCTTTCAAAGGAGGGAAACTTAAGTGAGGTGCCTCGCAGAGGGTCCTGCCAGAGCAAGAAGCAGAGACGGAAAACAGCCTTGGCCAGACCCGAGGTTCTGACGCCTACCAGCTGTGTGACCACAGGCAGATGGCTTATCTGTAAAATGTAGAGGGCTCAGAGCAAGTCCTGGTACATAGTAAGTGCTCAGTAAATGTGAGTCATCCGTGCAGTTGTGTCAAGGTATACCCCACCCAACGGTAAAAACACCTCTGCTGTTTTCCTTTGAGGCTCAGCCCCTTTAGTAGCTTTAATGGGGCAGATTGAGCTGGTCCTCAGAGTCCCTCCCTGGAAAACCGAACCCACAACTTCACAATGGCCCCTCATCCCCCAGCTCCCCCCGTGTGTACTCCCACACACATGCAGAGCAAGCCACTCTGTCGTTTCAGGGCCAGGAGTCGGCCGAGAGCGGCAGGGGCCCCTTTGTCCTGTGATGTCATGCTGGAGACGCCGCCCCTTATGACTGCTATGTGGTTCCGTGTGGTCCAGCCAGGGCTTTGTACCAGCCCCAGGAAGGCCTGTAGGTTGGGCGAGCCAGGGTGACAGTCTAGCCCTGTCACTCTGCCAGGGCAAATGGTTTCACCATTTTTAATAGAGCAATTATGAGTCAGAGGTTTCAGTCTCTCTCTGCTGGTTCCTCCCAGTCCTGTAATTACCCTTTGGCTATAGAACCTTATTTTGGTTTTTCTTTTTTTAAAATCCTCCTAAGATACTGTCCATCTCATGTGTCAAAGGGGTCTAAGATGGAGTGCCTATGGTAAAGAAAAAAAAAAAGGAATCCAAATCCAAAGTGATTTCTTACTCTGCAGAAATGATGCCTCCCCCTCCCACCCCCAGCACCATTCTAGTACCCCACCAGGATGCAGAGTCAGCGAGGCAGGACGCAGGGCAAGAGTAGATAATTCTGAACACCTCCAACTGCCTGTTGGCAAACTTCAAACTCCAGGCCTGGAATTTCTGGTCTGAGGCACCTCCCAGATTGACCGATGGATTCATTCACTCTCTTATCCAGTATGAGCCTCAGCCAAAGGCAGGTGGGCTGACAAGCACCCAGCACCTCCATGGTCCCCCCGCCGATGCTGGTCCACTCTGAGATGAGGAGAATGGGTCCTGCAGATAAATGCCTGGGTTCACTCACCCTCCAGGCTTGCCCTGCTTCCCATAGGGATCGTCTTTACTCCCAGGCTGTGAGAGGGAGAAGTCGGTGGGACAGAGCATATAGGAAACAGTGCACTCTGTGAGTGCTGGCCCGGGCTCCGGTTCCCCCCGGTGTGTCCAGAGCAAAGGTTTCCAGCCCAACCCACTCCACCCTAGCCGTGTCGCCCACCCCACTGCTTTGCACTGGAAGCGGGAGAAGGCTTCTGACCTGACTGGCTGACTGATGAATCAGAATGTCCCGAAAACAGGAAAAAGGAAAGGGATCACCAAGGAGGAGTTTTAGATGTCAAAGGGGAAACCAGCAGCACCGTTAGGGATCACTCGGGGCCGGCCCCAGTTGCTTGCCCTTCTACCAACAAGGCCTAGTTGAGGGATCATGTAAACTGCAGTGGAAAATATGTTGTCTGCTAGAAGATGAATGAGGGTAGGATGTGGGAATGGGTGTGTTTGCCCTGCCGTCAGGTGGCCCTGGCACTCTTTGCACCCCTGAATTCTGTTGGGGAGTTCCTGGGGTGGGCTGCTGTGGCCCAGGGCAGAAGACACTCAAGTCCCGTCAGTGCCTCCCTCACCGACTTTTTCTCCCCAGATACCAAACACCTGTTACCTGGACGAGCCCATCCAACAGGTGGATTTGCCCCGGCTAAGGTGCAAATTCTAAAGACCGGTCCTCTTAGGCACCTGTTCGGATTCAGAGCCTCACAGTCTCGAGGCCAGAACTGGCTCACTTGGCTATCTTTCTGAAGGATCAAAGTTTAAACCAGACGATCTTTAATCTCCCTTCCCAAGGCTGAAACCTGAGCCCCGCTGTAAGCCATTGAAAATAAAGGGGGTTTTTGTGGCTCAGACTCCCTGTTCTCCAGGTGAAGGGCCTCCCGTGCCCGACTGTCTCACAGCAGAATGCCAGATGGGGCTGGAGGAGACAGAGGGCAGGGCCCCAGCCTCTGTTGCTGCTGCCCTAATTTTAAAACTGCCTTTTGGGAGTGGAAGTTCTCTCTTTTAAAGGTAGCTATTTCAAGGTAGGCCTCACCCATCTCCTCTTCCTGCTGAGAAGGCCTCCTTTGAAAGCGGAGCGGTGCCTCCTACCTCCCCACCATGGGCTCCGCCTGCCTGTAGTTCAGACCTTTGCTTCCCTGTGGATTCTGTGTGTGTGTGTGTGTGTGTGTGTGTGTGTGTGTGTGTTGGAGGGGGGAGCAAGCTTCCCCCCACCCTGGGAGGACCCAGTTTGTGGAGTGTAATCTGAGTAGCTATGGGTTGCTGGCTCGGTTTTCCATGCATGAGAGGGCTCCAGAAAGGTCCCCTTGGAGAACAGAGACAGGCCCAGACTGGGGCACCTCTGTACCCTGGGCTGCCTGTCCCCTGCTTCTCCAAGAGTCCGGTCTAGACTAACATGCAGTGGCAAGGGCTCCCTGGTTCTGCCTGGGCTTCAGATTCCTCATTTTTAGAACAAAAGGTTAGGTCTGAGTGGTGATTCTCCACCCTGCCTTTCTGTTAGATTCACTTTTGTATTAGGCTCAACCCTAGCTTCCGGTTAGAGATTTGTAAAATATTGTTATTTGGGATCCATCTCCAAGAAATCTGGCTCATTTGTCCTGGGGTGAAGTTCAGGCATTTTTTAAAGAAGCTCTCCAGTCTACATTTATTGTAGCTTGGATTTCAACAAGGGTCCAAGACATATGCATTGGGGAAAGAATAGCTTTCTCAGTAAATAGTGCCAAAACAACTGTTTGTGAAGGATAGAATTAGACCCTTTCCTCATAGCATATGCAGAAAAGTGCCTCCAACTGGATCAAAGACCTAAATGTAACTTCTAGAAGAAAACATAGACAAATCTTCATGACCTTGGGTTAGGTAGTGGTCTATTAGAAAGCGAAAGTCGCCCAGTCGTGGCCAACTCTTTGTGACCCCATGGACTGTATAATCCATGGAATTCTCCAGGCCAGAATACTGGAGTGGGTAGCTGTTCCCTTCTAAAGGGGATCTTCCCAACCCAGGGATCAAACCCAGGTCTCCAACCCAGGTCTCCCTCATTACAGGCAGATTCTTTACCAGTTGAGTCACTAAGGAAGCCCATTAGATATTAGATATGGTCTATTAGATAAACCAAAAACATAGGCTAACTAAAGAAAAATAGGTGTTATAGTCTCCAAAACTTTAAAAAAAAAAAAAAAAAAAAAAAGCCTTTTGCTTCAAAGGACAAAAGAAAGTGAAAAGACATCCCTCAGAATGGGAGATAATATTTGCAAGTCATACATCTGGTAAGGGTCAAGTGTCCAGAATATATAAGAACTCATAATGAAGCAGTGAAAAGACCAAATAACCCAATTAAAAATGGACAAAGGACTAGAACAGACATTTCTCCAAAGAAGATATACAGTTAGAAAATGGCACATGAAAAGATGCCCAACATCGTTAGTCATTAGGGAAATGCAAATCAAAAACCACAAGAAGATACCACCTCAACCACTAGGATGACTGTAATCAAAATGTCAGTTAATAACAACTATTGGTGAGGATGTGGAGCAATTGGAGTCATCATACACTGCTGGTGGGGATGTAAAATAGTGCAGCCTGTTTGGAAAACAGTTTGGCAATTCCTCAAATGATTAAACACACATTTACCATACGACCCAGCAGTTGCACTTCTAGGTATATACTTAAGAAAACTGGAAACATATATTCACACAAAAAATTTGTGCATAAATGTCAGTAGCAGCATTACTCATAATAGCAGCTGTATGCAATAGCAAAGGTAGAAATAACCCAAATGTCCATCAACTTATGAATGGACGAAATGTCATATGTCCATGCAATGGAATATTCAGTCAAAAAGGAATGTGCTACAATGTAAATGAACCTTGAAAACATGCTGAATGAGAGAAACCTGTCAGAAAAAGCCACATGTTGTATAATTCCATTTGTATGAAATGTCTTGATGAGGCAAATTCATAGAGACATAAAGTAGATTAGTGGTTGTCGGGCTGGGGAGGGAGGGAGAAAAGAGGAGTTAATGCTAACAGTTCTGGGGTGATAAAAATGTTCTGCAGTCAGATAGTGGGGATAGTTTTTCAGTCTCATGAATATGCGAAAACTCACTGACCTTTATATACTTTAAAAGGGGTGAGTTTATGATATGTGAATTATAATTCAATTAAAAAACTGATTTTCCAAACTGCATGTGGTTAAAAAGAGTACATGCTTAAAAAGAGATCACGCCTGTGATCCAGCTACTCGACTTGTATTAGTTACCTACTGCTGCGTAACAAATTGCCTTTTCAAAGCTTAATGGCTGAAGGCAGTTAGAGAGAGAGAGAATGCAAATAAACCAGGAAAGTTCCTAGAAAATTCTGTTGTAAAGCCAGGGTTGTGAACCTCTGGATTTGAAGGCTCTCTGAAGCAGGAAGAACCAGAGCTGATCATTATATTCCTTTATTCATTTGGTAGTCAAGTGGCCAGGCAAGGGGAGGGAAGGTTTGGGGGAAGACCGCTGTGTATTAGTCACTGGAAAGCAGCCAGCCAGCTTGGTGAATCCCGGGGGGGGGGGGGGGGGGGGGGGGGAGCGGGGTCTGGCTCCACCAACCGCAGGGCTGATACCAATGATGGCACCTTCCAGAACAGGAGTAATGTAGTAATGAAAGGGGCTTCCCTCGTAGCTCAGTTGGTAAAGAGTCTGGCTGCAATACAGGAGACCAGGGTTCGATTCCTGGATTGGGACTGTCCCTTGGAGAAAGAAATGGCAACCCACTCCAGGATTCTTGCCTGGAGAATCCCATAGACAGAGGAGCCTGGTGGGCTAGAGTCCATAGGGCAGCAAGATTCGGACACGACTTAGCGACTAAATCACCAGTAATTAATAGAAGCTCTATTAAACAACCACTCTGCCAGGCTGTGTGTGCAGTGTTTTTTCTTTGTTATCCTGTTGAGTGCCCACATGTCTATTATCCTCATCTTACCCAGGAAGAACTTGAAGCTTAGAGAGCTGAAGGTCATCTTCTGTGGCCATACACAGTGGGTGGCAGAGCAGGGATTCAGACCCACGTTTGTTCAGACTGGAAGCCCTTGCTCTGGAGCACTGTGCCATGGTGTCCTCCCCTCCGCCTTGCAGACCCTGGCAGGTGGATGTCTTCACGTGTCTGCCAGCTCCTCAGCCTGCCTTCTTTTAGCCCGCCTACTGCTCCGCCCCTGTGTAAGCCCAGCACCTCTTTTTTATTTTATTTTTTATTTTTTTAATTTTTTTCCTCCCCCCGCCTCACCTAGCACCTCTTTTTTAAAACTTATTTGTTTTAAAAAAAATTTTTGGCCATGCCACGTGGCACATGGGCTCTTAGTTCCCTGACCAGGGATTGAACCCGGGCCTCCTGCACTGGCAGCGTGGAGTCTTAACCACCTGGACCACCAGGGAAGTCCTAAAGCTCCCCTCCTCTGGATCCAGGGCCTCTGCATGTCCAGTGGCCTCAGATGCCGGAGTGGAGAGGGCTGCCGAAGGCACCTCTATTCTGTGGGGGTGGTACACCAAAGGCAGGGTCTTCCCTGGCTTGTTTTGGGGAAGTGTACAGCCCCAGGATTATTTCTGTGAGTTCATGAAAGCGAGCAGCCTTATCCCTAAGTAGGAACCCTCACCAGCATAAATGGGATTAGAAATTGTGAAGTCCTAAATGGCTGGCCACGAGAAGCCCCAGCCCTATTTCATTCGTGCTCGGATTTATGCAGCACCTACTATGTGCCAGGTACCATGCCCAGGTAGTGGGTTCTGCAGCCAACAGGACCCCGCTCTCGTGGAGCATCTGTTGCATGTGGGAGGGAGATGGGTTATGCACAAAGAACCTCGTTTCCGATAGTGACAAGTGGGGTGAGTGAAACAAAGCAGAGAAGTGAGAGCTTGGTGGAGATGATAGCAGGGGCAGGGCAGGCTCCCTGGGACAGTGGCATCTGAGGGAAGCCCTGAGTGATGAGAACCGAGCAGCCTGTAAAGACCTAGAAGAAAGCCTTAGCCCAGCGTTTCCAAGGAGGAAGGGCCAGCACTCCAGAGGCAGCCCATGGCAGCAACAACTCACTTGCTTTCTGGCGCCTTGCAGGGGGTTGGCAGAGGCAGGGACGCCGGCTACCGGGAGGGGACTAGGGAGTGGGGTAAGAGATGGTTTCTGGACGGACACGCAGGACCTTTGGAATGCTCGCTGCTCCACTCCGCGGTATTTATACCTCTCCTCCAACTGGGAAGTCAGCTTTTTCATGTAGGCCGAGAAAAACTCCGAATAAGGCAACGGCAGGCCAGGACATAAGAAAGAAGCATTCCACGTTTCCCTGTAATTGCTTTCAAATTAGGTTCTTTCGTCAAGGGGCCAGGCACACAGCTCTGTCCCTGGCTGCGTGTGCAGTTGGGAACCGGACAGGCAACCGAAGTGTCCCTGTGCCCCTGCCACGCCAGCCCCGATGACCTGAGCCTGCGGGGCCATCCGAGTCCCACCCTGCGGCACCTGTCTCGGTCGTGGCCGTGTCATCATGACCGGTTCATTTTCTCTTCTCTCAGCCTGCTCCCTGGCTTTTATCTTCAGAATCTGATAAAGGCAGTGGATCTTCAAAGTAGCCCTCCCATGTGTAATCTCAGAGCCATTCCAGAGGCTTCACAGACTTCCTGGATGGATCCATGCGGGTGTTGCCAGGTCAATCACCTTTTCACCTGGGCCGCTGGTAACCCAGATTCCGGAAGGCTTAGCTTTCAGACCCTGAAAGCACCTTTAGGGTTGGTGATGAAGCCCAGGGGCCAGGGGAGCAGCCCCTGCTTTCAGGACCTGAGAAGATGCCCCGCTGGGGCCAGGCCTTGCCCGAAGCCTGGCAGTAGCCGGCAGATGGGTGATAAGAAGGGTGGATGCCTACCCCAGGAATAAATAGCTGTCCCTCTCCTATGTCCAAGCCCCGGACACCCTTCCCGAGGACCCATGGGCAGCAGCCGAGGCCACAGCGGGCACGGTGGGAGTTCAGGAGGCAGGACGGCGCCTTCCCCCTCAAAGCGGCTGACGCCCCAGCGGAGCGGCAAACCCAACACGGTATTGCAGAGGCGAGGTTTGACAACTCCCAGCTCCCCAGGGAACCCCATCCTGCCTGCCAGTGCCCTGGGAGAGTTTGCCGGGGCTCAGCTAGGCAGCCAGTCCTTCTGGGTCAGGCTGCTGGCCTGGGACGTCTGGCTAAGGGGGTGGGCGGTATACAAAGTGGAAGGCGGGGATGCAGCGTGAGGCAGCCAGCGGCTTTTCCCAAAGTCCCGTCCAGCGTGGAGTCAATGGAATCCACATGTGAGCGTCCGTTGGCGGTCGGGCAAGCGCGGCCCCAGCCCTGGTCAGGAGCTCCTTCGCCAGAGACGATCAGCAGAGCCAGGGCGTGCGCCCCAGCCCGAGCCTCGGGTCCCAGCTGACTGCAGGAGACTCCCTTCAGTCTGGGTTTAGTGGAATTCCAGTCTCCAGCCGACATTTCCTTCCACGCCACCCCCTCCAGTACTAAGAACATGGCTTGTAACACGTAGTCGCTGAGAAGACAAGGGAAGGAAAGTTTTTTCAGCTGGGTTAGCCGCATCCCGCCAGGATCCTTCCCCTCGGCCTGTGCCATCACCCTGCCTGCTGAAGGGCCACTGGTTTCTTACTGGGGACTGCCCCGGAGTCCAGAAGGTTTACCTCTCTGGGTTGGGGGAGGGAGTCACCGATGAATGGCTCATTAAAGCCCATTGCTGCCACATTCCTGGCCGCTGAGGTCACCTCCCGAACAATATCCATCATTCATTCACCCAGCCGCCCCACATCCTGGCCACTGGGAGGGGTCCCTGTGACACAGGAAGGACTTTATGACCAGTGATGCCTGGCCTTCCCCCCACTCCCCAGCACACAGTGACAAAGCAGAAGCAGCTTGGGGGGAGGTGGGTGCTCCTGAGGCTTGCCTTCATGTGCCAGTGGAGCCCAAACCAACCAACAAGCTCGTCTTCTCTTCTTCCACCCCGCCCCCTCCCCCACTCCCCCACACCCTGGTGCTATTTTAACAACCAGAGAAGAATCTTTAACAGGCTGCCAGTGTGCAGAGGCAAGTTCTGAAAGCTCTTCTCTGTGGTTTTGTTCACATGTGTTCTCAAAGGCAGAGTCCACATCCTTCCTCCCTCGCTAGGTAGGTCAAGGGCTGTGTGCAGGCCCCCTTCACAGGATGGCAGGGCCACCACTTAGGTACTGTCTGCCTGCCTCCCACGCTGGGCTCAGGCCAAGCCTTTAAGAAGCAGATGGGGGACTTACCTGGCAGCCCAGTGGTTGGGACTCCTCGCTTCCAATGCAGGGGGCGTGGGTTTCATCCCTTGTGGGGGAACTAGAATCCTATGTGCCATGCAGCCAGATCAAAACTTTGTTTTTAAGAATTTAAAAAAAAAGCAGGCCCTGCCTGCCTCTCCTTGCCATGTGAGCTCAGCTTCAGCTTGGGGACTGAGATGGGGACAGGACCTTTCTTGACTTCGCTTTGCCAGGCCAGTAGGGAACATCCCACTCAGAGGAATGGGTGTCCGCCCCGTGTTTGTGTTTATTGACTGTGTGACCTTGGGCAAGTCTTTTAACCTTCCCCCACCTCAGTTTCCTCACCTGTAAAGCGGAGATGATAGTGTCTCACATGACCACGGGGTTGGGGGGTTTTAAACTGTTACCACGTGTAAATAAATGGTGGTGGTGGTGGCGGTTTAGTCACTAAGCCGTGTCCAACTCTTGCGACCGCATGGACTATGGCCCGCGAGGCTCCTCTGTCGGTGGGATTCTCCAGGCAAGAATAGTGGAGTGGGTTGCCATTTCCTTCTCCAAGGGATCTTCCCAACCCAGGAATCGAACCTGGGTCTCCTGCATTGCAGGCAGATTCTTTACCAACTGAGCTACAAGGCAAGCACGCGTAAATGGTAAGAGCTAGCAATCAGCAGTTAATGCACATTTACCCTCAGTGAGACCCTTCCTCCGCCGCCTCCCCACCGCCCGCCACCACCAGAATGTAACCTCTGTGTCTGCTTCGCTTCCTCCAGTGCCTAATCAGGGCTCCAGGTCAGCTTTGTCGGCTCGTCGATTGCACTGGGAGCTCTTAGATGAGGCGCTAGGGACACAGCCACTGCTCAGAACCAGTGCTGCCCCTGAAGTGACCTTCAGACGAGCTCTAGATGTTTATGGCCTTTCCCTTCTCCGCCAGAGGGCCAGCAGTCCCTCCCAGATGAAACCAAAACCTTGAGTTTGCCTTGCTTGGTTACCGCTGTTGGCATCTTTAACATGGCTCCTCTGCCTTCCTCCTCCTGCCAGGTTTCTCTTAGAAGAAGCTTTTTACCCTTCCCACCCACCCCCACCTGTCATCGCACATTGACCCTTGCCCCTCTGGCTCAGTCCCCACACAGCAGCCCCATCGGAGTGGGCCTGCCAGCCTCAGGACACAGGCTGCTCTCCTTCACTCCCTCCCTTTCTCCAGGGCCAGGCTCTTTTCTCGCTGTTGCAGGGCCTTTGCACATACTGGTCCCATTATCTGGAATGTCTTTCTTATTTTTATCCTATTCATTCTCCATAGGGGAACTTACCCATGTCTGCCTGGCCAGAAGGTCAGGAGCTGTTCCCCAGGATTTCCTCCCCTTTTTTCTTTTCTTTTTGGCCACACCATGTGGCTTGTAGGATCTTAGTTCCCTGACCAGGGATTGAACCTGGGCCCCCTGCTTTAGGCATGCAGAGTCTTAACCGCTGGACCCTCAGGGACGTGAGCTCCCTCTTTGAGAGGTGAGAGAGGAAGGAGGACAAATGCAAGGTGATGCCTCAGAGTGTGACTGCCTGGCCAGGGTTCGTGCTAAGTCACTTCAGTCATGTCTGACTCTTTCTGACTATAGACTGCAGCCTGCCAGGCTCCTCTGTCCATGGGATTCTCCAGGCAAGAAGACTGGAATGGGTTTCCATGCCCTCCCTCCAGGGGATCTTTCTGACCCGGGGATTGAACCAGCATTTCTCTTGTCTCCTGCATTGACAGGCAGGTTCTTTACTACTAACGCCACCTGGGAAGCTGGGCCAGGATCCCTGGCTTTAAATCTCGCTCTGTAACTTTACAGGTACGTGACTACCTGTGGGCAAATCACATTACCTCTCAGACCCTCGGTGTCCTCACCTGTTAAATGGGGCAGAAATGGTAACCACCTCACAAGGTAGCTGTGCGGATGAGAGACGTTATTAACATGTGGCAAAGTGCCTAGAACAGCGCGGGCCGCATAGTTAGCTTATGGGAGTGTCTGCTGCGGCTGTTACCCTTCCCACTTTTCCTGAGGGTGTCACTTCTGTAGTTGAGTCATCACTTGGTTAATGAGATGAGTTCTGTCCCTCATCACACTGGAAGCTCCTTAGCGTGCAGCCTGGGTCTGCTTTTGCTCAGTGTGGTGGGTTCAGTGCTAGGCTTGGCCCCGGCCGGCAGGCAGCAGATGCCCATCTCGGGAGTGGGTGTCCCGCCCCACGGCGCCCTGGGCATCGTGGAGCCAGCGGGGCCTGCCGCGCTCCACAACTTATGCTGTGACAGAGCTTGCAGAGTGGCGGGGGCACAGCGGACCCACGAGGCCTCCATCTATAGAAACCACCCTCCACACTACCCACCCCGCACATTTCAGTCTAAACCGGGCAGGGAGAGGGAGTGAATAAGCAGAATGTTATTTTTGTAACCAAGTAGAAGCAGCTATGAATTTTTCATGTCCCGCTGGAACTCCAGCTCCTACTCACAGTCGTGCCGCATGGAGCTGGGGCTGCGAGCGGTGGGCCTGATCCCGAGGAGGGCCTCGTGACTCCTGCCCACTGTACCCCGGGCGCGGGGCCCTCTGAGTCTCCAGCGTCAGCAGATGCTCCCAGTCTTCCGGGAGGAGAAAACGGCCGGACAGGCCACGGAGTGCGGGCGTGGGGCCTGTCGGCGGCCTTCCCGTCCATCATGTGTCGGGTTCCTTGCCACCGAGGCCACACTGGTGGGCATTCTCCCCGAGCACTCGCTCTGCATTCTGCCTGGGCCTCTGCCTGCTTCCGGCCAGGGAGATGTGAGTGCCAGGCGGAGTTACCATTTATCTAAAAGTAGTCTTTTCCTTGACATTTGTTTAACACTGAATACTTCATCTGTGCCAGGCACAGTCCTGAGTGATTTACTTGCATTATTTTGTTTAGTCATCGTTTAAGAGGGGAGATTACTGTCTCCGTTTCACCCAGCACGGAACCTGAGGCTCCTTGCTTGCCCGAGGTTACCCCGCTGGAAGGTGGCCTCAGTGGGCAAGGCAGGTCTGCATGAGCCTCCAGCCAGAGCTCTTGTTTCCTGCCCAGAGAAGGTGAGCGAAGGTGTGGAGGTGGGCCATGTGTGCAGGGTAGGCGGTGTTGTGATCTTCTGAGAACAGACGACCTGAGCCCAGTGAGGCCAGGTTCATTCAGAGCCTGCCTAGGTTGGACTCTCGTTTCCCCTCCAAACCGTGGTGGTGGGGTCAGGGACTTTGCAGAGAGACTAGGTCCCACCCTTCCCAGGGATGGAGTGGGAATCCGCCAGGTTGGATGTGGTCCCAGGTGTGTGAGTTCTCGGGAACTGACGCCCATCTCTGTGGTGGATGTTTTAAAGCATTCCTCTCCTCCCCACCCCCCCCACCCCCCATTTAATCCCACAGCAAATACAGGCAGTAGATTCTGATAAGTCCATCCTACAGAGGAGGATGCTGAGGTGTAGGTAGGCCAAGTCTCCTGGTTGCAAACCCAGAAGTAAGCTGAGGGGCCGGCACTCAAGCCCTGAAGGATTACCTCAGGTGTAACACAGGCAGGCTGATGGGGAGAGGTGCCCTCCCTGCAGACCCGGTGCCTCGATCTCGGCCCAGAAGCACTGGGGGTTCGGTCTCCGGGGACTGCCGTCTTGTGTCCTCAGCCGGGGATGTGATGGCCAGTTTGCTGCCCCCCTGCATCTTTCGGGCGCAGGGAACAGCAGAGGCCCGGCATTCCCCGCCACTTCCTGTCCCAGCCTGGCCTGCTGCTGCCCACTGGGCGGCTGAGCGCCACGCCTGCCCACTGCCCAGGCCCAAGGCCGCTGTGCTTTGGGCATTCTAAAGGCACGTGCGATGTGAGACTAAATTTCTACCCCTGGGAGCACACGCGTATATATGCACTTATATCCAGCAAGACCCCAAATGACTGGAGAACGCTGTCCGAGATGCCGAGGGCTGTGTGTGGTAGCGAGGGCGGGCAGGGGGCAGAGAAGACACTCTGGGAGAGGCGGGCAGGGTGTCCGGAGAGGAGGGGACCCCGGGAGGCGTGGTGTGCAGAGGACGGAGCCCCTGCTGTGTGCCCCAGCTCCACAGGGGTCACCACCGCGAACCCTTGGCTGACCGGGCGTGACTCAGGTGGTGTCTTCACTGCCACGTTGCAGATGCGGAAACGGACGTTAGGAAGGTTGGGTAACCTGCCTGCAGGAGTGGTGTAACCAGCAGTCTGGCCCCGGTTTGTGTGAATTCAGAGCTGCTCGGGGGAAGGAGCGAGGGAAGTGAGGTGGGGGAGGCGGATACGTGCGCACCTCGCTGAGAACCTGCTCCAGAGTAGCTCACGGCTGCAAGGAGGCAGAAAACAGCATGCAACTGTTAGGAGTGAAGCAGAGGGACTGCCCTGGTGGTGGTCCAGTGGCTGAGACTCCACGCTGCCAGTGCAGGGGGCCTGGGTTTGATCCCTGGTCAGGGAGCTAGAATCCCGCATGCCGCAACTAAGACCTGGCACAGCCAAATAAATAAAAATACTAAAAAAAAAAAAAGTGAAACAGTGGTCCTCTGACAGACCTGCACAGAGGAGGGGCGAGGCAGGCTGGTCAGCCTGGGTGGGCGTCCAGAGGGTCTGATGTTGAGGGGGGGTAGGTGTGGACTGAGCCGGGCAGAGGCGCCTGTAGCGGAGGGGACACCCGCGTGCAGGTTTCTGGCTCTCCGGGGTGGTGGCGGTGGAACTCTTCTTTGTGTTGGTGGGAGGCGGGTGGGGTATCCTAGCCGCCCACAACCCTTCCCCTTTCTTCGGGTTTGGAAGGATCATCGCGTTTGGAGGGAACCCTTGCTTGCACCCACCTTGTGGCGTGTTAATTAGGCGGCTTCTTTGTCTGCAAGGGGCCTTGCATTGAGTCTCCCAGTGTGCAGTTCTGGTGACAGTTGTCAAAACACATGGTGTTTGGCCAGTGTCTCCCTGGAAGCCCCTCGCCCCCCACATGGCCTCTGCCTGCACCCAGGCGCAGCGTGGGCTCTCCTGTGCATTCCTGGCCTTCAGCCCAAGTCCACGCTGGGCCTGCAGGCTGGCGGGAACAGGGCAGGGGACTCCTGTGGGAAACAGGCGTGGGCTTTTTCCCAGACCCTGCTGCCCGGGCTGCGTGGGCCCGTCTCCCTGGAAGGTGTCTGGGCACGTCCACCTTAACTGATGTGACGCACTTCCCTGGCGCTGGCGTCGATGATGACAGAGGCCCCAGTCAGCAGGGGGCTGAGTGCCCGTCACCTCGGACGCCACGCCCGGGCCCCGTCCTCTGGTGTTCTCTGCTCTGGTTCTGGACTTGGGCTGCTGACATGAGTTCCAGTCCACACTCTGCCACTCATTATCCCGCTGACCAAGCGGTGGTCTGGGACCCAGCCTGAGCCTCAGTTTCCTCCCGTCAGCCTGCCTGGGTCGCTGTGGAGATCAGCACCAGCGTAGATAGAGGTTGGGCCCAGGGCCTGGCCCCAGGGTGACCTTGTTGATGCAGAGTCAGGGCTGCGGCCCGGCCCTTTTGCTGGAGAGCTCCAACAGCCACACTTACCCTCCCGGCCGCCCTCTGTTCTGCCTCCCCAGACCTTCACAGCCTGGTGCAACTCCCACCTGCGGAAGGCCGGCACGCAGATCGAGAACATCGATGAGGACTTCCGAGACGGGCTCAAGCTCATGCTCCTCCTGGAGGTCATTTCAGGTGAGGCACCCCCCCACCCCCCCGCCCTGCCCCACAACCACCCTGCAGGTGCCCCCAGGACAGCGCCCGCCCTGCCAATGGCTGCCGGGCAAGAGCAAGGCCTCTACCAGCTGCAGCAACACTGCACCGGCATCGGCCTGTTCTGGGAAGCAGTGGGGATCCTAAATCTCTCTCTCTCCCTTTCATGGTGTTCGGTCCTCAGGGGAGCGGTTACCTAAGCCAGAGCGGGGCAAGATGAGAGTGCACAAGATCAACAACGTGAACAAGGCTCTGGACTTCATCGCCAGCAAAGGAGTCAAGCTGGTCTCCATCGGGGCAGAAGGTGAGTGGATGGGGCCCGGAGTAGAGTGGTGTTGGGGGAATTCCCCGGAGGCCCAGCAGTTAGGACTCTCTTTTCTCACTGCCAAGGACCCGGGTTCAATCCCTGGTTAGGGAACTACGATCCTACAAGCCATGCAGCCAGGAAAGAAAAAAAGTTGTGTTGATGGTCAAGATGGGGGTGCTGGATACACCAAGTGGTGACCACAGTGACTGCCTTTGATGCAGCGTTGGGTTCACAAACCACCCCCAGCCCCGGCACCCTACCCACCCCTGCTTTCCTTCCCCTAGAGAATAATCCAGTCCAAGAGCAGAGAATCCGGTTCACCCAGTCATGAGGGGCACAGGAGGAATGGCTTTGACTCAGACCCTGGACACCTCACTCCCCCTCCCGGTGCTGGGCCTGATAGGTGATCCGCCGTCTCTCTGAGCCAGCAGCACCTTTGCCCTTAGGCCCTGCGTGGTGTCCGTGGGCAGGAGGGGCTCAGAGGAGGGGAGGACACTTGCGGCCCAGTGTCTGGGCTCTGCGGCAGGGAGCATAGGTCCAGAGGTCAGGGAGCAGACCTTGCTGGCCACGTGGCCTGGGAGAGTGTGGCCTCTTGACGGGACTCCCAGGATCCCTCTGGGCCCCACGCGGGTGCCCAGCCGGCACCGTGACCTTGTCTCCGGGCCCTCGCGGGAGCAGCGGCATGCCCTCACTCCAGCAGCTAAAGCTCTTGTCTTGAGCTTCCCAGGCGCCTTTGGAGACCAGGCGAGGCCTGATGGAGCCCAGAAGGTCCCCATCAGCCTGGGCTCACAGTCTTGCTCATTAGTCAGAGCAGGGTTTCCTACACCCCGACATCCATGTTGTCCCAGCTTTTAGAAAAACAAAGAAAACTAATTGCTGTTAATGACAGGGTTCTGAGAGTCTGGCCGGGACTCCAGGCCAGGAATGCACGTCCCATGTTCCAAGGCTCTGCCCTGGCCTGGGCTCTCTCCAAGGAGGGGTGCCAAGCCTTGCATGCCACGGTCGAGGTGGTTGGTGTTTGTTTAAAACAAAACAAAAAAAAAACACAAAACCCCGAATTCAATCAGGCCCTGAGATTTTCTGTCCTTGCATGGATCTTTCCTCCTGGCTCCCCTCCAGCCTCCTGCTTCTCACAGCTGCATTTTTTATTTTGCTCAAATACTAGCCTGTAAATACAGACAGGGTGAGAGGAGAGACCCATGGCAGTCATCAGTTTTCATTTGGAGAAAAACTCAGTCTAAAAACATTCTCCGTTCATGCCCAGACCACTTCGCTCCCAACATCCGTGGCCTTCGGGCCTCTGGTGGGCAGTCGGCCGGAGCCATTCTGAGATCTCTGGGGTACCTGAGAGCCCTGATCTATGTCCCCCCCACCCCCGTCCACCCCCGACTCCCTGTCCCTCCACACCGTCTCAGCTGCAGGAACATGGCTTCCTTGTGGGGCTCTTGAGTGGGGTCGGGAGGCAGAGGCACAGCTGCAGGTCCAGGGAGCAGCTGGTGGGTGTGTCATGAGAGTGGCCGCCTTCCCCCCCAGTCACGGGGACTCTCTAAGCCCTCCGTGACCAGCCTGCTCGGGCGCCAGCTGGGAACGGGCACTGCGGCCGCCACGCCAGCCTGTGTCCATCCCCAGCTCTGGGGTGCCCAGCCCCCAGGAGGAACACAGCGTGGATTTCCTGGACGAATCCCCGCTCTCGCCCCACGAGAAGGCTTGGCCTAGTTTCCAGGCCTGGGGTTCTCTGCCCAGGGAAAGGTGCGGACAGACACTGTGTCCTTCCCCTGCCTCCAGGCAGCCGGCTGCATGTGTTTCCTCTCCCCAAACCCTCAAACCGAGAGCTCCCCTCAGCCGGCAGCCTGCAGCTTCCCTGGGGGGGCCTCACCAGTGACTAAAGAGCCCCCCACCTCCTAGTGAGTGTGTCCTCCGGGAAGGCTGGGCCCCATCCTCCGGGGGACCTTCGTTCCTCCTCCTCAAATCAAGCCCACCTAGAGTTTTCTGTCCTCGAGGCCAGTGAGCACGGTCTCTTGAAGCATCCCTCCGTTCTGCCAGCCTCCCTCCTGCATCCAGACTGGGAGAGGCGCAATGGGCTGCAGGCCTGAGAGGACCGCTGCAGGTGTGTCAGGCCGATGGGCTCTGGTCTGCAGCTGCTCGTACGCACTTCTCCACCCGGCCCCAGACCCCACAGTGCCTGAGCATCACAGAAGTGGTTTTTCTCCAAGTTGCTGAAGCTGAGGAACGTGTGGTCCAGACCCTTCTCTCTCACCCCTGGGAGTCTGGGACAGTGGTTTTCAGTCAACTGAGGAAGCACGCGCTCAGCAGCTGGCCCTTGTGCCCCCTGCTCCTTGCCGCCTGCGGCTCCACCTCTCTCTCTCTCCCCCCACCTCTCTCTCTCCCTCTTGAGGGCCGGGCCAGGTGCTGGGGGTGCAGGACTGACCACGAGGCAGACGGTGAACAGGCAGCTGCTCCTGCCGCTTAGTCGCTCAGTCGTGTCCAACTCTTTTGTGACCCCATGGGCAGTAGCCCGCCAGGTTCCTCTGTCCGTGGAATTTCCCGGGCAAGAATTCTGGAGTGGGTTGTCATTTCCTTCTCCAGGGGATCTTCCCGACCCAGGGATCAAACCCATGCCTCCTGCTTGTCAGGCAGTTCCTTTCCCACCATACCAGCTGGGAAGCCCATGAAGAAGCAGACAGACCAGCCAGTGTGTGCGTGTGAGGGCAGGAGCAGGGTGCTGGGGAAGCCAGGAGGTGACGCAGAAGCAGAGAGACAGAACAGGCTGGGAAGGACCACCAGCCTTCTGAGGAAAGGGACAAGGGGTGCACTTTGTGGGCGGACAGGAGGTGTGAGATCCTTAAAGCAAGCAAATGTTGATTCGCCAAGAGGATGGAGCTTAGAGAGTGCTGGGGAGGGAGGGGCCAGGTCACACAGGGCAGGCCTTGTGAGCCCACCTCCAACACACAGGGTTTGTTTCAGGTACGGTGGGGCCTGAAGCAGGCACTTGACACAGATTCGATGCACCTGTTAGTGACCACCCTGCTGTGTGGGAGTGGATCATGGGGATGGAGGAGGCAGTGCATCGAGATCTGGGGGACACGACGGTGTCTTGGATTGAGGTGGCAGCACTGGTGTTGGAAGGAAGGGGACAGATTCTCAACAAATACTAGCGTGGCCTGCACCTGCTAGTCGAGAGACTTGCCCATACAGGGGTGAGGGGGCTGGAAACGCAAGCCTAACGCCTGGGAGCAATCCTTTGCAGTGGGTCACGAGAGTGAGCTGCCCGGAGAGGAGGGGGCCTGTGTGGCTGAGAACACATGTGTGTGGAAACCTGAATGTGCCAAGTGGCAGAAGGCTTTGGGGACCACGCTTCCTGTTGAGGGACACCTCCCAATGCAGGTGGTGTGGGACAGGCCTGGGCAGCTCTGTCAGATGACGGAGTTGAACTCTGGACAGGGCCGGGGGCCGCCTGGGGAGTCACCCTCTGCTTCCCAACAACCTTCTCACCCTGTGCCCCTTTCCCTGCATGCAGAGATTGTGGACGGCAACGCGAAGATGACCCTGGGAATGATCTGGACCATCATCCTCAGGTTCGCCATCCAGGACATCTCTGTGGAAGGTGAGAGCTGAGGGCCTGCTGACTGGCAGAGAGCAGCCTTTTCTCTCAACCCCAGTGCCACCCCAAGTTTTGGGGACTTGGTTAGACTTTTGGGTGTTTTGTCTTCATGCCTCGAGTCTCTTTCCTGAGTTCGGACATGACTCCCAGGGCCTGGCCCTGCCCGGGAGTGCTGAGTGGAGGTGCTGGCCCAGGTGCAGGTGAAGGGGGACCCATGCGGCCACCCCCTCTCAGTGGACCCTCACACCACCCTTGTCCGGTGGGCATGACCGCACCATTTTACAGTCTGGGAGCGGACTCGTGATAGAGTCAGGCCTGGCCTCGTTTTCCGGGGCGTCAGCACCCACGTTTCCACTCCACCTCCCACCCTTGGACTTGGCCAACACAGGGCGAGAGAAACCATGGGGCCGGCATGTGGAGGGGCTCCTGGTGACAGGCCCGAGCAGTGACCGGGACACACGTGGTGCCTGCCCTCACAGCGCGCCCAGTCTGCTGAGCACAGTCCATGGGGCACTGCCCATGGGGACGGAGGGGCCTCCCAGGGCCCTCCCACCCTGCTTCCTCAGAGCTGCGGCCGGCCCCCGCGTGGGCAGCCCCTTCTTGGGGCCCTGTTCAGAAGCCGGGCCCTGCTCAGAAGCCGGGCCCTGCATCAGGCGCTTGTGGGGCAGTGTGTCCTGCCAGGCACAGGCTTTGGGGTCAGAAACGGCTCAGGTTCAGGCCCTGACACTGCCCTGTCACTGTCACGTCCAGGTGACCCCAGGTGAGTGACTGCTTCTGGGGCCTGGCATGCAGCTAGGATGCGGAAGGGGCACCCACGCTGCGGCTGCCCCGTCCCAGGGCCTCTTCCCCAGCTTCTCTCTGCCCCTTCTGCCTGAGCCCCGAGGGTGACCCCCCGCACTGGGTGCTGCGCCTCTAGTTGTGAGCTTGTGCTCACCATCCTTGTGTGTTCTGCAGAGACCTCTGCCAAGGAAGGGCTCCTCCTCTGGTGCCAGAGAAAGACGGCCCCATACAAGAACGTCAACGTGCAGAACTTCCACATCAGGTGAGCGGCCGGCTAAGCGCCAGCTAACGTCATCCCGAAGCTGCTTCCTGGGACTTGAGATGCTGGTTGGCCCCACCCCCACCCCCACCCCAGCTCTCTTGCTGTGGTTTTGTCAGGGTCTGTGAGGTGCCAGCTCTCAGGAGCGCCCCTCCCCACTGGCTTCCATGAACCCCTGGGAAAGTCCCCACGTCCCTTGGGGGAGGTGGCAGTCGCCTCACTGTCCCGGCTGGAGGCCTTATGGCCCGGCACCTCTGCGAGGCCCTGTAGTCTCCTTCCCCAAGTCTGATAACTCGGAAGGAGCAGCAAAGCTCTTCCTTTGTTTTGACCTCTCAAGAGGGACCTGCCATCCTAGTGAGTTCAGTGTCGGGGAAATGTGCCCTGTGTCCATTAGAGGAACAGGACTCAGCCGGAATAAGCCTGCTCTCCCTTGGGTCAGGGCAGAAAATGAGTGTGTCCACAAGGCAGGCATGATCAGTGGGAGATCTGGGAGTATGGCACGGCCTGGGGATTAGGCGTGCAGGCTTTGGGGGTGGCCTTGAGATCAGATCCGACATGACCGTGACTTCACCCCTCTGAGCTTCTGCTGTCTTCCTGGGTGGATGGTCCAGGGAGAGGACACACATCGGGATGAAGAACGGGGTTTTCCAGCGTCCACAGAGGTCCTGCTGTGTCCTCGGACTCCCCAGGACCCTGCACTAGGCCTTGGGGATCATTGTGCTCAGCCGTTTGTAGCCTGCAGTCCCTCCCTTGATCTCCTCCACGTCTCCTTCCTTCCCAGCTAGCTGGTCCTCCGTGCACTTCTCATTCGTTTATTTATTCAGTCACTAAATACCTATGGAGTGCCTACTCCATGCCAAGAGTGGGAATACAACAGCGCCAAAATCAAGTCCCTGCCCTTGGAAGGTCACACCTCAGCCGGGGGACCAGTAGTTCACAAAGGTGTGAAGAAACCAGCCTAATTCCAAGTAGTGAGAAGGGCCAAACAAAGATAACAAAATAGGATAAGGTGACAGATGGTAACCAGCAAGAGTACCATGGTCAGAGAGGGGGTCTGTCTGAGACGTCATTAAGTTTGACCTCCGAAAGAGCCAGCCTTTTTAGAGCAGCTATCCCCAACCTTTTTGGCACCAGGGACCGGTTTCATGGAAGACAGTTTTTCCACGGACCATTCCTTTCTCTGAGGGTAGGAGAGGGGCACGGTTTGGGGATGATTCAAGCCCATTACATTTACTGTGCACTTTATTTCTAATCTGATGCTGCCGCTGACCTGACAGGAGGTACCCGTCTACAGCCCAGAAGTTGGGGACCCCTGCCTTAGAGGCTCTCAGGGAGGGAAATGTGACCAGTCTGGCCTGGGACCAGCTGTCACTTCCCTCTGAACAGAGCCCCTCACGCCAAGCCACGTCCTGGCATTTAGTCAGCCGAGGTGCAGAGGGCCCGCGGTGCAGGCCTGTGCAGCTCAGCAGGGCCACGCACGGCAGTGCTCAGCGGGGCACGGCCACCCCGGTAACGAGCAGTCACAGAGCGCTTGTCACGCATCAGGTATCGGACTAGGCCTCACACAGTTATCCTCACAGCAGCCCGATAAAGTGTAGGCACTGTATTATCCCTGTTTTGCAGATGTGGAAACTGAGGTAGCAGGAGATTAGGGGACTTGCCTAAGGTTGCACTGAGAGCGGAAGGGGTGGAATTTCCCCCCAGACAGTCCAGCTCCAGCCGGCAGGCTCACAGCCAGCTGGGCACACGCTCTAGACCACCTCACCAAGTAGGAGGTAGTCATTCCTGTGTGCCCACGGCCCACAGTCCCTCATGACCGCGGGGGCCCTCCTCACAACCTTGGCCTTTCCATCCCCAGCTGGAAGGACGGTCTTGCCTTCAACGCCCTGATCCACCGGCACAGACCGGAGCTGATCGAGTACGACAAGCTGAGAAAGGTACGTGTCTCTGTCTCCCCTCAGTGGCCCACAGACACCCCGACTCTGACCCTGACTCTGGGCTACTGCCCCGAGCCCATCCGTTGCTGGTGTCCAGAGCTGAACTCTGTGCTCAGATGGGCAGACTGGGAGGGCCCTGTGCCAGCCATCAGCAACCAGGCTCGGTGGCTGATTTTTGCCTCCTTTGGTCCCCTTGGGACCCGTCCCCTTCTCCCTCCTTGAGCATTGCAGCTGCCAGGGGTTATGGGAGGTCCTGGCTGACCATGCTTTCCAGCTTCCCTTCCTTTTTATTTATTTATTTACTTACGGCATTATCAGGTCCTAGTTGCAGTGGGCAGGCCTCTCTCTAGTTGTGGCGTGAGGACTCAGTCGTTGTGGCACACGGGATTAGTTGCCCCTTTGGCATGTGGAATCCCCGACCAGGGATTGAACCCGAGTCCCATGCTTTGGAAGGCAGATTCTTAACACTGGACCACCGGGGAGGTCCCCAGCTCCCCTTCCATAACCCTCTAGATTCTTGAAGCGTTCACACTCTGCCCGGTGGAGAGGGGTGAGGAATTCTGAACCATCACGGGGGGACCCATGCTACAGAAGAAGGAAGGCGCCCCTGAGCTGGCCTCGTGGGGCAGGGCCCGTGGGGGAGGCAGCCTAGGGCCAAGCATCATCCCAGATGGGAGGGCGGGGGTGCCCAGGCCGGCGCTCAGCCCACTCAGGCCACAGCAACTAATCGAGTAATCGAATGGGCTATAGCTGGAGAGTGGGAGAGGCCCGTGAGGGAGGGTCGGCGTGAAGTGGGCTCTCATCCATGAGCCAGGCTGAGCTTAGAACGCGGAGGCTCTCTGCTCCCTAGCCCCATCCCCACACACACCCCAATGCACTCTCAGGTCTGGATCAGTGTTTCAGTGCAGGCGGTCTTAATCTGGGACCAGGGATGGCTGGAAATTCTAAGGAAAGAGCACACCTGTGTTTCTTTCTGGAGGAAGGGTGCACAGTCAGCCCCCCAAAGGTTTCCAGCAGCGTTCCTTTGAGTGGGAATTGACTTTATCCAGGTGTGTCCACCCCGCCCTGCCCCCCAGCTCCCTGCAGCAGCACAGGTGGCTGAGAACTGCCTGAAGGAACATTTCCAGTTCCAGCCCTCCCCAGGATCCCTCCCTTCAGGGCCAGCCCTTGTTCCCTCTGCTTGTGCGTCCTGCCCCTGACCTGCCCCTGACCGTATCTCTCCTCCTTCCCTCGCCTCCCTCCCCCAGGACGACCCCGTCACCAACCTGAACAATGCCTTCGAAGTGGCCGAGAAATACCTCGACATCCCCAAGATGCTGGATGCAGAGGGTAAGTACATCCCTCTTGCTCTGTCAGCACGCTGTTTTATGGGCATGTCTTGGGGTGACCTCGGAGCTGGCGGAGCCAGCCGGAACGCCTGAGCGAATCTGCGTGAACTGGGAATGATGGTGTTGTCACCCAGGGCGCCCAGGCCAGAGCAGCCTGGGAGGGAGATGGTGGGGAAGGGGACCTTGGAGGAACCAGCTCTCAGGGCCGCCCCTGGGGCCTGGGCCTCCCGCCAAAGCCCTTCCTGACTGGTCCCAACCCTCGGTCACTGGGACGGTCGGCTCCTATGAATAACCAAGGCCTCCACCTTCCTGCCTGCCACAGGCTGAGGATCTGGAGCCCACAGAGTGGAGTGTTGTTTTCCTTTTCCGGCTTTGCTCCGTTTCCCAGCCACGCACCACCCCGGCCGGGACCCCTGCCTCTGGCCTCCAGCGGCCCCTGGGGCTGACCGTTCAGCAGCCCCTTGAGGCCGTTCTCAGAGAGAGGAAGTCGCCTCGTCTTAATCCCATTTCCCACAGCCTTGGCCTTTCCGGTGACCATGGGGGATGGAGGGGCCGAGGGGCTGGCCAAGCCCACTGGAGTCGCCCAGGGTCATGGAATCAGCTCCGAGGGTCCTTCTCCCAGGACTCCTGCTGTAGCCTGGGGAGCCCGTGCATCTCGAGCGCCCGTCCCCACCCCCGCTGGGGCGGTTTAACCCTTGTCGTTCACTTACAGACATTGTGAACACGGCCCGGCCCGACGAGAAGGCCATAATGACCTATGTGTCCAGCTTCTACCATGCCTTTTCGGGAGCGCAGAAGGTACCGGGCAGGGCCAGGCAGGCCCACCTCGCCGCCACCGCCCAATGCCGCTGCTGCCTCTCCTCCCGCACTCACCTCATTTCTCTTGCAGACGGCAGTGGCCTCTCTCTCCGACTGGAAGCCACCCCCCCGGCTCCTCGGCATCACCGCCTGTTTAGTCTCTCTGCTCGTGGTATCTCTGGAGAGCCTCAGAGCTCACCCCCCTACTTCAGTGCCAGGCGCTGAGAGTACATACAGTCAGCGACCGAGTCAGGCAGGGCCCCTGCCCTCACAGAGCTTACATTCTAGTGGGCAAGACAGACAACGAGCAGGTCCGCAGAGAAAGTAACGTCGCGTGAGAGGAGTCGTGGAGAACACACAGCATGGTGGGATGCACTGGGCTCCTTCACCTGGGGCCGCCGGTGGGGAGGGACGTGATGAACAGGAGCTGTGGACAGAGTGTTCCAGATAGAGGGGGGAGCAAGTGCAAAGGCCCTGAGGCATCAATGGCGGGGCTCATCCAAGGAATGGCTGGGGAGGAGAGGAAGATGAGGTCGGAGAAGGTGACAGAGCCAGGCTATGGGAGACATTGCAGTCCTGGAGTTTGGGTTTCGTTCTGAGACCCCAGGAGATGATTGGGGGTTTGTGCTCAGGTGGTAGGTGGTCACAAAGGACATGGATCCTACATATGTTTTTAGAAAGATCAAATAGTGCAAGCAAGATCCCTCCAGCCCCAACCAAGGCTTCCTCGCTAGTGTGTCCCAAACCCGGGCCTGGTTAGGAAAGGAATCTATCCCTTTCGGATGTCCCCCCTTCCCCTTGGCAAGACGCACCCACGCAGGCCGGAGCCGGGGTCTGGCTTCCAGTCCAGAGCCAGCGCTATCCTTCCCGCATGAGCCTCAGGCCCGACCTCGGCCACCCTTCCTGCATCTTTCACTCTCTCCTGCCTCTCTCTTTCTCTCTCTCTCTCTCTGCACAGATATTGTAGGCACTCTGAGGCCAGATGAGAAAGCCATCATGACTTACGTGTCCTGCTTCTACCACGCTTTCTCAGGGGCTCAAAAGGTGAGCTGAGGGCGGGAGCACCTTCACTGCTGTGGCTGGAGACTCACCCTTGCCACGCCCCCCACCCCCACCACCATCCCAGTGCCCGAGCTGTGGCCTGAGGACTGAGCCAGCCTGGAAGGTTATTGTGACCCTGAGCCTCCATTGCCATCACCCAGCCAGCACTGGTCCAGGGCTGAGACGCCGCAGACAGTCCCACGAGTCCCTCCGTGGACACAGCCCACCCTGTGAAGTGGCAGCAGGTCCCGGCTTCTCTGGACGAGGCAGTCGAGTCCCAGTATCACCTCGGACAGTGGGGCGCAGCTGGGGCCTGTGTGCCTGCTCTCAGCTGTCCCCCTCTTCCCCTGATCCGTGCCTGGCCACCCGGCTGCCGCACTGGCCATGTCCCCACTGGGAATGCTGGCTCTCCTGCCCTGCTCTGGGGCTCCTCCCCCCAGCAAACGCCCCAGGACAGGCCCGTCTCTGACTCCATGGGCCCAGGTCACCGGGCCCCTGCCCCCCACAGTCCCACCACCGCAGGCAGGGAGTCAGGAGTGTCTGTTCCCCGGGGTGGCCCTCCCCGAGCCGGGCCGACCTCACAGTGGAGCTGCCCCTGCCGCCTGGAGGCCTGGACACCTCTGTCTCCTCCTGCCTCTGGGGTGTCTGGTTTTGGCCAGCAGTGTATTCCCAGCGACTTGGTTCTGTATCCTGGTTAGCGGTTGGGCAGAGAGAAGACCAAGAAATGAGCTGTTTATTGAGCACTGACTGCGTGCTTCCCAGATGGCACTAGTGGTAAAGAACTTGCCCGCCAGTGCAGGAGGTGTAAGAGACACGGGTTCAATCCCTGGGTCAAGAAGATCCCCTGGAGGAGGACACGCAGCCCACTCCAGTATTCTTGCCTGGAGAATCCCATGGACAGAGGAGCCTGGCGAGCTACAGTCCATAGGGTTGCACAGAGTCAGACACAGCTGAAGCAACGTAGCCCGCATGCAACTGCATGCTAGGACCTCCTCCAGACACTCCATGTGCATGGGCTGTCAGCGGCCCATGCTCACACCAGGAGTGGGCGGGCCCCGTTATCCCCACTTACAAGAGGGGGACACAAGTCACGGGATGGGGACTTTGACTGCTGCCAGCCTCAGAGCCCCAGGTCCAGCACGGCCTTCCTGCGGGCAGTCTGCCAGGGTCCCTGCTCTGCCATCGCTCAGCAGTGTGACCTCGGAGAAGTCCCTCACCTCTGTTCTCCCTCCTATAAAACGGGGAGCGGACAAGCGCCCTCCTCAGGATCGTCTGAGGGTGAAATGAGCAGGCCAAGGGCTCAGGACAGTGTCCGGCCCCGTAAGTGCCCCGCACACGGCCTGGCAGTGGGAATGGCCTCCCCAGCACGTGGCTGGAGTGTGTGTTTGACGTGTTCTGCTGGCGGTGGGTTGGGGGGGTGCCTTTGGCACCAGGCAGGGAGAGTGGAGGGGACCCCTCACCCTTGAGGGAAAACAGGGTGGAGGTGGGAGATTCCTGGCCACAAACCCCCACTAATAGCACGTTTGCTGTGGGCCTCACCCCTCCACGGGCCCCACGCCACCCTCGCTGCCACCACACTGCCCTGAAAGAAGTATCTTCTCTCTGCCCAAACTGCCCTCTGGTGCTTAGAGCAGGACTCCAGGGTGGGGGACCGGAGGCCTGGAGGCATCTGTGGGAGGGGATGCCGGCCCGAAAGCCCAGGTCAGAGCATTTGGGAGTTTTTTTTGGTGTTTTTTTACCCCTTGGAGTTTGGGATCTTAGTTCCCAGCCCAAGAATCTAACCCGCGCCCCCTGCAGTGGAAGCAGGGAGTCCTAACCACTGGACGCCAGGGAAGTCCCAACATCTGGGAGTTTTTGAGGGAGCTGGGCCCCTCTCGTGAGGGAGGAAATAAAGGCCAGCCTCTGGGGAGCTGCTGGTCACAGGGACGTGCAGAATACAGGCCTCTCCAGCTTCCCCCAGCCTATGTTTACTTCTCAGGAGAGCCCCATAATGCTTGTGTTATTGCCACCGTCTTTTCCCCAAAGGCTCCATCAGGCCTCTTAAAAGAGTACTCTCTGGGTTTTGTTTCATTTCATGAGTGCAGGGCAGCCCTAGTCCTTGCCCCACGTATGCCCGTCCTCTCCTGATGGTTTATTTCTACTCACGAAAGCATCTGTTCCTTGTCCTTTGCTCGCTCATTCATTCATAAACTCTTGAGTCCCTCAAACACGCCAAGCCCCGAGCCGGGTGCCAGGAATTCAGCCTCGAAACAAAACACCCCTGCCTGTCAGCCCGCACCTTGGCGGGGCCTGCCCGGCGGGGCGGAGCTGAACTTGGGGTGCCGGTCTGGTCGTCTCTCCAGGCTGGGGGTCAGGGACTTCCCTGCAGGCTGTTACCTGGGTTCTGCTTCCTGTGCTCACTCGGGGCTGGGTGTTCGCTGGCCAAGGCCTTCGCGAGCCTCCCCTCTGGGGCTTGTTGGTGAGTGTCCTGCAGCATGCAGCAGGTGTGTGTGTGCGTGTGCGTGTGCCACACCAGCCGCAGCTGGCCCCCCACTCCCCTCCCCACCTGTGTGTGGAGGAGAGAGGCGGGCGTCGTGCCTGCAGCCAGCGGGCCTGGAGCCATCCCCAAGCCTCTCTGTTTTCCTTCCCCACCGCTCTGTAGACCCTCCTCACTATTTCTGTTCCTGTTCTGTTGCCGTTTTCAACTCTTCTTCTTGGAGGCTTTCTGTGCTTCCTGAAAGGTACCTGGTCTCTGTGTGCCATCCCTCACCCTCCTCCTCCTGTCCTGGCATTCCCCCCACCCCTAGCAGGACCCCACCCTGTAGTTCGGGGCAGAGACTAGTCACTGCTGGCACCGCTCCCCGCTCTCGGGAGCCCCGGCTCCCCTCCGCCCTGTGGATCGGGACCTCTGCCCACCCAGCCAGCGGCAGCGTCCTCTGAGCGGGGGGATAGGAAAGGGGCCAGGCGTGCTCTGCCCGTGCACCAACCACCAGCCTGCTCTGGGGGACACCGGCACCCCTCCTCTGCCCGCGCCCCGTGGCTCCCTGGTGCAGCCTCCCTCCCCAGCCAAGGGGCAGGTCCTTCCAGGGCTCAGCCGCTGGGAGGACCCTGCTCAGCCCCACCCAGGCCTCCTCTCTGTGGGCCTCTGAGTCCATTTCCCCCACATTAGGGGGCTCGCCACCCTGCTTCAGCACTTCCAGGGTCCAAGCCGAGAGGGCACACAGGCCCGGCTCCCCGAGCAGGGGCCTTAGCAGTCAGCTCCAAGGACCCCAGCAAGGCCTGTCAGGACTCAGCCTCTCAGGGCACCCTCTTGCTGGCTCTGTGCTTCCTCTCCTCCCCGCCTCGGGGCCTTCTGTGTGGGCCACGGACGCGCCAGCTTTCAGGGGACCTGCCTGTCAGGAGGGAGGGTCAGCAGCCCCCAGGCAGCCCTGACTGTGTGCACTTCACCCCCCCAACCCTGTCCCCTCAACCCAGGCTGAGACCGCTGCCAACCGGATCTGCAAGGTGCTGGCCGTCAACCAGGAGAATGAGCACCTGATGGAAGATTACGAGAGGCTGGCCAGCGACGTGAGTGACCCCCCGCCCCTGCCCTCCCCCCGGTGGCCCTGCCAGAGCTGAAAGGTCCGGTCCCCTCTCGTTACCCTGGCCCAAGGCCTTGTGACACCTGCAGAGGAGAGAGCAAAGATGGCAGTGAGACCTTCTAGAGACGGTCAGAGGGTTACAGAGTGGAGTTTGACCACGCCAGTGCTCATGGTTTCACAGGACTGAGGGTCAGAGTGATGTGTCACCGTGCTCACTGACTCCTGGCGTCTCGTGCCTGGCTTCCTACAGAGATACTTAGGGACGGAGTTTTCCCCACTGCATTAGAATCAGCTGGGGAGCTTTTTATTTTATTTTTTAAAAATCTGTTGGCCATGCCACGCAAAAAAACATCTTAGTTCCCTGACCCAGGGATCAAACCCACACCCCCTAGAGTGGAAGCACAGAGTCTTAACCACTGGACCACCAGGGAAGTCCCTTTATTTTTAAAAAATTTTTAAAGGAGCTTTTTAAAAAGTTCCTTCCCCTATACAAAAATTCCTGTCCCCGTGTCCCGCACATAGAAGCCTGATTTGGTAGGATGGAAAGAGACCCGAGATCTGACACAGCGACAGACAGGATGGCTGTTTGTCACGGTGGGCCCCCTGTGAGGAGGGAACTCCTGTTACCCTCTTGGCATCTAAGCTTCCCAGGAGGAGTCATTTGACTGCTCTTCTAGATCAGTGTTCCCCAGACTCTTGAGAGTTCACAGACCAGGAAAACTTGGGAAAGTATTTGCCAGCCCACCCATAGCGGCTGACTTTTTCTTCTGCCAAGTTAAGGATACTTTAAACAAGAGAAAGCTGCCGCCTGGCACCACCACCACTGCTAACGCCAAGGAAAGGCTAGGGGCTGGGTCTTAGAGTCCCAGCCCTGCCCCCCAGAGGACAGCAGGCACCAGGCACCCGGACGTGAACACACGTGGAAACCTCCGGTCTCGGTTTTCTCATCCTGCCTGAGGCTGGCATTTCAGACCCCCTTCCCCAGGCATATCTACCTGCACAGTAACTGATCTTACTCTCCTGGGATTGTTCTGGAATGTCCAGTTTGTTTGCTTGTTTGTACCCTTTCCTCACTCCATCAAAGACACGAGTGGCTCATAAAAGTACAGGTCACTTTCTTTTTTCAGTTGTACTGTCTAGTTTTCTGTGCCCAGGCTTTGCGCCTGGCGCTGACTACCCCAGAGTGAGCCAGGCGTGTGGCCAGTCCTGCCTTGGGGCGCTTACAGTTGGTGAACAGGACGCAGCAAGGTTCTTAGACAGCGCTGCACATGGCGACAGTGGATTCTTGTGCAGCCCTGATGGGGGCGGTGCCCCCAAAGGGATGTGTGAATTGAAGCCACCCTGCTTAGAGGAGGGAGGAAGACCAAGGGCAAAGGCAGAAGTAAAAAGAAGCCAGAGAACAGAGTTGTGGTTCTAGCAGGGGTGATATTCCCAGAATCCCTGGCCATGGGCTGCCCATGGGGAATCATGGAGAAGTCAGGCTGGATAGCAGGGGTGATCCCCCAAGATGGGGTCCGCGAAGACAGGTCCCACGTGCCCATGAGCTGGAGGCAGCCCTGTCAGCTGTTGGCGGGTCCCCTGCAAAGGTCACCCCGACTTTTCATGGGCCCACAGCTCCTGGAGTGGATCCGGCGCACCATCCCCTGGCTGGAGGACCGCGTGCCCCAGAAGACCATCCAGGAGATGCAGCAGAAGCTGGAGGACTTCCGCGACTACCGGCGGGTCCACAAGCCACCAAAGGTGCAGGAGAAGTGCCAGCTGGAGATCAACTTCAACACGCTGCAGACCAAGCTGCGCCTCAGCAACCGGCCTGCCTTCATGCCCTCCGAGGGCAAGATGGTGTCGGTGAGTGCCGGGGCCCAGGAGGCCTACTGAGCCACAGGCCCCATGAGGGGCGGAGGGGCAGCTCCAGGCCATCCTCAGGTGTATTGTCTGGCCTGCACAGTCTTTCTGAACTAGAATGCACAGATCCGGGTGCAAGGCGCCGTGGGGCATACACTTGACACTTGACATTGTTTCATTTCCCCGCCTCACTCCCTGGAGTTTTACTCTCATCCCAAGACCACACCAAAGTTTGGAATCATTTGAATGTGGACCCTCATTTGGCTGGGACTCCCACCCCTGCCAGGAGAGGGTGATGGTCACTGCACAGTCACCTTCTGACTCATAGCACCATGGGGGCATTCATTCATTCATGGTCACTCATTCATTTAATCGGAAGGTGTAGGGGGCCCTGTGCAGGCATGCAGGTACAGCGGAGCAGGGCGACGTGTGACCCCAGCCCGTTTCTCTGCCTTCTGTGAGCATCCCCGTGGGGTGCCCCAGCCCCCCTTGTAGCCCCGCCCTCTCCTGCCCCCACAGGACATCAACAACGGCTGGCAGCACCTAGAGCAGGCCGAGAAGGGCTACGAGGAGTGGCTGCTGAACGAGATCCGCCGGCTGGAGCGGCTCGACCACCTGGCAGAGAAGTTCCGGCAGAAGGCCTCCATCCATGAGGCCTGGACCGATGGTACAGCCCTCCCTGCTCCCGCCCTCCTTTCCTAGCTTGCAGACACATGTGCGTGCTCACACATACACACGGACACTCACACACACAGAGCCCCTGCTGCCTGTGTAGGGTTTGTCTGTCTGCTAGGCCCCCTTTTCTGCTGCCTGCGAGCACGCGTGTCACAAATGACGCTTTGGGTGCGTCCAGCCCTGGGCAGTGAGGAACAGTGTGGGGCCAGGTCCCCCCAGTCCACTCTGGCCTGGAGATCACTCACGGGTGGGCCCCTTCCTGGGTCACTGGTGGCCGGTCATCTGAGAATGCAGCTCTAGGTTGGCTGTTTAGGGACGTGACCCCCAGGCCTGTCTGTCTCCCCCGAGAATGGCACCCCTCCGGGCCAGTGGGGCCGGGGTCAGGCTCGCCCCGCTCCAGCAGCCTGGGTTCACACAGCCTGCCCTCCATCCCCCTCACCCTTTGAGACCATGGACCTCACACTGAAGAGCCTGTCCTGGCCAGTCTGGGATCCTGAGCACAGTCCTTGAAACAGACCACGGAGCCACCTCCTGGCCTTGCTGCCCGACCTGCAGGTGCCACTCACTGACCAGCCTTCAGTGTGGCCCCCCCATGGGAGCTCTTTCTCATCTCTGCCCCATCCAGTGCCTGCCCCCGGGGGCTTGCCCCCCACGGGATGCCTTCTCCCAGAAGGGCCGCTGCAACTCCGGTTTCTCGGCAGCTCCACAGCTGCCTGTTCTCTTGGCTTGGGCTGTGGGATTCTATCACATCCTGGCCCTCAGCTGGGACCCACACCAGGCTGAGATCCCAGATCCCAAGGGCCTGAGAGCCTTCAGGAAACGGCCAGTGCCTGGGAACACGGAGGGCCTTCCACGGGGCTCCTACCCTCCCACTCTGGCTGCCTCCTTCCCACTCTGCCTTGCCCTTCTGCCACCACTGCCAAACTGGTTTCATGCTTCCTTGCATTGCTCGGTGGTTCTTCATCCCTCCCACCCTCCTGGTCCCCCACGAGATCCTCACTGAGCCCCTGGGGCCTCCTCCAGCCCCCACCCACCCAGCTATTTGGTGTGCGTGCTTGCATGCTCAGCTGCTTCAGTTGTTCCACCTCTTTGCAACCCCATGGACTATAGGCCACCAGGCTCCTCTGTCCATGGAATTCTCTAAGCAGGAATAGTGGAGTGGGTCGTCACGCTCTCCTCCAGGGGATCTTCCCGACCCAGGCATCGAACCCGGGTCTTCTGCATCTCCTGCATTGACTGGCAGGTTCTTTAATACTAGCACCACCTGGGAAGCCCTTTGGCAGGCAGCCCCAACCCTGGCCAATTGCCAAGACCCACCCAGAGGCGCCCACATGGAGCCTGTCCACCTCTGCCGGCATGTGGACACGAGGCTGTGCAGGCTATGTTGACTGTGGCCCGTGTCACCTGTGTCCCTGGCCACTGCCCAGCAGATGCCCTCCTCACAGGAGCTCCTGAGGACCCTGGCCCTCCTCTGCCAGGGGAGGGATGCGGAGCAGGGGCAGTCAGAAGGCCAGGCGAGGACCACGAAGTCCATGCTGGGAGGCAAGTGCCTCCCTCTGCCTCACAGAAGCCACACCCATGGGTTCTGCCCCTCAGACCTGAGGAGGGGGAGTTGGCATGTAGGTCATTTGTTGATTCTTCATTCATTCATTCAGCAAACACCTCTTGAGCCTCTTCGCTGTGCTCAGCGGTTTCCCAGGTAGGGAAGGGTTCCTGCCCAGGGAGCTCAGAGACCCATCAGTTTTGCCATTTCTCTTGTCAGAGGTCCCTTGTCATTTAAGTGGGTTTTAGAGCACCCGTGTCCCCCGCTTGGACTGAACCATCTCCTGCCATCATCCGTGTCATCATCTCTCTGCATCATCCTTCCTTGGTCTCTGAGGATCATCCCTGTGGATTTGCCTCCTGGGGGCCTCTTGTCAGCCCTTCAGTCTCTCTCCCGGGGCTCCAAGAGCCCTGGGAAGAGGGTCTCCTGAGGCCGAGGGGAGGCGGGGTGACGGGACCTCGGAGCCGCTTCCCTGGGGACCCGGCTGGCCTTCACCTGAAGATGTTTAGAAGTGGGTGTCCAGGCTTCAGCCTCCACATGCCCCGGCCCTGCCTCCCCTCAGGCACTCTGGCATCCAGCCCTCGCCCTCGCGTCGGCCCGGAGCCACTGGGCAGGCCTGTCCATTCTCGTTCCCGAGACTTGAAGCCTCTGTCCTCTGAACCACCAATTATGCACCACAGGGCAGGCCGGCCCCCAGACCCCGCTGTACTCCTGGGATCGGGTGGAGCAGGCTCCTTACCTGCGTGTACAACACAGGCAGAGGGCAGACTGAGCTGCCGTCACCTTGTAACCCCCTCACCATCCCCTGCAGCCTGCAGGAGTGTGTGAGCCTGCATGTGGAGGCTCCTCGCAGGGTCTCAGATTGTCTGGGGAGAAAGCAAAAATGAGCCCCCTCCCCTCCCTCCCTCCCTCCCTCACTGGGCCTGGCTGCCCTTTGGCCCGGATCCCAGGCAGCCCTGGCCGTGGCCCCCTCCTCCCACTTCTTCCCCCTGGCAGCTCCCTTGCGGCAGCTCTGCTGAGGCAGAGAAGTGGTAACCTGCTATTTCTGGTTCCCACCCTTGGGAGAAAGCGATCTGGAGAAGGGAATTGCAAGCTTGCCTCTGTGGTTGGGCTGGCTGCCCTGGGGCCGGGGCAGCAGGGCCCCGTGGAGTCAGGCTCCCAGGCCGCTCCACCCCCTGCCCGCTGGTTCGGGGCTCCATCCCTGGGACAGCTGCAGTGGGGTGGGCCTGGCTGGTGCCCACCCTTTTCGAGATCACCTCACTGGGGCTTTAGCCGAGGGCTGGCATTGGCCCCATTTTACAGAAGGAGCAGACCAGGAGAGACTGCTTGCTTGGCTGCCCACGGCAGGCAGCTGTTGGGATTTTCTGGTGCCCGCTGAGGAGGGTTTGGTCTCTGAGTGCGTACTCTGGGGGTAGCCCGAGGTCGCTTTAGAGGCTAGGGGTCCCAGCATCTTCCCCTCAGTTCTCTGCGGTACTGAGTGTGCAGGGCTCCCCGCCTGAGCTTCTGTCCCAGGGTGTATAATTAGCCAGGCTCCGGGCCTAATAACAGTGTTCCTCCCTCCCTTCAAAGGGCCTGACATGGGCCCTGCCTCACTGCACGGAGAAAGCCCTTAGGGTAGCGTGGAGCAGATGTGTGGTAGGACTCCCGCCCCGACAGGGCCTGGCGCCCAAGGGCCAGGGAGCAGGCATAGGGGTCAGGCTCCTGGAAGAGCCCCAAGTCAGGCTTCCCCTCCCTTCTGCGCCGTCCCCCACCCCCACCCCGCATGCTGAGGCCCAGATAGGCCCTCCGCAGGTGGGTGTCAACCTTTCCAGCCTTGGTAGCCCAATCCAGATTCTTACTGTCTCCCAATAAAGGGCTTCCCAGGTGGCGCTAGTGGTAAAGAACCCACCTGCCAATGCAGGAGATGTGGGTTTGATCTTTGGGTTAGAAAGATCCCCTGAAGGAGGAAATGGCCACCCACTCTAGTATTCTTGCCTAGAGAACCCCATGGACAGAGGAGCCTGGTGTTCTATAGTCTATAGGGTCATAAAAAATCGGACATGACTGAGCAACTTGCTGCTGCTGTTGCTGCTAAGTCACTTCAGTCGTGTCTGACTCTGTGTGACCCCATAGACGGCAGCCCACCAGGTTCCACCGTCCCTGGGATTCTCCAGGCAAGAACACTGGAGTGGGCTGCCTTTTCCTTCTCCAATGCATGAAAGTGAAAAGTGAAAGTGAAATTGCTCAGTTGTGTCCGACTCTTCGCCACCCCATGGACTGCAGCCCACCAGGCTCCTCTGCCCATGGGATTTTTCCAGGCAAGAGTACTGGAGTGGGGTGCCATTGCCTTCTCCGAATGACTTAGTGTGCACCAATAAAAAACACTAAGTCTAGAGCACAGAGCCTGAGTTGGGATATCTGAGTCACACCCACCAACCCCACAGTGTCTCCCAGCCCCATCCAGCAGGTATTATAGCTGGGCTTAGAGATTCCTGCAAAGGAGCAAGGGAAAAGGTTCTCAGGGTTTCCGGCCTTCATGGGGGCAGCATCCTTGCCAAGGCAGGGCATGGGGTCTGTACCCTGCTCCCCTCCCTCTGGTTGGATGCCCGCGACACCCTTGACCAAGCACCCCTACCCTCTGCCCCACCTCAGGGAAGGAGGCCATGCTGAAGCACCGGGACTATGAGACAGCCACCCTGTCGGACATCAAGGCCCTCATCCGCAAGCACGAAGCCTTCGAGAGTGACCTGGCCGCCCACCAGGACCGCGTGGAGCAGATTGCCGCCATCGCCCAGGAGCTCAAGTACGTGGGCTTGCGGTCCCCCGTCACCCGCTTCCCTGCCAGCACCTGGCCCGGAGCGGTAGTGGGGCAGTGGTGGAGGGGTTTCCCTTGCCCTTTCGACCCTCACCCCCTCCTTTCCCATGCTAGGAAGGAGCCTTATGGGGTGATGCCTTTTGTCCGCCTGTCTTAACCCCAGATGAGACCCATAGTGGGATCTACGTTCTCCAGGAGAAGGGACATCTCTGGCCCCCTGAGGTGGTGGGTGACCTAGCCCCCACGGCCCCCACACATGGCTCCTCGAGGGACTCTGGCCGCACAGAGAGCCCATTGTTCGGCCCGGCCCCTTGCCTTTGCCGCTCAGAATACACTTATTGTAAGAGCTTCCAGGCAGCCGGTTCTCTGCCCTCCCCGCCCTACCCCAGTCAGATAAACTTGTGCACACAATTAGTACACTGAGTCTCCAGCACAGTGAAAGGGAGCCTTATTCCCCCAGCCGAGCGGCCAGCAGCAGGCAAGGCCCAGGGAGCAGGAGGCCCGGCCATTACTTCATGGAAAATCCACAGGCCCTGGAGGGGCGGCAGGGCTCCCAGAATAGCCGTCTGCTCAAAAATAGGATCCTTGGCTGCAGTCAGCCTTTCGACAGACCCCTCCCACCCTGTCACAGTCATCCGTGAAGTTCTGCCTGTTCCTCCAAGGCGGGGGCCCAGCGGCGAGGCCTGCAGGAGCTCCATGCCAGGGAGGGCTGTGTTCCTGACTCACTCCCTCCGCGCTGCCCAGCTGCTCTGCGGCTCCCCGTGTGCTCGCCCAGGGGCAAAAGTACCACGGGGCACGGTCCTGGGGACACGCACCCTCGCTGGGCACTGTTGGGGGTCCTGCAGCTCCTCTAGGATCAAGCCCCCTGTACCTGGCACGTCCAGACCGAGAGTGAGGTCACGGACACAGACACCCACCATCTGCAGGGGTTTTGGGGGTGGGACAGGAGAGCCCCTGGATGCTGGTGGGTAACAGACTTGCAGTCAGCTCTAGGCCAGCCTACTGCTCGGGCCCTGGGAATGGCCGTGTGAAACCCATCGCCCTGAGCCAGGGAGCTGACGGTACCCCAGGCAACTCTCTGGACAGTCTCCTTGGAGGGAGAGGGGAGGGTTGTTTGGGGTGGCGTCCATTTCCCCAAAGATGAGTCAGAGGCCAAGGGCCGCCTGGGATGAGCCTGGGTGGGCAGCCCGGCTGCGTAGCAGTTAATGATAATGACAAAAGCTCAGAGCGCTCAGTGCCCTCCAGGTGCCAGCTCGTCAGTCCCCCATCGCCCCTCCCTTACAGAGCTGGGACTGAGGCACACAGAAGCCAAGGGGCCTGCCCGGGTCACACAGCCAGGGAGTGAGTGAGACGGGCATGGGGCCTAGGCCGGCCCGGCCCCTGCGTGGAGCACCGCCTTGCTGCTTCTCCAGCCCTTGCCTGCTCCCCTGGCCCCTGTATCCTGCCTGACCATCTGGTCACCCTAGACCTGTGCGCCGACTCCCTAGGAGCCTGCTGCTGGGAGTGCCCAAGTGTGACCCCAGGCGGCGGGAGGCGTGGGGCTGATGCTCAGGATTTGGGGGGGGGGGGGCGCGTGGCAAGAGCTATGGTATCAGCCCAGTGTTCCCAACCTGAGTCAAGGCAACGGTGATACCCGTTCCCTGATCAGCTTGTTTTTTTTTTTTTCCCTTGAATATATTGTTAGTTGCTTAGCATGAGATTGCAGGCTAGTCACACACTTTTTTCCCTAATACCCATAAAAACATATCCTTTAATAATTTTCTACTTTTACCCACTGGGCGCCAAGGACTGCTCTCAGCAAGCACTTCACATGTGTTAAGTAACTTGGTTTCCTCACTAACCCCACCCCCATCTCACAGAAGAGAAAACCGAGGGATCCAGAGGGAATTCACTTGCCCAGGGTCACAGAGGTTCAAAATCAGGAGCTGGAATTCACGCCTAGGGAACTTGTCTCCAGAGCCTTGTCCTCTAACCAGCATGCTCTGCTAGACTTTCTTTAAATGGAAAGAGCAATCCAGGGGACTTCCCTGGGAGTCCACTGGTCAGGACTCTTTGCATCCACTGCGGGGGGCTTGGGTTTGACCACTGGTTGGGGAATTCAGATCCCGCAAGCCACATGGCTCAGCCAAAAAAGCAAAAAGCAATCCAGATGCAGGCGTGGTTGAGGGTCACAGTCTGGGAGCCCTGCGTCAGCTGCTCTTGACAGGAAGCTCTGTTGTCCTCTCCCCACCCGCGCACCCCGCCACCCATTCCTCCTGCCTCAGACAAGAGAGGTGGTGGACGACTGATGTTCTGAAGTGTTGGTGTCCCCCTGCACCGGGGCCTGGGACGCGTGTGGGCGGGCGGGTCTGGCACTCCCTGACCGCCCGCACCGGGTCTCACCGCCCTCTGCCCGGTCCACAGTGAGCTGGATTACTACGACTCCCACAACGTCAACACGCGCTGCCAGAAGATCTGCGACCAGTGGGATGCCCTTGGCTCTCTGACCCACAGTCGCAGGGAAGCCCTGGAGGTGAGCGGTGGCGGTGGCGGTGGCGTGGGTGGGTGCCCTCAGAGCTTCCCAGACCCTGGCCCACCGTGCACTCCCTCTGCTGGCCCACTGACCTCCCGCCTCTGTCCCCGTTCCTCCCCCCGACACGCACCAGAAAACGGAGAAGCAGCTGGAGACCATCGACCAGCTGCACCTGGAGTACGCCAAGCGGGCGGCCCCCTTCAACAACTGGATGGAGAGCGCCATGGAGGACCTCCAGGACATGTTCATCGTCCACACCATCGAGGAAATCGAGGTCTGCCCCTGCCCGCCCACCCGCCCTTCTCAGGGTTCATGGGGCCTCCAGGTGTCGGGCTGCCCCCTCACCCTTTCTCTTCATGTCTCCCAGGGTCTGATCTCAGCTCACGACCAGTTCAAGTCAACGCTGCCGGATGCTGACAGGGAGCGGGAGGCCATCCTGGCCATTCACAAGGAGGCCCAGCGGATTGCCGAGAGCAACCACATCAAGCTTTCGGGCAGCAACCCCTACACCACCGTCACCCCCCAGATCATCAACTCCAAGTGGGAGAAGGTAGGCGGCCCCCAACCACCCACCCACCGGCAGGCCGAGGAGGGACCGCCAGGCGAAGGGCCGCCCCCCTGACTGCCCCTACCCATGTGCCCTCCCCAGGTGCAGCAGCTGGTGCCCAAGCGGGACCACGCCCTCCTGGAGGAGCAGAGCAAACAGCAGTCCAACGAGCACCTCCGCCGCCAGTTCGCCAGCCAGGCCAACATCGTGGGGCCCTGGATCCAGACGAAGATGGAGGTGAGGGCCAGTCGCCCCAGCCCAGCCACTGCCGCCCCCGCACCCCAAGACACTCTCAGCAAAATTGAGCAAGAGCCCCCGCTGAATGGGAGGCTGCCTGCCCCTGGCAGAAGGTCTGCAGTGCTCCGTGGGGCCAGTGGACTTGGGGGCCTCGTGGGATCAGGAGGGTCAGGAAGGTTATATCAGTGGAAATGGTGGTGCCATCCAGCGGGCAGAGGTGCCAGGGGTCAAGGAGAGGCGGCCTCGAGTCGGCTCTGCCCTCAGCGGCTGCTCCGGAGTCAGACACACGTAACTTCTGCTCCTCAGCGCTGTCATTCCTGAGAGGGGCGGGACTGTTACTTCATTTCCTCAGCGAACAGTTGGGCACCGCCCTGCGCCAGCCCCCTCGTGAGCACCGCGGTGTCATGGTGACCAAGGTGGTCTGAGCTCAGACCCTCATGAGCATGCGCATTCCGCCCTGGTGATCCAGCCCCAGGAGGCTTGGAAGCATGCTCCTCTGCCTTCGGGCTCCTGCTGGCCGAGCGGCCTCACTGAGACTCACAGCTAGTCCGAGAGGTTGGGGTAGGCAGCCCAGAGGCATGGGGGCACTCAGGAGCCCGGGTTCTGAAGTGGGCCAGGCCTGGGTTCCCATCCCGGCTCTGCCTCGTACTGTGATAAGCTGTCCTCTTCCGACCTCAGTCTCCACCTCTGCAGAACGGGGCCTCGCAGGGAGGGAGTGGTGAGGGTGGACCTGTGAAGCGCTGGGGCAGAAACTCTGATCACTGCTGCTGTGCTGGAGGGCGGGGCTGGTGGGGGGACAGTCAGTGAGCATCACCAGCTGCACCTGGTCCTCTGGGAGAGGACCCCCAGGCTGGAAGCAGCCTCCCTGTCCCCCCCAGCCCCCCCCACCAACCCGCAGTGCGGTGGCCAGCCACAGGCCTCCTCCTGGTGGCTGGTGGTGGCCCGAGGGTCTGCCAGCCCCAGCCCAGCTCCACCCTCCTCTGTGCAGGAGATTGGGCGCATCTCCATTGAGATGAATGGGACGCTGGAGGACCAGCTGAGCCACCTGAAGCAGTATGAGCGCAGCATCGTGGACTACAAGCCCAACCTGGACCTGCTCGAGCAGCAGCACCAGCTCATCCAGGAGGCCCTCATCTTCGACAACAAGCACACCAACTACACCATGGAGGTGCGCCCGCTCGCCCTGCCAGCCCGAGCCAGGCTGCTGCCTTCTTCCAAGTGGTTTTTGCCCTGCAGAAAAGCTGGCTCCCACTTCCTTTCTCTCCTCTTTCACTCTGAGCGCAGAGACTGGATCCCATGTTCATACTTTTTGAAAAGTTAATTTCCTTACCAGTACTCTCCCATCACCATGGTAACACACGTCTCAGGACAAGGTCCCGGGAGAGCCGGGAGGGCAGGCAGCACCTGCCTCCTAGTATGGCCTCAGCCGTTTGATCCTTTGGTCCTCGCTTGAGGGCGTGGGTCCAGCCAGCGTGTGCAGAAGTTCCAGCATCAGGGCTGGTTGCTGTCATACTGGCAGCTTGAAATGGTCCCCGGTGATAAGCCCTGAGACCATGCAAATCCGAGGGTGCCACCAAATAAAAGGAAGGGAAAGGAGTTTCCCCAGAAAGCTAGATGAGCGTTGCCTGGAACATCTCTGCAGAGTTCCCATGAGGATCCTGGCATGGGTGTCAGGCCCCGGTCCTCTGCTGCCTCGTGACTGACTGGGTCTTACACCAGTGTGGCGTGAGCCAGGGCCCTGGTGGGCGGGCAGAGGCAGGCATGGGCCTGTGTCCCTGTGTGCACGTGAGCACACGGGAGTGTGTGCGGCTGGGCTGGCACTGAAAGAGTTAGGGTGAGCCTGACTCCAGGCCACATATGGCCCCCACTCGAGAACCCAAGTCTGACCCCCCTGAGCTGCAGCTACTGTTGTCCCAGTACCCCTGCCCGCTGGCCCAGCCCACACTCACACCCTGGTTCCTCCCCAGCACATCCGGGTGGGCTGGGAGCAGCTGCTCACCACCATCGCCCGCACCATCAACGAGGTTGAGAACCAGATCCTCACCCGCGACGCCAAGGGCATCAGCCAGGAGCAGATGCAGGAGTTCCGGGCGTCCTTCAACCACTTCGACAAGGTGAGCGGCTCCCTTGGCCCCGTCTTCTCTCCCTCCCCGCTGTCACCTCCCACCCTGCCCCCTCCGTCTTCACATCTGTCTGTCTGTTCACATCACGGCCCCTGAGTATCAGAGGCCACTCACGGGCTGGCGGGGACCCAGCTTCCTCAGGAGGAGAAAGGGGAATCCCTGGCTCTGTCCCTGGAGCTGTGCCTCCTCACCCACCTGCCAGGGCAACCCTGAACGGACAAGTGTCAGCACCCCTGGAGATCCGAGACAGACACACACACACACACACACACACACACACACGGACAAGTGTCAGCACCCCCGGGAATCCAAGACACACACACACACACACACACACACTCACTCACTCACTCACTCACTCACTCACTGCTCTTAAAAGTCAGACATTGTCTGGTAGCCCCGTTAGAGGGGCCCCGCACGCCAGTTTGCCCCAGGCCATCCCTGCTGGGCCTGAGGTGTCTGCCTGCCTTCCGTGGGAAGGATGTGCTCCAGGGGTTAGCGGGGCCCTGCATCCCACACAGGAGAGGGGCAGTCCCCTGTCTCCCACCCCAGATCCTGGGGGCCAGGAAAGCTCCCCCGTTCCCTCCCAGGAGTCCTGGGACTTGACTCCTGCACCTCTCAGCCCCTGCCCCGCCCTGGCCCAGAGGAGGCGGGGTGAGGCCTCTGAGCACCCTCCAGGCCCCCACCCCGGCCATCACCTTGTCCACATCACCTCTAACTCTGTGTTTCCCTTCCCCCCGTGTGTCCTCCTCCCCCGCCCTCTGCATGTGACCCCGGCCCCCGGCCCCGCCTCTGCCGGCCTGGTCTCCACACCACCCGCCCCTCGTGCACACCTGCCTCCGGATGCCGCCGGCAGGACCACGGCGGGGCGCTGGGGCCGGAGGAGTTCAAGGCCTGCCTCATCAGCCTGGGCTACGACGTGGAGAACGACCGGCAGGTACGCGCCCCCGGGGCCCCAGCGGACCGTGGCATTAACTGCTCTTCTCTCTCTCTCTCTCCTTCTCTCTGTCTCCCTTCCCTCGGCCATCCCACCCCTCGCCATCGTGTACCATCTCACCGGCTCTCTTGCCGCCTCTTCCCTGCCCTGTGTCTCTCCGGACACCGGCCCCCTTACCTGGTCTCTCGGGGCCGCCTCTGTCCGCCCCGCTCCCCGCCTCTGTCCTGTCTCCCCGCTGTGCACATGGGGCGGCCTCTTGCCTACTCTGGGCCCGGCCTCCTCTGCTGTCCCTGGGTCCTGGAGCAGAAGCAGACAGGCAGCATGGACTCCGATGACTTCAGGGCTCTGCTTATCTCCACAGGATACAGCCTGGTATGCCGCCTCTGCCTCCCCTGCTGCTCGGCCTTTCCCCTCCCTGCTCCCCCCCCCACCCTCCTCACCGCCTTCAGAGTCTCCGCGTCCTCGGGGACCCTCCTCCACCAGAGCAGCGCAGCCTGGCCTCCCCCCGCCTGCTCCTCCTCCTCCCACTCCTCCTCCTCCTCCCACTCCTCCTCCTCCCTCACCCCTCCTTCTCCTCCTCCGCTGCCTCTGCTGGGTGGGGTCCCTCCGACGACACCCCCACCCCGCACCCCGAGCCTCCCACCTCCTGCCCTGGAAGTTTCCGGAGAGAGGAGGCCAGGCCTCCCGCACTCCCCGCTTCTCTTTCTCTCTTTCTCTCTTTCTTCCTCGCCCTCCAGAGCTAACTTGTGAGCCAGGGCTGAGGAGCAGTAGACCTGTTTGATCCTCACCCCAACTCCTCACTTCCCAGTGGGGATCGTGGGAGGGGCGGAGCGGAGCGTGCATGGGGCAGTGGGCCCCGGGGGAGCCGGGACCCTCGGAGGCCTGCCGACGCCGCCGGTCCCGTGTGCCGGGGCTGGGCCCTGCTCTCCCGGCCCCACGTTCCAACCACTGGGCCAGGCCCAGGCTGCCCTGCGCTGCTCAAGGGCCACCTGTCCCCCGCCCACCCACCTCGCAGGGCGATGCCGAGTTCAACCGCATCATGAGCGTGGTGGACCCCAACCACAGCGGCCTCGTGACCTTCCAAGCCTTCATCGACTTCATGTCGAGGGAGACCACCGACACAGACACGGCCGACCAGGTCATCGCCTCCTTCAAGGTCCTGGCCGGGGACAAGGTGAGCCAGACACCCAGCAGGCAGGCACCCAGGGCCCGGTGGGCCAGCGTACGTGCCGGGGGCGGGTGGGGGGTGACCCAGATTCCCACCCTGCCGCCCCCCAGAACTTCATCACAGCCGAGGAGCTGCGGAGAGAGCTGCCACCCGACCAGGCGGAGTACTGCATCGCCCGCATGGCGCCCTACCAGGGCCCCGACGCCGTGCCCGGCGCCCTCGACTACAAGTCCTTCTCCACAGCCCTGTACGGAGAGAGCGACCTGTGAGGCCCCGCTCAGAGAACCCCTGACCAAACGCCCCACTCCTCACAGCCTCCCGGAGGGGCTGGGGGAGCCCTTCCACCCCACCTCCGCACCGCGAGGGCCCCCGGCCCGCTCCTCTGACTCTGTATCTATGCAAAGCACTCTCTGTCGGTCTTGCTGGGGGGCGGGTGGGCAGGGAGGGGCTGGGGCAGGCTCTCTCCTCTCTCTCTGGTCAGCCGGCCGCACGGCTCTCCCTCCCCCTGGATGGGGGCTGGGAGGCTTACGGGGTCAGCGCTTCTGGTCTGGTAAATATATATGGTGTGTTGTTTCGTTTCGGGTTTTTTTTTTTTTTTTTTTTTTTAAATGTGGAGGGAACAGTGGATCCTCAGCAAAACAGGCCCCCTCCAAGCCCTAGAAACGGCACCCCCACCCCTCCCCCACCCCTTCTCCCCCGAGGTCCCTTCAAGGCCTCCCACATCCAGGCCAAAGCCCGACGTGCCTTGTCCAGGAACCGCCGAGCCTGTGATGGGCCCTGCAGAGGGTGCCCAGGCCGCCCGGCAGGAAAGAGGAGCTGCCTGCTCTGTCTCGCCTCCCCTCCAACTTGGCGTCACCAGGACGTGAGGGGCTTCAGTCCCCCTCTCTTCTGCGATAGGAGAGGGGCCAGGCAGACCAGCCTCCAGCCCTCACCCCCAGCCAACCCCCCACTTTGCTTTGTCTGGACCTGTGTATCTCTTCAAATTTTCTAAGGACCACCCCCCTTCCCCAAAACTCCCCCACCCCCCCCACACACACACACACAAATTCACACACAAAAAAAACGTAAAAAAAAATCAACCTTTCAGAGAATTACTATTTACTTTATTAACTTACGGATTTATTATATAAATATATATTCACATATCTTCGCCGCCTCTTGCTCTCAATAATGAAGACATAGCTGATTGGCTCCCCTCCCCCAGCCCCTCACCGATTTCTCTCTGATGTCTGCCGTCGGGCATGGGTCTCTGGGGACCCTCCTGAGGTGGAGGGTGGGCTGCTGGCCTAGCTGCCTGTTAGTGGATGGTTTTGCTCTCCCTTCCCTACCTACCCCCCCACCCTTATTTTTTTGAGTTTATTCTTGATTTTGTTTTTTCTCGGTTTCTGGATAAACCTCCCTTCTGGGGACAGGATAATAAAACATGTAATATTTTTAAGAAGGATTCCTACAGTGTCCTCTGTTTTTCTATCCCTGTTCTGTACTTCTTCGGAGAGTGATGATGGAGCACCCCTTCCCAGAGTGAAGTGAGGGCTTGGGCGCGCCCCAGTCCCCGTTCCCGTGAGTGTGTGAGCACAGGGGTGCCAGTGGGGACCCACTCTGGGCCAGCCACTGTTCTCAGCGTGTGACGTGGGCAAACTGCTGCAGCCCACACAGGACAGGCATGTGACCCTGCCCAAGGACAAAGCAGAGAGGTGCGGGGACTTGCCCAGTGTCGTCTGAAATCAGCTCCGGGCAGGCCGGCTCCCAAGGCCGCGCTAGGAACCACGGCCCACTGTCAGAGCAGCTGCCCCCTCCCCGTGGCCTGGGCTGCGAGGGGGAGAGGCAGGGCTCCTGGGCCAAGATCTAGGAGAAGGTGGCCACCTGCATCCACTGGCGAGAGGAGAGAGGAGGGGTGAGGCTGGGGGCTCCCGACATGCCCCCTCCCGCCACCCGCGCCCTGCATTCCAGGCTTACCTGTCTGTGGGTCAGGCAGACGACCCCCTCACCCCCATCCAGGTGCTGGCTGCAGTGGCCTGTGCAAAGAGAGGGGTGAGGTGAGGTGCGGGCCCACCCCCCTGGTTCCGCGGCCCCGGAGACCACCTCCCTCTGCCCCGCCTGTGCCAGGGAGGGCACTCACGGAAGACGCAGATAAGCTGGGCCATGCAGGACACGAAGCGCTCAAAGTCCACACGCAGGCGGCTGTCACGGTAGCGGCTTGTGAGGGCCTGGGTCAGCTGGTTGTTCAGGTGGAAGCCTGGGGGAGGCCACCTATGATGCCCGGCTGCCCTCTGCCTGCCTCCGGGTCACACCACCCCCTCTGACTACCCAGGAAATGCAGGTCTGGCCCCACCTCTCCAGTCCGTGCTCTGCCTCATTCCAGCTGTGAGGCCCCAGGGCAACTCCCTTCACTTCCTTATCTGTCAAATGGGAACTAGGTCAGCCCTGACCCCCGCGAGCATGTGAAGGTGTTAGATGTCGAGAGCTTAGGACAGTATCTGCCAGCACATTGTTAACTATGTCAGTGTTGCTACCCCTTCAGACTCTGAGAATTTCTGCTAATAGACACTGGAGAATACCTCCATGCAGCAAAGCATTTTTGCCAGTCCCATATGGAGTCAATATCTTGACACTCCACATCAGGCGTCATTTCTAGAGTTTAGAAATCATCTCTGGGGTTCTTCCCTGGTGGGCCAGTGGCTAAGGCTCCTGCTCTCCCACTGCACAGGGCATGGGTTCAATATCTGGTCCCTGGTCAGGGAACTAGGATCCCGCATGCCATGAGGCGTGGCCAAAAATAAAAACAAACAAACAAAAAAAAAAATATATATATATATATATATTGTTTAAGCTTCTTTGACAAGGAATTTCAAGAGAGGCCTTTAAAAGCTGGTACTTGTGAACCCCCTTACCAAGGTTACTGGGCCCTAGTGACCATGACCTCCTGGTTACCCCTCCCCAGGACCCACACTGTCCCTAGGCACCTGGTGGCCCACACAGGCTATGCCTCATCTCCTGCTCCCCTCACCCACCCACCCTCACTTGACCTAGGGCTTTGTCTTGCTGCCTTCTATACTTGATGTTACCTCCGCCCAAAACACCATGTCCTACTCTGGTACACACCTCCTCCAGGAAGTCCTCTCAGATACTCAGCCCCACCCCCACAAGCAGCATCAAGCTCCCCCTCTGGGCTCCCACAGCTCCCTGCACCTCCACATCCCTGCCCTGAGCATCCTCCTTCCCAGGCTGTCAGTCATTAGTGGCTCTGGGACTAAGCAGGGGAGAGGTCCGGGAAAGGCTCCTGATCACCACAGAATCCCCAGCATCAGCCAGCACAGGGCCGGGAGCAGGGCGGGGTTTGGGGGTGTTCCTGGAGCAGTGGACAGGATAAGGTCAGAGCAGGTTCTGCCAGGCCCCCCAGCGCAGAGCTGCCAGGGTCTTCCGGCCATGGCTTCCTGCTGGCCGCTCCCTGGCATTCCCTCCACTACACGCAGCCTTCCGCTTGCCTGCCAGCTCCAGCCTCACACACACCCTGATCCTGGACTTGGCTCTCCCTCCTCCCGCTGGTAAGTACGAAAGAGCTGTCCTCCCGAGGCTCTCCTGTCTTACCCCACCAATCTCTGTGACCACCTCTCCCTCCCCACTGGGATCCAGCCATACCATGCCCCCACCCCCCTCTTCAGTCCTCCTCTCCATCACTGAGCCCCGTCATTCACTCCTCTCCCTTCACACCAGCCTCCCTAGCGCCTTTTCACTGCCTTTCCCTCTGTCTGGACGGCTCTTCCCCAGTGTCCCTGAGGCTCACTCCCCGTCCTTCAGATCTCTGTTCAACCATCACTTCAGTGAGGCCTTCCCTGCCCGCCCTGTCTCAACCCGCACCCTGCTCACTGCTTGTCCCAGCACCCTGGCCTGCTTCCTTTTCCCACCACAGAACTCCTCACCAGCGGACACTCTGCTTGTTGGTGTATCCGCACCACCAGAATGTCATCCCTGCGAGAGCACTTTTCTGCCTAGACTGACACCAACCCCCTACCGAGGGATACTGAGTGAATAGCACAACCCTCCATCTTCCCCTTCTGTCTACCTGGGACTCTCTCAGGCTCACGTCTTCCCATCTTCTCTGACTCCATCTCCCCCACTGTCTTCTTGTTGATCAGTCACTCAATTGTGTCTGACTCTTTGTGACCCCATGGACTGCAGCATGCCAGGCTTTCCTGTCCTTCACCATCTTCCGGAGCTTGCTAACTCATGTCCATCGGGTTGGTGATGCCATCCAACCATCTTATCCTCTGTCATCCCCTTCTCCTCTTGCCCTCAATCTTTTCCAGCATCAGGGTCTTTTCTAATGAGTCGGCTCTTGAGTTCCTTTCTTTTCTTGTATTTCCCTGGACCTTTGACCTCCCCCTTCTGCCTCTCAGACTTTGGGTCACATCCCCCCAGCCTCCCATCCCTCCATGTTGCATCCTTCCTTTTGCTATGGCCAATGAGCCCTGGGGGAGGGGTGTGGGGTCTGGCAGTTCCGTGTCTGATCCCACCTCTCACTCCTTCCATGCAAGGTGGGGTGGGGGGCAAATCACCCTCGCACAACTTTTCTAACTGTGCGGCCCTGGGAAAGCGTGGGTCTCTGGCTCCGTGCTGTGGCTAGGGTTTTGTGCTCCCACACAAATAGAATGGGGTTGTTCTATGTCTTCTGAAGGAACTCAGGAAGGCTCCAGTGGGAGCCTTCGTTTAGGTGACCTGGCCTGCGCGAATGGAAGCTAAGTTCCCAGCAAGAAGCCCTGTGGGCACCATTCCACAGGCTCCCTCCAGCCACCCTCTGTATGAGCCATTTTACAGAGAGGAAAACAGAGGCTCCAGAAGGTGGACTCAAGAGCCCAGGGCCAACCAAGGAGTCCAGGACATCCTACTCTGAGGCCTTGTGGGCCAGGGCCTCTCAGACACCAGTTCCCTAGGCAGCCCCCTTCCCCTCCAGGGAGGGCCCACTCCCACAGTGCCCTCCTCCCCCCACACAGAGGAGTCCCCCCCTCAGGCCTCTTTTAGGGTCACCCAGTTCCTGCACAAACTAAGGTGTGGGCTTTGTGGGTGCAGGGGAGGGGTGTGGGGGAGGCGGGGGAGCAGATCCATCCCCAGGAGCCCCCAGGACCTCTGTCCATACCCGCTGCATTCAGCGCCAGCCTCAGCTCATAGGAGTTCATGGTTCCAGAGGCGTCCTCGTCGAACTTATCGAATGTGGCCTGGGCAGGGAGGTCTGGGTCAGTCCCGCCCCCAGGTCCCGGAGCATCCTCAAGAAGGCTGAAAGGGGGCCTGGGTTCCCATCCACCTCCCTTTCTTCCTGGCTTTTCCATGCCAGCAGCTGAACCACTTTGGGCCTCTGTTGCCCACTCCGTAAAGTGGAAATAATAGTACCAGCGGTAATAGGGGGGTTGTGGGGACAAGGTGAGATGCTACCCACAAAGGGCTCAGTGAACAGTGGCTTGTCACTTGTAGTGTGGACAGGCCTGGGACTGTTTCCTCCTCACGGAGGTCCAGAGCAGAGGGAATGATGGCCTCCCAGCCACAGACCAGCAAAGGCCCCCTCAGGTCACACAGCCAGCAAGGGGCTGAGCTGGGAGCTGGGGTTTCCAACCCAGGATCAGAGTTTGCTCTTGATCCTTGAGCTATTTTAGTGCCCCCTAAAGGGACAAAGTGGCGCTAGGGGTAAAGAACCCGCCTGCCAATGCAGGAGACATAAGAGAGGCGGGTTCGATCCCTGCATCTGGAAGATCCCCTGGAGGAGGGCATGGCAACCCACTCCAGTATTCTTGCCTGGAGAATCCCATGGACAGAGGAGCCTGGCAGGCTATTGTCCACAGGGTCGCAAAGGCTCAGACACGACTGAAGTGACTTAGTACACACACGCAAAGGGACAGCAGAGAGGTGGGGGGGCAGGGACATTCCAGCCAGATGTCTCGAGGTTGGTGTAGTGCCGACCAGTTCCCCTTCTCCCCCGGGATCCCGCTCGCCTACAGGGCACCTAGACCTATTAGTAAAGGTTCCTGTCCCTCCAGGAGGAGGTGCCCCGCCCAGTGCCCCACCTTACCTGCCACTCCAGGAGGTGGCCCCAGAGCTGCTGGAAGTGGTACAAGTCCAGGCTTCCCCCATGCTGGGGAGGGAGCATCTGGTTAAGGTCAATGTCTCCAGAAGGGGAGCCGAGGCCATTCCCCCTCCCCGGGCACTGCCCCCATCGTATACCCCAAAACACTGCAGCAGCTGCTCACAGGTCCTGAGCCCGATTTCTCTGGGGGTCTGGGCATGGGCCCTGGCTACAGGGAAAACAAAAAGATAGCAGCACTTCCCACATCCTGGCCATCACAGTAAGTACTCGGGATTATTGTTATCCCCGAAAGTCCTGCGACTGATGGAAACTAGCAGAGCTGAGATTTGAACCCAGGCAAGGCGGTCTGGGTCAGTGCTTAGGGCAGCGACACTCCCTGCTTCTCCCTTAGAGGAACGGAGGCTTATGAGTGGCCACGGGTCCCATCACAGGATCCACAGTTTCGGCCACAGGGGAGATGCTGGCAGGCTGAGGCCAGGGTTCCCGCGGCTTTCTCCCAGCAGCATCGTGGATAGACACACATGGGGGTTCTGGGGGTTCACTCTTGGTCCCCAACTCACCAGGCTCCAGGGCGATGCTTAACAAGACCTGGAGCTGAGGGGCGCCAAGTTCTTCCTCCTGGCGAGGACAGAGCTGGTTGTGAGGATGCACTCAGGCAGTCATTCAACAAACAGCCCAGGGAGGGGGGCCTAGACAGCATGCTGGGAGGTTCTGGGACATGGCAGAGCCTGAGAGAGCCCTGGGCCTGTCAGAGCTCCTGGTCCATGGAGGGAGGGAGACGTGTCCACAGAGAGGTCAGGGTTGCAGTAGGGAAGCCCTGGGCTGCTGGAACTCGCAGAGACCAAGTGGCTGACCAGTTTGGGGAAAGAAAAGGCCTTGACCTGGCAGGGGTTGTGAAGGGAGAGACTGCTGGAGCAGTCCAGCAGGAGGGTACAGACTGAGCAAAGGCCCTGTGGCAGGGAAGAGCTGTGAGTGTTTTGGCAAAAGAAGTTCATGATATTTAAGCACAGAGAGACTGGGAAACTAAAGAAAAATGAGATGTTTATGACAAGAGAGGGGAGAGGAGGGAACCCATTTAGCCCTGCCCCACCTCCTCACCTCTCCTGCCAGCTCCTGAAAAAGCTGCTGCAACTCGAGCTCCAGGGGAATGTAGGGGACCTGTGGGGTTGGGGGTAGTTTAGTTCTGACCAAAGAGTTCCAGCCACCACCCCCACACCTTCCCCCGTCTCGTCCAGCCCACATACACACACCATAGCGCCCCTTCCCAGAGCCGCGCCTCACCATAAGGGCATGCAGGTCGGCGCTGATCACGTCATCTACCTCCCTGCAAATTACAGACGGGAGATGGGGAAGGGGGCTGCTCACCCCACGGCTGAGGCTATGGAGCACTCGGGGTCTCAGTTGAGACTCAGGTGGAGTTTAGGTGGGATGGGGCCGGAGCTGACGCAGGAGGGGCTGGGGACCCCGGGGGCGGGGCTGGGGTCCCGGGGGCGGGGCTGGGATCTCGGGGGCGGGGCTGGGTGGGGTGGGGAGGGCCCGGGGACAGGGTCCCGGGGGCGGGGCTGGGATCCCGGGGGCGGGGCTGGGTGTCCAGCTCACATGGCAGTGTGGCGGCGCTCAGAGAACACGCGCAGCGTGAAGTCGGCCTCATCGCCTGCACGGGCGGCGCTGGGCACCACCAGGTAGTGGCCCGGGCGCAGGCGGCAGCGGCGGCTCACGTCGCGGCGGGCGCAGAATGGCGAGCGGTCGGCGCGCAGCAGGCCCGACAAGTACGCGCGACTCCGCGGTGAGTCCCACAGGCCCAGTAGCTGGGAGGGATAGGGCGGCGTGACCACCACCGTCCAAGTTCACCCCATCCGACCTCCGACCCACCGCACCTTCCACACCACCCTGGACAAACCCACTGGTCACCGATCTCCCCAAGCGCGCCTCAGGCCCCCAGGTTGTAGGAGCCGCTGGGGCTGGTTCAGGGATGGATGGAATCTGGGGTCTTTTCTGACACTCACCTCCTCTGGGATCTGCAAGAAGGAAGAGCCACGGAAGTCAGGGCCCTGGGAGGCAGCCACCAGGCAGAGCCCTTCCCTGTTCCCTCCACATCCCTGCCTCTCTTTTCTTCCCACCCCACCCCTCCTAAAGGCCATGCCCCTTAGTCCCTGACCTAGCCCCTCCTGGCCACCGTCTCCCGTCTGTGCCCTCAAGTGCCTTCTCTGCTCCCGGGTCCACTCCCAAATCCTCAGCCTTGCCTTCAACCCTTTCTCTGACTCCTTTCTGACTCCTCATCCCTCTGCCCTCTGACCCCCAGTCTCTTTCTGCACCCTCCCTAGCCCTTCAGTCTCTCCTTGAATCTCTGGTGTCCTCAGCTGTCTCCTGACCCTCATCCTTGGCCCCCATCCACTACCCCCTCGGCCTCCTCAGCCCCTCTCCGCCCCTCAGATCCCACCTTGGCCTCCTGTACCTCCATGCCTCTGTGTCTTCCCCTTGCCCCCCCACTGCCTCTGCTCAGCTCGGGGTCCCACCTGGAACACGTGGAATCCCACGGTCAGGTATTTGAGGCCCCGGGCCCTCAGGCGCCGCTGGTTGCGCTGGATGAGTGACAGGAGAACAGTGCATTTGGGGGTGCGAGCACCCCGTGCGGGGCCCCGTGCCCCTGCTGCCCCCCAGCACTGCAAGGACCCATCCTCTTCCTCATCCTCTTCATCAGGCTCCAGCAGCGTCAGCCGGAACTGGGGGTTAGTCCAGAAGGTTTCTAGGTAAGGACAAAGAGACAGGGTTACCCAGCCTGCCACAGCCCCACCCCCGCTTGCCTTTGGGGCCCCCTTCAGGCCTCACCGGCACCAGGCTGGCTCCCACCAGAGTTGAAGCCGCGCACCCAGCGGCCTTGGAAAGTGTGAATGTGCCAGCCGCCTCCAGCCGGGCTGGGGCCCAGCACCTCGGGGCTCAGCGAGCAGATCTGGACGGTGTCGAAGTGGCGGAAGAAGTCTAGCAGCTCCATCCTGGACGGTGGCTAGTGGTCAGACCCTGCCCGGGCCCTCACATCCCCAGGGCCCTAGTCTCCCAAATTGTCCCGTGACCCTCTCAATCACAAAGCCCCCTGAGCTCCTTAAATGTTGCCAGTTACACATCAGTCCCCAAGTTAGACCCCGCCAGCCCCCCTGGTGCATGCTGTGGTAAGTCACTTCAGTGGTATCTGACTCTTTGCGATCCTGTGGACTGCAGCCCGCCAGGCTCCTTTGTTCATGGGATTCTCCAGCAAGAATACAGGAGTGGGTTGCCATGCCCTCCACCAGGGGATCTTCCCAACCCAGGGATTGAACCAGGTCTCCTGCATTGGTGGATGGGTTTATCACAAGTGCCACCAGCTCCCCTAGATTTCTCCCCAGATACTGAGACCCTCAGACTCTCTATTACTAGCAGGTATCCTTCAGCCCCTCAGCTTTGCCAAATTTCAAGAAATGCCCCCAATGTCACCAACTCTCCCTCAATTGTGCTAAATATCACCCATCCCTCTTCAACCTGTTGAAGATTACTATGCTTCCCAATTCCCCTAATATTACTGCTAATTCTTCAGCTCCCCAAAATAGAACCCAGCTTCCCAAATTACCACAGATATGGTCAGTTTCTCTGCCACTTAGGACTTATCCCCATGAACTTCTCCCGTGTTCCTTCAAGCGGGACTTGCCCCCTCCCTGATCCCAGTAGCCTGGTACCCCTCACCCAGGCAGACGTGGGACCCTGCCCCACTCACCAGAACTCGCCATCCTCCTTTTTCACCAGCAAGGCATCTCGCCACTCTGTAGGGAGTGCATCCCAGCGTGGGCAGCTGGAGAGACTGAGGTGTAAGTGGGGGGGGGGGGGGGGCAGGGGGGAGCCGAACCACCCACCCACCCCAGATCCATCCCACCTGTCGCTCCAGGCCCCATTCCACTCCACTCGGCCCCATGGGTTCCGCAGCCGCAGCAGCCGCAGCTTGGTGAAGCCCAGTGACACCTAAGGGAGGCATGGTCAGTGGGGAGTTTGGTGCCCGGACACCCCTTGCCAGCCCACCCTGGGGATTCCTCACCTTGTGTGTGCCCGTAACTGAATATGCATGTCCCTTCACCAGCCCGTCTTCTGTCCGGTACTCACCCCGATCACTCTGGGCAGAGGACAGGGGACAGTGAGCCACAGTGGGGGACAGGAGGGTGGCTTCTCCTCTCTGCACTGCCACCTCCTGTCACCAAGGCGGGAGTCACCCAGAGCACCTAACTGAATGGCACCGGGCTCCAAGAGGGTCTAGGAGTTGGGGAGGGAAGGCAAGAGATGGGAGAGAGAGGCAGATAGAGACAGGAGACCAAAACAGATGAGAGAGACAGAGAAATGGCAACAAAGAAAGATACAGAACAAAAAGAAAGAAAGAAAGAAAGATACAGAATAGAGAGGAAAAGAGGCAGAGGAATGCACAAGACAATCAATTACTGAGTAGAGGATTAGGTAAATGAGTGAATGAATGAGCTAGACTGACTCAGTGTTTGAGTATGTGATTAGGTCACAGATGGACATGTGACCCAAACTGAGCCTGTGAAAAGCGATCACGGAACTTTCATGGAACTTCTCAGAAAGAGACACGTGTTTTCACCCTCCTCCCACCTGAGTATGGGCTTCCTAGTTGGCGCAGTAGTAAAGAATCTGTCTGCCAATGCAGGAGACCCCAGAGACTCGGGTTAGACCCCTTAGTCATCCCCTGGAGTAGGAATTGGTAACCTGATCCAGTATTCTTGCCTGGAGGCTCAGAGCCTGGCAGGCTACAGTCCGTAGGTGTCGCCAAAATTCAGATATGACTGGGCAACTGAGCACATACCACCTGAGTGGTAGGAGGAACCTACCACTGTGGGGGTCACTTTTGTGCCCATGAGAGAAAAGTTTGCAAGTGAATCTAACCCAGAAGCAGGAATTCAAAAAAAAAAAAAAGAAAGACATATTCACGACATCCACTAAGCACCTAGATCCAGCTGTGCCTGAAGCTTAACTTGTTCTGAGAGCAAACAGATGTCCTTTGGACTGGCTCGTGTTAGATTTGTGAGAGAGAATAAGCCAACAGTGAAAGCAGAGAGGAGGAGGACACGGGACACTGCCTCCTTCTAGTCATTACTGTGCTCAGATCCTGGTTGGGAGGTGTCTTCATGGGGGTCTGACTCTCTCACCAGGGCAGTGGCCCCCACGAGGGACTCCTTGGCCAGGGCATGGCGCAGGATGGAGAAGAGGCCCGGAGGGTTTGGAGTGTCCTTCTTCAGGTAAAGCACCTCACCTACGCCCCCTGTGAAGTCCACAAAAGCCTCATTCATGTGGCCGCCTCGCATCACCTCATAGGAGCCGTGGAGCCTGTGGGAGCAGTCTAGGGTCAGGCATCTGAGGCATGATTGAGTATCTCGGGCAATCCCTGGGATGTGCGGGGTGGGGTGGGGCTTCTGGCTCAGGCTGTGAGGTTCTAGTCTGAGGTCCCAGGGGCTGTCCCCCAAATTGGCAGGCTCTTGAAAAAGGCATATCCTAGAAGCCCTGGAAAGTCAGACCGGTGGCTCCTGGGGCCACCAGGACTGCGTGATTTGGGGCTCATAGGAGAGTTCTGTCAGAATTCTGGACTTCCTGGGGGCTGTGTCTGATATTTTGCATCTGTGGGAGATGTCTGCTTTGGGAGTGATCCCTGTGGGCCTTGTCAGGGATTTCAGAGCTGCAGAATGGGGAAAAGCAAAGACCTGAGGGTCCCAGGGATTACACCTGATATATTGGACGTATCTTGGATTTCTCGATGGATCAGGAGAGACTGAGATTACAGGTTCTCCAGGGTGACACCGGGGCCTGACATGATATTTCAGTCTCCTTCGGAATTATGAGTGTTTAGTGGGTATCTAGGAATATTTTGTGTGAAATATGGATGGAGGGACGTGTTCATGATTTGGAAGTCATTCGGTGATGGTGAAACATGAGGGTCCTTGGTTTGACATCTTTCGCGAGGTGTCTTAGGGGATCCCAGAAGTCAGGGGCTCCAGGGGTCCCCTGTGGCCTGAGGGCTGCTGGCTAGGACTTGGGGTTGCTGCTGGGGGCATCAGGATCCTTACTTAGCATAGGCCTTTTCCAGGAGTGGAGCCCAGAACTCGTTCCGCTGATCGGAGCGCACGAACATCAGCTTCCCCTCGCACACAGGCAGCCTGTCGTCCACCACGACGTCCACCCAGCGGCCAAACTGCCAGAGCTGGTGGGGGGGACGGGCAGGGCCGGGGCTCAGCTTCCCCGCTGGGCCCCAGCCCCTGCCCCCCTGGACCCTGCTGCACCAGTCCGGGAATTCCAGCCCCAGGGGGACAGCGTGAGCTATGAAATCCACGTCACCCTGAGGGAAAATGAGGCATGAACAGAGGAACCGAGCTTTACCTGGAAGTGGAAGACACCTGCGTAGCCATGTTGGAAGCCCTGTCCCGGGGGGACCACTCGGGACAGGAGTCGGGGGTACAGAGTGAGGGAGGCAGCGGCCGCAAGAAACCAGCAGTTACCTGGGAGGAAAGGCTGGGGTTAAGGGAGGGTGGAAAGAAGGCACGAGGAGGAGAGGCTGAAAGGGAGGTAGGGGTGTGGGGTGGGGCCGGGGCGGTGGAGGCGGGGCGGCTGCAGGGTCCCGCTGTGACTTGCGGGATCTGGGGGCTCAACACGGGGTCAGAGGTCTCACCCAGTCTCCCCTGACACACGTCTGTTCGACTCATGTCCTCACAGATGAACTGGGGCTCAGTGCAAAACTCCTGCGGGTGATGAGGGATTCCAGGCCTCAGCCAGGAAGGGGAGGGAAGGAGAAGCCAGGAGGTAAGATGCCTGCGTCCCCTCCTGCCCTCCCAGCTCTGGAGTAATGAGTGCCTCCATCCCCGTGAGAGGCTTGTAAAGCCTGGGGCAGGCGTTTGGCTTCCCTGGGCCTCCCCTGACCCAGGATGGCTGACCGTGCTCTGAAGTTCCCACAGTGACCCTTCCTTCCTCAGACCAGAGGCCCAGCTCCCAACCAATTCCCTCAGACCAGGAGCCCAGCTCACAACCTCCTCCTCCCTCAGACCAGGAACCCAGCTCGCAACCCCCTCCCTCAGATCAGGAACCCAGTTCCCAACCTCCTCCTCCCTCAGACCAGGAACCCAGTTCCCAACCCCCTCCTTCCTCAGACCAGGAGCCCAGTTCCCAACCCCCTCCTTCCTCAGACCAGGGGCCCAGCTTACAACCTCCTCCTCCCTCAGACCAGAGGCCCAGCTCCCAACCTCTTCCCTCGGACCACGGAGCCCAGCTCCCAACCCCCTCCTCCCTCAGGGATCAGGAACCCAGCCCACAACCTCCTTCCTCAGACCAGGAACTCAGCCCGCAACCTCCTCCCTCAGACCAGGCGCCCAGCTCATCACCTCCTTCCTCAGACCAGGAACCCAGCTCACAACCTCCTTGTTCAGACCAGGAGCCCAGCTCACAACCCCTTCCTTCCTCAGACCAGGAGCCCAGCTCCCAACCTCCTCCCTCAGACCAGAGGCCTAGCTCCCAACCTCTTCCCTCAGACCAGAGGCCTAGCTCCCAACCTCCTCCTCCCTCAGACCAGGAGCCCAGTTCCCAACCCCCTCCTTCCTCAGACCAGGAGCCCAGTTCCCAACCCCCTCCTTCCTCAGACCAGGAGCCCAGTTCCCAACCTCTTCCCTCAGACCAGGAGTCCAGCTCCCAACCTCCTCCCTCAAACCAGAGGCCCAGCTCCCAACCTCCTTCCTCAGACCAGGAGCCCAGCTCCCAACCTCCTCCCCCAAATCAGAGGCGCAGCTCCCAACCTCCTCCCTCAGACCAGAGGCCTAGCTCCCAACCTCCTCCTCCCTCAGACCAGGAGCCCAGTTCCCAACCTCCTCCCTCATACCAGGAGCCCAGCTCCCAACCTCCTCCCTCAGACCAGAGGCCTAGCTCCCAACCTCCTCCTCCCTCAGACCAGGAGCCCAGTCCTCAGCCCCCTCCTCCCTCAGACGCAGGAGCCCAAACCCCATCCACACATTACATGGGGCCTCTTCCATTCCACCCCTTTGGCCTTCTCCGAGTGGGGCCCCAGCTGGTCATAGCCAAGGGCATCAGGGCCAGCCGGGAAGTAGGGATCTCGGAACAGGATCCCCTCATCCAGGCACGCTGCTCGGATTGCTTTGAAGTTCTGGCCCCGAAAGAGCTTTGGGCCCTTGGTTTCAGGCCCTGTCTCCTCGTTAACCAACTGGATGGTGACTCTCCTGCTGCCACACGCCATCCGGACACTGTGGGCTCATGGGCTGGTGGCGGGCCCTTTAACCTCCTGAGTCACAGGGGCGGGGCCTCCCCTCTATCTGAACCTAGATGGGGGTCTTTAAGCAGTGAGGAACCTTCCCTCATTAATACTAATTGAGGGTTTGGGGTTCCTGGGAGCAAGGACGCCTCCTCAGTGGTTTCCGCCTCAAGGCGTGGGCCCTTCAGTTGTGGCCAGAGTAGCAGCTTAATGGGCTTGGCCAGCAGTCGGTTTGGAAGGTGGGCAGAGCAGAGGGAGGACCAGATGCCATTGTGGGAGTGCCTAGAAGGAGGTCAGTGAAGAGGGTGCGTCTCTGCCAGCTTGTCCCTGCATACCTCCCTGTGTGGGATGAAGGAAGGCAGGTTTGGGGAGGGAGACATCTTTACCTCTGTGTCTCTGTCTCTCCATCTGACAGTTTCTCTCTCTACCTGCCATCGTATCTCTCTCTTCTATTTTGGCCTCCATGTCATCTCTCTTGGCTCACTTTGTCTTTTCTCCATTTTTTGTTTATCTGTATCTGTGTCTCTAGATCTCCTGCTACCTCCATCTCTCTCTCTTTACACCTCTTCCTGATTCCCTTTCTCTCTCTGTATCTGTCCATCTTGTGCATGCCCCACTGTCCATCCCTCGCCATTTTTCTCCCTGTCCTGTAACTCCCCAGTCACCTAAAGGGACTTTGAGCCCTCAGGACTCCTGTCTCTCCCCTCCTCTACAAGGCAGGCCTCAACTTGGTTGCCCCAGGTTGACCATGGAGGGGCTGCTCTGCACCTACCTGTCCTAAACTGGGAGCCAGGCCCACCAGTGGCCATGACACCCTATCCTGCCCACCTGTGGCTCAGGGCTCAGTGAAGCGGTATTTCCCCCAAAGTATGATGGAGCTTGGTGGAACGGCTGGAAGAAGGACTTTGGTTCTTGTCTTCTTTGAAGAAAGAATTCAGTGAAGAGACAAAGAACAATGAAAAAGATAAAAGTGTTTATTAGAAGCAAAGCACTTGTAGCAGAGCAACAGGGATTGTGCACAATAGGGGCGGATTAGGTTGCTTGAATAGTGACAGTTTTTAGGGTTTTTTTTTTTTTTTTTTTTTTCTGGCCAGTTATCTCCATATATGGTCCTGGTATGGGCAAGCATCTCTCAACCAAGATGGATTCCAGCTGGTGTCTTCTCCCTCCTTTTGTCCTTCCCCTAGACTGAGGGCCTTCTCTGTGCATGCATTGAGCTGGGAAACCCACAAGAATGCACTGAATCAGGGCCCAGTGCTCCTGCTGGTATCCTATCTTGGAGGATCAGCAGGAGACCAGCTGCAGCTGCTCATCCTGGGGCCTGATCTTCCGTCTCAAATTCCTCCTGAGAGATGTGGACACCCCAAAATCTTATTGGGAGGGTGAGGGGCAATGGTCCATCTTCTGTAGCTTCTTCAGGCTGACATTGGGTTTATACACCCTACCTAATTGGGGCCATGGAACACTCTTGTCAAGGGGCCCCAGGGCAGCTTCTGCTGTTATTCCAGCAGGATTGGTTTCAGAGAGTCACTGGAATCCCTCTATCACCATCATCTTGAATTGCTGTAACCTGGAAAAAGCAAACTTAACAAGCAGATTAAAAAGACAAGTGTTGAAGGTCAGTCTGTGAACAGGCCCTTGCTCTACCCCTCAGATAAGGGGCTGTCTGAGGCCCCTCTTAACCCTAACATGGGGCAGAGGGAATCCAGAAGGTCTCTCCCCCAGAGTGGTGTAGGATGCTCAGGAAGAGCTAGAAAGGCATGTGAGATCAAACGCTGTTCTAATTGGCAAGTGAGAGGCACAGTGAATTTATGGGTTCAAGGTTTCCCACTGACACCAGTTACTGTGCAAACTTAGAGGAAAGAGGCCCATTTTGAGAAACCAAGACAGAATAAATGGCTCCTGTATTGATTAAAAAATTGATCTTCTGGACTTCTCTGCTGGTCCAGTGGTTAAGAATCTGCCTGCCAATGCTTGGGACACAGGTTCGATCCCTGGTCTGGGAAGGTTCCATATGCCAGGGGGTAGCTAAGCCCATGGGTCACAACTACTGAAGCATGGGCACCCTAGAGCCTGTGCTCTGCAACAAGAGAAGCCACTGCAATGAGAAGCCCTCGTACCACAACTAGAGAAAGCCCATGTGCAGCAACAAAGACCCAACACAGCCAAAAATAAATAAATAACAAAAATAAACAAAAAACCCAAAGTCCTTTAGAACAATTTTTAAAACTAATCTTATCTGCTTTGTTAAGGACCAGCCAGGGGGGATTCCCTGGTGATCCATTGTTTAAGACTTTCCACTACCAATGCAGGGGACTCAGGTTCCATCCCTGTTCAGGGAAATAACTTCCTGTATTCTGTGCAAAAAAAAAAAAAAAACAGAACCACACAGGATTCCTCGATGGAGATAGACATCTCCTTGGGGGAAGAGGGGAGCCGCTGGAATCCCTGGGGGCACCTCAGCTGTCCAGCATGGCCATCTCAGGAGCAGAAGCCCCCCCCTTTCCCATTTGGAACTGAGGTCACTCCCTTCTCCAGAGCCTGGTCTCTTTGCAGGCTGAGCATGGCCCAGAGGCTCCTGCCATCCACAGGCCTGGTGGTGAGTTGACTTACATTTGAAGCATTTCCCCTTGTTGGTTTTACCTCCAAATGGATGGGTGAATCTTCCTGAACCCTTTGGGGGGTGGCTGACAGCAACTGCTATCAGTTGAGCTTGAACCCTGCCTGCCTTTTCTCAAACTGAGCTCTTTCCTCCTCTTTCTCAGTTTGATCTTGATCATTAAGTACTCCAAGGCCATAAAGAAGGCTGAGCACTGAAGAATTGATGCTTTCAAATTGTGGTGCTGGAGAAGACTCTTGAAAGTCCCTTGGATTGCAAGGAGATCAAACCAGTCAACTCTAAGGGAAATCAACCCTGAATACTCATTGGATGGACTGATGCTGAGGCCGAAGCTTCAATACTATGGCCACCTGATGTGCACTCATTGAAAAAGACCTTGATGCTGGGAAAGATTGAAGGCAGAAGGAAAAGGAGATGACAGATGAGATGGTTGGATAGCACCACCAATTCAATGGACATGAATTTGGGTGAAATCCAGGAGATGATGAGAGACGGGGGTGGGGGGGGCTGGCATGCTGCAATCCATGGGGTTGCAGAGAGTCAGACACAACTGAGCAACTGAACAACAACAAAATTGCCTAGGAGGGGATTTCCCTCCTAAGTGGTCCAGTGGCTGAGACTCTGTGCTCCCAGTGCAGGGCACCTGGGTTTGATCCCTGGTTAGGGAACTAGATCCCACATGCTCAACTAAAGATCCTGTGTGTCTCGACAAAGATCAAAGATATCATGCGCTGCAACTAAGACCCAGTGTAGCCAAATCAATATTTTTAAAAGTCTATTAGGAGAAGGGCACATGTACTTTGACTGTGCCTTCACCATTTGCCACTTCCCTGAGAGGACATATTTTCCCTGATCTGGGGTGATAGGAAGCCCCACTTTAGGTTACCCCAGTAGGACTAGTCTTCTCATCCTGGGGTGATAATAAGACTTAACCTCTGAGTGTTGAGAAACAAACAAGTTGATGTGTGGGACATGTTCAGAACAGTGCCTGACACATAGTTGGTGACCAATGAACCTTCGACGTCATGACTACATCCTGCAATCCCAACCATGGTCACCTATCACCACTGGCTCTGGAGGTCATCTCTGCCATTTTCATGGTCACTTCCACTGTCCCTCCATCTGTTCTCTATGTTGTCATCCACGAGGTCTCAGCGCTCTCCCCTTTATTTGCCCCAAAGTATCACTAACAGTTGCTGCTGTAGTTGCTCAGTCGTGTCCAACCCTTTTTGACCCCATGGACTGCAGCACACCAGGCTTTCCTGTCTATCACCATCTCCCGGAGCTTGCTCAAACTCATATCCATTGAGTCGGTGATGCCATCCAACCATCTCATCTTCTGTCGTCCCCTTTTCCTCCTGCCCTTAAGCTTTTCCAGCATCAGAGTCTTTTCCAATGAGTCAGCTCTTCCCAGCCAAGGTACTGGAGCTTCAGCTTTAGCGTCAGTCCTAGGGGAAAGCTTTTAGTAAAACTTGACTGCCGTCTTGTTAACTGTTAGATGCCCTGGGCTCCTTCCCGCTCCTTCCCTGGCCCCTCCTGAAAGGCCCCTCCAGGCTGCTGCTCTTCTTAGCTCCCCACTGGCTGCCATGTTGCAGGTGCCATTCCACCCCCAAGAGTTCTTGTGATTATCACTCCCCAAACCTCTCCTGGAACCCAGAGTCAAATATGCTTTCCCCAGCCAAGCAAAGAAAAACGGACTGATGTTACTGTAGTGGCTGTTTGTGAACCCAGCACTCCTTACCTCTTTCTGGAATCAGTCACCCCATTATGTTTGGGGGGACCCACGGGTCCGCTATTCTCAAGCCACATGGCTCTGGTTGGATTGGCCCCTCCCACCTGCTCCAGGGAAGCGCATGTGACTCAAGCCAGCCAATCAGAGCGCCTCGCCCTCCCCCGCCCCCGCCCCACCCGCCTACCCTCCTTTGTTTCAGGGTCTGGAAGTGAGGACAGGGCTTCTCTTTCCCTGAGGCCCGTAAGCTGGGGGGATGGATGAAAGCCCCGAGTGGCTCAGCTCTACCTTGGCCATGTTGTCAGGAGACCCTGCCTGAGAATGAGGACGCTGCTGAGAGAAGCAGAGCCAGAAATGAGTCCCTGGAAAATAAATAAATAAATAAAAATTTAAAAAAAAAAAAAAAGAGTCCCTGGAGTATAGAACCCCTCCATCTGGGTGTGCTCAAAACCAGATTTTTACATTCACAGAGTCAATAATTCTCTCTTTCCCATTTTTATTTTATTTATTTTTTGTCAACCAAATAAAACTTTCCTAATTCAGTTGGCATGATTTCTGTAGCGGTGCACCAGCCCGAATGTCGATTAACTCATTTCCCTATGGAGTAAGGAATCTGACACAGACATGGAGTCAGGGGTCCGGTGCCAATTACCCAGTTTCTACCCCTGCTTCCTGACCTAACCAGCAAAGCAGAGTGTTGTCCTGTTTCACCGTTAAGGATTCACTCGAGCCAAATTGAAAAAAATAAAAAGGTTTTGCCTCTAATGCTATCATGAAAATGAAGACATCCCACTGAGAGCAGATATTTGTTATAAATATGATAACAAGTGCTTACTATTTGCTGAGCACTTGCTGTGACTGTGTACACTAGGCACTATCCTAAGCTCTTCATAAATATGATCTCATTTAATCCTCACACCAACCTTCAGAGATATCTCCATCACCTCTGGCAGCTATTGCGAACACCACAGACTACAGACTCACACAACAGATGATTATTTCTCAGTTCTGGGGCCTGAGCATCCCAGATCAGAGTGTCAGTGTGGTCAGGCTCGGCTGAGGGCTCTCTGCCAGGCTTGCACATGGCCACCTTCTTGATGTACCTTCCCAGACAGAAGACAGCTCTGGGGTCTCTTCCTCTTCTCTATTTTTTTTTAAATTTTAATTAAAAATTTTTTTCTTTCATTTGGAAGATTTGTAGTTTTTCATTATGCTTAGTTCTATGTCCCCCCCCCCCCCCCCTTTTTCCCCTGGCTGTTGCTGAGTGGCTTGTGGGATTTTAGCTCCCTGACCAGGGATTGAACCTGGGCCTCGGCTGTGAGAGTGCTGAGTCCTCACCACTGGACCACCAGGGAATTCCCAAAGATTTCTTAAATAGGACACAAAGGCACACACCATAACAGAAAAAAACCCAAAAAACCTGATATTGCGGAACTCATCAATTAAATACTTCTGCTCTGAGAAAAGCAAGAACGATGAAAAGACTTTAGTTTTTAGTCTGTTTACACAGAGGAGAATACATGTTACACATTCAAAATACATATATTTGGCAAAGGACTATATCCAGAAAGTATAAAAAACTCATATATTAATAATAAGAAAGCAAACAATGCAATTAAAATTGGCAAAAGATTTGAATAAACAAGTCTCCGAATATACAAATGGCCACCAAGCACATAGGATGCTCAACATGAGTAGTTACAGGAAAATGCAAAGATGCAAATTAAAACCACAGTGAGACACAAATACAGATCCACTTGAATGGCTACAATTAAACAAACCAACAAACCTGGCCATACTACACGCTGATGAGGATGTGAGGTACCAGAGCTTTCGTTCAAGGCAGGTAGGCATGTAGCATGGTTCAAGTACCAGAAAACAATTTGACAGTTTCTTAGAAGTCAAGCATACACTCATCACTTGACCCAGCAACTCAACTCCTAGGTGTTTAAACAAAACATATGGACAGGTACTTCCCTGGTGGTCCAGTGATTAAGACTTTGCCTTCCAATGCAGGGGATGCAAGTTGGATCCTTGGTCAAGGACCTAAAATCCCTCATGCCTCGTGGACAAAAAACCAAAACATAGATGTAATATTGTAACAAATTGAATAAAGACTTTAAAACCTGTGCACATTAAAAAAAATCTTTAAAAAAAACATGTCCACACAAAGATTTGTCCATACCACTCTAGTTCATCATCACTAACACTGGAAACAACTCAAAAATCCATCAACAGGTGAATAGATAAACCACAGTGTGGTCATACAATGGATTACCATTCAGACAAAAAGAATGAATGACTGCTACATTCAAATACGTGAATGAACTTCAAAAACATCCTGAACAGAAGTAGCCAGGCAAAAAAGAGCACATCCTACAATGTTATACCAAGTTTAGAGCAAGAAAAACCAGTTTATGATGATAGTAAACAGATCAGTGGCTACCAGTCGCTAAGAGTGCTTGAGAAGAGGTGATGGAAACATTCTGTACCCTGACTGTGATGCTAGCCCCACAACCATATGGATTTGTCAAAACTCATGGCACTGTACACGCAGGGTGAATTTTATTGTATGAGCAATACACCTCACAGCTATACTCCAATGCAAAATAAAAAGTTTAGAAAAGAAAAGATCAGACATAAAAAAATCATTAATATGTATGTATTGTAAAAAAAAAAAATACACCTCAATAAACCTAATTTTAAAAATTTAAACAAGAAAAAAAAAGAAACAAAACATGGTTTCCCAGTGGTTTAGAACCCAAGCTGTGGAACCCCTTCACCTGGCTCTGGTCCCTGCTCTGCCATCTACATGATATGTGACCTTGAGCAGGTCACTTTACTTTCTTGTGCATCAGATGTCTCCTTTGCAAAGTAGGAATAATAAGACTATACTATACTACTCAGCCATAAAAAAGAATGAAATAACGCCATTTGCAGCAACTTGGATGCAACTAGATTGCAACTTGGATTGCAACTAGAGATTATCATACTAAATGAACTAAGTTAGAAAGAATACCAAATGATATCACTTACATGTGGAATCTAAAATATGACATAAATGAACCTATCTATGAAGCAAAAACAGAATCACAGACATAGAGAATAGATTGGTGGTTGCCAAGGGGGAAGGGTTTGGGGGAGGGATGGTGTGGGAGGTTAGGATTAGCAGATGTAAACTATTATACATAGGATGGCTAATACAGGATATATATAGGATAACAAGGTCTTACTGTGTAGTACAGAGAACTATATTCAATATCCTGTGAGAAACCATAAATGGAAAAGAATATTTTAAAAAGGAATCTCTATGTCTGTATGTCTGTATGTATGTCTGTATGTCTGTCTGTCTGTCTGTCTGTATATATGTCTGTCTGTATGTCTGTCTGTCTGTCTGTCTGTATGTATGTATGTCTGTCTGTCTGTAAAGCTGAATCACTTTGTTGTACAGCAGTGATTAACACAACACTGTAAATCAACTATACTTCATTTTGAAAAATAAATCATTTTTAAAATTAAAAAAATTAAAAGTTATGGTCTTTCTATAAATGAAAAAAAAAGTACCTATCTCCGAGTGTCATTTTAAGGACTTAACAAACGGTTAGCATAGCGACTAACACATAGTAGGGACTCAGGAAATACTAGCTAAATTTGTATATGAATATGTATATATTCCAGCTTCCCCAGAATGTACAATGTAGATAAATTATTACAGAAAAATTCCTAGAAGAAAGTACACTAATATATCAAGTGGTTATTTCAGAGTGGTGAAATTGTGGGTGATTCAAAAATTCTTGCTAAAGATTGTACGGTAAATATGCATATATTTTCTAATCACAATGGAGGTTGTAAAAAAAGATAAAAGCTGAAAAAAAAAAAAGATAAAAGCTGATCTGGGCTGATGTAGGTCCAAGGAAACTGAAAAACTACAGATTGTATGCAAGGGATGCTTTGACACCGGTAGACATCCAGGGGGCTTCAAGTGGCATAAGTTGTGCTACTCCTTGCAATGGAGCCCTGGGAAGCCAGCAAAGAGAACGAAGACGAAAAGTCTCAGTGTAGGGAAATGCAGCTGATTTTTGTGTGTTGACTATGTGTCCTGCTACTTTGCTGCATTCATTCATTAAACTTCTAACAATAGGGTGAGGGGCAATTTGGGCTCCCCGGTGGTTCAGCCTTAAAGATTCTGCCTGCAATGCGGGAGACACAGGAGATGCGGGCTCGATCCCTGGGTCTGGAAGATACCCTGGAGGAGGGCATGGCAAACCACTCCAGTATTCTTGCCTGGAGAATCCCATGGGCAGAGAAGCCTGGTGGGCTATGGTCCATTGGGGTCACAAAGAGTTGGACACGACTGAAGCGACTTAGCACACATGCACGGGGAAAATTGTAGGGAATCCTACATATAAGATCATTTCATACATATATGATATAATTCATATATATATGTATTTCTTGAAATGACCAAAAAAGTTTTAAAGACAATATAAACTTCAGTTTTTTTCCTGAGTGATTTATGAATAAGTTGCCAATATATTGCCTCTTTACCTCTAAATACTTTATTCTGTATTTTGTGCAAATAAGAACATTCTCCACTATAAACATGGTAAGACAGAGATGAAGCCAGGAAATTAACGCAGATGAATCATTACCATCTACTGCTCAGAACCGAACCACTTTTGTGGTTGTGCCAATAAAATGCCTTACTTTTCACCCTATTTTTTGAAATTTTACTGTATTGGTATATTATCTACATTTTTAAATGTTCAATAACGACATGAAAACACATACATAAAATAAAAATTAATCGACTTAACAATGAGCTCTGTAGTCCCAGTGGATGCCAGACTGGTCTCCGCAGAGGACCCCTTATTCCACTGTCGCCCAGAAACACACTCAGAAGAAGGGCGGGGCATGGTGATCGGTAGCTGCAGTTGGTTTGCAAAGTGCAGGAAAAGTTCGGGTCATGAAAGGGCTGGAACGGGCGCCCGGGCTTGGTGGTCCCACAGGATTTTGCACCCTTCTTCAAGGTGCGTGCGTGCTAAGTCGCTTCAGTCCTGTCCGACTCTTTGCGACCCTACGGACTGTAGCCCTCCAGGCTCCTCTGTCCATGAGAATCTCTCCAGGTAAGAATACTGGAGTGGGTGGCCATTCCCTTCTCCAGTGGATCTTCCCCGACCCAAGATTGCGATGTAGGCAGCGGCCAGGAGGGGGCAGCATGTCACTGGCTTCGCAAGGTTCTGGGTTGCGAAACATCCAGCCAGGGGAGCGGCTCTGGACTTTCCAATTTTTGGTGTGCTGTGCACGCTCCCTCCAACCTCTCTCCATCAACTGCTTGAGACCCTCCGCCGCTGCGAGCACCTCAGAGAGGGTGCGGGAGTTGGCGGGGGACGGGGGGCGCTCCCGTGGTATGGGCTCCTCTCCCCACAGTGGCCAGAAAATCCCCACCTGGCACTCGGGGCTGACTTGGCTTCTGAGTGTACCCCACCCCCCCGTTCCCCCTCCAAGATCCCTGGGGGAAGGGGCAGTTGCAGGGCCATCAGGCGAGCCGAGGAGGAAGAAGTGTGAGAACAGCGCCCTAGACGGCAGCAGGGACACGGGAGCCGGCACTTCCCGTTCCAGGCCCCGCCAGTGCGCGTCTGCCTCCGGGCGCGAACTGGCGGAGATTGTCCCATCTTGCGGGCAGAGAAGTAGGCCAGCAGCGCCCGGATCCCTTCCAAGCCTGAACCCGCCCCAGCGGAGGGCTGGAAAGCCTGGGGAGCCTGGAAGCGGGGACATCTGCACAGAGAGGCCGAGATTCACACATCATCTCCGCTCACACATCATCTCCGCGAGACGGGGGTCTCCAAGGGACCAGTTTGCAGGCGAACCAACTGGGCGGGGGGTGGGGGGGTGGGGGTGGGGCTGTTGTACCCGCAGAGGGGGCGCCAAGGGTGGGCTTAGTAGTAGCGCGTGCTCAGACTCTTTGCAACCCCATGGACCGTATAGCCCGCCAGCCTCCTCAGTCCATGAGATTTCCCAGGCAAGATTACTGGAGTGGGTTGCCATTTCCTTCTCCAGATCTTCCAGACCCAGGGATCGAACCCGTGTCTCCTGCATCTCCTGCACTGGCAGGTGGGTTCTTTACCACTGAGCCACCTGGGAAGCCCAAGGGAGGGCTTCGGTTCAGTTCAGCCGCTCAGTCGTGTCCGACACTTTGCGACCCCGTGGACTTCAGCACGCCAGGCTTCCCTGTCCATCACCAACTCCCGGAGCCTATTCAAACTCATGTCCATCGCTTTGGTGAGGGCTTGGGCTCCTCCAAACTCCCTCAATCAACTCCACCGCATTATCACCTGGCTCCTCCGTAACGTGCAGCAGGAAGGTGAGTCAAAGCCCCACCCCCACCCTCTCCAAGCCTCCAGGAACAGAAATTGCCCTCGGAGATTCAGGGTCGGACCCACCTGGGCCACGTTGTGACCATTAGCCAGTGTCTTTACCTCTCTTCCCTGATGGCTCAGTTAAAGAATCCCCTTGCAATGCAGGAAACCCCGGTTCGATTCCTGGGTCGGGAAGATCCGCTGGAGAAGGGATAGGCTACCCACTCCAGTATTCTTGGGCTTCCCTTGTGGCTCAGCTGGTAAAGAATCGCCCTCAATGCGGGAGACCTGGCTTCGATCCCTGGGTTGGGAAGATCCCGTGAAGAAGGGAAATGCTCCCCACTAGTATTCTGGCCTGGAGAATTCCATGGATTGTATAGAGAGTGCATGGTGTCGCAAAGAGTCGGACACGACTGAGCGACTTTCACTTCCCCTCTCTGAACCTGCTACTCTCGTCTATATGAAAGAGACACTGACAGAAGGGAGGCGCACAGACGACCGACTGAAGACTTTATTCGCCATCCAAGACCCCTGCGCCGGGTCTCCGCCCGCCCTCCTGGGAAGGCTCAGAAGATCTTCACCAACTCCAGCTGCAGGTCCCCGCCCACCTCCAACGCGCGCACGCGCCCTGGAGGGATCCGGTACCGGAAGTGGTGGTATTCAGAGTCTGCGATCACCGCCTGCAGGGTCGGAAAGACAGGGCTTAAGGTTCCCCAGGCAACTGCGGGGTTATTCCCGGCTCGTACCCACGCGGCGTGACCTGGGCACGCACGCAAGCCCGCATTGAGGAAGAAGTCATTGAAGTTCACTGAAACCCCTTGTCATGAGGATTAAATGGGTTCACTGTTGACACCTGAGTGCTTTTTAAGCTTTGGCAGTGGATACAGTTGCCAGGATTCCTGGATCCATCGCCTTCCTCGGAAGCACAGAAAGTGAAGAACAGCGCGGGTAGTGGAGGGTCTTCAGTGACCAACCCCGGCTGGGACTTATTCTGGGTCCTGTCTTCCAAGTCGTCCATTCCCCTGTCCCAGAACTGCTACCTCCGATGCCAGTGGGCAGGGAACAAGATAGAGGATGTCCACATCTTCCGGCTGGACACCCATCCTTTGAGCACTTGGCTCTCAGTGTCTCGTCCTTGCTACCCACCCAAGCCTGCCCTCTGACAGTAGTGCGCTTGCGCCAGGGGAGGTGAGGGACTGGGGAGGCCCTGCCCACCTTGGCCACGCCTTTGCTCCCAACCTCTGCCAAGGGCCTTCCTGGCCTTGCCAAGGGAAGAGATGTGGGTGTCGGAGCCCGGCCCTGTGGAAGAGACGCACCTTGAAGCCGTCTTCGGTGGCGATGAGGAGTACGTCGAAGGGCTGCCCGCGCTGGAAGGGAATGCCTGAGCCCCGCTCCTCTGCGCCCCAGGTGCCGCGCTCCAGGGAGTTGAAGACCACCGTGGACTCGTCCAGGCGGGGGTTGAAATGCAGGGCGGCATCACTGCCCGGTTCCTCACTGCACAGCAGGTTCACATAGAACCTGGCAGGTGGTAGAGAAGAAGAGCATTGGATAGAGGAGTTACCTTTTGCCGGGGCATATCCATATTTACAGGAACCTGAGAGCCACACACCAGGGAAAGAGGGGTGGTGGACTGGAGGCCATGGGGCCCAGATTTCGGGGCCAGGGCACCCGAAAACCAGCCGGAGACCTGGACACACATTCACCTAGACCATGGTCACTGCGCTGTGGCCTGGGTGCCCCTCATTTCCAGAGTCTGGGAGATGCCAAGGACTCATGTCCTGAAGACCAGGGTGCTCCTAGTTCCCAGAGGGCTGGGGCAATACCAGGGACCCCAAAATTCCCAGGCACTGTAGATTCTTAGAAATCCTGAAGATCCCTACCCAGGAAGCCCTAGGATTGATTGCCTAGGCCTCCTACATGCCCAGGGCACCTCTGAATCACAGGTTATATTTCCAGAGTGGCTGTGGACTTGGACTGGAAGTCATATGATTGCCCTGGAACCCCCAGATTCTTTGATGTAGGGACCCCACCCGCACAGTCATGGGACAGATAAGTGAAAACATCAGATTCCAGAAGGACAGAAATAACCTGGGGATTCCAAGATCCTGGTGGGCAAAGTTGGCCTGGGGCTTTGTTCTCTGGGCTGTAAAAGTGGGGTTCACTAAGCCTGGAAACCTCCCACCCATTAGCGCTGAGGCTCAGGGGTCTCACCTGCCAGCCTTGTCGGGGACTAAACCACGAATTCTCAACACGGTGCCCACTCGGATGCCCTCGGGCAGCGAGGTCTTGTGGGGGACGTTCTGCAGCAGCCAGAGTGGATCAGGGAGGCAGAGGAGAGAGACAAGTGGGTCAGCTGTGGGGAGAACATGACCAGGACCCAGAGCAGCAGAATCAGAGAGAAGAAAGGGCCCAGAGACATGGGAAAGAGAGGCAGGGGCAGAGAGGAACACAGAGAACCAACAGGAAGACATTCAGAGGGATAGAAAGATAGAAAGGAAGGGGAAACCAATGGGGGAGGGATGAGAGCATGGGGCTGGGTTGGATGAACCCAGAAACCACAGCCCAGAACATCCCAGCACCCCGGAACACCCACTTTCTCCTTGAAACAGGAGCCCTCAGCCAAGCCCCAGCCCCTCCCCTCTGCCAGCGCAGCCTTGGGTCCAAACCCCCCAACCTGCACACCCCTGAGCACTCACGAAGCTCCCGGCCATGGCTGGAACAGCGGGACAGCAGTGGAGGTGGTGGGTATGGCTGCTGGGACCTTAAGTAAAAGCAGGGTGTGCCTGGCCCTGGTGACTCACCCTTTCCACACCCACCACCCACAGCTGGCACAGACCCTGGCCCTGGGGCCATGCTGGCCCAGCACCCTCTCTCTAGGGCCTCTGATGCCCCTGCCATCCCGCGGATTCCCAGGTGTACGGTCCGTCCCCTTTGAGCTAATAGTGATAGGAACAGTTAACAATAATCATCATAATAGCATAGCACACAGCACGGAAGGCTCCTTGAGACACCATCCCCCAGCCCTGCTTTCCTGCTGCCTGGTGGAGACAGAAGACTCTCCCATCCATTTCATCTTGGAAAATCTGAGTCCTGAGAGGTGAAGGTGTGAGCCGAAACTCTGCAGCCTCTCTTCCAGGTTAGGACCTGCTGCCTCCGGGCTAAGGATGGGTCTCCCCTGAAATTCCAGTTGATGCTTCTGTAATGTAATAATAACCATGGCAACAAGGATAATGATAGGAAAGGCAGCTACGAGGGACAGGATATTCTGCCTAATGGTCAAAGCTGTATCCTTGGTGCCTAGTGCAGTGCCTGGCACAGAGTGAGTGCTCAGTAAATGTGGAGAAAGAAAGAAGAAAAGATAACGAGTAGGGCCACTGACAAAGCCTCGGGCTTGTCTGCATGTGGGAGCGACCACTGATCTCTGACAGGCCACTGAGCATAGGGCCACTGATCACCCTTATCTGACAGATAAGGAAACTGAGGCTCAGAAAGGAGAAGCAGTTTGCCCAAGAAACACAGCTGAGCAGAACCACGTGGACCGTGTGTCTGGCTTTCTTCATCTCTGGAAGTTCCTCCGTGGTTTAGTCTGTCTCCAGGATGCTCTAGTCTCTCTGGCTGTCCTGTGTCTCTGTCCTCCCCTGTTCCTGTCCTCACATGTTCCTCTCTGTTTCTCTTCTTTGAGTCTCTCTCCTTCCACCTCCCAGAATCTCCTCCTCTCTCCCACCTGGTGTTCAGGATAAGGGAAGGGAGTTGGGGGGTGGAGGGGAAGGGTGTCCCAGGACCCACCCCCAACCCAGTCCAAGGAAGAGAAAAATGTGGGCCCCTCTGCCCAGGCCAAGTCCGCACAGCCCCAGGCTCCTGAAGGGGCGTGCAGGTATGAAGGGTGGTGTGAGAGGGAGAATGTTGATAGAGGGTTCTGGAAGGCAGGGAACAGGGCAGTGCGGAGCTGAGCAGAAACTCCTCCTAGAAGCCCCGGCAGCCTACCACTCCATTTCCATCTCCCCACCCCACCCACCCCTGCTGGGTGCCCCACCCAGCAGAGGGAGAAAAGGCCTGGGGCTGAGTCAGGAATGGAGACTTTGGGTGGAGACAAGCAGAGTCAGAACCTGATCCACCGCCCTCAGCCTCCCAGCCTCCAGCCCCATCACTGCACAGTTGGTGCAGCGGGTGCGGGCAAGCGTCTCAGAGAGCAAGGGTGGGAAACTGCATTTGGGTGGGGGCTACAGTCACCTCCATTTGGCAGAAGAGAAAGTGGGCTTAGAGAGGGCCAGCCTCTCCCCAGGGCCTCATGGAGCATGGGGCCAGGGGCTGGAGCTGATCTGTGTGCCAAGGACACCCACCTCATGGAGATTTTAAATAGAGGGGCAAGGACTTCCCTGGTTGGTCCAATGGCTAAGACTCAGCACTTCCAATGCAGAGGGCCTGAGTTCGACCCCTGGTCAGTGAACTAAGAACCCAGACGTTGCAGCAGTGACACTGAAGTTAGAGAAGCCTACACACTGAACAAAGACGCAGCACACCCAAAATAAAATAAATAAAAGTATTTTTAAATCTGGAGAGGACTGTGGGGTTTGAGGTGATGACATCGATGTCCATTCAGATGGAGAGTTTCCCAGAATGATGGGTTCCATTACTCTGATCAGTAATCGTGTACCTTTTGTATATGTCATTCTGTATATTGCTGTGTATCCTGGTAGTTTATCTTTTCCTGATTTCTTCATTGTCTCTGGATATTTCTCCACATGCTGCCGACCTGCATGTCCAGGCTTGTTTTTGATGTTTGGTCAAATGAGGCATTCAGTCTGTTATCAGTTTGATTGCTGGTTCACTTCTCATAACTCAGATGTGGGATGCATTCTTATTCATCTGTGTTGATTATCTTCTATCAGTTTGGAAATAATATACTTGGTATCTTTTTTTTTTAACTTTTAAATAAGTGGTGAATGTAGGTATTTCCCAATACTCTTTTTGTTTTCCCAAGCTATATGCAATACTCATAAATCAGATCACCCAGGTTTCAACATGAGTCTTGACAATATACAGACCCGGGCAACCACCACCCCAATCAAGGTTTATCTCCTGAAAAAGTCTGCCCCCTACCACCTGCCCCAGGACACACTGTCATTCCTTAGTATTGAGCCAACACGTTCATTTGCCATGAAAATAAAAAGAAGAATGCCCAGCAGGTTGTGTGTCTCTCCTACCTTCCAGAATCACCTCCTGCAGAAATAACTGGGGGAGGGCTTCCCTGGTGGTCCAGTGGTTAAGAATCTGCCTTGCAATGCAAGGGACACCGGTTTGATCCCTGGTCCCAGAAGAGCCTCCATGCCAAGGAGCTGCTAATCCATGGGCCACAACTACTGAGCCCACGCTCTAGAGCCTTCGTGCTGCAACTACTGAAGCCTGTGTGCCTAGAGCCCGTTTTCCGTAACAGAGAAGCTACCGCAAAGGGAAGCTGGCCACCACAGCTAGTGAGGAGCCCCACTCTCTGCAAATAGAGAAAGCCTGGGTGCAGCAACAAAGACCCACCACAGCCAAAAAATAAAATGCATAAGGAAAAAAGAAACAACTGGGGCGATGTGTGCTACAACTACTAAGCGCTCTAGACCCCATACTTCGCAACAAGAGAAGCCTGTGCAGCACAGCTAGAGAAGGCCGGCATGCGGCAATGAAGACCCAGGTCAGAAAAAATAAAAAGAAACAACTGGGGCGAGAAGTAATACTAAAGGCCCCCACAGTGGCTGTAGGAATTGAGAATCCAGGCTCTGTCAATGTCAGCTTCTTGGTGACTTTGAGTTGGTTTTCATATTCAGTAAAGATGTCCCAGGAGCTGCTTTGGTTTTGTAAATTACCTTTCCAGTGAGGAAAATGGCATTTTAAAAATCTGAATTTTTTTTTTTTTTTTTTTTTTGGCCTTGACGCACTGGGCTTGCAGGATCTTATTCCTGGACTGGGAATTGCCCTGGGCCCTCGACAGTGAAAGCTCTGAGTCCTAACCACTGGACCACGAGGGAATGCCCCCAAATTGGACTTTTCTTTTTAATTTATTTTTAAAAATTTGTGTACTTACTTGCCTGAGTCAGGTGTTAGTTGCGGCTTAGTTACCCTGCTGCATGTGTGATCCTAGTTCCCTGACCATGTCCCCTGCACTGGAAAGCAGGTTCTCAACCACTGGCCCACCAGGGAAGTCCCCCATTCTAACCATTTTTAAAATGTACAGTTCAGTGGCCTTAAGTACATTCCCATGTTGTGCAACCCTTACCACCAACACCTCCAGCACTTTTTCACCTTCCCCAACTGAAACCTGTACCCACTAAACACTCACTTTCTCTTCCCCTACCCCCAGCCCCTGACCACCATCATTCTACTTCCTGTCTCTGTGAATTTGGCTGCTCTGGGTACTTTGTACGAGTGGAGTCATACTTGCCCTCTGTGACTGATGAGCATTCAGGTCAGTTCAGTTCAGTCGCTCAGTCGTGTCCGACTCTTTGCGACCCCATGAATCGCAGCACGCCAGGCCTCCCTGTCCATCACAAACTCCCGGAGTTCACTCAAACTAATGCCCATTGAGTCGGTGATGAGCATTATATACACATAAAAGAGAAAGTCAGTTGTAAATACCTGTGTGTGTTGAAAGGTGACAAATACATCACCCGAAATATGCCCTTTGGTATAAGGATTATTTTGAGCTTTCAGCACTCGAAAAACAGCAAATACAGGAAGGTCATTCTAATCTCCACTTTTCTCCTGAAAACAGGAGTTAAAAACTGCCAAGTGAAAGATGCTCTACTTGTACCCTAAGAAAGTAAAAATTTTATCAGCAAGGTGAGACCTAGGGAGGCCTTGTTAAAATAATTCCTGTCTGGGACTTCCCTGGCAATCCAGTGGTTAAGACTCCGCACTCCCACTTCGAGGGAACGAAGATCATACATGGCCATTGCAGCCAAAAAAAAAAGATTCATATCTTCCTTTAGGCTCCCCACATATTAGGTTAGTTACTTTTCCACAATTCCTTTCATTTTTCTAAACTTGTAGGTGTAGGTGCTTCTTTGTGTTTGCTTCCTTATGAGGGCTCCAGGATCATGTAAAACATTTAAATGTGTATTCATTTCTCCTGTTAATCTGTTGTTTTGGTATGTCAGTTTAATTCTCAGGCCTTGCTGAAAGAAAAAAAAAAAGGAAGATAAAGGTAAAAATTTGCCTACCCTACCATATGTAGACATACACTTGTCTTCCTGTATTCCCACCTGGTACCCCCAGAGGGCCTGGGAGCAGAGACATCTGAATGGCAGTGAGCACACTTGCCCTCAGGCTTCCGTGGTGGCTCCAATGGTAAAGAGCCTGCCTGCAATGCAGGAGATCTGAGTTTGATCCCCGGGTTGGGAAGATACCCTGGAGAAGGGAGTGGCTACCCACCCCAGTATTCTTGCTGGAGCATCCCATAGACAGAGGAGCCTGGCAGGCTACAGTCCATGGGGTCACAAAGAGTCAGACATGACTGAGCAACGAACACTTTCACTTTCCACACACTGGCACCCAGATCTTGGTTCCTAAGGACCATATCTTTCTCTACTGAAGGAACTACTGTAGAAATGACTGTTTCCAAGGCTCAGACAGGGAGCATGCAAGATGTGCTGAGAACAACTGATTGTGTCAGAGAAGAAAGAAGTGCTTACAAAAGGATGGGGCATCTGGGGCAGGTGTATGAACTCACTTGAATCATTTGAAGGACTCCCACAGACTGAATCTGGGATAACCCCGTGGCTTGAGTGATAACCCCGTGACTAGACTAGGAAGCCACGAGCCCATCCTGATGTTGTCTTATTCTGTTAGGGCTGCTATGACAAAGAATACCATCACCCAGGTGGCTTACAAACAACAGAAATTTATCTCTCGTGGTTCTGGTGGCTGAGAAGTCCAAGACCAAGGTGCCATTATCATTTCTGAGAGTCTGATTCCTGGTTCTCACTGGCCCCCCGTGACTAGAGGGTCAAGGCACTCTCTAGGTCCCTTTATTTATTTTTGGCTGTGCTGGGTCTTCGTGGCTACACGCGGGTTTTCTCTACTTGCGTTGGGCGGGGGCTGCTCTCTAGTTGCGGTGTGCAGGCTTCTCATGGCCGTGGCTTCTTTTTTTGTGGCGCACGGGCTCTACGTGTCCAGGCTTCAGTCACTGCAGCTCGAGAGCTTAGTCACTCCTTGGCATGTGGGATCTTCCCTAGACCAGGGATTGACCCTGGGTCCCCTTCATTGGCAGGTAGATTTTTTTTTCTTTTTTAATTTATGTTTATTTGGCTGTGCCGGATCTTAGTTTCGGCACACAGGATCTTTGATCTTCATCATGACATGTAAGATCTTTAGTTGTGGCATGTGGGATCTAGTTCCCTAACCAGGGGTCGAACCTGGGCCCTCTGCATTGGGAGAGTGGAATCTTAACCACTGGACCATCAGGGATGACCCTCTGGGTCCCTTTATAAGAGACTCACACTCATAAGGCCTGTGTCTCATGACTTTGTGTGTATCAGTCGCTCAGTCATGTATGACTCTTTGTGACCCCATGGACTGCAGCCTGCCAGGCTCCCCTGTCCATGGGATTCTCCCGGCAAGAATACTGGGGTGGGTTGCCATACCCTCTTCTAGGGGATCTTCAGGATCCAGGTATTGAATCTGAGTCTCTGCCTTGCAGGCAGATTTTTTTACTGTCTGAGCTAGCAGGGAAGCTCTTTATCTCCTCCTAAAGGCTCCACTTCCAAATACCATGCACTGGGGATTAGGTTTCAACATGGGGATTTAGGGGGAGGAACACAAACGTTCAGTCTGTAGCAGATGTGCATAAGGAAAGGACAGAAACGATAAAAAATGGGTTGAAGAATGTTTGCAGTAAGTTCTAAGTGCTTCCCCATGAAGTGTTTACTAATGACCAAAGACCAAAGGTCTTTGATGGTGCAGAGACCTGGCAGGTACTGCAAATCACATGTTCAGAGTCCACACCACCAGCAACGGGATAGCTAGAGGTTGTGAGCAGCTTCATAGGTGCACACAGGGACGCTTCTGCCCCAAAAATCTAGGGACAAGGAAACATCAACCTGTAACCTTCTAATATGTCAAGGTCTTGAAAGACAAAGATTGAGGAATATTCCAGACTGAAAGGGACAGAAACTAAGAAGACATGACAGCCAAATCAATGCCAGGTTCTGAACTGGGTCCTCTGCTACCAGCTCCACGGTGGCACCACAGGCAGAACTGGACAGGGGTCCGAAGGTCAGGTGGCGGTAGGGGCCCCAGGGTGAATCCCTGCCGTTGGTGGGTGTGAGAGACTGTCCTTGTTTACCCCTCACACACGCTCATTAGCGTATTCGAGGGTGGTGGGGCTGTCTGTTGGCAACTGACTTACATGGTCCTGTATTTGCAACTAATCTGTAAGTTTGCAATTGTTTCCAAATGTTTGAGTGATATCAAAATATAAGGAGTCTTCACAGACATAGAAAGCCAATTTATAGTTACCAAAGGGGAAAGGGAGAGAGAGGGATGAATTAGGATTTGGGGTTAACAGATACACTCTACTACATATAAAATGGGTAAACAAGGCTTCTCCGATGGCCCAGTGGGAAGGAATCTGCCTGCCAATGCAGGGAGTACAGGTTCCATCCCTGGTTTGGGAAAAATCCACTTGCCAAGGGGGCAACTAAGCCCATTTGCCACAACTACTGAGCCCGAGCTCTGGAGCCTGCGTGCTGCAACTACTAAGCCTATGTGTCCTAGAGCCCGTGTTCTGCAACAAGAGAGGTCACTGCAGTGAAACATCCGAGCATCTCAACTACAGAGTAGCCACCCCTCGCCACAACTAGAGAAAAACCCTCTTGCGGCAATGAAGACTCAGCACAGCCAAGTAGATAAATAAAATTATTTTAAAAAATAGGTGAACAACAGAGACCTACTGTATAGCACAGGGAACTATGTTCAATACCTTGTAATGAACTATAATGAAAAATAATCTGAGAAAGAATTCATATATATATATATATATATATATATATATACACACACACATATATTCATGAAAGTGAAGTGAAAGTGTTAGTCGCTATCATATCTAATTCTTTGCGACCCCATGGACTGTAGCCTGCCAGGTTCCTGGGTCCCTGGAATTCTCTAGGCAAGAATACTGGAGTGGGTAGCCATTCCCTTCTCCAGGGGATCTTCTTGACCCAGGGATCGAACTCAGGTCTCCTGCATTGCAGGTGGATTCATTACCGTCTCAGCCACCAGGAAAGCCCTATATATTCATATATATACACACCTATGTTTATCACTGAATCACTTTGCTGTAGACCTGAAACTAATACAAAACATTATAAATCAGCTATCCTTCAATTTTTTTAAAAAAAGAAGAAAAAATATAATGAATCTTAAGTAGTCTGTAGTCCTTTTAAATGTCCCAACACTGGTTTTAGAAATCATATTGTTAAGTAAAATTCACAAGCATAAACCATAACTCAATTATATACTCTAAGTTGGAATCACAAGGCTATTCAGTTAGGTATTTTAATATGCCAAAGTTCTTTAAAACTTTACACATACTTAATACATCAAAGTTAACATCTTACAAAAGAATCATTTTAGCCCACTAGGATGGCAACAACAAAAAAGATAGATAATAAAAACTATAGGCAAGGACATGGAGAAAGGGATTTCCCTGGTGGTCCAGTGGCTAAGACTCCAAGCTCCCAATGCAGGGGGCCCGAGTTCAATGCTGTTCAATGCTTGGTCAGGGAACTGGATTCTGCATACTGCAAATAAGACCTTACACAGCTGAATAAATAAATAAATATTTTGTAAAGAATGACGTGGGGACTTCCCTGGTGGTCTGGGAGCTAACCTCCATGCTCCCAACGCAAGGGTCCTGGGTTCAATCCCTGGTCGGGGAACTAGATCCCATGTGCCGCAACTGAAAGTTCGCATGCTGCACCTAAGACTAAATTAAAAAAAGAAATATGAATTAAAAAAAAAAAGAATGACATGGAGAGACTGGAACCCTCTTAATCTGCTGGTGGGAATGTAAAGTAGTGCAGTTGTAGAAAACACTCTAGCAGTTCCCCAAAGATTAAACGTGAACTTACCCAATGACCAACAACCCCGCTCCTTGGTATATACCCAAGGAAAAATGGTAACATATGTCCACACAAAAACTTATATATTTGGAATTCCCTGACAGTCCAGTGGTTCAGACTCTGTGCTTTCACTGCCAGAGCCTTGGTTCAGTTCCAAGTCAGGGAACCAAGATCCCACAAGCTGCACAGCCTGACAAATAATAATAATAAACAAAAATGCTCATGGAAGTATTACTTATAATAGTTGAAACAAAGTATTCATTATCAAAATGTGAAAACATCCCAATTATCCATCAACTAATGATGGATATGGTATAAATAATGGTATAAATATGGTATATCCACATAATGGAAAATTATCAGCAGTAGAAATGGATGAAGTATAAATCCATGCTGAAACATGGATGACCCTTGAAAACACTGCTAAGTGAAAGAAGTCAGACCTAAAAGGCCATATTTGCGTGATTCCATAGGAAATATCCAGAAAAGACAAATCCATGGAGACGGTGGTTGCCAGAAGCTGGGAGGAGGGGAGAATGGAGAATGACTTCTATTATGTGCAGAGTCTTTTGAGGGGTGATGGGATATTTGGAATTAGAGAGTGGTGATACTTGTACAACCTGTGAAGACAGCAAAAACCACGGAATTGTGCACTTTTTAAAACTTTATATTGGATATAAAAATTTTATATTGGAGTCTAGTTGATTAACAATGTTGCCTTAGTTTCCGGTATGCAGTGATTCATAGGATACATGTATCTATTCCTTTTCAAATTCTTTTCCCAGTTAGGTTGTTACATAATATTGAACAGAGCTCCCTGTGCAATACTGTGTACTTTAAGAGGTTGAGTTTAATAGTATATCAGAAATAAAAATAAAGAATGTTATCTTTAATAGGTAGAAGGTGGGTTTACATGCAGGTCAGGCAAGACTGGCTATACTTTGGCAGGAGTTGTGCAGGGTGAGAGATTCATTTTCCTCTGTTTTGTTGACTTTTGCATGTTGATAATCTCTATAGTTAAACAATTTACAGATATATAGAATTAACTGAGAGAAAAAAATGTTCCCAATGATAATAACAAGGGTTAGTCACTCAGTCTCTTTGTGTCAGAGTCACACTCTGACTCTTTGTGACCCCATGGACTGTAGCCTGCCTGGCTCCTCTGTCCATGGAATTCTTCAGGCAAGAGTACTGGAAGGGGTAGCCATTCCCTTCTCCAGGAGATCTTCCTTCCTAACCCAGGGATTGAACCTGGATCTCCCACACTGTAGGCAAATTCTTTACCATCTGAGCCACCAGGGAAGTCCTGACAATAACAAAATGCATTACAAAAGTCTGATCACGCAGTCAGGCAAGACAAGAGATGTGCAGACCATAATCTGCTGCCATTTGAATATCTACAAGCATTGTGGCCCCGGTAGGCAAGACAAGAGATGTGCAGACCATGATTTGCTGTCATTTGATTATCTGCAAGCATTGCGGCCCTGGTAGGCAAGAAAACTAGGGAAGGGGGACTTCCCTTTTCCTGGTGTCCCAGTGGCTAAGACTCCATGCTCCCAAAGCAGAGAACCCAGGTCTGATCCCTGATTGGGTAACTAAGATCCCACATGCCATAGAGCAACTAAGACCAAATAAATAAATCTTTTCTTTTTCTTTCTTTTTTTTTTTTTTTTTTCTTTTTTAAAGGAGAGCTTCCCTGGTGGCTCAGTGGTAAAGAATCCACCTGCCAATGCAGGAGACATGGGTTCTACCCCTGGTCTGGGAAGATGGCACATGCCACAGAGCAACTAAGCCCGTGGGCCTCAACTATTGAGCCCGTGCTCTAGAGCCTTGGAGCTGAAACTCCTGAGCCCATACACCCGAGAGCCCATGCTCTGCAACAAGAGAAGCCACTGCAATGAGAAGACCACGCACTGCAACTAGAGAAAGCCCTCACAGCAACAAAGACTCAGCACAGCCAAAAATAAATAAACAAAATTTTACATATATATATGTATATATATGTATAAAAGTTTGAGAAATGTGATGAACTGTAGCTTCCAAAGATGGCCACAAGACTATCTCATGTCCCACAGGCTTTTCTATGATATATGACTTTGCCAATTTTCCCACGGAGGGAGGATGTATATCCTACCTCTGCTTGGGTCAGGGTGGGCTTTTGACTCATTTGTAACCAGTGGAGTACAGCAGAAGTGAGACTGTCAGGAAAGGTTGCCCTCCTGTGACCTGGGATGGTCCTTTTGGAACTCTGAGCTGCTATGTGAGCAGCCATATTATGAGGAAGAGCAAGCCATCCAGAAAGTGTTCATGTCCACCGGTCCATGCAGCTGAAAGTGAAAGTGAAGTCGTTCAGTCATGTCCAACTCTTTGGGACCCCATGGACTGCATGGTCTACCAGGCTCCTCTGTCCATGGGATTTTCCAGGCAAGAGTACTGGAGTGGGGTTGCCATTTCCTTCTCCAGGGGATCTTCCCAACCCAGGGATCGAACCCAGGTCTCCCGCGTTGTAGGCAGACGCTTTACTGTCTGAGCCACCAGGGAAGTCGGATCCCAGTCAACCGCCAGCATTGACTTACAGATGGACTTTTGAGTGAATAAGCCTCCAGATGATCCAGCCCCAAGCTTTCATATCAACCCCAACCACTGAGTCTTCCCAGCTAAGGCCCCTGACATTGAGAAGCAGAAACAAGCCATCCCTACTATACCCTAGCTGAATTCCTCACTCACAGGATCCTTGAGCAAAAGGAAATGGTTATTTTAAGTTTCTAGGTTGGGAGTGATGTGCTAAACAATAGTGTGTAATGTGACTCCCTTCCTGAAACCCACTAGAGGCAGCCACTCCAGGGCAAACGGCATATCCTGGTGTGTGTCACACAGCTCTAGGTGCTTTATCGACATTCACCATTTAGTTTCTCACTCTAATCTTATCTAATCTATGCAGTAGGGACCACTGTTACCCCTGATTTACCAACATAAAGAGAAAAACAACTGTCTTCAGGAGATGCCGAACCAAAAAAAATGATCTCGGACTTCTGGCCCTTAACCATTATGTTTTAAAGGATTTTTAAAAAATATTTTGATTAATTAGTTTGGCTGAGCTGAGTCTTAATTTCGGTACACAGAATCTAGTTCCCTGACCAAGGGTTGAACCAGGAACCCCTGCATTGGGAGCACAGGGTCTTAGCCACTAGACCACCATGGAAGTCCCTAAAGGATTTTTTAAAGGTGTAAACCCTCAGGGACAAAGAAAAGGAGAGAGAAGACAAATTTAGGTACTGAATATATGGTAACTTAGACCCCAGAAATTGAGTCCTAGGCCGGAGTTGAAAAAGTAGAGAAGAAACTCATTGAATTCAGAACTGCCAAACAGCCCAGCCCAGGAATCCACGGCACCAGGTGCTTCTCCAGGCCTAAAAATGGGAGGCTGAGAAGGGAGAGCTGGGCAGAAGGAGAGCTACTTGGGGGCTTCAGCGACCTTTCCACGGGGGAGGAAAGAGCGGACTGGAGTAAAGGAAAGTTTCTGGCAAAATCTCCAAGAAAGTGAAACTGATGGAAAATGAGGTGCATCTGAAAGTATTGAGGGCTTCCCTTGTGACTCAGAAGTAAAGAATCCTCGGGCAGTGAAGGAGACGCAGGAGACATGGGTTCAATCCCCCGGTCAGGAAGATCCCCTGGAGGAGGAAATGGCAACCCACTCCCATATTCTTGCCTGTGCTAGGCCAGCCGGAAGATTTCAGCGAGCAACACGTCGCGTTCCTTTAGGCTAAGAAATAAAAGACACAGAATAGATGGGGTCGAGAGGATCGCTGCAGTCAGCGATGATTCTTTATTTCTCAGGGTTACATTTATACTAAACCAAGAAGAGAATCTTAAGAAGAGAAAATATTTTTCCATAAACATCACTTTGAGATAACAATCACCAGAACTCTCTGATAACGTCAAGGGATAAGAAGGGCATCCCGTTTATCTTAAGGGTGGTCCAAGGCTTATCCATCTGCGTCACGTGTGCATTCAAGGCTTGCTAATGTTCTGTTAAGATTTAACTTGGATAATAAATTCCAGAGAGGGGTGGCGGGACAGAGAGCTATGTCTGCGAACAGACCCTTGAGGATCAAGGCAGCTCCCAGAGCCAGCCTTTTGGTTCAGGCCGCTCCCCGCATGCCTGGAAAACTCCATGGACAGAGAAGCCTGATGGGCTACAGTCCATGGGGTCGCAGAGTCGGACACGACTGAGCACACACGCACGCACAGAGAAAGCTAAACAAACACAAAACAAGATGATCATTAATTCCAGGGAGAACACAAGGTTATACACAAAGGAGAACCTTCACAGGCACACCACAGGGCTGGTTGGAGAATGGTGCCAACAGAGTCACATGAACGTGAACACTGAACACTGCTCTAGCCACAGTGACTTTGTACGTCTGCTGGTAAATGGGAAGAGGGACATGAACACAGCAGTAGGGAGGAGGCGAGGAGAGGAAAGAGGGCTACATCCTCCTCCTCTCTGTGTGTGCCTGTTCAGTCACTTCAGTTGTGTCCGACTCTTATCGAGCCCATGGACTGTAGCCCACCAGGCTTCTCTGTTCATGGGATTTCCCAGGCAAGAATACTGGAGTGGGCTGCCATCTCCTCCTCCAGGGGATCTTCTCAACCCAGGGACTAAACCAGTGTCACCTGTGGCCCCTGAGTGGGAGTCAATCTATAATGCCCCTACAGAAAATCCAGAAGTAGCAATAAATAGATTATTTATTTATAATCTATTGTAAATAACGGATGGACCTAAGGAGTGATACACAAAGCGAAGTAAGAAAGAGAAAAACAAACATCATACATTAGCACATATACGAGGAATCTAGGAAAACGATACAGGTGAACCTATTTGCAAAGCAGAAATAGAGACACAGATGTAGAGGACAAATGTATGGACACCAAGTGGGCAAATGGAGAGACTGGGAGAGAAATTGAGAGATTTAAGAGATTGGGACTGACATGTATACACTATTGATGCTATGTATAAAACAGATGACCAACGAGAACCTACTGGATAGCACAGGGAACCCTACTCAGCGCTCTGTGGTGACCTAAACGGAAAGGAAATCCAAAAAAGACGGGATGTATGTAAACATAGAGCTGATTCACTATGCTTCACAGCAGAAACTAAGACATTTTAAAGCAACTAATTTCCGATAAAAATAAATAAGTAAACAAAGTAGCAATTGGCACACATCATATCAATATCCATTCAAATCATGTAAATGTTAAAAAAAAATAAAAATCTTTAAAAAGAAATGAAGAGGCAGGTTTCACCGGGTTAGCTGAAGGGGCCCTAGCTTTTGGAGCCCTGGGTTGCCATGGAGGTAGTCTGGCTTCTCTGAGGATGCGCAGGCTTCCTAGGGAGGCTAAGTGCAGGTGGCCCAGATGATCCCAGCCTCTAGCACTAGACGTTGCCCAGACATCGCGGACTAAGACAAGCCATTTCCATGTGCCCCATCCAAACTCTTGACCTACAGCAGCCAAGAGCACCACCCCCAACACATACACAATGGTCATCTTAAGCTGCAAAGCTTTGGGGTAATCAGCTTCACAACCAAAGTAACTGGAACCCTGCGAAATGCAACAGCCACATTGCCATCCTGGATTGAGTCAAGAGTCTTTGACTAAGAAAGAAAGTGATAGGAATTCCCTGGCGGTCCAGTGATTAAGACTCGGAGTTTTGACTGTGGAGATGGTGCAGTGAAGCCAAAAATAGAGATAAATAAGGAAGGGAGGGAGGAAGTAAGGAAGAAAGAACGAACGAAAGATAATAAATAGTGGATGGTCAACAGGTGCTCCCTGCTACAGTCGACCCCTTTGGCTACAATGAGATTCACATGTACTGTTCTTCCCCTACCCAGGCCTTTCACCTCCCTGTTCAGGGCAGACAAGTTTAAACTCCGTGTCCAACACGGAGTCCAGGATTTTGGTGGAAGACATATTCCTCTTTGTCAACCCCAGCTGAGTCTGGGCCCAGACACCCAATACACTAAGGTCGGGGAGGCTTCTTATTCAGAAACAGGGGAGCATGGATACTTGCAGCAGACACTAGCCCATGGCATAGATCAAGCCCACTGGACATGAAGACCAAAGGCTGGCTCTGGTTCCTCCTCCAGGGAGGTTCTTGTCTCCATTGCTCTCCAAGTCCTCATCTGGGCATATTCAAAGTGAATATACGTGTATGTGTGTGTGTGTTCAGTCGTGTCCAAATCTTTGCAGCCTCATGGACTATAGCCCACCAGGTTCCTCTGTCCATGGGATTTTCCAGGCAAGAATACAGGAGTGGTTTACTACTTCCTACTGCAGGAGATCTTCCCCACCCAGGGATGGAACCCATGTCTCTTGTATCTCCTGCATTGGCGGGGGGATTCTCTACCACTAGTGCCGCTGAACTGTACATTTATTTTTTTAATTTTCATTCTTCCACCCCTGCACGCCTGGCATGTGGTATCTTAGTTCCCCCAAACAGGGATGGAACCTGCATCCCAGGCATTGGGAGTGCGGAGTCTTATTTGCGAGACCACCAGGGAAGTCCAAACTGTACATTTAAAAAACCATTAATGACTCAGGGAACTCAAACCGAGGCTTCGTAACAACCTAGAGTGGTGGGATGCAGAGGGAGGTGGGAGGGATGTTCAAGTGGGAGGGGACATGGGTAAACCCATGACTGATTCATGCTAATGTTTGGTAGAGGCCAACACAATACCGTAAAGCAATTATCCTTCAGTTAAAAATAAATATATTTTAAAAAAATGGTTGAAAGGGACTTCCCTGGTTAAGACTTTACCTTCCAATGCCGGGGCTGCTGGTTCAATTCCTAGTTGGGGAACTAAGATTCTGCAAGCCTAGCAGCCAGAAAAAAAAAAGGTACTTTCCATGGTTTTCTATTTTAACAGATTTTTTTTTTTTAATTGAAAGAACCCCCTCCAAAAAAAACCCCAACTCATGAAATCATTAGTTCAAAAGGACACCTCCAATTCCAGTTCAGCATCATGGTGCATTTCTTTGGTCCGAATCTGTACCTGCCTCCATCCATGACACCCTCAGGGCATTTCCTCCAGACGCCCCCTCGTCTGGCACAGACACCTCCTCCCAGGTGGAGGAGGAGCTCCTCCCTTTACTCCTATACTGAGGGTCAGCCTCTACTGAGCACCCTTCTCATGGGTTCCTTTTGATATCCCAGCGGATCCAGCCCTAGGGGAGCAGCGCCCCTCAGTTCCCTCCCCCTCCAACCATGACCAAAAATTCTCCTCCTTAGCAAGTGATTGGATTGGTACAACTCACTATCTTTATAAGTAAAACTAAAAGGTATCCAATGGACTTAATTGCTTAAGGGTCAGATTTGGAAGCGTTCCCTGCATTCCCTGGAGGTCCAGTGGTTAAGACTTGGTTCTTTCACTGCCGAGGGTCCGAGATGTTTCTGGTGGTGGAATAAGATCCTGCAAGCCAAGCGTGGCAGGGCTTTTAAAAAAAAAAAAAAAAAAGTCAGATTTTGAAAACATGTCACTTTCCTCATTTGTAAACTAATTTACAAAACCAAAGCAGCCCCTGAATTATCTACACTGAATATGAAAACTGACCTAAAGTCATCAAGAAGCTGACATAGACAGAGCCTGGGATTGTCAATTGCTAAGACCACCATGGGTGCAATTAATATTTATTTTGTGCCCCAGTTATTTCTGAAGGAGAGGAAAGTCACCGTGCTCTGCCCACTGGGCATCCTTCTTTTATTTTCATGGCAAATGAACACGTTGGCTCCTAACTGCTGAGGAATGACACTGTGTCACAGGGCAGTTGAGAGGGTCAAGCTGCCTTGATTAAACCTTCATTGGGCTGGTGGTTGCCCAGGTCTGTATATTGTCAAGACTCAGGGAAGTATTCTATTAAAATCTGGATAATTTATGAATGTGACATAGAGCTTGGGAAAACAAAAACAAGTCTTGGGAAATAAGCACGTTCACCACTTATTTGAAGTGAAGTGAAGTTGCTCAGTTGTGTCTGACTCTTTGGACCCCTGGTAGAACTGTAGCCTACCAGGCTCCTCTGTCCACGGGATTTTCCAGGCAAGAGCACTGAAGTGGATTGCCATTTCCTTCTCCAGGGGATCTTCCCAACTCAGGGATCGAACCCAGGCCACCCATATTGCAAGCAGACGCTTTACCATCTGTGCCACCAGGGAAGCCCAGCTTATTTAGAAGTGAAAAAAAAAAAGTGCTACCAAGTATATTATTCCAGAACTGATGGAAGATAACATAAATGATTAAGAATGCATCCAGGGTGCCCATATCTGAGTTATGAGAAATAAACCAGCAATCAAACTGATAACAGATTGAATGCAAATATCTGACCAAATATCAAAAACAAGTCTGGACGTACAGGTTGGCAGCATGTGAAGAAACAGCCAGAGACAATGAAGAAATCAGGACGAAGAAGAGCTACCAGGATTCACAGCAATGTGTGGAAGGAGGCCTACAAAGGGGACACGATTACGGATCAGAGTAACAGCACCCATCATTCTAGGAAACTCTCCACCCGAATAGATGCTGGTGTTACCACCTCAAACCTTACTATTCTCTCTAATTAAAATCACGATGTGGGGGGTCCTTGGCACACAGACCAGGCGCTGGCCCTACCCTTGCCATGAGGCCTTGGAGAAAGGTTGGCTCTGTCTAAGCCCACTTTGTTCTCTGCCAAATGGGGGTGCCTGCAGCCCCCACGTAAATGCAGCTGCCCACCCTCCCTACCTGAGACGCTTGCCCCCCACCCCCACCCCCAGCTGTACCAACTGTGCGGTGATGGGGCTGGAGGGAGGCTGGCAGGCCTGAGAGGCTGAGGGCGGTGGGCCAGCTTCTGAGTTGTCTTTTCTCCACCTTAAGTCTCCATTCTTGGATCTGCCCCAGGCCTCTTCTCCCTCTGCTGGGTGGGGTACCAACTGGGAGGGTAGGTGGAGTGGGGAGAGGAACATGGAGTTGTGGGCTGCTAAGCTGCTAGGAGGGGTTTCTGCTCAGCTCCCCACCTCCCCTGTTCCCTGCCTTCCAGAACCTGATCTCGGGTGGCAATGGCTTGGAGCAGGGCTTGGGTTTCCAGCTAGAGACTGAAGCTGAAGTTGAGCACATCAGATTCTCGCCACGAGATCAGTGGTCAGTGACAAGGGCCCTGGCCCTTCGACTTTGCGGAAAAGAATTTCCACAAAGATGGAAAGTAGTGAAGCAAGTAAAGTGTTTATTAAGTGGAAGAGTACTACATGTGTGGAAGGACACAAGGGCAGACTCAGAGGGAAAGTCCCTGATTGGCCCCCACATTGCATTTTGAGTCACTTATATGGGGCATTTCTGCTGGTTTTCCTTTGGCCAATCATTTTGATTTGCCTGGTTCACTGTCCGTATTTGATAATCTCAGGATCCTTCGATGTGTGCGCACATATCTCTTGGTCAAGATGGATCCTACCACAAAGGCGTCTGGGTAGAGCATCCCTTGACATTGCTCCCCCATTGGCCTGCAAGGACCCTTTTCTGTGCATGCGTGGTCGGGGAGGTGTCCTGACTTCAGGAAGGAGAAATATCTGGTCTGAGCAGAGCCCAGCTTCCTCCCTTTATTGTCCTGCTATTCTCGTCTTGGAGTTTCGGTCAATAGAGAATGACTACTCTCCAATTGCTTTACCCTAGAGGGACCCATCTGCCTCTAGCCTCAAACCCTTTTCAGAATTCTCTTTCTCACCCCACCCTTCCTACCTGCATTCCCCTCCTGGAGCCTGGGGCTGTGGGAACTGGAAATGGATCTGGGGCTCCCACGTTTTTCTCTCCTTTGATCTGAGTCTGGGTGGTCCTCTTCCTCCGCCCCCGTCCCTGGTCCTGAACACCAGGTGGGAGAGAAGAAGCAATTCTGGAAGGAGAGAGGCTCAAAGAAGAGAAACAGAGAGGAACATGTGAGACAGAGAGAGAGAGTCAGAGACAGAGGGAGACAGAGACACGGGACAGCCAGAGAGACAGGGGCACTAGGGCATCCTGGAGACAGAATAAACCTGAAAGGAACTTCCAGAGATGAAGAAAGCCAGACACACAGTCTACATGGTTCTGCTCAGCTGTGTTTCTTGGGCAAACTGCTTCTCCTTTCTGAGCCTCAGTTTCCTTATCTGTCAGATAAGGGTGATCAGTGGCCCTATGCTCAGTGGCCTGTCAGAGATCAGTGGTCGCTCCCACATGCAGACAAGCCCGAGGCTTTGTCAGTGGCCCTTCTCGTTATCTTTTCTTCTTTCTTTCTCCACATTTACTGGGCACTCACTCTGTGCCAGGCACTGCACTAGGCACCAAGGATACAGCTTTGACCATTAGGCAGAATATCCTGTCCCTCGTAGCTGCCTTTCCTATCATTATCCTTGTTGCCATGGTTATTATTACATTACAGAAGCATCAACTGGAATTTCAGGGGAGACCCATCCTTAGCCCGGAGGCAGCAGGTCCTAACCTGGAAGAGAGGCTGCAGAGTTTCAGCTCACACCTTCACCTCTCAGGACTCAGATTTTCCAAGATGAAATGGATGGGAGAGTCTTCTGTCTCCACCAGGCAGCAGGAAGGCAGGGCTGGGGGATGGTGTCTCAAGGAGCCTTCCGTGCTGTGTGCTGTGCTGTTATGATGATTATTGTTAACTGTTCCTATCACTATTAGCTCAAAGGGGACGGACCGTACACCTGGGAATCCGCGGGATGGCAGGGGCATCAGAGGCCCTAGAGAGAGGGTGCTGGGCCAGCATGGCCCCAGGGCCAGGGTCTGTGCCAGCTGTGGGTGGTGGGTGTGGAAAGGGTGAGTCACCAGGGCCAGGCACACCCTGCTTTTACTTAAGGTCCCAGCAGCCATACCCACCACCTCCACTGCTGTCCCGCTGTTCCAGCCATGGCCGGGAGCTTCGTGAGTGCTCAGGGGTGTGCAGGTTGGGGGGTTTGGACCCAAGGCTGCGCTGGCAGAGGGGAGGGGCTGGGGCTTGGCTGAGGGCTCCTGTTTCAAGGAGAAAGTGGGTGTTCCGGGGTGCTGGGATGTTCTGGGCTGTGGTTTCTGGGTTCATCCAACCCAGCCCCATGCTCTCATCCCTCCCCCATTGGTTTCCCCTTCCTTTCTATCTTTCTATCCCTCTGAATGTCTTCCTGTTGGTTCTCTGTGTTCCTCTCTGCCCCTGCCTCTCTTTCCCATGTCTCTGGGCCCTTTTCTTCTCTCTGATTCTGCTGCTCTGGGTCCTGGTCATGTTCTCCCCACAGCTGACCCACTTGTCTCTCTCCTCTGCCTCCCTGATTCACTCTGGCTGCTGCAGAACGTCCCCCACAAGACCTCGCTGCCCGGGGGTATCCGAGTGGGCACCGTGTTGAGAATTCGTGGTTTAGTCCCCGACAAGGCTAGCAGGTGAGACCCCTGAGCCTCGGCGCTAATGGGTGGGAGGTTTCCAGGCTTAGTGAACCCCACTTTTACAGCCCAGAGAACAAAGCCCCAGGCCAACTTTGCCCAGGATCTGGATCCTCAGGCTATTCATGGCCTTCTGGAATCTGATGTCTTCACTTATCTGTCCCATGACTGTGTAGCTGGGGTCCCTACATCATTCTAAGAATCTGGGGGTTCCAGGGCAATCATATGACTTCCAGCTTGAGTCCACAGCCACTCTGGAAATACGACCTGTGAATCAGAGGTGCCCTGGGCATATGGGAGGCCTAAGCAATCAATCCTACGACTACCTGGGTCGAATCTTCAGGATTTCTGAGAATCTATGGTGCCTGGGACTACTGGGGTGCCTCGTCTGTTCTCAGCCCTCTGGGAACTGGGAGCACCCTTGTCTTCAGGACCATGACTCCTTGGTCCTCTCAGACTCTGGAAATGAGTGGGACCCAGGCCCTGGTCTAGGTGGATGTGTGTCCAGGTCCCCAGTTGGTTTTCGGGTGCCCTGCAATCTGGGCTCTGTGGCCTCCAGCCCACCACCCCTTTTTCCCTGGTTGTGCCTCTCAGGTCCCTCTAAATATGCTCTGGCAAAGGGTTAATTCTCTATCTGACGCCCCTCTCTTCCACCACCTGCCAGGTTCTATGTGAACCTGCTGTGCAGTGAGGAACCAGGCAGTGATGCCGCCCTGCATTTCAATCCCCGCCTCGACGAGTCCACGGTGGTCTTCAACTCCCTGGAGCGCGGCACCTGGGGCGCAGAGGAGCGGGGCTCAGGCATTCCCTTCCAGCGCGGGCAGCCCTTCGACGTGCTCCTCATCGCCACCGAAGACGGCTTCAAGGTGCGTCTCTTCCACAGGGCCGGGCTCCGACACCCACATCTCTTCCCTTGGCAAGGCCAGGAAGGCCCTTGGCAGAGGTTGGGAGCAAAGGCGTGGTCAAGGTGGGCAGGGCCTCCCCAGTCCCTCACCTCCCCCGGCGCGAGCGCACTAGTGTCAGAGAGCAGGCGCGTAGCAGGGCCAAGGACCAGAGAGGGAGAGCCAAGTACTCAAAAGGTGGGTGTCCAGCCGGGAGGTGTAGACATCCTGGATCCTATTCCTTGTCCACAGGCGACCGAGGTAGCGGCTCTGGGGCAAGAGAATGGATGGATTGGGAGACAGGGAAAGTGCAGGGTGTGGTCGCTGCAGATCCTCTACCGCCCACCGTGAAATGTGGCGACCACATCCACAGCTAAACCTTAAAAGCACTCAGGTGTCAACAATAAATTCATTAATCCTCAGGACAAGGGGTTACAGTGAACAGTAGCCATTTCCCCAAAGGGACCCTGGGGCCTGACGCGGTTCCCTGAGTGTCAAGGTCACGCCACGTGGGTAGAGGCGGGAATGACCCAGCAGTTGCCTGGGGAGCCTTAAGCCCTGTCCCCTTGCCCCTGCAGGCGGTGATCTCAGACTCTGAATACCACCACTTCCGGTACCGGATCCCGCCAGGGCACGTGCGCGCGTTGGAGGTGGGCGGGGACCTGCAGCTGGAGTTGGTGAAGATCTTCTGAGCCTTCCCAGGAGGGCGGGCGGAGACCCGGCGCAGGGGTCCTGTATGGAATAAAGTCTTCAGTCGGTCGTCTGTGCGCCTCCCTTGTGTCCGTGTCTCCTTCGTATAGACGAGAGTAGCAGGTTCAGAGAGGGGAAGACACTGATGAAAGGTCACACAGCAATGCCCTGGCGGAGGCGGCTCTGGGCCTAGACCTCCCAGAACAAGGCCGGTGCTGTCCCTAGAATCTACGGAGGGCCGCGATCTGGTGGGGGTGGGGCCTTGACTCGCCTTCCCGCTGCACTCTGCGGAGCAGCCAGGTGGGAGTGCGATGGGGGGGGGGGGGGGAGCTGATAGAGTTTGGAGGGACCCTCGTCTTATGGGCTTCCCTGATAACTCAGTAAAGAATCCGCCTCCAATGCAGGAAACCCCGGTTCGATTTCTGGGTCTGGAAGATCCACTGGAGAAGGGATAGGTTACCCACTGCAGTATTCTTGGGCTTCCCTTGTGGCTCAGCTGGTAAAGAATCCGCCTGCAATGCGGGAGACCTGGGCTCGACCCCTGGGTTGGGAAGATCCCCTGGAGGAGGGAAATGCTACCCACTCCAGTATTCTTGCCTGGGATATCCCATGGACAGCTCGGACACGACCGAGCGATGGAGCACATACACACACCCATACACAAGCCTTCCCTTGGCGCCCCCTTACGGGGGTGTAACAGACCCCCCCCCCCCAATCGGTTGGTCTGCAATCAGGTCCCTTGGGGACCTCAGGTGAGTGAATCTCAGGTTCCCGCGCCGATCCCCAGCTTCTTATCTGTCCCCAGCTTCCCCCACCTCCAGGCGGCTGCAGGTGGCTCGTGCGGGGAGGGGTTCGGAAGCAAATCGGACTTCGCCAGCCTCCCAGACTTCTGGCAGTCGGGTCGGGACAGGCTTCCGCCCTTTGTGCCCCGGGGCAGAAGCGCACTGCCGCGCCAGCCTCCCCGCGAAGGAGACGCTGGACGCGAAGGGCGGGTCTCCCATGTCGAGTGGATCCACACGCTTCGTCCTCCTGGGCTCACCCGAAGGCCGCGAGCGCCCCCATCTCCCCCCAACCGGGTCTTACCCTAGATTCTACCGGAAAGGGAGAGCTGGCTGCCTGCAGATGCCCAGTCTCCCCCTACTTTCCCACCCCGCGACCACCAGCTTGGGATTATCTGGATTCAGGGGTTCTCTGGGCCGCCACTGAAGTGCTCTGGTGGGGGGCGGGGGTAGCCAGGACCACACGATCACCCCCAACCCCCTCAGCGAGGCATTCGCAGCTGCCGGGGTTTTCACCTGCGGATGGAGCCGGGAGGGTGCAGCGTGCCAGCCGTGCATGGAGGGCTGGGCCGGGTCCTGCGAAAGTCCGGGGCCGCGCCTCTGGCGGGATGCACCCAGCTTGGGTGTCCATGGAAGATGTAAGAGACGTGGGTTCTGATCCTTGGGTTGGGAAGTTCCCCTGGCGTAGGAAACGGCAACCCACTCCAGTGTTCTTGCCTGGAAAATTCCATGTCCTCTGCAGAAGTTTAAAACTTGCTGAGCCTTGGCTTAAGAACAGAGGCTCAGCAAGCTGGAACTGGTTCCCGACTGAACCTGAAACATCTGGGGTGGTGGGAAGACCAAGCCCTACCGCGCGGGGCTTAAGCCTTTTCTGGACCAGTTTTTCTGCCCCTGAGGCCCTTCGGCTGAAGTCACCCAACCCCAGGTCCAGCTCTTGAGAGTATGTCTCTGGATTAATCGTGGAATGAAGGCTCCCATCTCCCAGTGGAAGACCCGGGAAAGTGTGAATTCCCCGGGTCCCCTGGGCTTTTTTTTTTTTTTGCCTATTCAAGGATATATACCTGCTATGCTTAGTCGTCAGACTCTGCGACCCCACGGACTTTATGTAGGCCGCCAGACTCCTCTGTCCATGGGGATTCTCCAGGCAAGGATACTGGAGTGGGTTGCCATGCCCTCCTCCAGGAGATCTTCCCAACCAGGGATTGAATCCAGGTCTCCTGCATTGCAGGCGAATTCTTTACCACCTGAGCTACCAGAGACATGTACACACACACACACACACACACACACACACACACACACACACAGGAGATCTCACACACACACACACACACACACACACACACACACACACACACACACAGGAGATCTGCTGGCTCAGATGGTAAAGAATCTGCCTGCAACACAAAATACCTGGACTTGATCCCTGGGTCAGGAAGATACCCTGGAGGAGGAAATGGCAACCCACTCCAGTATTCTTGCCTGGAGAATCCCCATGGACAGAGGAGCCTGGCGGGCTACAAGCCCATGGGGTCGCAATGAGTCTGACACCACTGAGCAACTAAGCGCATATGTACACACATACACTTACTGTACAAATTTCCAAGTTTGCAGTGAAAAGGAGTCATTGGCACCATGGTAAATGCAGCTGGGGTCTTCAGAATAGATCGTTGTTTTCCATCCACGTAGATTTCCTGATTTTCACTGTGGCCTTACAGTGAACATGCAAGAGAATGTTCTTGTTTGTGTGGACATACACAGTAAAGTATTTGAAGGCGACCAGGCAGCATATTGGCAACTAACGCTCAAATACGTATAAGAAAAAAAAAAATGTTTGTACTGTGCTTACAACTTTTTGTGTTTGTCATTTCAAAACAGAAAAATATAAATATATAAAGCATGCATATGAAAGTCCTCCTTTATAAGAAGAAACTTCTGTTACCAATGTCTTCATTTCTTGTGTTTCTTTCTAAAACTCTGTACTTCTTTTTTTAAAAAATATGTCTTATTATTTATTTACCTTCTTAATGTATACAAATATTTGATTATTTGTTTACTTTTTTGGCTGTTCTCTAGTTGTGGTGAGTGGGGCTACTCTCTAGTTGCGGCGGCTTCTCTTGTTGTGGACGGTGGGCTCTGGGGCGCGTGGGTTTCAGTAGTTGTGGCACACCAGCCTGGTTGTCCCTCGGCACCTGGAATCTCCCCAGACCAGAGGTGGAACCAGTGTCCCCTGCATTACAAGGCAGTTTCTTAGCCAACTGGACCACCAAGGAAGGCCTTTCTATACTCCTAAATGCAGGCATATGCAGTTTTTCTGCCCCTCCCTGCATAAAATTGAGCATTCTCCACCTATTCACCTTGCTTTTGTCACTTAGCAGTATACATGTGTTTGGGGTTTTTGGTTCTGTTTTTTGTTTGTCTTTTGCCATGCCTTTGGGCATTCAGGATCTTAGTTCCCCGACCATGGATAGAATCCATGCCCCACTGCAGTGAAATCGCCAAGCCCTAACCACTGGAGCACTAGGGAATTCCCTACATGTGTATCTTTGATGTATTGACCCTTTTATCATTATGAAATGTTCTTCTTTGTCTCTAGCAAAATGTTTTTAACATCTGTTGCATTGATACCAATTTTGTCCTTCTCACTGTCTTACGGTTACTGTTTGCATGGTATTTTTCTTATCCTTTTACTTTCAACTTTTTTATGTCTAGAAAGTTAGATCTAAAGTACAAATAGCATATGCTTGGGTCTGACTTTCTTATTGAGGCTGACAGAGTATTATTATCTATTGCTTCATGACAAATTATCCCATTAACATCATAAAATAATTCATACTTATTGTCTTACAGTTTCTGAAGTTTGGAGTCCAGGAGTGGCTTAACTAGGTGGTTGTGGTGCTGAGTTTTCATGAAGTTACAGTCAAACTATCAGTGAAGTTGCTATCATCTGAAAGAAGTCTTGGCAAACTATGGCAGTGGGCTAAATCCACCCAGTGCCTGTTTTTGTAAGACTCACAATCTAAGAATGATTTCCACACTTTAAAATAGCTAGGGGAAAGTGGGGAAAAAAAAGAATAATATTTCATAACACTGAAAGTGATGTGAAATACACATTTAAGTGTCCATAAATAGTTTTATTGGGACATAGTCATGCTCTTTCATTTATGTATTGCCTATTGGCTGCTTTTGTGCTTCACCAGTGGATTTCAGGAATTTTTCAGGTCATCCACAACGCCTAATGGGTTTATTATGTGGCTTGGCAGCTTAGCAGCAAAGAATCTGCCTGCCAGTGCAGGAGACTCCGGTTTGAATCTGGGTTGGGAAGATCTCCTAGAGAGGGAAATGGCAACCCACTCCAGTGTTCTTGCCTGAAAAATCCCATGGACAGAGGAGCTTGGCCAGCTGCAGTCCATGGGGTGGCAAAGAGTTGGACATGACTTAGTAACTAAACAACACAGCAAGAACATTATAGGAAAAGTTTGCAACCCCTATCCTAAAGGCTTGACTGGGATTGGAGGAGCTTCTCCAAAGAGGGCTCACACATGTGGCTGTTGGCGGGAGTTTCAGTCTCTTGTCACATGAACACTTACCTAGGACTGTTCAAGAAGTTACTGACTCCTCCGAGAGCAGTGATGGAAAAGCGTGGCAGCAATAGAGCAAGCCGAGACAGAAGCTGCAGTGTCTCATAACCCAGCTGGTACCACTACTTCTGCCATATTCTCTTAGTCCTACATAGCAACACTGGTGCAGTTTGGGAGGTGTTCACACAGGGTGTGAGCATCATCGGAGGCCACTTTGGAAGCTGACTACCACAGAGGATCTCTGAGTTTTGATTGGAAAGTTTATTTTGTTCACACTTGATGTCATGACTGATACGGCTAGCTTTATGACTGCCGTTTTGTTGTCTGTTTTCACTCTCTGTGACTCCTTCACTACCTTCTCCGGTGTTAAACAACTTTTAGTATACTATTTTTTTTTTTTTAAACAACTTTTAGTATACTATTTAAATTCCTCTGTTGGTTTTTTTTTTAAACTGTATATTTTGAAAGCTGGCTTTTAAATGGTCACTCTAGGGATGACAATATTTACACTGTAAATTATCACAGTCGACTTTAGGTTAACACATATTGAATTCCAGTAAAACATAGCAGCCTTGTTCCAACATATCTCCATTTCCCACCTTATTTTGTGCTACTGTTGTTACATCACATCCATATATGTTATGCACTCTACAGCACAGTGTTATAATTTCCACTTTTACAGCCACATTTTTAAAGGAAAAAAACAAAGAAAAAAGAAAAACATTGATTTTTTAAAATGTTTATCCACATATTTATAATTTCTAGGAGTCCTCACTTCTTTCATCCTGTGGATTTGATGTCATTTTCTTTCAAAGTGAAGGACTTTCTTTAGCATTTCCAACAGGGTAGATCAGCTCACAATGAATTCTTGATTTTTGTCTGCCTGAGAATGTCTTTCTTTTGCCTTCAGTTTTGTTCTTTAAATATTTATTTAGCTATTTTATTATTTTTGGCTGTGTTGGGTCTTAGCTGTGACATGTGGGATATTCCTGTGGCCTGCAGGACCCTTTGTTGCAGCCTGCTGGCATCTCTCTAGTTGTGGCAAATGGGTTACAGAGTGCTCTGTAGTGTGGCCCGTGGGCTTAGCTGCCCTGGGGC